>NC_068302.1:27437287-28799787 GCF_025860055.1 Xyrauchen texanus | reverse complement strand
ATTGTTCAGAGTGGTTATCTGAGTGACCATAGCCTTTCTGCCAGCTTGAACCAGTCTGGCCATTCTCCTTTGACCTCTATCATCAACAAGGCAATTCTGTATGCAGAACTGCCACTCGATGGATGTTTTTTGTTTTTGGCAGCATTCTGAGTAAACTAGAGACTGTTGTGCATGACAATCCCAGGAGATCAGCAGTTACAGAAATACTCGAACCAGGCCGTCTGGCACCAACAATCATGCAATAGTCGAAATAACTGAGATCACAATTTTCGCCCATTCTGACGGTTGATGTGAACATTAACTGTAGCTCCTGACCAGTGTATGCATGATTGTATGCATTGAGCTGCTGCCACATGATTGTTTGATTAGATTATCACGTGAATAAATAGGTGTACAGGTTTCCTAATGAAGTGCTCAGTGAGTGTATAGTTGCGATTTGCCACATGCAGCATATTAACTTTAAAAAAAAAAATTACACACTTTTAAAATTAAACTTATTTTTTAATTGATAAGTTAATTTTGTGTTTGTTTTTTCTTTTTTTTTTTTTTTACTACACTTCCTGGCCAAAAACAAAGTCACTGTTTAGATTTAAATAATCTAAATCTTGAATGATCAGAGATCACTAAAATGCTTGAAGTCTCATCGTAAAAAATCAACAGTATAACCCAAGGCTATGTGTAATAGTGAAAGTATGAGCATATCCACACGCACAATGTGACAAGAACTTACAGGAAAATGACTTCAATTTGCTAGGGAGCATGAAGATTTGACTGTGGAGCAATGGAAAAATGTCATGTGGTATGATGAGTCCAGATTTACCCTATTCCAAAGTGATGGGCAGGGTAAGAAGGGAAGCGCATGAAGCGATGTACCTGTCATGCATAGGGCTGACTGTACTAGCCTCTGGAGGCAGTGTTATGATATAGGGTTGCTTCAATTAGTCAGGACTAGGCTCAGCAATGTTATGCGGCAATAAAATGCAGTCAGCTGACTACTTTAATTTAATGAATGATCAGGTTATTCCATTAATGGATTTTTTCGTCCCTGACGGCACTGGCATATTCCAGGAGGATAATGGCAAGATTCATCAGGCTCAAATTGTGAAAGATTGGTTCAAGGAGCATGAGGAATAATTTTCACACATTAACTGGCCACCACAGACTCCTGACCTTAAACCCATTGAAAGTCTATGGGATGTGCTGGAGAAGGCTTTATGGAGTGGTTCGACTCTCCCGTCATCAGATTTTGGCCAAAAGTTTATTAAAGTCTGGACAGAAATAAATGTTGTGATGTTGCATAAGAATGTCGAAACAATGTCACGATGAATGCGTGCCGTAATCAAAGCTAAAGACGGTCCAACAAAATATTAGAGTATGCTATTTTTTATTTGGACTGGCAGTGTATGTAGGCCCTGTTCTGAAAGGAAACTGTGAAGATACCTTGCAAAGAAAGGAAGCTTGTTGTTGTTAGTCTAATACTGCTGTGCTGTAATAAATTTGAGCGGCTTACACAATCCATACTTCAGCATCTAACCACCTGCTCTTGTCCCCAGCACGTTTGCCCCCATGTGGGACGTGTTTCGCGTGTCCTCGGACAAACTGGCCCTCTGCCACCTGGAGCTCATGAAGAAGATGAACGACCTCATCCGTGACATCAACAAGTACAGCGAGGAGCAGGTCAAAATTCACCGCAAGGTAATTAAAGGACTTCCGGCAGGATCCGGGGTGGTCTGGTATAGTGACTTCCTGTACATATAATCTCTGTGTTTGTCTTTGATTGGCTTTGATTAGCTGCTGTTGTTATAAACAAACATATTGGCCTCTAAAAGCTTGTTTTGATTACATATTGCATGTACAGTATGGTATATTTGACATTTGAATAGAATAAAAGTCTGAGATCACTAGCAAAAAATAAATTTTCTTCATTACAAATTATTTTTTTATCAGAACAATATGAGTTAAAAGTTAAAAAAACATACATGCATTTGAGTACATGAACAGTTGCTTAGATTTGATTAAAAATTGTAAATATTTCTTACAGATTTTAAATTATAATGACTTGATGAATAGATTTTGAATCCCAGATTTTCAGTGTGTTCTCAGACTTTTTGACCCCACTGTATATTTGACACTTGACAATGTTGTGCCTTATATAGACGAAGGAGGAGGCGATCGGGACTCTGGAAGCTGTGCAATCTCTTCAGGTGCAGAATGCCCACCTACAGAAATCCAGAGAAGGCTACCACAGCAAGTGTGTAGAGCTTGAGAGACTACGCAAAGAAGGAGCGCCTCAGAAAGAGCTAGAAAAGGTTTGTGTGTGTGTGTGTGTGTGTGTGACTGTGTCCTTAAGTGTGATAAAAAGAGTAACAATGACAAAGCAAAAAAGCAAAACTGCTGTGCAACTAAATCACAACCAATCAAATAGTGTTTTGATGAGTTCTTTCTGTTTGCGCATTTTCTCATACAACACACTGCACATACATACCTTGTACTTTCATGACTTCCAGATGGCATCCTTTCTATGGTGATCTTTCTTTCTGTACTTTTGAAAGGTAAAGCACTCGTGCATGCAAGAGACGTTACGGCAAGCGGAAAAACAGTCTTTAGTCATGTCGTGCCTGATGAGTGCGTGGTGTGAGAAGGAGAAGAAATTAAGCTGGTGGCTTTCTTGCATCACCCTGAAGTTTTTGCTACCTTGAAAATAAATTTTTTGACATTGTCTCTTTTTGTCTGTTGCTGTTTTTTTAGGCTGAGCTGAAGTCTAAGAAGGCGGCTGAGTCTTTTGCAGTGTCAATAGAAAAGTTTAACCGTGCTGGAGGAGACTTTGAACAGAAGATGAATGAATCAGCACAGGTTAGGGATCTGAAAGATCATCTGAGAGTTGAGGTCACCGTGAACTTTTTTCCAGCCTTTTAGTGGCCAATAGTTCAGACCACAGCTGCATGTGTAAAATATCTACTAAGGCGATAATAATTTGGGTGAGCCGACAAGTTCACAGAATGTGGGTTTCAACAAGCTCAATAAGCAATGTAAAGTTACCATGGCTACAAGGACCATTAAAGGAGCCTGTTTGACAAAATGATTATATGCCTGTGGTCTATTTTTTGCCTGGCGACGAAGCTAGCAAACCTGCACTTATGAATAATTTGAGACAGAAGAAAGGATAAATCAGTAAAATGTATGTTCTGTTGTCATTGAGAGCAGCTGAATCTTTAAATCATTGAGGCTGACCATTATTAAATGCTAATGTTGAAATTTTAAGTTAAACTCAAAGAGCTAAAATCACTACTGAAAATGAACACTACACTTTTAGTTACATTTTTTTTTACCAAAACAGTCATATTTCAATACTTAATTACTTTTTTCCATCCTTTTTCTGTGTTAAAATACTTTATCCCAGCTTAATATGCAGAGGCAAGTGTAAGTAAGCCATTTGTAGGTTCATTTTCTTGAAAACTGTAAATACTGTGTCTCGGTGGCACTATAAAAATCCTCTGTTTGTTTTCAGAGAATCATCCATACAGACATAATAACATTGATTCAAACAATGTGTGAGGTGGGGGCGGGACTGTCTGTTTGTCCGATACCATTCTGTGGCGCTTGTGGCTCAGAAATTACACACTTTATCTTAAAAACCTTAATATTTAAATGATATGTAATCTGTTGCAAAAATGTGTTCAAATATGTTATTATTGTGAAAATATACTGCCACTTGGCACTGTAGATCTTAGTCAAGAAGGTCTATAAATGGTCTTGGTGGCTACTGAGTCAGCATAGTGGATTTAACTCTTTTATTTCAAAAGGAAAATCTTTTTTTCCTTTATATATCCCCTTTTAAACCCAGCATAGCAATATTTATTCTGAATAGGTTGAGTTTTCTACTGTAAGTCAGTAGCTTGTCTTTGCATTTTCAGAAATTTCAGGATATTGAGGAGGCTCATTTACGACAGATGAAACTACTGATCAAAGGATATTCCCACTCCATTGAAGACACACATGTGCAGGTTGGGCAGGTATGACTCCATTTGGACTTTTGATCACTTTTAAGATTTCAGTTATTTCCACCGACACTTGTTTTCTGTTTGCGTCATGTAATTGTTATGAAATCCGTATGTGGCTCAGAGTTGTTCCAGTAGGTTTAGTCTTGTTTAGCTCTACATGATAAAATCTTGTTTCTGTTCATGCTGTAGGTCCATGAGGAATTCAAGCAGAATGTGGAGAACACTGGCATTGAGAATCTTATTCAAAAGTTTACAGAGCAGAAGGGAACGGGGAAAGACAGACCAGGTAAGCCACTGACAGATAAAACACTATCATTCCGAATAACATTATATTGATGACTTTTGTGCTCTGTTTCTTACATGTAAAATACTTTTGAAAGAAATAATGTTTTAAAGTGATGTATTAGAAATCATTCTTCAGCATAATTAATACAAGACTTTACACTGATCAGCCACAAAATTAAAACCACTGACTGGTGAAGGGAATAACATTGATTACCTCGTTTCAGTGGCACCTGTCAAGGGGTGAGATATATTAGGCAGCAAGTTAACAGTCAGTTCTTGAATTTCATGTGTTGGAAGCAGAGAAAATGGGCAAGCGTAAGGATCTGAACAAATTTGACAAGGGCCATATTGTGATGGCTATACGACTGGGTTAGAGCATCTCCAAAATGGCCAGTCTTGTGGGGTGTTTCCGGTATGCACTGGTTGTACCTACCAAAAGTGGCCCAAGGAAGGACAACCGGTGAACCTGCAACAGGGTCATGGGTGCCCAAGGCTCATTGATGCATGTGGTTAGCGAAGGCTAGCCCATCTGGTCCAAGCCCACAGAAGAGCTGCTGTAGCACAAATTGCTGAAAAACATAATGCTGGCCATGATAGAAAGGTGTCAGAACACACAGTGCATCGCAGCTTGCTGCGTATAAGGTTGCATAGCCGCCCTGTCCACTGCCAAAAATGCCTACAATGGGCATGTGAGCGTCAGAACTGGACCATGGAGCAATGGAAGGAGGTGGCCTGGTCTGATGAATCATGTCTTCTTTTAGATCATGTGGACAGCCGGGTATGTGTGTCGTATGTCGTTTACCTGGGGAAGAGATGGCAGCAGGATGCACTATGGGAAGAAGACAGGCCGGAGGAGGGAGTGTGATGCTCTGGGCAATGTTCTGCTGGGAAACCTTGGGTCCTGGTATTCATGTGGATGTTACTTTGACACGTATCACCTACCTAAAGATTGTTGCAGACCATGTACACCACTTCATGGCAATGGTATTCTCTGATGGCAGTGGCCTCTTTCAGCAGGATAATGCGCCCTGCCACACTGCAAAAGTTGTTCAGGAATGGTTGAGGAGCATGACAAAGATTTAAAGGTGCTGATTTGACCTACGAATTCCCCAGATCTCAATCCGGTTGAACATCTATGGGATGTGCTGGATCAACAAGTCCGATCTATGGAGGCTCCACCTCACAACTTACAGGACTTAAAGGATCTGCTGCTAACGTCTTGGTGCCAGATACCACAGGACACCTTCAGAGGTCTTGTGGAGTCCATTCCTCAACGGATAAGAGCTGTTTTGGTGGCACGAGGGTGACCTACACGATATTAGGCAGGTGGTTTTAATGCTGTGGCTGATCGGTGTATAACTTTGGTGCTTAACTTTAGACTTGGTGTGGGTGTTCGTTTGTGTGTGTGTGTAAAAGGTCAAGTCGGGTTCGAGGAGTATCTGTCCTCCCTGGTACCTGAGAACAGTAAAAAGAGTCGTACCAAAGCCTTCAGGATCCCCGGACTGGGAAAGAGAGACAAGGAACCTGACTCAACGTTAGTCATATAAACATGTAAAGAAAAGCAATGCATTTTAATATTATCGATAGTTCAATATAAGTTTTCATGCATTATGTTTTGTCTTCTAGTGATTCAGCTGTCGCAGATGCTCTTGTGAGTTCTGAAACTACACATACACTATTTCTGTATTGATTGTACACACAGATTAGTTGAATGTATGTGTGTGTAGCTGTTTTTGATTAAACTATTGTAACTCTTAGAGCATTTTAAAAAGCACACCTCAAACCAGTTGTACTAACAAACAAGCATGTATACTTACCTTCAACTAAATGGGGATATACCATAGACTTCTATTGTTTTTATATAAAACTAATTATAAATACTACCCACTAGCACAAAATCAGCACCCTTTCCGAACCCACACCTTAACAATACATTTTAAAGAAAATGTTTACATTTTTTAGTATACAAAAAGCTTATTTATGTTTTATAATAATATAATACAATTATTATTTTATAATGTTAAAAACATTATTATACTCATTATAGTTTGTCCCCAAAATATAGCTAACACACACAGACCCCAAAAACTGTTTGAATGCAGTCTCATACACTCACTGAGCACTTTATTAGAAAGACCTTCTTATTCATGTGATTATCTAATCAGCCAATTATGTGGCAGCAGTGCAATGCATAAAATCATGCAGATACTGGTCAGGAGCTTCAGTTAATGTTCAAATCAACCATCAGAATGGGGAAAAAACACGTCAACCCTTGAGGCGGATGGGCTAAAACAGCTGAAGTCCACGTATAGTGTTCCTAATGAAGTGTTCAGTGAGTGTATGTGTATTTGGAAAACAACATTTTTTATTGCAACAGACATCTGTATGTGTTTGTATATATAAAAGAGTGACGTGTTTGACAGGATCTGGTTTCTTCATTAAGTTATATTTAAGCCTGTCATCACTCAGGGTGTTTAATGAGTGTCTTATAGCCTACTGGCTGTCAGGGATCCTTTGTAAACACATGTGTAAGAACACAAGTTCTGTTTTCATCTGAACCATGGCAACAGCATTAGCAAATTTATTACTGAAAGACACATCAGATCCATATTACAGATCCCTAAAGATTCATCACTCTGCCAACTGGTGTCCAGTGTTTTTACATGTTTCTTATTGTGAGTTTGCTTTGTCTGTTTGTGTCTGTGTAGAACGCGTCCCTTGAAGTGGACGATGAGGGCTTTGTGATACGTGCTGACATCAACCAGAATGATATCCTTCAGTATAAACCATCTGGTGTAGATTCACTCAGAGTGTTTGTGTGTGTACTACAGTTCATGTGTGTGGTAATCTTTGCAGCACTATAGTGAATACTTTGATAATCCTTCTTTTCCCACTCTTAAACAAAGAGAGATGAGGGTGGATTTACATTTCTACTTTTATTGTTTTTAAATAAAGCTTATTATACTACCTCAACTAAACTAAATTCAAATCAAACCCTATTCCTAATCGAAGTAAAAAAATCTATATACAAAAAAAACATTAAAATTTTTTGAGTTGTTTTTCTAATGGACATACCACTTTAATTATTATTGAATAAAGCTAATTTTAAATACTAATAATTTTTCCAATTGAGAATGTCCCCAAATGACCCTAAAGAGAAGTATTTTCAGATTTAACACACTTCAGAGAACAATTTTCTCTGCAAGCTAAGTACACACACACACACACACACACAAACACAGAAAGGGGTGACTGTCAGGATGTGTGGTCTGAAAAGACTGTCTCAAGAATGTAAAACTCTTGTAGTTCCTGTTAATGGTTAATAATGGAGTTGTCGTCCACTGCCAAATGACAATTTCCCCAAAACACCCTGTGAAGATCTGGTGTCCCTCTCAGATTCCTAGAAATGTTAGTGCCCCTTGTGGAGTATTTAAGGATGTGAAACCCAGTTGACTGTTAAGATCCTTTGAAAATATCGTTCAACATTTTGGGATTCCCAGGTCTTAATTCTTCACGCATTTATTGCTACGCCACCTGCTCTGCACTATTTTTAGGAATAGCATACACCCCGCTAAAGCGACAGATACAGATCATGAGGCATCAGTGTTTTACTCCCTGCTAATTCAGAGTCTGGGGGACAGTGCTTCAACTTCTTTCAAGAAATTATGGGAGAAAGATTTAAACTTGGTAATGGAGGAGGTAGTGTGGACTAGGATTCTAAAAAGCATCAAGTCTACATCTAGAGATGCAATTTATGCAATTTAAGAATTTACATCGATTCTATTGGACCCCCTCTAGATTGTATAGGCTTGGTCTTAAAGTCACACCCATCGGCTAGCGATGCCAATTAGAAGATGGGGACACAACCCAAGTTTTCTTGGTGGTGTGATAAGATCCAAGAATTTTGGTTGAGGGTTCAGATTTTTATTTGTGACTACTTGGTCATTCAAATTTAATTTTGCCCCAGACCTGCCCTAGCACCCTCATTTCAAGAGTGGTGCACAGAGATGGGCAGGGTAGCGGCATTCGAAGAAATGTCACGTAGAAGGCTAGGCAACTTGGATTCATTTAATAGAAAATGGGGCAGGTTTTTGGAGGGCTCTTGGGTGGGGCAGTAGATGGAGATGTGTAGTTTTTAAATGTGTGTGATTTATTATTTTATATATATATATATGATGTGGATGTGATACCCAGTAGTGTCCCTAAATAGTTTTGTAATACAGTTTGTAGACGATTCACTTCAGCGTGTCTGTGTGTGTGTTTGCTTTTATGACTGTTCATGTGTCTGTCCACGAATCCTGTGTTTTTGTGTGTCTATGTGTGTTTTTTCATGTCATGATTTGCTCCTTAACCTCATTGCTCTCTACGTTGTGCTGCTGAGGACAAAGAGGGCAATTTTTACTCCAGCGACTCCGATTTTGATGATGAAGAACCCAAGAAATTTCACATTCAGATCCGACCGGTCACCAGCATTAACCATAGCAGTTCAACAGCCAATGAACTAGAGCTGAAGGCTACAGTGGGGGCATTGACCTTGGCCACAAACAGAGCGGTAAGGGCTGTGGGGTATTTTATCTGTAACAGACAAAATGTGGCTAGAATTAATATTTGCTCTTTTAAGAGAGCTAATGTGTAGAGAGACTTAATTTGTATTAATTTAAGTTACTAAATCGTTAGTATATATTTTTTTTACAACATACTAGAAAACAGTGCATTTGTTTAGTTTGTTTTTTTAAAGAAACTCACTTCACTTTGTTTGTAAAACAATGTTTTACCCCTAAATGAATAGTACGTTTGACAAATATGTTTAAAATGATAAAGATTCCCTCTAGTCATATCAGTAGCCTATCAGGGGCGGGTCATCCCCCATGGTGGCCACAGTGTTAAGACACATGACCAGCTGAATATGACTTTATCGTAGTAAACCACCTTTTATTAGACACTTTCAGTTGTGGAATAATTTAATAATGAGTGACACATAAACCTGTGAATATTAAGTAGTTTGCATCAGTAACCAAAACCTTGATGAGGTTGGATGTTTGGAAGACTTGTAAGATTTTTAAGATGCCATTGAAAATTATGATGCAGATATCAGACTTCAGTTTAGTTACAATCAATATGTTAATAAAAACGTTTAAATGGTATTTTATAGATGCCTTTTTCATTCCTCACATCCTGTAGGTGTCAGTAAAGAAGCAGCTCTCACGTAAGTTCTGTTGTATTTCTCTGTATGGCCCTGTCCCAAATGGACTAAGATTACAATTGGGACACCCTAGGGTTTTGTGGACGTCACAGACACTACTCTACAAGTCTGCTAGACCGCAAGTCCATATCAAGTGTGCCATTTGGGACAGGACCCATATCTTGGACAACATTGTGTTTTTTTGAATGTGGGTATTTTTTGACATCTCCTCTTCATCTGCTGTAGGACATTCCAGTTCAGCAGGTCGATCTGAAGGGGAAGGAGAAAGTGTTCACCACAGAGGTCATTTTACACTATGCACAGCCACTCTTGTGGATTAGAATGGTTTCAATTACTTAATTGATCATTAAAGTTTCAGTGCTTATGCATTGTTCCTCTGACTAATTCCACCCAGTCATCCCAAATGGCCAGACACACACACACACACACAAACGGAAAAGCCCTGCTCCTCTATAGATGTCATAATCCCACAAACAGAGCTCCGTCTGACACCTTAATCACAACTATCAGCCACACAGCTGACCTGTGATCAGTGTCACACATCATAATTGCACTGTCATCGTTTTAGACAGTTATTCTGTTCTCAGGTCAGCTGAATGGCAGATTGCTGTACAGCCTCGGATGAGTTCTATTTTTGTGTCATGGGATTTGACAATAATAACAAAAGTGGAATCAATTTGGTGTGTGTTTGTGTGGTTTGATAAAATAGTTTTAGGCTGTCCTCCTCCCAGGCTGATTAGTACTCAAACCTGCCTAATGGCAGCGATTAGTCACATAAAGGGATGGTGCTCTTTAAAAGGATTTATTTTTATTTTACATGGTTTGTTTGTGTTATATGAATAAGAATTGTTGTTTTGTGTAATATTGTGCTGTACTGTTTTATATTTTAAAAGGATTGTTCACCCAAAAATGAAATTTCTGTCACATGTTGTTCCAAACCCATATGACTTTCTTCTGTGAAACATGAGGAAAAAATTAAGAATGTTGACACTACTCTTTTTCCATACAATGAAAGTGAATGGTGACTGCGGCTGTGAGTCCACACTCCCTGTCATACCACCTAATGTGTCATTTTCTGTTCCTCGGAAAACAATGAAGTCATACTGGGTTTGTAACAACATGAAGGTGAGGAACTTATGACCGAATATTCAGTTTTGGTGGTGTGGAAAAAAGTGCAGATTCCATCTGGGCCTGATTATTGATTATGGGACCTGTATTATTAGTGCTGTGATACTGTATTATGCTGTGTTATTGTGCAGATGGAGAACATGAGGGTCTGCGCAGATCCACATCTAGCCCAGATCACAGCAGGTACACAGAGAGAAAAGGCAATTTACTATGTTATTTTAATATGAAAATTAATCATATTTAAATTCAAAATGAACCCCATTTACTTATTTACTATATGATTGTGGATTTATTGTGAATGATTTATTACTCCAACAAAAAAAAGTAAATCATCAAAATGCAATAACCTGTTCCAGTACTGAAATGACTTTCACCAAGCCCTCTTATTTATTTTTTTATCCCCTTCCCTCCAGACACCTGTCATATATAGACAACTTTTTCACAATCAGTTTTGGATGGATAAAGTCCCACTACAATTGTTGTCCTCGTGAAATATATATTTCACATGGAAATATAATATATTATGTTGCAAATGCTGTTTCACCTTGACTTTAAAGGTGAAGTGAGTTAATTTTTGTGCTATCAGAGGCACCCATTTCAAAATAACATCCTAAATCAACCTACAAATTGCTTACATACAGTTATCACTGCCAATTAAAATGGGATAGCAGAGTGTATTTTAAAGTCTAAAAAAATACACATTTCTCCTTTGAGGACTGTATTCAAGATTGTTTTCTGCATCTTAATTGGCGCTAATAGGCTCGGTTTCTCCTAAATTCAATTCTTTGCTTTTTCAACTCTTATCTCTTCAGGTTGAGCTCCACAGCATCCGGTTCTGATGCTCTTTTTGGACCTCCTCTGGAGTCGGCCTTTAAATCCCACAGCTTTGCTGGCAGAGAGCAGCTCCAGAACGCCTTCGCTGCATCTGAATGTAAATCCTCACTCACAGCACCACCCCAGGCTTCATTAGCGTGATAGATGAGAATCGACAAGCTATTCTCTTATAGTTTTTTAGAAAACAGAGAATTAAAACCTTTAAAGTAGCCTAATGTTTGCCAAAGTGTGCATTACCATTTTCTCAGAATTAATTGACTTGCTTGCTGAAACTGATTGTGTAGGCATTACAGCATGAATTATGCTATTATAGACTGAATGTCTTTGTGGAAGATGAAATATGTTTTTGCAGATTCTTTTCCTCATCAGATCTACCATCTATAAACATTTTTACCTTCATAAATAGATAAATTATATTTTGTCATGTAGAAGGCTAGGCAACTTAGATTCATTTAATAGAAAATGGGGCCAGTTTTTGCTTAGTCAAGCTGTAGTCTTCATCTGCGTAATCGAATATTTGAAGGACGCGAGCTGAGGAAGTTAAATACACACTGTCTTTCTGCACATTCGCACGATGCGTTTTGGGTGACCTGATCACATGTGGTCAGCGCTAAATACAGGTCTTTTCCACAGCATGGTACAACTCTACTCCGTTCACTTTTTGGGGGTTTTCCACAGTGGTTAGTACCTGGTACCTGATACTTTTTTAGTACCACCTTGGAGGAGGTTCCAAGTGAGCCGAGCCGATACTAAATGTGACGTCAAAATCCCCCAATTTAACTGTTACGCTTGTGTAAAATCACTATGCAACAACTGCTTTATGCCGCACAATGAGCTAGTAACTAACAGCTAGCTGTTGTGTTATTGTTTTGGTCAGTTTGTGGCGTGTTTCATGGCAGTAGAGGCAGCGCAACTATGATGATCAGCCTATAATCTCACCCACGCCGATGAGGCATTTTTACAAAAAAGTAAAGCGAGTAGAGTTGAGGCGAGTCGAACTGTAACATGCAGTGGAAAAGTGCCATAAATGGGGTCTAAAACGCTTTGTGATTGGTACACATAAACCACATACGAATGTGGTCAAAATGGCATGTGAACTTGAACAAAGATTTAAACTTGGTTTTGGAGGAGGAAGAGTGTGCATCTTATGCAATTTAAGATTTTACATAGATTCTGTTGGACCCCCTCTAGATTGTATAGGCTTGGTCTTAAAGACACAAGATGCAAATAAGAAGACTGGTACACAACCCATGTGTGTTAAGATCCAAGACTTTTGGAAAACTTTCATTTTGCCCCAGACTCTGTATCTTAGATGATGGGGTGGACAGATCATCCTCCATGTTTATTCATTCTTTCTATATCATTGAAGTTTCTGCATGCATTCGTTTACCTATGTACATATCTATACACCTGCAAAAAAAATTGACCACATTTGCAAAAATATTGTTTTTATTGTTATTCATATTCTGTGATTTTAGTTTAATAATGTAACACCTCAGTTTCCCCAATGGATTAATAAAGTACTATTCAATCCTATCCTAGATGCAGCATTCTCCTCTGATTCATCCTCTCCTGAGAATGTGGAGGATTCTGGGCTGGATTCACCTTCCCATCTGCCTTTTGGGGTGTCCCCAGATTCCACTGGTTGGGCAGCCTGGCCACCTACTCAGTCACAGTCAAAAGACTCTGTGAACAAGGGCCGATCCTCTGACCCCTTTCTAACTGCGTACCATGACCCCTCGCCCGGTCGGTCTCCTCTCCCGCAAGACGACCCCAACAATGCCTGGCCTTCCAATTTATGCTTTCCACGTGCACCACCCGACATTGAGCCCACCACCTTTAGCTTCCCGGCCTTCTCCCACAGCCTTGCATCTTCAGAACTTGAACCCTCCATGTGGAGCTGTAAACACATCCCTCCAGAGGACCCCTTCCTGGCTGCCTTTGAACGATCGGCCCCCAAGGACAACCTGCCTCCTTCTGATGCTTGGGCCCCACCTCCCCCTCGGCCCATCAGAGACAGCAGGAGTGTGGAGGGCCGCACTGACTGCTTTTCCGTCTCTCCAAATGACACTAAGACCCTACCAACCCCTTCCTCTACACGCAAGGTTCGAGAGAGGAAAAGAGATCGTAGTGTCCCACCTACAGAGTCCCCTGACGATCCGTTTGCTATTACTATGATTGGCAGTCCAACGCATCAATCATCTCTGGCAGCGCAGGCAGCTGCTCAAAACAGAGGCAGTGGGAATAGGCCAACAACCAGTCCTAACCCCGCCCCCAGTTCTTTGCTGAAAAAAGAGCTGGTGCACTGGAACTCTGTGCATAACCCCTTTAGTGAGGGTGCTCAGAGCAATAGCACCAACACTCAAGAGCCAACCAGAAAGCAGAGATCATTTAACAGTGAGCCTCGCAGGAATGGACCACCACTCACACGGCATTCAGGGCCACAGGAGGACCTCTGCTTCTCTACGGACAAAGACCAGAACTGCCTGGATATTAACACACAACCAGGTATAAACTAGTCAAACAATATGTTTTATTTTTAAATGGTCAATACTGATACCGATATTTAGAGTAATGGTTTTCTACTGGAGGGTTGTGACCCAAGAATGGGTCATAGGTCTGCTAAGAGCATGAAAAAACAGTGCTAGATACAAATTATAAAATACAACTACTATTATAATTGTGCATTTAGGATAGCAAAATAAATGGGCTTTTCAACTTTTAAAAGGGAAGAAAAAACACCTCCTGTGATGCCGTTGTTGTTGTTGACGTCAAAAGCCAGGCAACCAGTTAGACTCCACTGTATTTTGGCAGAAATTGGCTGTAGTGAAAATTGGTGAAGTTTCACATAAAACTTAATGTGAAAAAGCTAAAAGAATTGCTGACAAATGGCCACTTTACACTAAAAGTGACACCGATACTTGCCTTTAGCACATTTACACCTTTAAAATAGATTGCACTGATTGACAGTACATTTTACCTTAAAAATTGCTGCCTTCATGTGCTATCGGAATATCCTACTTCCCACTTATAAAGTGATAGTTACGATACGTCGCGTTCAAGTGCTTTGTTGCTGGAAAAAACAGGAAACATGGTTTATTCATACATATTTCTTAAGGAACTTTAAATTTGACACCATAATACATATTACTCCATTAGCTTGCTGACGATAATGTAATTTTCGTAAAATACAAGCTATTTCATGATGTACAAATCTACAACAATCATCAAATGGATTCTGATGTACTTAAATTAAAATAACTGAAACTGCAAGCTCTAAAAATTTGCATTTTATGTAGTGGGTCACCTCTTGATGTTGAAGTTTAAAACCTGGGTTCTGAAGCAAAACAATTTGAGAAACTCTGATCTAGAGAACAGAGTGGCTGAGATAATGCCAGTATTTCTAATACAATTTATGATTGCAATTAAGAAAAAAATACACAATTGAGTTTAAATAAACACCTTTTTACATATTCACTCAATTCACAAAACAAATTTAGAAACAGAAATGCGCACTATTCATTAGCTGCTAACACTAGGCGAAATAACCACTTATTTTTTCATTATCTTTTTTTTTTTATTATTTTATTTTTTTATCCCCTTTTCTCCCCAATTTGGAATGCTTCAACTTCCCCTCTAACTTCCCTGCAACCGAGCCAATTTGGTTCTTAAAATACCTGGTTGGAGTCACTCAGCACACCCTGGATTCAAACTCATGACTCCAGGGGTGGTAGTCAGCACCAATACTCGCTGAGCGAAATAACCACTTCTTTTAATCTGCTAATTTTGCAGTTAATGTTCTAACAATAATCTGAAAATTGCCCGATTTATCGGCCTAGTTGACATTTTGGTAAATTAGTAGCATCACACACAACCTAATTAACCTCTCTCTCTCTCTCTCTATCTCTCTCTCTCTCTCTCTCTCACTCAGTCTCCCAGCATGGTTTTAGGCAGGACAGCACTGAGCGTCTGGCTTTGGCTCCCCCTCGCTCAGTTCGGTCCAAGCGTTCCTCAGGCAGACTCAGTGGCTGTGAGCGGGTAAATGTTCCACAGACCTCATTACACCATTCATCCAACCAGCACACTTAAGCTTCTTTAAAACCACATAAACAATCCCTTAATAAGCCTCCAGTGCAGTCTCATTTGCTTTTTTTCTTGTTTTATGAGATGTGATTTCTCTCTTGTGGTCACTGAAATTGCTCTCTTGACTTCAGCTCTAAATTAACACACTATTTAGATCCACTTGAAGCTTTTAATTGCTTTACACAGGGAGGTAACAAATAATATTACAGGGCATTGAAACAAACCTCTTAAAGACACTTTTTTGCCATCATTTTGCGTAGAAAGGAGAGAATAAGTGGTAAGTTGACAAATAATAGTAAATATATCATTTTATTAAAGTGTATTTTTTTTGATGCTGTAAATGATCACCATTTCATTTAAAAGTCAAAATGGAATGGATTTGCAACCCTACATAAGTTTTTCATTGAAATTACATGCACTGATTAATCATTCACAATAAGACCAGTAACATGCATGAAGTAAATACAATTTTGATTTCAACGCTGCTGATTCTCTCATTTGTGAGGGTGTGAAGGGTTTGTTTTTGTTTGTTTGCCATCATTTTGTACCACAAATCTCCCTTTATCAGTTGAGAATGTTGACATTTTTCTTTGGTGTGTCTCAGTCTAGGTCACTGTGCTCGTCTCCACTGCCTGACCCCAGCCCTTCCCTCACCTCTTCATCCTCCTCCAGCCCCAGTGATTGGGGGGTGCAGAACCGCATTCCCAGCCCAGCCCGAGGTGACTCTTGCACATTCCTAACACCCCAAACACTTGCATTCTCAAAGTCTGCTCATACGTTTCACTATGAAACAGCCTCAAGAATTTTCTTGTACTTTTCTGATGCTGATGTTATTTGCACATGTGTCACCCTTTAGGTTTGTCTCGAGGACCCAGTCCCATTTCTCTGAGCACTCAGGAGTCCTGGCCTGTAGCTGCAGCCATTACAGAGTACATTAACGCTTACTTCAAAGGAGGAGAACACAACCGGTCAGTCACAGGTTCTCTCACCCCATCTGCAAGACAACACCATCCACCGCACTATAGTAGTATTTTAAAGGTCCTTACTGAGCCTTGTCCTTCAGTGGAATCCAAAACTGTTTGTATTTGTTTGGGTTTCAGCTGTCTAGTTAAGATCACTGGTGACCTCACCATGTCATTTCCTGCTGGCATCACCCGCATTTTCACCGCCAACCCTAACACACCAGTACTAAGCTTCCGATTGGTCAACATCTCTCAAGTGGACCACTTCTTACCCAATCAAAAGCTACTCTACAGGTACAGATTGATGTCCTAATACACTACACTGAAAACTGTCTTAATGTAATGTTCTGAATTAAAAACAAGCTGTGCGAGTGTCTGTGGCATGCTGTCGATTACCACAGAAAATATAGTTTTTCTATTTAATAAAAAAAAGTGCATTGACAGTTATGCATTGACAATGGACGTCTTTGGGGCAAGCGGTTGTCCATTTCTGTATGGTACAAGTCGAAACTATTTTCTGAGGTAATTAACAGCATGCCACAGATGTCAACAGAACTTCCTTTAAGGAATATTCCAAGTTCAATAAAAGTTAAGCTCAGTCGAAAGCATTTGAAGCAAAATGTTGATTACCACAACATTTATTTCATCATGCCCCTACTTATATTTAAAAAAAAAAAGCAAAACTCTGGGTCCAGTGAGGTATTTACAATGGGAGTGTTGTCATGACAATGTAACACCATAAACCTTATAATCCCACAAAACTACGCTTTAAACAACTTTACAGCTCAAATAATACAAGTTTTAACAGAACAATTATTTGTTAAGTGCTTGTATAAAATTAGAAGCTTCACATTTCTGCCTTTAGAACATCCCAAAATTGCCCCATTCACTACCATTGGACGTGCCTCATTGTGACATTGATTTTTGCTTCTTTGTTTTAAAGATAAGGAGGGACGAGTTGATATAAATTTTTGTGGTAATCAACATTATGCCAAAAAATCTGTTTATTGAGTTTATCTTCTATTGAACCTGGAATACCCATTTAACCCAGAATATTCTTTTAAGGTAACAATGAAGCCAGTATTTGAATTTTGTATTATTATTTTTTTGTACCTGCAGTGACCCATCTCAGAGTGACCCAGACTCAAAAGATTTCTGGTTCAACATGCAGGCCTTAACACTTCACCTGCAGAGAGAGGCAGAGCTCAACCCACAGGCCTCCTATTACAATGTGGCTCTTCTTAAATACCAGGTCAGTCACCACAAACCCTAGTAAGTGCTTAAATTACAATATGACCCACTCTAATTATACTCACACTTAAAGGTTAAAACTGTATCTTCTGATATGTTTTTAAACAGTGTCATTCTACTGTTATCAACTTTAATCTGAGCTGCAGTACCTTTTAAACCTTTACCACTCAGGAAACACAAAAGTGTCATAGCTGCGCTTTTTGTACTCAACTCTTCATGTATTTCAATGTATCATTATTCTCATCCATCTCTTCCAGGCGTCGTCTCAGGATCCAGGTCGTGCTCCGCTCCTGCTTTCTGCCGAGTGCCAGCGCAGTGGCACGGTGACTCGTGTGTCTCTGGATTACCACTGCTGCCCGGCAACTGCCCCGGCCGCTCAGCTGACCTCCATGCAGGTGCTGCTGCCCCTCGATCACACTGCTACAGACCTGCAGTGCCAGCCGCCCGCATCCTGGTGAGAACTAGAGTTTGTGTCTTAGAGAGAGTTGAGGGTGTGGTGTGGATTAATTAAATTAATAACAGTATGATCAGGAGTTTCCATGAAAAAATACATGGTGAACATGAGGTCAATATCTGGGTAGATGTTTATACAGTTGAAGTCAGAAGTTTACATTCACTTTTGGTTGAAGTCATTAAAACTAAATTTTAACCACTGCACAGATTTAATTTTAGCAAACTATAGTTTTCTCAAGTTTAGGACAACTACATTGTGCATGACACTAGTAAGTATTCCAACAATTATTTTCAGACAGATTGGTTCACTTTTAATTGACTATATTACAATTCCAGTGTCAGAAGTTTACATTAAGTTAACTGCTTTTAAGCAGCTTGGAAAATTCCAGAAAGTGATCTCAAGCCTTTAGGCATTTAGCTAATTAGCTTCTGATAAGCTAATTGGAGTCCATACTTGTGGATGTATTTTTAGGCCTACCTTCATAATTCCAGCAATTTACTGTGAGAAGCTTGTGGAAGGCTACCAAAATGTTTGGCACAAGTTAAACAATTTAAAGGCAATGCTACCAAATACTGACAAAGTGTATGGAAACTTCTGACCCACTGGGAATGTGATGAAATATATAAAATCTGAAATAAATCATTCTCTCTACTATTATTATGACATTTTCACATTTTAAATAAAGTAGTGATCCTATCTGACCTAAGACAGGGAAATTTTTCTACTATTAAATGTCAGGAATTGTGGAAAAACTGAGTTTAAATGTGTTTGGCTAAGATGTATGTAAACCTATGACTTCAACTGTAGATTAAGGGACAGAATGAATGATGGAAAGTGAAAGAAGTAGGGGAGGAAATGAGAGCGGAGCAAAGAAGTGATGAAATTGAAGAATGAAGAGAAGAGTAATGACGTGTTTTGTTTTACAGGAACTCTGAGGATAGAAGACTACTGTGGAAACTGCCCAACCTCTCCCCGACCAATCATAGCAAAGGTCACTGCTGCCACCACCTGTCCATCCTTACTTTTCTCTCTCTCTCTCTCTCTCTCTCTCTCTCTCTCTCTCTCTCTCTCTCTCTCTCTCTCTCGTTCTTTCTCTCCACTTAATAGATTCACCCAAATAAATCTGTCATGACTCATTAACCCTCATGACATAAAAAGTTTTTAATGTCACAATTTATACCATTTTTATTAAAGGGGTCATGAAGTGCTTTTTCTTTTTTTACTATCTTCCCTGAGGTCCAATGATAATGTTAGAAAAGTTTTAATTTTTTTTTGCACCAAAACAGTCACAAATTAGGAATATATTATCATTTTCCACCCTGTTTTTTGCCCTCTGTTTGAAATGCGTGGTTTTGTCCTAAGCGGCTCCTTAAAACTTCAACGTAAATGCCCACTGTTATGTTTGGCTAACATAATGCAGCCCTTCAAATTCAGCAAACTCAATTGGAAGAGACATTATAAAATGAAATTTCAGGGATTACACATAACGCACATCCAACACATTGTATTTGAAAGTATTAAACTGTTCATCTTAAGCACAACTGTTAACTGTCAGCACCATAAACTATCAGTCATGACATTTGAAATATTCATGAATGAAAAAGTTTACTTACGTTTTTGAAGTGTTTTTAACTGCTCCATCCTTCAATAACCATTCTTTTGTAAAGCTTGAATCGTATTAAGGCAGTTCACAAGCAATCTATGCTGACATGAGCCGGAAAAAGGAAATAGGCGCACTGAGGTGCACGTTGCCGGAAATACACCAAAACGGTCAAAGACGTCCTATGTTTACATACACAAACAATAAAAAATAGCACAGATGGGTGAAAAAAAATTTGTCATGACACGTATGTGCTCAAACAGAGAATTGCTTCTCCCTTTCAGAGTTGTAACTTGAAACCGCATC
This sequence comes from Xyrauchen texanus, assembly GCF_025860055.1. NCBI lineage: Eukaryota > Metazoa > Chordata > Actinopteri > Cypriniformes > Catostomidae > Xyrauchen > Xyrauchen texanus. The sequence goes on along the minus strand of NC_068302.1, from coordinate 28,779,680 downwards.
TTTTAAAACCATCGCCAGGTGGTACAATGGTAATCAGTATTCAGAATTGTATTACTTTGAATAATAATTATTTATTCAGCTTTATAGAAAATCATCTATAATATCTGTAACGTCTCAAAAACTTTCTATAGCTTGGTGTTATTTAAAATATCACAACGTAGTCTCACTGTCCACATATGTGGACATTCTTTTTTAGAAAAACGATTTGCTCTAGAATTTGTATTTTTGCTTGTTTATTAGGTGCTACTAGTAACAAAAAGGCAAATGGAAAATGCACACCACAGTCACGCTGTGGTCTCAGAAGGTTATCATTAATTTTCATCAAATTGGTCGCATTTTAGCTTTTGAAAATTTTTCAAATTTAGTCTTTTCCATTAATTAATGTCTTGAAATTGCATTTTATGTTGCATGTATATTTTTGTTAAATTTGTATTTTTTACTTGCATAATTTGTTTCCTTAACAACCATTTACATAGATATGTAGAACACGTGTCGTATCGGTACTGTCTCTTTAAGACTAGAGGCATCAGCCAGTAAGCGCATAAAACGAGAGAAGTCATGCATCATTTATTTAGCGCATGTTTCTTTTTGTTGTTGTTTTTAATCAACAACTGACTAAAAAAACAGAAAGAGTATTAAAAGAGACATTATTCAATGACATATGGATCCGTGGATCTCGTCTTTGGACACGCAGAACGTGTTAAACCAAACTTTTAATCTAAACATGCAGTGAAAGGACCTCTGTGCTAAAAACATCTTACTACTCAAATCTGAACTTTACTAGCCAGTGACTAATCAAATTTGATCTTAGGATTTTAGAATTAGTATCGAGATTGTTCAAACGAAGATCGCAATGCATCAGAAAATTGACATTTTACCCAGCGCTAGTATTATGTGTAAATGTATCTGTTCAGGTTTAGTGCTGTCACATTCATTTAGTTTGTTTCTTCATTCAAATGCTCTAATTTTTGAGCAAGAAAAACAAACACATCTCTAATCTCTATTCTCTCATCTCTTAACATTGTTTTTTTATTTTAAAAGGTATTTTCCTCTTAGTATAGTTTGCTATTTTTTTTTTAGAAGCTTACTATAGATGCTTCTCCAACATTGCTGTCTAATCTCTCACAATCACAGATCTTTCTATTTAATCAAAGAATAAAAGTATGTCTAAAGAATATTGATGTTCTGGAAACACAATTTTCCTAATGCTAGTCATATTTATATATAGTTTATCATCTGCACGACTATGCTGATTTTAAATTGCTAATACAAGATTTTGATGAGTGGGTGGAAGAGGCGCTGCTGAGAGCAAGAGGCCAAGAAGCAAACTTCTGAATACATGTAAACAGATCAGAGACTTACTTGATGGCAAGGTTTTGAATATAAATCATTTTGGAAGCAATTGAAGATTTATTTATTAACACTTTTAGGACATACTAAAGATAATCTTTTCTTTTCAAAAGTGTCTTTTAAATTTAAAAAGGCATATGTGATATAAACCAAGAGCAGATGATGACTCTCCATTTGTGTGTGTTTATGGGACTCAGGGTCTGGCACGTTGTGCGCCAGTTGGCAGTGCCTGGAGGTGCCCCGCGGTCCTCCCCCGAGTCTGGCCGTGCAGTTTGTGGGTTTGGGAGCTTCTCTCACAGGCATGGACGTGGAGCTGGTGGGAAGCCGGTACCGCATGTCACTGGTGAAGAAGAGGTTTGCCACAGGTGAGATCTGCTTGCCAGACCTACTTTACTTGGCCCTCATAAGCAGCTCTTTGCTGTCCATCATTGTTGATTCAGCAGGATATGAGGATTATAATTAGTAATGTGAAGTATATGAAGAGTAATGGGTTGTTTATTTTTGAATGCACTGCAAAAAATTGAAGCTTGTGCTTAAAACAAAACAAATCTTCCAATGACACAAGACAAAAAAAAGACAATATCAACTAGAATAAAAGTAGTCAGAACTCATTTAGAGCCATTTTATATATATATATATATCATGTATCATGAATCATGCAATCAGTTGATCAATATGAAGGTGATCAAAATGTTCTTATTAGGTTTCAATAAAATTGGCCCAATTGTACAGATTTCCCTGAATCAAGCATGTCATGTCAAGACCTTGAAATATAACTTTACATGTTAAACTTTAAACTATTATTTATCCAAATATTGTCAAGACAGTAAACAAGTCTTAAGAAGCAAAACTGTCACAAGGTATGGTCAATTTCTGTTTTTAATAATGTTTAGATATTTTACTGGAAAAAAATACTTTACAGTGTTTTCTCTTCCTGAAGTAGCAAATCAATACAGGTATAATGATAACAGGATGCAATTATTCTTTTATTATATGTTGAAATATTGTTAATCCTTCTCTTTATAAAGGAAAGTATATGGCCGGTTGTTGTTTGTGAGAGAGGTGATGGTGCTTGGTCTGGCACCACAGAGGCACAACATTTGCACTTTTTTTTACCTCCCTGGGCTGGTGGAGCCGACTACGTGCTGCAGGCCAGAAGAAGAGAGTTCACATGGTACACAGTGTGACATAAATGGGAAATAGCTAATACCATGATGCATTGCTCTAGGAAAAATATGCATTGGAAACGGACAACAACCAGCCTGAGATCTGACTTTTCCTGGTCTATGAATGCTGAACTGCTGATAAACTCTCAAGAACCTCTTCTCTTTTATCTCTATAGAATTGTTTGTTCTGTGTGCAAACCGTACCTTTAACAGCTACAAGTTTGAAAAACTGGATGTACATTTGTTTTTTTCATCTTTTGTGAAAATGTGTGAATGATTAAGTATAAACATGTATAAATAATGGATATGAAAATTCTGAAATTATATTGACACAAAATGTTCATGTTGAGTATTCAAGAATAATTTAATATGTGAAGCTTGTTTGAGTCTATTTGTGTGACTTATGTGTATACAGTTCTTTCTTTCTCCCATAAGCAATGATGATAATCCAGACTGACTTAATCATGTGAAGGATTTTCACTATTTAAAATGCCAACTCGATGTCAAGAATGGAATTACTACTAGTGAAAGTGCTATTTTTTTAATATCAGTGATTTCATTTGCACTAGTAAAAGCATAAATGTTTTTGTTAAAAAATAATGACATTACTCAAATTCTTGATTCCAAATATTGAATTTCAACTAGTAAAAAAATTAATTCTTGATATATGTAATTGCATTTCACTAGTAGAATTTCAAAGATCTAGTTTAAGATGCAAAAACATATCTGTGATTAATTTCTTAGTTGAAATTCCCATTTGACATAAATAAGCATTTTTATTAAGTGCATTGCTGATATCAATAGAAAAATAATTAATTGTTATTAGTGCAAATGTCCATTCCTAAAAGCAACATAACTGCAACAAGTACAAGTACTTGTTTTGTTATCTAATTTGGTTTTCACTGGTGTCAATGTTCATGTTTAGATATCTGTAATGTGAGCGTAACTATTAGGAAAGCCTTTTAGAGAACTTTATTCTCCAATTTATTGATATCTGAATTCTATTAACAAATTGAATTGCAATTCTATTGTTGATATAAGGAATGTATATCTGTAATCATAACAATGTAATTATTGATATCAAAAATGATCATTTTAACTAGTAAGAAATGAATAGATATCTGTTTGTCACTACTGCAAATCCTTTTAATGCACTGGCCGTGTTAAAATCAATGCCTTTGCAGTCTTCTCCAACGCACTGTAAACTCTAGTGCGTAAACAGTGCTGAGTAATAATGGATTACATGTAATCAGGATTATGTAACCAGATTGACAATATAGTACTTGTATTTGGATTAAATTACATTTTAAAACACTTGTAATCTGACTACAGTTAATTTCATATGGGTTACATTGATGTTTATTAGGCAATGTATTGTTAATTTATTGATCACCATAATTTTTCTAATTTTCACTCTAAATCAGCCTACCTACAATACAAGTGTTTTTAGAAGAGAGGGGGAGGGTTGTGAAATTGCACACAGACCTTATAAATTCACTTGCAAATATGAGCAGTCATTATAGAGTTATAGTTTTTTTTTTGGGCTTGCTTGTAATAACACAACACAATATGACCCACCACTAGTAGCGGCTGTCAAATATCTCCACCTACTGTTCAAGTCGCTCTCTACATCAGGCGTATCAATCATAGTCCAAACCTGGTCCAAACATACAAGCGCAGCACTCACAGTCTCGCATATTTGTTTTTTAAGCAAGCTATTGATATTATGATCATTTATTTTCTGTTCACTAATGTCCATAATGTAACAATTAGTTTCATGCACTTAAAATTGACATGGTTTAAAGGTGCATTACAAATTACACTGAGCTGTTTTTGTGAGGCTCTTTTTGATAGCTATAAATTATCAAATATATTTTCCTTCCTCTTTGAATTTTTATGTTAAAATTGAACAAGATAATCCTACTCAAATGTGGCATCAAATAAAAGAGTTAGGTAGGAAGTAATCCAAAAGTAATCAGATTAGATTACTTTGAATATGTAATAAGATTATATTCCTGACTGAAATATTTATGTAATTTGTAATCAGTACCCGATTGCAATTCAGAAATAATCTACCCAGCACTGTGTGGAAGCAGCGCAGTTTTGGGGCTTTCGTTGTGGTCTTCAACAAAAGGGCAACAAGTCCTGTAATGTGCACTTATACAGCAAAGAGTGAGACAAGTGGTTTACACAAATTTATTACAATTTTACCAGTACAAAATACAGTCGAATTAAGCAGTTGTTACAGACCATAGTCTGTTCTCAGGCTAAATAGAGAGCAATTTTTTAAAGACGCAAAAATAAGGAAACAATATAGTAGTGAGAGGAATTGCATTTACCTCAATAAAAATAATCCTTAGCCAGAAACTTTTAAACAGCATTACAAAAAACAACAATACAAATGACAAAGTTCCCTTTCCCAAGCACACACACACACACACACACACACACACACACAAGGCAAAGAACCGTGCCAGGCGTTCGGGGACACAACCGACCACAGTGAGAGAACATCAGCCAATCACTTCTCGGAAACAAACACAAAACAGCTATTAGAAATGATCTATCTTTGTAAATAGCAGAGAGGGGCATGTAGGGCCCATAATGGGCAGCCACTAGGCACCAGTAAAAATCCCAACCAGGTTCAGCGTAAATCAAAACAATAAAAATTTCATGACATTATCTCCTGAACATTTTTCCAGCTTCACGTCAATCTGTTGGGCACATAAATAGCTTTCCATCAAAAGTGTTAAAATTAATCAATAGATCTTACATAAGATGTACAGCACCAGTTGATGAGGCGTATCTGTAAGTATATGCATATTCGGTAACTGGACATGTCTCTCTTGGATTTTCTAAATCTTGAAGAATAGTTTACTTAGGCATGACTTTTTATAGAATTAGAACATGTCACTCTTTAAAACATTCAATTTATCCCTTTTTGCCATTACGTATACGCAATATCTACTTAATCTGTTATCCAAAGAAAGTTTTTTTTTTTTTATCTTTATATAAAAAAAAAAAAAAAAGTATACAGGCTATGTAAAAATCTCAGTACATTTGTTTGTTTTAATAAAATTACACAAAAACTATTCACATAACCTAGTTGGCGCGCACTCACAGTTACTTCAGGAGGCCTTGTGCACGTGCATATTCACACACACACACACACACACACACACACACACACACACACACACACACACACACTCAATATATTCACAAATTATCTAGGCTCTTTTTAAGCACTGTAAACTACTAAGAACTCTTTGACTACAAACTACAAAACTAGTCTATTTGTTTCACAAACCATATTTGGGAACGGTTGTACTTGGGTTTCTCAGAGCTAATAACCTCAACACAGTTGGCATATGAACATCCTGGAACTTTCGAATGAGAATGTGATGGTTGTAGGGCAACCAATCAGAAGGAACCAATTTAAATAATCTCTTTTATAATAACTTTTTATAAACAATAGTCAAGTTAGACAAAGAAGATTATTAACTATTGAGGTATCGACTACTCATCTCATATGGCCAGGGGTTTATCTACAAAACTGCAAGAATTGAGAGTTTACCCTCCATTTGGAGAGGTTTTGCATGTACAGCAGGTTTTGGTCACCGCTGCGGTGCAGTTGTACGGGCAGCTTTGGGTCAGCGAGTTGCATTTATGCCTGAGGGACTGCAGAAAACGGCGAGGCAGAAGGTCTTTAAATGGCACTACTAAAAACGTGACTATCTTTAAAAGGTGCTTTAGACATCTGAGGTTTTGAGACGATACATTCATTCTGCGTTTAGAGGCACGGCCGAGGAACGACAGAGAAAGACAGAAAGAGAGAGACAATTCTGCTCTAGTGTTTCTTTTCTCATCTAAGGCACTGAGAGACTATGGCACATCAAAATAAAAGCACACACAAAATCCACCTTTAGCACAGCACGTTCTTGTTTCACGGTTGCAGAAAACCTAAACTGTAAAACTTCATTTCCTCAATCATTATCTTTGTCTTGATTTCCAGTAAAATGATCTAAACAGCTTAAAAACAACTTCCCTTTACTTGAGGCACCGTTGTTTACGACTTATTTCAGAACATGTGTCTTGAGTTAAGTTTTTTCTTAGCTCATTCTTGTTTTAAGAAAAATCTAATTTTAATAAGGTTTAAATGTTTAAAACAAGAAAAATAAACATTTATAACACAAAATAAAAAATATTAAATTAAATGTAAGATATATGCTCTAAAAACAAGTCTTAATATTTTAAGTAAATGTATATTGCTTTTAAAGGATATTTAGGTAATTTTACAGGAAAACAAGACACAAATAATATGAAAGTATGAATTCATATTATGAATTCAAAGAGTATGAAAATTTGTTTTTGCAGTGAAAAGGGGAGAGAGCAGAAAGACAAACTGACCTGAAACACACCTATGTGCCCTCAAGATAAAGTAAAAACCTCACAATAAGCCTTGGCTTTGCCATCAGCAGCCATTCATCCACAGCTAATATACACAACCGACTTGGAACAGATGTACACACATCCACACACACAGGAGCAGAGGAGGAGTGGTGTGGACCGGCTGGGGCAGCTGTGGTCTGGGGCGAGGCTGACACTGTGATCCCTGCTCTTAGATCTCCTGCAGGGAGTGATTAATCTCAATTCTCTCTCTCTTCACGGCCGGCTCACTCAAGTCCCTGTCACTCATGCTCCTTAACATATCTCCATCACTGGCAAGATCATCTGAGAACGAAGCATCTGAGAGAGAAAGAAAGAGATAATGTACACATTTTGGGTGGATGTTAAAGGGACAGTTCAACCAAAAATTAAAATTTGGACATTATTTACTTACCCTCAAGTTCTGAGATGCAGTAACCTTTTTTCGTGGACCACAGGGTCAAAAGGACATTACCCATTATAATTGTAATCTATAAAATGTGTGCGCTGTTTTCCAAGTGTTCTGAAGCCATATGATGTTTTTGTGTGAGGAATACATCGAAATGAATTACATTTATGCATTTTGGCAGAAGCTTTTATCCAAAGTGACTTACAGTGCACTTATTACAGGGACAATTCCCCAGAGCAACCTAGAGTGAAATGCCTTGCTCAAGGACATAATGGTGGTTGATGTGAGGATCGGACCGGCAACCTTCTGCGATTTAGCCCACTCTGCCACCACCACTCCCATTATTCAAGCTTGTAGCCCACGGTCACGTCCAGAATGAAAAAAGCTTTGCAAGTTGATTTGAAGACTATCAGTGAATAAAGATTCACATTTTGATAGGTTTCTTACACCAAGCGTTCATATGGCTTTGGAAGACTTGGATTAAAGCACAAGGATTTTTTTTATTTTGATATTTTGTTCAGACCAATTTGTAAATGAATCATCTGGAACATATTTGTGTACTGTTTTGAATTACGTTGCACAGGAGAAAAATCAAGCTGAGATTTTTTAACAGTGGAAAATCAGATTATTAATAATAATAATAATAATAATAATAATAATAATAATAATATAGAACAATATTTAATGTTCATGTTCCATTACTTTTAAGATTGCTTCCATTTCCATGACTTTTCCAGGCCTAGAAAATCACAATTTAAAATTCCCTGATATTTGTAGGTTTTCCAAGACTGTTGGAACCCTGTATGGTGTGCAGAATTTTTTTTAATTGTTTTTTTTGGAGCTTGACAAATGTGGTCACTTTGAACTGTCATTGGGCCTCACTCATGAAACATGAGCAGAACTCATTTTTGTGTAAATAGTTTATATAACAGTTTTAACGTAAATTCTCAGATTCATGAAATATTAGTATTTTCAAAATGTTAGCACGAAAACAATTAAAACTGCTTCCGACCATGTGTAAATCATGCAAAAGACACCAGAACATTTTGTGTTCTTTCCGGCAAACTGCCAAGACTACATTTTGATAGAAGTGAAATTAAACAAGTATTGAAAAACAAAATAACAAATTGCTTGGTGAAAATTTCATGGAAAAATGCAGTTTGCGTTTCTCCAAATTACGTGACTGATAGGACCAGTTTTTATTTTAATTTTATATGAGCTCTCCGTGTTAGGTTTCATAATTTAGTATAGGCATCAGTAAATCCCATTCCGTTGATAACGTATAGTTAATGTCAATGCTGTAAACCCAGAAATGAACAAATCCCAGGCAGGTGCGTACACAATACAATGAGGGGGGTTGTATAGTTTACAAATCTGTAATATCTTACAGATTTTCGGTCAAAGATCTTCTTCGGGCATTCTTCCAGTTGCATGTATATCACAGTTACATCATCATTTCCCCCAAGATGTTTTACAAATTATGCTGGCGATGCATTGTGAACTGAACCAGAGAAGGTTAAATGGTGGAGGGCTTCCTCCTCCCGGCGTGAACGGAATTGTTTTTTCACTCATGTCAAACCATTTTTATTGAATTCTTGAACTGTTGGATTCACAAAAGAGCATCATATGACATCAAAAACATGCAATGACAGTAAATCCTCAATTTCATTGAGACGTTTTTGTGCATGCTAAATCAATTTTACGATATGAATGCACTTCTATACTCTATTTCATTACTGTTTAGCACTGATGTCCACAGCATTTACTAGTGAGTCTGGTGCCTGCCTTATAGGCCGTTTTCATGAGTGTGGATTATAATTGTGAATGAACGTGCACATGCATTTCACATATACATACACACATTTTACATCTGGGGAGTACAAGGCGCTTGTGAATCAGGCAGAACGTTTTTGGGAGGGTCCATTTATGCACAAATTACTCTGAATTTACACATATATTTACTAAGGTGTAATGAATGAGGCACATTGTGTGGCAACTGCAACATAAAACGATTAATTAAAAAAATGCAACTTATGTTCCACAGAAAAAAAAAAAACATTCAACATGAAGTTTCAACATGAGGGTGAATAAATGATGACTATTAATATAACTATTCATTTAAAATCGGTTACCTTTCTCCATGAGTGATGGCATCATTGAAGTGAGGTCACTAAACTGAAATTTTAAACAAAGAAAAAAAGTTTCTGTTGATATTGGCAGACAAGGCAACCTGTTCACAGGCAAAATACGTCACTGAGCTGTAAGATTAATACATTGAGGCCTGAAATATTAAACTAATCAAGCAGCCAGATCGCCTCACCTCCCCCATGACAGCGATGGGCGTCTCTCCAGTTGCCTGGGCGACACGGTGCTCTACCAAATAGAACATGTATTCATCATAGAGCAGACGGATGAGGTGGAAGGAGCCAAAGCTTGCAGCGGAGCGCAGAGTTAGATCTCTGATCACCATGGAGCTGTAACCAGGGCAACAGAGTTTTATTACAAACTACCACAACAAAACCAAAAAACACACCACACTTTAGAGATGCCGCAAATTACGAGCACAGACAAAATTGTTGCTGCTCTTGTTAAAGTATTCACTCTTCAAAAGATCAGTTGTTATTACACAGTCTTTAAGTTTTATGAGGCTTAACAATATTTAAGTGGTTTCAGCTGAAAATTCAAAGTCTTGAGAGGCTAGTAAACTCAGCAAAACAAAGAAACATCCTCTCACTTTCAGCTGCTTTTATTTTCAGCAAACTTAACATGCGCAAATAGTTGTCGAATCGGTTTATGTTCATACAAATAAAGACATAAACTGAACAAGTTTCACAGACATGTGACAACCCCTAAAGAACACATTATTCCATTTCTGTTTAAGTAACAGTCAGTATCTGGTGTGGCCACCAGCTGCATTAAATACTGCAGTGCATCTCCTCCTCCTCATGGACTGCACCAGATTTGCCCATTCTTTTTGTGAGATGTTATCCCAGTCTTCCACCAAGGCACTTGCAAGTTCCCAGACATTTCTGTGGGGATTGGCCCTAGCCCTCACCCTCCGATCCAACAGGTCCCAGATGTGCTCAATGAGATTGAGATCCAGGCTCTTCGCTGGCCATGGTAGAACACTGACATTCCTGTCTTGCAGGAAATCACACACAGAACAAGCAGTATGGCTGGTGGCATTGTGATGCTGGAGGGTCATGTCAGGATTAGCCTGCAAGAAGGGTACCACATGAGGGAGGAGGATGTCTTCCCTGTAACGCACAGTGTTGAGATTGCCTGCAATGAGAAGCTCAGTCCGATGATGTTGTGACACACCACCCCAGACCATGACGGACCCTCCACCATTTCCCTCCACCATTACCTCAGTGTAATGCTCATTCCTTCGATGATAAACGCAAATCCGAACGTCACCCCTGAAGAGACAAAACCATGACTCATCAGTAAGGAGTACTTTTTGCCAGTCCTGTCTGGTGCAGGATTTGTCCCCATAGGCGACATTGTTGCTGGGGATGTCTGGTAAGGACCTGACTTACAACAGGCCTACAAGCCCTCAGTCCAGCCTCTCTCAGCCTATTGCGGACAGTCTGAGCACTGACAGAGGGATTTTTCATTCCTGGTGTAACTCGGGCAGTTGTGTTGCCATCCTGTACCTGTCCCGCAGGTGTGATTTTCGGATGTACTGATCCTGTGCAGGTGTTGTTACACGTGGTCTGCCACTGCGAGACGATCGGCTGTACTTCCTGTCTCCCTGTAGTGCAGTCTTAGGCGTCTCACAGTACAGACATTATAATTTATTGCCCTGGTCACATCTGCAGTCCTCAGCCATTTTTCTTTTGGTGTTTTTCAGAGTCAGTTGAAAGGTCTCTTCAGTGTCCTAAGTTTTATAACTGTGAACTTAATTGCCTACCGTCTGTAACCTGACCAGATGCATGTTCATTAATTGTTTATGGTTCATTGGACAAGCATGGAAAACATTGTTTATACCCTTTACAATAAAGGTCTTTGGATTTTTACAAAATTATCTTTTAAATAAAGTGCCCTGAAAAAGGGACGTTTCTTTTTTGCTGAGTGTATTTGCATCACATCATCATGTATGTTTGTAGATGCAGGATTAAAGCTATTTGGCGGGGCATACAAACAAGAAGCATTCTTATGTTCAAAAACAGCTAGTTGGGAGTGTGATGGAATGGAACAGAAGGAAGAGTGCAGGGTTTTAAAACATTACATCCAGAGTTGTCAGTAGTTATCCAGTCTAATCAGGAATTCATAGTAACAAACTGTTACAATTGCTAATATAAACACTCAACAAGCTGAAGATGCTCGTCATGCCCCCAGCATTTTCTGATTGGTCAATTTGTTCTAAAACTGACATCAAAAATAAAAAAATAAAAAATGTACTTGACAAAAGGACCTAAAAAATTAGGCAATCCAAGTTTGATTCTGACTCCAGTTATTTCCTGATCCTATATAATTTTGTTATTGAATTAGTGACAAAACAAACTAAAACACAAAACCACCAACAAGAAACAGAAACAAACCAAAAACAAACCACAAATCCCAATACAAATCAAAACAAAAAACAAAACCAAGCCACAAAACTAAAATAAAAACAAAACAAAAAAACAACAAAACCCAAACAAAAACAAAAAGTGATATATTCATAAACACGTCCTGTGTGTAAAGCCCTATAAAATTACGCATTTTTATATCTTCTTAAATCTCAAAATTTCATAACCTATTTATAATAATAATAAACTTTATTTTTATATAGTGCCTTTAGAAGTTTTACAGTTAAAAACAAAATACAAAAATATACACAATATTATATCTGTAAGCAAACATAATAGATACCACAATGTATAAATATACAAAATACTTCCAAACACAAAAAAAGTCAAGTAAAAGTCCATGTATGCTATCAGTCCATAGACAGCTGTGTACCTGTAGAATGACCACTTGAGGAGGAACTGTCGAGCAGCACGGGGGAAGCTGGGACTGCCCTCGTACGGTTTCAGCACCTGGTTGACAACAATATCCAGCCAGGTGGCCCACTGATCCAGAGAGCTCTGCTGCTGCAGGGTCACTTTAAAATCCTGCTCCAAGCGTTGGACCACACTTTCATCACACTGACACACCCAGGATGCCTGCTCCTTTGATGCAAACACACACAGAATGTGTGACCAAGAGTGCACACACATACATTATACAATATACAGTATGCCAGTCAAAGTCAGTCAAGAGAGAGAGAGAGAGAGAGAGAGAGAGAGAGAGACAGATAGAGAGAGAGCGCAAGAGATAGAGAGAGACAGGGTTCCAGCTGAGGTGTGAAAAGAGAGAAAAAGACCTGAACGTTAGCGAAGTCCACTCTGTTGAGGTCACTGAGCATCTGGTTGATCTGAGAGGTGTTCTGCAGGACGGCACGTGCAGCCTGAGCCAGGTGATTCAGAGAGGTATACCTGCGCAGGGTCTGCGCAAACGCACTCACTACTGCAGCCTGCATATGCAACAACAAAACACCTTTAGCATAAATTATAATTTCCATCCAGTGCGTTTTGTTTTATTTTATTTTTAGTAGCCGTATAAGATTTAGCTGACTTCGGAAGACCTTTTTCAGCTACTTTGTCCCCAAATTATGGTTAGGTTACAAACACACAATACCTTAGTGCGGACAATCTCGTGTGGGAAGTCGCTCATGGCTGAGGTCAGCCACCCCTCCAGACTCTTAGCGAAGTTTCGGATAGCTTGAGTGAGGGTGCCTGCAGGATCACATTTCACATCAGTCACGACTTTCAATCTACTCACATAATAACAGCAACACTGATCCTAGAACAAGTCAAGAAATGTAAGAATATGTATTTATCTGTAGAAGTAGAAATACTAACTGGGAACAGGTCGCAGTACATCAGGGATTAGTATTTCTACCAGTGCCTGATACAGAATGTGATCACAGCTCCTCATCCACAGTAGGATTGGTTCATATTTACACAGAGCAATCAGCTTCTCTCTTGGGAAACCTCTGATCTCCTCCACATCTTCATCACTGCACGTTTAACAAAAACAAACAAAACACCCAATCACATTAATTCAGGCAGAAATCCACAGACAAATTTGGTCAAGCTCAAAAGGAGATGTCCAACATGTTTGTTAAAACAAAGTACAAGTTTATATAGTTGGATATATCTAATATATCTTTAGATATGCCACCTGTTATTAATTGTTGTGGCTCCGTCACTAGATGGCGCTGTTGAATACCAAAAGGTCTGCCATAGCTTCTCTATGAGATGGAACTGTAGGTTCATTACTACATCCAAAGTTGCCTGAAGGAGAGAAAACAGAATTTAAATAAAAATCAAAGCTTCAACGTGGTTCTATGTATTAAAAGCATTCAAACAGGGAAATCCAGACACTTAAAATGCAAAAAGAGAGTTTAACTACAGCATAGCATCTTGCAAAATAAACTATTTGGTAAGAGAAACATTGAGCTGTTGTTTTTCTCATGTGGATTAGGAACCCCCACCCAGTGAATTAGTGTAACATTTGTGATGTCTTTTTTTTCCTTTTCTGTTGGCAATGATACTTAAATCAGCTCTTAAGTTCAGCCCACTCATGACACACAACTGTCCAAACTCCTTTTATAAAAACAGTCAATACTCATTCAGAAGTGCCCATCTCGAAAGCAATCCATCTTCTTATATAAAGAGTTTAATCGTTATACAACACAAAGCACATACCAAAAAAAAAAATCGATGCGCAAGTTGCTCTTCTTCCATTAAATTCTGATTTATGTCCTAGTCAAAGTACTTTAACTCATAAAATATTTTCATTACCTGAAATAAAGTAAAAACTAACATATTTGGAAATTCGGAAAATAAACAAAAATACACTTTCTTGACTCAAAATGAACTAAAATAAAATTGCCCACAAATTAATTTAAGCTTGTGATACATAATATATTGTTACATTTGAAACATGCAAATGCCACCAGATGGTTATAACACTCAACACCCCTTAGAAATGTAAGATTGTTAAACATTTAAATGCCATCACTTAACAAAATAACTTGTCCATTCTAAAAATACTAAAATAAAAAAGTCAATAAACTGAAAAACTAAAACTAGAAATCACTGCAAAAAAAAAAAACTAAAACCAAGTAATAGAGTGAAAACTAACAAAAGTAGGTGTGTAGCTAATTAGAGAGCAGAAGTGAGAGTGTGGTGAGTTTGGTGTGTGTGTTCGAGTACACTGTCTCCGAGTGATTCACACTCTTGTATCCATTTACACGCACACCCCCCTCCTCCTCTTACCGGTCACATGCTATGTTTTGGCTTCCAAAGCCAGGTCACCATGACAACCTTGTTTACCGTTGCCCCGGCAACAGTTCAAACACAGCACTCCAAAACAAAAAAGAGAATTCTTTTTCCCAGACAAACAAGTCTTCTTACCTTCAACAAAAGGGGAAGAAACTCCACTGCCCTGCTTCTAGAAGACAAGTTGATGATTTTAAAGTGTCTGCACTAGCAAACTCTGAAAAATCTGTTATATAAACTCACATCCACTTAATCTCAGGCAGAACACTCTTGGTAAAATAAGTTAAGATAAATGTTATAATACATTCTGCAGAAAGACATCTGTATGTTGATGAGAGTAAACAATATGGAAACACGCACCAATTGTAACAGAAGCGCTGAACTACACGGTGAAATAAAATACCTGCCTTTGCCTTTTTTCCTTGGGCAAAAACAAAAGATATGATTTGTTATGGAAGCCTTGAACCATGTGGCTTTCACTAGGTTAAAATGAAAAATTCACTAGGTGATATTTTTTATTGTCTTAATGCCTTACTTTGCCCTTTTACCTCTGGCAAAATAAAAAAAAAAAAAAAAGGTTTCTCTGAAAAAACAATTCTCAAATTTTTTTTTTTTTCTATTTGAATTTTTTTAAAGAGCAAATTCCAGGGAGAGAGAAACTATTTTCAGTAAAAACAAATCTTTTTTTTTTTTTTTTTTATTAGTTTTTTTATTAATTTTTTTTCAATGTGTGGTTAAGGGCTTCCATAACAAATAATGCACGTTTCCACAGGGTTTACACTCATCAACATATGAATAACTTGCAGCAGAAGTTATTATAATATGTAACTTAATTTATTTTTCTTTTTGCCTGAGAAAAAGGATGCACTAAGACACCTAAAAGTGATTTTCACTTTGTGAATTTGCACCATGCAGTTCAGTGCTTCCATAATTTGGAGTTCCTAGGGCGAGTATCACCATTTCTTTTCCCCATTCTTCGGGTGAGGTATTTTAACAACCACATAGAAAACTACCTTTAAACACCCTAGCAACTACCTTCAAACACCCTAGCAAACACCCAGATCATCCTAGCAACAACCCATCAACAAGATAAAAACACTTCACATGCGTTACTATCAATAACAACAAATATTATTTGTGTCCATCCAGTGGCTATGAAAAGAGCTAGGAGATGGTGTGGAAGGGGGGCGAGGCGAGATCAGGAGCATGGAGCAGGCAAAGAACTGGCACAGACTCAAGCCCCTGACGAATGAAAGGTTAATTGGCAAGACTTTAAAATTCTAGTCTAAGAGATTAAAAAAGCATGGGAACAAAAGGTGTGCAGTGACAGGGAGGAACAGAAAGAGAAACATGGAGAGAGATACAGACAAAGAGAGGTAGAAGCATAGAGCTCAACCATGTTGGAAATTACATTAAAACTGAGAGCTCTGAAATGAAGATTGGTTGAGTCCATCTCCAAACTTCACAACGAGAGCAGTGCTACACTTAGTCTGTAAAAGACCAGCTGCATAGAGAAAGTAAAACTCAAAAACACCTCAAACCAGAGATCCTGTCTGTAGAAATAATGTCAGGAAGGAGAAATACAAAGAAAGAACCCATCAACAGCAAGATAATACAGACACTGTAGCACAGAGAAGATCATCAACCTTGAAAAAAATCCTTTGCATTGATACATTTAGTAAGACTTTGTTTTCCCAACACAGTATGCAGTACCTCACAGTGGATCCTGTAGTTGCTCTGCAATTTTTTCACATCATTCATGCTGATTGGCTCAGGCAGAGGACACGAGCCGAGATCAGGAGAAGGAAAGGGGGGCAGGGCGTGGGACACATCTGCCAAAACACACATAAATACAAGGTTTGAAGCTGGTAACTTCTGCATGTATTCAAATGCTTTTTAACAAGAGTGTGAGAGATTTCAATGGTTTACCAATGTACTGTTGGTGATGCTGGCTCTGGGCCGCCACGCTTTGCTCAGGGGTGCTAGAGGAATGCTGGGGGCTGGACAGGTGGTCCCCCATCCCGTCCACCTTGTGGAAGGGCTTGAACCTGGACACAGAAAACAACAGGGAACACACATGAGAACTAAGACAAAAACCCCTAAATGATTACAGGGGGATGAGAGTATGATCAATCCCAAAATGTTGGCTTCAGCACAATATCTGGCGTTGGTGGTAGCTCTGTATCAATGCTAAATCGATAGACAGTAGGTAGACTGACGAATATGCATGATAGATTTGAATATCATGTCACAAGAACATTTACCTGAACTAATAATTCAAATATACATGAAATCTGTACATGAGATCTGTATCTTTCAACCAAGCAGGGTCGTAGAATTAAGAACTAACTATTAATATACTTGATCCTAACAAGGCAGGAGTCTCTGCAGATTTTCAAATTGCATTTCTAAATAAATTCTCCATATTTTCCAGAGCATGAATATAACATACAATATACCATATTGTAATTCAGCAAGTCTGTTTATGAAAGTGTGCATGCAATCTGAGACTGCGTCTGTAATGCAAAGGATGTTATTATAGTAACAATAAAATATTATTTAATTGCATAAACAACACATTCATTTTTGGTACAGCTGTACCTTTTTTGTACCAATATACTGCACAACCCTAGTAGAAAGAAAGAGGGTAGAAAGAGAGATGAGTATGCAGGGATTTGTGTCGAAATGGAAAGATAATAGAGGTGTGAGTCTCAATCTATTCAGCCATTGTGGGAATCAATTAGGCACTGATTTAATGAACCAAAACCTCTAAAGCTCTGGCTGGATCGGAGCAATTATATGAGATATGCACACACAAACACACAGATACTCAGACCCAACTGCGAAAAGGTGTCTGGGATATGAGATGACGTTTGCATGCAAGTGAGAAAAAAAAGAAAAAAAAAGAAGAGGGTTTCACACCGACAGTTTTCTTGATATGTATTGATAGTTTTGCATACAAAACGAAAGCATCATGCCAATTAAGTACTTTGAAACTGAACTGAATGAGAGAGAGGGAGAGAATCACCTTTGTTTCTGATGGACAGGTTGTTGTCGCATTGCCATGTACTGAGTGTCCTCCTGGAAGCGGTTGAGGGGCGAGTCAGGCTTCAGACGAATGCCATAATAATGGTATTTTGAGTTCCCCCTGAGACACAAACACACACATAATGAGCCATCACATTTTTATCACAGCAATTTTAGCCCAGCAACCCCAATCTTAGCAACAATACATAACAGTTTAAGACTGATTTTTATTTATTTCAGACTATTATCTCATGATAATTCTTTAAGTATTTCACCAGTGTCTGCAGCAGATCAACTGAATGTTCTCTTCTGTGTTGCTGACAAATGGTGATTGTTCAAATGTGCATTGCTTGTGAGAGTGGTTTAGCTTATAGTATGGTTGTGTTTACAGATTGGTTGTAGTTCTGGCTGTAGTAGTGTGGAAGTTGTTGCAGTCATGCCTTTAGGTCAGTGGTTCTCAATCTTTTTTTTGATGAATGCACCCTTACTTCATTCCCTTGTGGTGGTATTGTGTTATTGTGGTTATATTTCAAAAATAAGTGAAAACACCAATAATATTGCACATTTTGTCCAACTGAAATTCTCAGTCTACATTACAGCGCTGATTTTGAGCTGGATGTAGATGTAAATTTATTGGTATCAACAACAGTAAGGTTATCTGTAACATCAATAAAAAACTACAACCACTCTCAGGCTTCCACCACACTACAATCACTATCAGGCTACCGCCACAACTACAACCAATCACTATCAGGCTACCACCACACTACAGCCACAACTACAACCACTGTCAGGCTTCCACCACACTACAATCACTATCAGGCTACCACCATACTACAGTCATATCTACAACCACTTTCAGACTACCCCTACACAAACTACCTTACTTCTACAACCTCTTTAAGCCTAATACCACACTATAACTTCTTTCGCACTACTACTTCACTACTACAGCGACAACTACAACCACGCTTTTTGTCCATCAGACTATCATGACAACAGTCACAACTACTACCACCACAATTCTACAGCCACAACCATCAGGCTACCACCAGACTAAAGTCACATCTACAACCACTTTCAGACTACTCCGACACTACAACTACCATGCTTTTTTCCATCAGACTATGATGTATATATAAAATATATATCTATATTTTTTTTAATTAAAATTGAAATACTTATATATATATTAATCCCTCACTCCCCTAATGTACAGTAGCCTACGACAAATTTAATAGAGCTGAAGTAGTGCTATGATAATATTTATTATCAATCTATTTCTCCCTAAAGTACAGTTAGTTACTATAGTAAATTCAAGGGTGGTCTTGTAGAATTCTGGTCGCAAATTAAAATGTTTCCGCATCTCGAGCCATGCTTCTCACTGGTTCTCGCAGCACTGCAATGATCAGAGGTGCGCGTTTAAGGGCTCAAGACTGGTCTTCGAGTAAAAACGAACCTGTTTTGTCCATTGAGCCGTATCCACCTACAGAGCTATAGATACAATTTTAATGCAAACAGGACCTAGACGACAGTTTTGATTAACATGAATGATAAACACCCCCATTTGTAACCCAACGCCCCCCTCTCTACTAATTTAAAACAAAAGGCTGAAAGTGGTTGTAGTTGTGGCTGTAGAATTGTGGTGGTAGTCCAATAGTGGTAGTAGTTGTGACTGTTGTGTCATGATAGTCTGATGGACAAAAAGCGTGGTTGTAGTTGTCGCTGTAGTAGTGAAGTAGTAGTCTGAAAGTAGTTATAGTGTGGTATTAGGCTTAGAGGTTGTAGAAGTGAGGTAGTTTGTGTGGGGGTAGTCAGAAAGTGGTTGTAGATATGGCTGTAGTATGGTGGTAGCCTGATAGTGATTGTAGTGTGGTGGAAGTCTGACAGTGGTTGTAGTTGGGGCTGTAGTGTGGTGGTAGCCTGATAGTGATTGTAGTGTGGTGGAAGTCTGACAGTGGTTGTAGTTGGGGCTGTAGTGTTGTGGTAGCCTGATAGTGATTGTAGTGTGGTGGAAGCCTGAGAATGGTTGTAGTTGTGGCGGTAGTGTGGTGGTAGTCCGATAGTGGTAGTAGTTTGTGATGTGGTAGTTTGATAGTGGTTGTAGTTTTGACTGTGATGGTAGTCTGTGATTGGTTGTAGTATGGTTGTAGTCTAAAAGTGATTGGCTGACCTGGTGCCAAGTCGGCGTGTGCGAAGGCCCATGAAAACAGAGCGTATGAGTTTGCCGAAGGAGGCAGCATTCACCGGATCCAGTTTCTGTTCTTGACAGTGTCTCAAGTAGTGGTTATATAAAGAGCTGCGTGGCAGACTCACACCTTCAGCCGTCTCATAATTATCCAGTAGCCACTGCAACTGCACACACACACACACACACACGCACACACGCACACACGCACACACGCACAGTGAACAAGACTGGCATACACCATTTAATGGAGTAAACTTAAATACTTTGTAATTTTTATCTATGACTAGACTCAATGACCCCACAAAAAAAATGTATAAACAAAATTACAGAATAAAACATACATGTTAGTATTACATGAACTCATAACTAGGCCCTCATGAAATCTTCATGCTTTTTCACAAAATTTTGTTTTAATTATTGGGGAAATTTCACTTCAGACTCCAACTGCTGAAGATTAAACCGATTTTAACTAGGATCTGATGCCTCTGGCAAAACGAAACCTTTAATGTGAGACTGAAGTATTATGCTTTCTTGTTCAGTAGGTAAAATCATATTCTTAATCAGTATTTTTGTCTTTTTTTCCCAGTAAAAATAATAAAAAGGCATCCTTAAAGCAAGATAACTTTACTTAAAAAGCAAAATTTTGTAAGATAATAAAACTTGTTTTAAGAGAAGATATCTTGAATTAAGTGTATTTTTCTTATCCCACGGACAATTTTTTTAGACTTATGCTTTAAACTACAAAATATGCCAATGGGGTAAGAAAAATAAACAATTCATTGTCTTATATATATATATATATATATATATAAAACACTCAGCAAAAAAATAAACGTCCCTTTTTCAGGACACTGTATTTTAAAGATCATTTTGTAAAAATCCAAATAACTTAACAGATCTTTATTGTAGAGGGTTTCCATGCTTGTTCAATGAACCATAAACAATTAATGAACATGCATCTGGTCAGGTTACAGACGGTAGGCAATTAAGTTCACAGTTATAAAACCTAGGAGACTGAAGAGACCTTTCAACTGACTCTGAAAAACAAAAGAAAGATGCCCAGGGTCCCTGCTCATCTCCGTGAATGTGCCTTAGGCATGCTACATGGAAGCATGAGGACTGCAGATGTGGCCAGGGCAATAAATTGTAATGTCTATACTGTGAGACGCCTAAGACAGCACTAGAAGACAGGAAGGACAGCTGATCATCCTCGCAGTGGCAGACCACGTGTAAAAACACCTGCACAGGATCAGTACATCTGAATATCATACCTGCGGGACAGGTACAGGATGTAAACAACAACTGCCCGAGTTACACCAGTAATGCTCAGACTGTCCGCAATAGGCTGAGAGAGGCTGGACTGAGGGCTTGTAGGCCTGTTGTAAGTCAGGTCCTTAGAAGACATCACCGGCAACAACGTTGCCTATGGGCACAAACCCTGAACCAGGACTGGCAAAAAGTGCTCTTCACTTACGAGTCATGGGTTTTGTCTCATCAGGGGTGATGGTCAGACTCGGGTTTTGAAGGAATGAGCATTACACTGAGGCCTGTACTCTGGAGCTGGATTGATTTGGAGGTGGAGGGTCCGTCATGGTCTGGGACGGTGTGTAATGCATCGTCGGACTGAGCCTCTCATTGCAGGCAATCTCAACACTGTGCGTTACAGGGAAGACATCCTCCTCCCTCATGTGGTACCCTTCTTGCAGGCTAATCCTGACATGACCCTCCAGCATCACAATGCCACCAGCCATACTGCTTGTTCGGTGTGTGATTTCCTGCAAGACAGGAATGTCAGTGTTCTACCATGGCCAGCGAAGAGCCTGGATCTCAATCTCATTGAGCACATCTGGGACCTGTTGGATCGGAGGGTGAGGGCTAGGGCCAATCCCCACAGAAATGTCCAGGAACTTGCAAGTGCCTTGGTGGAAGACTGGGATAACATCTCACAAAAGAATGGGCAAATCTGGTGCGGTCCATGAGGAGGAGGAGATGCACTGCAGTATTTAATGCAGCTGGTGGCCACACCAGATACTGACTGTTACTTCTGATTTTGACCCCCCCCCGTTCCATTTCTGTTAGTCACATGTCTGTGAAACTTGTCCAGTTTATGTCTTAGTTGTTGAATCCTTTTATGCTCATACAAATATTCACACATCAAATAATAGCAGCTGAAAGTGAGAGGACGTTTCTTTTTTGCTGAGTTTATAGTTCCGTTTTCTGATATAAATCATTATGATACTCAACATCAGGAGCTTTAAACTTATCAGCATCAGTCAATCTAGAAAACACACTACACGGCAACAATTTTCACATATATAAACCCTGTGTAATGCATGCCAGGTTGTAATGCGAATGCAGGGGGTCAGGTGCAGTTTAACCCAAATAAAACAGAGTGAAGGTCTGTTCTGGAAAAATCATGCTCACAGCAGCAGTGAAAAGCAAAGAGGCAAGCAGGATAAACGAAGTATTTTTTCAGGGTTTGTTCTAGTTCAAATACACCTTTTTGCCCCACCGTTTGACTTACATGGCTGTTGAGTAGGCTGCTTTTGTGAGTGGCAATCCCTTCTGACTTTTGGAGGTTTTCAATCGCCATTTCAAGCTGAGGAAATGTAGGAGCATGCAAGACATGAAATGGGGGGTGTATGTGGTGGTTACAACAGAGGAGAAAACACACACAAAAGAAAAGGAAAATCAGTCTATTAGTGGCAGCCGGACTTTGAGCATTTCCATTACAGTCTGTCAGTGTTTGCAGCCACATTCATTATGGGTGGACAAAAAGCATGCAAATGTGAGGAACACACAGGGTTAGACCACTCTTCCTGTCTCAGCCCATATATGCTAATGAGCAGCACACATAGGGCATGAGGTCACACTTATCTCAAACACAAGAGACAAACTATCTAGTCGCTTCTGAAATCACATGGCTAGAAGTGCTGAAATTGCAAATTCACCTTGACCCAGATAAACATGCCTTTCTACATTACTTTAGACATGTAGGAGAAAAGGGGCTTTTATTGAATCGATTAAAGGCATAATTCACCCAAAAATAAAAATGTGGTCATTTTCTCACGCTAAAGTCTTTTGAAACTTGTATGACTTTATTCTGTGTAACAAAAGAACCAGGAACTATTACAGCATTCAGCTAAACTTCTTGAAAAGCATGCAGGTTTGGAGCAAAATCAGGGTGAGTAAACTATTACAAATAGTTTATTTTTTTTAGTGAAATATACCTTTAACCAGATTGGCTTCACTTAGAGGTGACACAAAATATAGTGGGCAAAACAAAAAATCAGTTTGTTTTTCAAACCTGCAATAAAATGAGATTGAGGGCTAAAGGGGATTGAGAAGAAAAGATGAGAGAGGAAGAGAAAGATAGAGAGAGGCAGATGGAAATTGTGTGGGGGGAGGAAAAAACAAACGGACAACTTTCCAAATTTTTAAAAGGCTCTCGAGGGTTCTTGGCCAAATGGTAATGAGCCCCAGGGGTTGTTTTACTGCTAAAACAAGGCAGAGCTGAATTATTTAGAGGCAGTTGCCTCCTTCAGCCCTGTCCATGCCTCCAGCCCACCTAAAAAACTAGCACGCTAAGGAAAGAAGACTATACTCAAGTGCATTAGTACACTATGAATCTCTTCTCAATGGAGTATTGGTAGGGGAAGAAAAGATTTTGCATAATTAATCTGTTTAGTGACTTTTTTTTAAATGCACAGAACAGCAAAAACCTTGTCTATAATGGAATGTTCGGGGTTCAAAACAGGTTGAAGAAAAGCTCCATCTACAACATGTGACATGTTGAAAGTTACCACAGAATATACTTTTGGATCATTTCTCAGTTTGTAAAAAAATTACCAAAAATCAAACAGTAATGCATTTACTATTAAAGTCTGTAGGTCAAGACATTCCAGGGGGTTTAAAAGGAGAAATACAGCGCAGTATTTTTGTTAAACTTGAATTGATTCATCAGTACAAAAATGTAGTCTATTTCATCTTTTAAGTTGTCCAAATTCTTTAGCGGTGAGACTACTTTCCTAGGCATATTAACTTCTGGTTGTGCATTACCAGCGTAATTCCTTTTGGTGGAGTTAACTCCATGTCAACAGTTCATTTCTTGATAGGGTTACAGGGTTTACTGTCTCTACATGGGCAGGACAGGAAATGAAATGCTGGATTTAACTGCACAAGCTAGATCAATAAGCGATTTTATCACACTAGTCTCATGTTACCATGTATAATGTATTGTGGCTAAAACAATGTGCATTTTAACATATATCCCGGTGCAATGTCTTGCCACATAGACTTTCATTGTACATGTTATTAATGTATAATATTCTAATTATTTTTTTAAACTGTGACAATTGAAAAATGTTCTGTGGTAATTGACAGCATGACTATATTACGATAACATTATGATAAATAGGGTATTCAAAGCTTAAGCTTAAACTTAAAGCGATAGTTCACCCAAAAATTAAAATTCTGTCATAATTTATTCACCCTCAATTCATTCTAAACCCATTTGATTTTGTTTCTTATGCAGAACAAATTAAGGAGATGTTTTAAATGAATATATCACTGCAATGGGTGCTTAAGAGAAGCTAGTTCACAGCGATAATTTGTGCTATTTTTAGCATTAAACAAAGCAAGTTCTGGTGTGAACACACAAGCTACTGGGTTGTTTCTCACCAAAACCTATTGTATGTCCTCAGAAGACTTGGAATATGATGCACAAGAGGCATGAACTACTTTTATGATTCTTTTGGGTCATTTTTATGCTTTAAAGTGAGACATTATCTACTTCAACTATTTATTTATTTTTAATTTTCTCCCCAATTTGGAATGCCCAATTCAATGCCCAATTCCCAATACACTCGAAGTCCTCATGGTAGCGTAGTGACTCGACTCAATCCGGGTGGCGGAGGACGAATCTCAGTTGCCTCCACGCCTGAGTCCGTCAATCCGCGCATCTTATCACATGGCTTGTTGAGCAAGTTACCGCGGAGATGTAGAGGTGGCTTCATGCTATTCTCCATGGCATCCACGCACAACTAACCATGTGCTCCACCGAGAGTGATAACCACACATTATAGAGACAACGAGGAGGTTACCCCATGTGACTCTACCCTCCCAAGCAACCAGGCCAATTTGGTTTCTTAAAAGACCTGAGTGGAGTCACTCAGCATGCCCTGGACTCGTGACTCCAGGGGTGGTTGTCAGCATCAATACTCGCTGAGCTACCCAGGCCCCATCTACTGCAATTCTTAACTAACACACGCAGATTTGTTTCACATGACTGTCACGCACACACAGTCTCTGGAGCATGCAAGTCCAGCAGGCTTCCAGTTTTTTTTGCTCCAGAGACAGAAGAGCACAGATCGGGATCACTTGCACTACTCAATCCAGTTTCTCTCGATATGGCGGCACAAACCACAAAACTTATGTGACCCATTTGAAATCAACAGAATTTGTTTTACCTTAAAGTGCTATGGAGGTCAAACATCTCAAACAGCTAGACAGCCTGGCATTCTAACCAAAACTGACAAGCAAAAGAGCTAAAACAGTGTGTGTGGAGGTCAGGGCGTGGTCAAGCACCCATCTGGGGAGAAAGAAAGTGGTAAGGACATACATCTGATATTATTAGACTAATTAACATTTCTATTTTCACAGTAAGAGTTTGGGGAGATAAAAGACATCAGTTCAGAGATACAGGCAGACCAGAGTCATCATGTCTGTTCCCTGAGGGAGAGTCTTGTGCTGTGAGAAGCTGAAAAGCAGACTGTTTATTTGAGTGACATTGAAAAGTGGACAGTTTTGTTTTTTTTTGTTTTTTTTTGAGTGACGCTGAAAAGCCGTCTGATGTTTTGAGTGAAGCTGTACAGCGATTGCAAGGTAATTTGTGAATAAAACTGACTCACATGAACTGCCCAACCTGAACCTTTGTTACACAGTGTGTCATGCTGGCTTTTTAAACTACACATCATCACATAAATAAAATACAATCCCGTTCAAATGATGTTAGATATTAGGAAACAAACCAGCATTGTTTGCCTTCAGATATGAATATATTATCTAAAGAGACTGCTTAAATAATTAAGAGCCTAATGAATTGTTTATTTTCACTGGATATTTTTTTACTTGTGTAAAATTTGCATAATGTGAAATTTTGCATTAAGGTAAGTTTGATTTAAAACCAATTTTTTTTTTGTGTTTTTTTTGGGGGGTTTTAAATAAATGTGTCAAGTTCCAAATAAAGAGAAAATTATATAAGAGGAAGAAGTTTCCATTTAAAAATATTTATTTCACTGACTGGATTATTAAATTATTTTATTGATTTCTTTAGAAATATTCCACTATATTGTGATATAACTTTATCGTTACTGTGATATAAAATTATTAATATCATGATATTTTGGTCATGCCATTTTGGCCCATCCCTATGCCATTGTATATTCAAAAGATGGTGGGGGATGATTGCTCTTGCTTTCTGCATATGAATGTCACTTGGGTTTGGAACAACATGAGGGTAAGTCATGACAGAATTTTCCTTTCTGTGTGATCTATGCCTTTAAAGCAACTGAGACTAAAACTTCCCCTTCTATGTCACTAATGCACCAGTCTTTGAGGGTTTCGCAAGTGCAGACCGTACCATAGCAGATGAGGAGCGGGCAGAGTGAGAAGAGAGGTGGCGGCCACCCTCCATCCCACCGTGGATCAGGTATGCACTGCCACTGGAAATTATCTGACTGCCGCCCACATCCATGGCTATGCCCACCATGCCGTGGGTTGGCACTCCGCCAGCAGAGGAGACAACGGTGGTGACCTGGGTGCCCCCGGCTTGAGAGTCGAAATAGTTGCTTCCACTGCCCTGTCCATAAAGCTGTGACTCTGGGTTATACGAGTATGCAGTTCGACTGAAGAGAAAATGTGTGTGTGTGCGTGAGTGTGTGAGAGAGAGAGAGAAAGAAAGATAGAATTATGTATTAAGTGTTTAATGTAAGCTTACATTTCAATATCCTGAATAAAATAAATAGTCATCACTTAAAGGAGGCATATTCTCTACTTTTAACTTTTTCCTGAAGTCCACTTATAATGTTATTCCAAGCTAGGTTTATCTTTTATAACAGTTATAATTTAATATGACTGTTTTCCACCCTATCTCTGACCCCTAGGAATTAAACACGCTACCGCACTTTTACTACTGATATATGTGTCACAGGGCGGAGGGTCGGGGTCAGGTCACGATACTGCACACCCGGCCCCTAATCAGGCTAATCAAGCCTCCGAGAGGGATAAAGGCCGACTGGAGGTTGCAGTGCAAGGGAGAGAGCGAGAGAGAGAATTACGGGCAGCTGCCCTGTATGTGTTTGCTTTTTCCAAAAGCACTTAACCGGTCACTAAAAAAAAAAAAAAAATAATAATAATAATTTACATTTCTTGTTGCACTTAAATCTGTTTTGTATACTATTATGATGATAGTGAAACTTTGTAATATGGCACTTTTTGTACCACTGTCTCCCTAAAATGATTCGCTGATGTTCCTCCTCTTTTGTAAGTCGCTTTGGATAAAAGCGCCTGCCAAATGAATAAATGTAAATGTAATGTAAATGTGTGTGTCTTTTTTTGTTAATTAAATATTGATTATATTGTTAAGCCAGTTCTCACCTCCTCCTTGCACATCTAAACCCCTTTACACTGGAGTCGTAATCCAGGTAGGAGGAGAGATGTGCCGTAGTGGAGTTCTCGGCGCTACCATCCACCCCAAAGGAGCAACCATGGCCATCTACTGGAGGACGGAGGAGCCTGGCCGCCTGGAAGCTGTGGAACGGCCGTCAACCGCGAGGGGAGGAAGGGCTCCCAAACAACCACCTGGAGCAGTTACCACTGCCAGGGGTGGGGGAGACCCCTACAGTCCACCAAAAACGCGGCAGGGCTTTACGTCCACCTGGGGCCGGAGGACTGCCTCCGATCCACCCGGGGAGGCACGGCTGTCGTCCGCTAGAGGGCGGAGGAGTGGCCGAGGACCAAGCTAGGGCGTATCAGAGACCCTGCGACTAAGTGTTTTTTTTTTCTTCTCTCTCCTCTCTCTCTTCTGCTGCCGCTACGCATTGGCCTATCCCTCGCTTTTAAATTTTACTTTGGTTTTAGGGGTACTGCACTGTTACAGGGAGTACCCCCTTTGTTTTTAATTATTGTCGTTTCTCTCCCCCTGTCCCCTCCCAGATTCAGGAAGGCAGAGATGACCTACCGGCAGACGGGTTGGAAGGCATGCCCTCCTTTCCATTAATCCCTTTACAATATGTATATGACATAACGATGTTATGAGAGATGATGTAACCCTAACGTTCATGCACTGGTATAGAGCACAGTCATTCAGCAGCCTGGATCAAGTTACTGAAAAGGCATACATATGTAATGTGGGTGGGCATATGCTAATGTGCTCATGGTTGTGATGACATAACTGACAATTACTGAATTTAGTTTCCATAAATGGTCTGGGTGGACAAGTGAACTTACTTTAAAAGAGGAAAATCCTGTACTACTAAATAGTGACAAAATGGGCACAGACATACACAGAAACAATTATTGAAAAGCATCTAAGGTTTCCTTTTTAGATCTTTTATGTCTTTTTATGGCCAGATATTAAGATACACAATATCATTATTAAACTCCAGACTAAATGTCAAACCTTTATCTAAAATAAAATACAAATGAGACGGTATGTTTGTGTGTTTATGTTTCACATAATGTGATGAGCATGTGTTTCTACAAAGGTGGGACACCTCCAATCATGAGCACGTGTACAAAGTGAACACTTCTATACAGATTTGATTGACAGATTAATAGGTGCTTACATTGTGCCATTGGGGTAGACCGCCTCTTCTCCCTCCACATACTGCACCTGGGACTGATACAGATGCTGAGCCTGTTGGACCTACACACACACACACACACACACACACACACACACACACACACACACTATAAATCACTGCATGAGTTGAAAAATTAGCTCATGTAAATTCTATAGGAAATGGGATGCACAACAGCGATTCAATATTCAGGCTACAGGCAGTAGGGGGCAGCACAAAACTTCCTCATCAAAATCACAGACACACCGCAAAGCCGTAAAAATACTTATTAAAGTATTAGTAGCGACAGTTCATGCATGACATGTGGGAAAGCAAAGCATTTCTAAATTTAAGGGCTCTGATAGTATGCTGTTGATTTAACAGAGCTGGTGGCACTAGGGAGAGAAAGAGCATGATGGACAGAGAAAGAGAGTCACAAGAGAGAGATAAATGAGAGGAAAGAGATAAGCCAGACGTGACATGCAGAGTTTGATTGACTGTCCAGTGTGTACCTGCTGAGGGACCTGTTGCACTCTAGGCACTGACAACTGCTGCACCTGAGCTCCCTTCTGGGAAGAACCAGTGGCCTGAACTAACACACGCTGCAGGTGAGGGACACACACACACACACACACACACGTTGTGTTTCCATGTTTTATGGGGACTTTCCATAGACATAATGGTTTTTATACTGTACAAACTTTATATTCTATCCCCTAAACCTAACCCTACCCCTAAACCTAACCCTCACAGAAAACATTCTGCATTTTTACATTTTCAAAAAACATCATTTAGTATGATTTATAAGCTGTTTTCCTCATGGGGACCGACAAAATGTCCCCACAAGGTCAAACATTTCGGGTTTTACTATCCTTATGGGGACATTTAGTCCCCACAAAGTGATAAATACACACACACACACACACACACACACACACACACACACACACACACACACACACACACACACACACACACACACACACACACACACACACACACACACACACACACACACACACACACACACACACACGTAGGAAAAAGACCCTCTAATTCTTTAAAGGTAAAGTGTTTATTTTATTCCTAATGTTAACATACTTTCTCCCGACCTGGTTTAATGTGCAAAAACAACTCTAAAGAGGCCTTCAAACTGAAAGCAATTTGTAGCAATAAATCAACCAAAAGTAGTTTTTAAAATGGGATTTAGCAGACACAACTGTTAATGATGCGACAAAGTAAAACTGAGCTCAACTTTATGCAAATGAGCAGCGACACAATGCGGCAACTACCAATGAGAGTGCAGACAGTGATCCGACGCCTGATTCAACTTAATACTGCGGTCAAGTAGAAATGGCGGAGGGGTGGTAGGAGTGTTTGGGAAACTGGTTTTGAAACAATCATTATTTTTGCAATTATGTTTGGTGTCACATTTCAACTTTATTCAAATCATGCTAACTGCTTTCTCTGTAGTGTCAAAACTCACCTTCGCAATGTAGTGTTGCGAAATTGTCACATGGGAGGACCTCAGAGAAAGATCAAAATATCATGAAAGAATACTGGTAAGTGCCATTTATAGAAAACCCAGTTTAATCTCTCCAGACTACTGGAGGTTCTCCTGTACTGTGTGACAATGGAAAATGAGGCTAAATGGAGGGAGTCTATATTTCACAGAGCATGAACTGTATCAAAATTCGTTCATGATTTAAAATTCTTGGTTTTTGTCAAACCCTCTAAAGCTGTAATAAGCGATATGATGCACTACTCAAAATATTATCCTAAATAATATATAGACGAGACATCTATATCTAATATATATATATACATATATATATATATATATATATATATATATCCAACAGGTTTCTCTGGATGTGTGGTTGATCCAAACCAGACATCTCCCTCACCAGCGCCACAAAGTCACTGCTAATAATTTCAAACAGCTCTGACAGGAGATGGTGTGGGTGAGGAGAGACCTTTCATCGCTTTAGATGGATCCAGCATAAGAAAGAGATTCAGACTGATGAGAGAAGAGCTAGACTTAAGCCGTTCAAATCTTCAAGTCAAACAGCTGATGTGGGAGGGGCTTCCATAATGATTATTTTTCTACTTTTAAGCTGATGTGTTTAATTGTATTGATGTTCAAATATTTTCTCCTATCCCAGCTTAATATGCAGAAACAATTATAAGTAAACCATTTCAAGGTGGATTTACCTGAAAATTTTAAACACTGTCTCTTGGCACTATAAAAGTTTCTGTTTTGAGAGACCTGTCCAGCCCAACACAACAACACTGACTCATCAAATGTCTGAAGTTTAGAATGGGACTATCCATTTATTTGACCAATTGTAAATGGAGGGTATATTCAGAAAGTTGAAAAATAGGTGTTTTGTGTTTTGTGGCACTAGTGGCACAGAACTTACACACTTTAGCTCTTAGCTGTGCTGTGTATTCAGGATGTTCTGAGAGCCTGTATACCTGTTGTGAGGCGGGAACGGGCTGCACCACCAGCGCCTGGGCCGAAGTGGATGTTCTCAGCGCCACAGTGGACGCTGACTCTGAGCCGCCCTCTGACCGCTGCATGATTTCACCTGAATGAGTGAGACAATGAGAGCGATGAAAATTGATGGAGGAAGTGAAAACATTTAATAAGAGAAAAATCACTGCAATCCAATTTGCATGCCAGCACATAAACTTTTAGAACAGGAAAATAAATTTTGAAAGTCACAGTATATATATATATATAGCTCTTTTATCTAAAAAATAAATAAATAACTCCTAATGATTTTATCCTTTTAAATGTATTGTAATGTACTAAAAATTTATAATTCATATACTGTATACACTGAAGAGCCAAAACATAATGACCAATCACAGGTGAAGCAAATAACGTTGATCATCTCCTAACAAGGCCACGTGTCAAGGTCTGGGTAGATTACATGGCAAGCGAAAAATCAGTTCTCATGGTCAACGTGTTGAATGCATGAGAAATTGGCAGGCGTAAAGACCCGAGCGACTTTGACAATGTCCAAATTGTTATGGTCAGGCGACTGGGTCAGAGCATCTCTGAAAAGGCAAGGCTTGTGGGGTGCTCTCAGTGAGCAGTGGTGTGTGCCGACAGTGGTCCGATGAGGGACAAACCACAAACTGGTAAAAGGTTGTTGGGCGCCAAAGACTCATTGGTGCACGAGGGCTACGAAGGCTATCTCATCTGGACCGAACCGACAGAAGGTCTACTGTGGCACAAGTCACAGAAAATTTTAATGATGGTTATGGTAAGAATATGTCACAACAAAACAGTGCATTGTACCCTGCTGTGTATGGGGCTGCGTGGCCGCAGACCGGTCAAGAGTGCCCATGATGACCCCTGTCTACCATCGAAAGTGTCTACAATGGGCATACAAGAGTAGGATCTGGACCTTGGAGCAGCGGAAGAAGATCGCCTGGCCCGATGAGTCTTGTTTTCTTTCACATCACGGCTGTGTATGTGTGTGCCATTTACTTGGAAAAGCGATGGCACAAGGATGCACTGTGGGAAGATGACAAGCCGGAGGAGGGAGTGTGATGCCCTGGGCAATGTTCTGCTGGGAAACCCTGGGTCCGGCCGTTCATGTGGACAATAATTTGACATGTGCCACCTACCTAAACATCATTGCAGACCAAGTACACCCCTTCACAGAAATGGTATTCCCTGATGGCGGTGGCCTCTTTCAGCAGGATAATGCGCCCTGCCACACTAAACACATTGTTTAGGAATGGTTTGAGTAACATGATAAAGAGTTCAAACTGTTGCCCTGGCATCCAAATTCCCCAGATCTCAGTTTGATTGAGCATCTGTGGGATGCTCTGGACCAACAAGTCCGATCCTCGGTGGCTCCATCTTGCAACTTACAGGACTTGAAGGATCTCCTGCTAATTTCTTGGTGCCAGATACCACAGGACACCTTCAGAGTTCTTGTTGAGACGGTAGGAATATTCCTTAATAAGGTCCTGGGACATGATTAATTGCGTATATTTTATATAATTAAATGCACTGAATTAATGAGTAAAATCAGCAACCATAATATACACTCACAGTCCACTTTATTAGGTGCACCTGTATACCTACTTATTTGTGTGATTATTTCATCAGCCAATCGTGTGGCAGCAGTGCAATTCATAAAATCATGTAAATGCGGGTAAGGAGCATCAGTTAATTTTCACACCAACAATCAGAATGGAGAAAAAAAATGGGATCTCAGTGATTTCGAGTTTGGCATGATTGTTGGTGCCTGACGGGCTGGTTTGAGTATTTATGTAACACCTGATCTCCTGATACAACAGTCTCAAGAGTTAACTCAGACTGGTGCCAAAAACAAAAAACATCCAGTGAGTGGCAGTTCTGCAGACAGAAATACCTTGTTGATGAGTGAGTTCAACGGAGAATAGCCATACTGGTTCGAGTATATACTGTACATATACATATATATATATATATATATATATATATATATATAATTCGTTTGATGCATTTTGCCTTTATTTTAGAGGAAAGAGGATATAGTAGAAGTAGGAGTGAAATAAAAGAAATGGGACTGGGACATAATCCAGGTTAGACTCGAACCTGGGATAATGTGAGCAAACAGCACTTAAATGTCCAGATCATGTGCAAAGTCCACTGCACCACAGCTCAGAATTAAAAACTTTAAGCACCCAATACAACTCTTCGAACTCGCAACTCTTACAAAGCTGATACTGCATGCAAGAGCAGGAAAGAGGAGAAAACAGCTGAGACCAGGCAGCCTCCCACAGCAGAAGAAAGAAACTGAATAAGAGTGGTGAGAGCAAGGGACTTTGGAAAGAGTGGCTGGGTGGAAAAAACAACATAGCCCCCCACAAAAAAAAAAAATGTAATGGCAATGAGGCTGGTCTAGCCACCCCCACCAGGATACTGATGATCTCCAGCGGTTGTTTGGAATGAAAGCCCATCTCTAGGGGCTCCAATAATACAGCAGATATGAGGAAATTCCTCAATGCTTTGTAAACGTTTGTTGGTTGCTATGGTGAGGGATCCATGGCTCTAACACCCCCTCTTCCTCCCCAAGTGCTATTCTTTTTAAGCTCACACACAAGAACTTGGAGTGCTGGAGAGACAGACAGACTCGGAAACAGAGGAGAGCGAGAGACTCCCGGCAGGGCATCTCTGTACATCTAAATAAGCTCTTAAGCAATTCGACATTGACAAGTATCTTTCGTTACGAATTCGAAAACAACCACCAGAGCAGCTCAACAACACCACAGCATGCAACAGGTCCCATTTGAGAGTTTAGAATAAGGAATTGGTCATGATGTTCAACTAAATGACAAGTAATTTTTTTAACAATTTTTTTAGCATTGATATTTTAGGCACCAGTGCTTTAATTAGCATGTTGGCAATGTGTTGTGCTTTAGCTGTTAGACAGTTTACATTGTAAAACCCTCTTGTACAGTTGTGTCTTTAAATTCCTCCCTGTTAAAACTACTACTACTCCAGCCATACACAAGGAGAAGGATGTCTTTGCGTTGCATTGCAGCTCGCACTGCATTTTTAAGATGGAGTGGTGGTGGCGTAGGGGGCTAAAGCACATAACTGTTAATCAGAAGGTTGCTGGTTCAATCCCCACAGCCACCAACATTGTGTTCTTGAGCAAGGCACTTAACTCCAGGTTGCTCCAGGAAGATTGTCCCTGTAATCAGTGCACTAAGTTGCTTTGGATAAAAGCGTCTGCCAAATGCATAAATGTAAGATCCCATTTAAAGTTTAAAATGGTCAAACTTTTAAAAACACATCTATGTAAAATCTCCCTAAGAAACGTGTCCATTCGGGATCAGGTGAATCTGAAACCAGATTCTTTAAGACCAATTAGTCAAACAGATGTCGGGTAAAGCTGGCATCACATTAGTCCATTTTTCCTGTTATTTTCAGTTGTGAGCTTCATTTACATAATCGCCAGCCAGGCAGAAAGAGACAAGTGCACATTAGCCGGGAGGTCATTAATCACTTGACCATCAGGACTCCCTGCTGAGTTAATGGTTCCAGTAACAGAAGAAAGGATCCAAAATGAAAGAAAAAAGCGTTATGTTGCCGTGGTGGGTTCTTGTGTTCTCCTCAAGTGACTAATGAGCTACTTTTACTGAAGAACTGACAAGACATCAAGCTGATCTGAATGTTTTGACACACTCAGCTGCATATCATCACAAATGCTGATTTTAGGGAATCAGAGGAAGAGAGTTGTGGTGAGTTGGTATGTCTGTCACCCCTCCATCATTTTTAATCGGCAAGTGTGAGATCTCAGCAAAACAATCTGCATGTGTGACACCCTCAGCCAAAACAAGTTGTTTTGAGTCTGCTAGTGTGATGCCAGCTTGACTCAATGACAAGTTGATTTTGAAACATCTCTATTTAGAATGTATGCCTGCATTGATCGTGAGTGCTATCAGCAGCTATTGCACTCAGAGAGACCCTTTGACTGACAGCTTGTTGCAAGTTTAAAATAGAACAACAGACAAGTAATCTCCTTCACATGCATGATTTCATCTTCAGAAAAAATGGATGCTAATTACAAGCACTCAATGTTTTCCACCAGGAGCAAAAAAATAAAAGAATAAAAGCCAATTGTGTTTTCCGAGATTAGTAATAAGAAATAATTAATTCTCAAGTGTAAAGCATAGATCAAAAAGGTAAAATAATAGGAGGTGAACAAGGACATATATTTAACTGTTTGTGTACAAATAAAAGAAATGAGACCAACAGCAATACAACAGATACATCATTTAAATCGGATACATTTGATGAAATTCTCTGTAAGGCTCAGGAACATGGTTTTGAACCATCCCGTTGAAAACAAACAAATAGTTGGGTTTCTATAGCATTGGGTGTGTTCTTGGTCTATTCATCACTTCTTCAAGACAAGGGGAAGATTCAGTGTTGAAATCACTTCTGATAATCATTTAATCATACCAGCCCGGAAGCCTCCAAGTTTGCAAACACCCATTAGTAGTATGAAGATCATCACAATCTTGCTCTCCAATCGGGCATATTGGATAAGTTGGCATGGGTTTGTAGGGGCCTATGAAATCATGTTTATCATTATTATAATTTTTTTTTTTAATTCAGAGTTTTCAGTTTAATTATTTCTGAATTCAGTGTTTTAAAGTTTCATAAATTTGTATAATTAAAGCTACACTATGCAACTTTAAATTACAAAATTATTTTGTGAGAGAGTGCAACAAACATCCATCTTCCAAAACATGTCTTTACCGAAATACACTTTGATAAACCTATAATAATCATTTATATCTAAGAGCTGTCAGGACAGATTTTGCAGGAAATTTGCATACATGCGTCATTCAACTGTGCATGTCACGTCATATCCGTCCGTACACAGAGAAAATAAGAACAGGCTACTGTAACGCATGTGTGGGAGAAGTGTGAAGCTGAAAGTTCACAACGAACAACCATGGATCATTCAAAATAGCAAACCTCCAGGGAATCACCAAAGAACAAAGAAACACAGAACAGAGCAGCTACAAGCAAAAAGAGAATGCGACAGTGTCCGTTATAAAACCCGAATCAACATCGGCTTGGCTTTTCAGAGGTGGTGACAAATCCGAGATCTGAAAAGAATTTAAAAGCGACCCAGAGATGCCTTTTTCTTATTCAATAGGCAAGATATTTTATTGATATGGTTCATGTATAGTGTGTAATTACACACACACACCTCTGTGTGTGTGTGCACGTGCGCGCGTGTAGTTAAATACAATAATTATACTGTAATCTGTGCAGAAATTTTCACTTGCTAGGCTTGCCAAGGATATGCAAGTCCTGAAATTATGTTGACCGCTAGTTGGTAACAATGACAATCTATAAATTAGTTACTACAGTGGTCTATTTAGCCAGAATATCCTGCAGTTATAAAAACTTTACACTGTTTGACCTTATCAGACTAGCAATCATTGTGTCTAAAGTTAACAAACATTGCCTAACTTTTGTAATGTAATTTATTCCAAAATAACAATGTTTCCAATAAGTCAAAACAACAGCATAAGATATGGCACTTACCTACTCAGATTTCATGTTTTCAGATATCCATCTTTTCCTTTCTTTTGTTATTTATTTGTCCATTCGCTCTGATAAGATGTTCTGTATCCAGTGTACACCAGTGCCTCGAAGCACATTAATTCGTGCAGATGAGCAGAGCCAAAGCACGATTTATGTAATTACCAAAACAATGTCCTTCTGCAAGAAGCATGCAGTTTAATTTTTTAACTGCTAGTGGGCCAAAAGATAAATAGTGTAGCTTTAAAAAAAACAATTGTAATCAAATACATTTTTAGAACTTTAAATCAAATGAAAACAGTACAATTACTTTTCAACATACCACGGCATTATTTTTTATCAAATGATGTGCTTCTATACAGATCCTCACAGCACAATCCAAAACAGTTATTTTTTGTCATAGACAGTGCTTGCACAGGAGAGAATCAGTATTAATGGAATCTTTGATAATATAATAATTTAATACAAGCTTTTATTCAGTACAAAAGCACTCATGCTTGTGAGATATTGCTTAAAAATAATGTCATAATTTTTTTATATACCGTATTAGCCAATTATCATTATTATTACTACTACTACTACTACTACATTAAATATTACATTTTACTATATAGTAGAGATATATTTCTGTCACAGTTTCGAATCTAGTTAAATTGAGCTTTTGTTTTGGTGGAAGCCCTTTCAGTTTCTGTTTGTTTTTGACGGTAGCTTCCCACCACCAGATAAGCAGTTCACTATATATATTTGCTTACTAAGCCGCGAAAGGCTGCGATTTAATAATATAACTATATAGTCTGCATGTGCTGTGTGCTTCAAGGTAAATAAGAGCTCCGCTCTCTGTAATCTGCTTCTCAGAGAGCGTGTGCGCACGGGATGCTCATGATCAGACACCATTAAGCCTTAAAATGGACCAATGCGGTGTTGTCAGTGTATGCGCGGCTGACATCACACATACATTTTGAAGCACACAACACATGCAGACTGTTTATTTTTTTTATTACATCACAGACTTTTGTGGTTTATACATCAACACAGGATAATTCACAATTTTCTATTGTATTATTTTTGCATTCATAAATTAATTTTGTCCCAAATGTGTCAAATTACGTGACATTCTGTATTTTGTAGTTAATTCACTTGTTATGACTGGTCACTTTTATGAACATCAGTGCTTTATGCATGGAGGAAATCATAGGGCCCCATCATAGGGACTCCAAGAGACTTAAGTGTAACTCTTACCTGAACAAGACTGGTAGAAATAAAGTCATAATGTCAATAAGCTTCATCAGAACTCTTGAGGGTAAAGAGTGCACTTAGATCTTTTAAAAGAAAGGAATTTGCCTGAGGGGTGTTGTGTTGTCTATAAATACATCCTGGGCTGGCCCTGCTTGCAGTTATCTTTGGAGCTTATTCTTGCCTACTGCTATTATTCCCAGAGAAGAGAAGAGCTTGCCTTCAGGTGTTTGGCAGAAAATCAATTTCACCCTGTCAGTCTGGGAATTGCTCTAGAGGAGCTCCTTGGTAAAACTTTTATTAAGATGGAGACAGAGTGTAGGGGCTGTCTTTGACGGGCACCTTCAACTCTCTCGCCCTTGTCGGAGCCCCTAGAGAGGGTTAAAATCCACAAAGATTCCCCACCAGCAGCTCTGGGCTGCACAAAGGCAGAAAACAGCGGGTGCCTTGGCACTTCGGTGTGAAGAGGCAGAGAGGCCCGTCCTAAATAGGGTTCTGCTTTATTACAGTAGAGCAAAGACTCCCCGCTGCACGGTACAACCGCTCACCTCAGCCAAACACAAATGAGCTATTAAAGAGTGCCACAACACTGCAGCAATTTCCTTCTAGTCTCATTAACCTGAGTATTGAGAGATAGAGACAGAAATTTTCTCTGTAAGTAACCTGGCAATAAACCAGGACTAAATGACAAAGAAAACATTTAAGTAATGCCTGTTATTGAGGTTAGCGGTGTTGAGGAGAGATTTGGATGCATCTGTCAAAGACAGATAGAACTTAAACAACACTCAATCAGGGCAAAGCACATGCAGATGTTCAATTAAAAACAGGAGCCCACAGTCTTGGCTCTTGTTAGCACTGGCCTACATTGTTTGCAGAGCAACAACAGTTGCTAGTGGCAACACCGTCCACTCCCGTTTCCAGGAGCCTGTTGCTATGCAACCAACAGAATACTTCCAAAACCAAACAATGCCATCCCCCAAGTGATCCTTCTATCTCACATTAACCAGAAACTTAGAACAATAAATTCATCAGCTATTACTCTCACCCTCCAAAGTGGGGGCAGGGATTTGAGGGGGAAAAAAAAAAAAAACTTGTGCCACTAATGCAAAATAATAAACACTTACATAAAGTCATACTTAAGAACTACCTTATCCTTTCTTTGGCAAGCTCTGTGGTCACACTGACTGGGAATGTTAAAGCCATCAGAAAGAGAATATTCAGACCAAAAAAAAAAAAAAAACTTGAAAGAACCCATTTCAAAATCAACAAGTCTTTCTTGCACCTTGACACTCCAAATACAACAATTGTTTGTAAATGAAGCCTCAAATTACTTTTCCCAACTAAATAATACAGACAGGAAAGAAAGATTCTCAGCTTGGAAATACACTCTGATTGCTTTTACGACCCACCGAAAGCTTCAGACAGCCGTGCAATAAAGCAGAGACACTTGCTGCCATTAAAGGGCTGTCTAAACTGGACATCTATGTCCAACAAGCTGGGCTGATGTTCTGCAAATACACGGCATTCAAAACACACACAGAGGGCTTTCTTCTGCTCATAATATTGACCCTCCTTCCATATTACCAATATGAATCTTAAAAATTTACATTAATTACATTAATGCAGTGTTTCCTAATCTTTTTGTCTTAGATACCCCCAAAGCCATTTTTCCATGAGCCAGTCATAGTGGCATAGTCTGCACACAGCCCAGTTTTTCTAGACACAAGGACAGTCTGCATCTTCGTGCATCATTTTCATATGTGCCTTCAAAGAACTATACTATGGTGGGTGTACTGTGCCGGAGATGACATTTGCATGACATAAAAGTGTACGAGATGTAACGGCATGCAGAAAACCAAAGTAAACTTTGGCCTTAAGGTTCAATTTTATAGATTTAACAAAGCAAAATCAAAATCTTTCAAAAGTACCAAGGAGCTTTCTTATCTACCCACTAGAATATGTGACTTCACTAAGGTGCGACATGTTACAACTGCATACGTGTTTGGTCGTAAATGGAATAGCAATTCTGTTCCATGTGTCCGAATTAGGGCTGGCCGATAAAATGATATTCATCGCGATAAAAAAAAAAAACTCCATGATATCGAAGATAAGCTTTTGAGCAATTTTCGATATTTTGTTCTACATCTGCTAGCGTTTTTAGCAACACGCATATCTAGTTAGGCTTTCTAATCGTATGTTTCCATTGGCGAATAGTGAGCGAGCGCTTTCAAGTACTTCCAATGGAAGCAGAGCGTCAAGCTCGCGAGGTGGATTGTAAAATTGACAGCAGTGTGGGGTAAGCGGTTGCCTAGCGTTGGGAGTGGCTTTTTGTGGATTTCTTCCGCGTCAGTGGAAACGCAGCCTCAGACTGCATGAAGTTGCTATAGCCCCCGCTACGCAGATCACCGTGTTCTGGATCCCAGATTGATTCCATCTTAACTGAAAGACATCATGACGATGTTTATGCCCTCTCATCGTCTCTTTGGACAGCTGTCAAGTCAGCAGTCTTCCCCATGATTGTGTAGCCTACAGAACTAGACTGAGAGACCATTTAAAAGGCCTTTGCAGGTGTTTTGAGTTAATTAGCTGATTAGAGTATATATATATATATATATATATATATATATATATATATATATACACACTCTAATCAGCTAATTTACATATATATATAAGGGTTGCAATGGTATGAGATTTTCACGGTATGATAACAGTCTCAGAAAATATCATGGTTTCACGGTATACGGTATTACAATTACTAATATTAGCAGTGGTGGCTCAGTGGTTGAGGCTCAGGGTTACTGACCAGAAGGTCGGGGGTTCAAGCCCCAGCACCACCAAGATGCCACTGTTGGGCCCTTGAGCAAGGCCCTTAACCCTATCTGCTCCAGGGGCGCCGTAACATGGCTGACCCTGCACTCTGATGTGAAACCTAATACATTTCACTGTATATATGCAAAACACTGGGTATAATGTGCGACCAAAATAAAGGATTCTATTCTATTAGTGAAAACAGAAGGGTTATTTTATTAATTTATTTATTTTTGAGCAAACACTATTATATACTATTTTATTGAAGTATGTGTTACACTATTAAGTATGATGCGGCGTCCACTCTTGGTACATGTGTGTAAAAAAGTCTCCCTTTTGAAAGTATATAAATAGAAAAAATAAGAAAGCTAACAGAATTCTAATAAACAGAATTATAAACAAGATAAAAAAATATAATGTAACTATAACATGTTATATAACTAAAGCATGTTAGTTTACATGTTATCATAGCATGTTAAATTAACTACTAAATGAAAAATAACATCAGATGTGTGAGCTTTTAAAGTAATGTCCTATGATTATTAACAGTTAACATTTACTTTTAACTCAGTGGTTCTCAACTGGTTTTGCTTCAGGACGCAGATTTTACATTGGAAATCAAGTGTCGACCTGCCATAGATTAAACATAACCTGTATTTTATGTATCCTGGTTTGCATTTCCTTTTATGTTGTATAGTTTTGTTCATGGTTTTCCAGTACAAGGACATGCATCAAGTGTCATTATTTATGTTGATGATGTCAACAACAAAATCTACAGGAAGTTGTCTCTCCCCCTTTTAAAAATTGAAGAGCATATTTACTTATGAGCCCATTATTATCCCATTTGTTACCTAATATTACATTTATACACACATTACACAGAAGGAAAGGCTCCTCATTACCATGGTTAGGTCAGCGTGCTAGTCTTAAATAATAGTAATAATAAATTTATGTATTTATGAAAAATAAATACTAGCTAGTTAGATTAACATACAGGTGTGAAGGGACTTCAACGTTTCTAAATTGCACAAATAAATAATAAATTTACATATTCGTCTCTAGCTTGCATGTCAATGATGCTGAGATCTACTTTTATATTTAATTTAATCACTGAGAAGGTTTACCTGAAAAATTAGTAGCACCAAACATCAAAAGCAGCCTCAAAAATGGACACAGAGTAGCCGTACAACACTTTTCCTTGAGCAGAATGTTGCACTACAGATCGCTAAATTGTTCAAAGCAGAAAGCGAGACGTGCATGGTTGCCAGATTGCACAAAATAAGTATAACATTAGACGGAATATTTCCAATTTGCGCAAGTATAAATCTCAAACTGGGGGCGTTTCGTCTCTTATCTGGCAACCTCAAGCATGTTATGCGCTTGTGGAGACGAGTTAAGTCCCAATGCAAGTTAACTGAAACATTCAATGAAAAATAAAAACGCTTTTACGATAAATGAGCCTGATCCAGCATGCGGGCCGTATGTTGCCTATGTCTGCTTTAGCTGTTTGCGAGACTATCATTAAATCTGCGTCGGCAGTCCTAAATAGTCCATCAATTGGGCGGCCGCCAAAATATCTTCAATGGGAGAAACATGGAGCTCTTGGGAGCTCTTTCCCTGCTGTCCACGATCCAGTCCGAATAGACAAGTTGAGAAACACTGCTTTAACACACACTCATGTCAGACCCCCCCCCGCCTCGCTTCTCTCAGACATTTTCTCCGCTGTGCGTGCGTGTCGCAAGTTGACGAGTCTGACAGGCAGACAAGTGCAAAAAATTTGCAATGTGCAAATGTGATTGAATATCATGATAAATATCGAATTATATGAAAAAGAATATCATGATAATATTTTTGCCATATCGCTCAGTCTGAATCATAATTTTCCTCAATGTATATATATACACACATACACACAAAATTTTAAAAATAGATCAATAAGTGATTCCCCAAAGAGAGGCTGTTCTTCACATCTATCCTAGTATCTACTGGCTTATCCACTGAGACCAGGCTTGGCAGATGGGCTGTGGAAGTGGACAGTGGATGTGGTCAGCTGGGCCCTCTGCAAGACCAGATCCATGAGAGCCCCATTCAGCCCCCAGGAAAAGCTACAAGTTTTTTTGATGTTCATGCACAAAACCATCAATCTTTAATTGCGTCACAACCCCAGTCCATCCATCGCCAGCACGCCAAAAGCAAAGGGCTCAGCAGCCAGGGAGAATCAGTCGAGAGTTGCCATGGAGACAGTTTGTTCACACTTACAACTCTACAATTCCCCCTCCCCCGGTAACCCTTTCCAGATTTCCGCACCACCCCCAACTCAGAGCAGAGGATGATTTCAAGAGAGGAAAAAACATGTATTGTAAAAAAGAAAAAGAAAGCTTACCGTACCTTGGAAACAAATACTAAAAAAGGTTAAGAGGTGTAAGACAGTATCATTAAGGTAAACTGTTAAATGTCCTTGGTTCCATAACGATAAATTCCACTTCTTTCTCTTTTTCTCCTTTTTTTAAGCGATGACAAAATGGTGGAACTCCAGTTGTCACACCACCTTGTTGCCCATGGTGATACAAAAACAGAGGTTTGAGCTACAAAAAGGAGCCAAAGCCATGTGTTGCTCTAGGGAAAGTCTTGCATTTAACAATTTTCAACAAGCAGGTGTCTGTTTAGGGTGCAAAAATATACATCCTGGTAACTACACCCTGTGACACATGCAGGAAAGCTGTTCGGGAAAGAGTTTTTTAAAAAATGTGATGGATCCCAGGCAGCCGATTTACTGCTGCCGGCTTTGTATTGCAACAGTGCAACAGGTTCTGGCTGGCAAATAAGCCACCAGATTAAAATAAAGGCATTACTAAATGCATCAGAATCAAGTGCACTAGCTGTTATGCATGCTTACATTTGTTAATCTACAAAGTAAACAACTTAACTGTTTTAAATTGGCCATTTCTCTCTGTATGACCTCTTCTGAAAGACCGTAAAGAAGAAGATCACCAGGCTCAAAGGATGTGTACAAAATGGCATCGGGTCAACCTATGCAAGTGAAATGCAATGATAATAGAAGACAACTTCCTAAAGTGTATTTGGAAGTTGTGTATTATGTTTACTCTTCAGGGAAAAACCTTCAGATTTGCGCAGTAATCGTTGCTTTGATAATCTGTAAGAACAACATGG
Organism: Xyrauchen texanus; assembly: GCF_025860055.1. Lineage (NCBI taxonomy): Eukaryota > Metazoa > Chordata > Actinopteri > Cypriniformes > Catostomidae > Xyrauchen > Xyrauchen texanus. The sequence continues at coordinate 28,735,661 of NC_068302.1, read as the reverse complement.
CCTTTAGTCCATACCTTCTCTGATAGTTTCTGTTAAATCAAAACAACTGGATTATCAGACACCCTTTAAGATGTTCTTCTGACCAAGAGTGGCAGAGCTCTACAGCTTTCAGTGAACTCCACATGTGTCATTGGCATTTAGCTTTCCTGAATTATCATCTGTCATCATTACCAAGCAGACAGAGACTGTCTACAGAAGCAGACTGGAGGAAATTTGCCTGTCTGGATCTGTCAACACATTTCAACTCAAGACAAATTTGGAGACAAAGTCCAGCTCATCAGCCATCTTTCCCAAGCTTCACATTATGTAATCCAATAATTCACATCAATGGTTGTGGCCAATCTAAAGAATGATTCCACTGTATTGTGTGTGCCAAATCCTCCAGGATAAGGACAGTAATGTTTCTCAGCTTATCTACAATTCTATACGCCCAATTTCAGGATTGATATCTAATTGACTCATGAAATCAGTGTGCCACCCAACGATGATAGGTGTGTTCCATTTATTGACTTTATGGGTAAAAGTGATATCTAGAAAAACGGGAAACTACATTTGATTTTTTTTGATTTTTTTTTTATATGCCTTACTCCAAAAGGACAGAACACTTTAAGACCAAAAAGCATACACAAATGTTGAACCAATCCAAACCACAGTATGGCTGGGGACAATTAACATGTATTGTTGCGTTACTGTGGCGATAACAAACCTCATTACCCAATGGGGCAATAGAGCTACCTTCAAATGTTTGCAAAATAAAACCACAATATATTATATGATCTTATGACTTGTTCCGCAATATTCTCTTTAAACTGTTGCCTCGTTCTCTTTAAACTGTACAGCCTCCATGACAGACCCTGGCCTTGGCTGATGGGGAAAAGGTGGCAAAACAACTGTTTGACAAGTTTAGCATAGAATAGACTGATAGCATAGAATAGACTGATAGCACAGAGGCCAATGCAGGAGTCATGCAGGGTTCAGCCCTTACAGAATCATCATGCACATCCCCACCATCTATTCTGGTGCATATAGGAGGTATGAATGGGTATTTATAAGCTAAAGTGCACAACCGAACACAGGCAGGACTTGAGCAATGTATGATAAATATAGTTAGCTTAGGTGGAGTAAAGTGCTGAATAAAAGCCATTTTTCTATGGGTTAGTGTGTACCAGAGTGACCTTCTACAGGATGAATGAGAGAATGGATGGAGACTGATGCTATAAAGTGTGCCAAACCTCATAGTGATGATACTAAACAAAACAGAAGTCAGATATGAAGCCTGTACAAGCCAGATGAGCATATTCTAGCTAAATCTTGTCTTTTCATACTCAAACTGAAAAAAATAAATAAATACATTTCTGAAGACTTAACAGGTTAGCTCACCCCAAAATTAAACTTCTACCCATCTTTTTATTTTCCTCTGTGTAACATAAAAAGAGATACTTAGGCATAATGTTAGGGACTGCCAGCTTCAGTCACCATTCACTTTCACTGGAAGGAAAGACATTTTCAATAAAAATTGAACTGTGACCAAGGCTAAAATTCTGCCTAACTCCTTTTGTGTTTGACAGAAGAAGAAAAAGTTATACAAGTCTAACATGATGTTAGTAAATTATGAATTCATTTTCACTATCCTTTTCAAATTCTGAATATTAATAAATCAGAGCCACTACAAAATCTATGTAAACGGCTTGTGGTTAACAACAGAAAAATGGAAAAATGGACAGTAAAACAACATTGTACAACATGCAACAGTTAAAAGAGGGGACATTAGAGGCCCTGTCCATGTCTACAGACCATAAGAGAGGGCAAGAGATGGAGAGAGATAGCGAGAGGGCCATTGTGATGCAAATGTCACAGCCCAGTGTGCTGTTTGTGGCAGGAAATTTAATTAGCAATTGTGGAGCTATGATACAAAGCAGGTGGAATGTAAAGAACGCCCTGACGAGAAGTAGCTTGAGATGGGGGGGTGGGGGTGTTGGAAGCTGAGGGAGAGAGGCTCATGTGAGCAACGCGTTTCAATCTCATTCAAGTCTCGGCCTGCTGCTCAGACATCTCACAGCCAAGTCACCGGTTCCTTTGTCTTTTTTGTTTTGTTTTTATGAAAAAGATAAGAGAGGGAGCAGACATTTCCTTTACATATCATTTCATCGGAGGGTGTGGCGCTCACCACGAAGTAGTTCTGAGAGCTAACAGAGATATTGCCGCTAATAATATCATCATCTACTCACCCTCATGTTGTTCCAAACTGTTCTGACTTTTTTTCTGTGGAACACAAGAGAACAAATTTTTGAAGCATGCTATTTTTCATGAAATGAAAGTGAATGGTGACTAATGCAGAGTTTTACAAACTGACCTAACATCCCCTTTTGTGTTCCAGAAGAAAAATAAGTTGAATGGGTTTAGAACAACATTTGAGTGAATAAATGATTAAATTAGTGGGTGATCTGTCCCTTTAACCAAGTAGATTTTTTAAATTTTCCATGAAAATCCTAGTGTGCTGTGGGTGGTTGCCAGGCCATTGATATGCAGTTGCTATGGTGTATGTTTTAGTGCGTTACTAGGTGGTTCCTTTTAGTTGCTTAAGTCAAAAGAACCCACCCCTAGTCTCTACTCAGGGGCCGTATTACAGAAACTTCCATCTTAAGTCTTAATATCTAACAAGAGTATGAGATCCCAAAGGAAATCGCCATGTTACTAAAAATAAGACAAGATTCTATCCTTAGGTCCGTCCTTCAATGTAATTTTTTTTATTATACATCAGGGACAAGTTTAATTGCTTAGAAAAGTAATAACAACTCTCCTCAACAAGCAATTTGAGGAATAATTCATTTTTGTAGCACACATTTTGCAGGATGAGCAATATGCTGAACTTTAATACTCATGGTTAAGGGTTTGTTCAAATACCAAGAAATAGCAATAGTGATGCCTACCATATTAAGAACCACTATTTGAATGCAATTATTGAACTGAACCATCACGATTCTCTCTCAAACGTCAATTCTTTATGATGTTATAGTGGAAGCTATGTCTGCAACATTGGAGTTGGAGATAATGAGATAAATTACAGCCATAAACACGATAACAAACATGATTTTATTGTGTATGGAGACAAGAGAGGGTTCAATCATCAACAGTGCAGCTCACACAGCCAGTAAGATTTTTTTGTTGTTGTTCTAAATAGGCTACCCTTTTCAATTAGTGAAACAATAATACTACAACATCCAAAGTACATCCAGTGATTTTTACTGTAATTTTCAAGTATTATAGTTTTTCTGAAGCGCTAAAGCACAATTCATGAAACCTTCCCCCATTTTCTCACAACTTCACAAAACCCATTTCTCTTCTGGCAAAAATCAAACAATCACCTCAAACCATTTAATCTATGCTCAAAATAAAACAATGCTTTCAGATCATACACACAGCCAGTCAATTTATAAAAACTACTGAGCATTTATTAGACACTATATCAGAAAATGGAGAGCACAGCGTTCAGGGCATGTAGTTACAGAAAACAAATGTGTATTGTATATAGTAAGCGCATTTTGCAATTAAAAATATAGTATGCAAAAAAAGTATATTAAATCACAACTTACAGTACTACACTAAATATATTGTATACTGTAAGTACTGCAAGTAATAAAGTATTGCATGCGTGTATATTCTGCACTTGCATACAGAAGTCAGATATGATGCCTGTACAAGCCAGATGAGCATATTCTAGCTAAATCTTGTCTTTTCATACTCAAACTGAAAAAAATAAATAAATACATTTCTGAAGACTTAACAGGTTAGTTCACCCCAAAATTAAACTTCTACCCATCTTTTTATTTTCCTCTGTTTAACATAAAAAGAGATACTTAGGCATAAGGTTAGGGACTGCCAGCTTCAGTCACCATTCACTTTCATTGGAAGGAAAGACATTTTCAATAAAAATTATTGAAAATGCACAAAATACACATTTTAACATCATTAGAAACTAGAGGTCGAACGATATTGTTTTTTTCAGGCCGATGCCGATTAATGCTGCCGATTTATTTTGGCCGATATGTGCTTGTTTTTAACCTCTTATTTGAACCTTTTATTTGAAAGATAAAATGTAACACACATAATTACATAAGATAGACAACATTTCTCAACAAATACATTTATTGAACACTTGACCAATCTGCACTTGTACAATTAAAATTAAAAATGTATAATGTAAAAACATATTGTATAAATAATGTATAACAAATATATTAAATAAACAAAGCAGATGTTACGAACTGCTCCGAGACACGAAGTTTGAGATCCAAATGCAGCTTTAATTAAGGGGCAATCCAGACACGTAATCCAATATTCAGAGCATCCAAGAGAAGCACAGGCATAACTAGGGGTGGTTATCGTTAAGGTTTTAATGGTATTACAATCTTACCGATACTGTTTATCGATCCGTACTTTACGGTATTCTTATATATGTATATATATATACATATATATATATATATATATATATATATATATATATATATATATATATATATATATATATATATATATATATTATTACACAAATATAAACGGTATATAGGCACAGTGATTTAATTTCAGGAAGGTCTACTAACATTACTGTTCAGGTGTGGTCTAAAAAGAAATCTAATAAAGTAATCAATTGTAAAATAACACTGCATAGTTTATCATAGATAGATTAATGCTTATTAATGCAGAAGTTATTCATTCAAGAGCTGTAAGTGATTTTCTCTTTGCCTTTTGTTGTTTGATTCGCAGTAATGGCTCAATCGTCACACGTTTAATAGACAGCTTCCCCTTTAAGACCGAGTTCAGATCTAATAGGCTCCTGATGCAGCATATTTTCTCCCCAACTATTTCCATAACTACGTCCATTTAAGACATAAACTGTGTTTAAGTGAATCTCCAAGCCGGTCGTTTTGACATATTTTTGTGTATATTTGATCGTTTAGACGCGCACATGAAACCCAAAGTAGCCTATAGTTTGCTTGTCTCTTTGCGGTGTGTTTCGGAGCGCGCACTGCCTTGGGAACGGTCTCTCTTGCGCTCTTTTTATTATTAAACGCGTCCCGCAATTTAGCAACAGTAGCTAGACTGTATTTTACAACAATCGCCGATCGTGCTGATTCTGACGTTAAGTTTGAGTTTTAGGGAGAAATGTCAGTGCACCGCTGTGAAGGGAAGGAAGTTGTGCTAGACAGAATACGGCTTATGTATAAATATTATTTTTATAATCTTTGGAAGGCGAAATCTAAAATAAAATCAGACTAATAATCACAGATCTAAACCAGGCTATGTTTGAATGTTTAGTTCTGTCACTCATTAAGCAGGGCTCGTTTTGTGCTCGCTGTGGCACCGCGTGAGCGAGTTCTCTCTCTCTCTCTCTGACTGCGAATAGCTAAATTGCATCACAGACGAATGGTTTCATATTATTATACATAGAATTGGCTGGCGAGATAAAATAACTTTCTCTTTATAGCAATAAAGAATGTATTTTCTTAATTTCTCCAGTACCGACAGCAGAACTGATAACGTCCGAGCTTACCAAAGCCAGTCCTTCAATAGCCTATACTGCGTTGGTATATTTTTATTACTTATTTATCTGCATTTAGTGACAACCCTCTCAAATATAAGACACACAAACAGAACAAATAAAAGTCTCAGATTCACTGTCTGTAATTGCAAAATTCTTGCTTACTTATTGTGACACGATAGCAACCCTTCTGCTGTGATAATGCAACTTCAACTACGCTATCAATATCCAAAGTAGCCGAACGTCATGTCAACTATCGCGTTTGTCACGTTTTTTCTTGAAGTTGGCAGTAACGTATCAAAAGTTTTTAATTAAATCTAAAGAAGTTATCCAAATTTAACCCTTACTGTTTTCTCCAAGGAACTTAGCTCCTTCCTTAGGCACTGGATGAGGTCTGCTCACTCTGCTGGAAAATGACTCTAGGGGCAGTGTGCGTCGAACACGTGTTCCACAACAAGACTAGGCTGCCCAGAGATGCGCCTGCCTAATAATCGGCTTGATATGCGTGGATATTGGCCGATGCCGATTATGTAAAAAATGCAAAAAAAATCGGCCGATTAATCGGTCGACCTCTATTAGAAACAAGTGTGAACAATTTTGAGTGATCGTGTGTAAACCATGACAACTGTGATGTAGTTGTGTTTAACTTTTGCTGCCCATGTTTACCGTTTTGCAACACAAGTGCATCACAGTGCGAAATGTGTTTTAGTGAGTGATAATGCGTTTAGAGTTTTGCAAAAAAAAGAGTTGAGTGATTCGACAAATGGGTTTAGACCACTGAGCATTTGGTTAAGAGAATGGGGTTTAGTGCTTTAACAATTCAGAAAAACTGTAAGCCACTAGTGTGAGAACAGGCCTAATGTGAGAACAGGCCTAAAGGGCCATTCAGACCAAAACGTGTTCTTTTGCTAAAACATTTTTAACTGTTGAAGTTCTTTTTATCTTGACACGCCATCTTAAAAACGCTATGTTCCAAAAAGCGTGACAGCGCAAACGTCAAAGACATCTATCTGCCTAGCAAATGTTTACTAGAGCTGTCAATAGGGCTGAGAAACTAAATTAGATTTTTTTTTTTTACTTAAATATATTCAAATTTTAAAAGACATTATTTCAGGTGGGGCAAAAAATCTTTAAGACTTCTGATTTTAAAATAGACATTGTCTCCTACATCCACAAGGGGGTGCAACACATCAATATAAACAAATTTAGCACATCGCTATAGTGATTGTTAATTGAAAAGAGCATATATGGCTGTTTACAGATGTGTAAAATGATAAAGTCAAAAGATTTAGCCAGTACATATTCTCAAATATTAAGTAAAAAAGTCAAATGAGAGAAGAAATGCTTCAATAGACAGTTCTATTTTAATTGTGTATTGCACAGTAGCCTATACAAGTGCCATAGTACTACAACGGATTCATGAATTATAATAACGGTGGTACTACAGTATTTTTCATTAAATAAAGTTGTATGTACATACCTAAAGCTTTGCAACAAAACTCTGATAAGAGAGCAATGCATAGTCAAGACGCAACCACCCCTTTGGCCGTTCACTCTGAACACGCCTGTCTTTTTCTACACAAGCATCCACTAGACAAGAGATCTTTAACCATAGCGCCATGTTTTTCAGTGTCTCTTGCTGTAACTATGCATTTTTTAGACACGGTGTCAATTTAATAGGAAACTTTACTACCTTTAAATGTGATTCGAGACACGTGCAGTAGGTTGTTCTCCCCGAAAAAAATGTCTCTGTTTATTTGATCATCTTGTCCAGCCCAACAAAGAAACAGTGGCTCAACCAGGGGCATGAGTTTGGGGCGGGACAATCCGTTTTTCAGACCAGTGTCAGACAGGGACAGTGTTCAGGAAAACTGCTTGAAAACAATCATTTTTGAAATTCCGTTTGTTGATGTTAGTGTGTAATTTCTGTGCCACTAGACCAGAATAGAGAATATTCGAGCGCAGACACCCAGCTGTGTGGGGATCCCTTACAACACTAGGGCAGCTGCCGAGTGGGTACGGCAGTGATATGCTTCAGGCCCTCTGCACATGGTCTAAATACAGCACAAGCTTGATCATGTGCTGCCATACGCATGTACATGCGCATACACTTCATCATGGATTGTATGTCATACATTCATTAAGTCATCATGGATTTGATCAACTGGTCTCTCAACGCAATTGACACCATCTTCTCGACGAGAAGCTTGGGTTCGGGGGAACCTGTCTGCCCTGACGGAACGTTCGCAGCTGGCTACACGATGGACGCGTGGGAGAGGTGGCGGGTCGTGTGTCTGGCGGCTCTTTCCGTGGAGGACGTTGAAGATATCTACCTATTCGGTACCATGATAACAGGTCTTCTGCTGATTGGATTAGGCATTGCCCTGGTTTATCGAGGAGTTAAGAAGACGGTGACAGCTGTCCAAAGCCTCACAAGGCTGCCCGTCATGATTGAAACAGTGGGCAGAGCTGTCTGCACTCAGACTGGGTCTATGAACCAAAATACGGATAACATCATGGAGAAGCTCACAGCTTTGCAAAGGCAAATGGATCGTTTCAGAGACCAAAATGGACCAGGAGAATAGCCGTGTAAATTAGAATGCGGCTACTCTCCTTAAGACCAAACAATCCCAATCTTATCTGTTTCGCCGCCCTCAACCAGCACTGGCCTTGGCCAAGGCCGCTGTTGGAACAACAACTCCCCGGAAGAGCACTGCAGTGAGCCACTCTCGCGTTCCTTCCCGACTCCCCAGACACCTGGTGATTGTTGACTATGTCTGGGACCTGATCAAGGTTGTCTCCATGGCAACTTGCTGTGTATCGCTATGACAACCCTGCGGACTGAGGCACCTAGATTAGATGCTGGCATAGCGACTCTCCAGGCCTACACACACATGAACTCTTACACATATATACAGATATGCAATCATCCGCCCGATACCCTATCCCTCGCCTTGCCGCTTTGTACCCCCAGTCTGACAGGCGGGTCTGTGACCAGCGCCGAACATGGCTGCAGGTCCGGATGGCTGCTTGCCTGTGCTGGGCCACCTCCACCCCCAATCCCTCCCCTGTTGCAAGTCTTGTTCATGTTGTAGAGTGTACTGATTATGTGCTAATGTTGCTGAGGTGTTTTTTTCCCTGTTCCCACACTGTACTTCTTAAGGAGCATAGTCTGGGGGCTGCCTTTTTTTTCTCCTCTCCTCTCCTCATGTCATGCTGTATTTCTTCTAATTCCCTGTCTTCCTGTCCTGTCTATCCCCTTGTCATATGTATGTTTGTATGGACAGGTCGATGGCCAATTTCACTGGTTTACTATGTGACAATAAAGGACTACTACTACTACTTCATGGGAGAGCTGTATCTGGTCATCTGCCAGCCTTTCCTCATGCTGCATCCACATGCATGCATACCTTTCACCAGGGACCACTGCAGCTGTCTGCCTGAGAGCTGATCTCTAATATAGTCCATTAAAAGCTCCACGTGATCTAGGGTTACAGTAAATACAACTAAAACAATTGTGAAGTCTCAATGAAAGCATATGACTTGCGGGTGGGAGCAAAGAGTTGGTGAACTCTGAACTAGAGCACATGGTGCAGCATGGTAAAACCAGGCGCATTATAAGGATGCCTCGTGTTCTTAGTATAGGTATGCATATATTTTGTGAAATGTGTGTGGCTATGTTCAGAATAACATACATAATACTGCTCTTACTATTGCTGCAGTATATAGCATTTATACTGTGTACAGTGTGCAATTTTTCTGTTTGGAATACCTTGATGATCTACTACAGTTGCCAAAAATGTACATTACGCAAAAGAGACACACATTCCACATGAAATACTGTACACAATGAAATGCACCCAACCTGACCAGTCATTAACAGTGTGATGGAAAAAAAAATCAAAAATTAAATCAGCTGTGATTTTTAACATCTCTTTCTTCACTCATTTGATCTGACTGTCAACACCTGCTAAGATCAGCATGACCAGCCTGACCAGTTAAAAAACGGTTCAAAACCCCTTTAAAATCAGCCTGACCAGCTATGACCAGGCTGGGCGACCAGCTAAAACAGCCAACCAGCTTATATTGGTTTTAGCTGATCTTTTCAGCAGGGCAGCATTTAATGATTATTTCAATGGCTTTGCAATATAAACATCATGAAGTAAACAAAATAATTTGGTAGCCTGCCATCCACGTTTTTATAGGCATAACACACTACACTCAATTTTACACATTATGTAACGGGGGTCCCGGCTTCATCTCTACCCACCAAGGGGTCCTTGGCCCGAAAATGATTGAAGCCTCAATGCAATGCGTTGCGTCATGTAAACGTGTGCCCGGTGTAGACAGGGCGCAACAGTTTACAATAAGTTTCCATTTGTTAACATCAACTAACAATAGTATTTATAAATCTTTGTTAATTTCAACATATAGTAATACATGTATAAATCAAAAGTTGCATTTGTCATTAGTTAATGCACTATGAACTAACATGAACTAAGAATTCAAAATTATATTTTTATTAACTAACATAAAGATTATTAAATTCTGCAAAAATATTGTTTATTGTTTGCTCATGATACAGAATGCATTAACTAATGTTAACAAATGGAACCTTTTTGTAAAGTGTTACCAAAATAACAGTGCACACAAGTTCACACTGTACAGTATTCAGTAGTAAGCTAGTATTCTATTCTGAACATAGCCTGAGTGTATACAGATCTTGGTAAAAATTTTCACAGATACACCTAGTGTTATCACTTTTTGCTACGTAAACGGAAACTCTGAGGCCCTGTGTTGTGTTTTCTGTGGAGTTTTGTTATTTTTTATTATTATTTATTTATGTTTAATTCAAATGTGTACATTAAAAGTTACAACTGTTATAAGGAATGTTTGAGGTTAGTAGCCTAATGGTGTACTGCCTCTTTAAGAGATGAGTGTGCTGTGGAACATGTGACCGGAGTTCACTGTGTGAAAAGGAAGCGCGATTCATTGAATCTATAATGACTTCAATCCGGTGTGCAGCCACTTGGTGAGCTCTCTTAATTTTAAATGTTTCTTGTCTGCTTTATGATGTACGCTTCATGTTGTCTGCTGTCACCATGCTATGTTGTTGTCTGTGTTTGTGTCCGTTTCACGTTAAAGATAATGCTATGCTCCGGTAGATCTAAACAATCTAACGTTAGTTGACTGATAAATATATCGCTATGCTTCAAAGTTATAAGTTGACGAGGTAACCGTGAGACAAAGCTAACATTAGACTTACTTAGAACATCGCTATACTAGACATGTCCAGTTGTTTACTTTATTTGAATTTATAAATGTTTGAAGTATGAATCGTGGAATGGTATTTAATGTGAGTAATGTTATTCTTCCTGGTTTGCCGTGAGCATTCTGGGAAATGTAGTTTCTTGCTTGCAGAGGTTTGGTAGGATTTGAGTATGGTGTATAATGTAAAGTGTGAAACGTGTATATGATAATTGTGAAATTATTATTATAGCATATTAATATTGTTATAATTAGTATTTTGATTAATGTTATTTATTGTTGCATATTATTATTATTATTATTGGGCTATTGAATTGTGTTTGTACTAATACACATGAAAATTGAAATGTTGTATTCTTCTTATTTTCTCAGGTTTATTACCTGGTTATTTATTGGTGAGAAAAATAAACAAACAAAAGTGAACCAAGAAAAACCTGAGTAATATCCTTTTGTACACTGGGTTGTCCTTTCCGTGGGGAGAACACGGAACACCCTGATTTCCTTGAATGACTTAAGAGCAATCATCTATTGGGTGTTACGGAGGGTGAACTGCAGAACACCTGGCCTCACAGCACTGATGTTTCAGCAGGGAGTGGAACTCTCCCCACAGTGCAGATATCTGGTGAAAAACCATAGCGTGTTTGGGTGATTCAGCAGCCTAGATTGCGTATAGTGCCTGCATTCTCCCTCAGTTCTCCCTTCACCAGCTTTGCATGCCAAAGCTACGCATATCCATCACCGCAAAAAGAGAATTGAAGAAAGCTGATTAAAAACACTGACTTATGAAAGAACAACAGAGCACCCCCAGCCCAGCCCCTCTCTTTCCACAACCCAGGCTGTATTTGTGTATCAAGTTGCCATGTAAACATAACAGCTGCTTGGATCTGGGTTGCACAGAATTCCAATTCCATTCCTTTATTTTTCTTTGTGGTGGGTGTGTAACCAAATGAATAGCTTGATTTGGACTATGCCGCATTATGGGGCTTTGTCAAAACAAGTGAACAAATGTTTCTGAATTTGCCCACCGGTTTACAGCTAATTCCTTCCTTACATGCGCATTTAAACTAAGAGTACTTTTACTCAAACATGTCTGTGGTGTTTCTTCGCACAGTTTTGAGGTAAAAATTTGGCAAATATTGATTTCCGTATGATCAGATTTTGTGGGCAATATACAGGGCTGTGTTAAGCCTCCGGGGGTAACATTTGGTTTGTTAAAATTAAGTTAGCCACATGACCAAACTCTACAAAGATTAAGCAATGATGTCTACAAGATCAGAATGATGCCATTAATATACTTGAGCTAAGAGCAAACTAGCCTTCTTAAATAGCTCACAGTACACTATGGAGTGCTACAGTCAGGTTCTGGAAGTAAAAGTTTCTTCATAAGGCAACATACACTCACTGAGCTACTTATACCTACTTATTCATGCGATAATCTAATCAGCCAATTGTGTGGTAGCAATGCAAGCATTGCAATGCATAAAAGCATGCAGATATGGGTCAAGAGCTTCAGTTAATGTGAACATCAACCATCAGAATGGGGAGAAAATGTGATCTCAGTGATTTCGACCATGCCATGATTGTTGGTGCCAGACAGGTTGGTTTAAGTATTTCTGTAACTGCTGATCTTCTGGGATTGTGTTACGCACATCAGTCTCTAGTTTACTTAGAATGATGCCAAAAACAAAAAACATCCAGTGACAGTTCTGCGGACAGAAATGCCTTGTTAATGAGAGAGGTCAGCGGAGAATGGCCAGATTGCTTGGAGTGACCAATGTTATGGTAACTCAGATAATCACTTTGTTCAATTGTAGTGAGCAGAATAGCATCTCAGAATGTTAAAACATCAAACCTTGAGGCGGATGGGCTACAACAGCAGAAGACCACATTGGGCACTTTATCAGGACCATACTGTTCCGAATAAAGTGCCCAGTGAGTGTATTTGTAACAACAATTTTGTTGTAAATCAATGGTATATGCTTCTGTTGAAGTCATCAGTCTGCATTATTTCACTTTCAGTTTTAAAAAATTGTGTTTAATAGTGGAATGGGAATAATTGTGGCCAACAATGCAGATCAAATGAACCCTGTAGTAACCGCCCACTCCCACAATGCAATGCTTATGCTGCAATGGAGTCTGTCTACTTACACTCTCAAACAACATTTGAATAATTTGCAATATGATTAAAAAATATTGTTTCCATTTAAAATTGTATTTTTCAATAATTTTTTTAATTACATCATTCACAATGCTGCATGGGGTTGTAGTTCCTTTCCTCAAAGACGTTAAGTACACGGTCTTCAAATACTTTTTTTGCTTCAAATCAAACTTGTGATGTTGTAATTCACCTCAGAGCTGGTTAATTTGGTTCATGGCTTAGAACAATTACATGAAATCCATATAAATAAATTTGAAAAACAAATTGAAAATACTTGCGGACCTAAGACTGAAAAAGTGGGTGGGCACTGTTGCGCTCTATACCAGTAATTTTTTAGCAGGTAAACCATACCTACATTAATGTTACCCAAGAACGGTGCGGCATCCTCGGCAATGACAAACATGACATAGCTTCTCCAATAAGGAGCACATAGTAACTACAAAAGCCCTTAAAGGCATGTCATATAGGCTACAACAGGCGAGGATGTATACAAAATGGCTCATGCAAGTTAGGCTAAATTTACCATGCGGTCACAAAACAACAAGTACAGATCTTAAATTAATTAAATAGCACTCGCCACTATCAAAATGCCCTTTTCCTACTCTTCTTGAAAGTAAAGTTTTCAAATATTATTTTTAATAAAGCAGGTGCATAATGTGATCCATGTTTTACATCACTGTAAAATAATTCACTCTGTTTTTGTCCTCAGCTAGATTTAACGACAAGCCTACTTCTGACAACCTGCCTGACCAAACAATTACAAATAGGGTGGAAGGGTGTTTAGTAATCAGTGTGGAAACAAACATTACTTTTGCAATTTCGTTTGGTTCCACTGGTGTCGCAAAAGTCTCTTATCAATGGGCTCCTGTTCCAGGGGCGTCTAGTGGTGACCCAGGATTGCAGTCACAGGATAAATGCAGCCTTGGTGACATAACATACCACTTGACACAAGCTTATGCAAATTTACATTCAAACAACTAAATTCTTGGACAGGTTGGGAACAGTGTTTTAAAACACCTACTGTTCCACACTCAGAGAGGGGTAGGCCAGTGTAATAGGTGTGCAAACTAAGCCCTGCAAAACTACCTAACTGGACATCACATAGCCCAGGAAACAGCAATTGACCCCATCAATATTTAACCCGAATTACATGAATCATTCATTTCTCCTCTAGCCTGAAAATGCACCTGTAACAACATATCCATTACAGAAAATGGATCTTGTGGCTTTGGAGATCCATGTTGTGGAGATGACTTTGGGAAGGATTTCAGAGCTCAGTGGAGCACCTGACAAGACACATCTGCAGCTGATGGGAGTTCTGCTGTGCACCCCCTTCAGCTGAGCTCTGGAGGGACCTGTCACACACAATGTCAAACATGCTCACTGTGACAGGCCAAAAAGCCCAATCCTTAAACATCCCTGAACCTGCACTGCGGAGTGGGTGAAATAATCTAAACTACCCAAGCATGGGGTTATAGAAAGCAGAGCTCAACAATAAGATTTTTTTCTTTTTGCCCAACCAGTCCAGTAATTCAGACAATATCACTAGCTACAAAGCCAAAAATTAGCTATATAGCTAGGTCTATTTTTAGCAACATCTTATGTCAGACAAAAAAAATATATATTTTTTCCATTAATCTTTTTCATTACAAAAAGCTATAATGCAACTCCATGACAGCTATAAATTAATCTAACACACTTGCAATGGCATATATTGCGAAACATTTCTCTCTTTTTTTTTTTTTTTTTACAAATTTCAACCCATTCTAACTGATGCTTTTAATTTAATTAAATCCACATCCATGTTAGCCATCTATAGATAATGTTACCTTAGTAACACGTTTAATTCTGCAGAATTTGACAATAAGTAATTGATCAACAAATATAAGATGTAGTGAAAACACAGTACTGGCCCAATAGGGCAAGTGACAGTCCTGTCAACTGGCCCCATACTCACTCACACTGGCACCAGGCCATTGGGCCATCTTTAATGTTGAGCCCTGGATAGTAAGGAAAGTTCTGGCCAGAATGTTGCTTCAGGATCTGTCTCTTCCTCTATACCAATTACCCTCATTATCAGCCGGGCTTTCAGTGGCACGAACACTCTCAGCTAAAGAGAGAACAATAAATAGGCAGGGTCCAATGAGGGAGACACCTGGACTGCATGCTATTGTCATGAAGAGGGCTCATTACCAGACTCTGTCGAACAGGTGTAACATCACCACGGTGACACATTGCAACTCCAGAAAAATTACAGCAGCTTTGGATGAGCTCAGTCAAGCTGTTTTCAAGCTGTTAATGTCAACAGCCACCACTGATCTCATTAGACATGATGATAATGCAAATACATAACTCATTTGTTCACAATGACTACAGTAGTAAAGTGTTTTACATCGCTGATATAATTCTACTTAGCTATAACAAACTGTGAAAAGGTGAGGGAAACAATCTGGTGTAATTTAATCCCCACTAAAAGCATTAACAAAATAAGTAAGTTTTAGTAACATCAACCCTGATGTGCAAATGTTTCTTTTAGCCTAACTCCCTTAAAGGGATAGTTCACCCGAAAATGAACATTTGGTCATCATTTGCTCACCCTTGTGTTGTTGCAATCATGTATGACTTACTTCCTTACATGTTATCCAAAAGGAGATGTTAGGCAGAATGCTAGCATCAGTTACAATTCACTTTCAATGTAAGACAAAATGCAATGAAAGTTAAAGGTGACTGAGGCTAACATTCAGCCAAACATGTCCTCTTGTGTTCCACAGAAAAGAAATCCTACAGATTTGGAACAACATGAGGGTGAGTAAATGATGACATAATGATCTCTCTGTGTGTGTGTGTGTGTGTGTGTGTAAACTATCACTTTAAAATCAAATTGCTCTAAATCATTAAAACATTTATAAGTTTCAGACTTGACACAGCATTGTGCAATAGCCACTTATTACAATTCAGTGCCATTTCCCTGAAATTGGGGTCTGCCTAAAGACAACTGTCTCGCACATTACATATAGGACTATAAAACATGGGAAATACAGAATCATTGGAATAGTTTTGTGAGTCGGATTCGTTACCCTATTCGCCCTTCATATTATGATATATTGTTCGGTTTTTAGCGACAGGGTACGAAACATATCAGAGATCATAGATTATAGAATCAGATTTGAACCGGACGACATGAAGGTAAATCCAATTTTCTTTTTAAATTACGGAAATCGGTTAAAAACGTACATTTCTATGAACACATTCGAACGTTTGAATACTGTAACAAAGTTGAAAGTATTGTCGAAAAGGCTTGTATAATCAGAAATATACCACTTTCATCGCGCACCGCTCTTCTCTCTAGCTTCAGCAACCTGTTGATGCCTCCGAACCTGAAGTCTCTGTCACAGCTCAACACGACAGGACCAAAAAATAACATGAACGTGATACGTTTTTCACATTTAAATTGAACTCGTTTGTATAACGGAATAGCTCAAGTCCAAATAAAACCAAATCAGCCCCTCAGTCTCACTGAGTGAGCGAACTCAGGCACTATCAAGATTCATGAGGATCGAAACATTTAAGTTGCTCCTTTAACTACTCTAATATAGCAGTTGAGGAAAGTTTACCTTGTTAGCTGGTTAGCCGGTTAGCTCGTGACTTTAACCCATTGTCACATTCAGCCAACATAGCGTGATAATACACGCATGTATAACATAGAGCATACAAACAGAGTACTTTTGTTTCGCTAATTACTATAACCGATCTTCAAACAAACTGACTGAAGTTGAGGAACCAGATGAGTTAACTAGCGTGCTAACGTGATTCCAATAGACAGCGAAGAGATCTGGCGAGAAAACACGTTCAGATGCACGTTATTCCACCTCCGTGCGGCGTTAAACTTAAATTCAATTAGCTTTGACTTCTCCAACCATTAAACATATATTCACCTTAGTCTTCTGCTTAGATCTGTCCTGTCTTTACTGTTCTTTTCCCACTCTCTTGCTCTCCTCCAGTTGCTGCTGCTGTTGCTCCCGTTGGCAAGTAACTGTCTCCACGACTACAGTCACTATGGCGAGCGGGGGTCTCGAGGCAACTGTTGCTACCGTCCTCTTCATACGTCAGGGGCTAAAAAGCGAGAGTGGGCGGGGTCAGACTCGAGCTCCTCCTAATAATTCTTTTCCTAATGCATTTTACACTTTGCTCCACAGGTTGATGACGTCTTATTCCCGCGGCTAGTGGCGGAGAAAGGCGCCTTGGCTTTGCGCCGTTCCGCCAAACCTTGTCTTTTTACCGCGCAATCTGCCAGATAAACTGATAAAAAAGGATAATCTGGTCGAGAAGTTCTTTGGTTACATTTTTGTCACGCATGAGTCGCCTATTTTCCACAACAGAAAAAAAATCAAAGCTTGGCAGTCAAAATGTAACCGACTACCGTTACAATGCTGTTAGAATCTATATACATAAATTAATCCTAGAAACTGTAGAGAATGCAGTCTTTAATATTTTTATTTTTTTACAACGTATTTCGTTACAGCTGTCCCTGCTATTAGCGAGAGTACTCATAGAGATCAATTTCAGCCGTAATTGCACATAATCGCCGCTTGGTGGCAGTGTTACAAAGGTGTTCTCAAACAGGAGGCCTCAGCAAACTTCTAAAGGGGTATCAAGATGATTTAGTTAATAAGATATAATATAATAATCTAAGTTGCTATAATTAATCTACAAATGCTTAAAATAAAAAAACAATATAAAAAACATGAAACTGAAATTATTTCTTATTTTAATTAACTCTGTTTTCAATGAAGAACAAAGTCCTTGAAACCTTTGGAATCACAAAATTGGCAGTTTGTGGCCCGTTCTGCATAATGCGGCGGCCCATTTCATTTGATCGCGTCCCATTCGGCCCCGTTTCGCGGCCGGCCCTTCGAGAAAAGAAGTCCCTGTTCTCTCGATGGCTAGTCCGCCCCTGCTTTTATCTATAGCAATTTGCAGAGGAAAATAATATCAACAAACAATTTTTCATTCAAAAGTCAAAACTTTTAGCAGTATCACAATACCAAGTGAAATAGTTGCTAGATAAGTTTCTATTAACTTTTCAAGTATTCTTGGGGAAAAAAGTCGAATATACAGTATGTGTTGATGTATAATTTCAGAAGTAATTGCACACAATCACCGCTTGGGAGCAGTGTTACAAAGTAAAACAGTGGTTCTCAACCAGGAGGCTTCAGTAAATTTCTAAAAGTGCCGCAAGATGAATATGAAAATAAGATATTATATAATAATCTAGCCTGCTATAATTCATTGTAAATGTAAAAAAAATATATATATGTATAAATATACATATAAAAGTTAAATAATATAAATTATGCAATTATATATATTTCAAACATTGTTGTCACATCACTATATTGCACATTCAATTCAGTGAGTGGTGTCCAGTTAACTTCTATGAAAAAATATTTTATAATGAATATAAAATAGTTTTTATAAAAAGAAAACTATTATACAAATATTTTGCATTAGGTCTTGTATTATTTGTTATCCTTTTGAATCAATTGCGTATGTATAAAAACATTAACCATGTTATCAACACAATTATTTCTTTGCTTTCTTTTTTTATTCCTTACATTTACATTTAGCAGACACTTTTATTTATAGCAACTTACAAATAAGGAACATATCAACAATTTTCCCTTCAAAATTCAATAATATTTGCAGTATCACACTGCCAAGTTGAATAGTACCTACAGAAGTCTCTATAATAAGAAAATATATATGTATTGATGTGTATACTGTTGTTTTGTCATCTCATGAATATTGATTTGCAGAGCGTTTTGTAGTTTATATGTGGTGCAGTACATGTGAGGAACTGCAGGGGTCGCTGTTGGTGAAAGCGGTTATGGGCGTGTATGTGTCTGCGGGAGGACTGATTTTAGATTATTGGCGCTATATACTACACTCAAACAAACTTGATGAGGTTGACCTAACCGGTGTGTTACAGTCTCACACACAAACGTAATCATACAATATTTTTCTCATTAAGGTTCACAATTGTCAAAAATATCTTTTAATTTGTATACAACTCGCATAAGAGATATCCTTAAGTGTCTGGAAGTCCTGGTATTATAAATCAAGGGCAAGCAGGTTATTACAGATATTTAAGAAAAAAAGCATTTGTTAGTATTGATACTTTTGTTCGTGATTAAATCTATCCGTGATATCTAATTGTTATCTATGTTCACATTAATTAGCAGCCGAGCATACATTCCGTTTGCTCGGGTCCAAACTTGAAACGTGAGAAATCAGGCGAACTTGTGCTTACGTTCCAAAAAGTCTATTTTCATGAAGAAAAAAAGAGAGAACTTAATTTGAATATATGAAAAATTATTTAAAATATAGTATATAATTTTTTAGCCTGCTTTTGAAACGTAGAGATAAAGATTTAAACATGCGTATTCAGTTCATACAGTGCACTGAACTGTAACATAAAGATTAAATACAATTATACATTTTTAAAGGTAAAATGTAAGAAAGCGTAAAATAAAAATATATACACCGAGGGTGAACCACAGTTGCCTTCATTTGACATTATGAAAGACTGGAAGAACAGAGCATTTTTAGTAACACTGAGGGCGCAAGTATGCTCTGCGCTGATGATTATTGTCGATGACCGCGAGTACCCTCCCTCCCGCGTGCTGCCTCACGCCATGCCTCTGTGCCACACCAGCCGAGCGTGGAGGATCAGATAGTCTGTCAGTGGTCACGTGATGTCATCGCATGGTTTTTCTAAGCTGCTCCGTTATTGGCTGTCCGACGGTCTGACTATGGTGGTAAGGAGCATCATCATCACAGCATTACTGCTGAATTATTTAAACTACTCTTGACATGGATTCCCCATTCAAGGAAAACGTGTACCCAAGCCTGGAAAAGCTATGGAAATCAATATAATCTTAAGTCATAGAATATTTTTTTCTATTTATACTCTGCTGGCTAAGTATTGATCTTATGTAGAATTTGCAAGCCTGTCTGATTAGTGACCGAATTGTTCTTTTGAGTTGGTTCATTTCAATGACTTGGTTGAACAAGCTCAAAATGGCCTAATTGATTCTTCTGCAAACTGAGTCTGAATTTAATTTAATTGATATATTTATTTTTTATTCTCCCCTTCCGCTATTTAGTAGCAGCCAGAAAGGTCATGAAAAAGTAATGGAAATTCCTTGGTAATAAAGGGAGAACCCTGATGTTTGCTTTTATGTTAAAACAAAACCACCATGTTATGCATGAATGCAAATTCTCACCTACCAGGTTTTTCAAGAGAGTTGTAAGACTATGAAAGAGTGTACAAAACTAGACTGTGGTTGTTTAGGCAAATAATGAAATTACCTAGCATTCAGAGTCAGGCTACAGACTACAACAAGGGACCATCAGGTAGTTTCCTCTGTAATGGAGGTCTGAGTCAATTGGTTTCATGCCCAGATATTCAGAATCTCCAACACCGAGACAGCCAATATGTCATCAGGGAGGTTGTCAATTTGTTCTAGATTGGTTGAAATTTATTTTCATTTCTCATAACTGATAATAAACCACATGGTTTGAGTTATCAGAATATAAAAGTGACAACACATTCAAACAGTGACAGCTGGTTTGGATTTAAAGGGGTCATGATATACTCTGTTTAGTAATTTAATAACTTCCCTGAGGTCCACTTATAATATTTGTACAGTTTTTCAGTTTTTGTACAGTCATCATTTAGTCATGTATCATAATTGTCTATCCTGTATCTGTTGCTCTATCTGAAACACTCGGTTTTAAGCTGTCTAGCCCTATAAGACTTCAAAGTAAACATTGTGCAGCTCTTCCAATACAGGCATATTTGAAACACAATTTGAAGAAAATAAACTCCACAAGACCACAACAGTTATAAAACTACATTTCAGGATAAACATATAACACACATTCAACACATTTCATCTGAATATATTAAACTGTTCACTCAAGCAGCACCAGAAACTATCAAACAGCCATGAGATATGAAATATTCAATTAAATTGTTTACTTCAGGATTTGCAGTCCAATAGTATTTGAACTGCCCCATCCTTCACTGACTTTGTGTTTCTGTGACTGTTTTTCAAGCAATCCACATTTATATGCCCCAAAAACATACGCAGCAAACGCAAACATAAGACTATCCACGGCTTCAACAGGCCAAAGCAGAGATGCTGGTCTTCATCTTCAGTGCTTGTTTACACACAGGACTGCATGTGTTCCTTCCAGTCAGTGGCAGAAGCAGAATGAGTCACATTTTTTCAATTTGTGCTTTTACCGCTCTTGAAACAAGCCGCACATCGCTGGTGTTGTGCAGAAATGCATCAATACGATCAATACGATCATGTTAACAAAAGACCAACAATAAAAAATAGTACAGATTGGTGCAAAAACTGTCCAGGATGCCTTGAAAACAGCATGACAGCGCAGCTGAATGCCACACAATGTGAGTCTCCAGTTTAGAGTTATATAGCTGCGCCAGATGTATTATAACAGGCAAAGCTGTTCGCTTAGCGCACGTTTATGTTGAAAAACATTTATATACAAATAGGCACATTAAAGTATCCTGTGTCCACTTTGGATGAATCTCCCATGACAGGCCCATCTCTCTCTTCACATGTGTGATTGACTGAGCACCAGTGGGTGGGGCCAAGAGTGCACTGACAAAAAATTGCATTGATGTCTTACTGAAGAGGCAGTCATATGCAGACGCTTTTGGTCCTTGTGCTGTCACAAGTTCCACAAATTCCAAATGAGATGTTTTTGCAGCTTGGTTTAAATAAATGCTCTTTTTCTGTTGAGGAGGAAGTTTTCAGTTATGAAACTTACAGTATGTTTTTATTGTACAATGACCTCTTATATGTCAAAAGATCAAGTCAAATTTGACATGACTCCTTTAATAAGAATAGAAAACTGTTTACTTAGTAAGCTTAGTAAAATAAATGTCTATTTGAAAATACGTCCAAGAAGTAACTTGATTTTAGGTTAGAGAGTGATGCCAGCATGGCTTTCCTGTTTCAAAGGAAACTGGGATTTTCCTGATTGTGTGTGCCAGAGGAGAATTTGGGAAAATTTGTCATATAGCAGCTCAGGGTAGAGTTAATTGAAGATGGGATATCTTACAACATTCTGGAATTTAGTTGCTGGCAGGAAACATTGTGCAACAGCAGCAAATATATCACATGGCTTTACACAAAAATTTGTGTTTTAGGCGACTATGCCATTTAAACTTAGTTTCAGGGCATGTGTGATCAAAGAAGGATTCACAACTTATTTGAGTTATCTTGTCCAAATTAAAGTGTGGTTTACTAAACTTGTGATCAGTTTGAACCTTTTTGTCCTTTGACATTATGAAAGACTGGAAGACAATTGAATGGAAAAAAGAGCAAAGCATTTCGTCATGTTTCAAGGACAGAACAATGTAGTTTTGATATTTTCTAGCCTTTTATTTATTGCTGCCAATCTATGTTTACTATTGTAAAGAATTTCTTAAACGTTTTAAGAAAAATGTTGGCTACTGCGTCTTACCAGTTCAGATAGCAGGTTATGTAAAAACAGTTTCAACATTCTTGTGCTTAAAGTTTTTTTTTATTATTATTACTTTATAGTCATATGCAAAACAGTTTGTTTCCTTTAAAAAAAAATTGCTGAAAGTACTGTTCTTAAAAGTGCTAAATTATCCATTAGAAATGTACTGGGACTAAAAACCACGTTGACCACGATAAACTGTTACACCCCTAGTAAACAATGACATGCATTACTAGTGACTACTGACAATGGGGTAGTGTGAGTAATTGTTGGGTATTCTACTTAATTGTTATAAAAATAATCTCAAAATGCAAAAAAAGAATAAATAAAAAATATATATATTTTTTATATATATATATATATATATATATATATATATATATATATATATATATATATATATATATATTAATGGTCCATAAATATGTTAAATTGTCTTAAAATATTTATTTTTCTTAAGATTTTAGAGTGAAATATTACCTTTTTTGACCATTTTCAACAGTTTCCCCATCACAATAACCTACCAATGTCTCTCATTTAAAAAAGCGCTGCTTTGAAAATATACTCTGAAAAAACTTACCCCACTAACATTAGTTCCTATTTTATGCATATCAGCAGCCTCACTTTTTTCTCCATTCCCAGAAGTGGCATCCTCTCACCTTATTAGCATTGTTAAAGAATGAAACCAAACAAGAAATACAAGCTCACTCACTGCCATTTTGTACTCATTCAGAAGTAATGTTTGATTGTTGGGAACTAAAATTAGGTAATCTGATGTAGCCTCCCTGTTTATTGTGATCTATTTTTGCAAGGTTTTGCTTGCACATCACTTTCCATCTCTAAGTTTTGGTTTCTTTGGTTAGGCTCAGAGATGTTATTAACTTAAACAGGTCAATTGCACATTTGTGGGAGGCCATGCAATGAAGCAAAGGCACAAGTGTTTCAATCCCAATTTTCAGTTTTATAGATACATGCATGTAGATTAAAATGCAATGTTCAGCAACACAATATCCTTATTGTTTTAAAAATGTGTCGATTGCAGCGTGTAAACGTGACAGGTGTGTGTTTGTTGGTTACTTCTGCAGACTTATCTTTAGACTGATGTCAGTGCAGCTGCGTTGGCTCTTGTAAACTTGCATGATGTATCTTACTCAAACCTGCACTGTAGTAACCTCAGAGTATCTGCATTGCTTTGTATGTATGAGAGTAAGAGTTTTGGATGTGTTTGAAAGCTCCTCCCCTCTTCTCCTTCAATGGACAAACATGCCCATATTTGGGGGGATGAGTCTTGTGGTGTGAGAATTTACAGCCAATCAGAGCATGAGAAGTGTCCTTGTGAGGGAGTGGATGGAGGATGGGGGGGGGTAGGAGGGTGTGGTTCCGGTGGAGGGGAAAGCTCAATGTTTGAAAATGAATGAGCTTCATGCACAGTTGTAGGGCGTGAGGAACAAGCCACCATTTTTGACTCTGCCGGCTGAGTCTGAGACAAATGTTGATTTAAGCCAAAGGAATCCGAAGATACCAACAATAAGCTTTTGATATAAAAAAGACAAAGACAGAGCAACGTTTTTCCAGCCTGTAAGGATGCACTGTAAGTCTGCATTTCTCTTTTATGATAATGAGTGATGGGGTTATAGCACATTATAGGGATGAATATAATTCTGAAAGCTTGGAGTGAGTCTCCAAAGCGACATATCTCTGTATGGTGTGTACTGTATATGATGGAATAGTGAATGGTATATTATGTGTTAAAACCCTGAAGGATAAATTGAAATATTAATTTAGAGGTGTCGGCTAAGATGATCTTTAAATATCAAAGACTTATCTGGTTTCCTGAAGAATTCAAATGGCTGTTTATCACATGCAAACAGTTACACATTTACCTGGACATTGGAAAAAATATTTGTCTCAATATCCTCTCATTACAACTATATAAAGCGACTGAACCTTATCCAAGCAGGAACCCAGCACTCAGTACTGGCATACAGATGGTAATTTTCGGGTGGGGGATGAACGTGGCTGACAGTTGCTGCCAGCATCAGCTGTGTGACTGAAAAACCCCAACCCCCCTCCCATCTTTTCCTCCTGTTGAGTCCTGTATATTATGGATTGGTCAGAACAGCAGAGGCATCAGCAATAAATTACAGGATATGTTTGTTGTTTGAGGTGTGGTCGGTTTGGAGAACCCTTGTCTAGTTTGTGTGCACACAGGGTTTGGGACTGTGCCTGGAGGATGTGCTGTACTTAACCCTCCCATCATCCTGTGGGGAAATGCCAGTCATGCACTTCCCATATTGATAGCTGTGATTGCGTTTGAAAATTAATTATATGAAAGGAAAAATGTGTCAATCTGTGAGGTGTTTATGACTTGGATTAAATAGAGCATAACTAACAAGATGGTAGGATTTTTCTTTTGCAAGTTCACATGTAAAAGACTCTAAATCAATGACAGTGGAATTGTCATTGAATAGTTGCATAATTTAAGTCAGAATATTATTATTAATCATTTATCAAGAGATTGCCATCAACCCATCATATATGTGACTCAGTCTGTTGATGGTGAAGCAACTTGTTTGCTGTGTGTGCATGTATAAACCTTGTCTGGTACTGCAGTACTTGTGTGAATAGAGCTGTATAGTTGTTATCTTGTGTAAGGAAGATACTGAAGCCAGGTCTCCTGAGCAAATTCAGTAGAGACTGCTCACAGAATGTCCCATAGCAGCGCCAGAGTGGAAAATCCAAGTGTGATCATTAATTGCATCCACAAGGACCAATGCTGCAAGACAACACACATTTTTTTTGCGATCATTGCTGAAAATACCATCTTAAC
The DNA here is from genome assembly GCF_025860055.1 of Xyrauchen texanus. Classification (NCBI taxonomy): domain Eukaryota; kingdom Metazoa; phylum Chordata; class Actinopteri; order Cypriniformes; family Catostomidae; genus Xyrauchen; species Xyrauchen texanus. The sequence goes on along the minus strand of NC_068302.1, from coordinate 28,710,302 downwards.
CAACATGCAATTCCCATGTTGGTCTAGTCTGGTTTATACTGGTTTGGTGCTGGTGAAAAACCTTGAAAGGTTTTGCACAACCTTGAAAGCATGGTCTCTGATGAATCAGTGCTGGGGGACCAGCACCCAAAACACATCATAATGCTTGTCTTTCAGCAGGGATATTATAGATATTATGCAAAGGAGGGAATTACAACCATATACACATCAGCTGTCAGCAGCCATATCACCTTGTAGCTCAAGACTGGTTGCCCACAGAAGTACCTGGATGGGAGACCTCCCCAGTACCTGGGGGAAACTAAGCTTGCTGCTGGAAGAGGTATTAGGGAGGCCAGCAGGGGGTGCTCACCCTGCAGACTGTGTGGGTCCTAATGCCCCAGTACAGGGACACTATACTGTAAAAAGGCACTGTCCTTTGGATTAGACTTTGAACTGAGGTCTTGACACTCTGTGGTCATTAAAATAGTCCCAGAACACTTTTCGAAAAGAGTAGGGGTTTAACCCTGATCTCCTGGCAAAATGTCCCCCATAGCCCCTCATCAGTTTCCTCCTAATAATCCCATACATGAATTGTCTCTATCTCTCTTCTCCACTAATAGCTGGTGTGTGGTGAGCGTACTGGCGTACTATGGCTACCGTCGCATCATCCAGGTGGATGCTGCACACTGATGGTGGTTGAGGAGAGTCCCCTTTTCACTGTGTAAAGCACTTTTGAGTGTAGTGTCAGAAAAGTGCTATATAAATGTAACATTCCTTCATTCATTAGCTGATCTCCAGTCATGTTACTATTTGGTTGCGTGGATACTCTTTATATGTTTATTAGTGAGAAAGAAACATTACTTTAAATGCTTTTTTTGGCCATGTATAAATCAGTCATCATGCTCACCAGTTCACAGCTTTGGGTTGTCTACGTGACAGCAGATGGATGATTAAAATGAGATAAAGGGATAGAGAGTGAGGAAAAAAAGAAAAAATAGTGAATGGAATGAAGATGCTCAATGCTTCATAATGGAATGTCTGACGGTAATTGTCAAGAGTATGTGAAAAGGTTTTCTGAACTGAAGGTAGATAGTCGTAAAAAAAAGAAACATTTTGTGATTGACTAACCCATGTGTTGTTCCATTTTTTTATGATTGTCTTCTGTGGAAAACAAAGAATATGGAAGGCAGAATGACAGCCTCCGTCACAATTAAGTTTTATTGCATGGAAAAAGTTGCAATTTAAGTGCATGGTGACTGGGACTAACACACTGCCTAACATCTGCTTTTGTGTTCCACAGAAGAAAGTCATTCAAGTTTTGAACATCATCAACTATCATACGTTTGAATCCCTTTAAATTCAAATACCAGATTAAAGGTCAAGTCCATAATGTAGCATCAAATACATAAATCTTCTGGGATGCTGACTGGTTCCTCCGACTCACCAGCTGCAAGAATGAGCCAGAAATGTCAAATAGGTCCATAACTGTCAGAAGACCCCCTCCAAATTAAGATTTACTATCATACTGTTTCCAGACAAGGCCTTGTTTATGAGGATGTTATCAGGTGATGTGACATCAGCCAAAAGCGAAGGAGAATTTGCATCAACATTTACATTTATTCATTTGGCAGATGCTTTTATCCAAGCGACTTCCGAAAAGAGGAAGAATACAAAAGTGACTCATCTTATTGATAACAAAATTGAATCTGCATCAGAAAACATTTAATGTTTTGGCTGATCAGTATATATCCGAGTGGGAGTCTGCCTCACGGATGGAGTTGGGAAGGTAATTCTACCAATGAAGTACAGTGAAGCCAAAAGTTCAGAAAGTGATTTAGTGCCTCTTTGTGTTGGTATGACAAGGCGTTGCTCATTTGCAGGCTTCTGGTGGGAACGTAGCTCTACTGGAATGATTTTATGTAAGCTGTAGCAGACGCAGTGACTGTTCTGCATGCATCTTTAAGAGCTCATGCCACTGTGACAGTCCCAGATGAGGGCAGATGAGAATGACTGCAGGGAGTCAAGCGGAAAGTTGTCAAGGTAAATGGATTGGAAAGGAGGGTAGAAGAGAGGAGGGACGAGGTCAAATTGACAGCAGAGAGAAGAGCTTTTTGGAGACTAGTTAAAATTTTTCCGTAACAAATCTCAGAAAGGATCATGGCATTCCAATTTTGTTATGTACAGTACTAGTGGTATTCTATGAAGTACCTTGGAGTGCCATGTAAATAGAATGGTAAACGAATATTGTATTCATTCAATACCATCAGTAGTTTCTCAACTGGTTTGCCTTAGGAGTCATAATTTGCACTGAATATCAAGTAGCGACCCAACACAAAGCCAATATTATTGATGGTATAAAAGTAACAAAAATGTCCACTGAAAATTATCCTTGAGCGTGTTTACATGCACGTTCTTCCAACAATTATGCGTCATGCAAATGCATTTAACGGCTTTACTTAATCTGTGTCATAAAGATCATACACCTCTTAAGAGCAAACAGATTGACACAGGTACATTTTTGCCCATGTGTTTATTTTAGACCTCCTTTTTCTCTTTCACTTTGTTAGGCAAGTCTGAAAGCCTGTTTTTCTTACAGGAGGCAATTTTTTTATTGTTCTAACCCTGTGAGCCTGGCTGCCTGAGCTCTTTACGGAAGGACGAGAGCATCGCTGGCATGTGTTTTCATGACAGCATGTTTAAAAACAACATGCTGTTGTAAAGGTGCAGAGGTCATGCTTTGGAATCGAGAGGGCAGTAAATTATACAGTGGTGGGCAGTAATATTTTTCCAGAACATAGTTATGCATTTCCTTTTCTTGGAAAGATACCCTTCCTGTTGGGTCCACCCTAAAAGATAAGCACACTATTTTTTCTCTGTTTGGCCTCAAGATTGTAATATGTTCTCTGAATCAGATGCATACCTTTTGGATTTAGACTTTAGCAAGACTTTATGTGTCACCTTTTCATACTTTACACCTGACTGTGTGTTTGTATCTGAAAGAGAGAGACATAAATTATGCTAATTGTACTCCTAGCTAGTGATATACGAATATATTGTCCATGCTGAAGCAGTCGATATTTTTAGTTTATCAGCATCCGCCAATAATCATGTCCACTTGGACAAGGTAGCTCCTTGTGTCAGTTACAAAATATTATTATTGTGTAAAATTCTTCAATAGCAAATTGTCAACAATTTTGTGTATGGGCTTGTTATTTTTCAGCCATCAACCACACAGCTCTCTAGATATCAGTATCAGCATCGGTCAATGATTATCCCATATCGGTTTACCTCTAGCTAGGCCTATTAATCAGGAAATATTGAAATTTAAGGTAACTCAAAAAACCATAGTCGCTTTGCTGATTATATTCCACAAAACATGACATATCCGTCAACTACTATTCCTAACTCACTTTGTGCCTGTTCTCATTAGTGACCGCGTGTGAACCTACAGCCATGTCCACAGCTGTAGTGATGGACCATCCAGGGGATGCAAGCGTTTTTCAGTCCTGTGGAAAAGGGGACAGTCTCGCCTCCCTGGAATATACCAATGCTGAGTTTACAGCAAAGTGAGTTCCTTCATATCTTCTTGTTCAGTTAACATACACTTACACACACTTAGCAGTAGAGCTGGGTATTGATACAGATTTCCTGATTTAATTCCAATTCACAAGCTCACGATTTGATTCCGATAGCGATTCAATTCAATATCGATTCATATGAGTACATTTCTGTTACATTGTCCATTTTGCTTACATATAAAAGGAAATTTTTAGACAACCCTTCTAGGAACAATTTGAAAATATTGATATTATAAATTATATTTTATCTTTAGTTTTTCATCAAATTGGTCACATTTTAGCTTTAGAAATTTTTAAAATTCAGTCTTTTCCATCAGTCAGTGTCTTGAAATTGCATATATTATGTTAAATGTATATCTTTGTTCAATTTGTTAACCTGCATCATTTTTAACATTAACAAGTATTTACATTAATATGTAGAAAACATGCTTAATCTGTACTGTTAGTAGCTGCATCAGACAGTAAGGGCATATAATGAGAGAAGATGTGCGTAATTTCTTCAGCTCATCCATGTGTGATTAGAATGAAACGTTTATTTTTTATTTTTAATCTAAACTAACTATAAAAAAAACAAAAACAGAAAGGGTATTAAAAGAGACATTATTCAATGACATATAGATCCGTGGATCTCGTCTTTGGACAAAGTTTTAAACCAAACTTTTACTCAATCACTGGTGAGTGAAATTTGAACAATTACTAGCCAGTGGCTAATCATAGACATTTTTAGTCGCATAACTTGAGATTTGGTTGCTCATGCAATTGATTTACTTGTATTATAAAGTGAAAGATCCATCTTGGGACTTAAGAATTGATATCGAGATTGTTAAACAAAAGATTGAGATTCATCGTAAAACCTATATTTTTATCTCAGCCTACATAGCAGGCCAGGAGCATTTGTTATATAAACATACAGTTGTGACACATTACTCTTGTGTTTGTAAACATGCCAACTGAAGTAATCTTAGATATGTGTGGGAGTGTTGTCATTGTATAAAGATACTGTTGTCTGCCTGCCATGACAGATCCATCAAAGGAATATTTCAGGTTCAATACAAGTTAAGCTCAATCAACAGCTGGCATAATGTTGATTACCACCTAAAGTAATTTTGACTCATCCCTCATTTTCTTAAAAAAAAAAAAAAACGTTGATTTGTGTTGAAATTGTGTAATTATGTGAGAAGAAATAAATCGCTGAAAAGCTGAAATCAACCTCTGGTTTGCATCTGAGATTTCTGTTGGTGTTTTTTTGCGGAAATGGCCATCTGCCTTCTCAATATCAAATCAAATCAAAATCAAATCAAATCAAATCACTTTATTGTCACACTACCATGTACACAAGTGCAACAGTAGGTGAAATTCTTGTGTGCAGTTCCGAGCAACATAGCAGTCATGACAGTGACGAGACATATACCAATTACAATAAACAACATACTTACACAAAACAATTTACATATCAAATGTACACATACTTACACAAAACAATTTACAAATCAGATGTACACATACTTACACAACACAATAATTATATACAATGCAGAATATAGAACAGAATATACAATACAATACAATAAGTGGGAGTATATGAAATATATATGTGTATATATATATATATAGCAGTTGTATTGAGGAGAATATGTTGACAGTCCAGTGTGAGATTATAGCTGAATAAAGTGCAGTGCTAATTATTGATCCTGATAGATCAAGAGTTCAACAGTCTGATTGCTTGGGGGATAAAGCAATTACAAGATTATTTGCTAAATAATCAAATAAATGGACATGAAACATTGATTTGAGTTGAAAATATTGTATAACCTTACTTGAATAGATTGCACAGTGATCAAAGAAGCAAGAAAGATGGCTTGCAAGAACCCAAATGGGCTGCCTGATTCGTGGAGCTGCGGTGGTTACAGAGCAACAACAGACCGCTAGATGGCACCATGTAATAACCGTGTAATAAAATCACTTACTAACCTATTCTGTGTGAAGTTATATCCAATTTTACAACTTTGTTGCCATGACGTTATAATGTCAACAAACCCTAAAACGACTAAAAATGACGATATAAACCGTTTTACAGCTCAAATAATAAACTAGTTTTAACAGAAGAATTAATGTAAGTGCTTTTATAAAATTATAAGCTTCACATTTCTGTCTTAAACCCTCCAAAAATTGGCCCCATTTACTTCCATTGTAAATGGCTCACTGTAAATGGCTCACTGTAACCCAGATTCTGTGCTTTTGTTTTGAAAGAAAAGGAGGGACAAGTCAAAATATTTTTTGTGGAAATCAACATTATGCCACAAATACTGTCGATTGCGCTTAACTTGTATTGTATCCAGAATATTCCTTTAAATAAAGATTGGATATTGGAGAAATATTTCATACTCATTCATACATGTACTGATGACAGTAAGAAGGTGTTAAACAGCTGGTACAATGTTTGCAATGGCAAGCTGTTTACCTTAACCACCACTTAGATCTCTGTGTTACCCCTTCGCGATGCACTAGCATTGTGGAAGCAAGTTTTGTACAGGAAAGCATATGTAAAAATGTAGTTGCGTTATAAAATATCATAACAGTTTATTACTTTTTTGTTGATATTTAATCTATGTGTCTCAAAATATAGTTTATTGAGTTATATAAGGCGATACTATGAGTGTCTGAGAGAGAGATGAGACTACTTCAGCTGTGCAGCTGGAGAATGCGGCTAGTCTGGAAAATCCATTATTTTATCTTTTTTTTTTCTTTTTGGCTTTTTTCTCACAGTGAGTCATCAGAGGAGGAGTCGGCATGTGTTAAAGTGGAGCAGACAAACACCAAAGCCGAACAGAGGGTGAACACAGAATCAGGTGAGATCACATACACACACACACACACACACCTGCATACTGACAAGCACATTTATCCAGACACTACGGTGACTTTAAACAACACTTTAACACACAAGCCATATATATCTTTATGGGGCCCAGAAACTGCCACATGTGCCTTTAGTTCTGCATTACACTGATAAAACCAAGAGCAACACGAAGCTGACCAGTGCAAAGACACACATTGGTATTTCTCAGTGTTTCTATATCAAAAACTCTTACAGTATGTAACCTATACTTTAAGAGAACTTGAGGTCAGTAGGACATTTGAGTATTCTTTTAGAGGAAGTATTCAGAAAGCAAGTTGCCATCCTAACTTCCTTTACCTTCAGAGACGAGGCAGGAAAACATTGCTTTTATGGGAATGTACACCAATTATACGGTCACATATTTGTTTCTAGAAAGTAAACAGTTCCAGAGCAATTGGAAAACTATGTTTGATCTTCCAGAACATTCATTGCTCTGCTGTTGTCTGTGGTGTTTACATAAGATTACGATGCTTTGAACGAGGTCATCCAGTCATAAAGTCACATAGCCTTGGATTTACAGGTCAAGATGATGCGATGGCATGTTTTTGCAGTATGTATGGTCCGCATATAGTTGGATGAGGCAGGGTTTTAATCAGATTGACAGCATGCCGCACAGTGTGACGTACAATGCCCGGGTGGTTTTCGATCACTCTGACTGTGCTTTCTTCCTCCTGTTTTACTTCCTCTCCTTTATTCACAACTGCTGCAAAGTCAGTAAAGATACATACCTGTATAGTGGGGTTTAAAAGTCTTAAGTCCAGACTTAATAGATTTGCCAAATTAAAATGTCATGTGCATGCTTTATTCCAAATAAAATCATACAAGTCAGATTTGGCAAAGTTGGACTAAGAGACTTGGGTTCGTCCAGCGTGTTCTGTATTCTTATTGGACCACAGTTGGCCTCAACGTTTTTGCACATGCTCCCAAAGATTTTATATTAATATGCATATTTAACCCGGCATATTTGGTGTCGCTCATTCAAATATCTGAATAAGCTTTGTGTCATGTACTGTAGACTCACAGATAAAAACTGTAGCTCGACTATGCCAAAAACCCATTGTAGCTTGATTATAACTGCACATGTAAACATCTTGACCATCTGTAAGAAGTTTGCCTGCAGTTTTAAAACTCTAAAACTGTGCTTGTGTGGGTTTGAGATACCAGTGATGCATGGGGTTTTCAAACTAAGACCTAAGAGTGTGAGTGTATATACAGACAAGTTGCTGAGCTGTGTGATTTAAAACAGACTGCAGCAAAAATTCTTCATTGCTCTGTTCAGAGCCCAAGCAGACTTCTCTCTCTCTCACACACACACACACACACACACAAAAGCACACTCAGCATTAGAGATTAATAAAACAGTGTTCTGCACAAGTCTGTAGGACAAAACAGAAAACACGGGACTGATTGCAAAGACTGAAAGAGACTAAAGAGTAGTTGACAATTATTTCAACACCTCTGATTCGCCATTACATTCATGCACTCAACTTGTCTATGTCTGTGATAAGTTACAATGCTCAAGTGCTGGAAAAACACATCGAAACCTACATAGCAAACGCTGAAGCAATGAGAGGAGAGCTTTTTTTGTAATTTGACAGCAGTGTGCGAAATACACTGTTATCATGATCAACGTATGAAACACAAGGCAACTTACAGAAAACTATTAATAAACTACAACACTAACAATATCACGGCTCCTTTTGGCATCTCTCCTGTAGGTGCTGCCCCTCGTCCTGACTCCCTCTCCCTGCCAGCTCAGGGTACAGAGCTCTGGACCTCATGCAGGAATGGAGAGGTGAAGCTCAGGATGGGTGAGTCTGGCCCTGCCGCTGAGCCTCCAGTCACCGTGAACCAAATGTTTACCTCTGCGGTTCAACGTTACGGGAGCTACACTGCATTAGGGTGGAAGGAGGGAGAACAGTGGAAATCCATGACTTACAGCGAGTACTACAAGTCCTGCCGCACTGCTGCCAAAAGTTTCCTGAAGGTGATAGCCATTGACTCTGTGTATTAAGTATGGTTGATTAATGTCTCTATCTGTGCCCTATTGAGCTTTTATGATAACCTGGCCTAGATACCAGAGGTCAGTTCTATTCACAGTCTTGGCTTGACATTGTTTTGAGGCTTGCACCTCGGCAGCATAAAATAGTCTTTATCCCTGGCCATTAGTTGTTTAGCTATTGTCAATGCGAATGCTTGCAATTCACATAGAGTGTGTTTACATCTTACCCAGATTTTACTTAAAGGAATAGCTCATCAAAAAATTATAAACTCTCAACATTAACTCACCCCGATGCCGTTTCATTGTGGAACACAAAGATTTCAGGGTCAAAAACTTTCAAGCTCCAAAAAGGACATAAAGTCATCATATGGGTAATTTATACAACTTCATAAGATTATGGTTTAATCCATAAGAAACCGACCAAAATGTAGCTCCCTGTTCACTATAAATAATGACATATGCAGTCTACTTGGTGCGATCATGATTAGAAGCTCGATTACACTTGATGCATGCTCTATTTTTGCCCATTACCCTGGTTTCACTCTGTTTGTAAACACCTTTACTGTCATTCTGGCGAATTGGGGGCCGTTCTTGCGAATAAAAGCAAGATGCGGTGCAACAAATGGATCAGAATGCAGGTGTCTCAAGATGTCCCTTTAAATTCCCTTTAAATTCACATGGCATCTTAAAAACATCAGCAAGACGTGACTCAGCAGTCAAAGATGTCTGTTTAGTAGAAGAGACATGGAGGAGATCACTGGCATGCGAGCAGTAGTGTGTGAGTGAGAGAGAGAGAGAGAATGGAAGTCCCTCACACCTGCATGCCAATCTACCTTTTAATCTTCTTTGTAATCTCATGATCAGGCAGCATTTTTTATGTAGTTATGTGCTAAATGAGAAGCCAAACATTATAAAAGTGTGACAAGACTGCGGTAGTCAACGGACGAGTGCAGCATGTGCAAACAACCATTTGCGCATCACGAGCCGCTGATACTGGGCACAGGTAAACACGTACGCTTTGTGTCTATAGCGCTGCGCGCTTGAGTGTATGACGGACTACATTAAATTTTTTCCTTTTTGCTTTCAGTACAATACTTGATGTATTGTATTTTCAATCCAGCTTCTTCAACCACATTGGTGGGGACTCTCAAAACTATATTATTAAGGGAAACGAGCAAACTAAGACACATGAAGTGGGTTAAAAGGTCTAAATCTGATTCTAAGCCTGAAAATAACATTTTTGATTTTCAATCATATATTAAGGATTAAATATTATTCTTCCATGAATTCCATGGAGTGGAATTTTTTACTTGCAGATACCCTGTTTTACTGATAAGCAGTGTTAAGGCCTTGTTAAATGTGTGCCCTAGCCTAAGTAATAAATCTTTGGTAGATGATTCATTTTGAGATTGTGTATGTTTATGTTTGTATGGACATATAGTATTCATTTTATTTGTTCATGCCTTAAAGGAATGTTCTGGGTTCAATACAAGTTAAGCTCAATCGAAAGCATTTGTGGCATAATATTGAATTGTCCTTTTCTTTAAAAAAAGAACAAAAATGGTCTGTGGAAAATCACAGAACTTTTCACTGAAATTGTGATGCTGATAATATCATTTGTAATTAAAAAAAACTGTTATTTAAAAAAAGCAACAAAAAAGAAAGCTGTTGTTGATATAACAGTGGTTTATCATTCTTATGCATTGTTATCTGGAATGACACACTAATGTTGCCAATAAGAGGAAGATTATTGTGTCAGGGTTGCTAGATAACAACCACTTATGTATGGTATGTGATGCAATAGGGAAACGTTTGAGGAGTTAATGAGTTCTGAGTCTTCCTTTATCACCCTTAAATGAAACACTTCTCCTCAAGTTACTCCACAGGATAATGTGCCAGCAATTATTCACTGCAAAATGGCAAGTAACCAGCGTGTACAGTAGTCCAAACACAGCTTGAGACAAAAGGGTGAATCTATTAAAACCTTTCAAGAAAATGTATCGTGGAAAAAGCCTAGTTTTAGGACCATTAAGATTTTCACACCATTTTCATGCATTATTAGTACTTTCTCCCCCTCAATTCTCTTTTCGCAATCAATGTGTACAGACGTTTTATAGATTGTTTGTTTTCTCTATGGTGATTTTCATTATATTTTTAATAATTGAATACTGTATGTTTTACTGTATTAAAAGTAAAACTATTTTATACTACTATAATTAAAAGTATTAATTAATGTCAGGATATTTAACATAATAAAGTATCCATATAACCAATAACCATATTTATTTATTTATTTTATTTTATTTTTCATTTTATTTTGGAGTTAAAGATGACCTGGACATATTCTTGACCGGCTTAACGAGGTCTACCCATGAACTGAGTACTGCAAAACCCAATCAAAGCCAGATTTTACTCCCTTGGATTTGGGCATTTTGTAGCCACAGAACTCCCTCCTTACTGAAAAGACAAATTAGTAAATTAATAGACTGGAAAATAGTTTCTCTCAGAGGGAGTCCTTTGTTCATCCTCTTTTGTGTTTCCGTGCCCTTGTCTGGTGTGAAGTTCTGTGCTCTCCTTGTGGGGAACAGGGCATCATGCTAAGTGGCCGAAGTGGGCAGATTTCCATGGTTTTGTTTACTGTTTATGGTGAAACTCTAGATTAGGTCACTAGATTAGTGCTCAAACACTCTGAGAGCAATTCACATTGAGTTGTGTGTACACGACAGGCAGCATAAACACAAAGACTTCACAAAAGAGGTGTTAGATATCACAACATGTATGTGATGTTTTGATTGATTGGGACTTTAAAGGAATATTTTGGGTTCAATATAAATTAAGCTCAGTCGACAGCATTTTTTGCATAATGTTGATGACCACAACAAATCATTTAGACTCAACCCTCCTTTTCTTTATAAAAAAGGAGCAAAAATCTGGGCTACAATGGAAGTGAATGGGGCCAATCTGTAAACATTAGAATACTTGCTGTTTCAAAAGTATAGCCACAAGATGTAAACATTTCTGGGTAAAGTTATGTCCAATTATATATCTTTGGCTTTATATCTGCCTTTAAACCCTCCAAAAATAGGTCCCATTCACTTACATTGTAAGTGCCTCACTGTAACCAAGAGAAAAGAAGGGATGCATCAAAATAAATTTTTGTGGTGATCAAAACTATGCCAAAAATGCTGTAGAATGAGCTTAACTTGTATTGAACCTGGAATATTTTTTTAACACAGGAGGCTAGAATGTAGTTTGGCACCATTGTTCATTCAGAGAAAAAGATGTCTGATTCACTAAGAAAATCTTATTTTGATTCGATATCTCATTATTAAGTTGAACCGATTTTTTAAGTGCTAAATCAATTGACTGTAAGGGAGAAATTTGTCAACATTTGATTCAAGTTCAACTTTAACATTTATTTCACAATAAAAAAGGGACATCTGAAATGCCATTCAGGGCATTTGGGAACACTTATGTGTGATGACTCAAACAATTATTTTATTTGTTTGTTTTTTGAGCTGGTTAAATGAAGCAATTCACTCAAATGAATCAGACTTTCCAAATACACTAAGTGAGACCCTTTCACCCTTCATAAGCAGTTGATGCCCCATCTGCATTCATGTGTTTGTACTTGGCTTCAAACTACATTTAGCTTGGTTATTGGTGGAGTGTGTTTTCAGGTGGTATTTATACAGTATGTGTGAATCAACTGTGTATACGTGTGTTTGTTCACAGCTCGGTCTGGAACGGTACCATGGAGTCGGTATCCTTGGCTTCAACTCAACCGAGTGGTTCATCGCCGACATCGGGGCTATTTTAGCTGGGTACGTGTGTATTGTTCATTATTATTTACCCCTTTGTTAAGTGAGTGTGTTTGTTGTCCCCTGTGTCTGCTGGTATGATGATTTATCCTTTGTCCTCTGCTCACTTAATGGATCTGTGAGCCTTTAAATCACCCATAAATGATCATAAACATAAACACACACTGTTATACAAACTTCAGGTGCGTGCAGGGTAGTTCTAATTAATGCTTCACTGCCAGTGTTTGTTTCAATCAAATCTCTACTGTACAGCAGACCTAAATAGTGGTTCTGCTGTGCCATAAGCTGACTTTAGTGCTACATAAAGACAGACTGTTAAAGGCACAGCATCACCTGAATTAGGTCAGAGCTAGTAAACATAGAGGTGGAGTCTGAACAGAAGTAGGTGTGAATGTTGTTTTTGTCCTGAAGGTGTTTCCTGTCTCAAAAGTCTTTTGGTTACAGCAATAACTTCAGGATGTTTATTGAGGAATCTTGTGTGTTTTTGGCAGGGGGTTTGCTGTGGGCATCTACACCACAAACTCTCCTGAAGCATGCCAGTATGTGGCAGAGAACTGTCAGGCCAACATCCTTGTGGTGGAAAACCACAAACAGCTACAGAAGATCTTACAGGTAATAACACAGGCATATATATATGGAACCTATTCTAAATGAATACCACATTTGATAAAATTCAAATACATTCTAGACAATTTACCTAATACTGATCCATATTTAGAACTAAAGAAAAAAATAGTGCAAATAAAACAGTAGTATTGTGATATTTCCTGATGGTTAGGGTCAGTTACAATTAGAGGAATAAACTGAAATTCCAGTAATTGATGCAGTTTTCTGCCACTTTCACAACTAGTTACATTTATTTAGCTAGTTTCATATTGTTCAAAATGGTTCTCCTTTCTGTAATACTGTTATGATCATCCTGAAAATTATCCTGTCTGGACCTAATGATTTTTTAAAATAAGTTATCTAAATTGGCAGAAATGTAGATAATTTATAAATACAGTAAAAATACATAAAAAAAATTACCATAATGTACATTTACAATTGTTACAAATGTTCTTTACAGTTCAAATAATATATAATTTCATTATCAATATCCTATAAAAAATAATAGGTCTCCATCTGGTGAAAACTTTCTCCAAATGATCTCTTGTGTGTTTGTGTGCTTCATCTTAGGTCCAGGACAAATTGCCACACCTAAAAGCCATTATCCAGTACAAAGACGAGCTGAAAGAGAAAAAGCCCAATCTCTACACGGTATATTTGCTTAAGCAAATACTTTTAATTCGGTGCTCAGACCATAATGTTTAAATGTATCCCCTACATTACCAGTTGAAATTTGACATTTGCTATTCAAAAATCGTTCACAACTAGTGGAAGGAGTTTATGGAGCTGGGCAATGACGAGCCTGATACTCGACTGGATGACATCATCAGCTCCCAGAAACCCAACCAATGCTGCACTCTGATCTATACGAGCGGAACCACTGGCCAACCAAAGGGAGTCATGCTTAGTCACGACAACGTGAGTTAAAAACTCAAAACATACCCTATATTTATCCCAAAACATCCACAATAATGATAGTTTGAGACATTTGAGAGAGTTCTGAACAGTTTGTAACAAACTGAATGTGTTTTCTCTCCTCTTGTAGCTGACATGGACAGCATTTTCAACAAGCCAAGACGTGGGTCTGACGGATGCAGAGAAGTCACAGGAAGTTGTAGTGAGCTACCTGCCACTTAGCCATATTGCTGCACAGATGATTGACATCTGGATCACCATGAAAGTAGGAGGAGCCACGTACTTTGCACAGCCTGATGCACTGAAGGTAATTGCACATACACCCTTCTGATGACTTATGCTGTGTTCAGGTAATGTCAAAATGACCATATTTACGAAATAAGTGCACATGAATGACACAACGATGTCGCAATCATGTTAGTAAGTGGAGATTGCACATGTATGTAAAGGCACTCTTCCTGTTTTCTTCCCATAATCCCTCGGTTCTCTTGTTAAGTGAAATGAGCTCCTTCCTGGTGTCTTTTAATCTTGTTAGTTTAAACCAGCTGTGTAATCCTTGTAAAGTGGAATATCAGCAAGTTACTTGGTAAAACATATTTAATACATTTGCAGAAATACTCCTACAGTCTTGATCATGCAGCTCATGTCATGATGTGCACAGAGGATACACATTTCTCATAAACAGAATGTCTACTTTGATGTTTCATTATTAGTTTTTCAAAGAAAACAAGCCAAGATATTTTATACAAAAGCAAATGGATGTAAATGCAAAATATTGTGGCCCCTGTGATCTGTAGAAGCAGAGAATATAATATCTGTAGCACCTCTCTTGCATGGTCAGTGTTTTTTTCACAAGGTTATTTTAGTTTTGAATTTAGTTTCTCAATTTGTCCCTTCAGTTGTTTATTTTCAGTTTAGTGCAGTTTTTTTTTTGTCCTCTCAGTTTTGTTTGGTTCTTGTTTTCTTTTCTGTTTTTCTTTTCAGTTTTGTTTGGTTCTTATTTTTAATGTATTTTTTATTTATCCTCTCAGTTTAGTTTATTTTTTATTTTATTTTCAGTTTACCCTTTCAGTTCAATTTAGTTTTTGTTAGTTTTCACTCTGTGACTGAGTTTAATTCATTTATCTTTCAGTGTTTTCTAGTTTGTTTGTTTGGTGTTTTCAGTATGTTTATATACAATTAGAATGTAGGATAGTGTAGTATATTACAGGTATATAGTGTTATCACTACTAGTGGCATTTTTGGTTTCATTGTGGGTTGTAAAGCTTTCAAATGTTATAATATTCATATATATATATACATTTTATGTAGTTATTTTTGGAGTATTGAACATTTCTGATTATGTTTTTGTGTGTATTTCGTTAATTAAAATGTTTTTGTTTTTGTTTTTATTCACAATAATATCACTGGTTTACACAATGAGGCACCTCTGTGCTGCATAATTGGGTCATGTGTTTAGGATCCAGGGCCAGATACTGGCATGATCTACATGCTCCAATGAGAGGCTACTTGTGTCACCTGACGTTACCCTCTGTGTGTCAGCTGATGTTGACATGCTCACATGAACCCTTTGGCAGGCCACCCTGAGACTGTTTGCATGTTTATTAATAGAAATAACTGTCTGTCCCAGGGCTCTCTTGCAAACACTCTACGCGAGATACGTCCTACTGCTTTCATGGGTGTCCCAAGGGTGTGGGAGAAGATGCAGGAAAAGATGAAGTCTATCGGCGCCAAATCATCCACTGTGCGCCGGAAGGTGGCATCCTGGGCCAAAGACGTGGGCCTGCAAACCAACCTCAGAAAGATGGAGCTGTACGTACACACAAACACACACATACTCACACAGAAACAGACATTCCGGTCTGTTGAAGTATTCAAGTATTAACTGAAAAAACATGGGGTTTGTAAGACTTTAAAGGTGTCATGGAAAACACAAAACAGGATTTTCTTGCTCTTTTGAAATTGAAGTGTTTAAAATCCACTAGGTAAACTTACTCTAATGTTCAATATGCAAAACTCCCTCCTCAGTCCAAACAGACCATTTATGTAAACTAAGCTGCAAAATCAGGTCATTCAGAACATGTCACAGTTGTGATGTTGAAACTATCAGCATATTAACATATCACCGCCCACGTTTACACAACAACAGTCAGTATTCAGCAACCAGGCCCACCCAGTGTATGAACAATACTTGTATGGAGAGGTTAGTCAAATGTTACAGAGGTCATTTACAAATAGTAGTCTTAAAGGTACAATGGCAAAAAAAAAAAAAAGGGGTGGAAAATAGTCATGTAAAACTGTTTTTCAAGAAACATGACACATAAGTGGATTTAAAGAGGAACAAAAATATGAAAAATGTGTCAAATGTGGCCCCTTTTAAATTGATGCACTAGTATGAATGCTAAATTACTATGAATTTCTGACTCCGTATTAATGGAGATGAAATGTCTTGTGTCCTCAGTAATGGCAGCATGTCCAGAAAGCCCTTTAACTATCGGTTGGCAAAGCGTCTGGTGTTCCGGAAGGTTCGGACTGCACTGGGACTAGATCGCTGTACAAAGTGTTACACTGGAGCAGCTCCCATCACCAAAGACACACTGGAGTTTTTCCTCAGTCTGGATATTCCACTGTTTGAACTCTATGGCATGAGTGAAAGCTCTGGACCCCACACCATCTCACTGCCCGACGCCTTTAGACTCACCAGGTATACACACACATCTTTCTGAAATCTTTGTTTAAAGCTGAAGTGTGTAATTATTTTTTTATGTTAAAATACAGTCTTCTATCCCAGCTTAATATGTAGAGACAACTATAAGTAAGTCATTTGTAGGTGGATTTCTCCCAAAAGATATTCCCGTGGAATTGCCCAACATATCCATAGTATGAATTTTACTGTCTACACCAGATGCGAGCAGCATGTCGAGTCAAAAGCAATAGAACCGTTATTATCAGTGATGCTGCCTACACTGGAGTGTCCGTTGTGGTGTGTCACACTGACCATAAATGGGTGTATCGTTCCATTTTGCACTGCACATGTAGCCGGTCCTGCTCAACCTGCTCCGAACGGGATTCGAACCGGCGTGGAGGCAGGCATGGTAACAATGAGGCTAAAGGCTACAGCCTCTAGCGTCAGTCGCTATTGCACTTCTTGAGGCCAGGGGAGTGAGATTTTACACACACTGTACAGCTACCTGCCTGCTGACCATTACGCTCACCCCCCTAAACCTCACTCCCATCTGGGTCACGGCACCAATGTAGCCGGTCCAGCTCGACCTGCTCCGAACGGGATTCGAACCGGCATGGGAGGCGGGCGTGCTAACAAGGAGGCTAGCATCAGTCGCTAGTGCACCTCTTGAGGCCAGTGAGTGAGACTTTACACCCACTGCACAGCTACCTACCAGCTGGCTACTGTTACAAATGCGCTGGCGCTACTACTTCCAACAACACAAAAAAAGAAAGTTTGTCAACGTGTCTGGTGTAGACAGATTCAAGCCATTGCGTCGCATTGCATCCAGTGTAGACAGTGTGTGAGTGATGCTCCATTATAGTACAAACATGTAAAATATGTTTTTTTTTTCATTTATTTATTTTTTTTTATCCGTATCGGACAAAAATGTTCATATCAGTGCATCCCCTATTCAGTACACATTTAACATCCCTCTCCCTTTCTCTCAGCTGTGGAAAGGTGATTCCAGGGTGTCAGACAAAGATTTTCAGCCCTGATGCAGATGGTAATGGTGAAATCTGTTTCTGGGGCCGTCATGTGTTCATGGGCTATCTGAACATGCCTGAAAAAACTGAAGAAGCTCTGGATGCAGAGGGCTGGCTGCACTCTGGTGACCTTGGTAAACAGGACCAAAACGACTTCCTGTTTATCACCGGACGCATTAAAGGTAAAGACAATAGATCAAAAGTAATTCTGTCATTCTGCTGAATCTGAAACAATTGGGCAATATAATTACCCGATGCATTTGGACTGTAAAACTGAGCTTTTGTGGCCTTAAGTCCAAGTCTGTTAATTTTGAAATCATCTATATTCTAGCGTATTCTTAAAAGTTGACTAAATTAACTTACTGCAGATATATACGGTTTAAAATGTATTAAAATTTCTTCTGAGAAAAAAAGGCCAAAAATATTGAAGACTCATTTTGAACTCATTTTTGTCCAATCAAATGCTCTATAAAGTGAGAATGACCCTCGCCATAATACCGCCTTCAACCGACTAGCAAGTAAAAGGCTAGTTGATGTAATGGCTTTTATGTAATCTAAAGGCTTTTGGCGATTTAAAATCAAGGACAAACCCTTCAAAATATCACTCCTAAACGTCTGTTTTGCATGTCCGCACAGAACAGGAAATTGCACCCATCAAGCCATTTCATGAGGTCTTTAATTTCTTCTCATGTTTAAAAGAGAAGTGACCACAAATTTAAATGGGCTAGAACAAGTAATGAAAAGTAATTTTGTTTTCTAGAACTGATAATCACGGCCGGTGGTGAAAACATTCCTCCAGTGCCCATTGAGGATGTGGTTAAAGAGACCGTTCCACTGATCAGCAATGCCATGCTTATTGGAGACAAGAGGAAGTTCCTCTCCATGCTGATCACTATAAAGGTATCAATCCACAGAGTGTGTGTATTTGTGCTAGCTCTACAATCATGTTTTCAGATGACCCAAGTGTAAATCTGTGCTTCAAGGTTAATATCCACCCTGCCCTCTTAAATGTAGTTTTAAAGTTCATGACCAAAGAAAAAGTTCTATAAATTTGTATTATTGAACAGTTCCCACATTATCTAATCATTGTTAATGACCTCCTTGTGTAAACACAAGAGATATGATTCAATCTGAAAAAAGATTAAATCTGTAAATCTAATCTGCTCATCTCATCTGTACAATTTACGCTGTTTATTTTCTGATGCATGAGTAAAATTTACTGCACCTAAATGAGATCCTATCAGTCTCTGATAAATACTTGTGTCATTGAACAACTTTCATAAGCACATGTCTTGAAATCTGCTGCCACCACGAGGACAGTGTATGTAACTACATGTCCTAATTTACAAAGGACTTTTTCATTAATCCGTGTACCCCCTAGTGGTAGAAAAGTATAACCATTGTTATGACTACAAGAACCCGCTTACAACACCATTGTAGCTTTAGAATGGGTTAAGTGGACTCCAGTTTCCTTCAGAAAATGTCAAATCTACTTTGCTAATTTGATATTTACTTGACTCAAACAGTGCCCTTATCTAATCTAAACCTTGATAGATTTTAATTGCCATACTTGATAGAAAATAGTTTAATAAAAAGCATATTGATTACCATTGAGGTTGACCCCCGCCTCTCTTTCTCTCAGTGTCAGGTAAACGGGGAAACAGGTGTTCCTGAAGACGAACTAACTCCTGAGGCAATCGAGTTGTGTTGTAAACTCGGCAGCAACTCCACGCGAGTCAGCGAAATCGCCGGCGGCCGTGACCGGACAGTATATGCTGCTATACAAGAGGGCATCAACCGCGTCAATGAGAAAGCCACTTCTAATGCCCAGCGCATCCAAAAATGGACTGTGCTGGACCAAGATTTCTCTATCCCAGGAGGAGAGCTGGGTAAGTTGATATTAGACTGGTGTAGCTATCTTGTCAATTCATACAGATGTTTATTTGATTAAAACTTAATAACATTAATGACAGAACAACTTTCTGTCAATTATTATTTGGCAAGATAGCTTGAAAATAATATACAAATTAAAATAAAGGCATTTATAATTTTACAATTGACCATTTTAAAATAAATGATGTTTTCTTCAAAGTTTCTGTTCATCCAAGAATCCTCTACTTGCAGCAATGCAAGTTAATTAATATATTGTTAATTAAAGCGCTAAAACACTTATTTCAGATTATAGAGATTATCTGTTACATAGAGATGTAATCTATTACAACATAACACTTGAGAAATAAAAATAATTTTTCGACACTAAACATTCTGAACACATTTGTTTTATTTATTAATAATAATAGACAAATCTTCTGGAAATTTCCCTTCATTTTAATGAATGGGCATTTGCTGTCAGCCACACTAAACCATACCCTCAACTTTGCACATGTGCATATATCAAGACTGCAGAACAGGCATTCTTGAAGAAGAACACCAATACAAATGGCTCAGCATTTATTTGTGCATTAAATTAGACATACACATTAGGTACTTCTGGATTGTATTCTAAGCAATGAAACAGTATATTTGTGCATTCTTCTGGTGTGATTTGTGAAAACCTTCCAAAAATTGGCCCCATTGACTTCCATTGTAAGTGCCTCACTGTAACCTCGATTTTTGCTTTTGTTTAAAGAAAAGGAGGGATGAGTCAAATTATTTTTTTTAGTAATCAATATTATGCCACAAATGTTGTTGAGTGAGCTTAACTATTAAACCCAGAATGTTCCTTTAACTATTTTTGTCTAATAATTGCTTTTAGCTACCAAAACTCTCATTCCGGTTTAACACATTTTGCCATGTTTAAATCCATACTGCAGGATTCTGCAGATTTCCCCCCATATTTAGTGCAGTAAATGTGGAAAAATCTGCACATTCCGTCTGGGCCTAATAAAAGGTCTATATTTGTTTTGCACAATTTAAAGTTACTTTCTCTCACAGGGCCCACGATGAAGCTTAAGAGACCGGTGGTCATGAAGATGTACAAAGACCAGATTGAGAACTTTTACAAAGAAGTTGTGACCCCAACCACCCCAGACAACCCCCTGCCTCCTTAATAATGGGCCTCGTCATCCACTTCACAGATCGTAGACAAAGAGACTGACATGGTCTAAGACACACACACAAACATATGAACACCACTCAGAACTTCTGTTTGCTTTTGCTTGTGACCATATGTGAGGTCATTTTTGTTCAGGGTTTAATTGTGCGTTTTTATTTTTACATTGTTTACATTTGTTTGTTATGTCTGAAGAAGGAAAGAAAATGTGTATAACATGCACCAAAAGCCAAATGTGAAAACGCTTTTTTTTTTTTAAAGGTATGTATGTTTTGTGGTGATTTATATTTATTTTCTTGCTTAATCATAATGAAGTACAGTAATGCCTAATGAAGTGTCTTTTGCAACATTTTGTTTGTTAATATGTAACTTCAACGCAGGTGATCTGATTAGCTATGTTCAAAGATACCTATTAATTACTTATGGTTTAATTTGTCGCCACCTTTGAGAAAGCTAACAAGAAAAATTGCATGTTGGCTGTGACTGAAATCCTTTGAAAATGAAATATAAGATGGACACAACTCTGACTGGTGTGTTAACGGATAATCATCTGGCAAATCTTGAAAAATATTAATGAAATCGATGGTTTAACTAGTCTGCTTTCACTTGAGGAACTTCCTGAAGACTTCAGTATATGAAGGTGGTCATCTGGCAAGCAATTTATACCATACAAGCCATACATGTTTGTTTTTGTGACCAAATGCACCATACATGTTCAGATGTTTGATTTGTGTAAGATTGCATTTTGTTTTATGAAATTCTTTGTAAAATTGAACCTAGTATATAGTGTACATATGTATTGCCTATATTTCCTCTTTTTCTGTGATCTTGTCTGATGCTTTTCTGTGTCACTCTGACAGCCCTCTGTGTTGGCCGATATTGGATGACATTGAGGTTTAATGTCAGCATGAGCTTTATGAAAACCATTTTTCTTCAATTGTGATCTGGACAAAGAGGAACAGTGATGAAATGATAAGGGAAATTACACAAGGGAACTCTTTTTAAACATGGGTGAGAGAACTAGATCTGTGCAGGGGAGAAATTTTGATTTGCCAAGCTGAGTTTATTTGGTTTGCATGTACAATGAGGAAATTTCTACCAAATTAAAACTATGTTTTATTTATATTGCATACTGCATAATAAAATGTTTAGAATGCGATTTAGAGAGAAAATTTTGTGGCTTGATCAAAAAGGTTAAATCAAGCCATAGCTTGTTAATCTTCAGTGAAATACTTGAATTTAGAAAAATGCAAATCCAAAGATTTCATTTTCCCTCTGTAAATAAATTATTTTTTATCTTTCTAGAGGGCTTTCCTCAGATAGTAGACATAATGCTCCAAAACGTGTGTATTCAGACTGCATAGCATGACCACAGAGAAGCCTTTATGTAAAAAAAATTAAAAAAGATGACTTAAGTCATCTGTGCATGAAAGAAGACAAGTTGTTAGCTCGGTCAAAAGTTGTGAGAATGAGGGTGGAACTAGTGAGTAATTTCCTGTTATTCGGTCTGAGATTTCTTTTACTGTTTCAGAAACATTTCTCTCCATTTGTTTTTCGAAGTCCAACTGCTAGTGCTCATATCAGTCAATTTAGACAAACACTGTGACCGTTTAATGGAAGATCTGATCTAGAGCTGATAAACATATATATATATATATATATATATATTATTATTATTTTTTTTTTTTAAAGAGCAACCTGGTTTTACCTGACTCTGAAAACCTTTGAGCTGGGTGGCAATTTGTTGGTTTGTAGTGTGAATTTAGGGGTTCTGAAACTTGCATGTCATTGTTGAAACTGGATTATTGGACATAGATACTTTTGGGAGATGAAATTCCAGTTTTCAACTTGTATATGTGTGAATTATACCTTTATTGGAAAATAAATGTTATATATATATATATATACATTTCAATGTTTATGTCTTGTGCTCTTTCTTCGATTCGTAATGGCCATTTTTTATGATTCATTGGATGGCTGGTTGGACGTGTGTCTACCATTTTAACTTATTTAAATTAAGAATAACCAGTGACTGCTAATGTTGCTGTACTAGGCCTAAAGGTTTATCAACAAACAAATGTTTTTTTTTTTTTTTTTTTACATTTATTTAAGGTAATAGTTAAAATAAATACATTAAGGCAGTTTACACTTTAATTTTTAACAATTTTAATTTTTAACCATGAATTAAAGGTGCACTCAGTACATTTTCCTCATTAAAAAAGTTTAACTCCTAAAGAAATTATCTGTAATTTTGCAATACATGTAGGAAATTGTCCAATCACATTATTATGAAGACTCCAGTTATATCAAAATCCTCATAAAAGCTGTTTTTAAAGCCCACACATGGGGGCTGCCATGTTAGAATCACATGACCAGACGAATACTACTCACTTAATCTCAGTAACCGTCCTGTAATTTCACACTTTCACTCATTGATTGAAGTAATCATGACTGACTGTGAATACTCAATTTCTAAAATGACATCTGAAACTGAAAACTATTGATTTTAAATGATGCTGCATCCAAGTCACAAAAGTCTCATTGTAAGTCCAAGAAGACACAAGGATAAAAGTTAACAGCTGTGTCTCCTTTCGAAGGCTGCGTGCTAGGTAGACCGCGTACATTTCTGTGTCTCGTTGTCCTTATCTATCACTGAAACTAGCGATGAAAGACACTGCAAGCTATAAACAGTACTCAATTGACTTTATTCATAATATGATTTTGCAATAAAAAACATAAAAAAGGATATTTTGCCCTTATTACAACTTGCATCAAATGACCACACGGTGGCACTGTATGCCAAGTTTAACACATACTAAAGGTAACTCTTCTGTTCAGATCACGGAAGGATTTTCTACCACGTTATCAGACATGTAAAACCCCAGACACCCCCAATCCCCACGGATAAATACAGCGAGTCCTTCCGTGCTCACAAACACAAATAAAAACACCACTGACGGACAAAAGACAGACCTCTTCACCTGTATCTAACAATGATACACTATTAACCGTTGGCATGTTACCTCCACCTCCTTTACATAAGATAATCTTTTTTACCGTTTATTATACATGTATATGCGATGTATTTTGAATAGTTGAAATGTATGTCCCTTCCATTAGTGTTATTTTGTTGCGTCCCATGTAAAAAAAAAAAAAAAAAACACAAAAACAAGAGGAATTTACTTTGAATCACAAACAATCAAATAGACGTAGTGCCATCTTCAACTGGAATGAAAACGAGGCTGTGAGCGATAGACGTACTGTCAGTAAAATGTATGCGCTCACAAGTTACACATCTCGTATTTTATGAAGTTTTTGCCTCCTGTTTTTACTCCATGTTTCATCTGCTGAAAGCTCAACACCAAATTAAACATAAGTACAGCCCATTGAAGAGACTGTAGCCTACTATCCCTCACCGCCTAGTTTTCATTCCTGCCAAAACTCATAGGCGCTACTATGAAGGTCTATACTTGTTATTTTCGCAAATCTGCACTTCGTCTCTTGCAGTGATCATAACGACGTTCTGTACTGCGGACTACAACAAAACAGACCGTTTGTCAATGCTAGATGTCTCCTTGTAGTAATTCATAATTGATATACAAACACACCCTGCAATGAACTCACAAATTGGCCTGAAGTAAGTTTCAAGTTCTCATGATCGTTTTTCAGTCTATGATGGTATAATGTAATGATACAGAGAAAACAAAAACTAAATAATCCTTAAAAACTGAAAATTCAAGACACAAATTAACACAAATTAATATATTGCATGTAAATATTGTATAAAATTCTTAAAAATACAGTTTAGACAATTACTTAAGTACTTGAGTCAACAAATCCAAAAGTGCAGAGGTACATAAATTAAAAAATAACCCCCTCAAAAATAAAATAAAGAAAAATAAAAGAACATGGTGTGCTCAATGGGGCGTTTCTTCAGAGCTGCCACTCAAGTTCAAATGACCCCACCCCCTTGTGGCCTCTTGCCCCACCCATTTTATGACAGGCTGACCCAAAGCAGTATCCGGTCAAAGGTTAAAGTTCACAAACTAGGAGTTGGGGTTAAAAGTTCACAGACACACAAGACAGCCATTCTCACACTACAAAACAAATGCATCGCTTAATCAAAAATTCATCAGTGTAAAGTTGAAAATTTCCAATTTTGCAAATATTGTCATAACCTGTTAAGAGTTTCATATGAAAAACCTCATGAAAACAGACAATACAAAGCGTCTTACACTCCGCTATACCCAAGTATCCAAACACATTCGCACATACAAACACTTCCAGACTCTCAAAAGGTGAAGTAAAGGGCATGAGGTCTATAGCTCAGGCCACAAAACCACTTAAAGCTATTAGCATAAGAATGGACACACAGGGCATAGATAAAGATTTCGAGTCAGAAGCACAGTGAATTTACAGACTGCTGTTTCAGGGGCCATTTCCCATTATTTACCTCAATGACTGAGCAAAAAACAGCTCATCACCTCACCCATCTTTTCCTTTTCTTTTGTCTCTCTCTTTCAAGTCTATTTATAAACCAGATTTAATGACAGAGAACAGAGATAAACACAGATTTCCAAATACTTTCACAAGCTGCACTAGCAATGCACAACATTTAAGAATTCAAAGGCCCATTTGGCAAACACATAAATGAGAAATGATACATATTAGCATACAAACTGGAATTTCCCAGAAAATAGCCAGGTATCCCAGCATCTCACCTATACTAAAGTCGGAATGAAAGATAACACTGATGTAATCCCTAAGAGCACAAATGAGATGGCATGATGAAGGCACTAAGACTAGCCCTAGAGGATTAAAAGCGATACATTCATGGCGTGCGGGGCTTTCATTGCGACCATAATCAAAAATACCTAAAAAAAATTGGTAGAAAAATAAAATATTAAAGGTTGTGGCCCTCAATGCATCAGTGCGTATGGCAACAGAGAGAGACATTTTCCAATTCAGATATGGGCCTCAAAATCCCGATAAGCAGAGAATTTCCTGTCCCACAGAATATTGAGAAGGAGAGGAGTGCTAAAGTTCATTGGATAGGAAGATGGAGAGATGCCCACTTTTGTCTTCCTGGGAAGTCAGCAGCTGCAGATGTGAGAAGCACCATAGGTGCATCTAGCGCCCCAAAATATTGTCTGTGCATCAACCACTTTCACTATCTTCTCCTTTTCTTCTATGTCTCGGTACTTCTGTGATTGTATGCCTGTTTCCTGTTTGTCAATTTCACCTGCTGTATCTTTAAGCCTACTCCTAGAAGAAGAAGTGAAAAAGGGCAGTCCTCCACTTCCCAAACCTTGTCTGACTTCCTGTCATGTGGCAGTCGCCTCCAGGTAGCTCTGTAATTTACGGACAGTTGATTCATCCAATGAGAAAAGGTCAAAGTCAAAGGTTGTGTTGGTGACATTAAAGTGGCCGGTCTCTTCAATGAGGTTCACAATCTGAAAGGCAGGAATGGACATAAACAGGTCAGTGTTATTTGTTCACAAACCAAAGTCAACTTGAGCTCTTATTCATTTACACACATACTTGCAAACAAACACCCACTCAATACACACACCTGTTGTAGAACATTACGCTCCCTTAATGCCATCAGCCTGCGATGGAGATCTACCAACTCTTCAGTGTACGCCTGAAACAATGAGAGGATTGAATATGTCAAAAACGAGATGAGAAAGAGAGATACGTTTCTACAGCAGCTCTAGAGACACAAGTTTGCATCAATAATGAAAATATTCCATTAAAAAAAAGATCATCTGTAAGGAGAATTTACGAAGCTCCTATGGCAAGATGTACAGTCCACCAATAACATTAAAGCGACAGTTGTAGGAGCACCCATCAGTGACAGAGATTGCAGAGTCTAGCGACACCAAGCGACAATGTCGTTTGCTGTGCGAACGGGCTTGAGACTTTGGCTGTTCAGTCAGTCACAGTTCAGGACAGCAGCAGTAGGACATCAGTCTTCGGAGGGATGTTTCATTGTTAATTGTTTGGCAAAGTTGTTTACCTGCTATAATGCTTGGATAGGTTTTCTGGAAGGGTTGCTGGAGCTACTATTGGTTGTCATGCTTTTATGAATCAAATATTACTCGAGGATATTGGGTTTATCAATCGTAATGTGTTTAGTACTAAATGTTTTCCTTTTAAGTTACTGTAACATGTTGTGATGACGGGAGCTAAGATGTCGTCATCACTGCTGTAGTCATTACAAATTGTTTGTGGACTTATGTTTCTTTACATTTGTTATTTAGGGTTTTGTGTTTCTGTTGACTATGGTGCAGTCCCTTAGGTTCATTATTCTATAATACTCATTTATAATAAGTTGAAGATATGCTGTTGGAGTTGATTGCAGATAGGTGCACATATCAGTGGTCTTGACAACATGTTATGTCTACTATAGTTTCTTTTTGATTTTTTTTTTCATTAACCACACAGACAAGTTTTTAGCTATGCATTTTTGTTATTTATTATTTCAAATTTGTATTTTTTTCCCACATTGCAAACAGATACCCCACATGCTGTTTACTTACCATTTCCTGTTCCTGTGACTCCTCAAAGGAGGGGCGGGTCCACAGCTTTCCTTTTTCTTGGGTTGGGTTAAACGATTTCTACTAATAGGGAACTTAATCCTTGGTAATGTAGGCATGGGGAAATGTCTTATGGTGTTTGCATTTAGTTTAAGTTGCTGAATGAGTTTATTTTATTTAATTTTTGATTTTTGGAAAGTTAATTGTATAATGGTCATATATTTAAGCTACAAAGGTTTTGTATTGATAACCCTGTAGTTGGTATGGTCTTGAGTGTAATGAGCCTGTTCTAGGCTATATAAGACAGTCTAAACGGAACCTTGGGAGGAGAGGAGGGGTTATATTGCTGAACATATCATGAAGATTTGTGCTGCCTGTAGCAATTTGTTTTCTTTGGTTATTGTCATATCAAAGTTTGCACTGAGTCCAGTGTATGTTTATTTTTGGTAAATATATATTTTTTTGGTTTAATTTTGGAATTGTTTCTGTGACACTTCACTGAGAGTTCAGTACACCCCTACTACTCCACTGGCCTTTAATAAAAATCCTCTTTGGGATGATATCTGAGTCCTGAGCCTATCTACCATCTCCCTTGATCTCTACGGGACACATTATGACAAATGGTGGCAGTGGTTTTGTCTAGTGCAGTAGAAGGCTTCAGTGAAACGTCAGGATGCCACCCAAGAGGCAAACCATTCAGAGAACGGTGGAGGAAGATGACGATGGTGCTGAGTCAATGCCTGACCAGGAAGGTATAGTGTCAGTGGCCACTACTTCACAGATGGCAGACTCAACAGGGGAGAAAATGGATCAGCTCAGAAAGACTGTTGAGAGTTTCATGCAGTCACAGCATACCAAAGAGTCGCAGCTGGAAAAAGAAGCATGGCGTCAAGAACACAGGTGGCGTACTCTTCAACATCAGTTTGGGCAGTTGCAGATGGAGGTGCAGAGAGAGCGGCAAGAGCGACAAACATTGGGAGGTGTGTCAGCGCAAGCCTTTTTCCCTTTGACTTCCGTAGGCAATACAGCCCTTCCCAGTCAAGTACTCCACAGAAGGCAGAGTGGTGAAGGAGGGGGTCGAGAGACTACGGCATCGGTGAGCAGGCAAGGGGTGGCTCCACACGCAATGGATGGGCTGGCAAGGCCCAAAGATGTTACCTCTTCAAGAGGATGATGACATTGAGCACTATTTAACAACCTTTGAGCCGGATTGCTCAAGCCTGTAGATGGCAAATTGAGGACTGGGCGTTGCATCTAGTGCCATTGCTGACAGGCAAGGCAAGAGCGGCTTATGTTGCCATGGATCTTGATGACACTTTTGAGTATGCTAGAGTGAAAGAAGCAATCTTGGATAAGTTTGAGATCAATGCAGAGACTTACAGGCGGCGTTTTAGGGCAAAAGCCCTACGACAAGAGGAGACGCCTAAAGAGCTGCAGGCAAGATTGAAGGATCTGTATGACAAATGGATAACACCCAGACAGCGGACCAAGGAGGAAATCGGAGAAATGATTGTGCTGGAACAGTTTCTTGTAGTGATTAACCCCGAAATCAGAACCTGGATTTGTGAGCACAATCCCACTTCTTCGAAACAAGCAGCTGAGCTGGCGGAGACCTTCATTGCTGCTAGACGGTCAACTTACCAGCTGGGTTACAGTCATGGCAGCGCCTACAGTACGACAGGTAAGTCTGGGAGGGGGTTCGGTAGTGGTCAATCTTATAGCGGCACTAGAGGCTTAAGTTCACAGACTCCCCAATCCAGATCTTACCCTAAAAGTTATCCACAGCCAGAAGGTCAATACAAAGAGAAGGCAGTGCTTATATGTCATGGATGTGGGCAGGCAGGGCACAAGAAGGCAGAATGTACATTACAAAGAGTCAGTAATGCACGTCTTTGTTATGATCCCAGACCGTCTCAAAGACTAGTTGAAGCAGGTCAGAATATAGACACAATTGTTCGGTGAAAATAGGAGGTAAGCAGTTTATGGCTTTGGTAGACACTGGATCCAGTCAGACGTTGGTGAGAGAGGAGTGTGTTGGGGATCTACAGATGTCCAGTCAAGCTAAGCTAAGGGTACGTTGTGTTCATGGAGACGAGAGAGAGTATGCTACTGTTGATTTGAAGATGGAGGTTGAGGGTCAAACATACTTGTTGACAGTAGGCATTGTGGACCAAGCCCCTTATGCAGTTGTTTTGGGTAGGGATGTGCCAGTACTTGTTGACTTATTGCAAAGGCAGACTGCTGTAGCTGAGGTTAGGGCAGTTACAAGAGCGAAGGCAAGACAGGCAGAAGAGCATAAACAGTCTCTTAATTTGTTACCTTTTTCGGAGGAGCCCAGAGCTAAAAGGTCCAGGAGGGAGAAAAGACAGGGAAAAGTCAGGGGAACGGTTATGGTAGAGCAACTCCCTGAACCTGACAGGAACGACTTTTATGACATCCCTCATAATATAGTTGATTTGCAGAAGCAGGATGTTACACTTGAAGGTCTATTTCAGAAAGCTGGTAGTTCACAATCGGAAATAGATTTCAAGACAAAGAATTGTTTGTGTTGAAGGGGAACATATTGTACCGACAAACAGATAGTGGTGATCAGCTAGTTGTCCCACAGTCGATGAGGGCTAAAGTGGTGCATTTGGGCCATTCCATTCCTTGGTCAGGGCACCTAGGGCAACAGAAAACTCTGATGAGAATTTCAAGCAGATTTTATTGGCCCGGTTGTACATGGATGTGATTGACTTTTGTAAGTCATGTCCAGAGTGTCAGTTATCAGGCCCTGTTAAGAAAGGTGACAGAGCACCGCTGGTCAGCCTACCCATAATTGATGTACCTTTCACGAGAGTAGCCATGGACATAGTAGGTCCTTTAGAGAGAAGTAGGTCAGGGAACCGTTACATTTTGGTGGTGTCGCGATTATGCTACAAGGTACCCTGAAGCCTTTCCTCTTAAAAAGATTAAGACCAGGCAAATTGTGAATGCGCTTGTGCAATTGTTTTCACGGGTAGGGATACCTTCAGAAATCCTTACAGATCAAGGCACCAATTTCACTTCCAGACAGATGAAAGAAGTCTATTCACTGTTAGGCATACAGGCCATTAAGACCACTCCGTACCACCCCCAGACTGATGGTATGGTTGAACGGTTCAACCAGACTTTAAAGGCAATGCTCCGCAAGTTCAGTATCTGAGACAGGCTCAGACTGGGATCAGTGGCTTCCGTATCTCCTCTTCAGCTATAGAGAGGTTCCCCAAGCCTCAACAGGTTACTCTCCATTTGAATTGCTCTATGGACGCCAGGTACGTGGACCGCTGGACATCCTGAGGGAGGCCTGGGAGGGAGGCAAAGCAAGGGAACAGGTGAATGTGGTTTCATATGTCTTGAGAATGAGAGAGAAAATGGACTCTATGGCAGAGATGGTTCATACCAATATGGCCAAGGCACAGCAACATCAGAAGTCATGGTATGACCAGTCATCCAGGAAAAGAACTTTGACCCCGGGCCAAAAAGTGTTATTGCTTCTCCCAACATCAGACAGTGGACTGCTCGCCAAGTGGCAGGGCCCTTATGAGATACTGAGGAAGATGGGTCCTGTCAATTACTGAACTATACCTGCCTGAACAGGCGGAAAAGAAGCAAGTCTTTCACATCAACTTGCTGAAACCCTGGCAAGATAGACCAGGGCCCCTATCAGACCAGCTGTTTGCACGGAAGGTCGACGAGGAGGAAGAGTCTAACGAGCAATATTTCCCTACAGCTGTGAATTCTCCGGTCTTCCCTGAGTTGGGTCATTTGACATCAGAGCAGCAGGAAAACCTTCAATCACGGGTTCCAGGGGCCTATTCAGTGACAGACCAGGCAGGACAGAGGTGATGCAGCATGACATCCGCCTTCTATCACAGGGTCCAGTCCGACAGACTTGCTGTAGGGTTCCTGCAAGACTCATACCCGAGTTAAAGAATGAAGTAAAGGTAATGCTGGAGATGGGGGTGATCGAGCCTTCCAGGAGTGAGTGGTGCAGCCCAGTCGTCTTGGTACCGAAAAAGGATGGCACATTAAGATTTTGTGTAGATTTCTCCAAGATGAACGCTATTTCTGCCTTTGACCCTTACCCCATGCCAAGGGTTGACGAACTCATAGAACGTTTGGGTAAAGCCAAGTATCTGAGCACACTGGACTTATGTAAGGGTTATTGGCAGATTCCTTTGTCTGACACTTCCAAGGAGCTAACTGCTTTCAGGGTCCCAAGTGGGCTCTATCATTTTAGGGTCATGCCGTTCGGCCTTCATGGGGCCGCAGCGACTTTCCAGAGGACTATGGACTGTGTTCTGAGAGGTACTGAGGACTTTGCAGCAGCCTACATTGATGATGTGGTTGTTTACAGCTCGTCATGGGAAGACCATCTGGAGCACCTGTCAGCTATATTCTCCAGAATCCATGATGCTGGGCTCGTGGTTAACGCCACTAAATGTCATTTGGCAAAGCCTGAAGTGTCTTATTTGGGATATGTGCTGGGTGGTGGGGTAATTAAACCTCAAGTGGACAAAGTGGAGGCAGTGCGTTCTTGCCCACCTCCAACAACCAAAAAGCGGGTGAGGTCTTTCTTAGGTCTCGTGAGGTTGGTACAGACGTTTTATTCCTAATTTTTCCACTCGAGCAGTTGTGCTCACTGACCTCACTCAGAAGGCTAGGCCCCAAAAGGTTGTGTGGACACCTGAGTGTGAAACAGCATTTCAAGATCTCAAGGGTTGTTTGTGTCAGGGGCCAGTGTTGCAGAGCCCCAACTTTGACCTTCCTTTCACAGTGCAGACGGATGCATCGGGAGTAGGGCTAGGAGCTGTCCTGTTGCAAGGTGACAGTGAAAATCGAAGGCCGGTGCAGTATATTAGCCGGAAATTGTTCCCTCGTGAGGTCAGATATTCTACTGTGGAGAAAGAGGCTCTGGCTATTAAGTGGGCATTAGATACTCTGAAGTATTACCTCATTGGTAAAGATTTCCTCTTGGAGACTGATCATCGGGCCTTGCAATGGCTCCACAGGATGAAAGACAGCAATGCCCGCGATTACCCGCTGGTTCCTCTCACTGCAACCGTTTAAATTTCAAGTGAAATACAGGGCAGGAGCTCAAAATGTTGTTGCGGATTTTCTGTCCCGTCACTATGATGAGTGACGGGCTTAAGGAGTGGGGTGTGTGATGACGGGAGCTAAGATGTCGTCATCACTGCTGTAGTCATTACAAATTGTTTGTGGACTTATGTTTCTTTACATTTGTTATTTAGGGTTTTGTGTTTCTGTTGACTATGGTGCAGTCCCTTAGGTTCATTATTCTATAATACTCATTTATAATAAGTTGAAGATATGCTGTTGGAGTTGATTGCAGATAGGTGCACATATCAGTGGTCTTGACAACATGTTATGTCTACTATAGTTTCTTTTGATTTTTTTTTTTCATTAACCACACAGACAAGTTTTTAGCTATGCATTTTTGTTATTTATTATTTCAAATTTGTATTTTTTTCCCACATTGCAAACAGATACCCCACATGCTGTTTACTTACCATTTCCTGTTCCTGTGACTCCTCAAAGGAGGGGCGGGTCCACAGCTTTCCTTTTTCTTGGGTTGGGTTAAACGATTTCTACTAATAGGGAACTTAATCCTTGGTAATGTAGGCATGGGGAAATGTCTTATTGTGTTTGCATTTAGTTTAAGTTGCTGAATGAGTTTATTTTATTTAATTTTTGATTTTTGGAAAGTTAATTGTATAATGGTCATATATTTAAGCTACAAAGGTTTTGTATTGATAACCCTGTAGTTGGTATGGTCTTGAGTGTAATGAGCCTGTTCTAGGCTATATAAGACAGTCTAAACGGAACCTTGGGAGGAGAGGAGGGGGTTATATTGCTGAACATATCATGAAGATTTGTGCTGCCTGTAGCAATTTGTTTTCTTTGGTTATTGTCATATCAAAGTTTGCACTGAGTCCAGTGTATGTTTATTTTTGGTAAATATATATTTTTTTGGTTTAATTTTGGAATTGTTTCTGTGACACTTCACTGAGAGTTCGTACACCCCTACTACTCCACTGGCCTTTAATAAAAATCCTCTTTGGGATGATATCTGAGTCCTGAGCCTATCTACCATCTCCCCTTGATCTCTACGGGACACATTATGACACATGTATACAAATGTTCATGACTTAGTGAGTATTTTATATCATTGCTGCAATTTTAAGATTCCCTAAGCATGTGTGTGTGCCGCTGTTTTCTCATTTCTTTTAACCCATTCGCAAAAATGCAAGTTGCTGTCACTTTCCATTGTCCTTTTAGCAGACAGTCTGTTTAAACAGAGTGGACCATTTAAAATGACATCTAAAAGCCACTATAGGTACAAGGTTATTCCCCATCAATGAATGCTCATCTCAAGTTGTTTATAATGTAACGATTTCATAGCACAGTAATATATGTATATATTCTTTAGCATGTAAATATTTCTCTATTATAACTTTACTTGCAAAGAAACGATTGTAACATTATTGTAATTGTTATATTGCTTATTTCTTCACATTATTTTCATGTTTAATAAAATGTATCATTACTGAAGCCTTGTTTTGTGTTTTTAAAATTACAGTCTAGACCTATCTACTATTGCGATGACATAGCGCGTGAAGGCTCACGCTGTTCACTGTGGCTTCCATGCACAACTCACTACATGCCCACCGAGAGCGAGAACCACCATATATAGGGACCACGAGGAAGGCAACCTGTGACTTTACCCACGCGGGCAACCGGGCCAATTGGTTGCTTTGAAAGTGCAGCTGGAGTCACTCAGTACACCCTGGATTCATACTCATGAATCCAGGGGTTGTAGTCAGTGTATTTGCTATGTGCATTAAGTATTTTTATGCTTATTAGAGTATTATGACTTAGGATTAGCAACATGCTAACATCAAACTGTTGGGATAAAATGAGAGCAAAGTCTCATCACGTCTCATGACTATTTACCCCATATTTTTATGCTTATTAGAGTTTCATGTCATTAGCTTAGCAACATGATAATGTACGACCTTTGGAATCAAATGAGAGTCTGGTTTAATCGTGCGTCCTTTTAGAAACTCCCTATGTAGAACATTGAAAACCAGTCACTTATGAGGTTCCATTTCAGTTATGATGCCACCTTAAAAGGCAACTGCCTATGTAGGCAGTAGATAGCAAGGAGGCTCACAAGGTTTTGAAACAGAGCTCTTGTTTTAAATTGATTCATTTAATCCTATTGGAGTGAGAGGTGGAAAATTAAAAAAAAAAGTTTAATTACCCTTCCTACCTTGTCGTATCCCTTCTTCAAGACCTTCTCCTGTCGTAAGCAAGGGTCTGGACTCTTTCTGCCTAACACCTGTATGACAGACAGATAAACAGGAACAAAGAGGAATGGAAGAAGATGAGAGAAGAAATCAAATCACACACAATGAGTACCCAAAAGTTTTAAAGAATGAGTAATGAAGAAAAATTATCTGTTGCAGTGTTTTTCTAGTAATAGTGGACCAGTGCCTGGTGCATTGTTGAAACCAAGCTGCACTCCAAATTCCAGTGAGATGACTGGCAGCTCCAAGTTATGCAGCATTCCACAGGCATTCGATCAAAAGCTAAGTGTCACCACCTCATTTCAACAGTGGGTGTAGCGTAATCCAAGAACTAATGCCAATCGTCCATCATCTTCAACATGAATCATTCCAAAGCAGACAGTCGACTGCTACAATCAAGTTTCGAGCAAAACAGACCGTTTGCTGCCAACTGAACAATTTGTATTACTGATGAATAATTGGATGACTGTCAAGGTACAATGAGAAACTGCCATGCAGTCTTGAGTATCAGTTCACCTTGTTATTGGTGGAGCTGTGTTTCTGTGGCTGAGGGGGAGGGTTTCGATTGGGGCGCTGTGGCCCATCGCTGCAGTCACTCTCGCTGTCTAGGCTCAGCCTGTTATGAGAAAGGTCAAAGGTCAATTAAACCCAGAGCAGAACTGTTAAAGGAACAAACATAGTGACCACATCTGTCAAGCTCAAAATAAGGACAATTTTGAATTTTATACAGTGAGAAAAAAAACAGGATAGAAACAAGCTTTGGCAAATGGAAAGATTTACATTTCAGTCTAATCCTAAAACAAAGCTATCACATGGCTTCAGAAGACTTGGAATATAGCGTACAAGTCATATGGACTACTTTTATGGCACTTTCATGGTTCTTTTTTGTCATTTTTAGAGCTTGACAGATGTGGTCACTAGGAACTGTTGTTATATAGAAAGATCTGCATAAAGATTCTTCAAAGACGTCTTGGTTTGCATTCAACAAAATAAAAGCATACAGGTTTGCAATGACATGAGGGAGAGTACATAATGGAAGAATTTTTTTTATTTTGGGAGAACTAACTCCTTTAAAGTTGATATATACATTGAATTATATCTGAATTAATGCATTTCATATTTAAAGAATAAAAAAACTGTTCAAAAATGTCCAATTGTCACACTTCTAACCTTAAAAAAATGATTTGAGTTTTAGCAATACTTGAGAGACAAATAATAGTGGCGTAAAAGTCTTGTTTACGCTGAGCAAACAAATCCATTCTATGCCTCCACTAACACTGATTACAAGGACTTAAAGCATGTGACTGACCTGCTTAAAAACAAACATTGGCAAGAATAGGAGAGATAGAGAATGACCTTGAGTCCCGACTAGTCAGGTGGTTCTTGACTGGCGTCTCTTCGTCTGAGCTGCTATCATCATCATCAGATTCTTCTGACTGGAGATCTTCGACCATAGAGCGCAGTGGACCTAAAGAACATAGTCTAGAATGAGCAACTATAGCATCTACCATCCTTTACAAAATACTGTGTTCAGGCAAACCTATTGCTGCAAATTCCTGTAGCTCAAGTTGTAGGCCTCAATTTGAAACAGCAAGGTTTTATTCCCTGGGAATGTACAGACAGATATAACGTACCCTAAATGCACTGTAAGTTGCTTTGTTAAAATCGACTGTCAAATATATAGATGTAAATATACTTTTGCAGCAAATAAACCGTTTTTGCAAGGGTTGTAATACAATTTTTACTGAGCTTATTTATTGTTTTAATTGAGCCATGTATTTTATTACACTATTGCACACATATGTTCTTTATTTCATTGCACTCTAATGTATATCATTTTATTTATTGTATTACACTTCAATTAATTCACAAATCTCATGGCACAAGACAAAGGAGGGAAGAGTTATTTCCATCAGAATAAACAATTAAGATTTTTCCCCTTCTCATGGCTTGGTACTTCTCATGTTTATTTCATATAAACTGCCAAAGCAAGACTAGATTTGTTTTAACTTTCAAATCCCTACTTTAAATAAAAATGGCCTTGATTTCTAAGTTGTGAGGAAGTGCCTCAATCTGACAAATCCATAACCCTCTCCAAAGCAGTAGACTGTTAACCTTGAGTTAAAGATTTGTAGGGAAACCTAACTACTGTATGGATTTGCATGCATCTTATCAGGACACTCCCTGCAGTAAAAGAACAGATCCTACCTTGGCTTTGTTTCTGGTTTGGCTCAAAGTCTGAGTCGGAGCTGGAATCTGAGCTGGAGCTGGAATTAGATGGGCTGGAGGGGGCAGAATGCTGTGGAAAGGAGTGAAGACAACAAAACTAAATGCCTTTTGTAATAACTGATTTCAGGTTGTTTTAGGACTTCCAATAGATGTGAATTTCCAGAAGGAAATACCAGTGCTTGCAAGGCAGCAAAAAAAAGAGTTAAAGTTTAAAGTGACAGTATAAAATGTTGTAAACCCAAATGTAAATAGAAGGGAAAAGGGAGAGACAGAAGGTCTTGCATTAAAAACAGACAGAACTGAACAGAAGTCATTTTAATTTCCATACACAGATGCTAACACAAAAACCCACATGTAAATATTAGGAATGTTATAAAAAAATACACATATATCGATTATTGATTGGCACATTATTTTATCAATATATTAACTTTTGCCGACATTTAAATTAGAAGCCTAATTTGCATGAATTCCAATACACTCAGTTGGGCTTTTGTTGAATGTATGGCATAATAGCATTGGGAGACCACAAGGGGGTGATATAACACTTACTGAAGCAAGTCGCAAGGCACAGGTATCACAACGTAGGATGGTATCTTAGAGCTTCTTGCACAGCACGCACACACAAAAGTTACTAAGGTTTTTCTACACTTTAAAGAATGAAAGCGATGTTCAGGAGTTTGCAGGTTAGTCTATAAAACTGGTTTAACTGCGCAAACTGAAGGATTAAAAATGATCATGCAATTTCTCTGTATGAATCTTTGAAGAGGATTAATTTAAGCTGTCAAACCACAAAAAGACATACTTGTAACTGAAAATACATTGTGTATGCTATATGAAAGATATATATATATATATATATATATATATATATATATATATCATCCAGTGATAGCTAAAAAATCTATGTCCTTTGATAATGATTTGGGTCGAATTTAATGGAAAACTATTTGAGTAACGCTCCATGGCACTGCATTCATTTAGCAAGCCCGAGCTGTGTATGTACCTTCATAGAAAATAATAATTTGAATATTTAGAATGCGCCATGTCGTCCACCACACACATCCGGTGTTTGACCCTTTTTAATTTAGTTGTGTTGAGAAATATGTTTGAAAACACAAAGACTATTGTGGAACAGGTAGCCCTATTTAAATCAGCAAAACAAATCCTGATATATATCAATAATCATCTGGAAAATCGATTATCAAAGTGTGAAAAACGTATCGATCCCAAGTCTAGTAAATATGCTTATTAAAGGGATAGTTCACCCAAAAAAACAAATTCTCTCATTATTTACTCAATAATAAAAAGAAGTGGGAGACATTCCAATATAGCACTTGCCATGCAAGCACTACAATAGCATTAGCACATACAGTAAATCTAACCTCAGACTTGATGGAAGCCTCATCCTCTGAGTTGGAGTTGTCAGATTCTCGAGGCTTCTTGGACTCCTTGACCTCTTGTGCCTCTGACTTGCCCTTGGCCCAGCGGCCCTTCTCTTTAGAGGCCTTCTTTTCTGCAATGCCAGAGGCAGCCGTGGAGGAGGACGCTGTCCGGGGGGAGGTGCCGGTGAACCCCCCACTGCTGGAGCTTTTTGACCCCTCAGTACCCTTCTTTGGCTTCTTGATGCTAGGTTTAGGTGATTCTGCATTGGAAGGTCGTTTACTGGGGGCTTTTCCATCACTGGCTCCCCCTCCACCACCTCCTGACCCCGCCCCCCCTCCTTTAGGAGACATGCCCTCCATTTTGGATTCCCTCAGTGTGAGTTTGGGCTCCTTGAAAGCAGCTTTGGGCTGGACTTTGTTCTCATCTTTCACTTTGATCTCTGTTTTCTTGGAAGAGGAGGATGAGGAAGGGTCGCGGCCACCTTTGCTGCTGCTGCTTTCCCGGTCGACATCCCCCTTGGATGAGGTCTTGCTCTCAGAGTCTTTCCTTGGCCGCTCTCGATGCTCCTTGGACATTTTGTGGGATTTGGAAACTTTGCTACCCTCTTTACTGGGTTCCTACAGGGGAAAAAAAAACAGTTGCCACATTTACATACATTTAAGAAAATTGTTTATTCCAGGTATTTGCTAGAAAGCTGTTTAATGGAATTAAAAGAAAACAGTTTAACACACCTGGGTTTCTCCTGGAGAACACAGCTTTTGTGGTCACGTAAACACATAACAGGCATTCTTACAGGTATTTTAGTAGTGTTCATGTGTGTGAACAGACTGGATAACAAATGCAATGGGATGTAGGGCTGTCAATTGGGCAGAGAATCTAAATATAATTTCTAAATTGATGTTGTTTCCTTAGTCCACAAGAGGGTGCAATAAATACATAAACCACACAGCACAATTATATTACTCCAAAGAATATTCCTGGCTGTTAAAAAAAAGAGCATTCCATTTTCAACTAATGTGCATAAAATAAATCAAAAGTTTTAGTCGGTCCATATTTTTAAATGTTAAGTTAAAAGTAAATGAGTGGGGTAAACGCTTTAATAGGCAGTCCACATGGTGTTACACTTGCACTAATACCACAGTATACTACCCCAGACTCAAGCTTCATAATAACAGCAAAATACCACATTGTTTTTTATTCAGTACAGTTGTATGTAGGGTAGCAATATTCACAGATAGCAGTGGTATTCGGCTGAACTTGTTGGTATAGTGGCTCAGACTATGAGTCCAGGCCAGGGGCTGTTCAAACAGATGGAACACAACAGACTGGAACAGAACACGAGGATCTCGTCTTTCCTGACAAAACTTTAAAAAATCATTGCTTATTTTGAGAAATGCCTATAAGAGAGCAAGACGCAATGGCCAAGTATTTTCACCAACTGTAAGGGGCTGTTCACACTGAACACATATCCAACCATCCATTTGTTTTTCTATGTAAACGTGCGCTAGACAAACATCTTTGTTTTGCTTTGTTTTTGTTTATTCACCATCTTGTGCAGAAGCACTGTTTAGATGCTGTGTCTAATTGAAAGCATCTTAAGACACCTGCTTTCTATAACACTGCATTTGTTATGCTGTGTCTATCCAGTTTAGAGAAAGAATGTGATCAATCTGGAGACATCATCAGTGCTTGGCACACATCCAAAATTTAAATGCACAATTTTAGCATTCGAATGTGCATATTTTTCCCCTTAAATTCAACAAATATTAGAATTTTAATTTGACAGCCCTAATGGGATGGTGCCCAAAACAAAAACGGAAAGAATTCAACATTTCTAGTACAGTTGGAAAAGCATACATTACAAACTATACCCAGTTTTACAATATACAGTAAAATACTGACGGTCCCTCACATTCCTGTTAAGGCACTAGTACATTGGGGGAATACTATAGTATTAAGCATTATAGGCATTATATAGTGCATGTAAATGGGAATGCCACTTTCTTGCAATAAGCCTCTTTCTGGTGTCCATGGAAACGTAGTCATTAACCGCCTTGTTATTAAACACTTTCCCTCATGGATTAAATTCATCATGGCTAGCTGTACATAGTGAATTTCTACAATGGCATCTTGGTGTCAGTGTAAGTCAAAGGTGACATATTAAAAAGATGACTACTTGTTTAGACAACCCACAGAGTAATCGATTTTGAAAATATGTAGCAACCCTATTAAGAATATAATAGAATTTCACCCAACTGTGACCTTCACACAAAGTTAATCTGCTGTATTAATGAGGATGTGAGATTAGGACTGTTAAGGATAATGGGGATGCTGGAACATGTCCAGTTCTGGATGATCACAGTAAATCATCAGCCAGCCACTGGCCCTTTTTTAGTGCACTAATGAAAGACACTGCAGATTGACCCAGACAAAGCCGTCAAATATGATAACTATTGTACAGAAAAGGTCTTTTAGCAGGGATCTGAAACATGTCCTATATAATGGACTTAATACTTATTGAAATAATCTAATTAGCTGCTTTTAAGAAAACTGATGGTTTCTGACCCAAAAATGGTCAACTGGTTGTATTTTAATAATAAAGAATGCAGCTAACCATACAGTGTAATCAAGCATAGTTAGATAGCAAAATAAATAGGCTTTTCAACTTAAAAAAAATGAGAAAGCACTCAAAAATCAGGAAGAAAACTATGTACAATCAAAGACTACATTAAATACAGATTCACTTGCAGAAAGGATAATCATGGTTCGTGTACTGACCACAATTTGTTTTGTGTAGTGAATTATGTTGCCCAAAATATGAAACCATTTAGAAACCAAATACAATTTTTATGTTCAGTCTATTGGCACTTTTCCACTGAACGTTACGGTTCTCTACTCGCTTTACTTTTCTGAGCTTGCATTTCCACTGCAGTTTAGTGCCTCATCAGCGTGGGTGGGATTATAGGCTGATCGTCATAGTTGCGCCGCCTCTACTGCCGTGACATCATCTTAAACATGACACAAACGGACCAAAACAATAACACAACCGCTAGCTGTTAGCTACTAGCTCATTGTGCTGCATAAATCAGTTGTTGCATGGTGATTTTACACAAGTGTAACAGTTAAATTGGCCTGGTTGTTTTAGAAGCTTCCAGTAGCTGGTCAACAAAATAAAGGGAAGCTTTCAAGCAGAGTACAGAGTTAACATAACAAAACATACCATCCTCCATCGTGGCTGTGTCCAGGGCACTCTCCCTCTCATTGTGCACCGGTTTAGATAGCGTCCATTTGATCGAACCACTTCCACTTTCAAGTTTTTTTTTACCAGTGGTAGTTGTGTTCGGCCAACAGCTGAGACACTTCCTGAGAGACTTTTTATTTTTGCGTCGTTTCTTTCGTCGATAACGAGTGGACCGTCTGCACCTCGTTTATTGACCACGCCGTGGTTTTGCACACAGCCCTTTCTTTTTTCACAATTTTAAATGGCGTGTGA
Source organism: Xyrauchen texanus (assembly GCF_025860055.1). Taxonomy (NCBI): domain Eukaryota; kingdom Metazoa; phylum Chordata; class Actinopteri; order Cypriniformes; family Catostomidae; genus Xyrauchen; species Xyrauchen texanus. The sequence continues at coordinate 28,668,740 of NC_068302.1, read as the reverse complement.
ACAAATGATACTGTTATCGTTGTAGCTAACTTTAAAACTAGCGGGTTGATGTCCTGTGTCGAAAATCCAGTGACGCTGGTAGTGCAGATTCTCCCTGACCAATCAGTGATCTGCAGGATATTGATGTCACATTTAGTATCGGCTCGGCTCGCTTGGAACCTCGACTGAGGTGGTACTAAAAAAAGTATCAGGTACCAGGTACTATCCACAGTGGAAAACCCCCAAAAAAGCATGCAGAGTCGAGTTGTACTGTGCAGTGGAAAAGTCCCAACAAAGTTTATGGTAATTTTCATAAATATCATGTTTGATTTTAAGGACATTTTTGTTCTGCAGTTACGATTTGTACGATAATTATGATTATGAATATTTTAATACCGTGCTGGGTCGTCACTTTTTGCTAATTGCTTATACTGACAAAAAAAATTAATACCTTTGAACCTTGTGATGTCTTGCTCTTTTTAGGGTCAGAAAAGAAAGAAAGTGGGATGGTTGGAAGCATGGGGTAATCTGGACTGGGTTTTGGGACCACCTCTGCCCCCTCTGGGACCACCATGACCTTATATAGAGAGAGATAACGAGAGGTTAAGAGCATACAATGAAATTATAAAGCCAACATTTCCTAAACATAAAACTCTTATCCATGGAGAAAAATATATTTCGCAAGGTGCATCACTCACCCCTCCAGCCTTGAGCAGCTTGCGACGGAAGTCACGGGTGGGGTTATTGAAGGTGAGTTTTTCACAGCGCAGGTGATTGACAGGTGGGTTGCCCTCCAAGTTGAGGAAGAGGTCGTAATTGAAACACACCTTCTTTGGCTCTTCCTGAATAAATTCAGTCGCTCAGTGATTCTATTTATTCAGCTCATGAACAACTCAAGACAAGGAGCAAGAACTGATACTGTAATCTGACATAAAACAACATTTCACAGTCCAAAAATAAAGAATTACATGGTACAAATTCCTTCAAGATTAAGTAAAGATTCAGTAAAGATCTATAATGATCGGAGTCTGAATAAGTTGAAAAAGTGCACACAAATTAACACTCCTTCACTCTTTTTTATCTCTTATGCTTAACTCTCTCAAGTCTGAGGTTAGCTCAAGAAAACAAGACTCAATTAAGGTTTAGGATGTTTTTCAAATCAGATATCACTGTTACGTTTACATATAACAGGCTAGTGAGTCAGCGGGTGGGCTTGAAAACACTAGTGTAGCTTGTTTTGTATTATACCACCCAGCGTAAAGCTCATCATAAGGCAAAATATTCTCCTCTGCATACACTTAATGCACTATAGTGCCTGCTTAATCACAACAAGGGGACATTTACAAATTACAAGATGCAAAAGATACAGTAAGATGGTATTCGGATAAGTCAGACAGAGAGAAAGCTCTAGGTGATTGAAAAGGAAATAACTACAGTACAGAAGACAACAGCAACATATTTCATGACAAAACAGGGAGAGATCTCACCTTGTTTTTGAAGTAGACCTCTATGGGCATCAGAAAGCCAGCATAACCTGACTCCTCAACCTTGTATGGGGGCTCCTTACACACTGCGATTAAATAAAAGCAAGAATCGTTTCACTGAAAAATACTACAACAAAGTAGAAAAGACCTTTTTTATAAGTTCTACAATATCTACCACATAGACGTGCCAAAATGTATTCTTACTGTATTTCCACCTAGTTTCAATATCAACATGTTTCTGTCAAATACATAGGGACACTGAGGGAAAGATCAGTAATTGTTTTAGTCTTTTTATGTGGACAAATCCTCTCAAGACCTCTTTCTAAAATAATGAATCTGTAGTTGCTACACTATCGCTGGGCTAGAGCTAAAATTCTCTTTTTATTTTTCAGCCTTAGTACAAGATTCAATATATAACTAGATATTTACATATTTGCATCAAAATGACTAAAAAGTGTAAAAAATAAAATTATATATATATATATATAAAAAAAAATTTAAAAAAAAATAATAATAATAATAATAATAATAATAATATATATATATATATATATATATATATATATATATATATATATATATATATATATATATATATATATAATTATTATTATTATTATTTATTTATTTATTTTTTCCAAACAGAGGAACCACAGTTTTGACCAAACAGCCATTGTTGCCAAGTAGATTCAATTTAATTTGAAGTGGATGTGGTAGAAATATATTTAAAAAAGCATTTCACATTTTCAGACACAAAGAATGATATTTAATAATTTATATGCAGCCACATCACAAAGAATATTTTCCTAGGTTCCATGTCCATTAGGTCAGGGTATTATTACAGATTTCCAGATTTGATTCAGATTCACAAGTTCTCGATTCAATTTCAATTCGATGTAGTTTTACAAGTGTATATTTCAGTTATAATAATCTTTTTGCTTACATATGAAAGAAATTCTCTCCTAGCTAATGCTACTAATTATACAGGGGACCTTATAACTAGGTATATTACGAAAATGTTAATTTGACTAATATTAGTTTAAAAATGAACAAATCCATGTACTCAATCAATAAATCAGATATTTTATTGCATGCATTATTTTTTGTTACACATTTATTTTTTAATAGCGTCATTTGTACTATTTACAGGCATTTACATTGATTTGTTGAACACACGCTAAAAAAACGGAACTGTCTCTTTAAGAAAAAAATTTTTTTGTAAAGAGTACCTGTAAATGAGTGCATGTTAACGAGAGAGACTCGGACGGCTTTATCTCATCTGTGCTATGTGCGATTAGAACAAAATATTTCTTTTTTGTTTTCCCCTTTCAAGCCGGTTATTTCCACGCCGCGTCATGGCTGAAGCAATGGGGGTAGCGTAGCTAGCATAGAGTAGGGACGAATAGAGTGTAATTTGGTTGCAAATGCAAGTGATTTCCTCACATTGTAGAGCGTTGCTTAATAGAGTAAAATATTCCGCATTTTGGGATTTAAGAATCGATACCGAGGTTCAAATGAAGACCATGATGTAGGGCTGCAAAATTAATCGAATAAATAATTGAGATTACAGTTACAGCTGCCAAAATTATCTAATCGTGAAAAGTGTCATTTATAGCAGTCCATGTAGATCTTCTCATTTTACATAAAAACATTATTATATTTAACTTATGTTTTTGCAGTGGTTGGTCATTTTAATCAGAGACACTTCCATTGCTTGCTTCTGTGTATGATTTATTCAAAATTATAATAACAGCTTTGTTTTTTATGCTTCTGAGAGGGCCAATGTAAAGTTGACTGTTTAGGCAACTATTCTTGATTAACTGATGTATAAAACAGCAATAAAGTTATTCAGGAACAACTGAACACAGTTCTCAGCTTGTTTTGGATGTGTAGCAAACATAAACAATACAGCATACAGTTGAATCATCCCAAATGAGTATTTTAATGTAAATCCTATTAATGGAAATTAATCGCAATTACAATATCAAGGGAAATAACTGACAGTTATGATTTGTCACAATCTTGCAACCATATCACAATGTATCGGAAAATCTATATTTTTACTCACCGCTAATGTGCAATGTCTATTACTGCTTACTGTTAAGATTTTTGAAAGTGGTCACAAACATATCATTGAACCACTAAAATTCACAGTATGAAAGTATGAAAACTGTATGAAACTGATAGAACTTTCAAACTTTATCTGTGCTTTTGCAAATGAGATGCTATTAAAATATCTGGGCACTAGTCTCCTGGCACAGGCTTACAGTCTAAAATGTAATGACCAAATAAAAAGCACATTAAAATCATTGCAATACTCACTATGATAGTTAATGTTAGTCTATATTGCCAACAAATTGAACATATCCTAAATATACTCACAACCCTAATCGCTACGCCATATCAATATTATTACACAAACAAATGAGAATAGGAAATATAAACTCAGCACCAGCACTGTTAGTCCAAGACCAAGACATGTGACACTTGGAATGAAGTGTTGATGTGCTTGTTTGCCCTAAATATTAATAACATCATGATTCTCATGATGTACTATATTTCCTCTAGATCTCACATATAGTGTTTATGCAGTGAAACATTTACAGTTGAAGTCAGAAGTTTACATACACCTTAACGAAATACATTTAAACTCAGTGTTTCACAATTCCTGACATTTAATCGTAGAAAACATTCCCTGCCTTAGGTCACTACTTTATTTTAAAATGTGAAATGTAATAATAATAGTAGAGATAAGTATTTATTTCAGCTTTTCACATTCCCAGTGGGTCAGAAGTTTACATACACTTTGTAAGTATTTGGTAGCATTGCTTTAAATTCTTTAACTTGAGTCAAACAATTTGGGTAGCCTTTCCACATCTCACAATAAGTTGCTGGAATCGAAACATAACTGGGGGGTTAGCTCAGTGGTAAAGACGCTGGCTAACACCCCTGGAGTTTGCTAGTTCAACTCCCACGGTGTGCTGAGTGACTCCAGCCGGGTCACCTAAGCAACCAAATTGTCCCCGTTGTTAGGGAGGGTAGAGTCACATAGGATAACCTCCTCGTGATCGCTATCATATGGTTCGCTCTTGGTGGGGTGCGTGGGGAGTTGTGCGTGAAGCCTCAACACGTGCTATATCTCTACGGTAACGCACTCAACAAGCCACGTGATAAGATGCATAGGTTGAAGGTCTCAGACGCGGAGGCAGCTGAGATTTGCCTCCGCCACCCGGATTGAAGTGGGAACTTGGGAATTGGGTATTCCAAATTGGAAGAAAAAGGGGAAGAAATACCCCAAAAAAGAGAGAACTGGTGTAACTGATCCAGGTTGGTAGGCCTCCTTGTTGGAATGAGGTCAGCCCATTATGTCCTTATGCCATTTTGCCACAATTTTGGAGGTATGATTGGGGTCATTGTCCATTTGGAAGACCCATTTGCGACCGAGCTTTAACTTCCTGGGTTAAAGAATCAATATATCCATATCATTTTCGTTCCTCATGATGCCATCCATTTTGCTAAGTGCACAAGTTCTTCCTGCAGCAAAGAACCCAACAACATGATGCTGCCACCCCCATGCTTCACGTTGGGATGGTGTTCTTCAGCCTAACCCTTTTTCTCCAAGCATAATGATGGTCATTATGGCCAAACAGTTAAATTTTTGTTTCATCAGACCAGAGGACATTTCTCCAAAAAGTAAGATCTTTGTCCCCATGTGCACTTGCAAACTGTAGTCTGGATTTTTTATGGTGGTTTTAGAGCAGTGGCTTCTTCCTTGCTGAGCAGCATTTCAGGTTATGTCGATATAAGACTCCTTTTACTGTCGATATAAATACTACTTGTTTTCTCCAGCATCTTCACAAGGTCCTTTGCTGTTGTTCTGGGATTGATTTGCACTTTTCGCACCAAATTAAGTTAATCTCTAGGAGACAGAATGCGTCTCCTTCCTGAGTGGTATGATGGCTGCATGGTCCCATGGAGTTTATACTTGCGTACTATTGTTTGTACAGATGAACATGGTAACTTAAGATGTTTGCAAAATCCAAAGGATGAACCACACTTGTGGAGGTCTACAATTTATTTTCTGAGGTTTCTTTTGATTTTCCCATGATGTCAAGCAAAGACGTACCGAGTTTGAAGGTAGGCCTTAAAATATATCCACCTCTTATCAGAGGCTACTTGGCTAATTGCCTAAAGGCTTGACATCATTTTCTGGAATTTTCCAAGCTGATTAAAGGCACAGTTAACTTAGTAAACTTGTAAACATCTGACTCACTGGAATTGTGAAATAGTCAATTAAAAGTGAAACAATCTGTCTGTAAACAATTGTTGGAAAAATGACTTGTGTCATGCATAAAGTAAACGACTTACCAAAACTATAGTTTGCTAATATGAAATCAAAAATGAGTTTTAATGACTTCAACCGAAGTGCATGTAAACTTCTGAGTTTAACTGTATGAATATATGAAATGTACCCCTCTTGGGTTTAGGAAAGCTCTCGTGCAGACGGAAGACAACTTTATCCACAAAGTGCTGAATGTCACTGTTCTCGGGGCCTCGGACAAACACCATCCAGTCATGAGTGAAGCCTTCTGAAGTCACCTTCTTCCTCAGCTGGGCCCTGTGACCCAGCTCAAGCTTTACCTGAACCGTGCACTGCAAACAAAGAAACAGGGATAAACGTGGCTCAAATAAACTGTGAAATCGGACCAAGGGCAGTTCAAATTTCAGTACTGCATTTTCAAAGAATAAAGCTGAAGTAGCACCACTAGTGTCAGCAAATGGAATTGCAAAAAGAAAAACTTCTGAATATGCTGAAAATTAACCTATGAATGGATTACTTGGCTCTGCACATTAAGCTGGGATAAGAAAAAGTAATATATTTCTGCTAGAAGTCACATTCATATCTAAAGGTTTTTTATAGTTCACGCAAAAATTGCAATTAAAAATGACATACCATAAAGTAGTCAAATTGACTCATGCGCTATATTCCAAGTTTTCTGAAGTATTTTCATAGTTTTGTGTGAGGAACAGAGGGAAATTGAAGTGAAACAGAATCCACTGAGCACTGAATAGTGAAAGTAGTGTACCACGTGGGTTTATCATTCAGAATTGACCCTTTGTTAAAAAAAGTGTTTCTGACCAATCATATCTTAGCAACCCTTGCCGTCTGTCATATCTCTGACAAGCATTTGTTTTTTCCAATGTACTGTATGTCTAAGGGAGAAATATGTGTTTGAGTGGTTTTATGCCAAATCCTATAGATATTATACAAAAATGTAAAAAAAAAAAAAAAAAACCCTTTTTGGGCCACTTGTAATAGTGGCATGAGGTAGGCTACCTAGAGAGTACTCACTGTGTTTTTTCTTTCTTTTTTAAAAACCTTTAAACAAATCCAGAGGAAAAACATGCTATGGATTAACCTGTGCCAGCCCTCATTCCCAAATGAAAATGTATGACATCAGCAAGGACACCTACAGTTGCTCCAAGATAAATTAAAGCTAATAACTTAAAAAGGTGCACTCAGTAATTTTTTTCCTCATTAAAAATGTTTTACTCCTAAAGACATGAATTGAATTTGACCGCTCACATTAAAATAACGACTCCAATCATATCAGTAGCCTTATAAAAGCTGTTTAATCCAACACGGAGAAGGTCCGCCAACACACTCTCAGCCAACTTTTCTAAATTTGGCTAATTCATATGTTATCATGCCACTGCACTAGTTTGAATCCCTATGACTTTCACTAAAGACAATGACGTCGCTGGACATCGTTTTCATCTAATACGTGACAATTACTTGCTTCTGTCACACACAGCTGCCTATCATGTTTACACACTCTACTGATTGTTTAAGTTTAGATAAGAGATTTGGGTAAGGGCATAATATTAATAAGTATTACCTTAACGCCTTGTGCGTGGAACTCGCACTTCTGCATTAGACATCCGGGAATTTGCACGTGATGAATTAGAACAAGTTTATGCGAACAACATCGCGTGAGACCATACGAAATTATGTAAAAATGTTCATGAGATCGGGTTGGGTCAGCACATGAGGGTTGCAATGTTAGAATCACATGACCAGCCTAATACTACTCACTTAATCTCAGTTACCATCCTGCTATTTGACACTTTCACTCATTCATTTAAGTAATTATGGCTGACTGTTAATAATACATTTCTACAATGGCATCTGAAACTGAAAACTATTGATTTTAAATGATGCTGCATCCAAGCTGCTAGGTGTCAGTCAGTTCCAGGGTTCGTCTGATATGAGCACGAAGCGATCATCTGTGTTCCGCAACTGCTTTTGGGTGCTTGAATAACGTATAACGTGTAAGGGCAGCCGGTGGACTTTCTGGTACCCTCTTAGGGTAAGATGGTGCCCCCCTAGAGAGTTGGTGCCCTACGCAGACTGCGTAGTCTGCTTATAGGAAGCGGAGGTACTGGTGTCAGTGTACGTCTAAGAGGACACAAATGTTACTGAATGCACCTTTAACGTTAATTCACTCATGTATTGATTCAGGTCTTAGTAAAGGTGATAGTAAATAAAGAGTTCAGGGCACCATAGTTAGTGTGTTATGAGGCATTATAAACTAATGTGTATCACCATCAAATTACTCTTTTCTCTTTTCAAGTGACTTTGATAATCGTTTGCATCAATCATGATTCACAGTCCCCACAGTTTTCAATCAAATTACTTTAACAAATGTCAGATAAATATGCTTTAAAATATCACTCTTCATTCTAGCCCAAGTAAGAATATTATCAATTCTGTTTATGGGACTATTTTGCCAAAAACTGTGCAATTCATGGCAATCTCCCATTCATTCCTATGGTAAAACCTGCAAAGCTTGGCAGAGAGAGAAACAGTAACCAAGGGGGCAGAGCTTAGTGATGGGTCTATTATACAGTGGGTACGGAAAGTATTCAGACCCCCTTAAATTTTTCACTCTTTGTTATATTGCAGCCATTTGCTAAAATCATTTAAGTTCATTTTTTTTGCTCATTATTGTACACACAGCACCCCATATTGACAGAAAAACACAGAATTGTTGACATTTTTGCACATTTATTAAAAAAGAAAAACTGAAATATCACATGGTCCTAAGTATTCAGACCCTTTGCTGTGACACTCATATATTTAACTCAGGTGCTGTCCATTTCTTCTGATCATCCTTGAGATGGTTCTACACCTTCAATTGAGTCCAGATGTGTTTGATTATACTGATTGGACTTGATTAGGAAAGCCACACACCTGTCTATATAAGACCTTACAGCTCACAGTGCATGTCAGAGCAAATGAGAATCATGAGGTCAAAGGAACTGCCTGAAGAGCTCAGAGACAGAATTGTGGCAAGGCACAGATCTGGCCAAGGTTGCAAAAAAATTTCTGCTGCCCTTAAGGTTCATAAGAGCACAGTGGCCTCCATAATCCTTAAATGGAAGACGTTTGGGACGACCAGAACCCTTCCTAGAGCTGGCCGTCCGGCCAAACTGAGCTATCGGGGGAGAGAGCCTTGGTGGGAGATGTAAAGAAGAACCCAAAGATCACTGTGGCTGAGCTCCAGAGATGCAGTCGGGAGATGGGAGAATCACTGCAGCCATCCACCAGTCGGGGCTTTATGGCAGAGTGGCCCGACGGAAGCCTCTCCTCAGTGCAAGACACATGGAAGCCTGCATGGAGTTTGCTAAAAAACACCTGAAGGACTCTAAGATGGTGATAAATAAGATTCTCTGGTCTGATGAGACCAAGATAGAACTTTTGGCCTTAATTCTAAGCAGTATGTGTGGAGAAAACCAGGCACTGCTCATCACCTGTCCAATACAGTCTCAACAGTGAAGCATGGTGGTGGCAGCATCATACTGTGGGGGTGTTTTTCAGCTGCAGGGACAGGACTGACTGGTTGCAATCGAGGGAAAGATGAATGCGGCCAAGTACAGGGATATCCTGGACGAAAACCTTCTCCAGAGTGCTCTGGACCTCAGACTGGGCGAAGGTTCACCTTCCAACAAGACAATGACCCTAAGCACACCGCTAAAATAATGAAGGAGTGGCTTCACAACAACTCCGTTACTGTTCTTGAATGGCCCAGCCAGAGCCCTGACTTAAACCCAATTGAGCATCTCTGGAGAGACCTGAAAATGGCTGTCCACCAACGTTTACCATCCAACCTGACAGAACTGGAGAGAATCTGCAAGGAGGAATGGCAGAGGATACCCAAATCCAGATGTGAAAAACTTGTTGCATCTTTCCCAAAAAGACTCATGGCTGTATTAGATCAAAAGGGTGCTTCTACTAAATACTGAACAAAGGGTCTGAATACTTAGGACCATGTGATATTTCAGTTTTTCTTTTTTAATAAATGTGAAAAAATGTCAACAATTCTGTGTTTATCTGTCAATATGGGGTGCTGTGTGTACAATAATGAGGAAAAAAAATGAACTTAAATGACTTTAGAAAATGGCTGCAATATAACAAAGAGTGAAAAATTTAAGGGGGTCTGAATACTTTCCGTACCCACTGTATACACACATTGCTTTCACTGTAATAATTACTATTGCACAGATCCAACCAATGAAGTGCTCTGAAGCAGAGCACACAAGCAATGACATAGTGATGTAGCAACTTATGTGCACATGGTGTAAATAACAACAATTACATTTATTCAATTAGCAGATAAAATGATTATATTTTATTATAGTTAATTAATATAATATAAAATAATAATATTCACACCATGTCACTACATGTTATTAGGTATGGAGGTTAATCACAAATTACTGACATTGAATTAGCGAATCAGTTGACAGCCCAAGAATCAATTGGCTGCCATCTGGCCTTCTTATCCTGACATCATAATGCTCTTTAATTCTGCATTGGCCGACACGCCCACTCTCTGAAACCAAAACATGCCATGCCCCGACAATGGCAGGCAATGATATATCCCTTATGAATCCATCTCTCATTCACTCATTCACTCAGCCACAGCCATGTTATATACAGACAGACAGACAAAGGCTGGCTTCTGTAAACACTAAGTTTTTTTAGGCCTTGGCATTTTTTATTGTGACAGCAACAACCGTGATTACCTTGCCTTGAGGTAATGATTACAAACACTTCCTGCATGAAAGCTCACCATGTCCGAAAATGAAGACGATATGGAACAGACAGGAGACATACACAATAGGAGATCCAACACATGACCACACTAATCCTGGCAAAGGGGGGGTAAAAAGATCAAAAAGCCCAGGAAGAGGAGTAGATTAAACACAGGAGGACAGGCAGACACTACTCTTGGTCTAACAAGAGACAGGAGACTGCAGGCCTGACAAATACCCAGCATAGATTAACTCACCCGCATTGCTTTTTAAAACTCAAAACAGACACAAATGTGGGAGGCTGGGTTCCTTGCAGTACACTGCTACTATACAGATTATCAGTCAAGCACAATCAAAATACAAGAAGTACATGTCTAAGTCAAAAAGAGAGTAACAAATCAAGTCTCAGAAGAGGTGCAATGTTACTGTCACTGATCCTGTTCAGGCCATAAATATTTGATTTATTTTTATGGCTCAATTAAATTTCAGTAAGTAGACAAAAGCAGATCTACACAGCTTATGAGGAAGAAACAATACAACTGGACTGATCATTAAAGCAATAGCTGGACAAAAAGATCATTAATATTAAGCAGGACTGCTCGGAAAATCAATGTGATGTTTGAACTTTTTTGCTGTATTGAGACACCTTTATTTGATAGTAAAAATTAAGAACTGTAAATGATACATTGTTTCTACCAAAAAACACAGTTACTGATACTACTTGTGGTTATATGGTATTAGACACCAGTCACCAAAAAAGAAAAACGAGATGTCAGAAAGATTCTGAAAGAGTTCCAATATTATTATTATACAGTAGTAACGATAGTTGTAACAACTAAGGTATTTTAGTGGAAACTGCGATTTCCCATTTTAAATGACAAAAGAGGACACGTGTCAACAAATATAATAATTTATAAAGGAAATTGCTTACTAGCAAGCTAGCAGCAAAACAAATTAAGCTCATGCAACCCACAAACATTATGGAGAGCACATAGTAATCAACCTGTAATAAAAGGCAGCATGGTAATCATATTCATCTACTGCATATGATCACTGCTTCTGCACTTCTCGTTTAAGCATCTCATGAATCACATTGCATAAAGGGGCAATTAATTTGTCTTTGAAGGAGACAGATTGCCACTTCCAGGATCCCCCCACCTTCAGACCTGTGCAATGCCTTCACTCTTCACTGTGTGCACACTCTGTCAGGACAGCTAATGCATGGAAATGCATGATCCTCATTTCCTCTAATAAAAGCCGCATACTGTACTGAATTCCGGGCCACAGAAACACGGGACAAAACACTCTCCTTTGTGTTTCTCATGGTGCACGCACACCTTGCAAAAGATAGCAAACGCATTGAGCCATTTAAGCTGAGCTGATGTGCTCAAATACAGATGTAGCTTTAATATGCGTGGCCAGCTCGAGTCAGATAGTTGAGGGGAGGGAGGGGTTACATGGGTCCGATCCGCTGCTTTCACGAGCCCCAAGTGTCCACATTCACTTACAATGGTGGATTTCTCCATGCGCGCGAGTACAAAAGTTGACTTCACTCCATGCAACAGCAAAAGCGGTAAACACTACCTGATTCTCCATAGTTCACCGGCCTGACGAAGGTCCTGTTTATTTACAGAAGGCTTTAGAGCGGCTGCTCGAGACTCCTCATTGTGTGTCAATTTTAGCTCAAAACCGGAAACTAGACGGTTACCCTCCCCTCTCCGGTCCTCTGGCATGCACTCAAAACAGAAAGCGCATGTGTCCAATCAGGAGCCGCCGAGGATGCGCTTTACACCACTCAGCCAATCGTGAAGTGCGGTGGGCGGAACTTTTCCCACAGGCTGTCTGTACCGGTAGGTAATATTTAGAGATTTGCCGAAGCGATAGTATGTTTTCGTTTTTGCACTGTAGTAGTGCTACACAGCGTGCTGTTATTATTTTCCTGGATGTTTTTGAAGACAAAGCATGATACACAGCCGAGTTGTGATTGGTTGGTTGAGGACATACCTCTTTTATCTGTGATTTATTAGGGGATTACAATATATAATTAATGACGGGGGATTTCACTTGCCATTTTGAGTGACTAATTTAATATCTAATAGAGAATGCTTACATTAGTGAAATTAGTGGAATAGTGATAGATTTATAATTTGACAGAGAAAAACATCAAAATATTTGTGGTAGTATAACAGTGAAATTAAGGTGTCATTTACCAAAAAGATGCCTTTGTACCGTATTTTCCGTCTAAACAGCATAAAGACTACAATATTATTCCAATAAAATCTTGAAATCTTTATAACAGTTGTGGCAACATTGTATTGTAGTAACAATACCTGCAGTAACTATGGTATTAAACAGAGCAGAAATGCAGACTTTTGATGCCAGCTAACTCACGTATAAAAAGTGTCATTTATTTCTTTCTTTCTACCTTCAAATCATAACTGTCCAGATTTCTGAAGGTGGGACAGGAATCAGGATGGTGATGATGATCCATCAGCCATCTATATACTACAGCAGCCAAAAACTGTCCTTTGTGTGCACTAGGTGGCTCTGTATCAGAAAGTACAGGAATTCATTCTTTAAAGTGATAGTTCACCCAAAAATGATAAAAAATCATCATCATAAACTCAGCCTCATGCCATCCCTGATGTGTTTGAATTTCTTTCTTCTGCTGAACAAGTTTTAGAATAATATCTCAGCTCTGTAGGCCCATACAATGCAAGCAAATAGTGGCCAGAACTTTGAAGGTCCAAAAAGCACATAAAGCCAGCATTAAAATAATCCATACAACTCTTTAATGGTTTAATTCATGTGTCCAGAAGCAATATGATAGGTGTGGGTGAGAAACAGATCAATATTTCAGTTCTTTTGTACTATAAATCTCCACTTTCACGTTCTTCTTTTGTTTTTGGCAATTTGCATTATTTGTGTATATCGCCACTACTGGACAGCTAGAAGTAAAAAAGGACTTAAATATTGATCTGTTTTTCCCCCACACCATTAATGTTGCTTCTGAAGATATGGGTTTAACAACGGGAGTCGTATGGTTTACTTTTATGCTGGCTTTATATGCTTTTTGAATCTTCAAATTTTGGCTAACATTTACTTGCATTGTATGGAGTTGCAGAGCTGAGATTTCTTTTAAAAATTGCATACACTTCTGGGATGGCATGAGGGTGAGTAAATGAACTATGCTTTTTAATTGCATAAACCTAAATTTTCTGTTTCATAAAATATGCAAACAGCAGCACAAGTTTTGTCAGCTGGTAGTTTTGCATTGTATGTACTATATAAGGTGGTGTCAAAAGTAAGGTAACGGTGATTTTTAAGATTGCAACATTTCAAACATTTAAATAAATGATCTGAATAACAAATGGATCCCAATAATCATAATATATATATATATATATATATATATATATATATATATATATATATATATATATATATATATATATATACATCAGTCTTGTTCTCCAGTGGTGCCATGATTGTGGTACACAATCAAAATACACAATGTCATACACAAAGGTGGAGGTTAGAATAACATATACATTAAAAAAATGTTTTTAAAGCATTAGATTTTAAACTCCCACACCAACATTTTTAATAATCCCAGTTATTTCATTTGTAAAGAAATTTTTGCAAACATTTCTGAGAAAATAATTTCATGCTGTGAAGTGACATCTCATGTTTTACAGACACCATGACTTTTCTCCCTTTATCAGACTTTACATTAGAACCTCTACACTGAGTTTTCTTATTACAATGAACATTAAAGTTATATCAAGTTTCACCCATAAATCAAGTAGTTGCTTATCACACTTTGTCTTAAAAGTTAAAGACCCTGATTCATATAGAAGAAAAAGCATAAAATACATAATTTTATACAATCATTCTATCCTGTCACAACAGTGCAAATATACATTTTCACATAACTACAGTTTTTAAAGATGAGGATACAAACAGTATACAGTCACTTGCAATTCTTACACACACACACACACACACACACACACACACACACACACACACACACACACACACACACACCAGTTTCAGGTTCTATGAGGAATGTGGACACAGTGCCAGTAATGGCAACAATATCACCATCAGAAGCAACATTTCTCTCGTTAAACAAGTTAGGGCTGAATGACTTATCGAAATAAAATCAAAATCGTAGTGTGATTATCAAACAGCAAAGGCTGCAATTTAATTAAATAAGTAAATAGTCTGCACACGCTGCTCATGTGAGGTTAATGAGCTGAGGGCGTTTAATTTACAGTGCTCTAGCTTCACTAATAGCACATTTTGTAATTCCAAATATACTTGGCCGTTAAATATTACTATACAAATCTAAAGTAAAATCATAACACCAGGTTTTTGTGGACAGAAGAGCGGATGAGACATTTCTCTTCCTGCATGTCTTCTGCCCAAAATAAAAGCATCTGCCAAAAGAAAGGCCCACACAGCTATGCTGCACGCAGGTTCAGAAAATGTTACATAAATGTTGTACTGTTTTATAATAATAATAAGAGCTGCTGTTGTTAACAGTAAACAAAAATGAACTTAATATTGGGTTCCAAAAATAATGAAAAGTGGGCTGAGATCCAATCACGATGTCGACAAAAACAGGTACACAGTGAACAGATTCAATATGAAGATGATGTGAATCTGTTTTTCCCACCTCTGTTTCACAGAATTTTTCATTTATGTATTCTTTTTCTTTTTAAGAGGACTCAAGTGTGAACAAAACCCTTTCTTGAACAGTATTTCTTTTGGCAGTAGTTTGTCCATGACTTAATTTTTGTCAAAAGGACACACTTACTATGATTTTTTTTTTTTTTATGTTAATAATCAAATTGCAGTTCAACTCACAATAGCAATATTTTCCAAAATAATCACAATCAGATTTTTTGTCCAAATCGTTCATCCCTACAACAAATACATCCAATTTCTCTTCAAAATACTTCCAGTTTCTCTTCAACGTTCACATAGGATAAAAGCTCCTTTCTGTCCATTTAAATGTACCGTATTGTTCACCAAGCAGCTTTATAAATATGACAATGCTTTGTCCATTTTGTCTCGTCTGTTAACATCTTTTCCGGGTCTTTGTGGTGCCTTTGAGGACGATATAAGGTAGCCCGAAGTTCCAGTTGTCCCATGGCCAATACTGTAGGTTGGGGAGAGAGTAAGGGATCTCCAGACTGGCATCCATGTAAGCGGTCAAAGTGCTGCCATAAGCAGTGGCCAACACAATCAGAATGTGCCTGCAGGGGTGTAAAATTCAGAAAGTCAGGACAACGTGCCATCAAGTTTCATAATTCAAATATATGTGGCATCCATTTCAGTAAAGTCACAAAAATTGCAATTTGTCCATTAGTGGAGACAGAGAAACTCAAACCCAACATATAGCAAGTTATCATTGATCTACAAGTTTCACTTACCAGATACCATGCAGATAACAGAAATCCAGTTTCTGCCAGAAGCTGCAGCCAAAGCGATCACTGATCCAGCAAGAGATAGCCAGCACCCACAGGCCAATACACACCCGGGCCAGTCGCAGCACTCTCTGATCTGCGCAACTGTTGGACAAATAAAACAGAAGTGGATTAGAGTGAAAAACAACAAGCAAGATAACAAAGGGATAAAACTGCATCCGCAGCAGCTATAGAAGATAAAGATCAAATTGGATTTAATAAGCAATTATAGTCTTGTGTGGATTAACAGCGACTAAAAACAGCATCTGAACAAGCATGTGATGCAGTTGGAAGAAGATAAACAAAGTTTATTCAATGGATCCTCATCCTTTACCTCCTCAGCTCCACAAACAGAGAATAGAAGATATGGACAGCAAAGCAGTTGAGAGCGTAGGCGTTGGCTGTTGGTTTGACAAAAGAGGACAGAGTGGTTACGACGGTGATGACCAGGACCATACGAGAGAAGGATCTCCTGAGAAAGAACAAGCAGACAGAGATCTATCTGAATCATTAGCACCATGGCAAAATAAATGATATTTTACCCAAGTTGTATGTTTGCAGTTCATTTAATATAATTCTTTGTATTAGCACATTTAATTAACTCAGAATATCATTTATTTTACATACAAAGACATGCACAGACAACACGTCTTTCTATTGTATTGTCTTCATTTGCTGTTCACAAAGCAAACATACAGCGTGACCAGTGTAATAAATATTTGACTCTTGAATGATTCTTGAACTCACAAGTTATCGGTTTAAATAAGTCTAATGATTTTAATGTGCTACCAAGCTCCAAAATCTGAATTCTAGTGATCTTAATATTACTAATAACATACATGAAACACACAAGATTGTCGACAAATCAAAAAGGTGACCAAATATAGGTAAAACTTTTATGAAAGTCCTGTAAATACATTTAAATTTGTTAAGGAATGTTCCAGGTTCAATTCAAGCTGAGCCAAATCAACAGCATTTGTGGCTTGATATTTATTGCGACAAAAAATATTTAAACTCGCTCTACGGTTACAATAAGGCGCTTACAATGGAAGTGAATGTGGCCTGTTCATAAACGCGCGAATACAGAAAGTTTCAAAACATAATACACGTTAACATGATTTTAATGTGATAAAATCGATTACTAACCTTATCTGTGTAAAGCTATATCCAATAAAGTGTTTTGTTGTCATGACAACGAAGTTGTAATATTGGATATAGTGGAATAGAATATGATGCTGTGGTGTAAAACTGGGTTAATATTACACACACTAAAGAGTGTAAACTGATCCTTTAATTGCTCCTTTCTATTTTTACAGTACTGCAGACACAGCTTTTCTAAAGGATAAAGACAAGTCAATTCATGCCACACTCCACAAAAACAGGCTACATTATGTTACATGGAACAACAAAATAAAAAAGCACAATATGTTAAATGGAAGTGTTACCTGTCTTTAATAAAGGAGGGGAAGTGTTTGCGTGGAAACCACAGGGAGTAGCCAATAGCCAAAACCCATAGGATTGACAACTCATCTAGCATCTGGCCCATGAAACTCAGCGTCATGTGAAAATACATGGAGAAGATACCTGAAGAGAGAGAGAGAGTTAATAGCTGAGTAGTTCTCTGAGTAGCTCTTTCCATATATTAACATGGAATGCATTTACATGCATTATCAAACAACGATTATAGTTAATAAGCAGCCAATGTCTAAGGTCATTGAAAAGCCTGAAATTATATTATTTTAATGCATAAGTGGTTTAAGCAAAACACAATTTTGCTTTACATCTAAACACCTTCATCAGTGTTTTATAAGCTTACTCAATGAGAAAAACAAAGAATTTCAAAATCTCTCCTAACAATGGTTTTGTTCAGTTATGGGTTTTTCGATTTGCAAGAAAACATTTAAAACATGGCATGATCACAGCAAGCGATGAATGAGTGGATTTCATTAGCAATGCTGACACCTGTTGGACTATCAATGCCACAGCATCTTGAATACATTCAACTGTCATGCGGGCACACTGACAACGTTTACATGGACACAGGTAAGTGGGTTAATACCAGAAAGCAGCGCTCTTGTTTACATGCTCTGTATTAACGGCGTACTCTTTACTTCCGTATACATGCGGATCAGTCAGTAAGCAGCTTTCTCCAGAGCAACGTAATTACCCCGCGATGCTTGTGTAAATAACAAATATTGTATAGGACGACGGACTGGCGACCTGTCCAGGGTGTCCCCTGCCTTTCGCCCAATGTTAGCTGGGATAGGCTCCAGCCCCCCGCGACCCTGTACACAGGATAAGCGGTTGATGATGGATGGATGGATGGATGGTATAGGACGACTTGACTAACTGACTGACTGGCACTTACCTACAAAGATCATCATGAACCAGACTAGATGTATGGCCAGGTTTCTCTCCTTGGCATATGGGTGCAGCAGGTACAGCATTATAGGGGAAATTACAAAAAAGATAAAACTGCTCATCTGAAAGGAGAGAAAATGCTGTATGTTAGTGGATTTTCATGATACACTCAAACTCAAACCCTTTACCTGGCTATGGTGCCTCTTAAAGGTGCACTCAGTCATTTTTTCCTCATTAAAAAAGTTTAACTCCTAAAAACATGAATTGTAATGTTGGAATATATGTAGGAAATCATGTCCACTCACATTAAAATGAAGACTCCAGTTATATCAGTAACCTTATAAAAGCTGTTTTATTCCACATGGAGAGGGTCCGCACATTGGGGCTGCCATGTTAGAATCACATGACCAGACGAATACTACTCACTTAATCTCAGTAACCATCCTGTTATTTGACACTTTCACTCATTTATATAAGTAACCATGGCTGACTGTGAACACAAAATTTCTACAATGGCATCTGAAACTGAAAACTATTGATTTTAAATGATGCTACATCCAAGCCACTAAGTCTCATTGTAAGTCCAAGATGACACAAAGATAAAAGTTACTGAGTGCACCTTTAAAGAGATAGTTCACCTATATATGAAAAGTCTACTGTCATTCACTCACTCTTATGTTGTTCAAACCCGTATGACTTTCTTTCTCCCGTGGAACACAAACAAGGAAAAGTTGGGCAGAATTTCAGAGACTGACAGCCTCAGTCCCCATTCACTTTCATTGTATGATCAGCATCCTTGAAAATTCCTCCTCTTGTGTTTCACTGAAGAAAGTGAAACATGTTTGGAACGATATGTGAGTAATTGATGACAGAATTGTCCTTTTTGGGTAAATTCCCTTTAAATCTGGGTTTATAGCACTCTTGTCAATTTGAGCATTGTCTTGCCATTCAGTTCAAAAATCACTTTGACTTTCACATATCTCTGCAGATTTTATTAGTTTGTTATTGGTATACGGCCATCAATTACACCTAAATGGGTTGAACAGTATAGCACTGGATTTTATCTCCATTGTACACATGGGATAGGCATTATACTGCGCATGAGTCACTGGAAATGTGTTGTTAGTGTGGGTGTAGTATATGGATGTTACCATGGCACTTAGAACATTATTTTATGGAGACTGCAGCAGCTATTGTAGTTAACAATGTCTTGAATAGGATTTTTCATAATGAAAAGGAGGGTTAACGATAGTATTGGTATTCACAGTGTTTAAAGGAATAGTTCTCAATCGACAGCATTTGTGGCATAATGTTGAGTACTACAAAAAATCATTTAGACTCGTTCCTCCTTTTTCAGTGTTCCAAGTTACAGTTAGGCACTTAGAATGGAAGTGAATGGGGCCCATTTTTGGAGGGTTTAAACATAGAAATGTGAAGCTTATAATTTTTAAAAGCACTTACATTATATATTTTGTTAAAGCTTGTATATTATTTGAGCTGTGAAGTTGTTTAAATTGTCGTTTTACGGTCGTTAAAGGGTTTTAGGGTTTACAGTGTTACGTCGTTATGACAAGAAAGTTGTAAAATTGGCCATAACTTTACACAGAAAAGGTACGTTAACATACACATTGCTTGAATCTTGTTGCTATACTTTTGAAACAGTGTGTATTTTAATGTTTACGGACTGGCCCCAATCACTTACATTGTAATATTTCGCTTTTGAAAGAAAAGGGGGACAAGTCGAAAACAAATTTGTTGTGCTAATCAACATTATGCCACAAATGCTGTCGACTGAGCTCAACTCAGAATATTCCTATAACCTGGAAGGAGTGTGAACTTAATGTTTGAGGCTGGACTTTATCCTCATACCGTGTTGAAATATTCCACAACATTCTCTGAGTGTTTATAGTTGTCTTCGCACCAGTCCACATCAGAGCTCTCGTACGAAAACACGCCTGCCATTTTATCAAATGACGGAAATGAGGGTATCCCTGGAAAAAAGAGACATGCATTACTGTAATAAGCCAAAAATGGCAACATCTCTGTTGTTGTTTTGTAAGGACAAAACACTTGTCATGCAGCTAAGCTTGTTGTCTTTACACATAAAGAGAAGTGCATTTAATAGGTCATAATGGAGTTACTGAACAAAACCAGAAGCTCAGAGTGTATTCTACATGAACTGAAACTGACAGGATACTTTTTTCCATGCAAGTACACCCCATTACAGAATTACTTCCTGCATGTGACCCTGCACCCCACTGTTGACACTGTAAATGATAGGTGACCTTTTTAAGCTCAACAAGTTTTGAGCCACATGCAGCCAATAGGCTGTATGATAATTGTAGGCTTCCATAGAATTTCTCTGTCTTAGTTACTTTGCATTTGATTGTAGTGTAATAAAATAACGACATTAACTACGGTGACAGTCACGTGGTCGTTTCAATGTATAAATCAATACTTGTTTAAATACGCCAAGCCTGCACTTGTGCCTTGAGCATTAACACAAAATCAACAAGCCAAGATAATTTAAACGCATTTTGTACTGGACGTGTCATAGAACATTACATTACACAGCAGACCACTTAGTATCATTAAACTGGGAAAAGTGAATCCGCCGGATAATAAATTAATTGGTAGGAGAGCGCAACAGAGGAAACGAATATCTCAGTACACTAAAACGCTGATGATTAAACTTCCGTCTCCTATATAAACTCTCCCAAATCGATAAAGCAAAACGATCGTACTCTTAGATAAAAATAAATAAATAATACACTATCGCTTACCTCTCAAAAATGCGTCCACGGCAGCCGCGCGCTCCATGGTCAGGTAGGTTTAAGTAGGGGAGAAATGTCCCCGATCCTGTTACTCGGGTCTCGCTCTGTGACATCACCTGAAGGCTTCAGGTGAAACCGACGAACAGTCACATCCCTCATAGTGCCATTGTGATGAGAACCTGTCAGCTTGCTATGCGAACAGACCAGAAATGCGCTGGTTTACAACGGATGGCACGCGCCCGCCTCCAGCGCGAGCTGCCGCACAAGTTCAACGAGCTGAGGTGAAGCACCTGTCAACTCTCCGATGTCCTCAGTAACCTCAACATCTTTTGGAATAAAATCTTTGCACTTTTGGGATAGCAAAATGTCTCAAAATATATTTAATTTATGAACATTTAAAGTTGGGTTTTGGGCCCTTTGCTTTATGAATTCTCATAAATTATTATTATTACTTAGTTATAGGAACATTTTATCGTTATAGGTTAGTTATAGGAAGTTTTTGGAACATTTAATACATTTTAGAAATTGTATGTCTTCATCCATTCTAGTTACAGTGTAGATAGGCACATTATTAATATTATAATGCAAACAACTAGGCCTAAATAAAAAAATAGGAGATTTCGCTTTTATGATAACACTTTGCAATAAGGTTCCATTCGTTAACATTAATTAATGCTTTTGGCATCAAACAATTAACAACATATTGTTCACAATTATTCATCTTTGTTAACGTTAGTTAATGAAAATGCAATTGTTCATTGTTAGTTCATGTTAGTTGACAGTGAATTACCTAATGTTAACAAATGGAACCTTGTTGTAAAGTGTTACTGCTTTTGCACTATCATACCTTTGCTATAATAATTGATATATTTGAAAGACATTCATTTTACTCTTGAATGAAGCAACAGTCAATTCATATAAAATCATTTATATGCCAAATATGACAACAACAACAACAAAAAACACTGGTAACACCAGTGACACAATGGAGCACCAAAGATTGTAATCCTTCATATGAATGACTGAGATGAGATTAGAAATACATGTACAGTATTTGGTATAACATCAAAGATCTTTAACATAGCTTTGAGTTATTTTTATGTTGCTACATTAGGAAACTACTAAAATCTCTCTCTCTAAAAAAAAAATAGTTTTGCATAAATGCCTAGCATGTTAATAAATGAGGGACTGACTCTCATTCTGTTCACCTGTTAGCAAGTCTGAACTCACCTGCTGAACCAGTCTTCCCACGGTTGAAAGAACGTGTTTCTCTGTCTTTCACCTGTCTGTCAAAGACACCACATTCTGCTGGGGACTAATTACCTCCATTCTATTGCAAATCTAATCCAAATAGAATATCAAATGCTTGTTCTATAGAAGTGAGATAAAGGGGAAGGAAAATACTTATTTAGGAATTGCTCCAAACTTTGTTTAAGGAACAACAGTCAGTTTAATGGCCAAGAGGCAAATTAAAGTTCAAACGCACTGCCTCAAGAATCAAAAAACTGTTTCTGGAGGCAATAATTACACACTTCCTAGATATAATGTAATTCTCTAAATTATCTCCCCAGATCATCTGCATTTGTTTAATTTAACCTTGATCAGAGTAGGACCAGCCAGGTTTTGGCACATTGTAATTTATTTTCTGTTTAAATTTATTTCAGGCTTACAGACTTCATTCAAAGTAAAAAACAAAATTTGTCACCTACAGTACTTATAATAGTACAGAGTTGAGATCTTTTTAACCTTTTAATGCATACCTCGGGTCTTTATAGTGAATCAAGACATCATTCCACTCTCTGTAATTTGCCCTCACCTCTTTCATATTTCTCAACCTTTCTCTTCTTAATAGTGTAACAATTAAGAAAAACACAATTTAAAAAAACACCCCAAAAAAAAAAAAAAAACACAATTTATTTATTTAAATAATTGCAAAAAAGAATTGCTTAATTACCAAAAGTGTAGGTCATACACTTTAGTCATTAAAAACCCTAGATAAGTGTGTGGTGTGTGTGTGTGTTTTCCCGCTTAGTATATAATAATGTTTGGTGAAACACTAATACATTTAAGGGTTAAATAAGGCTCTCTTTAATACTGTTAGTAGCACAGACATCAATTTGTCATGTTTGTGATTGAAGATTTTTCACAGAAGGGAAAACAATATTACAAAAAAGAATAAAAAATCATCCAACACATAAAAGTATTTTTTTTCTTTTACATTTTTTTATACACAGTATTAATGAAATTAGACAACTTGCTATTCTGTTCATTTTATACATTGCTGGTTTTAGTATTTACATTCCTGTTCTGAAAAATCTTTAAAACTGCACAACAGCACATCCTAGTGGTCATTTGTAGACAGTCCACAAGAGTTTTTGTAAACACTTTTTCTTATCAAAAACACTTAAATGTACTGAGAATGTCTTTGATGTTGGATTTAAGTCATTGATCTCGTCACTGACTCTGAATGGAGTGCAAATCCCAGAACCTAAGAGAATCCATGATATGGTGGAGTTTAGAGGTCAAAAGTCAGAATACAGGTTCATCACTGCTGTCTACCTCATTGACACAAAGAGGTCAGATCTTCTCAACATAGTTCCCAGGAAAGAGACCCTCCTTGCCATTAATCCGTCCTCGCCACCAGCCTGATGGATCTATGGGAAACCCAGAAGAACATCAGTGACTCAAAAGAAACAATCCACCAGGAGAGTTCTTATCCAGTAATCACATAACTAGACAAGGGCTGGATTTCAGATCCAATAGAACACCCAGGCCAAACATGCCTATACAGAGAAAATCCTTCTGAATCTCTGTCAATATAAACTGTCTAGCTTACCATTAAATGTGATTTAGGTAGTACAAGTAAGACATGTTTCTGGATCAACAATCCGTGTTGGTCCTGAATCAACAATCCAATCAGATTTTAGGGTTAGATTTATGGTTAGTCTTAGGACTCAGATTGGAGGCTTCAACAACATTCTTATCAATCATTTGCAGACACCATGACATCAAAGTTTAAGTTTTGTTAATTTAAGCCCATATCTGTTAGCTTTTAGGTCATCTACTGTATATGATAGTGTACTTCTAAACGCTGAGAAAATTAGCTTTCAGTAAATATACGGGTATAAAATCTGAAGTTTCTCTTCCGGCTAAATAGACCCAGGGAGAATTATGTTTGTTTGTTTTTAATTTTTTTTGGACTTTCTCCCCTTTTCTTCACAATTTTGCATGCCCAACATCTGTTCAGCATGCTTGTCTTTGTTCTAACAGCTGCTGCTGATGCCTTTGCGAGGCACTTCAAAGGGAGCACAACAGCCATACAAATCCAGCTGTATGGCTGTTCTAAACAGAATTTCCAATGAGAATCAATTAAAGACCTGATATTTCATACGAAATCAAAGGACGAAAGGTGTGATGTTATTTAGAACGAAATCTGATTCAGTACCAGCAAAGGATGCTGATCCATTGTCATGTCCTTCTTGGCCAAACCAGAGAAATTTCTCTTATTTATAGATCTCACCTTCATTGATTAGGTCTATGATGTCATCAACATCAAAGCAAATTTCATCCACATCTTGGCCAACGTATTTATAGAGCGCTCTGCAACGTGGGCCCTGAGGTCGGGGCTGAGGTCTGGGTCGACTTGAGGGGGCCGGTGGAGGGCGCTGGCTGATGCTCCTTTTCCGCTGCATACTGGCAAGCAAAGAGGTGAACAGTGTTAGACTTGTTGTGAAAAAAAAAAAAACGGGATTGGAGATGTTTTTACAACAATCAGAAGCTATCCTACCCTGACATGCCCTGATCAGGAACATTGAGGAAGTCGAGGTTTGTGGAGTTATTCTGGGCTTGCCTGGAGCCTTGCCGATTCTTCTGGGATCCCAGTTTAGGAAGAGCATTGTTGGGTGGAAGGTGCTGCTTTACTGGAAGGGAGTATGTAACTTCTCTTGGCTGCTGATGAGCATTAGCACGGGGAAACTGGGCAGCACCATTCTGATGGCTCTCTGTGAGAAGCAAAGAAAAAGATCAGTCTATATGTAAAGATCAGGTGGCTCAGTGTGTATCATACCAGTTAGGCATTTGGGCAGAGATGCTCATTAGTCTAATAGACCGAAACCAACTTTACCACTCACCCCCTTCACACCTTAATTCAATCAATGGTCTTTTTATCAGTGTTCAATATTGTAGCTTGTAGATGATGCAACTCTTTAAGCTGATTTCAATCTGAACCTCTATAATATTGTTTAAAAAAACTCTCTGTTTTCCATGACATATTACTTAAAGCCAACCAGAGGAGAATGTGTTTCTTTTTTGAGTTTGGCATCTCCCTAATGTTTCTTTGCCCTCAGAGAGATTTGTCTCGCCACTGTTACTGTGTGCTTGTTCTTTGGAGATGTCAACCTCTGAAATGTTCCGTAATGCTGCATTCTGGCAAGTTTACATTTTTCTAATTTCGTAAATAAAGCCTGAATTGAACAAAAGTAAAACTATAATAATAATTGTGTATTATGATTATTTTTTATTATTATTTATTATTACACAGCTCTCTGCAATACTAATGATTCTATTCGATCCTGTTCTCTCATATCACTCTGCAAAATGTACAAATAAGCTAACAAAATAATTTGGTAACACCACAATTAGGTTCTATTTGTTATCATGAGCTTACAATGAACATTGACTTTTTACATAATTTTTTATTCTTTGTTCATGCTACTTGGTATGCATTAACTAATGTTAACAGATACAACATTTAATAATAAAAAAATAAACATTAACCAAGATTAATACATACTTTAAAAGTATTGTTCATTATAACTCAATTTACAATCAATATTTTGATACTACAAACCAGAGGTTGAATTCTGTGTTTCTGGAGACTCCATGGTCTCTTTCTTCTCACATGCACTAACTTAGCACTTTATTAGGAACACTATGGTCCTAATAAAGTGCCCGATGTGGTCCTCTGCATTTGTAGCCCATCTGCCTCAAGGTTCGACATGTTGTGCATTCTGAGATGCTATTCTGCTCACTACAATTGTACAGAGGGTTTATCTGAATTACTGAAACCTTTCTGTCAGCTCAAACCATTCTGGCCATTCTCCGTTGACCTCTCTCATCAACAAGGTGTTTGCACGCAGAACTGCAACTCACTGGATGTTTTTTGTTATTGGTACCATTCTGAGTAAACTCTAGAGAAGTGTTTCTCAAGTGGTGGGTTGGTCACGACCCAAAAGTGGGTCGCAGTTCTATTCGGACTGGGAAAGAACAATGCCATGGTTGTCCCATTGAAGATTTTTTGGCGGCCTCCCAAGTGATAGAGATTATTTAATAATAATATCATGTTTAATAAAGAGATTGAATGATTTTAATGATAATCTCACATTCAGTTAAAGGCTTCTCATCTGCACTGCAATATTTTCAGTGGTGTGATTAAAGCTTTCGCATGAGTGTAAGGGTACCAGCTCGTGGTAATGATCTGCTCTGCTCTGGTCAACAACCAGTCTTCCCTCAATATTGCGGTGCGCAGAACTCAATACTGATGTGACCCATTTCAATTCTAGTGAGACTTTTCTAGTTTAAAGCATTACGGAGAAAGTCATGTCAAACCTATCAAACAGGCAGCCCGGTCAAACAGCACTGAGGAGGAAAAGAGCAACACAGTGCTCTGCGCAAAAAAAATACAAATAAAAAAAAATTCATTACACATCACCTTTACTAAGTTTCACGATTTTACATGAGTAAAAGTAACTTTTGTATTTTTTATTTTTTTGATAGTTTCTAATGAAACAATCTACAGGTAGTTTTTCTGTGTTGGGGCCTCTAAATAAATAAATACATTTATGAGAGATTTTCCAACATGAGTACGAGCTCTGTACTTAATTTTAACTATTTCAGGGTAATTCAAGTCCCTCCCACTCCATGCCAGGCTTTATTTTGACAGTCTGACTGTACATTATCACTTATATATACTGTAAAACAAAGACTATTCAGTCACTGTAGTGATTGGGGAATATTAAATGTGCAAACTTTACAAAATAAAAGCCTTTTTACCCCTGTGCCGTGGCTGGCTTCTTCCTCTGTGACTCTGTGGCATGCCCTTCCTGGTTGGCTCTGGAAAAAAAATAGAACAAGAAAATATGATAATAAATAAATGAACCGTTTCTGTTCAACTTTTGACTATCCATCCATCCTTCCATTCATCTATCGATCCCCCACCCCTGCAGTTACTTACTCGATGTCTTTGGTAGTCCATCTCCTACAGAGACCGAAAGGGTCTTTCCTCCTGGTTTAATCAGAGCTACATCTGTCTGCCCCCTCTGGAATACCACCACGCGTGTACCACCCCCTCCCCAGCCCTCCTTCTTCACATGGAACTCCAGCCTGCACAAAATATTACCACTAATCTGTAAACTATACTAGATTTATCATGACATTTACTTGATTATGATTCCATGATTACAATACAATGCAATCAAACCACAAAAACCAAAAAGAGAGAAATGTGCACCTGTCGCTGAAGGACAGCGAAAGTTTGTTTCTGGTCTGCTCTTCATAGCGCTTGCACAGCAGACTGAGGAACTCTGTCTTAAACATGGACTCCAGCAGACTGTCATATTCAGCCTCATGTAGGATGAAGAAGTCATCTTGTCTTGTGCTGGAAGGTAATTAAAAAAAAAGACTAGATTTTAAAATTCTCTTAAAGTTGCACTCAATATTTATTTCCTCATTTAAAAAAAGTTTAAATGTTGGTAAGTCCAAGTAATCATCTTCAAAAAATTACCTTTAAGAAAAAGTGAGTGGTGCTTGCCCATGCAAAACTTGCTGCCATAATGTTAGAGTTGGTCTTACAACTTTCCCAGTATTCACTAAGCTATTGTTAAGGTGTCTTGAGAGTATTCTTGAGTGTTCTGAGAGGTTGCTTGGTGCTGGGTGTTATCATACTGACCCAAGTCAAAAGAGCCTATTCTCATGACTATATGATATTCTGGTCCTTCGATACAGTATTCTGTTTTTAAAAGCAGCTTTAAATCTGTATTTTTCTTAGTTTCTAAGAAAACTTTTTTTTTAGTTCTGTCAGCTATGTCTAGAAATGGCCCTGTTGTCACAGACCTTTGTGTGCCTCCCCCATGCATTGCATTTATAGTTTTTCCCATGCATTGCATTTATAGTTTTTCTGGCGTCACTGTAAAAATGGCCAATAGACAGTCACCATTCTTCGCCTTGTTCAAAGACCCCCTTTCTGTTTCTCTCTTTCTCACACATACGCACTCACAGCAACCACAAAAGATTTTCAGATCATCTGACATATAAGGCAGAAAATAAGAACTAAGTCACCATATATATGAACCCATTTCCTGTTTGTTAATTTCCTATCTCTAGTTTGCAAACAGTTTGACCTTGCAAAGCTTCCGCAAAATGCGTTTCTGCTGTGGCAGCATTGGTGGTCTGCAAACTTTTTTTGTTGTATGGAAATTAATAAGCATCATCATGTATAATGTGTAAACAGTATAAACAGACAACTCTACCACACTTGCTCAGACAAAAAGTGCAGATTTTCTTCTAAAAAACTGAATATGTTTTTCAAAATAGCTCAATAGCTGATTGTAGCCCTGTGGGATATGGGTCGATGACACATAACATCTACACAAGATTGACTTTTTTTTTCAAAATCAGGAATTTAGGTTCAAATTTACATGAATGTGTATTGGATAGTTTTTATTTAACAAAAAAAATCACCTTTTTGTTGTCATTTATCTAAAGTTCAAACATTCAATTTTTTTTTATTATAACTGCATGCATACTGGTCATAATTAAAAAAGAATTAGCAAAATGCAGTTTCAAATAGTTTTAGATGGAGAATAGCATGTCACAACACAGGACATTTCAGCAGAATATTTCCCTTTTAACAAATTATCTTCATGGCTGTTCCTAGCTTAGAGTAAAAATCTGTAACAGTTGGAAGGGTGTTTGTTGTAAAGTATCAGCAAAAGCCTTCAAAAGGCAATGCTGTTATAATCTTAGAAAAAGACTCCTTCCTTTTGCTTGTGGTCACAACCATACAAAAATGTTTCTAAAATAAAATATACATGTGGGTTCTTGTGGTGCAAGTTTTTATCTTTAACATTATGCAGTATGAGGCAGCTGCTCACCTCAAAGAGACTGACTGAACACTGATGATGTCCAGCTTTCTTTTCAGAACTTCCTTTATCTGTCCTTTCTCTGGTCCCTTCTTTACCTTCTCCCGACCGATAAGGTAGATGGACTTTGGTGTCAGTATTATATCCCTCTTTATTGACTAAAGAAGACATAAGGGAGTGTGTTAAAGTGTTACATATGTTTGTGTAGCAATTGAATGCATTTCAGTGAATCCATGCACTGAATTGTATCACAGCACAGACCGTGTGACCGATTTCCTTTTAGGCATATGTAAATTTCTCACCTTGAATCTGCGGTCAAACTTGTTGACAGAGTCTGCAAAGTCAACCCGCTCTCTCTTGGTCAGGAACTGCCGGAGTTCAGGCCTCTCTTCCATGCCCAGGTAATCTCCAACAAAGTTCCTGTTTATGCTATTTCTACGACGCTCTTTATAGTTATACAGTATATCAGAAGCTGAATATGAAAAAACAATAGACAGAGAGAGAGAGAGAGAGAGAGAGAGAGAGAGAGAGAGAGAGAGACAGAATAAGCGGCTGCTCACAAAGAATGTATTTTTGCGTCTGTCTTTGCTGGTTTTGTATTGTTTTTCAATGTAAACATGCACTAGATGGACATCTTTGACAATTGTGCCACATCTCACTGTGTTTTTTTGTGTCTTTTGCAGGTAAAAAAGAACTTCAAAGGTTAAAAACGAGTCTGGAGACACCTGCATTCTGCACAGCTTATATTCACTGCCCTCCATTTAGCTTTTTAGCACAAGCATAAGTTCGGTCTGAACGATCCTAATGCAAAGTCACACATAGGCCTACAGTTTGCTATAGGATATGCTATTTTCATGAGTGCGCAAAGTGCAGCACTGCGACCGTGCACAACTTCTTTTCTAAGTGCAATTATCCTGCCAGCCAATTCCTTGGTTGGAATTATCTGTGGGTGTATTTCCTGAGAAATAAGTAATTGCACTAAAACGTTTCAAAAACTACATCTTATCTCAACAATGTCCAAACTCAGTCCCTGCATTTGCAGTTTGGAGACTCCACCAGCAGGTTGTAATAAAGTTCATGTACAAACTCTGAAATATAGTGGAACATCAAATTACATTCCTGAAAATCACTGTTGTAGCTGTTTTCTGAAACAAATATTTATGAGATTTGTGTTAAAGGGATAGTTCAGACAAAAATTAAAATAATTTACTCACCCTCATAGTATCCAAGATGTGTATGACTTTCTTTCTTCAGCAGAACACAAACAAAGATTTTTAGAAGAATATCTCAGCTCTGTAAGTCCTTACAATGCAAGTGAATGGTGGCTAGAATTTGAAGCTCCAAAAATCACATAAATGAAACACAAAAGTAATCCATATGAATAAAATAAATTTCTTCAGAAACTATGTGGTTGAGGAACGATCAATATTTAAGTCCTTTTTTTACTCTAAATGTCCACTTTTACTTTTTACATCTGAATGTCACATGTGGTGCCTGTTTAGTTTCACTTTTCCATCTGAAAGTGAAAGTGGAGATTTATAGTAAAACATTTTTTAAATATGGATCTGTTTCTAACCCACACCTATTATACTGCTTCTGAAGATATGGATTTAACCACTGGAGAGATATGGATTACATTTATGTTCCCTTTATGTGATTTTTGGAACTTGAGATTTCTGGTCACCATTCACTTGCATTTTATGGACCTACCGAGCTGAAATGTTCTTCTTAATATCTTTGTTTGTTTTTCTGCTGAAGAAAAAGTCATACACATCTGGGATGGCATGAGGGTAAATGATGAGAGAATTTAAATTTTTGGGTGAACTATTACTTTAAACTATATTTAGGTCATGGTTTATTTGTTAATCATTAATAATATGTTTTTATTTACAATTGTATTTATGATCTAATTTATATTGGTATTTTTCCACCTGTTGTCGTAGAGTTATTTTTAAGTTACTGCAAAAGGGGCCAATGGTAGAAGTTAGAGAGAGTAAAATGTTTGGATTTGGTATGATTTTTTTAAACATTGCATTATTCTGATGATATTTTTGTTTACATTTATATTTACATTTATGCATTTGGCAGACGCTTTTATCCAAAGCGACTTACAGTGCAATTATTACAGGGACAATCCCCCTGGAGCAACCTGGAGTTAAGTGCCTTGCTCAAGGACACAATGGTGGTGGCTGTGGGGCTCGAACCAGTGTCTTTCTGATTACCAGATTACCAGTTATGTGCTTAGACCACTACACCACCACCACTCCACTGTTTAACTACAAGTGTCATTTGAATTTAGAAATATGCTTGATTCATTTCAATAAATGAATTACATTTCCAAAAACCATAGAAGTGAAGTGCATTTTGAATCAATTACTTTTAATAGGCTGATGATTTGTGTGTCAGTAGATGAATATGATTAATAATACTTACATCCTATAATTTACACTCTTAAAATAGGGCCCTTGGAGTAAAAAGTACTTTAGCTGTACTATGTTATAGTGATTGTATCAGATAATGCCATGCTATATAATAATGTAAAATAATAATAATAATAATGTATTATTTATATTAATAACAAATTCATGTTTAATAAATATATAGTAATATTTATAATTTCTTAAATATTTGTATTAAAGATTTGCAAGCTATGAAAAAGTGCAGGATTTTTCTTTTAATTTTCAGCAATGCATTTACAATTTCAAGATATTACCACAGTAAATGTCTAAAAAAAAAAACATGCTTATACCATGGTACATTTTGCTACTTTTTTGTGTAAGTTTCTGTGTTTCTGTGGTGTTAGCATGTCACTGTATGTCCAAGCAAAAAAAACCCACTTCTTTTCTTCTCAATTTGGAATGCCCAATTCCCACTACTTAGTAGGTCCTCATGGTGGCACGGTTACTCATCTCAATCCGGGTGGCAGGGGACAGGTCTCAGTTGCCTCCGCCTCTGAGACCATGAAACTGTTCATTTTATCATGTGGCTCACTGTGACACCGAAGAGACACCCAGCATTTGGAGGCTCGTGCTACTCTCCACAATCCATGCACAACTTACCATGCACCACATTGAGAGCGAGAACCACTAATCGTGACCACAAAGAGGTTACTCCATGTGACTCTATACTCCCTAGCAACCTGTCCAATCTGGTTGCTTAGGAGACCTGGCTGGAGTCACTCAGCACACCCTGGATTCGAACTTGCAACTCCAGGGGTGGTTTTCCTTATCAATACTCGCTAAGCTACCCAGGCCCAAAAATATCAATCTTAATCATTTTCCTCATTTCACTCAAATTCACTCACCCTCTTCTCGCATCTGTTCATATTTCTTCTTGGCGATGTATTTCCTCCATGCCTTCTGAATGGTTCTGGCAAATGTGTCAAACTTCCTCTCTCGCATCTCCTCCAGCAAAAATAGCTACGGTTAAAAGAAAAGAAAAGTTGAAAAGAGAAGCGTTGTTGTTTAAGGGAAATTCAAGACTTGAGGAAATTATTCAAAAGGATAGTTCACCAAAAATGTTTTATTATGTCATCGTTTACTCACTGACACTTTGTTCCAATCAAGTAAGACTATCTTCCATGAAACACAAAGGGAGATGTTAGGGACTGGTAGTCTCAGTCACTATTCACTTTCATTGTATGGAAAAAGATGTAATGAAATTGAATGGTGAAATTGAATTGAATGGTGCCTAACGACTCTTTTTGTGTTCCACAAAGAAAAAAGAAAGTCATACAAGACTTGATGGTGAGTGAATGACGACTGAATTTCATTTTTGGGTGAAATGTCCATTCAGCTTATTTATATAATGTTATCAATACTGTCATAGAGGCCAAAATGGGTGTCCTAGGTTGTTTTAGTTGATTTAAGGGGTTTTGTTCAGTGATTTTAAGAGATTTCTAATCCTCACCGACTCTGGATTCTTGATGAAGACTTTGGTGCGGCCCATTTGGTACTGATCTGTGTCCATATTTACAGAACGCAAGAGGTGCAAAACGCCCTGCTGTTCCGCACCCTGCCAGTGTGGCCACGTCTCTGCTGTCAGGATGGCATACCTAGCATAACACACCTGTGATTACCTGAGATACCAGCCCAGAGATTAGCACAGCCATGATCCTGCTACTTTAGTCTTAGTTTACTCTTGTTGTGGCGTGATCATGACAGTCTCCTCCACCCACTGGTTTTGTTTGTACATGTCTTGTGTTGTGAGTGCACATGGCTGTTTTAATCTTGATCACTATGTGCACTCGCGTCTGTTTGATCTTGTATGTTTGCAAATGGCTGTGTGTTTGTCCTGCCAATTGCGTCCCTGACTCGGCCTCCTCATTCCCTCATCACTCTCTCTTGTTCAGTCCTTGTTATGTTAATTCGTTTCACTGGTTCCTTGTGTGTGTGAGTGTGTGCACCTGTGTATATATTGTGCTCCCTTTTCTCTTGTGTTTGTTAGATCGCTTTGTTCTCATTCTGTTAAGTCAGTGTTTTGCTTGCTCAGCCTCCAGTCTAGTTTGTTGTTTTGTCTTTCAGTTTATAATTGAGTTATTGTTTTGCTTTTCATTTTCTCCCTTGTGGGTTTGTTTTTCTCTGTTTGTATTGTTATTTAATTTTTTTCCTTTTCTCCCAAATTTGAATGCCCAGTTCCCAATGTGCTCTAAGTCCTCATGGTGGCGTAGTGACTCCGGGTCGCGGAGGACAATTCTCAGTTGCCTACGCATCTGAGACCATCAATCCGCGCTTCTTATCACATGTCTTGTTGAGCGCGTTAAAATGGAGACGTGTGGAAGCCCACGCTACTCTCCAAGGCATCCACCGAGAGCGAGAACAACACATTATAGCGACCATGAGGAGGTTACCCCATGTGACTCTACCAACTGTATTGTTTGTCCCTATATTGTTTTATATATTTGTTAATATTACTCATTCCTGAGGGCCTTGGTAGCTCAGCGAGTAAAGATGCTGACTACCACCCCTGGAGTCATGAGTTTGAATCCAGGGTGTGCTGAGTGACTCCAGCCAGGTCTCCTAAACAACCAAGTAGAGTCACATGGGGTAACCTCCTCGCCTCGGTGGAGCATGGGGTGAGTTGTGCGTGGATGCCGTGGAGAATAGCGTGAAGCCTCCACACACGCACATATCACACTGAGATTCATCCTCCATCACCCGGATTGAGACGATTCACTACTCCACCACGAGAATTTAGAGCGTATTGGGAATTGGGCATTCCAAATTAGGGAGAAAAAAATATATTAAAATAATTTGACACATTCCTGCAATTGGGTCCTTATTTCTGCTAAATTAGCACACATGAGATCTCACACCTGGGATATCTCCACTGAGATTAACACTTCTGAGATATCAGCTCTGATAAAACTCTTAAGACTCATTTGTTTGCGCTCTGACACCAGAGGTTAATTCGCTTCAGTCAAATATGACTGGATAACACCAGAGCTGAGATGTAAAAACAAATTCATACAAGAACGACAAGCTAGCTATTTGGACTTCAGTTAAACACTTTTTCTTAGATACTGTATGACTATACGTATGTTTTCTTTTTTACTCACCTCAGTAAAAACTTCTTGAAGATTCTACGATAGGCAAAGCCGGCACGTCGTACCCTAATATTCTCCCTCAAGCCCAGATATTCCACTTGATGTTTCACTCTGGGGGATATGACCATCAAAGTGAGAGTTAAAAGTACTAATAGCACATTCTGCGAGTTTGTTTATACTGTCTTTGTGGAATGTGTGGAGTCTGCATACATTCGAACAACTCACCTGCTCTCCTCCCAGTCTTTGGGCCTCTTGGTCTCGTTGGGCTTGATACAGCGGATATAATGTGGTGTGCACTTCATCAGTGTACAAACAAGTTCATTGGCTTGCCTCTGTGGACCAGACAGTCAGTAAATCCATTATATATTTAACTGGATTTCAAACAAAGAAACTTTGACTGAGATGCTGACTGTCAGAAGTATTAGAATCTTATTAAGGACATTTGGTCTTACTTTGATCTTTGAGCTAGCTGTGGTTGGTCTACTTTTCTTATCCGTGTTGAGGTTTTCTGGGAAGAGACTTCGGATGAATTCACTGCAGTGCCAGAGATAAATATTTTTTAATGTTTGGAGAATGGTGATTTAGGTTAAGTGCAATGAAATATGTTACTTTCCATGAGGAGAACAGTTCATCTTATTTCAGGGAAAATGAAATATGTTGATCTGTCTTTGTTTTATCGTTCCTTTGCATTGCATAACTAATTTTTCAGACCTATACCAAACTTAAATGCAACCTATCAATGTGGACAATACTCAGGCTTAAAACAAGAGAGAGAGAGAGAGAGAGAGAGAGAGAGAGAGAGAGAGAGAGAGAGAGAGAGAAATAACACTTACTATTCGCTGCTTTGCATAAGTTCTATGAGATCAGGGAAAAGTACATCTCTGTTTCTCTCACAGAAGCCGCTGATGTCGTATGACACCTGAATCAGAGAAGAAAGTCTTTTAGTCTATCCATACTGATCCAAATACCTTGGCCATTTTTAGAATACTATACTACCATACTATGCATTTACTGCAGTGTATAGTATGTATGCTTTTCATTTCTGGTGTATCAAATGTTAGTTCAGTTCAGTTTTTAGTTCCATTTTTAACATCTCCTACTTGACTTTATTTAATCAGATTGACAAATGTTAAGACTTTTATAAACAAAATTGTGTTAAAAATGCAAAATAGGTGTTTTTATTTCAGAGTAACTAGACATCACTTGCTGAATTTAAAATGTGAATGTGGCAGGGTAGATGCGGGATTGGGTCGTGATTCCCCTAATCAGGCTAATCAAGTCTCAGAGAGGGATAAAGGCCGACTGGAAGCTGCAGTACGACAGAGAGAGAGAGATATACGGACAGCTGTCTGACACCTTTGTGTGTTTGTCTTTTTGCTTAAGTTTCATATTAAAATAATATTTATATTCTCAAGCCAGTTCTCGCCTCCTCCTTTCCATTAATCCCTTTACAGTGACATAATGAGGTCATGTAACAACAGTAGCATACTAGTTTTTGAAATGTTCAACACTGCATAGTGCAAACTGCACATGATATAACGTAGAGTGATAAATCTCATAAATTTTCTACATAGGGGAATTCATTTTTGACAATAACTTATAATCTTTTAAAGACAGACCAACTGTGAACTCTGAGGTTGTTCATTGATGGTATATGCTTCTGCTGAAGCTGTCAGTCCACGGTATTTCATTTCTCACTCATTTAAAAAAAAAAAACCTGTTTAATATCAGAATTTCTGGTGAAGAACTACACTACCCATAATCCTGAAAGGCAACAATCCACAAATTAGAGAATCAGCCAATTTTTTCAAAGTATGTTATTTTCCCAACTCTACTTATAGTTTTACCAGCAGAAGTGCTTCGCATGTGACGCAGTTTGCGTTTGATTGTCTCAAAAAATAAATGCCTTCTAACGCGACTGGTTGGACATTTTATTTAGTTTTTTATTTGACACGAGCTTGATAATTTAGGTTTCATAATTTAGTGTAGACATCTGTAAATAGCATTCAGATGATAATGTATGGTCAATATGAATGCTGTTAAACCCATAAATAAACACATCGCGGGCAGGTGCATACACAATACAACGGCGAAAAATGGAAACTGCACACGGTTTCTGTTTACAGCGTTTTGGTCAAAAACCTTCTAATTTCTCGGAAGATTCTTCCAATTGCAAGTATATCACTATTACTATCATGATTTACCCATGAATTTTTCACAAATAATGCTGCAGATGCGCTGCAAACTGAACCAGAGAAGGTTAATGGCTGTGCACATCCTCCTCTCGATGAGAATGCACTTATTCATAAAAACGATTTAATTAAGTAATGAAGTAACTGTTCTGCATAAATGTAAACCGCATTTACTAGCGAGTCTAGTGCCTTCCTTATATGGTATTTTCATGGGCGTGGATTATGATAATTGAATATGATCGTGCACACGTCCCCTATTTACAAATTTTTGGAATTCACTAACATACACACATTTTACTAACAAATGTGAATATGGCGGAAAGTTTTCGGGAAGGTCCATTTTATGCGCAAGTTACTACAAGGTTATTCATATATTTACGAAAGATTCATTAATGAGGTCCCTTAAAAATCTAAATAGTTTTAAATCAATAGTTTTAAATTTTTCCATGTATTTTTAAATCGATTACATCATTCGCAATGCTTCATGGGATTGTAGTTCATGCCCCCATGAAAGATGTTAAGTACACATTCCTGCATGTTTGTCTTTTTGTCTGATTTTCACATTCTTTTTTGCTTCAAATCAAAGTTTATAAATGTTAAGATTCACCTTGGAGCTGGTCGGTTTAGTTAATGGGTTAGAACTCTTTTATTAAATACAGCACACATTGTATAATGTGCAGTAACCAGAATGCAATATTCCTTTCCAAACAAAATAAAATGTTAATATATGTCTTGACACACACTTTGCCAGCGTAGTGGTGAATGACGAAACCAGAGTTCCAGTTGTTGAAGTGATCGTGTGTCCCCACAGCAGCTTGTAGTTTCTGAAGCAAGGTCATATCAGCACCTTCACCGGTGGCGTGCATGGTGGCACAGACATCATCCAGCACACTCATGATGCCTGGGGGATTCTGGATTCGAGAGAGAATAATGTTAACATGATAACTGCTGATATCATAACAAGAGAATAATACATATATTCTATTGGGGAATCTTTAATGGAGACTTTTAATATGAAGGTTAGCAAAACCTCTCAGCAAGCTTACCAGTTTATTTTCTATTAAGTCACACACAATTTTGTTGTTAAAGTATTCTATGGGTGACCATTTGATTCCCTCCTGTACATACTCTTCCTGAGAGAGGTAAAGAACAGAGAGGTTTTATCAAAACTTTACACAACAAATGCAAACTCTGGCTGGACACATGGACACACATTTTATACCTGTTCTGCTTTTAATGTCAGCTCAATAAAGATCTGCTGCAACTTTTCATTCACAAAGTTGATACAAAACTGCTCAAACCCATTTCGCTGGAAAGAAAAAGAGTGAGGGATAGGTAAAATAATATAATTATTAAGAACAATAATAGTCATAACACAAAAACTTGTTCATAGAATGTGGCTGAAGGACCTTCACACGATAAAACATTTCAATGTAGAATGTTGTACAATAATTCACAGACTACATTATTCAGATGTATATTATGGTGCTTACTACATGGCAGCTTTTCACATAAATACAGTATATCAATGGACATGAATGTTGAGTTTAAATTATATTATTACCTGATTGAATTAAAAAAATGTGAAAAAACAAACAACAAATTAACTAAACCAGGAGGAAATAGTTACCTGGAAAATCTCAAATCCATAAATATCCAGAACTCCGATGCTGAGCTCTTCAGCAGGTTTCTGAATGGCTTTGTTAATTGCCTGTTAATAACAGGGAAAACAAATTAAATAACTTTTACAAATAAAGATTTCTACTGTGTGGTTGCATTTGTGTAATGTTCCCTAACCTCGACAAGGTAGTCAAACAGGCGAGCGTAGAGAGCTTTGGAGAGAGCATCTCGAGTGTAGCATGTTTGTTCCCTGTTCAGAGTCACATTGATAGATTCAGACTTGCCACCCCATTTGGAGTCCATTTTCCTGCTGGTGAGTTTCTCCTGTAGACGTCTCTGATCGATGCCCAGCAGGTATGCAGGAAATGCCAATACTGGGAAGAAAGCAGGATAGAGATGGCAATTTTAAGTGTGACAATACTATATCTCCAATGATATTGTGTGGTATATATTGTATTTATGCACAATGAATTATGTTTGCATGTGTGGTGGTGGTGGTGGGAGAAACATGGCCAATCATGGAAAACCATACTCATCCCATCTCTGAGTGAGTAATTGTCTATTCGGGCTGGTTCCTTGCAAGCGTAGATTTATATTAAATCAATATTCAAAAGGGTAATGTGGAGAATTCAAAACTTTGTCAAGACTTTACATTTCAAGAACCATCAACCTATGCAAACATATTTATTTCAAGGCATGAAGGTGCAATACATATTTTTGGTTGATTTCTAAGATTTAAATTCACCAGACAATTCATCAATGACATTTTTTTAACCAGAGTTCAACTGATCTCAGAACAGCTAAACAGGGCAACTTTTACTAGGTGTGCATATGACTTACAGTCTGTGCTCTCCACCTGACCGTAGTTTCCCTCCTCAATGAAACTGATGTTGCCCATGTGTAAGATGCCTGCTATAATCTGCAGCACCTGCCTCTGAAACATCTCTGGTATGCCGATCACCTGCATGGCTTCCTGTGGAAAAAGCCATTAATTCTAAGCATCAACATGAATGAGTGAGCGCAAGACACTAACTACCAATTCCAAATTGATTTATTTGGAACGGTTTGGTTGGCAAACAAGGTCAGACCAGTGAGTATGACAGAATCTGGCACATCTAGACTGCTCTCAATTAAATATACAGTCATGTACGGTTTGGTTTGATTTGGAGACCAGACCAGACCAGATGAAAGGGAAAAGATGATTTAGAAGTCTAGGTATAGAAAGTATAGAAAGGTCAGGTACCATAAAGCCTGTATACAAACACATATTCTGGTATGACAATAGAATGCAAAGGAAAAACACAAATGAATATGTACCATAGTTTCCTGGAAGTCTTTGCTGTCATTAGTTCCATCCACTTTGCATGTGCCAGACTGGCTCAGGTAGTAGTAGTAATCTGGGGTTGTAACTCCTAACTCTTCTTTCTGCTTACACGAGCCTCCCTCTATTAGCTAAAAACAAGTGTGACTATTAAACAGATAGTTCACCCAAAAATGAAAATTCTCTCGTAATTTTCTCACCCTCATGCCACACCAGATGTGGATGAATTTCTGTCTTCTGAAGAACACAAACAAAGATTTTTAGAAGAATGTCTAAACTCTGAAGGTCTTTATAATGCAAGTGAATGGTGACTAGACCATTCAAGCTCCAGAAATCACATAAAGGCAGCATAAAAGTTAACCATCTGACTCCATTGGTAAATT
Source organism: Xyrauchen texanus (assembly GCF_025860055.1). Lineage (NCBI taxonomy): Eukaryota > Metazoa > Chordata > Actinopteri > Cypriniformes > Catostomidae > Xyrauchen > Xyrauchen texanus. The sequence continues at coordinate 28,628,367 of NC_068302.1, read as the reverse complement.
CTATGTCTTCAGAAGCGATATAATAAGTGTAGGTGAGAAAAATATCAATATTTAAGTACTTTTGTTACTATAAATATCCACTTTCACTTTTACTTTCACATTCTGAAGGTGAAAGTGAAGATATATAGTAAAATAGGATTTAAATATTGATCTGTTTCTCACCCAAAGTGTCTGTATTGCTTCAGAAGACTGTCTATTAAACCACTCGAGTGACTTTTATGGAGTTTTATTTTTGGAGCTTCAAAGGCCTGATCACAATTCGCTTGCACTGAAAGGACCTACAGAGCTTAGAAGAAAGCTGTACACATTTAAGCTGGCATGAGGGTGAGTAAATGATGAGAGCTTCCCCTTTAATTCATTATCTAGTCATGTAACCAAACTGTATCATCTGTAATTTGTGTACAATCTAAATGACTATCGTCTTATTTATTAATTTTTTCCTGATGCAGCAGGGAGAATAAAAAAACATTGATTTCAGCAAACTTATGTTAATAAACTTTATGTCTGAATGAGTGGCTTACTCAAGAAAGAGATCATTTTGAAACAACACAAAACTGTTATCCTATAATTGAAAAGCATAAAAAAAACATGTTCTTTCTGGCTCATTTTCTCCCTCTTACCTGGTAGAAGATGTGAAAGTTCCTTTCATTTTCATTCTGGCTCACGACTCGCGATTTTTCCAGGAGGAAATTGGAGATCTTCCCTCCGTCTGGCTCACCACCTCGACTGAATTGGATCTCAAAGTATTTCCCCTGTTGATCAAACCAGAATTACTCACAGTAATAGAACACTGGTTTGCATATAATACATTCATAATGTGGCTTCATAAATAGGGTTCAAATATACCATGATGTGAACAAAACTGAGTTGAATATATGGAAAAAGCTAAACGTACAAAGCGACTTGAATTGTTGTTGCGGACCGTCTTTGCATTACCAAACGCTTCCAGCAGAGGGTTTGACTGCAGGATAATGTCCTTCACATGCTGTCAAACAAAACAACACAGAGTAGGTTTCAGGACAGAGATCTTTTGGATGGATGGATGGATTTGATTTTACATTTACGTCAGCAATTAAACTTAAGATTTTAGTCAATTTTAGTGTGTTTAAATTTTTCCATGCAGTTTGTTACCTGTACTTTGGATCCTCCTCCTGACACTTTAGAGATGTAGCCCATAATGTACTTAGCAGCTACTGTCTTTCCTGCACCACTTTCTCCACTGGAAACACACAAACAGAAGGAAAACATAACATATATGCATATGTCCTTCCAAGTTGGACTCATGTTTTCAAATGCCATATTCCTACACTCACAATATATGCACAAACATGCTTTAACATTGCCCTAAACTCTACCAGCCAATCCCCAGAGCCACTACTGGAGCAGTAAGACAGCTGCCTTGAGTTTCTGACATAACCTTTGTGAGAAACAACATTATCAAGCTCTTCTTCAGCCATCAGTCAGCGCCTATGTATATCAAGAAGTAAACTATACAAAGAATGGTGACCACTGCCATTGCTAATAAGCCTGTCATGGGTGTGACACAAAAGAAGGAAGGAGCTGCAAACAGTGAAAAAGGGACAGAAGACAGTGACTAATTAAAGTGACAATTTATCCAAAAATGGCAATTCTCTGAATAAATACTCACTCACAGTTATTATCTGGTTCCAAACCCATTAGAGTTTTTGTAACAGAAAAGGAGACATTAGGGAGAATGTTGGCCTCAGTCCTCATTCACTTTCAGTAAATTGGAAAGCAATGCAATAAAAGTGAATGGTGACTGAAGGAAGACAAAAGGTTTGGAACAACTAAATTATGCCAGAATTTTCATTTTTTTGGTGAACTATCCTTTACCTTTTTTGTCAGAGGCCATGTAACATTGCAGCTATTGCCTAGATGCCTATAAAAGCTAAGTGGGGTTGAGCCTGGCCAATAATGGGAGACTTTCTGGGAAAAGGTTGCTTCTGGAAGAGGTATTAGGGAGGCCACCAAGGGATGCTCACCCTGTGGTCTGTGTGGGACCTAATGCCCCAGTATAGTGACATGGACCAGAGTTGGAAAGAAACATATTACATCTACACTTGATATAGCACTTGAGTACATTTTTAACCTTTGAAGTATAAATAAATAATAATAATTTTACTTGAGTTGATTACAAATTTAGTATTCAACTTCGCTACAGTTATTTTTCACCACAATAACAAAGTACAAAAAAACAAACAAAAAAACAATATTTGTTTTTGAAGATTTTTGGGAAGAAGAAGTCTACAATTTACAAGCAGTAAATCTGTTTATAAACTAAAATGCGCTGTGCGCGGCATGACAGAAGTATGTCCTCTCTTCTCTTGCTTCTCTAAGACTTTCTGCCCTGTCACAATACAAGCACCGTGATACTGTGATTTTCTGCATATTTCATTTTATTCTGGAAAGGAGCCGTTCATTCAGGAGGGAACTGTCTGAATGTGTTTAACCACTGATCAAACTTCACTTGTTTTTAATGTAGGTCATGTTTTAACTGTGTCAAACACTAACACAATGTAGTTTGACATATACAGTATGTGGGGATATCTTGGGATACGTATATGTCTAAAATAAACTTTTAAAATACCTTAGAAAGATACAATGCCAGTAGTGTCAGAAATTAACAGGGACTCGGGGCAAAAATGCCACCAAAATTGACCAAAATATCCCAGAAATTAAAAATGTGGGGGCCAAAAATGCCCACCCAACAAGTTCCCGTGTTTTATTTTAAATTATCTCCCCAATTTGGAATGCCCAGTTCCCACTACTTAATAGGTCCTCGTGGTGGCGCAGTTACTCACCTCAATCTGGGTGGTGGAGGACAAGTCTCAGTTGCCTCTGCTTCTGAGACAGTCAATCCACACATCTTATCAGGTGGCTCGCTGTGCATGACACTGCGGAGACTCACAGCATGTGGAGGCTTATGCTATTCTCCGCAATCCACACAAAACTTACTATGCGCCCCACTGAGAGCAAGAACCACTCATTGCGACCATGAGGAGGTTACCCCATGTGGCTTTACCCTCCCTAGCAACCAGGCCAATTTGTTTGGCTGGAGTCACTCAGCACATGCTGGATTTGAACTCGCGACTCCAGGGGTGGTAGTCAGCGTCAATACGTTGAGCTTCCCAGGCCCCCTGTTCCCGTGTTTTATTAAGAATATCTGATATATTAACAATTACATACAATATGACTTTCTTTCACATCTTTTGACTTTTCACCGAACATTATTTTTTTCCCCCGCCACCCGGTTCCTCGCACCGTAGCATTTATTGTTTGAATAAATCATATCTCTCAATAAACACTTTGTGAAATGTTTATTTTTGCCTTATTTCATTCAGTTGGCATGTAGGAGTTAATAATAGTTTGCTTAAAAATCTCATTCTATATCTGGATAATTTCTGCAATATCATAGAGGATACATTTCCTCCTCTATGATACTGCATTATATTTGTTTTGTACAGTATGTTAACTTAATAGCCAGAATACTTGGACATACGTGAATGAGAATAAACCTGAAATTGCAATGTGTTTCAATCACAATGCACATAATGTAATTTAGAGATAATTTAGATATATTTAGAATGTTACAAATGGCTATTTCTATTTAAATAAATGTTGTATTTTTCAAATTTTCTGTTTGTCCAAGATCCTCTTACAGCAGTGCAGGTCTTTGGCATTTAGAAGCTGCTAGTTTAGGACCTGTGAGGAGTCTGCTTCTCAAATTAAAGACTGTGTTTTACTTTTTGTTGCGCATCTGGGCCATCCGCTTCCCTCTCTATCCTCATGGAATATCCTTCATCTCTCTAAAACAATAGACTTTAGGAGAACATAGAATTTCAGGAGAAATGTGTTCTTTTTTGCCTATATTTTAAACCAAAATTTGACTTGCAAGTGTAAACAACTTGTACGAACTCAATACCTCAGCAAATGGGTTATTTGTGATTTTCGCATGGTAGCAAACCATTTTCAATTCTTCAAATAATAAATTGTTTTAAAAAAAATACCAAATAACCACTTTAGAATGCCTCTGTAATGAATAGGTGACACAGTATATGTTTGCCATCACGGCAAAAGAAAAGATGGAATAAATACCAATTAAAAAAATATGTCAAACCATAATAATAATAATTTGCTATTAATGATTTTGGCAATTGAATGCATAATTGGTGAAAGGAAGCATCAATCTCTTTCAAGAACAAAAATGTCTTTGTGTTCTAAAAATGGAAGAGTATATACTATATATGCGTATATGAGTATATACGTATAGTTATACAGTACTGTGCAAAAGTTTTAGGCACTTGTGAAAAATGTTGCATGTCTTCAAAACTAACACCATAACTAGTTTTCATTGATCAATTAATGTCATGCAAAGTCCAGTAAACATCAAAAACTAAGTCAATATTTGGTGTGACCACCTTTGCTTTAAAAACAGCACCAATTCTCCTAGGTACAACTGGACAAAGTTTTTCTTTGTTGTTGGCAGATAGGATGTTCCAAGCTTCTTGGCGAATTCCCCACAGTTCTTCTATCTATTTAGGCTGTTTCAATTGCTTCTATCTCTAAATGTAATCCCAGACTGGCAAGATGTTCATTTGGGGGCTCTATTGGGGCCATACAATTTGTTGCAGGGCTCCCTGTTCTTCTATTCTATTTTATTTGCAATAGGACTATATAGGAGTCTAAAATTAGTATTTCCTATTTACACACTAAAGCTGAATATATACAGTACATAACCATATTAAGACAAATGTTCTTGTGAAACCTCTTATGTGCCTTAGAGTTTTGTACAGTACTGTATATGTACAAATTCAGTGTGTTGCCCAACAATCAAATCATCTTATAAGTGGAAAGTAAATTATTTGAGTTGTTAGACAATGCAAATTAACAGATTGAAGCCCAGCATTCGATTAACTCGTTGAAACTGGAGTTTATGAGAGCTGTTGTTTTATATGAAAATGGGTAGCTTAAAAGCAAAAGGATTTCTCTGAAGTTTAAACCTAATGCGAGTCATGTGACTTCCCTGATATTCTCTCTCCTGCAGTTTTATTATGAAAGAAGTTCCTGGGTTGTTTTGAGAGGTGTGGCTTGCATGTGACAGTGGGTTTGGGCTTGACAGAGACAATTTACAGAAAGAACATAATATCCTGATGATGGATATGGAAATTGCTGAAACATGGTGGCAAGTATCATAAAAGCACAACTGAGTGAACAAACCTAATAATGACACAATGATTTTCACTGTCAATCATCATGTTTCTGTACATGTTATCTGTCAGCGCATAAACGTGTGGTGGATTCTCATACTGGGCCTAAAGGAAGAGAGAAAGATGGACATATGTGAGTCTGACATGACTACAAAGTTAAATCATGTTAGATGTATAAGACATTTGCTGAATTTTGATTTAATGACAGTAAGTATTTGACATACAGCTCCCTGGTAGAGCTCAATTTCCCGATCAGTGAAGTAAGGCATCTGTTTGAATGGATTCACAGATATCAAGACAGGCCCAATATAACTCTTTGAATCACAGTTAAGAACATATGAACTATCCATTTCTGTTCAATTCATATCACATTACTAAAATATACTTCTAATTCATTGTATTTCAATAAATATTCACACTGGTAAATGTTAAGGTTGTAAGTATTGACAAGTGATCAGCCAATGATTAATTTGATTATGATATTTTCTATTCACTTTTTATTTTTTATTCTTTTATTATTATCTCTGCCTTGTTGCTGAATTGTTTGTGCACTGGAAGCTCCTGTCACCAAGATAAATTCCTTGTATGTGCAAGCATACTTGGCAATAAAGCTGATTCTGATTCTGTACTTAATTTAAAATTAGTTCTAAAGCAATTATTTTGGTACTCTTATTTTGTAAAATCTAGAACGTTTTCATGTAACTCAAAATAACCAAACACTGCCAAGCAGTATGTGAAATAAGGAAGTGAGTATGTGCTACATGTTGAGTCACTCGTAAATAAGAAGAAGTGAAATCATCTGATCCACAATCTGTGAGCGTTAATCTGCCAAATTCTAAGGATGAAAGTCTAAACGTTGTAGCAAAACAAACAAACAAAAAAAAAGATAGTGCTTTGATCCAGTCAATTAAAAAAAAATGTTTTAATAATAAAACGACAACAAATGAGTGTTGATAGTGACACTCATTTGAACACACACACACACACACACACACACACACACACACACACACACACACACACACACACACACACACACACACACACACACACAAAACAACAACAAAAAAACATGCTAACTGATTATTTGAGATAAGTGTGCTGATCCAGTCATTTAAGCGGTGTGATCTATTGGAGAGTGGATGGATTTAAAAGGATACAAAGATGTAGTCATCCATATATCTTTTTTTGAGATTTTCCACGATTGCATCTTCAGTTATCTTGGAGAGAAGCACCATGTCATCAACACCACTCTGCTTAACATTCTGGCTCTGCCAGTGGTACTTACTGCCCTGGAGGAAGAGGATAGTGATAGATTAGACCAGATAGAATTTCAAGCCAATAAAGCTACTTAAATCTTTGATAGAGAGAGATAAAGAGAAGATGGAGGAACAGAAGAGAGTTTATATGGGAGCACATATGGTACCTTAAAGCTGAAGTATGTCATTTCTAAGCAATTAGAGTCACCAATGGAATAATAAAAAAAAAAAGATGATTTATTTTCAAACAGGTTTCCCGAACACTATACAAACATATAGTCTAACCCCAAACGCACGCCATTGGTTGTCAACCAAATGTTTTTCTTGTTTAGAAACAGGTCGATTCTAGTAACTTAGCCAGTATGTCATTCTTTTAATTCTAAGAATATTTCCTGTTTAAAGAGCTGGGGAACAATGATCAAGTTGCTTAACTACAGCCTTGTAGACGTTACGATTTGCCTTTGGAAAATTTACCGGACAAAGACTTACAGCACACAGTTCCTCTTTCAACCTTCCCTGTTGCTAAAGTATTTACCACCAATTTTAACCACTGGTGATTGCGGATAGAGAAGGAGACAAGCTAAATGCTGAACTGAGACGTGTGTGTCCTTGTGCATTTAAACTCAATTAACAGGGAGACACAACGTTCACAAAAACAAAGTCATGCTATTTCCACAAATGTTGCAGCAACGTTGGTAATAGTTATAATGCAAATGTTGTTCACAAAAACAAAAGTATTTAATGAAAATATTAATTTTTAAATTCTACTTGATACAATTTCTGAAGCACAGTAGATCATACACATTTATTTATATGCCTTCATGAGTTCTTCAATGAACATATACTGCAATTAGAGTCTGTCTTTGAGAAACGTTTATTCTTTCAAATAAGTCAAAGGTAGTTTCCTGAGGGCAATACAGAAGGAAACCAATGATAGTTACAAAGCAACATGCAGCAAATGTAAAGGAACCATAGACCAGCTGTGTATCATATTTTGATGTATTACATAGCATTAAAAGATCATGGTTTACTAAGCACAATCATTAAACATCAATATCTCTCAGTATAATTTGAAAACAAACACTGCTTTCTGCATACATTTATTATTATATGACTTATAATGTAATAAATAGGCATGCCAAGCACAATTCAACACAGTTTTACACCAATTAAAAGTGTACAATGTAAAGTGAATAAAAAAACAACAACTATAAAGCTATTAAACACACATGACAGGGTCTAAAGGCTCATTGCTGAAATATCTAAGCCCTTATTGTCTCTGCTGAAATCACACTGATGTACGTTTTCAAACTTGAAATTTGAGGCACACTAGATGTTGCCCCTAATAAGCTCTTTAAAGGGATAGTTCATCCAAAAATGAAAATTGTCTCATCATTTACTCACCCTCATGCCATTCCAGATATGTATGACTTTCTTCTTTTGTTGAACACAAACAAAGATTTTTACAAGAATATTTCAGCTCTGTTGTTTCTCACAATGCAAGTGAATGGGTACCAAAATTTGTAAGGTCCAAAAACAACATAAACACAGCATAAAAGTAATCCATATGACTCCAGTAGTCAAATCTACAGTATATCTACAGCAGTGATATGATAAGTGTGGGTGAGAAACAGATCAATATTTAAGTCATAAATTATTTTAAGAATTTAAGAATTTAAGTCAAACATAAATTCTCCTCCTTGCCCAGTAGACGGCGCTATGCACGAAGAATGATAATTGCCAAAAGCAAAAGAAGAATGTGAAAGTGAAGATTGATAGTAAAAAAGGGCTTAAAATATTGATCTGTTTCTCACCCACACCTATCATATCGCTTCTGAAGAAATGGATTTAAACACTGGAGTTGTTATGCTGCCTTTATGTGCTTTTGGAGCTTTAACATTTTTCAACCATTTCACTTGCATTGTGAGAACCTAGAGAGCTGAAATATTCTTCTAAATATCTTTGTTTGTGTTCAGCAGAAGAAAGAAATTCATACACATCTGGAATGGCATGGGTGAGTAAATGATAATTGTTTTTTTTTCGGGTGAACTATCTCTTTAAGGCTTTTTTGCTTTGGTGTGTTGCACCACTGGGAAGCTGTGTACCATTTGCTGGGTTTGAGGTCTAAATTCTGGGTTTATGTTTTTACCACAGCTTCAACATTTCACATGAAATGTGGGCATGGTATGTGCCTACAGTTTCTGTGCTACAACAGAGGTATGGACCCATAATATTACCATAAATTAATTAGGTGTTATATGATGGACACTGGCGTGTCTGAATATGAATTTTTCTTTCACTGAAAGTCAAGCTGAGCGATAACATCCATTAATATCTTGCCTAAATGAAACGTGACTTAAACTGTGTGAACCACAAGGTAGAAAACATTTTCTCTGTTCAAAAACTGCAAAGTGCTCTGCACACAATCCGAAATCCAGACACAGTAATCAGCTTTAACTTCGTAGAATGTAGCTATTTTTGTTCCGTGAATTGAAATGAAATTTTAATGGTGACCAGTTTTGAGTTGATGTCACTAATGTTCCTCTTTGCTGGTAGTTGATAATAACCTAAGAAGTGGAAATGGGCCATTCCATCACATTCCATAAATGGCTAATGCAAAAATCCCATCAAATAACTGCGTCATTCAGAAATATAAGATATAGCTGATGCGTTCTTATGAAATAAGAAAAAGGAACGTATGACATACGACCAGTAAGCTGTACAGATATGCCACCTGACTTGTCTCTGTCATCAAGTCAGTCACACTTCACTGAAAATTATTTATGCTGAGGTATAGGTCTGATATAATGACAGAGTGCACGAAGTTTCACATGGAACAGCGAGAAGCTTGCAATCTCACTATTTCACTGTGTTGGCCTTCCCCTTTTCTCCTCTATTTGGAATGCCCAATTCCCAATGCACTCTAAGTCCTCGTGGTGGCATAGTGACTTTCCTCATTCCGGGTGGCGGAGGACGAATCTCAGTTACCTCCACGTCTGAGACCGTCAATACATGCATATAATCATGTAGCTTGTTGAGTGTGTTACCGCGGAGACATGGCACGTGCGGAGACTCACACTATTCTCCGTGGCATCCACGCACAACTCACCACACGCCCCACCGAGAATGAGAACCACCTTATAATGACCACGAGGAGGTTACCCCATGTGACTCTACCCACCCTAGGAACCAGGCCAATTTGGTTGCTTAGGAGACCTGGCTGGAGTCACTCAGCATGCCCTGGATTCGAACTCGCGACTCCAGGGATGGGTCAGCATCTTTACTCGCTGAGCTACCCAGGCCCCCCTTCAGTGTTGGCCTTTTTATACTTTATGAAACTTCCTAACACTGTAAATAAAATTATTCTAATTTCTAATTAGAATTAATTAGAATTCTAATTTCTATTCTACATTTTTTATTCTAAATTTACATGGTGCAAGCTGATAGGCAATTTTAACCTGTAATCGCTTAGTCAATCAACTTGCATACTCTATATCTAACATTTAAACAGCCTCAGCTGTTGGCAGATAAGCCGGTCTCACTGTAGTGCACTACAAGAGATTTATCTCTAAAACCCTCCTCCTCCCCCAGCACCAATGATCTAGAGATGGTTCTCAAATGTTGAATAACTGAAGAGGACAGACCCTGCTTACAAAATGTTACACTGTATCCCTCTATATAATGTTGTTTCTCCTATCTTGAAAGACCAGCACATGCTTAACTAGCTTAACAAATAAGATATCCTTGGCCAACCAGCCTCAAGAGAAAGATGCTAGTCATCCATCTTCGCTAAGTTTTGTTAGTGAACAGCATGGCTTTATCCATGCACTAAACAGCTGGTTAATGAAAATACATGCTGGTCTAATCTGGTCTTTTCAGCAGGGCTTTCAACATTGGACCTGCTATAGCTGTAGTTCAGTTGTAGTCCAGTGGATCTTTTACTATACAGGTTGAGAAAGATATGGGCTCCATAAAGCTGAAGAAATGGTGAGGATGTGCCAAGACAGGAACCGCAAGTCCCCTGTGACACACATCCCCACTTCCCCCCCCCCGCCCACCTCTGGGTGCTGTTGCGAAAAATCCTCTTTGAACCTCTAGCTGCAAAAAGTCAAATGCTCACATCCTTCAGAACACCAGCTTAGCTCAGAATACTTTTCAATTACCTAGATGCCTTGCTCTGACCTCAAGTTACCTCTTGTAGCGCCAAAGCAAATAAAATGTATGGACGGCTCATGATTATGACAGCAATGAGACTTAACTCCTCACAAATGGACCTATGAATGTACAGGTGAAAGTCACAGACTGATTGATTAATGAACTTATGAATGGGGTTCAATATTTCCATTTAAGGAGTTGCTTGAGTTCACTGCAAATTCAGTGTGTGCTATTGTTGTTTGACCGATAACTTCCTTTTCAGCATTGTGTCACACATCTTATATGAATCACCTTAACATTTTACTTTTGGAGGGAAGGAACATCTCCAAAAGACATTGATTTTGACATCCACATTAAGCACTCACAGTGGTCTACTGAGCATACTTTGGAAAATGTATTTCTGCAAACAGTTATTCACGTGTGCCCATGAATATCTAAAAAATATAATTTAAGCTTGCACTGTGAGATGATTTAAATCAAGAAAGGAACTAAGTGGAGCAATAAAGAAAGAAAGAAAGAAATATTAATTTAACATTCATTGATAAAATCTCTCTGATATGCTATGACAAAGAGATCAATTCAAATTAACCAGGTGCAAAAGTTCAAAAGAGAAACCTGAAGATGTTTCTTTACCATTATGCCGGTGCTGAAGTATTCCTCTCTCCTCAGTGGTTTGTTCTTTGGCCCGATCAGTATAGTAAGTCTGAAAATGCAAAGGTTTTATCAGCACCCTGCCATGACCAGCAGACTCTATAACACAAATGCAGAATGCTTAGTGAAGGGAAGCAAACTGTGACAAGCAGAGGGCATAGATCACTTCCTTAAACTCCCACAACCCTTAGGTGAGACAAGAAGAGAAGTTGCATGCTCTTTCTGTCTCTCTTTCTCTACTAACAGCCACAAGCTGTACACACACACAAATGCCCACAAAAGAGCCCAAACGACTCGTGTAGAAACATAACACATTTATCATCATGATCTAATCTCTCCCATTATCATGATTTTAATTCTAATTATAGAATTATAAAGACCAATAGTCTCAGGTTCTAGCGTTAAATTGTAGAAATTTGCGAAACACAGGATGCAGCCACACCTGTTAAATGGATGACAACAAAATGCATGTGAAACAGAAGTTAAACAGTCATATAGCACCAAAAACAGTACACACCCTCACTGATGCTTAAACGTTTTATTCAATACTGAATTCAAAATGGGGTGTTTTAGCAACATTAACAGTAAGATGCAAAGGGCTGGATTATGGACCAGTGCAAGCTGACCAATAGTGCTCCCGGGCCTTGGTAGTTATCTGATACCACTTCAAAACAAATACATTTTCATTTAAATAATAATAATAATTTCAAGTTTCCTAATGTCATGGTTTCCCAAAGTATGCATTAATCGAAAGCATTTTCGAGACCCATGCATTTTCAAAAGGAATAGTGTAGTCGTGGCCTGATTCTGACCCTATTGAACACCACTACGCAGGAGATGTATTATTATGTTGGCTTGACAAAGACAACATACTGTTATTCTACAGATTTCTTTTTTTTAATTATTATTCCTAAAATGAGACCAGAATTTCTGACTGTAACTCGTCCTAGATTTCAACCTACATCCATAAAACACTGCACATGTCATATTCCCTGTTGTCTTTTGTTTTTGTGCTTTTATGTTGGAATTCTTGTTTAGTTTCCTGTTTCCTGTGTTAGTTTTGTAGTCCTTGTAGTTTTATTCCTTGATTGATTCTCTCTGATTGTTTCTCATTCCCTGATTGTTTCCCCAGGTGTTCCTTGTTTTCCCTTGTGTATTTAAGCCCTTGTTTTCCCCGTTTCTTTTGTAAGTTTTTGTATGTTTTGTCTATGCTTGGGTCCCTGTGTTTTGCCTTTCCTTTTATTTTGAGTTAGCTTGTGTATTTTCAGTTTAATAAAGCTGTGTGTAGATCCTCCCCCTTGTCTTTTTGATGTGATCTTGGTTTTCCGATAGCAAATTGAATTAATTACATTTTGTCATCAAAAACAAAGCAACACATGTAGGCCTACTTGTTTTAGCATTATTAGCATTGCCATAGAAACGTGTTAATGCAGCAAAAAATTCAGCTTTTTCTCTCTTGGCTTTGTCAAGCCAACATCAAAGTTTGTCTCGACAAATGTACCTGTCTAGTTTTTATGTACAATATTGTAAAACAGTGCAGTTGGACTTTCACACATTACCCACATGTCATGACAAAGGGGCAGAGCCTAAAAATCTTTTTGTATGTTACAAATTTGACACTTTATGTATAATGCATAACAACTGTAACATCTCACCAAGTCTTGAAATAGGAAAGTTGAAAAACATTATATATATATATACACACACACTGTATAGAAGATGTACACAATGCATCTGCTTTATTCAGCCATTCAAATTCATTTAAACTGGTCTACATACATTTCAGAGGAAATAAACTACATCACAGGCACATGACAGTACAGCATGTTATTGAGTAGCATGTAAAAATCAACATAAAACAACAACAACAAAACATCCATTAAAACACAAGTGATTGTGTTTTTCAAAGTGAATCTACAGTTTCTGTAAATGTAGGAACACACACCAAAATCAAAAAGCTTATTGTCAAAAGCAAAACAACACGTTCATCTTTCACATAACTGTAACAAGATGTTGATTATGCAGTTAGTGTCTCTGAAGAGAGACTTTAACAATAATTCTAGTTTTTATAGAATCTTGCTTATATTTTTTTTCCTTAGATAATGTATTACCTTAAGCAAACCAATCCTTACAAAACAAAATAACATTTTGAGATTATGACAAAATAAAAAACAGAGCACCATACTGTAGCACCACAGATTAGCCACCAATCCTTAAATGGAGGCCATCTCCTCAGAATCTGCTCTTCAAATTAAATATTCAAAATGTGCTGCCAGTACCCGGGATGGTAGATGGTCTATTCGAGCTCTCTAACGGTGGCTGATACTAACAAGTTTAGACATAGATGATTTAATGACAAATTAAGTTTAGCTAAAGGTTTAAGGTTTTAGATGTTTGAGCCATTTAAAGTTGGATTTAAATCTTTTAATTTTTTGTAAATATCCATGGAGACTTTTAAAACACACAACTAAGAGCAAAATTAATGCAGGCCCTGTGACCTAATGGGTAAAGTATTGAACTCTGAAGCAGGAAATTGGATGTTGGCATCAGGATTCTGGGTGGATTTCAATCAATATAAAGTATGGAAAACATTTCATTGCAAGTTTAAAACATTAAAGGTAGAGTTCACCCTAAAAATTATATTCTGCCATCATTTACTGACCTTCATTTATTTATTGTTATATAATTTTTTTAGCAGGTTTGGAATTAAAAGGGTGAGTATATGATGACAGAAGTTTTATCTTTGAGTGAACTATTCCTTTAAGATCTGAAGGGTGAGCATATACATTTCTGGGTGTATTCCTAACCAGATAGTTTAGGATAGTTAAGGTAGTTCAAATCTCCTCTGTTGCTCTGTGACCTTAATTACTTGTTGCCCAATGGAGACTGCGATGGCAATTACAGTACACAACATTTTCTATGAGAAATGTGTCTGCTACTTTAAATAACAAGTAATAATGCTACGATACTACCACAAGTTTCAGCAATGACTTCCATTGGTTGATTTAGCTGCTAAAATTGTGCATGTAAGCTAAAACAGTCCATACCTCTCATTTTGTTGTTCATGAAGGTTTCATTACTGCACAATAACTAATGGTGAATTAGTGTTAGCATAATGGGTCCCGATGGTCAGATAATGGCATAGCACATGCAAATAGCTACAAGGCTGTCAGATTAAAAGATACAGTATCTCAGCACCAACCACACAGCCAAACGAGAACTTATGACATCTGAGTGATCTGTAGTATTTGTAAAGATCTGTTCACACAGACAGCTATTTAATTGGATTTCATGAGCTCCACTACAAGGACTTCAATTATTAGTTAATGTGCCACGTCACTGCATATTAGCATAAAGATTGTTGTTTTGCAACTTTGTTACATCGCTAACATCTCTTTTGCTGATGACGCCTCAAATCACCAACTCGCATTGAAAATTAATAACTGTTTGATCCTTTGTCTTCAAATTGTTGACAGTGTGAACGCCCCTTAAAGTGAAAGTGTGTTATGTTAAAATGCTTTATGTGGCACTATCAAAATATTGCTCTGTTGGTTTGAGCATCCGACTAGACCGAAACAGCAATGCTGGCTCAACCAATGTAGTGAGATTGGGACAGGGCTGTTTATTGGTCCAACAAATGGCAGGTGGGAACAGTGCGTGGGAAACCTGTCTGAAAACAATTGTTATTTTTAGAATTCTATTGTGATACTAGTGGCACAGAATTTACACACTTCAGCTTTTAGACTGGTTATAAAGACAATTGGTCTATAAATGCATCATTTATCACATTAAAATAATGGACAAATCTATTAGCAATACACAGAACTAACAGAACAAGTGTGACAAAGTTCATGTTAACACTTTTCTCTACGACAACTGATGGCGAAAGCACCACTCTAAGAGCAAAAGGGATACTGACAGATGCATTTTAGGCAGACTGGTATTCACAGCAGCAGTGCTAAAGCAGCTGGTCTGAGGAAGAGAGAAAGCAGCACTGACTCTCTCTCTTTTTATGTCTCTCCATCCCTCTCGCTCTCATTTCTTCCACGCTCTCTCCCACAATGATGTCAGTCTGCCAGTGGTTAACAACACTCCTTCAGTGGAATGCTGAGCATGGGCGGTTTTGGCCATGCAAGAACAAGGGAGAGGCGGAGGAGGGGGAAAAAGAGTGAGAGAGTGAGAGAGAAAGAGAGAGAGGGAGGGAGGTCGGTCAGTGTCCTTGGCAGGTTTTGCAGCACATCTGTCTGAAGTATGGGCGGCTGCAAAATTTGAACCTGAGCACCAGGGGGCAGTATGCCACTGTGTTCACATCTTTACACTCTGCAGGACACAGAAAATATAAGAATCACTTGTCCTTCAAAGATAAATGGATTATGCACCTAACAACACACAAGAACATTTTCAAATTTGTTCTACATCCCAAATTTCTTAGAGTCCACAACAAGTACTTTGCGTGTAGTTTAAAGGAATGTTACGGGTTCAGTACAAGTTGGGCCCAATCAACAGTGTTTGTAGCATAATGTTGAAAAACACAGAAAATAATTTAAACTCGTCTTACGTTTATTAAAAAAAGCAAAAATTGCATTTACATTAAGGCACTTACAATGTGAATGGGGCGAGTCCATTGTCCATCCAAGATTGTACATTGTACATGCTAACCTGATTTAAAGGCATAGTTCACCCAAAATGAAAATTCTCTCATCATTTACTCAACTTCGTGCCATCCCACATGACTTTCTTTCTTCTGCTGAACACAAACAATGATTTTTAGAATGATTTCTCAGCTCTGTAGGTCCATACAATGCAAGTGAATGGCTTCTAGAACTTTTAAGGTCCAAAAAGCACATAAAGGCAGCATATAGTAATTCATACGACTCCAGAGGTTAAATCCACATCTTCAGAAGTGATATGATAAGTGTGGATGAGAAACAGATAAATATTTAAGTATGTGATAAGTCTCTAGTTCTGTCGTGAAGGAGGAAGCGGAAGCCGGATAAACAATCCAAATAAGTCTTTATTTGTAACACAATCAATTTCAGTATATTCACCACTGTTTGCTTTTCAGCACAACATGAACACAAACGAACTCTCTGATGCGTGTGTGTGTCTCTCTCTCTCCTCTGACAGTCTGAACTGCCCTTTTAACCCCCTTCAGCTCTCACTGCAACACAAAACAGCTGTTAGAGGTGATTTCCCACAGGTGTCAATCCTTACCACTCTTCCACTCCCGGCCTCACTCTCCACAGACATCGTTCGGTCATGCTCTCATCACCACAAAGTACTTTTTTTACTGAAAATCTCCACTTTCAAGTTCTTCTTCTTATGTTTTTGGTGATTTGCATTCTTTGTGCATATTGCCACCTACTGGGCAGAGAGAAGAATTTATAGTACAAAAGGACTTGAATATTAATCTCACCCACACTTATCATATAATTTCTGGAGATATAGAATTTGCCACTGGAGTCTTATGGATTACGTTTATGCTGCCTTAATGTGATTTTTGGACCTTCAAATATCTAGCCACCATTCACTTGCATTGTATGGATCTACAGATCTTTGTTTGTGTTCAGCAGAAGGAAAAAAGTCATACACATCAGGAGTAGCATGAGGGTAGTAAGTAAATGATGAGATAATTTTAATTTTGAGGTAAATTATCCCTTTAGTTAGTTTAGTTTATGTTATCACACTAATATAGTGTTAATACATATGATGTTTATATCTAGTGGCTATACTTTTTAAACATTGTGCATTTTAGCATGTATGGACGGGCCCCATTTACTTGCATTGTAAGCACCTTACTATCACTGAGATTTTTGCTTCTTTTTTATAAACTTGGTATGAGTCAAATTTCTATTTTGGGGGTTATTAACAATATGCCAAAAATGCTAAACTTAACTTGTATTGAACCAGGAACCATCCTTTAAGGCACTGTGGCTGTTTCCCAATACTATTTTCAACATACTATGATCTGGGATGCACAAATTCCTTATTCAAAAACTATTTAGGACAGATAGTATATGAATTGGGATGCAGCATATATCTGCTTGCCCTTTAACCTCTAACCTTCAGGGTTATCTGTAGGGCCGCTGTGGTCACACGCGCTCTTGCACTGCTGCATGGAGGCAGGCCGATGTGATTCAGGGCACTCATTGGACTGCTGACCAGTATGTGTCAGACACTGCACTGAGCGCATTTCCTGACCCATACCGCACTTAGCCGAGCACTGGAACAGCAAAGCCACACAAAGACACACACATCAAACACACAGGACAGAACATGGGCAAAACTTGAATTTTTTTTTGGAAAAGCTTAGAAACTTGGCAAGTTTTTGTGGAAACATGCATATTCTTGCCATTCACAGCTCTCCAAGGTATAATCTAATATTGCTTGAACTTTAAATAAGACAAATTTCCATTTTCAAGCGCTTGGGTCAAAATCAGGAAGTCGCAGTCTAACTGGTTTGAAGCAGATCTCACCTCTCCCCAGGGTCCTATAACCCACTGAGGTGGTGGGCAGCGTTGTATGTAACAGCGCACCCTGATGGTCGGACGGCTCTGTTTCGGGCACTCTGACTCGGGCAGTGTTTCACCGTTCTCTCCACTTTTACACAGAATCACCCTGTACCTGTATCCTGGACCACAGCTAGGAGTACACTGCAGAGAGACAGAGAGAGAGAGAGAGTGAGAGAGAGAGAGAGAGAGAGAGAGAGAGAGAGAGAGAGGGATAACCAAATAACACCAGAGACAGAAATAGACTTCTCAGATCATGGGTGAGGAACCAGCGCAGGATCATTCCACAAAATTGGTGCCTTTTTCATTTCAAAAGGATGATTTTTAAAGTATATATATATTTTACGATTGTAAGCATTCTATCACACAAAGAATGTCTTTAGGCAGTGGCGTCTTTAGGAATGACTAGCTTGTATGGCGACTTGTCACTTAAGGAAGTTTCGGCACATCCAACTGTTAATTTCATCAAGGCACTGGCACAGGGAGTCTATGGGGCTGTAGTCACTCGGCAAAAGGGCTAGGTAGATATGTGTGTCATCTGCATAGATATGGTATGCAATTTGGTTCTTTTTCATAATTTGGTGCAAGAATTGAGCCTCACCATCATGAATGTTCACTCAGATTCATAGTTCCTATGTTCACAAACTAACCCCTGAACCATGAACCTGAACCAGCTGATACATGATACATTAAGGTCATGGTACATTAAGATCATGACACTACAAGGAGTTTATAAGGAAGAGAATCTAAAACCCACTTTTTAATTATCAGCTGTTTTCTGTACAAAATCATGTTATTTGGAATAACAACTTAAAGAATATTTCTGGTTTAATACAAGTTTAGTTTTTTGGCTTAATGTTGATTACCACAAATTTTTTATTTGACTCATCCCTACTTTTCTTTAAAAAAGTAGAAGCAAAAATCAAGGTTTTGGAAGTGGAAGAAAAAATGGAAGTGAATGGGGCAAATTTTTGGAGGGATTAAGACAGAAATGTGTAACTTATATTTTTGTGATAAGTACTTAAATTAATTATTCTGTTAACTCATGTATTATTTGAGCTGTAAAGTTGTTAATGTTAGTTAATCAAAATACAATTAATCATTGTTAGTTCATAGTACATTAACTAATGTTTACAAATATATTAGTATATGTTTGAATTAACATTAACTAAGATTAATAAATGCTGTAAAAGTATTGTTCATTGTTAGTTCAGGTTAACTAATGTGGTTATCTACTGTTAGTAAATGGAAACTTATTGTAAAGTGTTACCAAATCATCATTTTTACAGTCATTTTAGGATTTTAGGATTTGTTGATATTACATCGACATGGCAACGAAGTTGTAAAATTGGCTATATCTTTACACAGAAAAGGTTAGTAAGCAATTTTATCACAATAAAATCATGATAACAGGGTTGAGACATAACTTTAAGTCATTAAAAAAATATATTATGTCCAGTAACACATAAAAAATGATGTAGAGAGAATAAATACTAAATACTAGGTTTTATTTGCATGTATTGTTTTTAAATCAAAATGTGCATACAGTATTTGCGGAAAACCAAAGTTGGAAATACTGGGGGGACAGACCAAAAGGCATCAAATAAAGTTACTTTTTGCTGATGTGTTCAGAAAATCACCTATAATAACAGGTTGTAAAAGTTGGCAACAGCTTTTGAAGTCATTGTTTATGCAGATTTTAATAAGGGATGCAAAAGGCACCGATTTTGCAGAATGATCCTGCCCACCAACAGTAGAGTTTAGTTTAGTAGATGTTTAGATCTGACAAACAACATACCATTACGAGCATCCATTACAAAAAAAAGTCATCTTTGACAGGTGTTTCTGGTATTGTTCTACCTCAGACCAGTCCAGCGAGTGCCACTCTGGGGGGCAGGTGTGATTGTGGCAGGCTTCAGTGATGGAAGGGCGTGGTGGGGTGCAGGCCGAGTCATCCAAGACTTTCTCCTCTGTGGCAGTGATCTTCCTCTTACACAGGACTTCTCGTGTACGCACTCCTCCATTACAACTCCTACTGCATTCAGACCACTCTCCTGTCCACCACCTGACAGACACATATCAGAGTTAGTCCACAAAAACATTTGACTTTAAACCAAAAGTCAACAAGTTGTATAAGTTTATTTATAAGTATAAGTGATTGGATTTAATTAAGACTTCAATTATTGATTTGCACTCATCACAGAATGTTGGTGTGCCACTGTTCATTGATATCGGTCATAGCGGAAGTCTTGTGCATGTATACTCTTCGACTTTTTTCCCGAAAACAAATTGCTTTTTTGTTGTTGAAATTGCTCCTACTGTAGCTGGCAAAGTTTAAAACTGTTGTTTTGATGCAATTTGTTATGTGGGTGACACCTCTGAATGTGGTTTATGTGATCAAATTGCACTCAATTTACTCCTTTATTTAGCACTGTGTACTTGTGATCAGAACCCCTGAGATAAATGGGTGTAAACTGGGCCAATGGCACACAAAATCACATACAGAATACCCACGTTGGAGGGCAGGGTTCTGAGTTGCATGATCTTCTCTTGTCTTTGGGCTTGTTCTTCTTGTCGCAGAAGTGGTTGTAAACCACAGAGAGATCAGCTTGCTTCTTGCACACCACCTGCTGGATTTGAACCCCTGTAACACAGAGAAGAGCACATTGCAATGTATAACCCACAGTGTATTTCCATAAACGCTGATCATATAAGTACACTAAAGGGGCAAAATAAATATGAATTAAATTCAGTGTTTTGCTCTTATCACTGTGTAAATACACAGTCAGGCTCCGTGAAGTTACACAATGTGCCAGTTTTGTTTTACAAAGCTTCTTTTCTTATCAGCAAGATGGATAAGGGTCATTAGTTCACAAAGCATGAAAGCAAGAAAAAAAGAGAAAAGGAAGTGACATCAAAGCTTGCAAAACCCTCTGTGGCATTCTTGTTGCACACAGTAAATACAATAGTTTAATTCCCATAAATTCAAACTGTTCAAGCACATCCTAACAGACATGGGAAATCTTCATCATGTGTGAATACCGTTGGGCAGCTTGCTTTTTTAAACAATTGAGGGAAAGCATTAATTGTACATGTGTGCACCTTACAATGGGATAATTCAACTAAAAATGTACAATTTGTCATAATTGACTCACTCTCATGTTGTTCCAAACCTGTATGACTTACTTTCTTATGCAAAACACAAAAACCGTTTAAATGAATATACTGATCTGTCTTTTCAACAAATGGCAGTTGACAGTGATTCACTTTAAAACTTAAAAAAGGACCCAAAAGTATCATAAAAGTAATTCATGTGACTTGTGCATCACATTCCATGTCTTCTGAAGACATACGATATAAAGTAAATTGTAAGTGAAAATGTTGATGCCTGTTGACGCAGTGATTAAAGGAATATTATGGGTTCAATACAAGTTAATCTCCATCAAAAGCATTTGTGGCATAATATTAATTACCACAAAAATGAATTTCGACTCATCTGTCCTTTTCTTTAAAACAAATCCCAAACTTGAGTTACAGAGAGGCACTTACAATGGAAGTTAATGGGGGCCAATTTTTCAATGTTAAAATACTCACTGTTTCAAAATAATATCCACAAGACATCAACAATATGCATTTTAACATGATTTTAGTGTGATAAAATCACTAACTAACCTTTTTTGTGTAAAGTTATAGACAGTTTTACAATTTCGTTGCCATGACGATGTAATGTCAACAAACACCAAAACCCTAAAATTACTGTAGAAATTACAATTTAAACAACCTTACAGCTTTAATAATGCATGAGTTGTAACGGAAGAATGAATGTAAGTGCTTTTTTAACATTTTAAGCTTCACATTTCTGTTTAAACTCTCCAAAAATTTGACTTCCATTGTAAGTGCCTCACTGTAACATTGATTTTTGCATTTTTTAAAGAAAAGGAGCAAAGAGTCTAAACACATTTTTGTGGAAATAAAATTTTTGCCACAAATGCTGTTGATTGAGCATAACTAGCATTGAACCCGGAACATTCTTTTAAGCTTCTCTCATAGTGCTCATGGACGTGAATGCCTTCAGAAGACTTGGAATATTATAGTATAAATTATAACATAATTTGTTTTTATTTTTGGGTTAACTATTCCTTTCAAGTGAGAGTCTTGTTGCATTTATAATGAAGAAACTTCCAGTGACACGTCTGAATATTTCATGTTGATTATTGCATTTGTGTGTGGATTTCATGTGTCTGTGATTTATCACTGAAGTTGTAATGTACTGTCACCTCCTGCACACAGCACAGAACAGCGGGACCAGGATGTATAATGCCAGGCGTAACCACTTAGAGGATCTCTGTTGACTGGTGGGTTAAAACGGTAATGGATCCCGGGATTTTCCTCACGGACCAACACCTGCAACACATTGCGCACAACAACGTTTTGAATTGTCTTAAAATGTCTGCTGTCAAAAAGGGATTTAAACATTCATTGTTTTCACAGGTGCACAAGTCAAAAGTGCAACAACAGTAATGAATATTTACATTGTTTGAAAGTGCTTGCACGGTTTCTCAAAGCCTTTCTGAGTACATCATCACCATAGAGAACTATAATTGCCCGCAATAGTGGAACTTTTACGCACTACTGCAAAGTAATTATATTCAATTAAATGTAAAATGTAATATTAATCAGAAACACTAGGAATTGTTTATCTGTGTTTGAGTAAAGTTGCTACAGGAGTTTAGGGAATTTTTCCATTGTTTAATTATGTTTTCTTTTGTACTCTCACAGGCAACAAAATTTCAGCAATGTATGCATAAATTCATACAAACAATTACAGTTGACCCACAGAACATATATACTGCAGCTTTCGAAATTCGGAGGCATCTGTGCCAATACAGGCAGTGCACAAAAATAATGCCTGAGCAGACCACCCAGAATCTCTGAGTTATCTGCATTATTACCATGACAATTAGAGTCATGTTGGTGGGCCCTAGTGCTTCCAAGGTCTCTGGTTCATTGGTGGGGCGACGGTAGTGGAATGAGGTTCCTGCGATGTCAAAGTGTCGTGGAGTGTCGATCGTCAGCTTGCCGTTGATAAAGTACTGATCCCCTTTGCTCTTCAACACTATGACAGTCACAAAAATGGTTAATGATTAACAGTCTCAAAAAACACAACTGATTCTTCGACAGGGAAACACTTTGCTTGACCATGGCTTAACATCTTTCCTAACCCTTGATTAAGGCCACGTGTAAGTTGCAAAAGGGTGTTTGCACCGCTTTTAACTCTGGGTTGTGAAGCTTTTGCTATGCTAACCCCGAATTGTTATGTGAAGGTACTGTATGCATAAAACAATGCTGTACAAATGCACCATAATGTGACACAAAATTAGTCCATACGACTTTTGCGATGAAGCAATTCAATAGATTTGTGTGAGGATCAGACCAAAATTAAAGTAGTTTTTCTTGTATTTTTTGTTTTAATGTTGCCTTTTTGGACCTTGACAGCCGAAAGTCACTATGTTCTATTGTAGAATGTAAAGAGTTGCACATCAATCATTTAAAAGTCTTTACTTTTGTGTTCCACAGAAAAAATAACAGCAAACCAGAGATAGAATGGGAGAAATCATAATGCTGAATACTGCAGCTATTGTTGTCACATTTTATTGCGGATATAAAACTTTGTGTTATTTGACTGCAATCTTGAACAACCGTTTTGGATATTTCTGCCTTTTCTCATTCAGCTGTACTTATATTGATTGAAAATAGCTGCTCGGAAGTGTTAATAACATGGGGCCTGACTAGCCTTAAAGGGACTTATGTTTAAGACAAAATGAATTTGAATAAATAATGATAGAGCTATTCCTTTAAAAAATTCACAGTGTGAAATCTCTAAACCTTACAACCAGTCTTAAAGGAATATTCCAGGTTTAATACAAGTTAAGCTCAATTGACAGTATTTGGGGCATAATATTGATTACTACAAAAAATTATTTAGACTCATCCCTCACTCCTTTTCTTTAAAAAAAACAAATAAATAAATCTGGGTTCCAGTGAAGCACTTACAATGGAAGTGAATGGGGCTCTAAAACGGCTGTAAAAATGACGATTTAATGAACTTTACAGCTTAAAGGTGCTGTAAGTGATTTTTTCATGGAAAGGTATGGAAAAGATTTTCCTAATCCCTAAAAGATATTAATGAAATAAGTGTCGTGAGATAACTCATCTGTCTCTGTGACAGCACTAGACTCTCCAAACAGCAAATAAAAATTACACTTTCGACCTGCCAATCATTTTGCGATTCTCATAGTATTGTAGTTGCAGCGAATTATTGATGCTTACCGCCATTTTTAAGCCATGTTGTTCATAACAATTGTCTGTTGAGGGTGCTATTTTGCTGCTGTTCTTTTAAACAACAATTTCTGCTCAGGTTGGTCTCAATAAAGCTCATTTGTTATCTTTGGAGTGCGGGGTTTTAGGAAAAGGGTGCGTGGCTACTTCAACTGCTCAGTCTCGTGGTAGTAGATTGGCTGAAATCGCTTACAGCACCTTTAAACTTTTAATAGAAGAGTAAAATTTTCTAAAATTATAAGCCTTTAAACCGTCTAAAAATGGGCTACATTTATTTCCACCGTGAGTGCCTCAATGTAAACCAGATGTTTGCTTTTTCTTTTTAAGAAAAGGTGGGCAAGTCGAAAGTATTTTTTTGTGGTAATCAACATTATGCCACAATTAACTTGTATTGAACCCGGAATATTCCTTTAATTATTAACTGAGGTAATGTATGAGCAGTAAGAAATATAGAACAAAATAACCCAGGTTAAAAATGACCCTGGGATAACAACTGAAATTTTAAA
This sequence comes from Xyrauchen texanus, assembly GCF_025860055.1. Classification (NCBI taxonomy): domain Eukaryota; kingdom Metazoa; phylum Chordata; class Actinopteri; order Cypriniformes; family Catostomidae; genus Xyrauchen; species Xyrauchen texanus. The sequence goes on along the minus strand of NC_068302.1, from coordinate 28,603,720 downwards.
AGCCCATAAGACATCTTAGCTGAACCACCAAAAGCCCTTTTAATCTCTATTAAAGGTGCTGTAAGTGATTTTAGCCATTCTAGAATTTTGACAAGCTGAGTCATTGGATTAGCTACACCCCCTCTTTCCAAAACCCTGCACTCAAAAGATACCAAATGAGCTTTATTGACACCAACATGAGCAGAATCAACAGCAGCTAAATAGCGCCCTCAACCGACAACTGTAATGAGCAACATGGCATAAAAATGTCATTATGCCTCAATATTTTGCTGCAACTATAATACTATGAGAAAGTGCAAAATAACGGACAAAGCGTCATAGTCCATGGCCTGGGGAGACTTTTTTGTTTGCCGTTTACAGAGTCTAGAGCTGTCACAGAGACCAGTGAGATACAGTATATCAGGACACTTATATCATTAATATCTTTCAGGGAGTAGTACAAGTTTTTGCATACCTTTCCATGAAATGTCCTTTCTGTTCTGCCTCTGATACCCAATTCACCTCAAAACTCTAACAATGTATTAATTCTAGGTCCTACGCAGAGGCTCATATTTGAGTCAAACCTTGAAAAATTGTGTCTCACCCAAGTAATTGAGAGAGACATTCAGCTCTTGGATGTGTATGAATACAGATCCTTTGGGGATCCTGACCACCTCCTCATAACCTAAGAGAGAGCACACACACATGCATACATTTATTCATAGTGGGAGAACAATGCAGTTAGTGGTGTATTACTGTGATGGGATATGCAGAGGTTTGAGATTCCGACTGAATTCCTGGGCAACATCAATTGAATCCACTGCCCAACACTTATCATGTTTAAGGCCAGATTCCACCGCAGGCCTGCAAACAACTCTAGCCTCTGACCAGAGAGAGTAAAAAAAATAGCTAAACTAATTTTGCAATCCAGTCCTGTAGCTGACAGAGATTTTGTTGTTAACTGTCAAGAAGCGATGTGGTGAATACTGTGCCACATAGTAATAAACAATCAGCCCACAATCCCTGGACGTGACCCCTAGTGTCTATCTATACTGAATGCTGGAATACTAGACACATGCAGAGAGAGACAAAGTGAGAGAAACTATTCATTAGTTGTCTGTACTAAGTGAATGTATTATCATATATTGACAAATGTTTATACTATTCTATTCTATATTATTAATAATTGTATTAACGTTACTGGTACCACATTAAAGCAATATAAATTATTTTCAAAAATGGCAGCAACAGCAATATAATAAAAGGCCAATGTTCAGTTATATTGTATTGTATTGTTTTGTATAATATTATTAAAACAATTATTGGAATAGTTTTATTTATTTATTTAGTTTATTTCCTTGTAGATTATGTAGGGAGTTTGTGGTTACCAGGCAATGCAGCAACTTGGCACATTATATACAGTATATAGAGACATAGAAGGTATACAGATTTTACATTGGCTTAGAACAGGGCTCATCCAGTCAGGTTTTAGAGTCCGAACTGACCGTTTTCTTAATGTCACTGTTTTTGTGTATGTGTATTGATGATTTGGCAATATTGTATGTAAAGCAATCAAGCAAGATGCAACTGAAAAACTGAAACTGCAAAAGATAGATAGAAGTAGGCAGAAATGAGCCATGAGTGTTCATTCACATGGCATTATCACTCAGTTGGCATTTTTTCTTTGCTTTCAGGGACATAGTATCTCAATGAAAATATCTCATTCATTGACCATATTTCTAAATATAAAAAGTGTTGTTTCTTTGTACTTAAATGGTATATGTGTCCTCAAGAACCCGGAGTTCACAAATACAGCTGGAGCCAAGAATAGCCCATCATCTTGGCCTCGGCTAGCCACTGAGGTCAATGTTGTCCTGCCGCCCACCCAGGGAGTGGCCCACTAGAGCTTCCTGAAGCTGAGAATAACCCTCAGCCCTGCACTGAGCCAGCAGCCTGCAGTTTAGCAGCACCACCCATCAGAACTTGATTGGCAGGCTCAAGGCCCAGACCAAGGCCAATTGAACACCTTTGGGACACACTGGAACGCCAACTGTGAGCCAGATCCCATCGCCCTTACATCAATGCCTGACCTCACTGATGCTCTTGTGTTTGAATGGAAGCAATTTCACACAGCCATGTATTAACATGTTGTGGAAAACCTTCGTAGAAGAGTGGAAAAGCTTAGGGAGGACCAATTCCATATTTATGCCAATTGTTTTGAAATGAAATACTCTACAAGCACATTGGGTTATAGTGATTGTTTGTTCACATCACTTAGAAAGCTGGGAATGAGACTCACCACATTTCTAAAACCTTCAATAAAAATTTTATAAACTGTACATTATATAATGCTTAATAGATCTCTCTCTCTCTCTAAACCCTCATCCTAAATGAAATATGTCTGTTTCAGAGCAAAGCAGAAGAAGGAATTTTGCATGGCTGAGATCCAATATTTGAACATTTATGACTTTCAAGGGAGGAAGAACAGGCTTAGGCCTTGCAGGTAATTATAAAATGCCTTTTCAGAATGGCTGGGTTCCCTGCACACCCCTCAACAGCAAGGCAGCTGTCCAACACATATATGACCATAAACATGATGTTTACCATACAAACAATCACACACATTGTTTGAGTTTCCATTAAGTGATTATATAGCCTCCCTGAATACATCTAAATCCTGAAGTGTGCCAGGCGCCAGTCAAAGCGCCAGTTGTTTTCAAAAATAGTATTTCATTTAACTTTTTCCAGCTCATGATATAATTATTTCCTTAATCCAGCGAAGAGATACACTACCGGTCAAAAGTTTAGGGTCACTTACTCATTCTTTATTATTATTATTTTTCACACTTAAGGATAATACTAAAGGCATCAAAACTATGGAAGAACAGAAATGGAACTATAGGAATTGTGTTGTGACTAAAACAAAAATCCAAAATAAATCAAAACTATGTTATATTTTAGCATCTACAAAGTAGCCACCCTTTGTATAGAATTTGCAGAAACATGCTCTTGACATTTTTCAACCAGCTTCTCCAGGAATCACCCAGGGATGCTTTTTAAACAGTATTGAATGTATTCCCATCAATACTGGGCACTTATTAGCTGCTTTTCTTTATTATTCTGTCCAATTCATCCATTTCAAAAACATTTTTTTAAAATAAAATGTTAGTTTTATAATTAAATAAATGTATATGTTGGCACAATTATATTTTTGTCTACAAAACTAATTTCAAACAATTAAGCATACGCTTCAAATCAAAAGGTTTTTAAGATCATGAGAAACATTTCAGTCAAGTGACCCCAAACTTTTGAACGGCAGTGTACATATTTTCTAAATAGACTAAATAGTCTGAATGACTTGACTAATCTTAATGAAGACCTGCGTAATTGCGCTGATTTATGGTCCTATACACCAGACATGTTTCTTAGAGGGCGTTCACATTAGGGCTGTGCTAATACAATCATACAGCTATAAGCCAAAACATTATGACCATTCACATGTAAAGCGAATAATGTTGATAATCTCATAACAAGGCCACATGTCAAGTTCTGGGTAGATAAGATGGTTAGCCAACAATCAGTTCTCATACTCAACATGTTGAATGCAGGAGAAACAGGCAAGAGTAAAGACCTGAGTGACTTTGACAAGGGCAAAATTGTTATGGCCAGACGACTGGGTCAAAGCATCTCTGACACGGCAAAGCTTGTGGGGTACTCCAGTGGTAACAGTGGTGAGTACATACTGACAGTGGTCCGAGGAGGGATCAAACTACAAAGTGGAGACAGAGTGTTGGGTTCCTAAGGCTCATCGATGCACAGGGGCAATGAAGGTTATCCTGTCTGGTCCAAGTCACAGAAAATGTTAATGATGGTTATGGAAGGAATGTGTCACAACACACAGTGCATTGCACCCTGTTGAGTATGGGGCTGCATTGCCGCAGACCAGTCAGAGTGCCCATGATGACCTCTGTTCACCATTGAAAGCACCTACAATGGGCATGCGAGCATCGGAACTGGACCTTGGAGCAGTGGAAGAAGGTCGCCTGGTCCGATGAGTCCTGTTTTGTTTTACACCACAAGGCGGTGGAGAGAGTGTGATGCTCTGGGCAATGTTCTGCTGGGAAACCCTGGGTCTGGTCATTCATGTGGACATCAATTTGACAAGTACCACCTACCTAAACATTATTGCAGACCAGGTACACCCATTCATGACAATGGTATTCCCTGATTGCAGTGGCCTCTTTCAGCAGGATAATGTGCCCTGCCTCACTGCACACATTGTTCTGGAATGGTTTGTGGAACATGATGAAGAGTTCAAGGAGTTGCTCTGGCCTCCAAATTTCCCAGATCTCAACATGGATGTGCTGGACCAACAAGTCCATTCCATGGTGGTTCCACCATCACAACTTACAGGACTGGAACGATCTGGTGCTAATGACTTGGTGCCAGGTACCACAGGACACCTTCAGGGAAAGGAATCCATGCCTTGGCAGGTCGGCGCTGTTTTAGTAGCATGCGGAGGACCAACAGCATATTAGGTAGGTTGTCATAATGTTTTGGCTAATCTGTGTATATCGATATTTCATAATACTTCACAATATTGTATCAATACTTTAGATCCCCTGCGATGGACTGGCGACCTGTCCAGGGTGTCCCCCACCTTTCGCCCAATGTTAGCTGGGATAGGCTCCAGCCCCCCGCGACCCTGTACACAGGATAAGCGGTTGATGATGGATGGATGGACTTTAGATCCCTGTATCAACGTTTGTATTTATTTATTTATTTGTGCAATTGTATCATGTCCTATAATTAAATAACAAAGAAGCAGGTTGTTCTCTTTCACTCAATTAGAGCAGTATTAATTGCAATATCATGATGCCCGGCGATGTATTGAATTGTGACATATGCGTAGCAAAGAGACTTGTATCGTGAGGTGGTTTGTTGATACCCAGGCCTAGTTCACGGAAGTGTTCTTAGTGTTTTTATGCTCGTTTCGAGGGAAATAACATCATCCTCGGGGAGAGAGCTCTTAGAAAGCTACAGAAGTTATTTCACTCTCCAGCTCTGCAGCGGATGTAACCCAATCCTTCTGTAAAGCTGCGGGTCCAGATGGCATTCCGTGCCATCAAAGTGCGCGAACCAACTGGTTGGTGTTTTTACGGACATTTTCAACCTTTCCCTCTCTTTGTCTGCAGTCCCCACATGCTTTAAATCGTTCACCATTGTGCCTGTACCAAAGCAATCCAAAATCACTTGCTTAAATGTTGCTCTGACCCCCATCATCAGCAAATGCTTTGAGAGACTAACCAGAGATTACATCTGCTCTGTGCTGCCTACCTCACTGGACCCACTGCAGTTTGCTAACCGTAACAACTGCTCTACTGATGACGCCATTGCATCGATACTACACACTGCTCTCTCCCACCTGGAAAAAAGGAACACTTATGTGAGAATGCTGTTTGTAGACTACAGCTCAGCATTCAACACATAGCGCCCTCCAATCTTGATGAGAAAATCAGAGCTCTGGGCTTTAAACAGCTCGCTGTGCAACTGGATCCTGGTCTTCCTGTCAAGCAGACACCAGGTGGTTAGAATGAGCAGAAACATCTCCTCATCACTGACCCTCAATACTGGAGCCCCGTAGGGCTGTGTTCTTAGCCCACTCCTGTATTCTCTGTACACACATTACTGTGTGGCAACACAGAGCTCCAATGCCATCTTTAAGTTTGCTGACGATATGACGGTGGTAGGTCTGATCACGGACAATGATAAAACAGCCTCAGAGAGGAGGTGCACACTCTGACAGGCTGGTGTCAGGAGCATGACCACTCCCTTAACGTCAGCAAGACCAAGGAGCTTGTGGTGGACTTCAGGAGAAAAGACAGAGAACGCAGCCCCATCACCATTAATGGAGTACCGGTGGAGAGAGTCAGCAGCTTCAAGTTCCTCAGTGTCCACATCACTGAGGAACTCACATAGTCTGTCCACATTGAGGCCATTGTGAAGAAGGCTCACCAGTGCCTCTTCTTCCTGAGACAGCTGAGGAAGTTTGAATGAACCACCACATCCTCACACGGTTCTACACCAGCACTGAAGAGTGGCTGCACCACATCCTGACTGGCTGCATCACTGCCTGGTACAGCAACAGCCTGCCCTCAACCTCAAAGCCCTGCAAAGGGTTGTGTGAACTACCAGACACCTCATCAGAGGTGAGCTTCCCTCCCTCCAGGACATATATACCAGGCAGTGTGTGAAAAAAGCTTGGAGGATAATCACACTCCAGCCACCCAAGCCATGGGCTGCTCTCACTGCTCACATCAGGCAGATGGTATCCCAGCATCAGGAAACCCTCCAGCCGACTTCATGACAGCTTCTTCCCCCAAGCAATCAGACTTTTGAACTCTTGATCTCTCACGATCAATATACAACAGCACTGCACTTTATTAATCTTACACTGAACTGTCATAAATTATATTCTCTCATAACAACACACTGGCAACTGACTATCAACCGACAGCCTGAATGTCAATACAGCACTTACAACCTACTGTATATTTTATATATACAGTTTTTATTGTATATTGTGTGTATGCGTATTCTATATTGTGTGTATTGTAATATACATTGTATATTATTATTTGTATATTTTTTTGTGTGTAATTATGTGTATATTAGATATGTAAATTGAGTTGTTTAAAGCTGATGTTAATTGTAAATTGGTAGATGTCTCATCACTGTCATGACTGCTATGTTGCTCGGAATTGCACCCAAGAATTTCACCCACTGTTGCACTTTTGTATATGGTTGAGTGAAAATAAAAGGGATTTTATTTGATTTGTTTAAAAAACAGCACTACCCAATGGAACAGAACATGCATTAAGACGTGTTTTTGAAGTCAAACTTATTTTAACTTTAGATACCATCTTAAAAACGCAACGCTACCTGCGCAAGACACAGAAAAACAACAAGACGTGACACAATTGTCATAGATGACTGTCTGCATGTGAATATCGACTGACAATATTCCGAGGCCCCGTAGTACCTTAATGCAGCTCTGAAAACAGTGCATTGATGGTTGTAACTATAGTGCTTTATAAGGGATTAATTTAACATGTGTCTTGAAATGTATCCACTTTAAAGCTGAAGTGTTCAATTTCTGCGGCACTAGCGTCAACAAAGGGATTTGCAAAAAAATAAAAATTTCAAACAGCTTTCCTGAAAATATTCCCTCCACCATTGGTAAAAAAAAATACAAATAAAATAAAAATGTCCCCGCCGAGTCAATGTTGTGTCAGGCTGGACAAGACGTTCAAACAATGTTGGTTGTTGGACAACTAGTCGATCATCCTGACCCAATCCTAATTGAGAGTCATGTTTAAAGATGACTTTCTGGTAGCAGGCTGAGAAAGTGCTAACTGTAGAACAGGAAAACTACATTATCAAAGAGATTAAAAAGGTCTGTTTATGCCACTGAAGGAAGGAGCAACAGTATCCCTTGTGCCCTGGACACTCTTTACTTCTAGGTTGGATCCAGACCTTAAAAAATACTCCCCCAGACACAAGGAGAACTTGCCAAGGCTGCTCCCAGTACCTCAAAGCATGTCACACACACAATTCTGAGGTCTTAGGGAGCTACTCAGATCAGATACTAGGCTTGTGTTACTTCAGTTAACAAGAGACCTAGGAACAGAGTCTTGCATGTGCATTTGCAGGATTCACAAAATTATATTTTCCTTCTACTGAGGGACATTAATGTTGGTAATAATTCACTAAGAATTAATTGTGGTCACTTATATCATCATTTGTTAGTGCATTCTATTTTAGCACTTGATATGCAGGTAACGGCACTAGCCCACAAAATTAGTGCAATTGCTAGAAGACTGAGATTGCTAGAGTGGCAAAATTTTCATATTAAGGTTAACCTAGAGGTTACAACCACCCTCCCCCATACATATAGTATTCCGCTGTATCAGGGTCAAAGTAATTTTGACATGCAAGAAATGTTTCTTTTGTTGGTCCTGGAACAACATTCCTGTCAAAGATACAATCCTAACCTTACCCCTAACCCCAACAATTACCTGAAATCCCTGAAATCTGAGGAAAATTACAAGTTGATAAGAAGGATATTTAAGCTCCAACGCCAATCCTAAACCTAAAGGTTGAAGCATATTTCGGTTTTCTGCTTAAATTTCTTCATCAGCACAGTCCATGTGGACTGTCTGTGTGCAGCCTCTTTTATGGAACTTCACACACCAGTACTTGTGGCATTGAGTTGAACGTGTTGAGTGAGTCTGTACGGGCTAGCAGCCAAAATAGTATACTTTGAAAGGCTAGAACACTCATCCTTATGCGAGACATAAAGGCACGTGGAAAAACAAAGCATTTCCTAGCCTTAAACTTAACCCTATGCCTAAACTTTACCCTAAAAATATGACTGTTTGGAACATTGTTCCAAAAACAATGTTGATCCAGGAACATGTCTACTTGGCAAAATCAAAGTCACCCTATACTAGATCATATAGCTCCTGGTTAAGTTGGACGATGGTTGGAATGGGAACTTTACCACATGCTAAAGTGGGACAAATGTTTAGTTAATTTTCTTGTGTATTCTAGAACCAAGGCATACACTGGCTTAGACCAGTGTATTGAATTTCTGCTTCAAGGTCCAGTGGTACTTTTGGAACACTCACCCATCAATGAAGGAATTGTGCTTCAACTTGTACACAGGCCCAGAAATAAATTATTTTAGCTCTATTCAAAACTGAGGAACAATATTTCAGCACCCAACTCTGTGCTGAAATGAGCTTTATTTTAACATTAGGGGATCATATTTTAACACTAACTGTAAATCCACAGCTATAGAATCTCAACCTCTATCAAGACAGGAGGTGTTTTTACCAATCCATCCCTTCGAGGGCCTGTATTTTAACACCTAAAACATTATTTCATGATACTGTTTATCTTAAGCTGAATTGTATGTGGAAACTTTTCAACACCCAAGTCCTCAGTGAGTAAAAATGGAATTTCAGCAATGTGCTTCTTTTGCACATATTGATACAGATTGTTCCAACTCAAACTAAAGCACACAAACTCCATACCTCCTTCGGATAAAGAGTCGTTGAAAACCCCCTCGATGACCTGACAGCTGCTGCCATCTCCTCCACAAATGCGACAGCGGTCTTCTCGAACGTCTGAACTCAGGATCCGATCACAGCCCACATGCTGCAGATATAAAGACACATAAATATGCAGAGGGGTCTGCAGTCAGGGCAAAGGTCAGTGCTTACGGTCAGTAGAAAATGTACAAAACAGCCAGATATTACAGTAAATATGGTCAAAGTTGGATGATAATATTGCATAGAAACACTTTTCACAATCCCGATAAAGTCTGGTCCACATTGCAGTCATGTTGCAAGTTTGCACGGCCACGAGACACAATGATAACCAATGACGTTTGACCAATGTAACCACCAAATTTGATTTGATTTGAAAGTGAATAATGACTTTTATTTTGTTCTGTTTATCATACAAAGCGATCGTATCACTTCAGAATACTTGGAATGAGTCATACCATGCATGAATCATACCAGTTACTTTTACTGTGGTTTTATGGCATTCTTTAGAGCTTGACAGACCGGAGTGACTATTCACTTACATTATGGAGAATAAACCCTGTGAAGACTTTTTAAAAACTTCTGTGTTCCACAGAATACAGAAAGTCAAATGGGTTTGAGCGACATTAGGGTGAGTAAATAATGATAGAATCAGTTATTTTTGGGCGAAATATTATTTTAATGATTTTGGACCGTAAATGAAAACGTTCAGAGTCACAATCCAACTTCATCAGGTTTCTGCAGAGGAATTTTCACTTTAAGTATTGAACTGTAAATCCATTTGGATGAACAGTGTCAACTAAATATTAGGAATTTAATGGGGCTAATCTGCACAAAATTAAGATTCATAAAGAATAAAATTACTCTCTGCTATAAGGATAACACAAAATGGACTCCAATGCGTAACCAACATGACTGAAACAGCATTAAAGTTTTCAAATTCAGGGCAGCTCCAAATACTTTTTTGACCTTTTCTAAATTCCATAACCTGCCATAACCATGTGTGACCTATTTCCTCACAACAAAAATAGTAAGTCAGTGGACACTTGAAGTGGGCAGGGCATGTCCTATGCCGGGACGAACAGAGTCAAGCTTCGGGACATGTGGTTCCAATCACAGTTTTTAATGCCCTGTGCTTCAAAGCTTTTGCTTTCATAATCAATCCCATATTGTTTGGATGTTAAGCCACCGTGAGGCTGCTAACACTACTTTGATTTCTCCCCCTGCTGTTCTGCAGCTTTTATATGCACCATAAATAAGAAAACAGAGGGAAAGAGCAAAGGAAGGAGATAGAGAGAAGTAGATTTGGTGAGAAGAAAATAGAAAAGGGTGAGGGTGGAAGGCAGTGAGGGTACAAGAATTTTCAGCAGCATGTACTGCGAACAGATGAATTTGGAGGGTCATTAGGTTCTTGCAACATTCAGAGCAGAGCAGAATGAGGCTGGACTGAAATGAACTGCTGATAAACAGAACCACCGGTCTGGACAAGAACACAAGGATAAACCAGCCCAACTCGGCCCAAAAGGCCACATGAAAAACAACGCAACACAGTCTTCTCCTGCGCAATATAACAAAACAGAAAACACCACAATGGAACACAAATAAAGCTGCACACTACAGCATGTATTACAAATCATGTTAGCTCTGTTCCAAAACCTGGTGAGCACATGGGCAGCTGGCTGTGTTGCCTATTTCCAATAGAAAAAGTACATTGGAGTGGAACATACAGATGGGCTCAACAGCCAATAAGCTTTAGGTTGCATCACAGCCAGGAGATTTGCTACTTGCTAGTCGGTTGCAGGGGGAGGGACTTTCTCATTCTAGAGACAATTTGATTTGACAAAAATCTGTGTAGTGCAAGGTGAGCCATCAATAGTTTTTGGTCTGTTTTCCCAGAAGAAAAAGTATATACATTGTACATGCATGCATCTGATAAAAATTTATTTTGTCAAGTTTGAGTGCAGTAGCATATAGATGGCTTCATACATAATAGACAGACAAAAGCCACACAATTGTGCATTTGAATGCCAAGAGGCAGCAATGGAGTATTTACAGTGCAGTGAAAAGAGCCAAAATGAGCTCTAATGAAAGCCAGGATGCTCCACATTGCAACAGTAAACCTCCAAAGAACAGTTTAAAGATTGGTGAATCACAAAAAGTGGGAAGAGAATGGGGGAGAGACTTTCTTCTGTTCTCTCTTTTCCCCTGGCAAAGTTTCAAAGCTGTCCAAACACCACAACAGGAAAAACATCTGTATGAGTACTACTATGTAAACACTTTCTGTGTTGAAAAGGAGAAATGTACTGCATACTTAAACATGTGTATACTGTATGTGCGTGTTCCCCTCTCACCTTACACTCGCCATTCACACAAACGTCCAGAGAGTCGTCCCTGCAGGGCGTGCCATCCACTACAGCTGGTGCGCGCTCGGTGTAGAAGTTATAGTCTTCTGCTAGGCAGTTCAGTGAGCATGACTTCACCCCACCTGAAGGAAAACGTGCTAAAAATCACATCATGTGCCATTTAGTTACAACAAGCTGCTGATACTTACAACAACAGCTGTACTGGCAAATATTCAATAACAGCTGAAAATGCAAAAGGCGCTAAATAAAAGTGCCACATGTTGTTCTTATAGTACAGTGGTCTAAAAAGACAGGTTGGAAGTCTTCAGTTTTATATAAAAACATTAATAGTAAAAATTAATTATAAGAAAATGTATACAATTTATAAGAAAATAAATATTCTTGAGATAATATTTTACAGAGCTAACATGTTATCTTTATAATATCACACTAACTATTTTTCTCACAGTCAAATTGGGTCTTTTTATGTGAAAATATAAAGCTGACATTATATTTTCCCTCAAAGTGTTTCATCATATTGGGGGGGGGGGGGGGTACCCAATTTGAAAACCCCTGTTATAATACATCCCATAAAAAAGAAAAATCACAGAGGACATATATTAATATTTTAATTGTTTTGTCAGGACAGCAATGGGATAAAAAAGAGAGCAAATGGACAAAATTACAAATTTGTCATTATTTATTCACCCTCATGACTTTCCAATCCTGTATGCTGTTATTATTTTTCTGTGGAACACAAAAGTAGGCATTTTTGAAGAATCATTATGCCATGACAGTTCATAATTACTAGGGATGGTCAAACTCCAAAAAGAACCAGTGAATTTCCATTCTTGTATGTGGATATGGACATGGGCAAGAGGTGAGCTTTGGCGGAGGAAAAGATTATCAGTGAATAATGACTTAAATTACGGTCAGTTCTTTACACAAACCTATGCAGTATAACTACTTTTATGGAGCTTTTTTGTGTTTTTGGTGTTTTTTTTTCTTGACAATCCCTGGTCAGTTTGTACTTTTGTTGTGTGGCAAGCACTGCATAACAATTCTTAAAAAATTCTACTTTTGTGTTTTACAGAAACAATTACAGAACGACATGAGGGTAAGTATAAATAATGACAGAACTGTCATTTTTGGGGAACTATTCCATTAAGTATCCTTCAGATTTTCTCATGAGAAATAGACTTTAGATATATATATATACAATTTGTCACAAATGGATACCAAAGTGTGCAATGAAAAGTCAAAGATATAATTTTCAGTTTTATAGATATAAAATCTTAATCTTGGAGGCATTTGTGGTGACCACAATGCATCTGGACACTTGCTTTAAGGGAACTCCTGTCCGTAGAAATGCAAGGTCAGGTGCAACTTATTCAAGACTGAAAAAGTGGAGGCAGAGGGGCATAAAAGCCACGAGATGTGTCCTGCAGCACCATGCTCATCTCGGGACTCTTTTCCCATTTGACCGCTGAGGTGGGTGAGCACCAGGACCCTGCGTGCACACAGCAACTCTCGAACGTATGCTAGGAGCAGCCAGTCATTGAGATAGTTGAGTATGTGGATAACCACTTCCCTTAACAGGGCATGAGCTGCCCCTACGACCTTCGTGAAGATGCGAGGGGACAGGGACAGGCAGAAGAGGAGAACCTTTTACTGATACGACCAGCCATCAAAAGCAAACCATAGGAAGGGTCTGTATCGAGGTAAACCGAGACGTGAACGTACGCATCCTTCAGGTCTACCGCTGTGAACCAATCTTGATGTTGGACACAGACCAAAATGTTTCTGCATCAGCAATCAGCATCTTGAACGAAAGTCTGTGTAAAGCCCGGTTCAGAAGTCGCAGGTCCAAGATTGTATTACCCACCGCCTTTTTTGGTATGATGAAGGGCTATATTCCTCATCTCTCTATTGTGCCCTTGCATAGAAGGGTCAAAAACTCCACCCGCAGGGTGGTGGCATTCTCGCCCTGCACCGAGGTGAAGCGGATGCAGCTGAACCAGGGCAGGTGCCTGGCGAATTGAATAGCCGAGTCGGATGGTCCTGGCTAGCCACCGTGATAGGTTGGAAAGCACTAACCACACGTACAAGGTCTGGGAGATGGGTACTAAGGGGGCGATCACGTCTGATGTATCTGGGTGTGGGGCCTTGTCGGGGGGGTGTGGATGGGGCAGGCAATGCCACATCGCGGGGCCCTGGCTGCAAGTTCTCGGTGTCTGGTGGCCATGACAATGGCGGCCATGAACACCAATTATGCGAAAAAAGGAGAGAGGACACTGCTCTTTTTTTGACAATGTGGGTATCGCAGCCCCTCCGTGTGCGGCAAACACAACACAAAAGGAAACGATTTACCTTACGGCCCTCCACCGGAGGATGGAGTGGTATGGGAATCAGCTCCGTAGCGGACATCTCTATCCCTGGGTCTTCCATCTCAGGGGCACTTAAGAACCTTCCGGGTCCACGTGCCAGGCTGTGAGGCGGGGAGGCTTCAGCTTCCTGCAGGGGGCTCTATGCTGGTGCCAAAAACTGGGCTCTGGCTGTGGCAGAACAGCCTGGGCTTTCGCTGCTGCTTCTTTACCGCTGAGAACTGTTGAGCAAAGTCCACAAAAGTGTAGCCAAATAGGCCGATCTGGGAGATGGGCATGTTGAGAAAGCGAACTTTGTCGGCGTCCCTCATCTCCTGGAACACCAAGGTGGACATCGCTTGCCCAAGTGCTCGCGCTGTGACCTTCGTCACCCGGAGGGTGAAGTCGGTCGACAAACGCAGCTCCTGCAGCACATCTGGATCAGGACTACACACGTGCAGCTCTTTCAGTGCCTTGGCCTGGTGTACTTGCAGGAGGGCCATGGCATGCAGGGCAGAGGTGGCCTATCCAGCAGCACTGTAGGCTTTGGTCGCCAGAGACGACGTAGTCCTAAAGGCCCTGGAAGGGAGTGCCGGACGATCCCGCCAGATGGTGGCATTTTGTGGGCATAGGTGCACCGCGACCACCTTATCCACCTGAGGGACCTCCATGTACCCGTGGGCTGCCTACTTTGAGGGTAGTGAGAGCGGATGAACTTTGGAATACAATTCATTTTAATAACATTAACCTTCCCAATCATAGATAAATGTAATGAAGCCGACCTGCCCACATCGCTTGGAAATATTTTTATCAAAGGGTCAAAATAAACTCTAACAAATTTGTTGGGAATAAAATACCCAAATACTCTGTTTAGGCCACTGGACAGCACCTGTCTGAAAAGCCGTTACCAGGCAGTATCCTGTCAGCGCCAAAGCTTTGGATTTAGCCCAATTAACTCTGTATCCTGAGCGGTATAGATCTAGTGGGGTCGGAGACCAATAATAAAATATAATCTGCGTTAATCAAAAGTTATGCGCCACCCCTCCCGCCATCACACCTGCAAAATCATCATCCTTACTTATCGCAGCTGCTAATGGTTCCAGGGCAAGACAGAACAATAATGGGGAAAGAGGGCAACCGTGACGGGTGCCCCTATCCAGAGTAAAATAATCTGAAATTAATCCATTTGTTTGTACTGCCGCTACCGGGTGTCTATAAAGTAACTTAACCCATCCAATAAAAGTATTCCCAAACCTGTACATTTCCAAAATCTTAAAAAGAAAATACCATTCTACAATATCAAACGCCTTTTCAGCGTCAAGTGAGATGGCAGCGACCGGAGTCTGATAATTCACCACTGACCACATGATACTGATTGAACACATAATGTAATCAGAAGAGCTACGGCCTATAAGAGGTATCATAAATTTACTTAATCGGTTAGCCAGGATTTTTGACAATATTTTGATGTCTAGTTGAATTAGGGAAATTGGACGGAAACTCTTACACTTGCTTGGATCTTTGTCCTTTTTAAGAATCAAATTGATCCAGGCTTGTGTCATGGTTGGTGGAAGCTTTCCATTTATTATGATTCCGTATAAACTTCTAGCAAAAGTGGAGCCAATTCTGTAGCATAAGATCTAAAAAACTCAGCGGCAAAGCCATCTGGCCTCGAAGCCTTGCCTGTAGGTAAGGACTTAATTACATCATTCAGCTCCTCCAAGGTTATCTCAGAATCAAGAGAATTTTTCGCTCAGCTGACAGTTTAGGAAGTTCTAATAGTTCCACAAAGTCTCTAATATCTTCATCAGTAGACAAAGACCAGGAACTATAAAGATAACGATAGAATTCTTTAAAAGCATTATTAGTGGCCGAGGTAAATATTTCATCACTAGCAGATTTCACTGAGGGAATTGTAAAATACCTGTTTTATATCTAGCCAGAAGCTTCCCTGCTTTGTCCCCTGACTCAAAGTATGACTGTCTTGCCCTGAACAGTCAAAACTCCACCTTCCACGACAAAATAGTTTTATATCTGTATTTCAATCGGGTCAATTCTCTGAGGCCATTAGATGACATTTGCCCCTTCAGCTCTGCTTCGGCACTAAATATTCCCTTCCAATTCCATGAGTTCTTGTGCTTTGGATTTTTTGGTGAATGAGGCATCCTGTATAATACGGCCCCTAAGAACCACCTTAAGTGCCTCCCTAGCCATGCCCACGGAGGATACTGAGGACCAATTGGTCTCCATATAGACACTGATTTCAGCCTTTAGCATTTTTTGGAATTCAGGATTTTGCAAGAGGGATACATTAAAGTGCCAACCATATGATTTACTTTTCTTCATATGTGGCAACACCTCTAAACACAACAGGGGGTAATCTGAGACTAAAATGTTTCCAATTGAGCAATCAAAAAATCTATTCTAGAGTAAATCTTATGGACTCATAAAAAACAAATGTATAGTGTGTTCTACCAGATGTGTTCAAAAGTCTCCAAATATTTGTAAGACCAAGATTATTACACATGCTGTGAAGTGTAAATGTTGCTCTAGGGGCTTGCACACTTTTGCTTCACTATGATCAAGGACTGAGTCCATCAAAAGATTAAAGTCTCCTCCCAATATTATAACATGAGGGGTGCCAGTGGCTTGCAACATCCCTTCAAGATCTATAAAAAAGCCCTGATCATCAATGTTAGGAACATAGAAATTAACCAAAATAAGACTTCGCCCCTGAATTTCAGCTAAAACAATAATGACTCTTCCTAATTTATCTTTACATTGTTTGAGACATTTGAATTGTAGATGTTTAATTATCAGTGTAATGACCCCCCCTGCTCTTCCTCCAGCCAGCACTATAAAAAATGCCCAGCCCATATCTTTCCAAAATGTTCAGCTTCCCGCAGAGAATGGTGCGCATCTGGAAGAAACACTATATCCTATTTCTTACACTTAAGAAGAGAAATAACCTTCCTTCTTTTTATTCAGATTCTTCAAACAGTCAAACAAATTTTCAATAAGCCAGTCCGCTCAGCTGCAACATGAGTGCAAGCAAATTACTTACTCACTCCAATGACTTTGCCAGAAATACTCCACAAAATAAACTCCAGCCAATTAGCTCAAATAGCATGTAGATTAATTCACAAAACCGTCCCAAAGGTGTGTTGCTCTACAAAATAAACTCTAGCCGCTAGGTGGAACCAGCACAAAAAGAGCGTGCAGAATCTTCAAACAGTCAAGAGAATGTTCAGTGAGTCGGTCTACTTGGCTGCAATGTGAGTACCACAAGATTACTTACTCCATTAAATTTATGAAGGACATCGCTTACTGTGGGCATGTGAATGTTTTACGGCCATCCTTAACATCTATTCTCAATTTGGCCGGGAATATCAGTGCAAAAGCAGCCTTCCATTAATGTAAAAGTTTCTTGAATTCCTTGAATCGATCACGTTTGAATCGAACTGCCCTCCTAGAACAGTTATGGAACACAGTGTATCAAATCTCACCGGTTTATGTCATAAAAGTTATTAAAACTAGCAAAGTCCGCAGAGCTCACCATTCACATGTCGGATCCTAGCCTCCACATGTAATATATTGTTAACTTTACACAATGACAAAACAAATGTGAAAACAAAGTGCTGGCAAATTTGCCAGCTGAATTAATGTGCCTCCAACATTATTGACATGAGAATGGAGCTTTATACCTATAATAACTCTATAGGACAGCTGCCAACACTCTGTAGAGACTCATGGCTGCATGTGGTATTTTAATGAGCTTGTGGGGTTTAAGGCAGTTTTTTCTTCCATTGTTACATCCTCGGGTAGCAGAAGGAGGGGGTCACATTTTAGATGGTTTGCTTATAGATACTAAGCGGCTAAGTTGGATTAAAGTCCAAATTCCCACTACAAACCCCCCACCCAGTAACAGCCCTACAAATTTGAGAAACATAAAATAAAGCACGCCAGAGGGAAAACAGCCTTTCTCAGCAAATTCCCCAAGAGACAAAGAAATCATGCAACTCACGTGCTGGGGATGAAAGGAGGGAGATGAGATAGAAGAAATCAGAATAGAAAGACACATGTTTAAACTTACAGCTGTTCTTTATGCCATTGTTGAACACTCTGTCAGAGCCAATCATATAGCAGCTTAGGAACGCAAACACTTCTAGCTACAAAAGCTCCTTTTCAGCATCTCTGCATTTCGGAATGTGTCAGAAAGCAATTCGTAACACAACGCAAGTACGTTGCAGTTAAACAATTGCCACAAGGGGCACTATAGCATGCATTTGTGTAAAGGTTTTTCTTCTATGGTCAGTTTTCTCTTTCAGGTCAAATACTGTTATGGTGTATCAACAGGTGACAGGGCGGAGGGCGGGGCTGGGGCGTGATTATACACACTGGTCCCGTGATCAGGTTAATTAAGCCTCTGAGAGGGATAAAGGCCGACTGCGGAAGGTGGTGCGACAAGAGAGAGATCGTTTACTTATCATTACTTGTCATTATTTATGACAACATAAATAATAGTTTAATAAAGAACTGAATCAAAAGACACAAACACCCACATGACAGTCAGCTGACCGTAAATTATCTCTCTCTCGTCGCACCATCTTCCACAGTCGGCCTTTATCCCTCTCGGAGGCTTAATTAGTCTGATAAGTGTGTATAATCACGACCCGGCCCCGCCCTCCACCCTGTCACACAACAATTTGAAGAGATTACGGACTTCAGCTTTAAAGTTAGTTAAACTCTCGACATGTTTATACCTAGCAACCTGAACAACACATTCAATTTAATGGCACAGACATTTGAACGTAACTCTATTGCCTGTTTGAATACTGAGATTTGTTACTACCACAATAACACAAGAATGCATGTTATGTATGTACGACAGGGTCATACGGTTACAATGAGTATGCATCTGACCTTAGTCTGCATGTGGCTGCAATTCACCAGCCATCTTATAGTCTAGACTGTGACCTCTGAACCCTCATCTACATATCTACAATTCACACACTACAAACCATTCAAATAACAGGATCTAGCCTGCTATTAAGTCAATCCAACTCAAACACTGGTACCGGTGAGTGATTTTGCCTCTGGCCCCCCACAGTAGGGCCCTTCTGTGGGCCTCCTTTACATTTCCCTTGAAAGGCTGGTGGGTCTGAACCCATTCCCTTTGACTGTACCTGGCAGAGGTGGTGCTGAAATCTCACTTTGGTTCCCTAAGACCCACATGCCACATCATTGGTATCACACTTACCGTGTTGAAGGGATAGTTCACACAGAAATGAAAATTATGACATTGCATACTAACAATCATGTTGCTCCAAACCTGTATAACTTTCTTTCTTCTGTTTGCCTCTGTCACCATTCACTTTAATTGTATGATTTTACTTTTATTTTTAATGGAAATGAATGCTGACTGAGGCTGTCATTCTGCCTAACATCTTTTGTAAGAGAGAAAGTTTTACAGGTTTGGAACAACATGATGGTGAGTAAATGATGACAGAATTTAAATTATTTGGATGAACTATCCCATTATATAATAACTCTTCCACCATACATTTCATAAAGCCAAGAAGGGCAGTTTATGAGCTGCTGGTGAAAAGCTGCTGGTTCTTTTGTTTCCAATTTTCTGTTAGTGGTGGACTCATTTGATAAGGTCCTGAGTGCTTTTGAAAACATACTGAATCGGTCATACAATGGAAACTACAGATCCCATGAGGCTTTGCTCTGGCAGGCCAAAAGTATATTTTTCAAAAGGTGGCTAGGGCTACACTGAAGTGTATGGCGTATACAGTAGAAGGCTCTGAGTATCAGGATTTTTCAGCAGTCTAAAGAATAGTGGTAAGCAGTGTCTGTAGAGATGTAGTTTGGCTTTTAAGTAATTGTCCTCAAATCTTGCAGAAGGGGAGTAAACGTTAGTCAAAGAGAGAGAGTGAAAGAAAGGACGTATATGTCGAGAATGGCCATGCTACCATACCACTCATACTATATTTGCACTGGGCAGTATTTGTATTTAACACAATATGCACATTTTCTGTACACCTGAAATTACCTACTTAATTTGCCAAATACAACCACAGCTCACTGCAAGGAACACTATATCCCACAGTGTAAGTTATATCAAAGTGACTTTTAAACTCTTTCTGAACTCATTACATAATAAATCATTACTTGACTGCTAAAAGTACAAAATTAGATTTGGGTACAATACAAGTTAAGCTCAATCGACAGCATTTGTGAAATAATAAATTATTAATTGGAGACTGGGGTCATTCCAGCAGCATTAAAGATTGCTGCTGTAACACCTGTGCCAAAAAAAATGCAGCCCTGGATGATTTTAACAATTTTCATCCCATCTCAAATCTTCCATCTTTGGCAAAAATACTAGAGCGTGTTGTTGCCTCTCAATTGTGTAACATCTTACAATTAATAACCTTTTTTCACCACTTCAGTCAGGCTTTCGTAAATTTCACAGTACTGAAACAGCTTTGGTCAAAGTTACCAATGACTTGTTGTTGGCTTCTGATTCTGGAGCAACTTCCATTCTCATCCTTCTTGATCTTAGAGCCGCTTCGATACTGTTGATCATGGTCTTTTACTTACCCACCTTGAAAGAGTTTTTGGTGTGTCGGGGAAAGTTTTAAACTGGTTTAAATCCTATTTTACTGACCGTTTCCAGTTTATTTCTATGGGTGGTTACAGATCTGACACTTGCGTACTTTCATGTCTCGATCCTGCCACGACACCGACCCTTTCTACAGTTCGCATTCGACGGTCAGGCATATCAGTACAAAGTCCTCCCCTTCGGCCTGTCTCTGTCCCCTCGCGTCTTCACGAAAGTCGCAGAGGCAGCCCTTGCCCCGACTTTCGTGGGGCAAGGGCTCAATTACCTCAACGATTGGCTCATCCTGGCCCCCTCGCAAGAGTTACTATGCGCGCACAGAGACCAGGTGCTCAGGCACCTCAGCCGTTTGGGGCTTCAGGTCAACTGGGAAAAGAGCAAGCTCGCCCCGGTTCAGAGCATCTCTTTTCTCGGCATGGAGTTGAACTCAGTCTCAATGTCAGCACGTCTCTCCAACGAGCGTGCACAGTCGGTGCTGAATTGCCTCGCTTCCTTCAAGCCAGGCACCATGGTTCCTTTAAAATGTTTCCAAAAGCTCCTGGGGCATATGGCATCCTCCGCGGTGACCACGCCGCTAGGGTTGATGCATATGAGACCACTTCAGCACTGGCTCCAGACTCAAGTCCCGACTCAAGTCCCGTGAATGTCACCACTGCCTGCCGCCAAACCTTCAAACCCTTGACAGACCTCTGCTTTCTACGGGCAGGAGTACCCTTGCAGCAGGTGTCCCGACATGTCATGGTCACAACCGACGCCTCCAAACTGGGTTGGGGCGCCGTGTGCAACGGGCACGCTGCCTCAGGCCGTTGGAACCGGGCCCCACTGCGTTGGCACATCAACTGCCTAGAGCTGCTGGCTGTTTTCTTTACCCTGAGGAAGTTTCTCCTGTTAATTCGAGACAAACATGTCCTAGTCAGGTCAGACAGCACCACAGTGGTAGCCTACATAAATCTCCAAGGCGGAGTACGCTCCCTCCACATGTCACAGCTCGCCTGTCGTCTCCTCCTTTGGAGCCAGCAGCGACTCCAGTCACTGCGCACCACTCACATCCCTGGCAACCTCAATGTGATAGCGGACGCGCTGTCACGACAATGCTTGCCCAGCGGGGAGTGGAAGCTCCACCCACAGTCGGTCCAGCTGATCTGGGACCGGTTCGGCAAGGCCCAGGTAGACCTGTTTGCCTCCCAAGAAACCTCCCACTGCCCGCTCTGGTATGCCCGGACAGAGGCTCCCCTCGGGGCAGACGCTTTGGCACACAGCTGGCCCGCGGGTCTGCGCAAGTACGCATTTCCCCCAGTGAGCCTTCTTGCACAGGTGCTGTGCAAGGTCAGGGAGGACGAGGAGCAAGTCATCTTGGTGGCCCCCTATTGGCCCACCCGGACTTGGTTCTCGGACCTCATGCTTCTCGCGACAGCCCCTCCCTGGTGAATTCCCCTGAGGAAGGACCTTCTTTCTCAGGGACGGGGCACGCTCTGGCACCCGCACCCAGGTCTCTGGAACCTCCACGTCTGGCCCTTGGATGGGATGCGGAAGATCTAGTCGGTCTACCATCGACAATCGTAGATACTATCAACCAAGCCAGAGCCCCCTCTACCAGGCATCTTTACGCCCTAAAGTGGCGCCTATTTGCAAATTGGTGTTCTTCCCGGGCTGAAGACCACAGAGGTGCGTGGTTAGGTCAGTGCTCGTGTTTCTACAGGAGAGGCTGGAGAGGAGGCTGTCCCCTCCACCCTCAAGGTGTATGTCGCCGCTATCGCGGCTCACCATGACACGATAGACGGCAAGTCTCTAGGTAAGCACGACTTAATGATCAGGTTCCTAAAAGGCGCCCGGAGGCTAACTCCCTCCCGGCCAAGCCTGTTCCCCTCCTGGGATCTCTTGTTCGTCCTCACAGGCCTCCAGAGACCCCCCCCTTTGAGCCGCTAGATTCAGCTGGACTCAGGGCCCTTTCTCTCAAGACGGCCCTGCTGATCGCGCTCGCCTCCATCAAGAGGGTCGGGGACCTGCAAGCATTCTCTGTCAGCGACACTTGCCTGGAGTTCGGTCCGGCAGACACATACATGATCCTAAGACCGCGACAGGGCTATGTGCCCAAGGATCCTACCACACCCTTCAGAGATCAGGTAGTGAACCTGCAAGCGCTGCCCCGGGAGGAGGCAGACCCAGCCCTTTCGTTGATGTGTCCAGTATGTGCTTTGCGTATCTATCTGGACCGCACGCAGAGCTCTAGACGTTCTGAGTAGCTCTTTGTCTGTTTCAGGGGACAGCAGAAAGGGAACGCTGTCTCCAAACAGAGGCTGTTTGCAGAGCAGCAGGGTGGGCAACACCTAACACTTTCGCAAGATTCTACAATCTCCGAATTGAGTCAGTATCGTCCTGTGTTCTCTCAGGTCCGAGCCCGTAGAATTCGGTAACAAGCTGACGATCTGGCCAGGTGAATCGCTTGTGCCTAGCGCCTTTTCCCTCAGCCGAGGTAAAATAGTGTGCCTTTGTTCCCAGGAGACCCCATCTTTCGGGTCCCTGGTTGATTCCTTGGGTCTGCAGTTCAGTGGAGGAACTCGCCGACCCAAGCCACTACGGGTACTCAATCTACCCTGTACTGGAATAGGTGCTCCACAGGTTAAGGCCTCCTGTTCGGACTCCCCCTGTGTGTAATTCCGCGGTACTGTCCCCTCACGAGCGGACTCCCGTGTCTCCCTTAGGCAGTTCCAGCTGCCTCGGCCGCCGTGCTGTAGCTTCCCCCCTCTACGAGGCTGGATCTACCACCGCGCCAACTTTTCCACATAGGACCCAAGTGGCCATGTGATGTATTCGCCACTCTTTGCCTCCCCTGCAGGGTAGGTGTAGTCTCAGCAGGGTCTTCTCCCCTTGAAAGAATAGGAAACGGGGTAAGACTCCCTTCCCTTAATGCATGTAAGGGCCCCGGCTGTAGTAGCTCTATGCGAGAAACAGAGAGAAAAGAGGCCCAGCCAGGCTTGGCCCGTTCCCAGGTTGGCAAGCATCACCTTGTTCCCCTCACTAGGGTAACCAGAAGGATTCTGATGACTTTAATGGGGCATTGGGGAAGGGTACGTGCAGCCTGATACAGCTGGTCGCCTTTGCACGTAAGAATACCTGCCCGCTCCTGTATCAGCAGTTCATGTACACGGCTCAGCGCATGGCATGATTGAAGTGGGACCCCTAGTGTCGCTTCTCCGACACAACGTGGAGAGAGCGACAGAAGGGGAACGTCTAGGTTACGTATGTAACCTCCGTTCCCCGATGGAGGGAACGAGACGTTGTGTCTTCCTCGCCACGTCGCTGAGCCGAGCCACATTTCTGGCTCCTCAGAAAAATCCTGAATGAACTTCCGTATTCGCCCCGCTTCAATGCCCGTATGTCCGGGGCGGGATATGCAAAATATGCAAAAAGGCCTTTTTTCATAGAACAGAGGTATATATCGGCGCTCAAGAGAGACCCCTAGTGTCGCTTCTCCGACACAACGTCTCGTTCCCTCCATCGGGGAACGGAGGTTACATACGTAACCTAGACGTTTTTCTCCTCAGAAATATAGCAAGATTTCGCCCCAGTCCTAAATTTCTCTGTAGCTAAAAAGCTGATAAATTAATTTGTTGTCTCTCGGATAGATTACTGCCATGCCATTTTAACCAGAGTTTCTAAATCCACACTCAATAAGATCCAATATGTACAAAACTTTGCCACCAGGATTCTGACTGGGACCAGGACATGCAATCATATTAATCCTGTATTGGAGTCCTTAAACTGGCTCCCAGTCAGTTTCCGTGTCGATTTAAAATTATGATGCTGACATACAAAGCATTACATGGCTTGGCTCCTCATTATTTATCTGCATTGTTAATCCCATACACACCAAATCACAGACTGCAATCCTCACAATATAATTTGTTGACTGTTCCACAAACCCGCTTAAAATCTATTTGGAACTCTCTTCCTCTAGAACTTAGGGAAGCTCAGACTTATAACATTTTTAAAGCTCAACAACATACTTTTTTAAACTAGCATTTGCTGATGTCTACTTTTATTTTTATTTTGCTGCTTATTTTGTGTATAGCGCTTTGAGAAGCTGCTTTTAAAGGCGCTTGATAAAATAAAGTTTATTATTATATTATTATAATGTTGATTACAACATAATATAATTTTTTATTAAAAAAAGTTACAGTGAGGCACTCACATTGGAAGTGAATAGTGCCAGTTTTTAAGGGTTTAAATGCAGAAATATGAAGCTTATAATTTTATAAAAGCACATTCATGAATTCTTCAGATAAAACTTTGTTAACTAAAAGTTGTAAGTGATTTTATCACACTAAAATTATGTATTAGCCATGTGTTGTGCTATACTTTTGAAACAGTGGGTATTTTAACGTTTACAAATTGGCCCCATTCACTTCCATTATAGGTGCTTCATTGTGACCCAGATTTATTTATTGATGTATTGAACCCAGAATATTCCTTTAAAAACTCTAAATAACCATATTTACATCAGAAAAAATAACTGTAAGGCACTTTCTTCTGCATGCTGAAATTGAAAACATGCAACATATAGAGGTCATGTGACAATGTAATATAATGCTGTTTGAAACATTTTACAACGCATACTGCATTGTAATTTTTTTTTTTATTGGAAATTTAAATATAGCATATTATACAGTATAGCATATATATACAGTATAGTTTAAAAATATAGTAGGTATTTGTGGAGTGGAGGGGGGCGTGGTCGGGCTAGAATGTCGCACGGGGGATAAAGGCGGCCGGTGATGACGGTTCGAGAGAGAGAATAACGGGCATGTCCGTCATGTCTGTGTTTATGTTTGTGCTTTTGGTTTAAGTTTAATTAAATTATTATTTATATGGTTCTCGCCTCCTCCTTGCCCATCTTAACCACCTTACATTGGTGCCGAAAACCCGGAAAGGAAGACACTACTCCGTCTGATAGCCCGTTTTTATTGGCCGGGCATTGGAGGCGACATCCGCAGGTGGTGTGCGGCATGCCGCGAATGTCAGCTGGTAAACCCACCGGCCACCCTAAAAGCACAAACATAAACACACATGATGGACATGCCTGTAATTCTCTCTCTCTCTCGAACCGTCGTCACCGGCCACCTTTATCCCTCGCGCGCCCCATCATGCCGACTGGGGACCAAGCGTGCGACATTCTAGCCCGGCCCCACCCCCCTCTGCTCCACAGTAGTCTACAATATATACTGCTTACTATGCAGTAATCAGTGGTATACCATTTTGTTTGTTCGAAAGAAAGAAAGAAAGAAAGAAAGAAAGAAAGAAAGAAAGAAAGAAAGAAAGAAAGAAAGAAAGAAAGAAAGAAAGAAAGAAAGAAAGAAAGAATCACATCAAGAAAATGATTATTTCGTGAAGAAATTCTGGCCCACACAGACAGTTAACTTACAATAAGCAAGAAAGACACAAGGAGATGACAGAGTGAAAAGACATAGAAAGACTGCAGGTCTAAGGTATGTATGCTACCTGACCTGACGGCAGGGTACAACAGAGGTCTTGCACATATTTTAACAGCTGCAAAGGATTTCCATTGAAAAATCAGCTGACTTGATTAAAGCAGCACTTGTAGCCTGCGGTGGGCTTCTCTCTGAAAGCCATTATTTTATTGGAGGGGCAGAGTCCTTGACGGCCAGCTTCACACTCATCAAGAGCAGGAACTCTAGCTGGTGATTCTGCAAGTTGGCAGTCCAGAGCCCGGCATATGGATGCCAGACCATCGTCTGCAATCTCTCATCTATCCTGGACTCAAGCCAGTGCATGGCTTCTATGGATCATGGTGGCCAAGTTAAAATATCTAATCTACCTCCAAAAGCCTTAAACAGCCATAAACGTCCTCAATCCAGCACTTTTCGAAGTCACTTAAACATTACTGTAATCATGAAAGATCTAGGTAGGTAACTGAAACGGAAAGATCAAGAGATTTTTTGAGTCCTCTGTACCTACAGTTACATTCATTCATTGTGCAATAGCTTTTATCCAAAGTAGCTTATACTGTAGTGCAGGGGTCACCAACCCGTCGATCGCGATCGACATGTCGATCTTTGAGATTTTCCTGTAGATCCTGAAAATAATATTAAAGCAGCTTCAGCCCCCCTAAACTTCTGCCTAGCCCCCCTAAAAATGTGTGATTAAGTGTAGGCTACACAAATTCGTGTTCGCTTCAGTGTCGTTATAATCAGATTCAGCGCGTTCTTCATCTTCAATCCACAGCGGCGCAGAGCTGAGCGCACGTCAACAGAGGACAGGCTGTGTGTGTGTGTTCATCTGAGCCTCATTGGTCTGCCACTGCTCGTCAATGTCAGAATATTTGAGATGACCAATCAAATCAAAGTAGGCGGGCTTTATGTGCGCAGACGCTGCAGAGCGCGGGAGTTTTAGCCAAGTAAGTTACAGACAGCTAATATGGCTGAGGCTCCGCGAAAGAAGCCGCAAACCTATTATTTTCATCCAGAATGGGAAGAACAGTTCATTTTTACGTTAGTTAAAGACAAGTGTATATGTATGTTATGCCGGCAAACACAAGCACTGGCTAAAAGAGGAAATCTGGAGCGGCACCACAATGCTAACCATCCGACCTTTAGGGACAGCTATCCACCAGTGACGTGCGGTGATGTCTTAAAAGAGGCTAGGCACTGAGTTATGAAAGCCAGATTACCTGATTTATTGTTTAAGCTAATAATACGTAATAACAGTGAACGTTACACACAAGCGCGGCATATCAAGAAATGTACAAATCAGGATGTTTATCGCATACTCTCTCTCTCTCACACACACACTCTCTCACACACACACACACACACACACACACACACCATATCATCGGCAATATCCCGCTGAAGTCCAAACAGTCTGACTGGTTGAAAAAAAGCAGGCAGGGATAGCAGTACAGCCGCTGATTGTTAGCACAGCCACATAGCCAATCTTTTCTTACATACCAATCAGTTTGAAATGATCGGATACTTTTTGGGCCCTTTTGCTGTACCAGTCCATCCAAGGCTGGCGTAGACCTCTCTCTTGCAATTAACTCATATTTGGAATTAAAATCGAGCTTGGAAAAATTTCTTAATTCCGTGATTACGGCCGGTGCTGTCATTTTGATTTTGAATTTGGCGGGGATTAGGCATGTACACTAGCTGTGGTGTAATGACGTTAGCTATGCAAATGTCCAGGAATATCTCGATTTTAATTGGTCCATGTCTGATACGTAACGGAGATGATTACGGGCATAACATATTTACGTCAAAAGGCACAGCAGATTTGTGCTTTTTGCTGTACATGTTAAAGAATACAGGATCGAAGTGCGCATGCGCAACATGGGTTTTCCGCTTGTCGTCTGCAATGAATGGACCGTAAAAGCACTGCTTATTCTACCATTTGTTTTTAGTTGATTATGCGTAACTGCTACATTTGTCATCATAACGTCTAAACAATTGGAATAACACACATATTGCATATATAAATCACAAGAATAAAAAGTAAAAATACAAATACAAGTTTATTATATATTAAACATTTTATTTTTGAATTTTGGCAGAGTAGGCAGTGCCTAATTTGCCTACCCAGACCGCACGTCAGTGCTATCCACAGACCGTATTCAATCACAGGCATCGCACTGACTTGAGTGAACATTACTGCAAACGTTTTGCCTGTTGGTATTGTGAAAGTGATGCTGCATAAAATGGACTAGACCTGCATTTAGTTTAATTTACTGGGGAAGTTATTGCCATTAATCTGCTTTCTTAAATGATACAAAGTAAATAACAAACATACATGAAGCAATATCATAAGCTTCACAATTAACTGTTATTAATGGCACTACATATGATCTGCTCATTACAAAATGTGTTGATTTTTTGCCCACTATGAACAAAATAACCTTATCTACATAATTCATAAATGCTGTTCATTATTAGTTCTTGATACCTAATGCATTAATTAATTTTAAAGTTCCCTCTTATCACCTAATTTTTCAAAGGCCCTACCTACATAATTCTATACAGTAAATAGAAAATAGGCCACATTCCTTTCCTATTTGTATTCAAATGAATTTAATGCAACTTAAAATTGATGTTGTGATGTAAAGTTCTTAAAGCAATAGCTACGACCTGTTTAATACACCAGTTACAGTCTGCCTAAATAAAAGGCCTCAAGTTGGAAGTATTTTGGCTTTCTTTCTCTTACATCATTAGGTAGATCTTGCCTTTAATCAGGGCTGAGGTCAGGGATCTTGGGCTCAAAAAGGTTGGTGACCACTGCTGTAGTGCAATCAAAGTTAACAATTTATCAGACCCATAACTTGAACTACAGGAAAACAGAACCTTTCTCTCTCTCTCTCTCTTTTTTTATTTTTCTCTCTCCCCTTTTCATTTGGAATGCCCAATTCCCAATGTGCTCTAAATCCTTGTTTTGGCATAGTGACTCTCAATCCGGGTGGCGGAGGACAAGTCTCAGTTGCCTTCGCATCTGAGACTCAATCTGCGCATCTTATCACGTGGCTTGTTGAACGCATTACCACGGAAACCTAGCACATGTGGAGGCTTCACACTATTCTCCATGGCATCCACGCACAACTCACCACGCGCTCCACCAAGAGCAAGAACCACATTATGGCGACCACGAGGAGCTTAACCCAACATGACTCTAAACACCCTAGCAACCGGGACAATTGGTTGCTTAGGAACCTTGACTGGAGTCACTCAGCACGCCCTAGATTCGAACTTGCGACTCCAGGTGTGGTAGTCATCATCTTTACTTGCTAAGCTACCCAGGCCCCCCCCCCTTTCTCTCTCTCCAATTCTTTTCTGTATAGGTTTGCCTGTTAACTATACAAAGAATATGCTGCACATATATCTTCAGCAGCTTTGTGAATATGCAGAAATAAGATGTTTTAGTGCAGTGCCTCTCTACTGGGTACGTTTTAGGAACCACAGTAGACATTAAGAGGTGACCCAACACAGTACAAAATTTAATAGAATAAAAATAACAAAATGTCCTTAAAATAAAAAATGAAAGCTATTAATATTAACATAAGCTGCTTAAAGAAAACATTTTATATCACAAAAAATATTATATAAGGTCACCATTCACCCATTGTTCCAAACTCCAACTTTCTGCCCTACATGAAACACAAAAGGAGATGTTAGGCAGCATATTAGCCTTAGTCACCATTCACTATCAATGCATTTTTTATACAATGAAAGTGAATGGTGACTGAGGCTAACATTCTGCCTAACATCTCCTTTTGTGTTTCATGTAGGGCAGAAAGTTGGGGTTTGGAACAACAACATTTTTGGGTGCACTATCCCTTTAAGCATGATTACTGACAGAGACTGAATAGGATAACTGACAATTTTGAAACTGCATAAACAATAGCAGAAGTCTGATCTTAATTAATCTTAACCATCTTAATAAATGGAACTGGGCCTAATTTTATAGTAATGTTGTCAACAATAAAAGATTTCAGAAGTGGTTTCTTCCCTTTTTTTAAAAGTTCACAAGCACTTTTATTGAGCTATCCTGCAATAATTGTTGCATTGTATTATTTTAATTTAGTAATTTTGGGTCACATCCCACCAGCTGAGACGCACTGTTCATGTGTACCAGTGAAAGCTGTGTTAAAATTAGCATTTATTCCAACTAGAGCAGATTAGAGTGAAAACAGGCCAAGGAAGGTTGTGATACAACCTGAAGGGCATTGTACTCACCGCCCCTGTACGGCTTCCAGGTGTAGAATTTCCCCCGGAAAGGCACACTGTCAAAATCTGAGCACTGAATTTCCCGGAAATCTTGAGATCCGGCTGGGCACTCCTAACCCACACACAAACACACAAAAATCAATCTGTCTGACAAATATTATTTTGGAGAAAAATGCCAGACTATAGGCCATGACACTTGCTTTACTTTTTTGAGACATTCCATATTTTACTAAATGAACTCCAAAACTCAGCATCAGCTTCGGTCTTGCAAACACTTTAAAATTCTTATGAAGCAGAATCTATCCTCAAACCATGTGAGTTCTTTACAAGTAGCAATGTTCATTTGTAAGATTAAGACATACGGGAATGGAATCAGTAAGAAATGTGTGGCATTCAAACTCACGTCAATGTTGCAGGATCTAAAACGCTTTCTCTCTCCCAGACAATATTTTCCTCCAACCGTTGGCCTGCATCCACATAAGCACAGGCATCAGAAACATCTGAATGCAATTTCAATATAAATCTCAATTACACAATCACTTCTGCTCAAGTTCACTTCAGCCAGACGTCTGCCTGTCTATCTGTTAGTTTTTCCCATTTTCTCTGGCATGTCGTCAGACTAGGTTCATCGAGTACAACGGGCTGAGAGTTAAAACATCATGAATCATCAATTCACTCAAATACATCAACACAGAAGAATGAGATGAAACAAATGAAGACCTGTTTGTGATATTGGCTATGTTTGGAATGGGATACTCACATACTACTCTTATTATTCCTGCAGTATATAGTATGTGTACTGTGCACAGTATGCACGTTTTCATGCTCATTTTGCCAAAATGTGCACTATATAACAGAGCACACTGCACAGAATTCTAGATACCACAATGCAATGTGCTTGACTTGATCTTCCATGTTCAGTTATGAATAAACCAGACATAATTACAGATGCAGTTTTTAACATCTCTTTTTTTACTCATTATTTGATTGGTCTGACAGGATTTAAATGGATAGATAGTTCACCCAAAAATGAAAAATCTCTCATTTACTCATTCTTTCTTCTGCAGAACACAAAGATTTTTAGAAGAATATCTCAGCTCCGTAGGTCCATTTAATGCATGTGAATAATGACCAGACCTTTGAAGCTCCAAAAATCACATAAAGGCCACATAAAAGTAATCCATACAACTCCAGTGGTTAAATCCATGTCTTCAGAAGCAATATGAAAAACAGATACATATTTAAGTCTACATTGTGAAAGTGAAAGTGGAGATTTCTAAAAAACAAAATCTTTGATTGTGTTCTGCAGAAGAAACAAAGTCATACATATCTGGGTTGGCATGAGGGTGAGTAAATTATGAGAGAATTTTACATTTTTGGCAAACTATCCCTTTAAGAACTTTTTGACAAATATAAAATAATCGTCTTTATTTCAAGATGATAACTGGATGCCATTCAAATTCAACCTTAAGGTTGTACCAACAATGCTGTACACTAATGTTTTACTGAAATGTTTATCATAGAATAATGCACACTGTTTAATTTAATATTTAAGTTAACTTAGGATTTTAGGAACAGTGTTTACTCTGCAGCAGGGCTGGACAGGTAATCTGGCATACCGGGCATTTCCCCGACGTACTTTGGGGCCGATCAGGGGAGGACTGGCCATCGGGAGAACTGAGGGGGTCAGGTGGGTCGGGCCAAATTGCTGCGATAAGCATAAATGAACCGCCGCGTTATGCATAACGGACCACAAAATGGCGTCACGATATGCAGACAGCGATACCCCCCCACCACCCGCTAAACAACTTTTGGGCCAGTTGCTATGTAAAATACCGGGCCGATTTCTCTTCCCAATCCAGCCCTGCTCTGCAGTATTCACTAAGTTGTTAGCTAGTATTCCATTGTGAACAAAGCCATTCACAAAATATGTCTGATAATGATCTGTCATCCAATCCGATACATTAAATTAATCACATGAACTTGACCCACCTGGGGCTGTCACAGTGACGAATGGAGGATGAGACTCCACCCCCACAGGAGCGACTACACTCCTCCCAGGGTGACCAATGGCCCCACCCACCGTCAACACCCTCCGGACGAGTTCCATATGTCACACACACCCTTTTGTAGCACCACTAAGGAAAAATATAAATCCACATATAATATTGCAGTTTAAAAAACATTACTCAATTTTGCATGTTGTGAGAAGCTCCATACACATGCCAAACATTTAATTATCAGACAAGGTCAAATGTTATGTGCTTATCATGCCAAAAAACAAAAAAATAAAACTTTTCTTTCAGGCTGATGGAGTGCTCTGTTTCCTGAGTCTTGATATGGTTGTGTTCTGGTATTCCTGGCCCTCTCCCAGAGCACTCTGTGCTTACCCCTTTCTCAATGGTGCTGGTCTGACAGATGGTGCCCTCGGCTGCCGGGATACTACTGGTGATGCAGCGGTTCCCTTTACTCATGCACCACAGCTCACTGCACACTTCCTGAACACAAAAACAAATACACAAGCCACCCAACAAATCAATTTCAGGGAATGTGGGATAAACAGACTTTAAGTAAACATATAGTTCTAAAAGAAGAAGCTGAAGAATTGTATGGAACTGAAAACAAGTCTTATACACTTATTTAAAGGGATATTTTACCCAAAAATGAACATTCTCACATCATTTACTCGTATATCATCCCAGATGTGTATAACTTTCCCAAAAATGAAAAATCTCTCATTTACATTTAGCTGAAATATTCTTCTAAATAATCTTCAGTTGTGTTCAGCAGAAAAAAGAAAGTCATACACATCTGTGATGGCATGAAGGTGAGTAAATGTTGAGATATTTTTCATTTTTGGGTAATTATCCTTTTAAGTAGAAGTAGAACATGGCTGCACCAATTAATGTCTTCAAACTATAATGTGACATTTCTGAATCTGCTGTAAATATTTTAACAGAAAATGGATTGGTCAACCATATACAGGGTCCCCCTATAAAAACAAAAAACAAAAACAAAATAAAACATGGTATCAGATAACAATACCATGATACTGAATGATTACCACATTTATGTACCATTGTATTTATATAATACTCCAAAGTACATGTCCAAAACAAACCAAATCACATGGCATTACCATGGTACCATGACATCAAAACGTCATGTTAATAGCATGGATCTTTTTTGTTAGTATAAATTAAACATGTATAATGTATAATTTCTAATGTCTAAAGTGCAATGATAACTTTGTACAGAGATTAGATAGTTCACATGTTGTTCTCATACATTTGTCTGTGAATCTAATGTAAAGAACACATGCATTTCAGCCTTAACCTGTAACCTTTCTTAAACTACATACTGTAGTTACAGTGAGATTAATACGAAAGTGTATTATCTTCCTCCAGATGTAAAGATGACAATACCTAAACCTCAACTCAATAAGAGCCGATTCAGCACACTCTTTACAGTCTGACAGCAGTAAAGCCACAGCAATGAGCTCTACTGTGAGTCTGTGGAGATGTTAAGCGTCAATTATACCTGGCAGACAAAGAAACCACAAACCATAGCGAGGCAACATTTTTGACCAATTCGTGATTTTGGACAAAAGTGGCAAAGTGCCAGCGGTCTAAAGTCTGGGGGGAGCAAAATTATGGAATGTTACAGCTGGAGAAAGGTAGAATCTGGTGGGCAGATTTAAAGAGAGATTTAATATGAGGATATAAAAGCAACCTGGATAGGACCTCAGCCCAAAATGTTTTCCTCTTAACAAAGACACTACTTCAGATTTCCTGCTGTAGTACAGTTATATACAGTATACTTTAGAATTTAGTGTTTAAAGAGTCAATATGAAATACTCATCTAAAGACCTGAATATCTTGTCAATTTTACTGACATAAAAAAGAATTGGTTATACACTGATCAGCTACATCATTAAAACCACCTGCCTAATATTGTATAGGTCCCTGTAGCAGGGCGGAGGGTGGGGCTGGGCCATGATTCTGCACACCCGGCCCCAAATTAGGCTGATTATGACCAAGAGGGATAAAGGTGACCGGAGATGGCAGTGCGACAGAGAGAGAGTTACGGGCAGCTGCCCGACACCTGTGTGTGTGTTTGTCTTTTTGCTTAAGATTATTATTAAAATATTATTTATACCATTAAGCTGAAACTTGCCTACTCCTATCCATTGAACTGTGTTACACTAGTGCCAAAACCTGGGAAGGAGAAGGGATGCGCCGTAATCGAGTCCTCACCACTACCATCCACCCAAACGGAGCAGCCGCGGCCATCTGCCGGGGGACGGAGGAGCCCGGCCGCCTGAGAGTGGAGGAACGACCGTCGACCGCAAGGGGAGGAGGGGCTCCTAGCTGACCGCCAGGAGCGGTCAGGGCCACTGCCAGGGGCAGCTGAGACACTTACCAGCAGCTAAAATGCGCCGGGGTCAGAGAACTGTAAGCGGGGAGGGGCTCCTGGCTGACCACCTGGCTGACCGCCAGGAGCGGGGAGACCCCACCACGTTTTAGCTGCTGGTAAGGGTCTCCTCCTTTTTTTTGTTATTATTGTTGTTTCTCTCCCCTTGTCCCCTTTCAGATCCAGGAAGACCGGGATGACCTGCAGGCATACGGACACATGGGGTAACCTCCTCGTGGTCGCTATAATGTGGTTCTCGCTCTCAGTGGGACACGTGGTAAGTTGTGCATGGAAGCCACGGAAAATAGCATGAAGCCAGAGGCAGGGAGACCCTGATCCGCTGGGGAGGCACGGCTGTCATCCACTAGAGGGTGGCCGAGGACCAGGCTACAGCATTTCGGAGAACAGATGAGTAAATTATAATTTTTTTTCTCTCTTTCGCTCTCCTCTCTCTCCCCCGCTGCCACTCTGCATTGGACTTTCCCTCTCTTTTAAATATTATTATTGTGTATTTGGTTGGTATTATCACTGTTTTTTTGTTATTATTGTTGTTTCCCCTCCCCTTGTCCCCTCCTAGATCCAGGAAGACTGGGATGACTTGCAGGCAGAAGGGGCAGGAAGGGCCTGAGTGACTCCAGCCTAGTCTTCCAAGCAACCAAATTGAATAGAGTCACATGGGGTATCCTCCTTGTTGTTGGTATAATATGGTTCTCGCACTCGGTGGGACACATGGTGAGTTGTGCATGGATGCCGCAGAAAATAACATGAAGCCGCCACACGCGCTATGTCTCCACGGCAACGCGCTCAACAAGAAATGTGATAAGATGCACAGAATGACGTCTCAGATGCGGAGGCAACTGAACCGGATTGAGTCACTACACCACCACGAGGACTTAGAACGCATTGGGAATTGGGGATTCCAAATTGGGGAGAAAAGGGGAGGGAAAAAAGTGATCTCAGTGATCTGGAATATGGCATGATTGTTGGTGCCAAATGGGCTGGTTTGAGTATTTCTGTAACAGCTGATCTCCTGGGATTTTCACGCACAACAATCTCTAGAATTTACTAAAACATCCAGCGAGCGGCAGTTCTGTGGACGGAAATGCCTTGTTGATGAGAGAGGTCTACAAAGAATGGCCAGACGGGTTCAGACTGACAAAGTCTACGGTAACTCAGATAACCACTCTGTACAATTGTGGTGAAAAGAAAATAATCTCAGAATGCTATTCTGAGATGCGGGTTGGCATTGTTTTGGTGGCACGAGGGGGACCTACACAATATTAGGCAGGTGGTTTTAATGTTGTGGCTGATCGGTGTATGTTAACAACTTTACAGGGTATTGAACCTAAAAATCTAATTAATGAATTTCACTGAAAGATGACCCTAAACAAAAATCTTTTGGCTTCAGCAGATCAGAGATCAAGCACACAACATCATATAAAGGACATTTGCATGGTACTTTCTCTGCAACCCTGCGACATTGTATTTTGGCTTTGCTATACGCAATGCATAATTTGAATACATTTAAACTGACTGAATACTGTTCACATGACTCTAGACTATCATTTAAGTGTTAAACTTCTGGCGCACCGAGTCATGTGACACAACAACATGACATTGATTTCCGTGAAGCGCTTCTACGGGTGCAGAGCCAACAAAAGTGCCTCTGATAAGAAACCTCTTTATGTTTTTTCATTGAACCTGTTTGGGTGTAAAGAGTAGTGTCTTTTTTCATTGCAATAAACATGATACCCACATACGTGGATTTTGGGACATTCTTCCCCTTAAAAGTTGAAAAAACATATTTCAAATTTGAAAAAACACATTTGTGGGACATTTCACTTTATTTTAACATAAATTGTGTTATATTTTTATTTTGTTATCACTGTACAATATGGTTTTATTAATTAACATTAGTAAATGCATTCCTATATTCACAGTGCATTTTGACATTGAATAAGTTCATCCAAAAGCTGAAAAATATTTTATATATATTTATATTATATGGAGTTAGGATGAAAATAATTTGCATTTCAAACTGTTCTGAGACTAGTGCAGACAAACAGCACACTGGAAGTTCCTATAGATCTCTATGCAGCTAAGTGCATTCACTCCTAAAATCTGACCAAAAGTACATTTTTGATTAACTGCAGATGATGTTTGTTCCACTCAATGTGTTTGGCAGACATGGGAGAATAGTAATCAGTGCATAGATCCAGAATGTATAATGTATAATTTTATTGTATCATGGTTGGCAGTGATTGGATGATGCTGGACATAAGATAAGAATCAATAAGAATTAATTATGCTAATTTCTGATGTAATGTCTCTATAGTCTCAAAAATATGAATAACAATTTCAAAAAAATCTGACTTTCTATAGCTTGGTATTATTTAACATTTCACAATTTACTCAATCTGTCCACATATCTGGACATACATTTTTAGGAAAACTATTTGATCTAGAAATTTCTCTATTTTTTTTTTTTTTTTTTTTTGCTTGTAGGTACTAGTTAAAAATGAAAAAGGGAAATAGAAAATGTATTTCCATGCTGGTTTATGCTTGACAGTGCTGGTTTAGTGCTTGTCTAGCTGGGATAGTTCAACCAAAAATTTAATTATGTTTATAATTTACTCACCCTCATGTAGTTCCAGCTCTGTACTGGTGAATGGTGACTAAGGCTAAGAAAATCATACAGCTTTGAAACAACAAAAGGCTGAGCAGATGATGACAAAACCTTCATTCTTGGGTTAACAATCCATGAAACATGAAACAAACAATTGTTTTTGATCGATGCAAGTACCCCGTATTTACACTGACGAGACTTCACTCCATACTGGAAGCGGCACTGTTCGTCTGCGTCATAGGCTTGGCCAGGGGCTGTGGTGGGGTAAACAAACTCTTGCTTGGGGGGAACATTGTTCAGGCAGGAACCCATGCCAGAGCTGGTAAACAATCAAAAAGAAAACAGAGCAGAGGTGTATCAGGAGTGATGCAAGCCTAAGGGCCCATTCAGTCCAAATGCGTTTTTGGGTATAAAAAAAAGAAAAGCTAGACACAGCGCAACAAAAGGAACAGACACGGTGCCTTCAAAACATGGCGCTCGTGCACAACACGCTGAAAAAACTGCTAAATTTGGGGTAATGGTCAAAGATGCCTGGCACATTTACATAGAAAAACAATTAAACACTGCAGACGGACACAAAAGCACATTCGGTGTGAACGGACCCTAATTGTTAAAAATGTTGGCTGCTAACACAAAGGTTGAAGGTTCAGTCTAAAAAAATGCACCCATTTAAAAGTGCAGTATACAATATCTGTGCCTCAACCAGGACCAAATAGAAATACCAAACTCATGCCATTGGTTGAGCCAATATGCCAAACTGCTGAAACAAAACAGATTGCAATTCTGTTTGTTACTGCTAGTGGTGCAGAAATTACACACAGCACCTGTATCCACAGGTGTCACTTGGCAGAATATCTATATAATGTAATACAACAAATAGCCAAGTAGGAGGATGACTTTTATACAACATGAGAGAAGTTTGAAAAGACAGATGCACATCATTGATTTTTACAATCCAATACTTTGTCAATTTATGATACGGAAATTCAGTAAGGTTATTGTCAAAATATTAAGATGAATGCTGCTTTAACTGTATGTCTAAGTGGAAAATAGAGATCTCAGAACCAGGCAGAAAACACACTCGAGGAAGCTGGTGATGTAATCGCGGCTGCAGGCCGACCAGACGAAGGGGTTGGTCTTCATAGTGATGTGGGCAGCCATGAGTTTAGCGGTCTCCTGACTGCGCACCCCGCAAGTGTTGCCAACACCATCATGATTCATCCCAAACCTGAGAAAGACAGAGAGAGGAATGATTAAATGGAATTGTCGACCAGATTGCTCAGTTATGCACCATTAAAAAATGGAAACCCACTTACAGATTAAGACTCAAGGGGCAAATTCACTAAACAGTTGACACATTTGCACATGGTTTTTCAGTGCAAAAACCTGCATCTTATTCACTAACCACCAGCAATCCACTTTAACCAGACAATAAATGTGCTGTCATCATCATCCTTTTCTTAGCAAACAAACTTCCTTTCTTTGTAAATTAGGCTTATTATATACTCACTTAGCACTTTATTCGGACACCTATACATCTACACATTTACTTATTTATTATCTAATTAGCCAATCATGTGGCAGCAGTGCAATGCATAAAATCATTCAGATATGTGTCAGGAGCTTCAGTTAATGTTCACATCAACCATTAGAATGGGAAAAAAATGTGATCTTGGTAAACCCATGGGGATGACTGTTGGTGCCAGATGCACTAGTTTGAGTATTTCTGAAACTGCTGATCTCCTGGGATTTTCACGCACAACAGTCTCTAGAGTTTACTCAGAATGGTGCCAAAAACAAAAAACATCAGACAGAAATGCCTTGCTGATGAGAGAGCTCAACAGAGAATGGCCAGACTGGTTCGAGCTGACAGAAAGGCTACAGTAACTCAGATAACCACTCCGTACAATTGTAGTGAGCAGAATAGCATCTCAGAATGCACAACACACCAAACCTTGAGGTGGATGGGCTACAACAGCAGAAGACCATGTCGGGCACTTTAATAGGACCATAGTGTTCCTAATAAAGTGCTCGGTGAGTGTAGATTGCAATTTGCACCTTATTAAAGGAATAGCTCACCCAAAAATGAAACTTCTCTCATAATTTGCTCATCCTCGTGCCATCCCAGATGGCAGTAGTTTAATCCATGTCTTCTAAAGCGATCCAGCCAATTTTGGTGAGAACAGACCAAAATATAACTCCTTTTTCACTATATATCCTGACATCTGCAGTCTCCTTGGCGATCATAATTTCAAGCTTGATTACAAGCTTGCCATTGCACTATCTAGCGCTCTGTGCATGCGTTAAGCACTAGGAAGTGTAATCAAGCTTGAAATCATGATCATGCCTAGATACTGCAATGGCAAGATTTACAGTGAAAAAGGAGTTACACTTTGGTCTGTTCTCACCCAAAATCAATTAGATCACTTCATAAGACCTGGATTAAACCTCTGGAATCATATGGATTATGTTTATGCTGCCTTTATGTGCTTTTATGAGCTTCAACATTAAAGTCACCATTCACTTGTAAGGACCTAAAGAGCTAAAGAGTTATTCTTCTAATTTTTTTTTATTTCTGCTGAAGAAAGAAAGTCATACACATCTGGGTTGGCATGATAGAGTGAAAATGATGAGAGAGTGTACATTTTTCAGTGAACTATTGCTTTAAAAAAATCTTGTCGCTATTACTGGGCAAAATTCTGTAATTCCGATAAAAGCACAGTTCCGTGGGCTTGTTTACACTGTTACCTGATTTGCATAATTCATTAAGTGCATGTAAACAACAGTGCATGCAAACCACGCTAATACATTTTTAGTGAATTCCCATCACATAGCTCACACAAATTTAAGTAATCCTACACACAGTTAAACATATGCCTTCTTGTCTAGACAGCCCCAGTGCGCAGCTTCAGATGTTCGCCAGTTCAAAGGTACTTGGACGAAGCATTAAGAGCAGACCACAAATGACTTCACCATCTATGAAAACAGCTCAGAGGCATGTGACTGTAGCCAAGGCAACAGAATACAGGGTGACCCAGTATAAACAGAGCTGAGATCGTTACAAGAGGCAAAATGATAGCAAAATACACTTTTCCACTAACAAACTGACAATAATGACAACTGAATTGCCTTTCATGGAAGTATTCAGAACGTTTGAGGAATGATATGGCAGGCAGCGGTACGATATCAACAAGGAGTATCCATAAATTCATTTGCATGATTAAGCTGTGCAGAGTGGAATACTGGGCCACCAAGTAAAACAATACTTCAACATCTTGGATTGCAAGTAGCCACAAAAGAATAGCCTAGTGCAAGGCCCCAGGGTATAGCCGCCTGGAGCCATCTAAGTCTGTCACCACTCGCTCCACTAATAAGATATAAATATCGCAAGACTGAGAGAAAATATTATGGCAGTTTTTTGATGAGTGATATACATATAGAGTATGGTGTATGCTGGCCATCTCAGCATTCATCCTTGAACTTAACCCAAACTTGCATTGGTGGGCTTCTCAGGGAAGAGGTCAAATGTCAAGTGGTGTGAAAAGTTGAAAGGCTGCACCCTAATAACATTAGCAGCTATTGGAACATCAAAGAACTGATGTAACGTTGACATCATTTTAAAGAGACAGTTCACCAAAAAAATGAAAATTCTATCATTATTTACTCGGTGGGTTGTTACAAACCCATATAACATCCTTTCCTGTGATGAACATGAAAGGAAATGAGGTGAAAATAATTTCACCTTACTGAAATGTTTTTTATTTTGTCTCAACCCAAAGCAAATAACATGAATAAATAAACTTCAGGGCAAAAGGCACGTGGCAGCAGAGGAACATAATATAGGAGGAGGTGGAAGAGATAAGAGGAAATTTAAGAAATGTTAGAAGATACTCACGTGTGGCCTATCTCATGCGCAATGGTAAAAGCAGTGGCAAGACCAATGTCTTCATTGATGCTGCAACTTCTCTCCGGCTCACACATACCACCAACAGGTGCCAGACCTGAAATGGACACACAGAGGAACTCACACACGAGTACACAGTGACATGAACACACACACAAACACATATATGCTACTGTTCTAAAAACACATAGATCTATGGTTTATAACTTTCAAAAACTATACAAGCCTAACTACAGAACTGCCAATTAGTTCATTAATTAGTTAGTCACTACACAGAATCAATGGCGAAAGGGGTAAAACTATACAATACCAAGTAACCTTCTTTTAGCTTTAATATGGAAAGAGAAAAAATGAGAAACAGTCATGAATAAACAAATATATTTGTATAAATGCAGATAGATAGATATGGCAATTTAGGATGGATGGATGGATGGATGGATGGATGGATGGATGGATGGACATGTAGATAATGGATAGATGGATGAATGGATTGATGTGTTTTTTAGATGATAGATAGATGGATGGACGAAAATATGGATGAATTGATTATGTAGATGAATGGATGGATAGATGTGTTATGTGGATGGATTGATGGATGGATGGATAGATAGATTGTTTAATTATGTAGATGAAGGAAGGATGGATTATGGGACACACAAATGTATGATAACAGTTTTGTTTAAAAAGGAGTGTTTATTTTGTATTACAAATAATGTATTTGCCTGAGCCATTTTTATGTTAAAAATGTAAATGTTGTGTTTTCAGTGAATCAGTACTGCTGCAGCCACAAGGTGGTGCTGCTTATGGATGTTAGTGGCATGAGAACTTTCAGCCCTCAGACGTTGACAAACCACATCTGAGGAAAGTCACTAATTTGTGTCTTGTCTTCTTTTTTCCTGATTTCTCAGGTACATGCAATGTAAAAGTTCTAAAAAAACAACAACATTTTGCATGTCAAAACATATTAAGCTTCATATACTTTGGGTTTCATGTCAAAGAATCCATTAGTTAAAAGATATGTCGAGTAATCTAACGTTTGAGTTTCCCCTGTG
This sequence comes from Xyrauchen texanus, assembly GCF_025860055.1. NCBI lineage: Eukaryota > Metazoa > Chordata > Actinopteri > Cypriniformes > Catostomidae > Xyrauchen > Xyrauchen texanus. The sequence continues at coordinate 28,561,572 of NC_068302.1, read as the reverse complement.
TTAATCAGTGTAACAGAGCAATTGTAACGGTCAATCAATGCAAATGAATAGGCCAAAATGTCACCCACCACTTATACATTGTATTTTGATATTTTCGGCTCAGTTTTTGTTAATAAGTAGTGAAATTGCTCCACACATGTCTTGTATTATGTTATTTATTTAAATCACAAGTTTTCAGTGGTTATTTCTGTACAAATGGTATGTTTAATTTAGGGCTACAACTAACAATTTAGCAACTAAGCAACTAAGCCCTGAGGCTAGGGTGCTGAGAGAAAACTCGAAGCACTTGTCCTGCTCCACGCACCCGGCAGGGGGCGGCTTAAAGACTGAAGAAGAGGCCTAAAGAGGCGTCAGAACTCGTCAGTGTCGGCATACCGGGCGCTGAGGCGAGACCGGAGGTAAGGTAACTGTCCGGTCCGCGAATGTTCTATTCTTTCAGGAGGGGAAGACCCTGCGGAGGCCACACCCTGCCCAGTCCAGGGGGAGGAGATGTGTGGCAAATACACCACGAGAGTTGTGAAGCCTGACGTGGGATACGGCACGGTGGTAGGTCCAGCCTAATGAAGGGGGGAACTCTACAAGCACAGGGCCAAGGCAGCGGGGCTGCCCGAGGAAACGCAGGTCCGCCGAGAGGGGGACCGTACCGCGGAAATACATCACGGGGGGTTAGGCTGAATAGGGAACTATGCCCGTGGAGCCTGACCCCAGTACAGAGCCCTGAGGCTCGTAGTGGGTCTGGCCGCGAGTTGCTCCGCTGAATTCGCCAGCCAGAAGGCTAGGTAGGAAAAACATCCAGGCAGCGACGCTCAGTGGCTGACCTGGGACAGAAGGCGCACTGGATCACTTTGGTGAAGGGCGCACGGTGCAAGCAGAACACCCGGTCAGTTGTGCCGCGTTAACGAGTTCTACCGGCTCGGACCTGACAAAATACAGTATGAGACTGACTCAACCCTCAGATTGTAAAATCTGGCAAAGGTATTGGGTGTTGCCCAGTCCGCTGCTCTGCAGATGTCTGCTAGGGAGGTGCCCTGGCTCAGTTCCCACGAGGACGCCACACTTCTAGTAGAGTGTGCTCGGACCTGCAGGGGGGCGGGCACGCCCTGGGCGTGATAGGCTAAGGAAATAGCATCAACGACCCAGTGGGCCAGCCTCTGTTTGGAGACGACGTTCCCTTTCCACCGTCTGCCAAAGCAGACAAAGAACTGCTCAGAATGTCTAGATCTTTGCGTGCGATCCACATGGTACGCAAAGCACGCACCGGACACAGCAAGGAAAGGGCTGGGTTTGCCTCCTCTTGAGGCAGCGCTTGCAGGTTCATGACCTGGTCCCTGAAAAGGGTCTTAGGAACCTTGGGCACATAGCCCGGTCGGGGTCTCAGGATAACGTGAGAAAGTGCATGTGTGAAGTGCAAACTCCAGGCATGTGTCACTGACAGAGAACGCTTGCAGGTCTCCAACTCTCTTGATTGAGGCTAACGCGATCAGGAGGGCCGTTTTAAGGGAGAGGGCCTTGAGCTCGACTGAATCAAGCGGCTCAAATGGGGGTCTATGAAGGCCCGAGAGGACTACTGAGAGATCCCAAGAGGGAAACAGGATAGGCCGGGGAGGCTTCAGTCTCCGTGCGCTTTTCAGGAACCTGATAATCAAGTCGTGCTTACCAAGGGACTTGCCACGTACTGCGTCGTGGTGGGCTGCGATAGCAGCTACATACACCTTCAAGGTGGAGGGGGACAGCCTCCCCTCCAGCATCTCCTGCAGGAATAGAAGCACTGACTGAACTGCGCAACTCTGTGGGTCTTCGGCTCGGGAAGAACACCAGTTTGCGAACAAGCACCACTTTAGGGCGTAAAGTTGCCTGGTTGAGGGAGCTCTGGCTTGGTTGATCGTGTCTACGACAGCAGGTGGTAGATCCACTAGATCTTCCGCATCCCATCCCGACGTGGATGTTCCAGAGGTCTGGGTGCGGATGCCAGAGGGTGCCCCGTCCCTGAGAAAGAAGGTCCTTCCTCAGGGGAATTTTCCAGGGAGGGGCAGTCGCGAGGAGCGTGAGATCCGCGAACCAGGTGCAGGTGGGCCAGTAGGGGGCCACCAAGATGACCTGTTCCTTGTCCTCCCTGATCTTGCATAGCACTGATGCAAGAAGTCTCACTGGGGGAAATGCGTACTTGCGCAGCCCCTGGGGCCAGCTGGACAATAGGACAATAAATCAGACCAACAGAGAGAGTACATGTTTCTTAACTATTCTTTTCAAAACTATCTGTATGTTTATATACACTCACCTAAAGGATTATTAGGAACACCATACTAATACTGTGTTTGACCCCCTTTCGCCTTCAGAACTGCCTTAATTCTACGTGGCATTGATTCAACAAGGTGCTGAAAGCATTCTTTAGAAATGTTGGCCCATATTGATAGGATAGCATCTTGCGGTTGATGGAGATTTGTGGGATGCACATCCAGGGCACGAAGCTCCCGTTCCACCACATCCCAAAGATGCTCTATTGGGTTGAGCTCTGGTGACTGTGGGGGCCATTTTAGTACAGTGAACTCATTGTCATGTTCAAGAAACCAATTTGAAATGATTCGAGCTTTGTGACATGGTGCATTATCCTGCTGGAAGTAGCCATCAGAGGATGGGTACATGGTGGCCATAAAGGGATGGACATGGTCAGCAACAATGCTCAGGTAGGCCGTGGCATTTAAACGATGCCCAATTGGCACTAAGGGGCCTCAAGTGTGCCAAGAAAACATCCCCCACACCATTACACCACCACCACCATCCTGCACAGTGCATGATGGATCCATGTTCTCATTCTGTTTATGCCAAATTCTGACTCTACCATCTGAATGTCTCAACAGAAATCGAGACTCATCAGACCAGGCAACATTTTTCCAGTCTTCAACTGTCCAATTTTGGTGAGCTCTTGCAAATTGTAGCCTCTTTTTCTTATTTGTAGTGGAGATGGGTGGTACCCGGTGGGGTCTTCTGCTGTTGTAGCCCATCCGCCTCAAGGTTGTGCGTGTTGTGGCTTCACAAATGCTTTGCTGCATACCTCGGTTGTAACGAGTGGTTATTTCAGGCAAAGTTGCTCTTCTATCAGCTTGAATCAGTCAGCCCATTCTCCTCTGACCTCTAGCATCAACAAGGCATTTTCAGCCCACAGGACTGCCGCATACTGGATGTTTTTCCTTTTCACACCATTCTTTGTAAACCCTAGAAATGGTTGTGTGTGAAAATCCCAGTAACTGAGCAGATTGTGAAATACTCAGACCGGCCGTCTGGCACCAACAACCATGCCACGCTCAAAATTGCTTAAATCACCTTTCTTTCCCATTCTGACATTCAGTTTGGAGTTCAGGAGATTGTCTTGACCAGGACCACACCCCTAAATGCATTGAAGCAACTGCCATGTGATTGGTTGATTAGATAATTGCATTAATGAGAAATTGAACAGGTGTTCCTAATAATCCTTTAGGTGAGTGTATAATGTTTGCCATGGTATAAATTTACTGGTTAAATCATAAATTACATTTGTCATTATCAGGAGTACAAATATCAGGACCCTTATAATTATTATACATCATATTCAGCATTATACAGAGTTCAATAAAGTAAATTATCGTACCTAAACGTAGTGCAAATTCTCTCTCGTTCTGATAATAGCATCATTGCTCATTGTATTATGCCCTCACATGAGGAGGAGAAACCATCTAAAACAATTTCAAATCTGGCACACATTGGCCTCTGAGACATTGGTGTGATATGCATGAGAGCTGCACAATTGATTATTGAAACTGAGGTCGAGGTATGATTTTAATCAAAATGATTGCGCACCATTGCGATCAGTTTGATTGACGCTCGCTTGCTCAGTGAAGTTTAACGGAGACTCATCATTGGTTCATTGGCACATCAAGGTTATTATCATAAACTAAAACTAAATGTATACAAAAAAATTATAATAATTTCGTAATTTTACGAAATAATTTTAACTGAAATAAAAATCAACATAATTGGAAAAAACTTAAAATAAACTAAAAAAAATTTCATGGCTCTGAAAACCTAAAATAAAGGTTTTTAAATCTTTAAACCTGTTATTGTCTTAACATGAAGATGCCACTAGGTGACGATAGCATTAGCAGAAGGTCTATTGGCCTCATTACATTATTAAAGACAGAGTGGGATGGAATCAATAAAGTACATCATGGAGAGAAGCAAAGCAGATAGAAAACTAGGGTGACCAGCAGTCGGCCCCGGTTTTATGAGGTGTGTCCCAGTGTCCCATCATTTCTTAAAAAAAATATAATAATGTCCCAGTTTCAGCTGTAAGGCTCAATGATTTTTTTCTTTCTTTGAAATTAAATATCATCAACATACTTCTTTGTTTGGTGTCTGGGATCAGTTGCCGGGATGGGAAGATATTTTATTGCATCGCACTCAGGGCCGTAGCTAGTGGGGTGAAAGATGGTGGGGCCGGGTCGTGATTCTACACACCCGGTCCTTTATCAGGCTAATCAAGCCTCCGAGAGGGATAAAGGCCGACTGCGGAGGATGGCGCGGGGGAGAGAGATCGTTTACTGACATGTCCGTCGTGTGTGTGTTTGTCTTTTGTTTAAGTTACTCATTAAAATGTGATTTACATTGCCAAGCCGGTACAAGGCCCAAAGGTATAGGGGGGCCCAAAACTAATTCTAAACTGTATTTCTTTTGTAGGTAAGGGGCCCTGAGCAATATACAGTCAGGGGGCCCAGAATTCCTTGCTACGGCCCTGATTGCCACAGTGTTAAATAAGAGATTGCAGGTAATATTCATACTGTTTTTTTTTTTTTTAATAGTACAAGCACTTAAATATGGAAATATGAAATTGTATTTTAACTTTTAAGTTCCAATGTAAAACTGTGTAGCAAGCACTGAGAAGTCATATCATTATTAAACATGCAATATGACATCATAAGGATAGAATAGGCTATATATAATTTGTACATTTCACAAGTATCTAAAATCGTATAAAACAATAAAATAAAATTTCACATACTAAAAAGATGTTGTATTTTTGTACTTAGATATATTTTAATACAACATATGTATCTATGTATTTATACAGTATACACTGTAAATACCCCCCAGGTGTCCCCGTGTTGCCAATGTATGATGTTTAAACAAAGAGAACAGAAACAATATAATATCCAGTAATTTATTCTGACTCTCTATCTCTCTCTCTCAGGTTGTTCGCTGTTCCGCATAACGCGGCGGCTCATTTTTGCTTATAGCGGCCCATTCGGCACATTTCGCGGATGCACCACCGGCCCGCTCGGTTCTCCCGCTGGCCAGTCTGCCCATGATCGGCCCCAAAGTGCATCGGCCCACCGGGAAAATGCCCAGTATGTCAGATTGCCAGTCCAGCCCTGCTGAAGGAGCTTCTCCGTGCTTGTTGCATATATCCAACAAATCGATAATGAAATATTTTGTCGATGATTTCCATTATTGATAATTATCGATTAGTTGTTGCAGCCCTAATTTCAGATTGCAATATTGTGTAAATGTTGTATTGTGACATCAACATTAAAGAGTTTTACACAGACCCTGCACATGTCAGCATTATTCACAGAAAAAAAACTAAAAATGCTAACTGTGTGGGTCATCGTTTAATATGAAAGCATTTTAGTGAAATATATGGTGATCCGTTTCTAGAGGTAGAATATATAATTAAGAAAAGTTATTATTATTTCATAGCTTTATTATATATATATATAGAGAGAGAGAGAGAGAGAGAGAGAGAGAGAGAGAGAGAGAGAGAGAGATAGATAGATAGATAGATAGATAGATAGATAGATAGATAGATAGATAGATAGATAGATAGATAGATAGATAGATAGATAGATAGATAGATAGATAGATAGATAGATAGATACACTGTATATATTTATTATATATGTCTATATGTGATTACAAATGTGATGGTGAGGTTATAAAAAAAGTGATATTTCAGAGTGATATATCTGTTGAATATGCTTTTATTATTAATTTATTATTAGAGCTCCGCTGAAACTATTACTCGACATTTACTCAACAAAATGTTCATTGTCGAATAGTCATTTGATCTCATTTAACGTAACATGAGATCACATTAAACTCCAATGATGACGCACGCGTGAGAGTAGCACTGCAGCTTGCGCCTGACTGAGGAGAGGAAGAATTACACAGCTCACAGTCCAGATGCTCTCTAAACCTTCCAAACAGCTTCAGGTTAAGTAGATCGCAAAGTATGAGGGAATTATACAAAAATACCAAATAAGTAAATATAGAAGCACTCTCGTTGTGGAATAAGCAGAGCTGGAGCTCTTTAAAGGAAACACCCGGGTGATACATCTTAAATGCATTTATATTTAATGCGCTATAGCTTTATTAAAGTTCAAATTATACGGAAGCAGGTCATGTAATTAACTACAAACTCCGAAACTGGCATTTCTCTGTGCGGTCAGCGCCTCTTCTATGAGTTGCGCGAATGTCCCGATCTAAGGGGGAGAGATTGAAACTGCACCCGTCTGATGCGCGTTCTGTTGTGGATACGCTCATCCCTCGAGCCCGCACTTACTAAAGCTAGATTATAATGTGCTGGCTCATGACTTATTGAATCATAAAATATGTCACTGTGCATATCTTATCATGAAGAAATTTGGTAATACGCAGCTATATTCAAAAGAGAGAGTTTTTTTTGTGAGTTAAAGTTGGACTGAAGTGGGAAAAAAAAGGTGAGAGAGCGTAGTCTTCGGCCCATTATCCACAGCAACAAAATACGTTTATGATTGTTTTGGCTTGTTTTCCAATCAAAATATCTAAAATTAATTTAAAACAATGTACATTTACTTTAGGAACTATACTGCAGAAATTTGTTTTATCTGAGAATGTTGAATATAATATTAAAAATACAAATATTTTTAAATATCTAAAAATCCTTTAAAAAAAAAGATTAATTCATCTGAGAAGCAGCATATAAGATATTTAGAATTGCTTTTAGAGAATAGAGCTTGAATATAAGTATATTTTGTCTTTACTGCACTCGCAGAAGTATGACCAAGTGAAAAATACTCTTATATACAAAATACTCTTATATTTAAGAAACTTGTTTTAAGAGAAGTCTATATATCTTATATATCTTATAAAATATTTTTTCCCTTTAATTCAGTGAATGTAATTTAGAGGTATTTTTAAAAGATGATTTTGTCATCTTTGTTATTAGTAAACACATTTAATACAATCTTTTAAGTCAGGCACAAGGTGAATAGTCGGTTAAGAGCTAATGATTAATCGCAATAACCGCAGAATAGTTGAATAATTGTTCTAATAATCGTTAGATTAATCGATTATCAAAATAATCGTTAGTTGCAGCCCTACCGTATGGATGTCCCAGATGTGTAGAACAGGGAAACAGCACATAAAACAGTGACTGCCACTGTTTTATTTGTGGTGAGGAGGGACATAGAGCAGTTGGATGCTGTAAAAAGACCAAACAGATGAGAAGTACCTACCAATCATTCATAAAGGGGCAGCTAGCAAGCACATGGTTCCAAGTTGATGCAAATATGTCAGAAAACAGACCTCAAGGTGCCAGTGCCAACAGCAAGGTCTTTTCTCACACCATTAAAGAGCGAATTCGCCACAAAATAAAGAGGCAGAACTAGTTGGGAGCAGTGCCTGCTGAAATGTAACATCAATGGTTATGTTGTGACTGTTTTGCTCAACACTGGTGCTCAAGTCAGTATCCTTGACCACAATTGGAAGAAAACATACTTACCAGATCACATACCACGACCCTTAAGTGAACTGATTTGAACCAGCACTCTCAATGTACTGGCTGTCAACAGAGACATTTTGCCCTTTGATGGTTGGGTCGAGGTGACATTAAACCTTCCAGGCAACAGTGACCCTAACCTGGAAATCCAAATCCCATTTCTGGTGGCAAGCATGGCCCTAGAACGACCCCTGCCTGGTTTCAACGTCATTATACAGCTGATTAAGGGACAGACAAACAAAGATCCTGCCTACTATCACTGCACTGCTTAGTGGAGCGATGGAAATAGAAGATGACCAAGCAAGTGTTATTGTGAACTTCATACAGACCCAAAGCCATCAGACTGTCCATCACACTACCGTTAACTCTTTCCCCGCCAGCGTTTTTAAAAAAAGTTGCCAGCCACCGCCAGGGTTTTTGACGATTTTCGCTAAACTTGAATGGCCCGCAGAATATTTTCTTCCATGAATATATGAAGATGCTATATATCAAAATAAAGATCTGAGCCTCTGCTTTTAGGCAAAAAAAAAAACGATTTTATTTTATCTTCATTTGTTCTTTTTTTATTGCCACTTGAACAGAGGTAGGTTTTGTCAAAAACAACATTTCGGACAAAAAGCTGAGAAAAAGGCATTTTTATCAAACAAGTGCTTTAGTATTAGTATGGTGTTCCACTTCATGTTTGAGACGATTGCAGTCTGTTTCTTTGATCAAAGAGTTGCGTACTCTTTCAAAACATGCGTGCGGAACATGCGTCCTTACCGTATACCACCTAAAACACGGATCCCCGGAAAATTCCGTGTTTGGCGGGGAAGCGTTTTTTCATAAAACCCGGAAAATTCCGTGTTTGGCGGGGAAAGAGTTAAAGTAAGATGTAAGGATGTTCTTATTCCTCCAGGTCAGGTGACAAATGTCAGATGCAAAGTGCTTATGGACTTTGACCTGTCAGACCCAGTTATCTTGTTTGAATTCAACCAAGAATACCCACAGCTTGATCAGCTTGACCTGGGTGATGGTCTATTGGAAGTCTGTAAATCACAAAGCCCTTTCGTTAAAGTTCCTATAGGAAATCACACAAGCCATGATGTTACCCTGCCTCTGTGAACTGCGCTCGGGAGTATACAACCAATTGCAAAAATCGTAGAGACAGATCAGCAAGTTGAACCTGCCACTGTTGAAGTCAACTGTGTTAAAACTCCTAAAGATCTCAACAGCAGCAGTAGAGCTGATGCCACATTACGATGGGATCCTCCCGTGGATGTAAGTCTTTTGTCAGAAGAACAACAAAGCATAGCAAGGAAAACGTTCTATGTAGAATCACTGGCATTTGCATATAATGATGAAGTGTGGGCTGTATTCTGAATTTACAAATGGCCATTAATCTCACAGATGATATCCCTGTTCAGGGATCATACACCTCATTTCCGAAGCCCCTGTACGAAGAAGTAAAATAATACATTTAGGATCTTCTTGCAAGAGGGTGGATTGTCATGTCCAAATCACCTTACTTAGCACCAGTCATCTGTGTCCGTAAAAAGGATGGAATGCTTCGACTTTGCATTGAGTAAAGGTTGTTGAACCTGAAGACAGTTCTTACAGGCACCCTCCACCTCGAATCAAAGACCTCACATATACCCTCGGTGGATATAGTTGGTTTTCGATTATGGACCAAGGTAAAGCCTATCACCAAGGCTTCATAGCAGAGGGATCACGACACATAACAGCCTTCATTACTCCATGGGGTCTCTGTGAATGGGTCCATATTCTCTTTGGTTTGATCAATGCACCGGATGCATTTCAACGACATATGGATGAAATGTTGGATACATTGAGAGATGAATGCTGCATCCCGTACCTAGTCATGTGTTATGCCAAAACATTTCAACTCCAGCGGCTTGGCGTTTAACTGAGACTGATCAAATTTTAGATGTTTAAAATGGAAGTGTGGTATGTTGGACGACTAGTATCTGCCGACGGAATTTGCACTGATCCATGAGACCTAGATGCAGTCCATGCCTTAAGAACTAAAACACATACCACTGTTGGAATGCTGGGTTTGTTGAGCTATTATCTCTCATAAGAACAGAAAATCCCTTGAATTATCTAACCCAGCTACGACCTATTGCAAGAGATGAACACAACAGGAACAGTCCAAGAGAGAACAAAGAGTAGGAGGGAAAACTGTCCATTTACCATCTCGGACTCCAGTAGAGTGGACAGAACAACACCAAATAACTTTGTGTAGATTGGTTGATGCATTAAATACTCCACTAGTCCTTGCCTATCCCGACTTTGACCTGCCTTTTACTCTCCACACAGATGCCTCAGAGTAAGGACTATGAGCTATTCTGAGAATTGGAGATTAAGAATTAGTGGATATGACACCTGCTGAACAAAATTATAGACTCCATTCTGGGAAACTGGAGTTCCTCACACTGCAGTGGGCTGTCTGCAAGAAGTTTAAGGACTGCTTGTTCTAGGTGCCTCACTTCACAGTCTACACAGAATTTAACCCCCTGACGTACGCAATGAGCACAGCTAAACTCAACGCGGTGGGCTACAGATGGGTGGGAGAGCTCTCAGACTTCAGATATGACATCAAGTACCGACCTGGAAAAAAGAAACTTGGACGCAGACACACTCTTCCGATTTCAACTTGATATAAATCAGAACATCATGGAATGCACAGAAGATCTATCAGTGAAGTAGTCAAGGCCACCTGAAAAGGAAGTGGAGCTGCTAAGCGACAAGATTTTGCCTCGGTTGCAGTCCTCATCCTGTCACAAAACCACTCACCTGAATACAGTACCCAAGAATGCCTGCAATTGATAGACCCTGATGAGTTGAGAAAAGCACAAAGAATGGACTTGGCTGTTGCCGAAATCATCAAGCTAAAGGAATCCAATGGAACTCTTACAAGTAATATGAGACAAGGAGCCAGAGGTTCGGTCAAAAAGCTGATGCACGAATGGAGAAAGTCACACTTAGGAGGAGGACTCTTGTATAGGAAAACCGCACAAAAACGTCAGTTCATTTTGCCTGTAAAGTATAAACAATCAGTCTTTAAGCACCTACATGTCAACATGGGCCATGTTAGAATAGAATGGGCCATTAGCTTTGCAAGAGAAAGGTTCTGTTGGCCGTTCATGAGAAGGGACATAGAGGTGTATGTCACTAGACAGTGCCCATGTACAAAGCAGAAGAAGCAAGCCTTGCTCACAAAAGCCCTAATGGGCAGTATAACCACCAGTTCACACCTCAAGCTTATTGACTACTTGCATCTGAAATGTAGCAGAGGTGGCTATGAGTAAATTTTTGTTGTTGTAAATAACTGTACAAGGTTTGCTCAAGGCTATGCAACCAAAAATAAGTCAGGAAAAACTGCGGCAGTGAGAATCTTTAATGATTTTATCCCCCGGTTTGGTTTTCCAGCCAAATTACACCACAAACAAGGTTGAGAATTTGAGAATGAACTCAAGATACTGTGACAATTTGCTGAAATGGGACATTCTAGAACTTCGCCATATCATCCACAGGGCAATACAGATGAACATTTCAATAGGATATTGTTACAGATGCTGAGGACATTGGAAGAAAAGAAAAATGGAAGGAACACCTACCTCAGATCCACGTCTACAATTGCACACAACATGAAGCAACAGGATACTCCCCCTTTTACTTACTGAATGGTCATCATCCATGCTTGCCAGTTGAAAATGTAGGTCATACTGGGAGAAGACCATCTACACTGTGAAAGAACAAGTGAATGACATTCCATTGTTCAGAGTGGTAGCTGAGACAGACATACTCTCAAAATGGAGAGTCTTACAAATACATCTTTTGCATCAAGTCAATGACTTACATGTTGATGTTCCAACAACAGCACCTAAAAAGTTGAGAAAGCTTAGACAGACAAAACAACAATCCAGTGACACAGATACAGATGGAGTAATGAAAGTCATTACTATAGGCTACAAATGCCAAATAACTGTATGAATGAACCTGAAATTACCTGCAATTATCCTACCTGTAATGTACCTTCCTGTGATCCTTCACAACAACGACCCTGTGAAAAACCTTTAAGGGAAAAGCAACCTATCTATACAGAGACAGAACAACACTATGAATCTGATGAATGTGAAGAGAGACAAGAACTGGAATATACTGCAACAGAACAAGAACTGTCAGAAGTTGAGAGTAATCAGGCTCCAGCCAGCTTGGAATGAGAATGGCGTTCAAGGAGACCTACCCTGACCACCAATACTGACAGTCCCACAGGCAACGTTAAAAGATCCACATGTGATAAATGGCCAGCCCAGATGTTCACTTACCACACATTAGGTCAGCCTACAGTATAGCCATATCCAACAGTAAACAGTTTAGAGGCTTATGGGATTGGTCAGATACCATTTTGAGGAATGTGACCTTACCACATTCCAATTTCAAATAGTTCCATATACACCGCATACAATTGTGTTTGGGTTTTAAAAAAAAAAGAAAAGAAAACAAGATAGAAATCGAGGTTGAATTTCCTTAATGAATGTAATGTTATGGCAGGAGCCATTTTTATTTTGTTGGTGAGCGCGTGACGCACTCAAAAATGAGTTTTTATATTGTATTCAAAATAATGTATTTGTCTGAGCCATTTTTATTGTCAATGTAAATGTTGTGTTTTCAATGAGTCAGTACTGCTGCAGCCACAAGGTGGCGCTGCTTATGGATGTTAGTGGCATGAGAACTTTCAGCCCTCAGACGCTGACAAGCCACACCTGATGAAAACCACTAATTTGTGTCTTTTCTCCTGATATCTCAGGTATGTTCAATGTAAAAGTTCGGAGGAAAAACATTTTGATTTAAGTTTTCAGTGGTTATTTCTGTACAAAGGTAATGCTTAATTTCACATTGCAATACTACTGGTGTAAATGTTGTACAGTGATTACAAATGTGATGATTGTTCACATATGAAGTTGTAAAGAAAGTGATATTACAGAGTGAAATATCTGTTGATTATGCTTTTATTAATAAGAAATTAAGTGAGTTTAATAAAGATGCTGACAAGCCATGCCTGAGAAAAGCCACTAATTTGTGTCTTGTCATCTTTTCTCCAGATTTCTCAGGCAAAAATATATCTGTCACTCAGGTCCTATGCTTGGTACCTGTAACAATTACGTAGGTCAATGGATGGGTTGGATGGATGAATGCATTGTGTAGATGGATGGATGGATGGATGGATGTGTTATGTGGATGGATGGATGGATGGATGGATGGATGGATGCATTATGCAGATGGAAGGATGGATGGATGGATGGATGGATGGATGGGTGGATGCCAAGTGTTCTTACCAAGTGTTCCACAGGGTTTGTTCTTGTAGATGCAGATGTCATATCTGTAAATACAAGAATTGTTGGGGTCAGTAAACTGCTTGGGTTGCCACAGAGCACACACACACACTCTAGAGAGCTGTGAGACTGTGAGAGCTCTGATAAGTGAGCGAAGACAATGAGAGGAAATGCTTTATGCATGATAAAAGCCTGTAATGTAAAGGCATAACACTTTCAAAACATCTCAGACAATCTCTCCTTCACACACATGTCCTTCACACACATTCACTTTCAACTTTATTTAATCTCAAATGCAATTCTGAGGCACAACATTTTTATTTAACATCTCATTGTGTTGATTAAAGGTATATCACTATTTACCTTAAATTGCCTGTTCTTACAAACACCACTTTAGTCTTGGAAAATATGCTACACTTTCCTTTTCATTGAAGCCATTTTAAATTGCCTAGACAAGTAGAGTGCTACAAAATACAAACAGCTGTGAGTATGTGTGTGTGCTCACAGAGTACTCAAAAGCATTTACTGAATGATGCTGGGTTGAGACCAACTAAATGAGCCAACATGAGAACCCCACAGCATGCATAACAAATTGTCCAGAGTACTCCAGAGGCACAATACACAGACAAACAGAATCCTTAACTATCAAAAAGTACCAAGGTTTGATGGACATGTAACATGGCAGTAATATTTTTGGTCTATGGTATTGGTAGTACATGAATATGGTAGTACCATGAGCAATGCTATACATAATACTACCACTGAACTCTTTTGAAATGTTATATACCCCCACAAAAAGAGTGGAATCATCTGCATTCTGACCTGGTGATGAGCACTGTTTTTTTCATCACTATGTGCATGCTTAACATTTATTTGCATTAGGAGAATGAAAATGTATTCCCTGTAAACTAGACTGATACCAAGTCTCTTCATGTAATATGTCCAAGAGATTAGATTCTTCTGCTTAAACCTGAAGTATGTAATTGAAGCTGATGTGCGTAAAAGTTAAATACTTTCTCCTACCCCTGCAAAATATGCTGAGACAACTATAAGTAAGCTATCCATCCATTCATCCATCCATCATCTACATAACTCATTTATCCATCCATCACCTACATAATACATCATCCATCTTTTTATCCATCCATCTCCATAATGCACCCATTTATCCATCCATTTACCCATCCATCCATCCATCCATCCATCCATCCATCCATCCATCCAAATAATGCATCTTTTCATCCATCATCCACATAATGCATCAATTCATCCATCTCCATAATGCACACATCCATCAATCCATCCTTCTATCCATTTATCCATCCATCCATCCATCTACATAATGCATCTTTTCATCCATCATTCACATAATGCATCTTTTCAACCAACATCTACATAACGCATCTATCATCCATACATCAATCTACATCGTGCATCCATCCATCCACATAATGCATCCATCCAACCATCATCTACACAACACATCCACACTTCTATCCATCCATCTCTAAAACGCACCCATCCATCCATCTCCATAATGCACTGATCCATCTATCCATGCATGCATTTATCAATCTATAAATACATACATGCATACATACTGTTGAAGTCAGAAGTTTACATACACTTAGGTTGAAGTCATTAAAACATTTTTAACCACTCCACAGATTTAATATTAGCAAACTATAGTTTTGAGTAATTTAGAACATCTACTTTGTGCATGACACAAGTAATTTTTCCAACAACTGTTTACAGACAGATTGTTTCACTTTTAATTGACTATATTACAATTCCAGTGGGTCTGAAGTTTACATACACTAAGTTAACTGTGCCATTAATCAGCTTGGAAAATTCCAGAAAATGATGTCAAGCCTGTAGACAATTAGCTTCTGATAGGAGGTGTAATGAATTGGGAGTAATTTCCAAATGTCTGAAGGTACCACATACATCTGTACAAACAATAGTAAGCAAGTATAAAATCCATGGAACCACACAGCCATTATACTGTTCAGGAAGTAGAGGCATTCTGTCTCCTAAAGATGAACGTAGTTTGATGCAAATCAATCCCAGAACAATTGCAAAGGACCTAGTGAAGGTGCTGGTGGAAATAGGTAGATAAGTATCTAAATCCACACTAAAACGAGTCCTACGGTATATTGACAAAACCTAAAAGGCTGCTCAGCAAGGAAGAAGCTACTGCTCCAAAACTACCATAAAAAATACCAGACTACAGTTTGCAAGTGCACATGGTATCAATGATCTTATGTCCTCTGGTCTAACGAAACAAAAATAGAACTTTTTGGCCACAAAAACCATTGTTATGTTTGGAGGAAAAAGGGTGAGACAAGCCGAAGAACGCCATCACAACCGTCAAGCATGGGGGTGGCAGCATCATGTTGTGGGGGTGCTTTGCTGCAGGAGGGACTGGTGCACTTCACAAAATAGATGGCATCATGAGCTAGGAAAACAATATGGATATATTGAAGCAACATCTCAAGACATCACCCAGGAAGTTAAATCTTGGTCACAAATAGGTCTTCCAAATGGACAGTGACCCCAAGCATATCTTCAAAGTTGAGGCAAAATGGCTTAAGGACCACAAAGTCAAGGTATTGGAGCGGCCATCACAACACCCTGACATCAGTTTGATGTTGGGAAGAACAGATAAAGCATGTGCGAGCAAGGATGCCTACAAACCTGTCTCAGTTACTCCAGTTCTGTCTGGAGTAATGGGCCAAAATCCCAGCAACTTATTGTGAGAATCTTGTGGAAGGCTCCCCAAAATGTTTGACACAAGTTAAACAATTTAAAAACAATGCTACCAAATACTAACAAAGTGTATGTAAACTCCTGACCAACTGGGAATGTAATGAAAGAAATAAAAGCTGAACTAAATCATTCAAGCATTCTCTACTATTATTCTGACATTTCACATTTTTTCCACCTTTTTTTATTTTATCCCCTTTTCTCCCAATTTGCAATGCCCAATTCCCACTACTTAGTATTTTCTCGTGGTGTTGCGGTTACTCACCTCTGGGTGGTGGAGGACAAGTCTCAGTTGACTCCGCTTCTGAGACAGTCAATCTATGCAATTTATCACGTGGCTCACTGTGCATGACACCGCGGAGACTCACAGCATGGGAGGCTCATGCTACTCTCTGCGATCCACGTACAACTTACCACACACCACATTGAGAGCGAGAACCCTTAATCATGACCACGAGGAGGTTACTCCATGTGACTCTAATCTCCCAAGCAACTGGGCCAATTTGGTTATTTAGGAGACATGGCTAGAGTCACTCAGCACACCCTGGAATCGAACTCGTAACTCCAGGTGTGGTAGTTAAGCATCAATACTCGCTGTGCTATCCAGGCCCTGACATTTCACAATCCTTTTTTATTTTTTTTTCTCCCCAATTTGGCATGCCCAATTCCCATTGCGCTCCAAGTCCTCCTGGTGGCGCAGTAACTCACTTCGATCTGGGTGACGGAGGATGAATCTCAGTTTCCTCAGCATCTGAGAACATCAATCTGCGCATCTTGTCACGTGGCTTGTCACATTACCACGAAGACGTAGCGCGTGTGGAAGCTTCACGCTATTCTCCGCAGCATTCACGCAAAACTCACCATGTGCCCCACTGAGAGCGAGAACAACATTATAGCGACCACGAGGAGGTTACCCCATGTTATTCTACCCTCCCTAGCAACCGGGCCAATTTGGTTGCTTAGCAGACAAGACAGGGAATGTTTTCTACAATTAAATGTCAGGAGTTGTGAAAAACTGAGTTTAAATGTATTTGGTGAAGGTGTATGTACATTTCTGACTTCAACTGTACATACATCTATCCATTTATCCATCCATGCATCATGGTAGTACCATGGAATTCTTTGAAGTAACTTGGAGTACAATGATGTATGAATTTCACATGGTGCATGAATAAGGTAATCATTCATTACCATGGTATTACATCTGATACCATCAGTATACATAATACTGCTACAGAACTCTTTTGAAAGATAATATACCTCCACAAATAGAGCTGAATCATCTGCATTCTGACCTGGTGATGAGCACTGCTGTATCATGGTGAGCAATTCCATTGTCAGGGATGGAGTTGCCATGACCGTTCCGGTGCAGGATGGATTTTTGCCACTTGCAGAAACTATCTAAAGACTTCCCTGCATGATGGTTAACTTCTAGTGTGGGCTGGCAAGAAAAAGAAGCAAAAACTTGGATCACATACAGTGCATCCAGATTCATTAGTTGTGTTTGCTTAGGCAAGATTCACTATTAATATTGTTCATACTTAGTGTTAGGGGTTGAACAAACCTCTAACCGTAAGTATTAAAGTTTTGTGTGTAATTTGTCCCACTCTGTTTATGTTACAGACAATGATACCTCAAATCCTGCAACTTGTTGAGGAGAGGTGTGCTAAGCAATTGACTTACGATTTTCTTATTGTGCACAATAAAATGGACAAAACGGACAAAAGAAAAACCATACAGTATCTAGCAACCTGAATATCATAAAGGCTTATCAAGTCAAAATGGGCCAGTAAGTAACTTCCTAGAAAACACCCAAGTAACCATATGACAATGCTCCTAAACCACTATGAATACCTTAGCAACCACATAGCATTACACTGGCAATAACCTGGCTAGCATTATCTAATGGATTTATGCATTGGGCAAGCATAATCACAATTTTCTTTAGAAAGAGGATAAATCTAGTAATTCACAATTGCTGTGGGCATTATGTGATCATCATTATGCAATGTGCATGCTCAACATGTTTTTGTATTGGAAGTTATGAAAATGTATTCCCTGGAAGCTAGACTGTTACCAAGTCTCCTTTCTTGTAATATGTGCAAGAGATTTGATACTTCTCCTTAAAGCTGAAGTATGTAATTGAAGATGATGTATATAAAAGTTAAATACTTTTTCCTACCCCTGCTTAATATGCTGAGACAACTATAGATAAGCACTTTGTAGACTATTTCCAGATTTTTGAGTCTTGTCTCTGCCTAATTGCATGATGAGTGTACAGTAGGTCAGAGATATTCTGGTAACGTGGGCACACTGAACCAATGACAAACAGCTGTATTTCCCTCTACCACTGCTAATCTGCCTGGCACCCAAGCTGGCCACAGGACCATTACATTTATAACCCAGGAATGCACACATTGGCATAACCTATAATTGTATCATCCCATAATTCTGTCCTCATAGCCCTGACTTTCCAGGTTTCCTCTACCGCAGGGGGTGGCGGGGTGTGCTCATTTGGAAACAAACCTCATTGGTTCCACCGCAACCACAGGGCACCACACGGCAGTTATCTCAACATAGCGAATACCTATAGCAATAGCCTAATGACTGCTCTCCCATCATTTGTCAAATGACATTAGGCGGAACGAATTACTGGGCCATTTATTTTTAGTTGTCTGCGATTTGGTATCATTAATGCTTCATTAAATACACCGCAAAAACCTCTCCTATCCTTTCACTGCCCTCTTCGTCATCTCTATGAGTCTGTCTGAGGTCTTGACTCTGTCGGCGGGTGTTCCACTCAGAGACCATGCGGAGCGAGCCAAGTCGTCCATGCGATGTCGTCACGCTCTGCTCAGGACAGAGAGGGCAGCCTGAATGCATAACAGAGCCAGATGATTAAGTGTAGAGGCAGGCGGCAAGAACAGTGGTAGAACAGTGGTGGAACATTGTGGATTGCGTGCCTGCCCTTAGACTTGACTCCCTGGATTTTAACATAAATTTTTCTGAGGCCTGTACATTCATCCATGTGGCAATTTGAGAGGTTACAATCAACAATAAGAGCAGTCATGGCAGGCTTTCTGTACACACCCAGTAGAGCTGGGCAGAAAACAGTACAGACTTGTGTGTACTGTCTCAACTGGCTCAGACTAGGAATTACACTTTAGCCTGTAAATTAACAAACAAGGAATTCTTAAACACATGAAGTAAGCCAGACTAAGCAGCAGCATAACCGCAGCAGCAGGCGCAAATTGTGCTTTCACACAGACAGCGTTTTTGCAGCATTTCTGCACAATACAAACGTCAAATATAGGCACGTGGAAAAACTCTTGCAATCTTGTGCACTATGAATGCTGTAACTTTTTAAAGGGGTAGTTATGAAAAAAAAATATATATATATTCTGTCATAATTTATTCATCCTCATGCAGTTCCAAACCTTTATGACTTTCATTCTTCTGTGGAATGCAAAAAGAGATGTTAAGCAGATTGACAGTCAACATTCACTTTCATTGCACTTTTTGTCCATACAATGAAAATGAATGGTGACTAAAGTTGCCGATATATTTCCAGAGAATTTCTACGTACTTCATTCAGGGGTAAAAAGAAGTTAGAAAGAGCCAAGCAATGGTATAAAATTTTCGAACATTCAGAGACCCGGCCACACCGCTGTGGGAACCATTTAGAAGCACATTTAAATATGAGGACGCTCGGTAAAACCTGAACTAATATGACATAAAATTGTGTTTATGAATATAATTCACACTAGATCAGTAAAAGATGCTTTTTTAACCACTCAATGATGATATAAGTTAAGAAATATGCAGTGGAAAACACAAATTTGTCTTTTTACATTAAGACTTCAAGACACTAATGTGCTAACATGCTATAGATGGCCATAATATGTGCCACTTACACTGTGTTATTGTAATTTATGATGACACTAATACAACTGCAGAGATTGGTGGATAAAAGAGAGATAATAGGAAGAAAACAGACAAAAGCATGATGATAATAGGGGCATACCTTAATATGGACAGATGTATGAATGGCTTTCACTGCAGAAGGCACATTAGTGTAACAGCATTTAAAACAAAAGATTCATGGGGCACTTAAGAGTATTTGAGTAGATTTGATTCCTTTTGTATACTAACAAAAACAAATTGCATGACATGGTCTTGGAAAATGTCTCTACGGGAACGATCAGATGAAGGTGAACTTGCACCAGCTCGCTAATAAATGCACGCTTGTGTTAACGTATTGTCTGAACGCTGTGAAAGGAAATTAGCCTCATGGTAGGTGGAGCTCTAGGTCACACCTACCAATGACGTAGACCAATGGCAGTAAGAAGGTGTTTAGCAGCCAGTGAGAAGTTTTCCTAAAAGTTTGCCCCAGTGAGCTGTTTTGAACCACTGAAAAGAACTCAAAAACACCTTTTTGGCCAGATTTTGTTCTAAATGACATCACACCCGTTCATTCTTCGATTTCTTATGAAGTATATTGGGGCATTAAGGCTGTGATTCATCCTAGCATCTCTTTTTCATTTTTAGGTGAACTACCTTTGTGATATGAACAACAAAATAAATAAGTGTCCCTTATGTGTGCGGTGTGAAATGGGCCTAAGCTGTGCATGTATGTGCAAACGTGTTACATAAAGTGTACCTGATCTTCCATGAGTAGAATAAGCCTGGTAACTATGATGTTCACTGCGTTCCCCAGGCTAGAATCCTGGAACAGTTTGGCAACCTGACCTCCAAGGAAACAAGAAAAAACCAGTCTTAAAAAACAGGCCAGTAGTCTGTTTTCAGAGATTTCAAATCCTGCCGTTTACTGTAAAGATGGGCATTTTACAGTCTACTATATAACAAGTGCTAACTGCTGCATTGGGGCAGAGAGATGAGGTAAGCCCTTCATTAAACACATTCCACAATAGTGAAACTATTTGTCTCAATGCCACAAATTGCATATGGGGATTATAAATTGCATAAAAATATGTGGTTTCTTAGGGTGACAGAAGACAGCTGCTTAGACAGGAAGTTTTTTATTGACCAATTATTCCTGAAGCCAATACAAATTCTCTTAACATCATTTCAGATTGTGGGCATATAATACACTTGTATTTTCATTCAGACAGTCAAAACCCTGGAGCAAAACACATCTTAAACCAGCCTAAGCTGGTTTGCTGGTCTTCCAGCCAGGTCAGGCTGGTCTGTTCTCTGGTTTTAGAGGGGTTTTGGAGACTTGTCAGCCAGTCAGGCTGAGAGAGACCAGGTGGTTGACGAGCTAAATGAGCAAAGCACCAGTTTGGGAAAACAAGGATTTTGAAACTTACAATATTCATAACAGCCAGAATGTACTGCTCAATATCACGGCGGCCGTGATAGCTAACCATCATCTTGTCGGCAACCACTAGGGATTCGACGTAGCGCTCTCGGCTGACAGAACGCTTCAGTGGTAATTGGCCCCGCCCCATCTGATTGGGTGAAGGCTTTATCGTTCTCTGCCACCATCCATAACTTTTAATGGGCTTCTCATCTGAGACAAAAAGGAAGTTAGACAATAAGCAATATGTCAAACTTACAATGTTTTAATGTTAACTGTCAAAATGTTGTGCTGTTAAAAATTTTTATAAGGCATCTCAAGTAAATTTCAAATTAAGAATGGCTAAGAAAGAATTCACCTGCTGATAGCACAATTTATTTACATAATTGTCTGCATTGTTTTAGCACCTTATTCACTACAGGAATTATAAAAATTAGACAACAGATTAGACATTTATCCTTTATTTAATGAATATCTGCAGCCGTGATCAATATCAAATGGACAGAATACTTTATAAGATATTCTGTTTACTGCCTGCACAACATTACTTGTGCCATGCAATTAGGGCAAAGTTTTGTGAATAAGGCAAAATCTATAATGAGCCTAATTTATGTAAAAGTAGGCATGTTTGCACTGAAAAAATTACCATGCTAATGCTGCCTTCATGGGCTATTGAAATTATTGTAAATAGGAGTTTCCCACTCAGTAGTAGCACATGAATGACCACTAAAGTCATAATTATGACTGGGAAACTCTGAGATAATTTAGATTCCCAGGCTTTCGAATTGGGAGGAGATGTAAACCTTCAACATGACGGAAGAGAGGACAGTCTCTGTAGAAATCATATTCATTTTTGAAAATACAGCAAATTGTTAGCGCTTTCCATTTTGATCATATACATTTCTGTATAGCAGCAACCATTTGATGCATGTTGTATTTTACCAAAATGCCATTATCATCAGCAGGCTACATGAGTAATATAGTGCATCCGGAAAGTATTCACAGCACTTCACTTTTTCCACATTTTGTTATGATAAAGCCTTATTCCAAAATGGATTAAATTCATTATTTTCCTCAAAATTCAACAAACAATTACCCCATAATGACAATGTGAAAGAAGTTTGTTTGAAATCTTTGCAAATTTATTAAATTCACATGTACATAAGTATTCACAGCCTTTGCCATGACACTCAAAATTGAGCTCAGATGCTTTCTGTTTCCACTGATCATCCTTGAGATGTTTCTACAACTTGATTGGAGTCCACCTGTGGTAAATAAGGTCCCACAGTTAACAGTGCATGTCAGAGCACAAACCAAGCCATGAAGTCCAAGGAATTGTCTGTAAACCGCCGAGACAGGATTGTATTGAGGCACAGATCTGGGGAAGAGTACAGAAAAAATGATGTAGCATTGAAGGTCCCAATGAGCACAGTGGCCTCCATCATCCGTATATGGAAGAAGTTTGGAAGCACCAGGACTCTTCCTAGAGTTGGCCGCCAGGCCAAACTGAGTGATCGGGGGATACAGGCCTTAGTCAGGGAGGTGACAAAGAAACCGATGGTCACTCTGACAGAGCTCCAGCATTTCTCTGTGGAGAGAGGAGAACCTTCCAGAAGAACAACCATCTCTACAGCACTCCACCAATCAGGCCTGTATGGTAGAGTGGCCAGATGGAAGCCACTCCTCAGTAAAAGGCACATGACAGCCCACCTGGTGTTTGCCAAAAGGCACCTGAAGGACTCTCAGACCATGAGAAACAAAGTTCTCTGGTCTGATGAACCAACTATTGAACTCTTTGTCCTGAATGGCAAGTGGCATGTCTGGAGGAAACCAGGCACCATTCATCACCTGGCCAATACCATCCCTAAAGTGAAGCATGGTGGTGGCAGCATCATGCTGTGGGGATGTTTTTCAGTGGCAGGAACTGGGATTGAGGGAAAGATGAATGCAGCAATGTAAATAGACATCCTTGATGAAAACATGCTCCAGAGCGCTCTGGATCTTGAGAGGTCCTGCAAATAAGAATGGGAGAAACTGCCCAAAAATAGGTGTGCCAAGCTTGTAGCATCATACTCAAAAAGACTTGAGGTTGTAATCGGTGCTAAAGGTGCTTCAACAAAGTATTGAGCAAAGGCTGTGAATACTTATGTATATGTGATTTTTTAATTTTTTTATTTTTAATAAATTTGCAAAGATTTCAAACAAACTTCTTTCACATTGCCATTATGGGGTATTGTTTGTAGAATTTTGAGGAAAATCATCTTTTATGTACTAATTGAAGATTGAAAGCTCCAGTCTCCATTCTTTGTATCTGCAAAAACAAGAGGCATCGTCCATGTTTCCTGTTCTTTCTGACAACAAACACTTGATCGTGACATAGCCTACTTGTAATTACCTCTTCAGAAGTGGTAAGGATGATAATTCCAACAGGACATAAAGGCAGCATTAGAATAAGACGCAGGTTTTTGCGCTGAAATACTGTGCGTATATGTGGTGCAACTGTTTATTGCATTTTGCACTTTGTTTTCAATTAAGCAGATGATCTATAAACATTTTCAGTGACAAATTTGAAAACCTACAATACTGAAATGCAAAAGCATTGCTACGGTAGGTAACCATCCTATAAGTTCAGATCAAACCAAATCAGATAGTATCAAAATATGTTTTACGGTATTTTAACCATCATTCAAAGTTTTAAAAACACTTGCTACATTTCATTATCTTTTTCATACTCACCGATGACTCCACAGGACTGGTCCAAATTCTGGTATCTCAGAGATGACCGTTTGTACACCACATGGGGGCGCCCCTCTTTGCCAGCCTCATTAGTGAAGTTTTTGGCAGAAACCAGGGGTTCGATAAGGTACTCCTCACCACCAGCTACAATGACCCCTTGCTGGAAAAGCCATGAAACCATTGATTAGCGCCTCCCTTTGAAGCACTTTTGTTTGAATTGCGAAAGAACAAAACGGTTGGTGGTTCCTTATCCCTGGCCTCCCTGGATGATCTGATTTTACATGATGGACAAATTACAATCCCTGACAAGATAATCATATCATCCTATCATTAGTCTTGACTCTACAATAATGAGCTTGCACTGAGTCAGACAACGAAGGGTAATAATCCTGGTTGAAATGGGAACTCATAGCTGTTTCCTCTCTTCATCTTTCTAAGGCACACTTTCAAAGTGCGCATAATCCTCTAATTTGCTTAGTGATGCTCTTGTGGACACACTGGTGAATTAAGTCATGGTACTCTGACCACCAGTAATTAACCTAAGAGCCTCTTACCGCCTTTGTGAGCAAGCTTAGTCCTTCATTGTGTTCACTCATGTTAGCGCACACCCAAATAATCACAAGCTGAAAATAAATAATTTATCAACCAGACAGCCAAACTGGTCAAGAATCAAAGATCTTGTGTAAGAACATTGATAACATATATTAGCATCTTTGATGGCAGGTACTGTAGTTGGATTATCCAATGACCAATTCTTAAAATATTACATTTGGTCCCCCCAATCATAAAAATATAGTTACAGTCTTGATTTTCTCTCATAAGGTTCTCACTTACAGTCCATTTATTTTCAAAAATGTTCTTTGTTTCAAATTTCAGCTTCTTGTTTCAGATCATTGATGAATTGGACATTATTAGTCCAAAGGCATTTATCAGACCGACTAAACACAAAATTTGACAGGTCCGAATAAATAATCATTAGTCTTGACTCTGTAATCTGTTTGTGCAGGTGCATTACCAGCCCAAGCAAGTAACGAGCATGCCACAGCATGCTACTTGAAACTAAATCCATCATTAGGTTCAAAACACCTGTTTTTGGATCTGAGCTTCACACCAGCTGGGAGAGACAGGATTCAGCAACAGCTGCCCATTTCAGGTCTGCATGGGTGCCATAACAGCTCACTCAAGTGTGGAAAGAAGAAGATTACAAAGTATCATACATCATGATCTCAGTATTATCTTTATGGATATCATCTGTGGATCTTCTTGCCATGTGGTGGAAATATCTCGCTAAGCAATAAAGTAATTTAAGGTTATAGCTCTATATCATTTCTGCTTGGTACAGGTGCCTTTATTAAGAGTTTTCACCCAAAAATAAAAATGATGTTGTCATTTACTTAACCTCATGTCCTACGAAACCTGTATGGTGCTTGTCCTTTTTTTAAGAATATAGTCACTCTTTTTCATATAATGAAAGTGAATGAGGTCCATATGACTTTTGTGCTATATTTCAAGTCTTCAGAAGACAGATAATAGCTTTTTGTGAGGAACAATTGAAATTACCTGTAACGTTTACATGGACACCAGAAAGCGGCTTATTGCTTGAAAGCTGTGTATTGCGAGAAAATAGCGTTCCGGTTTACATGCACTGTATAAGCGGCATACTCTTTACTTTTGTATACATGCGGCTCCGTCAGTAAGCAGTTTTCTCCACAGCAACGTATTTACCAACAATATTGTGTAAATAACAAACATGGTATCCAAGGAGGACTTCACTTTTTTATGCCCCATTCCTTCTCTATTTTTCCAGATATTCCAGAGTTGTTGCTGTGTTTGTTTCCCTCTAATGTAAGTCTCCGGGAATCCCCTTAATGTACAAGCAGATATACGTAAACGTGAGGGACCATCAGTATTTTACATTGGTGTGTATAAATGGGTGTACTGTAGTTTAAAGTGTATGTGCTTTTTCCACTGTACTCCCAGAAATGTTGAATTTCGCTGCATTTACTTATTTTTGGGCTCTATCCTATGATGTTTGTTACCTGGTCTTTTCACACACATGCGCAAAAACCTGTAAGAACACTGCTTAAGTGTTTACATGACCACATAATCAGCATTTCGTTCAGAGAAACCTAGAGTGTTAAACTGCTTTCTTTTAATACCTTAAATGGCGTAAGGAAATCAGCGTTCTTGTTTACATGACATTTCAGAACTCCACT
This sequence comes from Xyrauchen texanus, assembly GCF_025860055.1. Lineage (NCBI taxonomy): Eukaryota > Metazoa > Chordata > Actinopteri > Cypriniformes > Catostomidae > Xyrauchen > Xyrauchen texanus. Next base: position 28,535,406 of record NC_068302.1, on the reverse strand, counting down.
TATTGCAAAAACCTTGAAATAAACTTAAGTGCATGTAAACGTGGTCACTGTTCACCGATAATCTTGCCATCCAGTTGGCTGTTTACCTCTGCAACCAGATCAATGAATCAGTGAGTTAAACTCAAGAAGAGTAATTCGTGAACATATCTTTCATAATGTTTTTGGGAACTGGATCGACATATTAATTAAAAAGAGCTGACAAAAAAGAATGATTCGTCCATAAATCAGACATCGCTACTTCTCTCATAAACTCAAATTTATGCACCAATGAGAGCTAAGGCAGATGTCAAGATTTTCACCCAAATCGTATGACTGCAGACTTGGAATAATGCACATGAGTGGTTTGGACCACCTTTACAATGCTTTTATGGAGATTTTATGTACTAATTGAAGATTGAAAGCTCCAGTCTCCATACTTTGTATCTGCAAAAACAAGAGTGACCAATACATTCTGCTTAACATCTCCTTTTATGTATCACAGAAGAAAGGAAGTAATATGAAAAAGTTCGGAATGACAAAGAAGTGAGTAAATGATGACAACATTTTCATTTTTGGTGAACTATTTAAAAAAGTACAAAGAAGCTCACCAGGCCATTACAGTTGCTAAGAGCCACAGAACTAGAGTGAGGCTGGTGCTGTAGGTGACCCACATAGTGGCAGTTGGCTAAGTATGGGTGACTCCAGGCCAGGTGACCACTCTTCCAGTATTCCACACGAAACTTTCGTGAGAGCAGTCCTTCCTGCAGTGTGAGGTTGAGGAGGAGATCAGTACTCGAAGTGGAGAGCTGATAGTACAGCTGTGGATCTGGAACGTGCTGTGTTTCTGTGCTACGCCGCTCTCGGCCATGCCTATAAGGGGTCTCCTCTTCTGATAGTGTTTCCCCATGCGGCCCAACACGCACTGGGATGGCGATCTCATACTGGCCCAAGTTGGACAGAAAGTCAGCTGTGGAAACACAAAAATTTTTCCTGAGATTGGTGAAGGGAAGTTGTGTTGAGTTGACTGAAATAAAAGTAAATGTATTAAAATAACTGATATACACTCACTGAGCACTTTATTAGGAACACCCGAACACCTCCTTATTTATCTAATCAGCCAATCGTGTGGCAGTGCAATGCATAAAATCATGCAGATACAGGTCAGCAGCTTCAGTTAATGTTCACATCAACCATCAGAATGGGGACATTTTTTTATCTCAGTGATTTTGAGTGTGGCTTGATTTTTGCCAGACGGGCTGGTTTGAAAATTTCTGTAATAGCTGATCTCCTGGAATTTTCATGCACAATGGTCTCTCTATATATATCAAAGTAAACTAAATAAATTAAGCTACAATTCGTCTGAAATAGTCCACAACACAACAGAACATTGAAGGAGGGACCTGAGCCATAGTTACCAAAGTATACACTAGAGACTTGCCCATACAAAAATCGAGAGTCCAAGGCAAATTTACCCAAAACTTGCAGCAAATACACCCATTATTATTTTCAGATGCAAACATTTGCATGGGTGTTGTGGTGTTAACCTTTTTTAGAAGTTATATATATAACCTTAATATATATATGCCACTTTATAAAAAAAAATCATTCATTTTTCACACATCAGCACGCTAATAAAAATGATGTCCACATACGATGATATTGGGATGTTATTCCCTCATAAATTAAAAAAACATGTAGTTATTGGAGAAACACTAATTGTTATTTTTAATAACTTTCAACATTATCACATCTGTTGGTCATTTCGCTTAATTTTTATAAAAATATTTTATTTTGTTATCACTGTACAATACAATTCTATTCATTAACATAAGTAAATGCATTCACTGTGCATTTTCACATTGCGAATCTATGGGTTCATCCAAAAGCTGAAAAATTTAGCTTTTATAGGCTTTATATGGAGTTTGGATCAAATGTATAGTTATTTTAAATAACTTTCAACACTAACACATCTGTTGGTCATTTCGCTTCATTTTTGTATACATTTCCCATCTGGATGGCCGTGACTTTGTGAGTATAATATTATACCACGAATGAATAGGAACGCGTTCGATGCATGCACACTACAACTGCTTTGTGACAGTCTTTTTTTGCACAGTCAGTGGCCAGTGCATGCACAGGCGATGCGTACAGATGTGGACCTAGGTGCGTAAATCTAGGTGGCTGTGGGCCCTTTGCATCACACATACTGTGCGCAGAGGGACTCGCAACGTGGATGCACAAAGTGTACTTTGGCCTTAAAATCCAAGTTTTTTAGTTCAGTTTAGGCTGCAGATGATGGACCACTCAACATGTTTGGCAGACATGTAGGTGGGTTTCCATCCAACTATTTTTATATGCAATTTGAAATTGCCCATAAGAAATCCTGAATGGAAATGCTTGATATTCGAATAAACTTTCTAAATTCGCTTAAAATTTAATGCGCTAGGAGGAGATGGATTTTCTAGAGTTTCGCAGTAGTTAAAATGCACATTATGTTGATGGAAACGGTTTATTCGTGGTTAATTGTGCATGTGTTATGAGCGTGTGATAACTTCATGTGACTAGTCCACCTAAAAGTCCGACCTTGGCACACAATTCTTTAAACATAGCGCTTGTCATTTGGAAGTGTTTAACCCACAGCTGGTCTTTAAAATGGGTCCTCAAATATCAGCAAGAACAGTTTTGAGAGCGGGCGCTCCCAGGCATGCAGAGACTGACGGTGTGTGGGCATCACAGCTATTTCAGCCTACATTATATCAGATATTACACACAGATATTACACACTATATTGCTCTCCTAGGTGGCTGTCCTACCTGGTTCTCCTGAGTGGTTTACACTATTTAAAGCTCCAATATTCTAACTGAAATTCTTTAAATGCCTTCCTCCTATATTAAAGCTACAGTAATTAGATAAATGATTTAGAGAAATATAGAATAAATCAAATAATAACAAATTATTTGCCAGCTAGGATTAAAAACGTCAATTACAAAAATTACAAACCATGGGAGATCTGAATGCAGATTCCCATTATTAAAATTAAACACATAAATGTGTGGGATCGTTTGACTGCAAAGAACCTTGAACAATGTGTCACATTTCCTTAAATAGGAAATATCCCATTGGGTTCCCCAAATCACACCCATCGCTAACAAACCCGGCCTCGTACCCATAGGTAGAAGGACCGAGGTGGGGAGCGGCTGGAGTGACTTTCCCCCGGAAGAAGGAAAGCAGTGAGAACATGAACCATCCACGAACGCTGCCTCAATGTGACTACGGCCCAGAAACATGAGACAGCATTCATGTACGTCAGAGTTGACAGATAGCAACTCTTTTAGAAGGAAATATACTCTTTTTTTTTTAAGAATATATAATCTTTCAGCTGTTGAAGCGCCTAGGGGTGTACTCTGCACTAGTCATCCACGAGGGGGAGGAAGCTGCTGAAATGCACCATATATCCAACAGCAAATGCTTCTTGTGAGGTGAATGGAGCAATGGGGAACAATGGGAATCATTGGCCTTTTCTCAAAGATCAGAGGTGTTTGGGTCTCAAAAGAGCGACCCCTGTATCGACACAATGTCGAGTGAGTGACAGATAGGGAACAACTTATTTGTAGTCTTTTTCATAATTATGTACCTCCGATCTTTCACAATAAGTATTTAAAGGTAAAGCATATCTTGAATTGTTTGTTAAAACTCTTATTTTTGTAAATTCCATTTGGTGCCCCTAGTGGCGGAGAACATAATTAATGATTTTACCTTGAAGGACAAATACACAAAACAACTGAGAACTTCAATAGTAAACATAAACAATTTGAGGCAGATATGTGGGGCGGAGAGCTGGGTCCCTTGCAAAGAGCTGGCTAATAACAAGGCTTTTATTCAGTTGCAGTTATGTACTCTGACCGTGTCAATTGGGGAACAAAAGAGTTCACAGTGAAACCACTGAGAAGACCACAGAGAAGAAAAGCTAGCTAGCAGCCCAAAGGCCAAGGGCTACCTGTTGCTATGGAAATCCTGAAATTATAAACTTCCTGTCCCCGTCAGTGGGCCTAGAGATTAATTGTACAAATTCAGTGTTGGAAAGACAGGACCCAAGGGGCTGAGATCGCCAAGGACTATTTCATACATTCAGAAACTGTCCTATGCCAGACTCAGTATCTTTAATGTGAAAGTAGGATCAAGGATCCATTGTGTTGTTTACACTACATGGCCAATTCAAGCAAACAGTGAACAGGGTGACAGAAATGTCTCTTTTGTTTGGGTCCAGAGCAATGAAGACGAGACTTGTGTGACTTCTTTCAGCTTGTCTTACTACTTTCCGTAATCTCTCTTGAGTTGCAGGACCATAATAAACAATTCACTGTAGGAATTCTGCTTTACAAAGCAGTAGAAATACATTAGAGTAGCATGTGACTTATATTAAAGGTGACATTGTGTACAATGGCAAGAGGATAATAACACAAGCAACATTATAAAATACAGTCAATTTAATTAAGACTTTCATGAGGAGAGAACATGGCCCAAGACTAGGCCACTTTGATAAGACTGTCCAATTACTGAATGTGCAGCTGCCTCTGAGCTCCAAATGTGTTTTCGTTGGATTTTCAAAACCTATGCTGTCTCAAGCCAACCAGCTGAGGAGCCCAAGAGATGGAGGTTCATTCTTAAGATTAAGAATAAGCTCACTGCTGGCCTTATACACCCTAAAGTCCATCAGCAAATGCTGTCTGGTCATCTCATGTGCAAGTTTACCAATTATAATGAAATGTAATAGTAATCGAGGTGGTGCAATGCCTTGTGGTTTTAACATCTGGACCAGATTAGTTAACAATATTAGTTAACATGAACTAGCAATGAACAATACTTTTAAACCACTTATTTATTTGGTTAAACGGATAGGTAACCTAACATTTTTAATTAATATATTATTTATTCATATTAATTCCTTATTCATGAGTACTCCGGTTCATACAAACAAGGCTGGCTATAGAAATGCATGTCTTCTTCGACTTCAAAGACTTCAGACATGTTTTGTAAGTTGGGTTCTCTAGTGCTGCTGTGTTGTGTTTTCTGTTGTTAGTATCTCTATGCTGGTCAGATTATTCCCATAAAGCGAGTTTTCAGTTGAACGACCCATGTCGTAAGAGGGGGTCGGCAAAGCTGCTGCTCTCATGCACTCTCATGAAGGCACGTGCACAGGAGAACAACAGTCGGTCAAGATTTTACTAAATAGTAAATTAGATTTTTGTTTGTTTCTCACCAAACCTTATCAAATGCTTTCAGATCATGGCATGAGTCACATTGAATAATTTATTAGACTTCTGAATTATACTATTGTATCCTTTTAAAGCTTGAAGAGTTGGTCACCATCCACTGCCATTTTATGACATCACTGGGCATATTTTCTTCAGGTCTTTAGTAAATTGGGACATCATTTCACCCCCAGCACACCCTGTGTATCTTATGTTTATCTTATGTGTTATGTGTAGCTCAATATGTATTTGACAGCCAGTTGCATCTCAGGAAATTTCAGTAATAAATTCTGTTCTAGATTTGTCCTGATTTGTTGCATAATCAGGGTACCCACGCATCCTGGAAAACCTGGATATTTAATGCAGTTTTCCAGTCATGGAAAATGAGAAAAATACCCAAATGTCCTGGAAAATAATAATTTGTCCTGGAAAATAGTTATAATAAAACTGTTTGACTGTGTGGCTAACATGGTTACATGTACAAAATCATGCTAACGATCGGGGGATAGGTGTCAAATACACAAATTTGTATAGTTTTGTAGCACATTTAGGGGTTTTAATGAAAGTTCGCTATCTTGTTAGTTTAGCGGTGTTGTGTTATGCTATTAGCTTAGCTGTACTGTGTTTAAAATATGCCATCGGTAGGTGCACATGCACAGTAAATTACCCCGGAAGGGTCTCTTTGGGACTTCCAGTGAACTTTCTTCGCCATAGCAAGCAACACCAGTGATTTGTGATCTGGGTCAACACTAATTTCCTTGATGCATATGAACGTCAGCGCGTTCCACAATGCATAAATAAACAGTATTCAGTTAAAGTGCACAAATTCTCACACCAATATATGTAGCGAATTTGGTATGATAAATGTTCACTGCACGGGTTAATGTGTCGTGTACATTACCATTATTTGAAAGGGAAACAGTATGTGTGAGCTAGGAAATAATTAAAACTATTAAAAGTAAATGGTCCTCTTTCTACATTACTATGTAAGGAAATTTATAATGGAATCAGTCCCGTTTGACAACCGTTATAATTTAGATAAATTACAAATAACTAGATAATTTGTCTGAATAAAATTCTCCACCATTAAAATCGTAATACAATGTCTAGTTGTATCAGCTCACAATTTCTACTGTAGGGAATTAGCTTTAACAAGATAATTATGATTCATTCTCTTATTGGAGTAATATTCTTCTCATGGCTTATTGACAATAATATTACACATTTAGGTATAATTTTGAAGTGAAATCTTTTAGAAACAGGGATGAGATTATTTATCAAAATATACCACAATCAAAATATATTTAAAGGGAAACATGAATAATTAACCATAACTCGTTATAATTAATTATGAACATTTGGATCGGTAAATAGAATCAGCTTGAGGTAGCTGAATTAATATTACAATCAATTTATCTGTTCGTCCAGCGAGCACTCTTTTTTTGTCTATTGTCTATCAATTCTCAGAAAGGATATTTTTCATGAGCACACAAAAATAACTCTTTCTTAGCCTGTAGCTGAGATCGAATCGTTAAATTGACGTTGATATACAAGCAGACCAGAATCAACTCATATATGATGAAGTAAGGTCTGTAGAAACCCTTCTTCATCTTGGCTGGAGGGACAGGCTCCATCGCGTCTTTGAGTAAAAGGGTCGCCATCTCAGCACGTAGTGTGTGGGCGTCTTCGCCATGCACCGAGTTAAAGCGGACACCATTGAAAGGGGGCGGGGGCCTGGCGAACTAAATTGCGTAGACGTGTCGGATGGTCCTGGCCAACCAGCACGACGGGTTGGGAAGTGAGAGCCACGCATCCAAGCTTCAAGCGAGGGGGCACTAAGGGGACGATCGCTTTCGACATACCTGGTGAGGCTTTGCAGTGGGACGGGGTAGGTAGTGTGGCATCGGGAGGCAAGTGCATCCCGAGGCACTGGTGCTGAGAGAAGACTCGAAGCACTTACCTTGCTCCGCACACACGGCAGGGGGCGGGTTAGTGACTGAGGAGGTGGTCCCGTGTAGGCATCCTCTGAACTCGTCAGAACCGGCCAGTCAGGGCTCCGCGCTGACGGTGGCCCGGGCAAGCATATCAGCCTTCTGGGCGTCAGCCTCAGACTGGGCGTGCCGACCCGAAGGCGGCAGTCCAGTCAAGTCTTCTGCGTCAGACGCCGGAATGCTCTCCGATACAGCGGCGAATTCATCATCCAGTTTATTAAACACAACGTTGAAGTGAGTGACGGACGGGGAACTGTTGTTCTGTGCTTTGAGCCCATTTCTTACGGGGAAAAGATTGCTCTGGCATGCAGCTAGCCTCCCCTGCTTGGAATGTCACTGATGTCCACTAGTTGTTGGACCTTGTAAAGACAGCGTAAAGGCTTGATGTGGGGGAGCACTACTTGGGCCTACTTGGACCTTTGCTTGTTACAGTCTTGAGACATCTGTTGGCTTATTCATTAAAAAATGAATAATTGTGTGTCTGATTGGTTCAGATGCTACAGTTTTATCATGGCTGCAAGATGCACATTGTGAAACAATAGCCCCTTTCACACATTTGTAAGAACATTTACTGCAATTTTCAGGTTAGAAGTCATGTGTGAACACGACCCTTTTGAAAATACTGGTAAATTTTGCTCTGGCAATTTGCCTGAATGAGAAGTTTATCATTGTATCATGGTATGTGTGAACAGTACATGTGATACATTTACCAGTAAAGGCAACCCAAAAATTTTCATGAAATGTACCTGGGTGAAAAGGGGTATTGTCAATAGTTGACCATCACGAAAGAAGTCCTGTACCGTACATTCTCTGTTCATCTGCTGTCATCTCTGCTTTGCTCCGACTAAATAGTTTTAAGTATTGATATAGTAAAAAATATAATATTTTCGTTCTAACATTGCTGTTGTGTTAACTACAAAAACATTTGAGTTGTAAAACAATGGTTGTCTCTCAGACTGCTGATTTTTTTGAAAATGAGTTCACAACACAAGGTAATAGCATGGTGATGCCTTTACACCTTTACACAATTTTCAATAATAAATGTACAATCTGAGTCTGCTTATACCTCAGTTAGATGTGGGGCCCTATGATTTTCACAATGTGGAATCATTGAATCCACTAATAAAAATGGCATTAGCTACAGTACAGTTCATGTATAAAACAAAAGAATGTACAAATAATCAAATAAAAATTGTGATGTCCTAGTGTGATTTTTAAACTGGAAAAGACTGTGATTTAATTAAATAAATGTATAATCTGCATGTGCTGCATACTTTAAAATGAATGTATACCATAAAAATATACCATAATTTACATAATGTCCTTGTGTGTGTTTTAGCTTAAACATTACACCTGTTGGGCAAATAAAATATCCTGGAAATGTCCTGGAAAATTGCCTTGAAAAGAGTGGGAACCCTGATTATCTCTTTGATATATGAAAATTAAAACATCAAAATATATTTTATTTTATTATTTTCTAATGGTTTTGAAAACACTTTGACACTATCTGGGCATTTTGTAGATCCATTTTGTGATAGATAAAAGTGCCAGGTCTCTAAAGACCCAAATATTAAAAGACACTTACGTGCTCAAGCTGAAGCCCCTGAGCAGCAGGCCAAAAGCCCGAACCATAGCATTTTCTTGTTCTTAGACTTTGATAATTTCACATGAAAGAAACATGATCGATTCAAGGAATGCAAGAAACTCTTACACCTTACACTGATGTTCTCGGAGGTTAAAAAAGGTTTTCGAGCAATGTGGGCTGGTGGGCTTCATTACATTTATCTATGATTGGGAAGGTTAATGTTATTAAAATGTATTGTATTCCAAAATGTAACTACCCGCTACAATCTCTCCTTGTAGATATCCCCCTCTCTTATTTCAAACAATTTGATAGCATAATGAAGTCCTTCATTTGGAATGGTAAGCATCCAAGATTACAATTCAAAAAAATTACATTTTTGTTTACACATTTGTTTAATTATTATGCATTCCGTCTCAGACATTTGGCTCATTGGTCGGTTTCACCTGAGAGAGCCCCACCCTGGTTCTGTATAACATTTCTATCAAACTAACCAGAGAAGTGAAGTTACACCCTGTTATCTCGTATTTGCACTCGGTATGGACAATAGTGTCCAGAGTGTTTAATTCTGAATTTTGTTATAAATGTTGCTTCGAGCATATGGCTGATCCCCAAATTATGTATTAATAAGTCAATTTTCTGTTGGTCAGAGTGGATTGTGAGGGAGGTTAATACGCTCAGTGACCTATATGATATTGGAGTGTTGTGATCCTTTGAAAATTTGGTTCAACATTTTGGGATTCCCAGATTTCAGTTTTTTAGGCATTTACAGCTGTGCCATCTGCTTTGTACTATTTTTGGGAGTAGTATACTCCCCCTAAAGTGGCAGATACTCTGGGAGTGGTGATTACAGCTTTTGGAAAAGGTCATGAGGCATCAGTGCTATTTCCCTGCTAATTCAGAGTATGGGTGACAAAACTTCAATCAAGAGATTATAGGAGAAAGATTTAAACTTGGTATTGGAGGAGAGAGTGTGGGCTAGGATTCTAAAAACATCTAGTCTGTTTCTAGAGATGCAATATTTTTTTTTTACATAGATTCTATTGGACCCCCTCTAGATTGTATACACATGGGAATTTGGTTGAAGTTTCAGAGTTTTGCTTGTGTCGTGTTGCCCCAGACTTTGGGTTTTTGGTGATGGGGCAGTCATCGGTATAGGAGATAAATACATAAACCTGACCAATAATATGACAATAGCATGAAGATTGTTTTAAGGGGATGGAAGTTGGCTGGAGCACCCTCATTTTGGGAGAGGTGCGCGGAGTTGGGGAGGGTGGCAGCTTTTGAGGAGGTGTCATGTAGAAGGCTGGGGATCTGGGATTCACTTGATGGGGAAAGGGGCAGTTAATTTACATTTAACGGGTCTCTCGGGGAGGGACGGTGAAGAGAGAGGCATAGTTTTAGATGTGTATGATTATTGTTATATTAATTATTATTATATTTTTTATTTATGTATTATTATTATTTGCGTGTGTGTGTGTGTGGGTGTGTGTGTGTGTGTATGTGTGTGTGCGTGTGTGTGTGAGCGTGTATTTATCACTTTGTGGGGACCAAATGTCCCCATAAGGATAGTAAAACCCGACATTTTTGACCTTGTGGGGACATTTTGTCGGTCCCCATGAGGAAAACAGCTTATAAATCATACTAAACAAGGTTTTATTGAAAATTTAAAAATGCAGAAAGTTTTCTGTGAGGGTTAGGTTTAGGGGTAGGGTTAGGTTTAGGGGATAGAATATAAAGTTTGTACAGTATAAAAACCATTATGTCTATGGAAAGTCCCCATAAAACATGGAAACACAACGTGTGTGTGTGTGTGTGTGTGTGTGTGTGTGTGTGTGTGTGTGTGTGTGTGTGTGTGTGTGTGTGTGTGTGAGCGTGTATTTATCACTTTGTGGGGACCAAATGTCCCCATAAGGATAGTAAAACCCGACATTTTTGACCTTGTGGGGACATTTTTTTGGTCCCCATGAGGAAAACATCTTATAAATCACACTAAATTATATTTTTTGAAAATGTAAAAATGCAGAAAGTTTTCTGTGAGGGTTAGGTTTAGGGGTAGGGTTAGGTTTAGGGGATAGAATATAAAGTTTGTACAGTATAAAAACCATTATGTCTATGGAAAGTCCCCATGGGACAACATGGAAACATGGAAACACAACTGTGTGTGTGTGTGTGTGTGTGTGTGTGTGTGTGTGTGTGTGTGTGTGTGTGTGTGTGTGTGTGTGTGTGTGTGTGTGTGTGTGTGTGTGTGTGTGTGTGTGTGTGTTTACTAATGTGAGACCACAGGGATGTTCGTTGGGGGTCACATTGGGGTTGTTGATTGGGGAGGGGAGGGTTAGTAGTGGAAGTTAAATGTTGATTCATTGTATAAATGTTTTGTTTTCTTTGTCATTTCTATGAATCAATAAAAAATGTAATCTTAATAAATGCTATTAAAAAGTATTGTTATATATATCATTGTTAGTTTCTGATACCTAATGCATTTACAAATGTTATTAAATAGAAACTTTTAGTAAAATGTTTTATTTTTTGGAAGTAACAAGTAAAGTTACATGTTACCTTTATAATTTACACCATAGTACCAGAATAACATTTTCAAATAAGTAATGTCTGTAACTTCTCTATTTAATTAATACATTTTCTGTCAAACACAATTTTAAAAACCTCTCCCTTCCATATAATATAGTGAAGTAGGCCTATGCGTTTACTTAAAACAATCCCCAACAATAGCCGATTTTCCACCATTGGGCCGAACGGTTCTCGTTCTGAATGGTTCTCGTTTCGTGCTGATCCATTTGGCAGGTTATGATTTGTTTTTCCACTGTGCTGCTTGAATGTACGTAACAAATACCTCAGTTGGCGATGACGTGAGAGGTAAACACTGGAGCGAGAGCGCTATGGAGAATAATCACATATTCCAGTTTTTAAGACTGCTTTCCCCCCTGATTTTTGCTCTGCTAAAGCAAATGAAAGACATGTCAAAAAAAGAAAAGAAAAGAGAAAAATGCGGGAGGTTTACCATCATTTGCTGAGAAGTTCTCTAGACTAGCTAAAAAGGACATAAATTGACTAAATATTATATGAGTAATATAATTATATGTTATCTACTTTTCAATGAGCTAACCATCATCATAAAATCATGAAGATACACCAAACATACAGTACACAATTTTTTATTACATTTTATTAACCTCAACATAGCGTACTTTGCGAGTTACCTAGAAACAAAAGAATTACATTGGCAATGGCAAATGACAATTGCGAGTTACTGTGTACTAAAGCCATTCTACCATCACGGTTAAGCACGGTTAGCTAACTGTGCTGAGAAATGCGGGCCGAGAATGTTTTGTAATCATGCGGTGCCGAATTTTGCTTTAGTAGAAATACTACTGGAACCATTTCTCACCCTGTTCAGAACCATTCGGCTCGTTGTCAGAAAGGCAGCTAAGTTAGGGATAATGTACAGTCAGCCATTGTTATCGCAAATTATTACAAGGGTCTCTGGAATACTCAATTCTGTTATACAAGTACTTCTCGTATCTCAACTCATATCATTGTTTCATTTCCATTTACTTATTTGTTTGGCATATATTCTTTAATAAACTGGATAATGAGCAGTCAGACAGTAATTTTCACAAAATACTGTAAACACCACCAGAATTCCAATGCAAAACTGTGGTGAAAATCAGCTGTTCAGCAATTTCTTTCTTCTCACATAACAAAATTCCAATGTAAATCAATATTGTATGTCCATTTACTTACTTATTTGGCAAGTTGTCTTTTAATAAGCTGGATAATGAGCAGTCAGATGGTAATTTTCGCAAAATAAACACCAACAGAAGTTTGACGCAAACCAAAGGTAGAATTCAGCTGTTCACCGATTTCTTCTCACATAATAACGTAATTTCAACGCAATGATAGAGAATGGTGACTGAAGCTGTTATTTTGCCTAACATCTCCCTTTGCGTTCCTCTGAAGAAAGAAATTCTGACAGAATTTTCATTTTTGTGTGAACTATCCCTTTAAGCAAGGCATTTAGCCCTAAGTTGAGGGACTTTCCCTAAAGTACAAATTTACTTTAAGTCAATGTGGACAAATAAGTCAGCTAAATTAGCCAATGCAGGCCTAAATGTATTCCATGCTAGCCTCCCTCTAAATCTCTATCTCAGACAGCCCGTTTAACAGGAGCCAGGGGCACAGTTGGTTGTTATGTCAAAGCATGAAAGTGGAACTGTACAACACCCCCTAAGATCGCAGTAACCCAGCCCTTTGACCACCATCAACGGGTGCTATCTAAAAGTAAACATAAGGCCCACAATTGATGGAAGGGTGCTCCCTACTCACACACCTACAGGAACTACTGATCTTACAGAGCATTTGATCTCTTTTTAATCTCTACGATGAACCAGAGAGGTGGAGGATGCCTGCATTACGTTCTCATAAACCCCCTCTCCACAGACAGAGCCCCATTAAAATAATAATGACTTCACTTTAGATTCAAATGCCCAAGGTTTTAAAGTTTATTTTATAAGGTTAAGGAGAGCAACCTTAATTAGGACCAAGGGGGCTGGGCTAAGGTGGGAAACTAAACTGAACCCCTTTCCCCCTTTTTTACTGTAGTGTTCCTGTGGAAACCATAAAGCAGAGAGAGAGGGAGAGAGACTCTCCACCTTTCCCAGATGTGCAACAGCTGCATCAAAGCGAGTGAGCCCAGACTTCCAGAGGAGAAAACACTTCCTCATGTCAGGCTGAGAAGTCAGTCCTTCTAGAACGGAGGCCCTTTCAGCGACTGCATAGTGGTGAAGCAAAACGCATCCATATCCTGCTTGTGTAGCGCTGTCTGCCATGTGGTTATTTTGACTATGAGATGAAAATATATGCTTGTGGTGACTGGTCCCTGCCTGTGGCAAACTTACTGTCACACATACTGTCAGTTCTCTACTGTAAAAAACATACATGACTACAGTGATGTAATGGTATAGCACATTATTAGATTATTTAAAGGAGTAGTTCACCCAAAAATAAACATTCTCTCATCATTTACTCACCCTTATGCCATCCCAGATGTGTATGACTTTCTTTCTCCTGCATAACACAAACAACGTTTTTTTAGAAGAATATTTCAACTTTGTTGGTCCTTACAATGCAAGTAAATTGTGACAAGAACTTTAAAGCTCCAAAGATCACATAAAGACAGCATAAAAGTAATCATAAGACTCCAGTTGTTAAATCTATGTCTTTAGAAGTTTGTGGCAGGGCGGAGGACGGGACCGGGTGTGTAGGATCACGACTCGGCCCCGCCCTCCGCCCTGCCACAAAGTTATATGATAGGTATCGGTAAGAAATAGATAAATATTTAAGTCTCCACTTTTACTTTCACATTCTTTGAAATTTTGAAAGTGAAAGTAAAAATTTCTTGTAAAACAAATTACTATACCTATCATATTGCTTCTGAAGACTGGAATCTTATGGATTACTTTTATGTGATTTTTGGAACTTCAAAAGTTCTGGTCACAATTCACTTGCATTGTATGGACCTACAAATCTGAGAAATTCTTCTAAAAAATCTTTGTTTGTGTTCAACACAAGAGGGATGGCATGAGGGTGAGTAAATGAAGAGAGAATTAACATTTTTGTGCGAAATTTCCCTTTAAGGGTGAAGTGTGTAATTTTTTCAAAGTTAAAATTATTTAATCTATCACAACTATCGTCAACTATAAGTAAACCATTTGTAGGTTGATTCTCCTGAAATGTGGAAACATTGTGGTGCTATCGAAGCATTGCTATGTTTGTTTGAGCATCCCGATGAACCCGACACTTGCTTAAACAATGGCCTGAGTTTGAGGCAAGGTTATATGTTCGTCCGACTAATGGAAAACAGGGGCGTGTTCTGGAAATTGGTCAGTTATTATTCATGCAATTCCGTTTTGTCATGCTAGTGATGAAGAGATTATACACTTCACCTTGGGCCAGAAAAAATAAAAGTAGCTAAACAGCAACTACGACATGTCTGCATATTTGTTCTGTCCGCCTTATGAATAAACACAAAGAAACACAGCTAGATGCAATCACACGCTTGTCCTGAACTGGACCAGATGATGAATTCAAATCCACATGCTCAACCATGTTCTTATTATGTAATGCAAATGAGGATTGTATCTCTTTAAATCATACATAGTTTGACTTAATGGGATTACATTGTAGGGAAATATGTTTTGATGTCTGTTTAAAAGGTGCCCCAGGTGAGTCTTGAGAGAGGTAAATTGGGTCACTAATCATATGAAAGGAGACAATGGTCAATTCGAGGAAAACAGACACAGTAAAAGCAAAGCGTTGACTAAGAAACATACAACTGGTGCCTTGTTCTGAGAACTGAGAGATATATGGTTATTTTCTCTTAGTAAGCAAGCTTGGATGAAGTCTCACTATAGCTTCTGAGGAGCTTTCGAGCATGAGTATAGCTCAAAAATATCTTTATGGAAAAAACCTCTGATTGGATCATTACGTCTGACCTCAGATAGCCCTCGCAAGAACCAGTCACAGACCAATGCATCTGTTCTTGGTTGTCTAGATAGCTAGAGAGAGTCAAGCCTGTTATAACACTCAGGAGTCCAGACTAATAAACAATGACATGTTATAGCTTTGATGATTTGTCATAGCTGAGTCCAATGTGCATCTTAAAATTAAAAAAGCTTTTAGTTAACTTCAAGGGTAACAATGTGAATTTGCTAATGATGTTGAATAAAGTATTGCATTTGGATGGCACATTTCTAGGAAACCAAATATGTACCAACTAGGCCTAAATTACTTCAGTGATACTTGCCGGTGTTAAATTCGCTGCCACGTTGCTAGGAGTTTTTGGGTGGTTGCTAAGTCATTTGCTATGCAGTGGCTAAGGTGTTCTGAGTGGTTTTAACATATTGATATGTGGTTGCTAAGGTGTTGCTTGGTGGTTGTTGAAGGGCCATTGTTTACTAGCCCAAGTCAAAAGAGCCCACCCCTCTTGTATTTATGACTTTGAATATCTATGAAGTCTATGGCTAGGTTCCAACCTTTATGTCTATGGGTTAA
Source organism: Xyrauchen texanus (assembly GCF_025860055.1). Classification (NCBI taxonomy): domain Eukaryota; kingdom Metazoa; phylum Chordata; class Actinopteri; order Cypriniformes; family Catostomidae; genus Xyrauchen; species Xyrauchen texanus. Next base: position 28,519,531 of record NC_068302.1, on the reverse strand, counting down.
TTATATAAGTATATAAGTCTAATTGCTAAGAAAAGTAAAAGCGTGCCTCTCCTCAATATGTATATAAGTCTAATTGCTAAGAAAAGTAAAAGCGTGCCTCTCCTCAACAAGCTGCACGATTTGAGGCAACATGTCCATTGCACAAAAGGATATGCACCAAAGTGTAAAATTTAGGGTAAGTGATTTGTTTCAATCCCTTCCCCTAAGTAAGAACAATAGTAATAGCCTTAGCAGGCACCACTAATAACTACCAATTACCACCATCAAATTGTTTTATTTAGATGTTATATACAGTATCACATTAAATGGCAGAAGAAACAGGAATCTCACCTTGAGACTGAGCAAACTCTTCAGGACTCCAACTCTCTGCTACTTCACTGGCAACCATGGCGATGATGCCAACGCAGGCCAAACTCCTCCACACTGTTTCCATGGTTACTACAGCAAGCTTCAGTGCGGTGCCCAGCCCTCTGTCCCAACATGTCTTCTGCCCTGTGACGGCCCACACTCACCAGAGTGATGCACTGTATTCAGGGGCCATACTGGCTTCACTTCAATACAGATCCTGTCTTTGCCTCTCAGAGTTTGAGGTGGAGGGGTAACAGTTCTTAGATGTGTATGATCAGGCTTATTAATTTGAAGAGCCTCCCTATTGAGAAAAAAACATGTTAGATAGATGCAGAGGAAAAAAGGGAGAGAGAATTAAGAGTTCCTTGACTAAATGGTTCCCCTTTGACTGGTCAAACATAGTGGCTTGTAGGTTGTTGTTCGTTGTTTGTGTTCACCCCTAGCTGAGTTAATCAATCATTCCTCTGATCACACAGGAGGAAAAACATGCTTTCCCTATTTCTCTTCACCCTCTCCATCGACGGAAGGGCAAATGGTTTAAGATTGCTATAAAAGAAAATCAGCCCAATTTGAGAAATGGTGCAAGAGGGCCATGTGTGGTTCTGCAACAGGTGTCATCTATGGTTGGGACAATTGGGGCATGTCCCTACCAGTTTTTGCCTTGGCTAATTTGGTCCCCACCACTTTTTAGATTTGTCAGGTTAGTAAAAGTGGCCATCCACGGCATGAGTCATCTATGCAGCTGATGTTCTCTTGTGCATCCAGATGCACGATCAGTGCTCTAATCGCTCAGTTGTTCCGCTGCTCGCGCTCTTTTCCAGTTAAATCATAAAGCAAAATGCAAACAGCTCATGATATACTGTACATCCACTCAGTACTGATGCAATCTTTGTTTATTCAAATAAAAAGTATATTTAGGGTGGATTAGAACCTGGAATTCCTGTTATTAGAGAAGAAAACTTTACCATGAGACCATTGAGTCAGCCTGACTAAAGTTGTACTGATCTATGTATTTATCCACTGACTATCAAAATCCCAGCACTAACAGTGTTAGATGTATGGATCAAATTAATAAATTACTTATGTGAAATATGTATTGGAATGCTTAAACTGGTCAAGACAGACTATATCAAAACAGTAAAATACTTTTTTTCATTATCTGCACATAACGTAATTTATATTTATGAGTTTTGCCACTTCGTGACATCACAACCCCCATCCCCCAAATAAAAATGGTCCCCATCACTTTTTATAACAAAGTGACACCCCTGGGTTCTGCTGGTTCATGCGTAAGAGCCACAACTTAGAATATACTGTATATTAGCCTACTTATTTTGTTATAGATTAAGATTAAATAATTAGGTATTATGTGTAATATACAATGTGTTATCATTTGAAAATGTTAATTTCGTTAAATGGTTAAATTGACACTCAAAAAACATTGTGTAATGTCAGTGACGTCATCTCCCTTGAACTCTTAGTTTGGAGATGTAAGCTGGAGCAAGTCAGTTCCAAATTGCGTTCAGATCATGCACGTAATCCAATGTGGTACAAAAATAATTAAAAAAATGTTTGTGCTACCACAACTACATACTGTAAACTGCTTATTATTTTATTAAAAAGTAGCATGTGAAACAGGATTCAATATGCAACAATAAATGTTTGAAACTGCAGTGTGCTACATTGTATTCACATAAACTCATTATGTTTTTTGTTAAATTTAGCAAGTAAATCATTGGTATCTGACAAAATAAAGAGTCAAGAAAAATATATTACTGTAAGATTTGTGGATGATATTGTCCCTGGTTCATTTGTCACTCTGGAAATCAAGTTCAGACCTCTGCCCTTGTTGGATACAGAACCTAGTGCAGTGTATGCATTGTATACTGCATATTTTGGAAAATGCAGTTCCAGGTCATCCAGGTGTTGCATGGATGCTAAAAATGTGCATGGTGTACATAGTATACATAAAGCATTTTGCAAAAATAGTATGAGCAATATGGTAGTACTCTATCCTAAACATAGCAATATACAAGATGCAGACTAATTGGCATGTTTTCTTCAACATCACTTTTTGTGATGAAATAAGCTCATCTTCCTCTGCTTCCCCCACTCCCCATTTTGCTTTCTCTCTTTCACTCTCCATCCCTCACTCCATGCTCTTCTCTAGAAAGAGACGCCATACCAGTCCCGATGACTGATGAGAAACCTAGTACAGGCAAAGGTAATCAAGAGCAGATGGGAAATTATTTGGTGACATAAGGATGCAAGTTGCATCCTGATGAAAAAAAGGGACGAACTCAGCTGCAGGAGAGAAAACCTCGGGGGATGAAGAAGGAAAGTGGGTAAGAGTGAGAGGAAAAAAAGGGAGAGGGGAAAAAATAGAGCGATTGCACACATATTTGTCCATATGGGATGACTATTCCTGACCAGTACCACAAGGCAATGGCAAAAGTTAGCTATTTATTGTGTGTTAGTGCTTTGTCTTATTTCTAGGGAAATACTTTTTTGGAAAGTTATTGGAAACCACTTTGCAAAACTCATCCAAGAAATCGGTTGCCTCAAAATAAGCAACATTATGCTTCTTGACATACTACTATGTGCCTTTTCCTAAAAAGAAAAATGCAACACCAACATATAGGTCAAGACCCAAAAGTGGCCTCAGAGGAGAACAGGTTGTTGCTGGTTTTAAGTTCCCCTCATTTCCTATGAGCTGCATTGAAACAGCTTAAGTGCAGCAAGTAATCTTAAAACACTAAGGCGTCTTTGTCCCCAAGAAATAGTGATGGACCACAAGTCCCGGTGATCTCCACACCCTTCCAACGCCCCCAGGCTTGCTCCTGTTATTTCCTGCTTGGCAAAAGCCTCTTTACTTAAATTACCTCTTGTTAGAGACTTGTTTTATTGCAAAGTTTTTAGACTCACAGCGAGATCAGTGTTTTTTATTAAAACATTGTCTAATCTTGATCTTGGCACAGAACGGTCCAGGATTTGGTCCCCCATGTTCTTCATTTGTATGTCATGAACTACTCTGCTTGCGCGACCCAAAAAGGAACTATAATAACATTATAATATTAGAGCAATAGAACAGAAAATTAGCAAAGAGGGAGGAAAAAACCTTGCACATTTTTTCTCTTGTCTGTTTTGAGATAAAACACTGGCACACACGTAGGAGAAAGAGCGCAAAGCCCGCAGAAAGACACAAACATGTAGTGCAACATCTCCTCCAAAAATTTCAGCTGTGGCCTTGGAGGAGTTGAAGTTCATAATTGGCTGTTCATGGGGGCAAATCAAGACTGTGTAGCAACTGCGAGCTGCAGATGGTGTGTCAACATATAGTGGATGTGACACAATTCAGGAAGGGACTTGTAATCTGTTAGTGTACACATAAGGTATGAGAATGTGTGTGCTCTGAGACTCTCAGCTTGTGCTTTCATACTACACCAGCAAAGTCAGTGAGCCATCAGGCAGGAGTAAGGCATTGGTAATTAAACCCATATGACAGACTGAATGTAAAGGGTTCTCTTCAGTGGAGAACACTCTCTTTCTCACTCGCGCCATGTTTTTTTTTTTAATCCAGTGTGCTGGAAAGCACTCTCTCCCCGTTCCACACTGCTGCAAGTAGTGCAATCCTCTCTGGTAACTAGCCATTCTCTCTTCATATCCATTTGGATAACATACAAGCAGCAAGTCAAAAACAGCTGATATTAACATAAAGTTGGTATCAGTCTTCATAAATCTCAACTGATTTTCTGCTCTCAGTTTCAAATAAACAAACAAAAAGAGAGAGAGCACAAACAAGGGAATTGAGATTACAATTAGTTATACACGGTCAGCAGAAGTGACTTATGTAACGACCGTTAATGAACTCTGAATCAGACAACAGAGACCATAATGTGAGAGTTACTCATGACTGGCTGTGGCTCTCAAATCTCTCAAAACACACACCTCTGAACCAGCCAGATTCTACTGCACTTCACTTGCCCTATATCTGTTTTTGGTTTGTTTTTTAAAGATAACAGTTAGTTTAATTTATATGATATTTAAATCTAAGATGTACACAATGAGCATTTTCAGTATTCTTCATTCAAGTGAGAGCCATACAGTCTACCAGTAGAGGGTGACAGAATAGTGGATAAAGATCTAGGCTGAGATTGTTGATCTAGGAAGGGTGACATGTGAATTTGAGAGTTACAGGATTATATTTTTGGCCCATATATTCAACCATTGTTTGTTTTAGAGCAAAGCATTTTGAACAATGGTTTCTCCTGAGGAGCAACAGGTTTACCAAATCTTTTGGGAAATAAATTGCCACACTGAAAACTCTAATTTGTTGACTCTACACTCTTGACTGAGTAAACTTCTTTCCTCAATTGAAAGGAGTAATGGCATCTCCCAAACATATGTAATTAAGTTCAATTAACTTGGTGTTCATACAGAATGAACTTACAAGTTATAAGTTGAGGTAAGTAGACTTAACTCAATTTTGCTATTTAAATATTGTTGTTTCTACTGTTGATAAGAATTTTTATTTATTCAATTACACAATAGAAAAGCTCACATAAAGAGCATAAATGATTCTAGGTCAGTCTTTCAATACATTTGTACTTGTGCACTTTATCTGCATATGCACAGTATGTAGAGTCAATAGGGTCCAATTTAACCAAATGGGACTAGACTGAGGAAACATAATGAAATAATTCAATTGCAAAGCATTGTGGGTATTCATGTGATTCTGACATGGCAGCCCCCATGCGGACCCTCTCCATGTAGAATAAAACAGCTTAAAAACATTCAAAAGAAGACTCCAGTCATATGATACTGGTATGTACTGGTATGCATACTGATATGACTGCAGTTTTCATTTTAATGTGCAGGGTTATGATTTCCTACATATATTTCAAAATTGCAATTCATGTCTTTAGGAGTTAAACTTTTTTTATTAAGGAAATATATACTGAATGCACCATTAAAACAACTTGATATCTCAAGTAAAGCAACTTTAGGGTTTACAGTGCATTACTTCTACATAATTTTTGGATAAGAATTTACAAAAACTCTTCACTTCCGAAAATACATTTATAGCCAAATTAAAATATGTTGAAGTTGAGCATAACAAGACACGTTTATACTCATTTTCATGACCTCTCTGTGACTTATTGCTATCCTATTAATTTCCATGACATTTCAAGACCTGGAAATCAGCTAGCCTATTTAAAAAATACTCGAATATTTCAAGATTTTCCATGACCGTGCAAACCTTGGAACAATCCTTAAAAGTCATTAACCACAGGTTGGCTTGGAATAAAATTATTCAATATCTTAATAAAAATCATGATGATCTGGTAGTAGCCTAACCATCCTAAATGACAAACTTCAACCAAATTTGACAAAATGTAGTAGGCCTATGTCCAAACTCCATGATAGGCTACGATGGAAATATCAGAGTAGGTATAAGGAAAAGTTTGATATTTAAGTATAAATATTGCAAAGGCTATGATAACAATTGTCGGACTCGTTGTTTCCAGCAGCTTCCCAAAGCTCGCCAAACTCTCTCCATCAAGACGCGCACGGACAGGCGTGGAGTCGCGCCAGGAGACGAGCTCGCTCTACCTGACAGGGAACAGGTCTCCTGCGAATCCTCATCGCCAATTTACGCATTAAACCTACATAAGTTATCCAACTTTTAAACGTCCACACCATGCCTTGAAAAGTCAAATGCTTCATTATTATGCATTCATTGGGGGAGACGATTGCTCAGGAATTTTTTTTTTTTTGGTCTACCAGTCATCGGCTATTCCTTTTCTATTAGAGCTATTATCACAGATGTGGCAATATTACAACAGTATATCATTTATAAAGTGTCCTAAGCAACTGAAAGCCTTCCTTATAGGCTCCCCGCGGACAAACCAATCGATCCTGAACCCCCAAAACAAAGAGAGATATTTATTTTTTCTGCTAAAGTGATTACCAGCAGGTCTGACAGCGCTGCGACCTCCACCGTTTTAGATGCTTTATGCTGGACGTAAATATTTAGACATGCATGCTTATCCCTGCAATGAACTTTGGAAAGTTTACATTAGAAATTGGAATGACTGACATTCACTATTGCATTGCATTCATTTGCATATTTTAAAATAATACAAGTGTGAAGTACAAAGTTTTTCGGAAACTACCTCACCGACGTCCAGGTATGGGCAGTCTGGCGACCCCTAAGAATTTTCGACCTCCGTCCGGTCTGTCGCCTACTTCGACACCGGTTAGTTAAGCTGCCACATACTAAGATGAGCCGGTATACTGTGCTCTGATGTTGCGTGACTTCCTTGCTGCCTTCAGTCTAACTGCTGAAGAGATGATCTAAGTTCTGCTTGCGCGGTGTTCTTTTGAACTGGTTCTTTTTAATGATTCGATCGAACCGATTCTTACAGCGTTTGGCCATCACTCGACTTTGGCAGCAAGAACAATGCAACATTTGGCGCAATTCATATAAGGTAATCGAAAAATTGTCTGTTTTAATGTTATGTAACATACATCCTACGCGGGGACATCTGCCAACATTTCAGAGCGAATCCCTTTTTTTAAACCGGTTAATTTGAAACGAACCTTCCGAGAGAACCGATTCATCTCATGCTACTGCTCTCTGCACAAGCAGCTCACAGGAAGTTCGACCAGCAACAACAGACGCTGAACGCAGGGAGGAGCCACCGCAAAGAACAATCGAGCACTGTGCGTCGCACTATTACATTCGCTTTGATGAGCTCGTGTTAAGGGCCCCTCAGAGGGGGTAGCCTCGATCACCTGATGGATATCGGATACCCCCCACCTCCTCACCCCAAAACGAAGCCGGATACCAGATGCTCTGTCGTCAACAGCCTTGAGAGTAGAGGAAAACGTGATTCCTTTACCTTAACACATAAATGAAGAACAGACTTGAAATAAAGATCTGAACTGGACATAATTAAGCATATATCTAAATGTCTTTGATGTTGTCTGATCAAGTGTGCAGAACATATTTATTTGAGTAGTATTATATATGTGTTGTATTGGCTAATAAAATCAAGTTATTTGTATAGCACCTTTCATAACACACATCTTTTCAAAGCAGCTTTACAGAAAATCATGCTTTAACAGAAAATGAAACCGTAATATCTATTCAGTCTTAGAGTCATCACTGTGTAGTATGATTTTGAAATGTGTATAAAAATAAGTAATAAAATAATAATTGTATTTAGAAACCCAGTGAGCATGCTGAAGGAAACTGTGGCAAGGAACACAAAACTCCATAAGATGTTGGTTAATTGAGAAAAATAACGTTGGGAGAAACCAGACTCACTGTGGGGCCAGTTCCCCTCTGGCTAACATCATGAATATATTGCCAATATTAGTTATTTATGTGCAGTACAAGCCATGGTTTAAAATGAGTAAACTAAGTAAGTGTTAAGGGACAGTGTTTAAACAAAGATTTTGTATGAATTTAAGGTTAAAGACTAATGTCTTTGAAGTTCATCCTGGATTAAGTACAGAAGTTTGCACAGATGAATTGTCCTTTGTTAGTTGGCTGATGAAGGGTTTTGTTGACAATTCACTGATAGTCTATTTATTCCATTATAAGAGTGTAGTCCATCAGTATAAAGGAGATCCAGGCAGAGATCAGTGAAGTTGGCTTGTCGGTTCAACCAGCTAGTCATTTCGGTGAGGTATATCCAAAGTACAAGGTTCAGGCAATGGCGTATGAAATATCCTATGTCTTATGGTTGGAGTTGGAATCAGTTCATCTGCTGAGGTCCATCGTAATAGAATGAAGTGATGTCTGGCTGGCACCGGCTGCATTTAAGAGACACTTAGCAGTGGAGTCCAATCCCAAGCAGGAATGGAGCTGGATCTGGCCGGTTCTGGTGACCTCGGGATAGGAGTCACAAATAGAATAATATTAGCATAGATGCCATTAAATTTTTTGCAGTTATAGATCATGATCAATGTTTCAGGTTCATATGATGCTATGTCTTCAGAAGAAGTTTTTAATGTGCATTTCTTCAAATATATTGTTCAAATGCCTTAATGGTTATGAAGTTATATTTGTGCCACAATTCTACAAGCACACAATGATAATTTGTGCATGGAAAATTATATATAAAATTATATAATATACTAATAGGGCTATATATAATATAATATACCATACTAAGAGAGCTAGCCAGAAAACCTATTGGCAGTTTACAGACTAAAAAATTAAAATAAAGGTTAAATTAAAACAGTTAAGTCAATAATAGAGCTACTCACTTGTTGTCATAGTGTTACACATTTTCTTTCTTGAAAAGAGACTATTCCCTTCTTCACTTCCTCCTGTTCTGATTTGCAGTATGATTGGTGATCTAGCCAGCCAATCAAAATGTACCCCCTCAGCTCTGATTGGCTGAAATTCTGGCACACTGTAACACTGTGACCCTGAGTCAACGCTATGACAGAGATCTTCTATACTGAGATAACAACCTCTGCCTTTTTACAGTAGGAGTGAGCATAATGGTCAACTAACATGTTACGACAGTAAGTCACTGTTTGCAAATACCATACAAATGAATGGGGAGAGCCGTAAACTGACTGTCGCAAAATCATCCGTGACTCCTCTTATAAAAAAGCTATTTTATCGTAGTAAACTCCACACATAATCCACTCCAAAAGGATTGTTTAGCATGTTGAAGATTGGCAGACAGGTGGTCAATTAATTAATTGATGAGCTGTTTTCTCACAAAAGCAGTTTGTTCAGCACACTAAAGCATATCCTCCATAGACAACCATTCAAAATGAATGGCCTCTTGTCTCTTCTCCAGTGTACCACCCATAGAATGTCTATGGGACTGCCGCATTATCCTATTTTATGCTAAATTTGTAGGCTTCCCCTTCAAACAGGCTCTGAATATGAATCAGGGGCATAGGAACCATTATAACTGAGGGCGACATGTTCCCCACTTTTTTAAAAATAACTACATTTGTCCCGTAATTATTAAAGTTCTATCATAAAATTGCTGATGTTTCTTAAAAGTTCAGCTGATATGCTTTCTTTCAAATGATATTACATATTCTTAAAAACATACAAATATAAAAAAAAAATCTAACATTCTTTAAAAATGTTGTATTTTGAAGAGAGGCTGATGAGATTTAGAAGGTGTGTGTGTCCCCATTTTCAGATTGTTCCTACATCCCTGCAATGAGTGCACACAGTGTGGGTATGAGGAGTGAGCACATGCAAAAACAAAGTGAAACAAATGTCAGAATTCTCTGCAAATTCACATTAAATTAAACTTAATTCGAGCAAGATATTGATTTTGTGCACTTAAAATATCCTCTTGCACGCACAGATTTTTGTGTGTGTGTCTGTGTGTGTGCACTCAAAATATCTTCCTCGCTCAAAATATCATCTTGAGTGCGAAGACATTTTTGTGTGCTGTGGAGCGGAGGGGGGCGGGGCCGGGTCGGAATATCGCGCGCCCGGTCCCCAATCGGCCTGATGAGGCGCGCGAGGGATAATGGCGGCCGGTGACGATTGTTCGAGAGAGAGAGAATTACGGACATGTCCGTCATGTGTGCTTGTTTATGTGTTTTTGAGTTTTCATTAAATTATTATTTATATTGACAAGCCGGTTCTCGCCTCCTCCTTGCCCATCCTTTAACTGTTTTACATTGGTGCCGAAACCCGGGAAGGAGGAGGGATGCCCGTCGCAGAGTCCTCGACACTGTGTCCACCCTGGGGAGCGCCGCTGCCATCTGCCGGGTGACGGAGTAGCCCGACCGCCCGGATGCGGGGAACGGCCGTCGTCCGCGGGGCAAGTGGGGACGGGATACCCCGACTGCCTGGAGCGAGGGAGCCGCTGCTGGGGGCGGAGGAGTGCCCTGCCGTCCCCAGAGACGCGGAGGGGTCGAGGGAGACCACCGTCCGCGAGGGGAGGAGGGAAGAAACTCTCCGACCGCCCGGAGCGGTAGGGCCGCTGCCAGGGGCGGAGGAGTGTCCCCATTTGCTGCCAGGAAAGCGGAGGCACGCTCTGCCCGCTGGGGGTCGAAGGTTTCACTCCGGTTCGCCAGGGGTTGGAGCGGCTGTCGTCCGCCTGAGTGTGGAGGAGTGTTCGAGGACCACGCGACGGTACATCAGAGAACCGGTGAGTGAGCTTTTTCTCTCTCTCCTCTCTCTCTCCCTTTCGCACCGTGTTGGCCTTTTCCCTCGCCTATTTTGTTGTTGTTTTTCCCCTCCTGTCTCCTCCCAGGGCGAGGAAGGCGGGGATGACCACGCGGGACGCGAGATACACCCCACCCCAGGGATAGGGGGGTGTACGTCATGCTGGTGGCACCCCGGCCTGAGATAACGCCAGGAGGAATGTGGAGCGGAGGGGGGTGGGGCCGGGTCGGAATATCGCGCGCCGGTCCCCAATCGGCCTGATGAGGCGGGCGAGGGATAAAGGCGGCCGGTGACGATTGTTCGAGAGAGAGAGAATTACGGACATGTCCGTCATGTGTGTTTGTTTATGTGTTTTTGAGTTTTCATTAAATTATTATTTATATTGACAAGCCGGTTCTCGCCTCCTCCTTGCCCATCCTAAACTGTTTTACATGTGCGCTAATACAATCTTGCGCTTCCAGAATTGTGGCACAAATATAACTCCATAATATGGGAGCATTAAATAAAAAAAAAAATGTAGGAACATATTTCTTTTTACTGAGCAGTGCTTTTTGAGACAGTCACATCCCAAGGCAGCATATCAGACTTGGTTGAGAAAGTGAGTTAAAGTTTCTGAGGAGACTAAAGGGAATGCAAATTTGACTGATTCTAACAGTCCACACAGTTCACCTGTGTGCGCACAGAAACACAGACACACATGTTTTCTCTCAAGCTCACACACACACACACACACATAGACAGATACTAAAACTTGCCAAGTGTAGAAGACGTCTAGCGTGCAAGCCAGATCAGAGCTTCATCACTCCAGCAGACTAAATACATTTGTTATAACTTTCCTTCATCCGTTCATCCGTGCTGTGTCTTTTCTATTCTCTCTCTCTCTCTCTCTCTCTCTCTCTCTCTCTCTCTCTCTCTCTCTCTCTCTCTCTCTCTCTCTCTCTCTCTCTCTCTCTCTCTCTCTCTCTCTCTCTTTCTTTCCCTCTCTCTCTGGATTTCATCTACAGGCCATGGTGAGTGTTTAATAAGATTATTCTGGCTGCTAATGTAGGTTCAACAGAGGTCAAATACCACTCAGACAGATAATTATTACATTAAATTAAGACTGTAGATATCATTCTAATTTGTAACATCCTGCTGGCATACATGTATGTGTGTTATGAAATTTTCATGAGTGCTACCTAAGCAGATTTAATGTGTTTTAAAGCAGATTCTTGACAAGTTTGTAATATTTTTAAACTTATCTTAGTTTTAATTGTGAAGTCCACAACTGTTTCTTAATCAAATGTTTTTTGGATTTGGTCATTGTAGAAAGTTTTTTTTTACCCAGTTGGAATTATTATTATTATTATTACAAATTATTGAATGAGTTCATGAAAGACAGTTTGGATGCAAGTTTTCTGGCCATGCACTTCATCTCAGGAAATGTTATGAAGATTGTATATATAACTATATATATATATATATATATATATATATATATATATATACTGTATATACAGTTGAAGGTAGAAGTAATTAAAACCCATTTTTTAACACTCCACAGATTTCATATTAGCAAATTATAGTTTTGGCAAGTCGTTTAGGACATCTAGTTTGTGATTGAAATGACAATTGTTTACAGATAAGATTGTTTCACTTTTAATTGACTATATTACAATTCCAGTGGGTCAGAAGTTTACATACACTAAGTTAACAGTGCTTTTAAGCAGCTTGGAAAATTCCAGAAAATGATGTCAAGCCTTTAGACAATTAGCTAATTAGCTTCTGATATTGCTGATATCATTCTGATATGCTTGACATCATGGGAAAATAAAAAGAAATCAGCCAAGACCTCAGAAAAAATGGTGGACATCCACAAGTCTGTTTCATCTTTGGGAGCAATTTACAAATGCCTAAAGGTACCACGTTCATTTATACAAACAATAGTACCCAAGTATAAACACCATGGGACCATGCAGCCATCATATCGCTCAGGAAGGAGACACATTTTGTCTCCTAGAGATGAACATAGTTTGGTGCGAAAAGTGAAAATCAATCCCAGAACAACAGCAAAGGACCTTGTGAAGATGCTGGAACAAATAGGTAGACAAGTATCTGTATCACACACTCAGCAAGGAAGAAGCCAATGCTCCAAAACCACAATAAAAACCCAGACTACATTTTGCAAGTGCACATGGGGATAACGATCTTACTTTGTGGAGAAATTTCCTCTGGTTTGATGAAAAAAAAATAAAAAATTGGCCATAATGACCATCAATATGTTTGGAGGGAAAAAGGGTGAAGCTTTCAAGCTGAAGAACACCATCCCAACCATGAAGCATGGGGGTGGCAGAATCATGCTGTGGGGGTGCTTTGCTGCTGGAGGGACTGGTGCACTTCACAAAATAGACGGCATCATGGAGAAGGAAAATAATGTGGATGTATTAAAGCAAAATCTCATCAGCCAGGAAATTAAATCTTGGTCACAAATGGGTCTTCCAAATGGACAATGACACCAACCATACTTCCAACGTTGTGAAAAAATGTCTTAAGGACAACAAAGTCAAGATATTGGAGTGGACATCACAAAGCCCTGACCTCAATCCAATAGAAAATTTGTAGGAAGAACTGAAAAAGCATGTGCGTGCAAGGAAGCCTACAAACCTGACTCAGTAACAACAGTTCTGTCTGGAGGAATGGGCCAACATTCCAGCAACTTATTCTGAGAATCTTGTGGAAGGCTTCCCAAAATGTTTTACCCAAGTTAAACAATTTAAAGGAAATTCTACTAAATACTAACAAAGTGTATGTAAACTCCTGACCAACTGGGAATGTAATGAAAGAAATAAAAGCTGAAATAAATCATTCGCTCTATTATTTTGACATTTCACATTCTTAAAATAAAAGAAGTGATACTAACTGACCGGAATGTTTTCTACAATTAAATGTCAGGAATTGTGAAAAACTGAGTTTAAATGTATTTGGCTAAAGTGTATTTAAACTTAAAAAGATTTTTCAACAGTATATGTGTTCAGCTGGTCAGTTCAAAATCTATAAGTTCCTTATGCTAGTTCATATAAAATGTACATAAAATTAATTTAGACCATGTGCCTCATCACTCTCGCCACACTGCAGCACATTGAATTTATCTGTGGCTTTAGAAAAGAAGTTTAAATATTTATTGAGCAGCTGAACAGGTGCTAAAGATCTGCAAAGCTTCATTACAGATGTTGTAAATTGCTTTCAACCTAATGTAAAATTGCAGTTTACAAGTTAGACCACAATTCATAATCTAAATTGATCATGAGAGTAAAGATTTATATATATTTTTTTTTAAATATATCGTCAAATTATTTAAATAATTCAGCATACTCATGTCAAAGCACAACATAGGTAATACTTCATATTAGTTCAGTATACTTAAAATTGAAGTTGACTAGTGTAAATTATTTTACCACAAATCACTATGTAGAGCACTGAACAACAACTGCTCTGAGTTCAGTGGCATGAATCCAGACTTTTTCACTGTCCAAATGTCCATGATTTTTTTAGTGGTCCCCTAAGATCGTCTAAATATGGGCAAAAAATCAAGAAAAGTTGGACTAGAAAATGAGAAATAATCACAACAAACCAAGCAGTCTAGAAAAGAGCAAGGGTCAAATAGTCTTTTACGTATAGGAAAAAGAAAGTTTTAGTTTCCATTGTACTTTGCCTGTTTGAAAAAGTGTATTTCCATTCAAGGAAGTTGAGTTGTTGGACATAAACTCTGTGATTATTTAGGCATCATAAAGCAACGTAGTTTGGATTCTTCTGTTCAGATTTTCCGACCAACATGGACATGGACAGTAGGGCAATGAATCTATTATTGGTTAATTGGTTACTTAATCAAGTGAACTGAGTCAATTTAAGATTCTTAGCTTTAAATTCATCTTCTCTAAAAATGTAGCAACCCAACATATGCTTATATATATGTGTATGCCTCAGTGCCCTGATACAGATGTGTTCTCTCAGATATTTTTAGCATTTCAAAGACAATTAAATGTCACTTTTCTTTGTAAGATTAAAGTAATAGTTCACCAAAAAATAAAAAAATTCTGTCACCATTTACCATCACCTTATTGTAAACCCATATGACATACTTTATTCCAATATTATTATTCTGTCACCATTTACATGTTGTTCCAAAACCTGTGTGACATTCTTACTTCTGTAGAACACAAAAGGAGATGTCTGGCAGAAAAGACCTCAGTCACCCTTCACCTGCTGGGCCTGGACAACTCCCTCTGCAACTGGATCGTGGACTTCCTGACTGGGAGACCTCAGTCAGTCCAGATCGGGAACAGCATCTCCACCACCACCACACTGAGCACTGGGGCCCCCCAGGGCTGTGTGCTCAATCCACTGCTGTTCACTCTGCTGACTCACAACTGTGCTGCAATGCACAGCTCGAACCACATCATTCACCGATGACACGACCGTGGTGGGTCTCATCAGCAAGAACGACGAGTCAGCATACAGAGAGGAGGTGCAGCATCTAACGGACTGGTGTAGAGCCAATAACCTGTCTCTGAATGGTTGTTGACTTTAGGAGAGCACAGAGTGACCACTCTCCCCTGAACATTGACGGCTCCTCTGTGGATTTTCAAGAGCACCAAATTCCTTGGTGTTCACCTGGCAGAGAACCTCACCTGGTCCCTCAACACCAGCTCTATTACCAAGAAAGCCCAGCAGCATCTCTACTTTCTTCGAAGGCTGAGGAAAGCATATTTCCCACCCCCCATCCTCACTACATTCTATAGAGGGACTATTGAGAGCATCCTGAGCAGCTGCATCACTGCCTGGTTTGGGACTTGCACCGTTTCGGACCGCAAAGCCCTGCAGAGGATAGTGAGGACAGCTAAGAAGATCATCAGGGTCTCCATCATAGACATTTACAAAAAACGCTGCATCCACAAAGCAACCAGGATTGTGGATGACCCCACACATCCCTCACACAAACTCTTCACCCTCCTGTACCGAAGCATTCGGGCCCTTACGGCCAGACTGTGTAACAGATTCTTCCCCCAAGCCATCAGACTCCTCAATACTCAGAGACTGGACGGACACACACACACGTGTCCTCAGTTGCACTTTAATTATTGTCACTTTATACCTGGCTGCTACCTCAATAACTGCTATGTGCATAGAACACTATCTCATAGTATGTTATGTTTACATTTGGCATTTTTAGAAACTGTCTTCTTTTTGCACTACTGTGTACTGTCTCTCACTGTGCCCATTGTCCTATTCATTTTTAGTAATTTATTGTACTGTCCCGTACTTTTTGCACATGTTTGCATGTGCACTTTATATAGGCATGTTATTTAGTCTGTGTAGTCTCATGTGGTTCTGTGTTTGTCCTATGATGTTTTTATGTAGCACCATGGTCCTGGAGGAACGTTGTCTCGTTTCACTGTGTACTGTACTAACTGTATATGGTTGAACGACAATAAAAACCACTTGACTTGACCTGACTTTCATTGCCTTCACACACATCTCCTTATGTGTTCCCCTGAAGAAAGAATGTACTGCATGTTTTGAATAACAAGATGGCGAGAAAATAGTGACAGAATTTTTTTGGGGGTAAATGTTTGTACAGTTTCACCTCTTCCCTCATTATACACTGTCCCCATGTGTCTTTGCTGTGGCCTATGGTGGTTTAAGAAAAGTGTGTGTGTGGCTTTCTCAGGGTCTTTCTATGTGTCTTTAACTGTTGTCACCCTATAAATATGGGCAGCTGAACACCTGTGTGTCCAGGAAGCTGTGGTTTAAATCAAAGGTAGAAATTGTCTGTCTAGGTCTTCCATCTGTTGTCAGTCCATGTGATACCACATCAGGAGGATGTGCTCTTCCCTCTAATAGAAATGTCAGATAATTTTCATTAAACCATTGAAGCTAAAGTGTGAGGCATTGAGAAAACTAGTATGGATTTTTCTTCGTTTTTGATTGTTTGGTCATACACAAAGTTCATGATGTTCATAGTACTAAGTTTTTTGTTATGTGGTTAAAAATATAGGCCTATATGTTTCATCACTGACCTCTCATTCTCCTACACAGCTGTATCATTCAGACACTGGAATAAATTGGGCATTCTAAATTGGGTGAAAAGGGAAATGATCCCACCTTACATTGCTGATCAGGGCTTTTTTTTATATATAGATGTTCAAGGGATGTTGCAAGCTGCTGGCACCCCTCATGATATAATATTGGGAGGAGACTTTAATCTATTGATGGACTCAGTCCTTGATCATAGTGAAGCAAAAATGTGTAAGCCCGCTAGAGCAACATTGACACTTCACAGGATGTGTAAAAATCTTGGTCTTATATTAATTATTATATTTGGAGACTTTTGAACCAATCAGTCCATAAGATTTATTCTAGAACAGATTTTTTTTTTTGATTGTTGTTGATTGCTCAATTGGAAACATCTTAGTCTCAGATCAGGCCCTGGTGAGTTTAGAGGTGTTGCCACATACAGAGAAAAATAAATCATATAGTTGATGCTTTAATGTATCCCTTTTGCAAAATCCTGAATTTCAACAACTGGTCCTCAGTACCCTCTGTGGACGTGGCTTGGGAGGCACTTAAGGCGGTTCTTAGGGGCCAGATCATACAGTATGCCTCATTCATCAAAAAATCCAAAGCACGAAAACTCGTGGAGTTGGAAGGGAATATTAAAAGCTCCGAGGCAGAGCTGAAGTGCCGAATGTCATCTAATGGCCTCAGAGAATTGGCCCGATTGAAATACATATATAATACTATTTTGTCACGGAAGGTGGAGTTTTGGCAATTCAGGGCAAGACAGTCATACTTTGAGTCGGGGGACAAAGTAGGGAAGCTTTTGGCTAGATATATGAAACAGAGAGTCTTTTTCTACCATATCCTCAGTAAAATATGCTGGTGGTGAAATATTTACCTCAGTCATTTATATTAATAATGATTTTAAAGAATTCTATCTTGATCTCTACAGTTCCACGTCTTCGTCTACTGATGAAGATATTAGAAACTTTGTGGAACCATTAGAACTCCCTAAACTGACGACTGAGCAAAACAATTCACTTGGTTCTGAGATAAACTTGGAGAAGCTTCATGAGGTAATTAAAGCCTTGCTACAGGCAAGGCTTGTGCCAGAAATCTTTGCTGCTGAATTTTTTAGATCTTATGCTACAGAACTGGCTCCACTTTTGTTAATAGTTTATACAGAATCATTAAAGAATGGAAAGCTTCCGCCAACCATGACGCAAGCCCGGATCAGTCTGATTCTTAAAAAGGATAAAGATCCAAGTGAGTGCAAGAGTTACTGTCCAATTTCCCTGATCTAGCTAAAAATATTGTCAAACCGATTACGTAAAGTTATAACATCTCTTATACATATAGATCAGGTGGGTTTATTTGGGGCCGTAGCTCTTCTGATAACATTAGGTGATTCATCAATACCATACGGTCAGTGGCAAATGATCAGTCGCTGCCATCTCACTTGATGCCGAAAATGCATTTGATATGGTAGAATGGGATTATCTTTTTAAGATTTTGGAAATCTACAGGTTTGGGAACACTGTTATTGGATGGATTAAGTTACTTTATAGACCGGGAGTGGCAGTACAAACAAATGGATTAATTTTACTCTGGATAGAGGCACCCAGCATGGTTGCCCTCTTTCCCCATTATTTTTCTGTCTTGCCCTGGATTCATTAGCAGCTGCAAAATAAAAAATGAGGATGATTTTCCAGGGGTGGTGGCAGGAGGTATGGTTCATAAGCTTTTGCTTTATGCAGATTATATTTTATTATTTGTCCCCAACCCCAATAGATCTATGCCCTGCCTTCACAGAAGTATTAATACCTTTTCTAAGTTCTCAGGATACAGAGTCAATTGGTCTAAATCCGAAGCTTTGGCTCTGAGAGAGTACTGGCCAGTAACGGCCTCTAAGACGGGCACCTTCCAGTGGCCCAAACAGGGCATTTAGTATTTGGGCATTTTATATCCAGCAAATTTGTGTGATTTAATTCATTTTGACCCCTTAATAAAAAGGTTTTCGAGCAATGAAAGCAGGTGAGCTTCATTACATTTATCTATGATTGGAAAGGTTAATGTTATTAAAATAAGTATTCCAAAACTCAACTACCTGCTTCAGTCTCTCCTTATATATATCCCCCTCTCTTATTTCAAGCAATTTGATAGCATAATGAAGTCCTTCATTTGGAATGGTAAGGGTCCTAGATACCATTTTAATAAGTTGCATAGGCCGATCGACAAAGGTGGGCTAGGCCTTCCCAAAATTTTGTTTTATTATTATGCATTCGGTTTTAGACATTTGGCTCATTGGTTGCTTCCATCTGAGAGAGCCCCTCCCTGGTTTTGTTTTGAACGGGCAGTTCTTGCCACTATTTCGCCATTGCAAAGAATTCAAACTAATCGGTGAAGTTAATTTATCTTGAATTTGAACTCAGTATGGACAAAAGTGTCCAGAATGTTTAATACAGACATTTATTTAAATGTTGCCTCAAGCATATGGATACTGATAACTCCTCTTTCTACTGGTAAGAGTGGATTGTGAGGGTGGTTATTACACTTGGTGACCTACAGTATATGAGAGCAAATTGTTGAGATCTTTAGAAGATTTGGTTCAACATTTTAGGATTCCTAGATCTCAGTTTTTTAGGTATTTACAGCTGCGTCACCTGCTGCGCCATAATTGGCTTAGTTCGTATATGATGTTGCGAGTGATAATATTAATGTGTCATTGCCAGAAAAATATATTTCGACTTTTTATCTTGCCATTGGCAGATGTGGCAAAGTGTTAATTTTGCATGCAGCGCAGAGCATTTTTTATTTGCTTATTCTACTTAATTTTCACTCTGTCCTTCGGAAGCTTGTTTTAAGCAAAGCATGCGTCTGTTGAAAAGGCTATGGAACATTCTTTTTTCTTTCTTTTTTTTAGGTTAAGTGCTTTTGGAAAAGATGTGTTTTTAGCCGTTTTTTGAAGATAGAGAGTGAGTCAGCTTCACGGATTGAGTTGGGAAGGTCATTCCACCAACGTATTATGATGAAACTGAATGTCCGGGAAAGTGTTTTGGTGCCTCTTTGTTTTGGTACGACAAGGCGACGTTCCTTAGCCGACCTGGTAGCTCTGCATAAATGTTTTTAGGTATGCTGGAGCAGACCCAGTGACTGTTTTGTATGCCAGCATCAGGGCCTTGAATTTAGTATGTGCATGAACCGGCAGCCAGTGGAGAGAGACAAAGAGTGGTGTAACATGTGCTCTCTTAGGTTCATTAAAGACCAGACGTGCTGCTGCATTTTGGATCATTTGGAGAGGTCTAATAGCACATGCAGGAAGGCCTGCAATGAGAGTGTTACAGTAGTTCAGTCTAGAGATGACAAGTGACTGAACAAGCAGTTGTGTGGCATGTTCAGAGAGGAAGGGTCTTATCTTCCTGATATTGTAGAGTGTAAATCTACATGATTTTGCTGTCTTTGAGATGTGGTCTGTGAAATTTAGCTCATCATCAATGGTTACCCCTAGTTACACATACTGTATGGCAGGTAGAAAGCCTCATTGTGGACCTTCTGAGTTTTGTGAGTACTACAGCAAAGACCCAGATGGGCTAGTGTGCACCTGACAGTTTTTCTCATTTGTTAAGACAAGCTTAATGAAACTGGGATCCACTTGATCTCCATCATCACCTTATTAGCACAGCAGAAGACTTCTCTTGCAAATGTCTTAACACTTTTTCATTTGTTTCACACATTCTTCACACCCTTTGTCAAAACAGTTAACACAGATCTCATTGAAAGACCCCAAACTCTATTGGATTAACTGTGTTGAACAAAAGGAAAACATCTATTCACAGCTGCTAGAAAGTACTTGCATAATTATGAATCTCTAATAGACCTGTGTGAAACTCGTTTGCACTCGTTTTGCAATCATCCATCTATAAAAGATGTCACCTCTGTCTTGCTATTTGCAAGCATGGATCAAAGAGGCCAAAGGCACAGAAGGAGAGTAAGAGGCCATGGCAGAGTGGCCTGAGGAAGAGGTGCATGTGTGGTGGAGGAGCCACAGCATGAGGAGAAAATAGAGCTCAAGTTTCAAATGAAATTCAGGCAACAATTATTGACCAAGTCATCAATCATGGCTTGTCCTTTAGAGAGGCTGGACAAAGCGTCCAGCCCACTGGGAGTCACAGTACTTTGGCATCTATTGTCAGGCTTTTTCGGAATGAGAACAGGTAAGTCACAAATGTTACTGTAAACCACTGTATATATCAGCTTTATTGATATTTCTTGCCCTGTTGGCAGAACAAACTGTGTCTACTGTAATTCAGATGTTTCATCAATCCCATTTATGTGACTGTGATTATGTCAATTTTGACATGTTTTTGCTTTTACTTCATAGAATCGACACAATACCACACACTGGTGGCATAGGAAAGATCTTTAGTGTTGAACAGGAGGCTGCCATTGTAGATATGATCATGGCAAACAATGTGATCAGACTGAGTGAAATCCAGGCAGCAGTAATTGCAGATCAGGGAGCATTTAGAAATATCAACAATTTGGCAACTATTGAGAGTCCTTAAACTAAATCATGTAAGAATGAAGCAGCTGTACAGAGTTCCATTCAAAAGAAACACTGACATTGTGAAGGAGGCAAGATCCAGTATTTGCATGTACAAATGTGTTATTGAAATGCCTTGTTATACCATACAGTTACATGAAACTGGAATAATTTGCTTTATACATTTTTTTGTTCTTTTTTTTTTTGTGCATAAATTTGTTTGAAGCTGTAGGGGCACATCACAAATTCCTTTATGTAGTACCTTCAACCTCTGTAAAGTGGGGAGAAAGGGAGGAACATCATTGTGCAGAGGGCCACTGTTACAGTGCCAGGTCAAAGGGGCACCAATATCACCATGTGTGCTGCCATCTCCAATGATGGTGTCCTTTGCCACATACTAACTATCGGCTCATACAATACAGAACGCCTAATCACATTTCTTGATACACTGAATGAAAGACTGGTTCCACCCAAGGAGAGAGGGTTGGTGAGGCCTGGCATGACACTGTATGTCATAATTTGTGACAATGTTGCCTTCCACCACTCTCGCCTTCGTTAATGAATGGTTTGCAGCACAGCACTCTCCTTTTTTGAACCCAATTGAGGAGTTCTTCTCTGCTTGGAGATGGAAGGTGTATGATCACCGACCATATGAGCAGATGTCCTTCCTGGAGGCAATGAATGCTAGTTGCCTGGCAATAGGTGCAGAAGACTGTCAGGGATGGATACACCATGCAAGGAGGTATTTCCCTCAGTGCATTGCAAGGGAAAACATCCAATGCGATGTTGATGAGGACCTGTGGCATAATTGTCAGGAACGAATGGACTAAATGTGAAGTTCTGAGTATTTCAACTCTTTATTTTGTTTTTATATATTTCCATTCATATGTTTCCTTTGGTTACTTTTTTGACAGTATTCAGCATTTCTGAGATTGAAAAGTATAATATATTTCATATTGATAGCTGTATTTTGTTGTCCATTGTGTAACGATTGATTGAAAGAATATATTAATTTGACCACAAGTTGTGGTGTTTGATGGAAATATTTGCTTTTGTTGCATGTTTTTAATGTTTTGTGAGTGTTGGAGCATTTTGCAAACAAAATTAGTCATTTTGGCCAGTGAACTTCAGTTTTAGCCTGTGTGTTAACTGTTTAGCAAATGTGATGTCAGAGTGAACAAATGTGTTTAAGCAATCGAGAAAAACTGTAAGAAAGCCTTGCATGCGATCGGCTGACACACCGATCAAGACTGGTGTGTTTGACAGCTTGAAGGACAATATGTTCAGAGAATATGTGCGTCACACCTGGAACTTGGAGGTAAGCCATTGTGCAGAAGTTTCATATCAGAAGGAATTTAAAAAAGGCATTGTTGAATTCTTGATTCTGATCACATTCAGTGATCACAAACATTTTCTAACCAAGGCACTGAAGGTTTATATGTTACCTTTCTTTAGGGTGAGGCAATGGAGCAAGCCATCATTAGCCAGGCCCCACAGCTAGAGAAACTCTTTGCCACCACAGAGCATGAGAAAATGCCTTGGTTCCACGGCAAGATCCCTCGGCAGGAAGGCGAGAGACGACTGTACTCTGGATCTCAGCCGGATGGAACGTTCCTGTGAGTGAAGAGCTTGATTAGTCATTAGACTTGATAGAATTAAAGTTTTCCCACTACAGTAGTGTGCAAGACTTAAGGTCATGTTAACTAATGGGCAGGCAGAGGCAAAACAGATGATCAATTTTTCATGTAGCAAAGATTTACATTTACATTTATGCATTTGGCAGACGCTTTTATCCAAAGCGACTTACAGAGCCCTTATTACAGGGACAATCCCCCCGGAGCAACCTGGAGTTAAGTGCCTTGCTCAAGGACACAGTGGTGGTGGCTGTGGGGATCGAACTCCAAAGATGGAGTTGGTTCTTCTTATTGCAGAGGGGTGTTTTGGTTAAAAGCAATTCACTATCAATGCTGTATTGGGTAAAATCAATGCAATATGGAGGGCTACGATGATTAAATGTGTCATGAAAAAACTGTATTGGATATAGTTTTGCCTTAGTAACTAATCTGCATTGCCTCAAAAAACTTCCTATGCCTGCAAAAATTTAAACAAATTGACAAAATGCAAAAATTCAGATATCTGGATTGGTCAAGATGGCCTATTTACTAATCTATTTATCACTATCATACTTAATCATATATAAGACAATCAGCAAGCATGTAGATGAGCAAGAATCTGACCTCTGATCTATTATTTAATCTGTTTTCCAGAGTCTGAGAGAGAGAAGATTTTGGCACCTACGCTCTGTCAATGACATACGGAAAAACAGTATACCATTATCAGATCTTGCACGACAAATCAGGGAAATATGCAATGCCTGAGGGAACAAAATTTGACCCTCTTTGGCAGGTGTGTTCTACCCATCAAAGTGTATGTCACCTCATATTGCCTTTACATGAAATGGGTGAAAAGTTTTAAATGGTAAAAACATAATTTTGTTCACAGGAATGTCGCTAGAACAGAACAGCTTTAAAAAAATACATTAACATTGATCTACTTTATTAATTATATTTGGTTACTTTAACACAATTTTTTTACTGTTTACTGTTTACTGTTTTGGTTCAGTTGTTATAAAGCACCTATTGCATATATGTTTAAAATGTACAGTATATTTTGCGCAAAATCTAATGCAACATAACGTAAAAAAATTAAGCAGCACCTTGCACATAAAGTTGTTTGTGAAAATCAAGACAATGATAATAATTTATTAATGATTATAATTTAATAATGCAAAAAGAATAAAACATTGCCAAATACAAAGGCAGCAGACGTTTTTGTGTTTTAAAATTTAATTTGTACAGTAGAATAACTATAGTTCTCAATTAAGATCTGCAGAACTAGATGGAAATTTCCAAAAATAGAGCAATGACGAAATATTAAATAGTAATGTATAACCATGACAAAAGTTATCTTATAATCAAAGATTTCTATGTGATCACATAACCTACTAAATATTTTGTGATTTTATCATTGTTCTTGTTTTAATAATTATATATCTTTTTTGGAAGGCAGCTGATTGAGTGCCCTGATTGAGGCGTGTGTCAACCAAAAAAATGCACCAATGGGAAAGAACTTCCTGTGATTCAAAGCAGGGTTTATATATATATATATATATATATATATATATATATATATATATATATATATATATATATATATATGTGTGTGTGTGTGTGTGTGTGTGTGTGTGTGTGTGTGTGTGTGTGTGTGTTTCTACCTGTAAACTACTATTTAACTGTGTATAAGTAATGGGAGTATTGAATGAATAGCCTCAGAGCTTTGAAGAGACTTAAGGGGATAGTTCATGAATAATCATTTATTCACCCTCATGTCATCACAGATGTGTATGACTTTCTTTCTTCTGCTGAACTCAAACAAAGAACTGTATGTCCATACAATGCAAGTGAATGGGTACCAAATTTCTGAAGGTCAAAAAAACTATAATAATCCATATGTTTCCAGTTAAATCTGTCTTCAGAAGTGATATGAATTGTGTGTTGAGAAACAGATCAATATTTAAATCCGTATTTTAGTCAATCCCCAATTTCACTTTCACATTCTTTTCCTTTAGTTTGTGGAAATTTGTATTCTTTGTGCATATTGCCACCAACAGGGCAGTAAGGATAATTTATAGTAAAAAATGACTCAACCACACCTATCATATCACTTCTAAAGATATAAATTTAACCACTGGACACTTATGAAGAACTTTTAAGCTACCCTTATGTGGTTTTTGGAGCTTCAAATTTTTGTTTCCCATTCATCTGCATTGTGCAGATCTGAGATATTCTTCTAAAAATCTTAATTTGTGTACAGCAGAAGAAAGAAAGTCATACACATCTACGATAGAATCAGGGTGAGTAAATTATGAGAATTTTCACTTTCCCTTAAAGGCAGTTTGTGTGAGACAAATTTGTTGAGATTAATACTTTTCTTCCTCTTTTTATTTTACTTTAAGTCATCGCAAATGGTCCGGTAAGTATGGCTGACAAATGTCACCTATGAAGCCAAATTTTGAACATATCTAATAATAGTATTGTGCTTGTTGTTAATCAATGGGGGGGTTGTATGTGCGTTTCAGAGGAGGCCTAATGGATACACACCGCCCCCTATGGGTAAGTTTATAATGGTACAACTTATGAATGTCAGAGGGATAAAATCTTGTCCAGAAACTTATGTCAACTTGAAATATGATTTTTTCAAAAGCAGTCCAAGTTTTTGAAAAGGGCTTTCTTATTGATAAAGTTCCCGGCTAATACCACCAGCTAAACTCTCAAGCGTATTCACAAAAAGCAACTTTGTTAAATAACTAAAAACAGCAAGAAGGTGTATTCAAAATGGACAGGTGAGCCCATTAGGGGAAAAGAACAAGAAATGTATTAAATCTTCAGTATTATAATAAATCACCTGGATGGATTAAACTACTTCATTTAAGCATAATAGCTAATTTAGCATAATTTGCTACAAGATTTCATAATATCTACTTGCACAATTCAGTTTACATTTGAACTGGATTCAAACACCGGTTTCTCCTGAGTAGCAAACAGATAGATGTGGCCATTAAAGTGCTGAAGAATGAGAATGAGAAATCAGTAAAAGACTAAATATTGCGAGATACCCATATTATGCATCAGCTCAGTGATCCATTCATCGTGCGCATGATTGGACTCTGTGAGGTTGAAGCACTCATGTTGGTCATAGAGATGGCCCCTGCTGACCCGCTGAACAATTTCCTCTCCAGCAAGAAATTACCTTATTATATTATATTATATTATATTATATTATATTATATTATATTATATTATATTATATTATATTTTATACTTCTTTTCCTGTCAAAATGCATTTATTTCCATTTTAGGAAAGAAAGCAAAACAATATGTAACAATATAATGGTTTATTAACATTTTCCAAACAAAGTCTTCCACAGTATAAAGATAGAAATTAACTAAAATACCACCAATTCAAGTAACATTGAACATTTCCCAAAGTGGGAGGTTGACTAATTAAAAGAACTAGTCCCACCATAGTTTGCATATTCATTGCAATGGGACATCAACGCCAGTGTAAAGCGCCGCTTTGAACTCCACATGAACAGCCCATGCAGAGAAAAACGCCTCATTCTGCATTTTGGTGATAGTTCTGATTAAATTTTTTTTATTGATTTATATAGATAACAAAGAAAAGCAAAACATATATACACAGAATCAACATTTAACTCCCACTATTACCCAACCCAACCCCACCCTGATCCTCAACAAACATCCCTGTGGTCACAAATATGTATACGCACAAAAAACTAAACAAAATATAATATATATATATAATAATCACACACATTTAAAACTATGCTTCTCTCTCCACTGCTCCTCCCCGAGAGCCCCCCAAAAATGCCAAATAGTTGCTGTATTTCCCATTAAACGAATCCCAGATCCCCAGCCTTCTACATGACACCTCCTCGAAAGCCGCCACCCTCCCGATCTCTGTGCACCACTCTCGAAACGAGGACGATCCAGCCAACTTCCATCCCTTTAAAACAATCTGTCTGCCAATCATAACACTGGTCAGAACCCAATTATTTATGTGTTTATCCCCTATATTGATGACCGCCCCATCGCCTAAAATACAGAGTCTGGGGTCAAAATGAAATTTGAGGGTCCAAAACGTCACACATAACACTCTGAACCTTCAACCAAAATTCTTGGATCTCAACACAACACCAAAAAACATGCGTTGTGTCCCCCGTCTTCTGATTGGCATTGCCAGCAGGTGAGTGTGTATTTAAGACCAAGCCTATACAATCTAGAGGGGGTCCAACAAAATTGATATAAAATCTTGAATTGCATAAGGTGCACCCTTGCATCTCTAGATGCAGACTTGATGTTTTTTAGAATCCTAGCCCACACTCCCTCCAATACCAAGTTTAAATATTTCTCCCATAATCTCTTGATAGAATTTAAAGCTCCATCCCCCAGACTCTGAATTAGCTGGGAGTAATACACTGATGCCTCATGACCTTTTTCAACAGCAGTAATCACCACTCCCAGATTATATGCCACTTTAGGGGGGTGTATGCTACTCCCAAAAATAGTACAAGCAGGTGGCGCAGCTGTAAATACCTAAAGAACTGAGATCTGAGAATCCCAAAACGTTGAACAACATTTTCAAAGGATCTCAACACTCCACTCTCATATAGGTCACTGAGAGTATTAACCTCCTTCACAATGGAATGTGACCAGCAGAAAGGGGACTTATTTATACATAATTTTGGGTTCAGCCATATGCTTGAGCCAACATTTAAATAAATAAACAATTTTGTCCATACAGAGTGCAAATGCGAGAAAACGGGGTGTAACTAAACTTCTCCGATTAGTTTGATAGGCTTTGCAATGGTGAAATAGGGGCAAGAACTTCCTGTTCAATACAGAACCTGGTTCTGCATAACCAGGGAGTTATGCAGAACCGAATGCATAATAAAACCAAATCTTGGGGAGGCCTATCCCACCTTTGTCAATCGGCCTATGCAATTTACTGAAATATAATCTGGGATGTTTACCATTCCAAATGAAATCTTTGCTATGCTATCAAATTGCTTGAAATAAATGTTAATAACATTAACCTTCCCAATCATAGATAAATGGAATGAAGCCCACCTGCCCACATCGCTCGAAAACCTTTTTATTAATGGGTCAAAATGAACAAAAAAAAAATCACTCTAATTTCCTGGGAATAAAATACCCAAGTACTTAATGCCCTGTTTGGGTCAATGGAAGGTGCCCAGCTAAGAAGCAGTTACTGAGCAGTATGCTGTCAGAGCCAAAGCTTCGGATTTAGACTAATTAACTCTGTATCCTGAGAATTTAGAAAAGGAATTCATAACTCAGTGGAGGCAAGGCATAGATCTAGTTGGGTTGGAGACGAATAATAAAATATCATCTGCGTATAGCAAAAGCTTATGCGCCACACCTCCCACCACCACCCCTGGAAAATCTTCCTCTTGTTTTATCGTGGCTGTTGATGGTTCCAGTGCAAGACAAACACAATAATGGGGAGAGAGGGCAACCCTGCCAAGTGCCTCTATCCAGCGTAAAATAATCTGAAAGTAATCCATTGGTTTGTACCGCCGCTACCGGGTGTCTCTAAAGTAACTTAATCCATCCAATAAAAGTATTCCTGAACCCTTACATTTCCAAAATCTTAAAAAGATAATCCCATTCTACCATATCAAACGCCTTTTCGGCATCTTATTCGCCACGGACCACATGATATTGATGAAACTCCTAATGTTATCAGAAGAGCTATGGCCCCGAATAAACCCCACCTGATCTATATGTATAAGAGATGTCATAACCTTACTTAATCGGTTAGCCAAAATTTTGGACAATATTTTAACGTCTAGCTGGATCAGGGAAATTGGATGGTAACTTTTACACTCACTTGGATCTTTGTCCTTTTTAAGAATCAGACTGATCCAGGCTTGCTCTGCATGGTTGGTGGACGCCTTCCTTTCTTTAATGATTCCATATAAACTTCTAGAAAAAGTGGAGCCAATTCTGTAGCATAAGATCTAAAAAAAACTCTGCAACAAATCTATCTGGCCCTGGAGACTTGTCTGTAGGCAAGGCCTTAATTACCTTGCCAAGCTCCTCCAAGGTTATCTTGGAGGAGATGATTCGCTGATGTTTTTCCTCTTTTGTAAGTCGCTTTGGATAAAAGCATCTGCCAAATGAATAAATAATAAATATTATCTCAGAATCAGAGATTTTTTTGGCTCAGTCATCAGTTTAGGGAGTTCTAATGTTTCCACAAATTTTCTAATATCCTCATCAGTAGACAAAGACGTGGAAATGTAGAGATCAAGATAAAATACTTTAAAAGCATTATTAATATCAATGTCCACGGTAAATATTTCACCACCAGCTGATTTCACTGAGGAAATGGTAGAAAAAGACTCTCTCTGTTTTATATATCTAGCCAGAAGTTTTTCTGCCTTGTCCCTCAACTCAAAGTATGACTGTATTGCCCTGAATAACCAAATCTCCACCTTCTGCGACATAATGGTGTTATATCTGTATTTCAATCAGGTCAATTCTCTGAGGCCATCGATGACATTCGACACATCAACTCTGCCTCTGCACTTTTAATATTCCCTTCCAACTCCACGAGTTCTCTTGGTGAATGAGGCATACTATATGATCCAGATTTTTGCCCTAATATCAAAGGTCTTACTAGAAAAAAGAAATTATGATCCAACGTGAAAAATTTGTAGAAATAGCATTTTAACTTAGCGTAAAGCTGACAATTTTCACAAGGTTTATTTCTATTTCTTACTTCAAACTTATTTATCTGTCTGCTCGTATGAATGTAACGCATCATAAGAAAGTGTTTCACTACTGCTCAAATGCACTTTGCATCACATCATTTATATGTGTACATTTTCCATCTGACTATTTATGAAATTAAACAAATGACAATAAAATACAAAGTTATTTCTTCAGTAATCAAAATACTTTTTGAATGTAAATGAATTCTAAATGCCAATTATTTAAATTGTAACTATAGTGGAATACAGCTACTTATCACTTGTATTTTAAATACGTAATCCTGTTACATGTATTTTGTTACTCCCCAACCCTGCATTTGTATAGTAAATGCTTACTTATCAGTGTAATGACTCCCCTGCTCTTACTTGAGCCAGCACTAAATAAAACATGTCCACAACATATCATCCCAAATTTTCAGCTTCCTGCAGGGAAAGATGCATTTCCTGAAGAAACACTATATCATATTTCTTACACTTAAGAATAGAAATAACCTTCCTTCTTTTTATGGGGTGCCCCAACCCATTCACATTCCATGTGGAGAGAGAGACAATTCGCTCATATTAACATCTGACATTTTGACATATGAGAAAAATAGCTTGTGTCAAAAACAAAATTATAATGACCACATTCCACCATTAGTGCAACAATCAAACCCTGAACTTCCCCCAAAACCAAACAAACAGAAAAAAGAAAAATGTGTGTATGACAGCGCCAACTGGCATCCATCCCTCTAAACTCAAACAGTCCATTTACGCCTACGAGAACCCCCGCGACAACTTTGCCGTCGGATTGCTCAGAGATAACAGAGTTACACAACAACACAACAAAAGATAATCTATAAAACAAACTCCAGACAATAGGCAGATTAATCACAAAGAACATGTATATTCATCTACATAACTGTCCCGAAGGTGTGTTATTCCAAAAAACTCCAGCCGCTAGGTGGAACCAGCACAAAAAAGGCGCTCAGTTTCCTCGGACAGTCAAATGAATGTTCAGTGAGCCGGCCCATTCGGCTGCTAATCACTCCAATGTCTTGCAAGAAATACTCCACAAAACAAACTATAGCCAATAGGAGGCATAAATCATCCACAAAACAGTCCCGGAGGAGCGTTACTCCACAAAATAAGTCCAGCCGCTAGGCAGAACCAGCACAAAAAGAAACAAAAAAGGCACTCAGTTTCCTCGAACAGTCAAGGGAATGTTCAGTGAGTCGGTCCATTCGGCTACCACGTTAGTACCACCAAATAACTTCTCCATTGACGTTATGAAGGACATCGCTTGCTAGGGACATGTGAATGTTTTACGGCCATCCTTGGCATCTATTCTCAATTTGGCCACGAACATCAGTGCAAAAGTGACCTTCCGTTGATGTTAGAGTTTCTTGCATTCCTTGAATCGAACACATTTCTCTCGTGTAGTCTGGAAACAAGAAAATGCTGTGGTTCTGCCAAAAAAAGCCTTCCGTTACTCCTTGCTTCACGTAACACCAGATGTTTATCAGATGATCTCAGAAATTTGGCCAGAATTGATTGGGGCCTGTCTCCCTCAGCAGATTGCTGAGCCAGAACCTTGTGAGCTCACCCGATTTCCAGTTTATGGCCTGTTATGTGAAGCAGATTCAGAAAGAGCCCTTCCAGGAATTTCATCATATCCTGTCCCTCTTCAGCTTCAGGAATTCTGACGTTTCGGACATTATTCTGCTGGCTACGGTTCTCCAAGTCCTCCAACTTCTAACAGACATGCTCCAAACCCACCTTGGTCGCTAGCAGATTAGCAGCTAATTCCCTCTCTGATTACTCCAGATTATCTATCCATTTCTCGACATCCCCTACTCTTGTAACCACCTCAGAGAACTTCATCTCCATGGCAGTGATCGATCAACATATTACAGCAAGATCCTCCAATTCAGCAATGACCTTTGTAATTGCAGACAAGTTAAAAAAATGTCGCAGAATTTCCCTAATTTCTCCGACCTGATTGGCTCCCTGGCTCTGGGTTTTCTCATGGGTATCAGCTTGAGCACGTAAGTGTTTTTTAATTTCTCCAGAACCCAAGGATTTTGAATTCTTTCACATATTGTCCTCCTAGAACAGTTATGGAACTGAGTGTATCGAATTTCTTGGGTTTCTGACATTAATTGTGTTAAAACTAGCAAAGTGAAAGTGCACAGAGTGATGCAGTGCTAACCAAAAATGGCTGTGCAAAAAAAAGTTGAATACTGTGGTGGATGAGGGTACGAGCCCCGCTTTCAGGAGCTCAAGCAGTTCATCACTGCTGATTTCAGAAGCTCAAGCAGGTTGACACCGCTGAGTTCACTGATGCGGATGTGACTGGATTTGTCGGCCGGCAGGGGAGCTTTGCGATTGAGATCAATGGACAACTAGTCTTCTCAAAGCTAGAAACCAGTGGCTTCCCCATGAGGAGGATATTATGGATGCTATCCAAAGAGTCTATAATGGCCAGCCGGTGGTGAAGATCACCAAGAGCCAGCCTCCTTGTGTCATCCTCTAACAACTTATAACCCTTCACTTTTGGCTTAATTTAATATTCCTGAACATGATATGTTATCATAAAAATGCAAGATTTAGACTCAATAAGCAAATTATCTAAATGTCTAAAGAGAGAGGTCTGGTGCAGGATCTGTAAATGTTGCCTCCTCTATGCTCCTTCTATCTGGTTGCTGGACATAAATGATTATCGTAACTAAAGTTGGTTATTATGTATGAGGCCTGCAATCCATGCAGCCTTAAAGCAGGATGAGAAAGATGGGGTAAGGTAAGGAGGAAGCCAATAGTGAGGTTAATATCTGTATCGTGAGTTCCTGTCAATATTATTCTGTTTATTTGTTGCCTTTTCATGTTTGGGGTTTGTAATAAAGAATAAATGCAAAATGTATAATGATAATGCTAATATGCTAAAAACAGTTGCTGTAAGAAGGGAATGTTCAGATCACCTACAGTAAATATGCAGAGGTCTTTGTGGAGGTGTCACATTTTTACTGGAACTTTATGTCCACCATCCACATTTCAGCATGAAGAGATCTCATCTAATAAAAAAAAGAGCATAAAAAAAAATAGCAAAGTACACAGAGCTTGCCGTGTGTATTGTGAAGTGTGTGTTAGTGTAATGACAATAAATGTAATGAATGTTAACAAAGGTTCCACCCTTCCAAGAAGTATTTATACTGGTCTAACGGTAAATGCGTTAATCGCAAAGAAAAATTAACACATTAATTCTGACAACTCTTATTATATTTTTTTTAGAAATATTTGTAATCAGATTTAATACCTTGTTCTGATAAAAAAAAATCTCACTGTAATTAATAAAATGCATCTGTTAATTTACTCCTCTCAGGGACCAGATTACTATGGAAAACATAGTGATGTTGATGTATCAGGTCTCCATGGGGATGAAGTATTTAGATAGGAGGAACTTTGTGCACATAGACTTGGCTGCCCGTAATGTACATTTGGTCAACCAGCAATATGCCAAGATCAGTGAATTTGGCTTCTCCGAAGCGCTGGGTGCAGATGACAACTATTTCAAGGTAGGGCTACTATCAGGTGTACTAAATTAAAAACACAGGATTTTTTAGAATGAGTTAGTGGAGTTAGAAAATACAGTACTGTTAAATGGAACCTAGGCCAGAATGTGGTCTTGGAGCCTTATCTATATTGTCCCTCTATGCTTATATTGTACTGGGAATATATTAACTACTGTAAGAGGCAAAGTTTCTGTTCCTGTTTCTGGCTAGTCACATGACCATCACTGATCCCATAACACTAGTTAGATGCTAGTTATTAATCCTTATGTGGTGTACCTTGAAAACTGTTCATTCTGAGTGAGATTTTTTATGTTTAGGTTTGCGCAGCTCGGAAATGGCCTGTAAAGCGGTACGCACCAGAGTACATCCATTTTCACAAGTTCTCCAGATGTTTGGAGCTGTGGCATTATGGGAGGCTTTCTCATATGGAGGAAAGCCTTATAAAGTAAGCATTCATGATGTGACATTGTGGTAAACCTATTTACAGCTAACTCAAATGATTAGCTCATAGGACACTCAATCAACACTGACATATCAAATAATTTTTTCCCCCTGTGCAGGAAATGAAGGGCCCTGAAGTGATGAGTTTCATCAAAAGTGGTAGTCGTCTGGATTGCCCACTTGGATGCCCTGAGGCCATGTATGAATTGATGAAAGACTGCTGGACATTCAAGTAAGCTTATGTGCAAGCTTATGTACATATTCTAAATAATAACTTCTGACTGAAATCTGATTCTTGCTATCTGCAGGCATGAAGATCGGGCAGGCTTTGTAAAAGTAGAGGAGATTATGAGAACTTTCTATTACTCAATTGCCAAAAAAGATCCCTAATTACATGAAAACAGAGAATGAAAAGACCCCAAAGTGATCAAAGAGGCAAACTGTTCTCTGTCTCTTTGATTTGATTTGATTATGGTGGGAGTGAAACCTTTGCAAGGACAAAATGAACAACAGTTTTGAACTTATTTGTATTAAGTTACTTTAATATTACATATTTCAGTTAAAATTGTTTTATTATTTGCTGGCTACTAGCAGTGTTCAGAATACTATCTGTGCCATATGATTTACCATGTAAACGAAAGCAAAACCTCTGCCTCCAACAGTATATCAGGTACAGCATTACAGTTATCAGCTGACTGATGGCACACTTGTATCTTCTTTCCCATCCATTAATCTTTTAAAAATGAAAGGAGGTAGCATTAACTTAAAGGAATAGTCTAGGTTCAATACAAGTTAAGCTCAATCAACAACATTTGTGGCATATTATAAAAAAAACTAAAATAACTTTGACTCGGCCTTCTGGACCAACGTCGAAACATGATCAAGGGGGACTAACCCAAGCAAAATCATCAAGGAGGAGCACCCCCTGGTCTAAAAAAGAGATAAAGAGTTGTGGTATACCAGAAACTTCTGATATCCACTACCTGGTCCGATGAAGAGACAATCACTTGTCCACCCTAAAAATCAAAAGGCCCCCCAAAGATTGCACCTTAGTTCCGGCCCTGCTCGTCCCTCCTTTTCTTAAAAAAACAAAAAGCACTTACAATGTGGGCCAATCCATAAATGTAAAAATACTCACTGTTTCAAAAGTATAGCCACAAGGCATCAACAAAATGTGCGTTAATATGATTTTAGTGTGATAATATCACTTAATAAACTTTTCTGTTATAAAAAAAAAATATCAATTTAATTTGATATTTTCATTGCCATGACAATGTAATATCAACAAACCCTAAAGTGACTAATAATGATGAATTAAACAACTTTACAGCTTAAATAATACATGAGTTTTAGCAGAAGAGTTAATCCATGTGCAACTGGCCCCATTCACTTCTGTTGTAAGTGCCTCAATGTAACGTCGATTTTTGCCTTTTTTTTCAAGAAAAAGAGGGACAAGTCTAAATAGTTTTTTATTATGCCACAAATGCTGTCGATTGAGCTCAACTTGTATTAAACCTTGAATATTCCTTCTTGTTGATTGTGTGGGATTATCCATTTTCTATTTTTCTTTTTTATGAAAATATGTTCTAAAATGTGTCTAAATTAATACTATGATGTTCCTGAACCTTTAAAACTTGGTACATGCAACAAAACTAATAAGCAAATACATATTTTGATCCAAAGTCAACAGATCTCTTATGAATACTATACACAGGTGTAAATAAAAAGTCCTGAAGTAAAGTTTCACTATATCAAATCAGTATTTACTTTAGTTTATTGAACAGAGTAACAGAATTATAATCTTGACATTTACATTTTTTGGATTACAAAAAGTACTCAAATGTAGGCTATCTATCCCCACTTCCTTGATGTTCAATGGCAGACTTAAGAGCTTCCACTGAACTGATGTTTCACTAGAGGAAGTGTACTTTGCTCAGCAGGGAGGGGCTTGTGGTTTCTTTAGAAAGTGTAGACTTAATAATTGCTACAATTCGAGGGCCACGTTCCTTTTATGTCTGTAACAATTGCAAATACAATGTAACTACAAAAACAACAATCGTTATTGAAGAATCAACGATATCGAACGTGGGGTAAAAAGGCGGTTTATATCAAAGCGGAACCAGAAAGGCTCTCGCTCGGTAAGTTTGTTTCAAGTTCTTCACTGTGCACTAAGAAAATATGTCGTCATTAGCACCGTTATTTTGTACATTTTAGGTATATTTATCGCAAATGGGCAGAGGTTATTTTATTATCCCACTAATACGTTTACTTGTAGGTTAAATACATGTTATTATCAGTCCTGCTCACGCCATTACAAACGACATCGTCATACGGAATTGGCGTTTACAATTGAGCATCTCGCGCAACAAGTTTGATTCGCTTTTGTTATGTGTTACTGGCATCCATTCGTTTGGAGACATGGAAACATTTAGTTAAGTTTTAGCATTTCATTTACACATTTTTAATATATAGATATGATATTAATGAATGTATTGCGTAGAATACCCCCTACTCAGACCAGTATGATGCCACCCATGGTGCCCAACAGGAAATAACTCAATAATTTCCCTAATATTATAAATATAAAGTCTGTTTTAACCTGTACAATGGTGCAAACTGGCATTTCATTTTCATGGAGTTCATTCATATTGTATGTACAGTTGTTTGTTCAAATGGACTATTTTTGTTGGTAAAACTTTATTTACAGTAGTAAACTACATTGGTTAACATGCACTAACAATGAACAGTACTTTAACAGAATGTATTAATCTTGTTTAGTGGTAATTTCAACATGTTCTAATTGCTTTTTAAAATGAAAAGTTGAATACATAAACATGAGTTAATGCATTATGTACAATGAACAATGTTGGCTATTTTTCTGAATTAACATTGACTAAGATGAACAAATGCTATATTTATTGTTCATTGTTAGTTAATGATACCTAATGTGTTTGCTAATGTTAACAAATTGAACATTATTGTAAAGTGTTACATTTGTGATACTTGACTGTGTAATTTTCTCATTTGAATTGATCCTTGAGCTTGTAAGTGTAAGAATGTGAGTTTCAGAGCCTGTATTCACAAGAATGTTTATAAGAATGCTAATCCAAAGATATAAGGTTATTTCAGTGCCAAAGCAGACAGAAAATCTCAGGCACTCTTTTTATGTTTTGTCTACCCTCGGGCTGAAAATGGGTGGATTCTGGAATATGAGGAGACAAAGTTTGACCTTTTTTGTTTTCTCTCCCTTTCTCTATTTGTCTCATTCAGCATCCATCCAGCCTCAGAGTGCAATCAGAGATACTAAAAGCCTCTACATCAAATATTGTCCCTATATAACCTATAATTCCAATTACATTTTGGTAACAATAAACAAAAACGTATAAAACAACAATCCTTCCACCCGGCAACCATGTCCCTGGCCCTAAAGCAAGTCTTCAACAAGGACAGGACATTCCGGCCCAAGCGCAAGTTTGAGCCCGGAACACAGCGCTTTGAGCTACACAAAAAAGCACAGGCGTCCCTTAATTCAGGCCTGGACCTGAAGCAGGCAGTGCAACTGCCGCATGGTGAAGACCTGAATGACTGGGTGGCTGTTCACGTGGTGGACTTCTTTAACCGCATCAACCTCATCTACGGCACCATCAGTGATTCCTGTACAGACCAGACCTGCCCCGTTATGTCCGGTGGGCCCAAGTATGAGTACCGCTGGCAGGACGAACACAAGTACAAGAAACCTACTGCTCTCCCTGCGCCCAAATACATGAGCCTACTAATGGACTGGATTGAGGTGCAGATCAACAATGAACAGATCTTCCCCACTAATGTCGGTAAGGATGAACAAATTAATCAGACCAGGGTGCTTTTTAGTTTAATCAAGTTCATTTCTGAATGATTTCTTATTGATAATTTTCTTCAAATCCAGCCTGAAGTTCACATACATTGTTGATTTTATATTAATGTGGGTGAGTTACTAACAGTAAATCATAGTGAATCTACAGAAAGTTTGATATTATTGGTTTGATACAAGTTAATCTTAATCGACAGCATTTGTGGCATTATGTTGATTACCACAAAAATTAATTTTGTGTTGTCCCTCCTTTTAAAAAAGGAAACATCTGGGTTCCAGGGAGGCACTTACAATGGAAGTGTGAATGGGGCCAATCCGTAAACATTAAAATACTCAACTTTTCAAAAGTATAGCCACAAGACATAAACAATATGTGTGATAACATAATTTGAACGTGATAAAATCGCTTACTAACCTTTTCTGTGGAAAGTTATAGCCGATTTTACAACTACGTTGCCATGACAATGTAATGTCAACAAACCCTAAAATGACTGTAAAACTGACGGCTTAAAGAACTTTACAGTTCAAATAATACATGAGTTTTAATAGAAGAATAAATATAAGTTCTTTAATGAAATTATAATCTTCATATTTCTGCCTTTTTAAACCCTCCAAAAACAGGCCCCATTTACTTCCATTGTTAGTGCCTCATTGTAACAGACGAGTCTAAATAATTTTGTGGTAATCAATTCAACATTATGCCACAAATGCTGTCCATTGATCTTAACTTGTATTGAACCCGGAATATTCCTTTAATTCAAAGTTCATTCTTCCTGCCCCATGTTCAAGTTGCTATCTCTTTTTTTTTGTCCTCCAAACCTAAATGTATTTAGGTCATTAGTATGCCTTAGGAAACAGACATTTGATAACGCATCTAGTATAGCATTGATGTCTAAATGGCCATCACTTAGGCCAACATAAATAAAGTAACTTGTTAACTATTTGATGTAAAATCTCAAATCACTGAAAGCCTCTGTATTCAATTGCAGGAGTCCTGTTGTTTAAGTAGTCTAAACTTCCCAGCTTCTACTGGCTTTGTCTCATTATCCCCCAACCTGCCATCTGACGGCTGTGTTGCCTTTCAAATTGGGTCATGTAATTTACAGTGGGATATAAATAGACCAGGCATGTGTATGGGACTAATTCTTAGAATACAACAATACAAGTCAGTTGCAGAATCTGCCATGTATAAGGAGATGCTTGTCTGCAATCAGGCACAATGTTAATAAATGCCATTGCAGAAATATGAGTCTGCGGTGTGTAATGTGTCACAGAACATGTCCCAGAGAAGTGTTCGGATGCTCAGTTTAGAGAATAGATATGAAATTGTATTGTGAAGAGAGTTACAATGAGTCAGAGTTCTCAATTTCCTGTTTCCTCTTATGATATTAGTAGGCTCACATAATGTAACCTAGTTCTATCTTTAATCTAATAATAACACCTTTGATGCTGTTTCAGTATGTAAAACCTGACAGGAATGAGAATCACAGTGAAAACTCACTAACTCTCATAAACATACTTCAATAATATTATTGCACTAATACATATGCATTTAATGTGTATTACCACACTATATGTCATTTAAACTTCTCAGCAAGCCAAAATAATTTTGATCTTGTTGCACTTTGACACACAATAGTCCTACAGTCTGGCAGCTTAACTTCATGTTGTCCTATTTTTAGGTACGCCATTCCCCAAGACCTTCATGCAAGTAGCGAAGAAGATCTTATCTCGTTTGTTCCGTGTTTTTGTCCATGTCTACATCCACCACTTTGACCGTGTGAGCCAGATGGGAGCTGAAGCCCACGTGAACACCTGTTACAAACATTTCTATTACTTTGTTACTGAATTGAACCTCATAGACCACAAAGAACTGGAGCCTCTGGTAAGCATGTGTGTTTTAGAGAGGAATTGAGAAATTTGCATCTACTCTATTCATTTGGCTTTGTCTCCTTTAGGAAATGTCATTGGAAAATTACAACAAAATGAGATTGCCAGCAGCAAATATTTATATTTAAATGCTGTATTTATATATAAATCTGTCTGGTTGTGTGTAGACTGTCTTCCCATAACCTGTACACAGTGGTGTTGATTTGTCTTGAGCTCTGTACAGGCAAGGGCATAGACCCCCCCGGAATCTGTGCCCTTGCTTGTACAGCGCAAAAATCCAGCAACAATGAATGACAGATAAGGAAACAAACACAAATGCATCATCTCATGATTAGTTGCTAACAAGCCCATTTTATAATGGCTTCCCTAATTGGTAGGGCCACACAAGGACAGGTTGAGTCAGCGGGTTTGATATTTCAGCCTCTATCATTTTCTCAGAGGGAGTTAATGAGCATCTGAGCTCATAAGGGGGAAAAAAACTATGGTTCATCGAGGCAGTAGATAATTCTCTCAGTAGTCACAGTTGAATTGATGCCATGGGATCAGGTGTCTCCAGCAGGTCCTGTTACTGACAACAGGAGCTTGGTGGCTATTTGCATAGTGTGTTGTCAAGGTTTTTATATTTTCATTGTTGGTCAAAATAGGGAACACGATCTTTGTCTATTTCAAATTGCCATCACCACATATTTAAATTAAGAAATACAAAAGAAAGCAAAATTGTGTGAGGGGGTGGGGGGTTAGTTGTTTTGAAGTTTGTGGCTTTGTATGATCCCTTATACTGATGCAGTGTTTATTTCTCCAAACAGAAAGAGATGACATCTCGGATGTGCCACTGAAAAAAAAAAAGAGCGGACCCTCACATTCCACACAGATCAGAAGAACCACCCAAATTAACAATTAAAAAGTGTATGAAACAGAAAGCTAACTTGCAAAGACTCTATTTTTATACACTTTTAAAGTACTGTTATCTATTTAGCGAGAGACATCTCTGTATTCTGATGTGTTAGGCATATGGAGAATATTTTTTATTAAAAATCAGTATTAACGATTATTTTTGTTTTTCCAAATCTGTTTCTGAATCATTCCTTTTTTTTCTTGTCATAATCTATAACATACAGATTATATTTGTGACTATTTATGTATGTGGTTGAGATATTAAAACCAATCTGTCTTGTCTGTGTATCTCATTGATCCTGTTCTTGTTTGTTGGTTATTGGTCATGTTCTTCAGAAGTCAGCGGGGGTTTCAGTTACATCTAGCACTGTATTCATTTTGACACACACAAAAAAATTCCTAGTAGGTTCTGATGAAACAGTATGACTTGATGTGCGGCGACTACTAGTTTTTAAAAAGATAGTTCACCCAAAATGAAAATTCTCTCATTATTTACTCACTTTCATGCCATGCCGGATGTGTATGACTTTCATTCTTCTGCAGAACACAAACATTTTTAGAAGAATATCTCAGAACTTTATGTCCTTTCAATGCAAGTGAATAGTGACCAAACCTTACAAGCTCCAAAATAAAGGCAACATAAAAGTAATCCATATATTCTGAAGCAATACAATCACTTTGGGTGAGAAACTGATCAATATTTCAATCCTTTTTACTATGAATCTCCACTTTTACTTTCAGAATGTGAAAGTAGAGATTTATGGTAAATAAAAGGACTTCAGAAACGGATATCTATCTGTTATTCACCCACACCTATCATATCTCTTCTGAAGACATGGATTTAACCACTGGAGTAATGTGGATTACTTTTATGCTGCTTTTATGTTCTTATTGGAGCTTGTAAGATCTGATCACCATTCACTTGCATTGACTGGACCAACAGAGCTGAAATATTCATTATATGAAAAAAAAAAAATAATTGTGTTCAGCAGAAGATACAAACACATCTGGGATGGCATGAGGTTGAGTACAGGGAGAATTTTCATTTTGATGTGAACTATCCTTTAGATTCAGCTGGTCTACCTTGGTATATAATGTATTTTATGTTGCTTAAATGAAAGACAATTTTAAAGTTTTCCCCAACAGACTGTATTTTCTGGTTTTGCTTTTAATCTTAGATCATCTCCACAGTTAAATAAACAAATTGAGGTTAAAGGTTGAGAGCTTTTTAGTCTGCTGATTCATCTAGTTTGTCTCTGTCCACTAGATGACGACAAAGGCACAAATCAGACAAGTCAAACCCGGATGATGAAATCTTGCATTACAGTGGGATGTTGCGTCATGCAATAATAATAACTAATCTGAGCAAATTTACAGATATTTGTAAAACTAGGTCTGCCGTGTGGTTATACAACGGCTTTTAATAGTTGAAAAAGCTATTTTATAACTGCTTTGCTTTAATTAGCAAACTTTTAATGGGTTTAAAGGGATATGTTTTTGTTCTGCTGAGTTACATGTTTGGCGGAAGTAATTATATAATTTGTCTCCAGTTCTTCACAGATAGATCAAGGGCGCTTCCCTTTAGACAAGTTGTTTTGAAGTTGTCAAATGTTAATCATGCTCCACCCTTAACATCAACATCACTTCTGTCGCATTGCCAGATTTTTCCAGAAGGTTCGGTTTTCAAATCAGTGGGCGTGTCTTAGTGTCATGCAACATTAGAGTTGAAAGCTGCAACAACAAGTTCATGCTGTTTTGTTTGATAAATTAATGCGTATGTTAAAGCTGTTTTCCAAAGTTAAGTTACAAACCAATAGAATGAACATTCCTTGAGTAGAATTAGATATAAGCCGATTCAACCTACTTTACGAAAGATGTGGCCTATATATTGTATCTAAGGTAGACTGAAGTGAATGTAAAAACTTGCCCTGACCTTAAATTTATGAAAAACACTATTGTCCTGAAAACACAGTTCAATCTTTTGGTCAAAATGTACCTACATTATATAGCTGATCTTTGAAAATTATATGTGGTTTGTGTTCAGTTGTTTATTCAACAGCTGTAACAAAAACATTTATGATATTGAGATTGTACATCAGAGGACAGAATTCATAAAACCAATCTACTTTAAGAAGGTTTTGAATTAGGTGTTTGAAACTAACATAAAAAAAACACTGCTTAAATTAAATAAAAAATAAAATCATCCAAAAAATGTGTGTAATTACAATTTTGATTTTAAGGAATATGCTGGGATCAATACAAGTTAAGCTCATTCGTCAGTATTTCTGGCATAATATTGATTCCCATCAGAATTTATTTTGATTAATCCCTCCTTTTCTTTAAAAGAAAAAGCAAAAAAAAAAATAAAAAGAAGCAAAAATATGTGTTCGAGTTTGAGGCACTTATAGTGGAAGTGAGTGGGGCCAATGTGTAAATGTTAAAAACATACTGTTTCAATGGTATAGCCGCAAGATATAAACAATCTGTGTTAACATGATTTTAGTGTTATAAAATAGCTTTTCCAATAGTCAATTTTACAACTTCAATGTCCATGACAATGTAACCCTATAAACCACTTCTATGATCACTTTTGACAGCTGAATTAATAGGCCTACACTATTATTATCAGAAGGATCAATGTATGTGCTTTTAAACATTTATAAGCTTCTAATTTCTGCCTTTAAATCCTCCATAAATGGGCCCCATTCAATTAATTTGGAAGTGCTTCAATGTACCCTCGATTTGTTCCTTTTTTGTAAAAGCAGTGGAGAGACCAGTCGAAATTCATTTTTGTGCTATCAGTTGAGCTTAACTTGTGTTGAACCCAGAATATTCCGTTAAAACCATTTAGTTGCTGAAAAAAAAGCCCTTGTGACATCTAGGGTTCTTACTGTAGGCCTATAACCAAATTTCGTTTTTTAATAACTGAAAAGTTAAATGTTAAATGCCTCAAAATAGTGGTGAACTGCTTTCAAGTTCAGGCCTGGTTGAGAAAAGGTAAATGACGCACTTTTAACTAAATACTAGTTGCTATTCTCTGCCCCTCTACATTCCAGCCGCACTTATAAACAGATCCGCACCACAGAAGGAGTTTTCTTTCACTTTCAACATCATTTGCAAACAAAAGCGTCTGGCCGTGTGTTACGTGGTTACGTGGTGATATATAAGAATTGCAATAACGATACTGTTGAGCTCTTTCGGAATGTCCCAGAAACAAGTGAAGGGAAATGACACGTCAGTAGGCGGAGCTTAGACCTCATGTTCCTAGAGTTTTGATACGTGCAGGACGAGATGAGAACACGCGCACGCGTAGTATCTTTCAAGCTGATTCAATGCAGGAAAGTGTTGCATACGATTGTGTCGTGGATGTCTTGGGCTTCACAAATGTTGTACTTTTTATCAGACTGCTAACCCAAATATCAAATTAATAATAATGATGATGATGAATTATATCTATGAACTCTGAATAATTTCATACAGTTTAATAATTTAAATTCAGTAGGCCTACACCATAAAATGTTTTGTCAGGTAACTTGAAATGTGCTTTATATGAAACTTTTTTGTTTTGTTTTAAAATTTACTTGGAACTGAATTTATCTGATTACATTAGGTTACACAAACAAAAAGGGGCACATTTTCACTTGCACATCTGACGCCCCAATAATCATTGTATGTGTGTGTGTGTGTGTGTGTATATATATATATATACTGATCAGCCACAACATTAAAACCAGGTCCCCCTTGTGCCCCAAAACAGCACCAACCTGCATCTCAGAATAGGATTCTGCGATGAAATTCTTCTCACCAAATTTGTACAGAGTGGTTATCTGAGACAGACTTTGTTAGTTCAAACCAGTCTGGCCAATTTCAAGATCTCTAATCAACTAGGCATTTCTGTCCACATAACTGCCCCTCACTGTATATATTTAAAGTGCCTTGCAAAAGTATTCAGACCCCTTACCAATTTTCTCATATTACTGAATTACAAATGGTGCAATTACATTTAATTCTGTTTGATATTTTATTTTAAAACACTGGAACTCAAAATCAATTATTGTTAGGTGACATTGGGTTTATGTTGGGAAATAAAAAAACGGAAATATCTTGCATAAGTATTCAACCTCAGTGCTGTGGAAGCAGCCAGGTTACACAGATGAAAGAAATTGCCCTAACAAGTACACAATTACTTTACCATCGGCATCCACCCGTGAATCATTAAAGTAGCAATCAAATTTTCTGGATAAAAACCCCATTGTTGAAGGATCATTGGTCAGGCTGTAAATCGGAAGGATAATGACCAAAGAGCATTCCAAAGAAGTTAAAGTAATAAAAATGCATACATTAGGGAAAGGGTACGAAATAATTTCCAAATGTTTGAATATCCCAGTGAGCACAATTAGATCAATAATAAGGAAGTAGTAGCTGCACCACACCATCCAGGCACTGCCAATAAAAGTCCATCTCTCAAAACTCAGCGCTCTAACAAAAGGAGATATTTGAGAGAAGCCACAGAGAGGCCAGCAATAACTTTGATAAAGCTACAGAGTTCAGTGGCTGGGAGTGGAGTAATGGTGTACCAGTCAACAATATCAAGAGCACTGCATAATGCTGGCCTGTATGGGAGGGCAAGAAAGAAGCCATTACTCAAAAAGTACCATCTGTAAAAAAAGTAGCATGTCTGGAGTTTCCCAGAAAGCATGTGAGTGACCCAGCTGCGATATGGGAGAAGGTTTTGTGGTCAG
Source organism: Xyrauchen texanus (assembly GCF_025860055.1). Lineage (NCBI taxonomy): Eukaryota > Metazoa > Chordata > Actinopteri > Cypriniformes > Catostomidae > Xyrauchen > Xyrauchen texanus. Next base: position 28,474,691 of record NC_068302.1, on the reverse strand, counting down.
ATGAGACCAAGAGCTTTTGGCCAAAACTCAAAGTGCTATGTGTGGTGCAGACCTAACACTTCCTATGCCTCAAGCCACACCATCCCTACAGTGAAGTATGGTAGTGGCAGCATCATGCTGTGGGATGCTTCTCATCTGCAGGGACTGGGCATCCTGTTAGAATTGAAGGAAGAATGGATGGAGCAAAATATATATCATATTTTCCACTAAAAAACTGAAGATTGGGAGGAAATTCACCTTTCAGCATGACAATGATCCCAAGCAAAAGGTCAAAGCAACTTTGGAGTGTCTCAAGAACAAAAAGATAAATGTCCTACAGTGGCCCAGTCAAAGTCCTGATTTCAGTCCAATTGAGAATCTGTGGCACTATTTGAAAATTGCAGTCCACAGGAATCCCCCAATCAACCTGAACAACCTGGAGCAAATCTGCCAAGAAGAAAGGGCCAAAATCACTTCGTCACTGTGTGCAAAGCTGGTACATATGTACCCCAGAAGACTTAAAGCAGTTATTGCAGAAAAAGGTGGCTTGACCAAATATTAATGTGGGGTTGAATACTTATGCAAGCAATATATATATATATATATTAACAGAGAATTGGGTGAATGCTACTTCTAAAAATTCTTCAAACTTGATATTGTGTTTGTTGATGTTGTTTTTTTTTTTTTTCCAACAATGCATTTACATCATTGTAATGATTAGTGAAGTCCAACTTCTCTGATGAAGTCAGAAGTCATGCAAACATTTAACAAAATGATTGTTTCTCAGTATGCAAAAGTACAGCTCAACTGTGTAATAAAGAAATTACCTCTTTTTTGTTCCACAACTATTTTCATGGTGGTGCTTATTGTTTTGCCTAATAATTCCACTTTCTAGGAGAGAGGATATCAGAAGGGAAAGAAAAAAGCACACTTATGCAGTATGGGCCCTGGGCAGATTACTTAATCAAACAAATATTTTCTGCAATGGAAAAAAAATATTTACTCAAAAGAAAAAAATGGGCAGCCCATGGTTTCCCTCCACAGAAATGCTTGCTACAAAAGGTTTTAACTTTACTAATTTAATAATTAAAACGTAATTAGTTCACTCCCTAAATCATAACATGAAATCCAGACTGTCATTCACTCTCAGGTTAATCAGGCACTGCAGATTTAAGCACATTCTGAAGTCTGTTCTGTTGTCATATGCTTAATGCTTGCTGCTCGTGTTTTCTTGCTGCCTGGAGTTCAATTCCAGGAAATGTTTAGGTGCTACAGCAGAAGAGAAAATAAATATTCATTGTATGTATTTAGCTGTCTCTTCAGAAAACCTACACAACCTTAGAGGCCTACACAAGTTGTGAAGAGACTGCTATGCCAATCATTGGAAACACACATGCACACACACACACACCCGCACTTGCACACTTGTCTCTCTCTTCAAACACATGCACAGACACTCCCACTTTCGCACCACGCTCTTTTTCTCAAACACCTATCTTTTTCACTTTCTCAACCATTAAGGCACTTATTTTCTTGCCCTGTGCATTCATATGCAGTTGCCTTCTGTTCCTTCTCTCACATTGTAAACAAGATCCAGTCTAAAGACTGACCTAACATTACTCTCCCTAACACACCCATACAATTTCTCCAATCGCATTCCACTCTTACAGATGGCCTTTAGGATGTATGTGTGCATGTTGCTATTATGGACTCTCAAACACATTCCTACACAGTGGAGAGTTAAGATACCATTTGGACCCTTTTACGATTGGCCCCACTCTGTTAACTCCGAGTACCCTCTGCTCCTCCTCATCACGTGGCTTGATTTCAACATAACTTGGTATTTTATCATGTGCTTCTCGCTTCCTTGGCACTGTACTGAACTTTGTGTAATGTTTGGTGCTGTTTTCATGGCTTAATATATAGGCCAGAAAGCACACACAAGTCTGGAGGGACAAAAATGCCCCTACAAGTCTGCACAAATGGCATTTAAAGATTTGAAGCAACAGTAACAAAGACAATCTAAGAAAATAAAGTCTGAGCCACCTGAGAGAATAATTTATTACTATTGACACAACCCAGAATGTTTTAGCCATGTTTTGCCAATGGCTTGGATATTAAATCTACTCTCTAACAACATATGTCTTGGGCTCATATGTCAGGTATTTCACTTAGCTCATTCAAAGGATCAAAATCACACAAGCTTTCATTAACACCAGTATGAGGATCAAATACTCCTGATCACCTATCACTGATTCAGCAAGTCTGTAACACGTGCCAGTCTCACATCTGGGTGTGTCAGCAATCTGCCCATGAATCCCTTTTTGAGATTCCATATGGTTAAGGGAAGAGAATGTTGAAGTTCCGATTAAGAGGAGACTGTTGAAAATGATCCATCAATGGTATCAATGTTTTACAGAGCAAGCCTAATAAGGTTTTTTTCTATAAGTGGATAATCCACATGCATCATTCCTGAATAATCTACATGAAAATATTACAAGTCGATTATTTATAAAACAATAAAATCCTTTTTTATAATAATACTTTTTAAATGTTTTTGAGTCTTGTTATTTTTTTTATTTTATATGTAGTGTTTTTAACCTGCTTACAAATAATGCTAGAGTGTTTTCTTCCACCAAGTCACTCAGGGCTTGCAATCAATTACTTCTCCATCCTCCCTCTCGCTTAAAGTCCAAGGGTGATCAGGCTTTTTCAGTAGCTGCCCTAAGTCTTCCATTTCATGTTAGGTCTTCACTGCCATGTTAAAACAGTATAAAGGCTGATGTTTACTGCTAAGCTTTTGAGGTTGTTTGAGGTCTAAAGTATGTTTTTGTTGTTGTTTATGTTCTAGCTGTCTATTTCTGTTACTTTTTTAGTGTTATTTCCATTACCTTTGCTGTTATTACTATTTATGCTTTATTAAAACTTGGATTTCTTACTATTGTACAGTTTGATTTAATTTTTGTTGTTTTTAATTCTACTTTAAAAATAAACTTGACTTGGCTTTACATTATTGGGGAGTAGATCCCTGGGGCATGGGGGTGGGATCCCATCCAACTTTTGGAAAAACAGCCCTGTATATATCATAATGCTATATTGCAACAACTGTTAACATAGAATTATTAGAGCTGTCAAAATGAATGTGATAACGCATGTGATTGATTAAAAAAAGTTTAACATGGGGGCCTGGATAGCTCAGTGGTAAAGATGCTGGATACCACCCTTGGAGTTTGCTAGTTTGCTCGCTCGAATACCAGGGCTTGCTGAGTGACTCCAGCCAGGTCTCCTAAGCAACCAAATTGGCTCAGTTGCTAGGGAGGGTAGAGTCACATGGGGTAACCTCCTCATGGTCACTATAATGTGGTTCGTTCTCGGTGGTGAGCATTGAGAGTTGGGCGTGGATGCCATGGTTCATGGCGTGAAGCTATGTCTCTATGGCAACGTGCTCAACAAGCCATGTGATAAGATGCACGGGTTGATGGTCTCAGACGTGGAGGCAGCTGGGATTCGTCCTCCACCACCCAGATTGAGGCGAGTCACTACGAGACAGCGAGTATTTAAAAAAGCGCATTGGGAATTGGATGAAAAATGCTTAACAACTTTTGGCTCAACTTTTGGGCCAGTAGCTTTGTAAAATCCCAAGCCGATTTCTCTTCCCAGTCCAGCCCTGCACACACCACAAACACACACAACAGCGATTGGAAAGGAGCTCTTAACGCTATTTGTATGTACAAAACAAGCCAGGATGGGACTTCTGACAGAAAGCAGGTACTTTGCAGCCTCTGTAAGGCACAATTTAATTACCACAGAAGCATGTCAAGTCTTAACTATCAAGAAAATTATATAAGATATTTTATGCAGCGCTTTTCATGTGGAGATTAACGTGGCTTCTCGACTGCTGTAGCAAAGCGGATAGCCACATTCTGCCAGGTGATTAATATTGTGGAGGATCAGAGTTTAAGAGATTTAATGCCCATTGCAATGAATATCCAACCTATGGTGGGACTAGTTCTTTCAATTAGTCAAACTTCCACTTAAACTTTGGGAAATGTTTAATGTTACTTGAACTGGTGCTATTTTAATGCATTTTTATTATTATTATGTGGAAAATGTTAATTTGTTGCTATGTATGATTTAAATGCAAGAAATAAATTACTGGGAAGTTATATTGGTATAGTTATGAGACAAATAATACATTAATTATTTCCTGGTCACTAATATAGTAAAACGCATTTCTATGCCTTTTGTATCGATGTTGTCATTACAGAAAACCTGTTCGCACCAGTTGTTCAAAATATCTAATTCATGCTAAGTCATTTGGGGATTTTGACAGTTAAATGAGCTGTTGCAGAATATTGCATCAGGCAGAGTAGCAGAATGAATGTAGTTCGACAGACGATATGCGATTTATGTGATCATTTTTTGGTACAGTTTTGTGGATTATTATAAAAACGTATGTTTTCAATGTATCAATTTATTCTTATTATTTTTTAAAAAGAACTAGAATATTCTATTCTCATCAGGCTTAATCATAACATACGTCACCACCAGCCCATATGACTGTGACTCTCTCTCTCTCTCTCTCTCTCTCTCTCTCTCTCTCTCAAATTTCAATTTCAATTTCAAATTTGCTTTATTAGCATGACTGTGTAACACAATGTTGCCAAAGCATCAACATATTATATATAAATAATAAAATATATAATATTATATATATATATATATATATATAATATATAAATCTCTCTCTCTCTCTCTCTCTCTCTCGGTGAATGTGTTGTGTTACGTGTTTACAGGGACAAGGGGCTGGGCTAACTGAAAGAGGTGGGCAGGAAGAGGCATGAGATTATAAAACCTCGGATTGCCTTTTGCCTTTTTGTACCTTCAACACATTTAGCCCGTAACTCCCACGGCCACCGTCTGCTGCTCCCTAAGCAGAGGCTCATACAACGGCGTCAAGCCTGGAGCTTTAAAGACAACAGCGGGGTAAGAATTAATTTTACATTCAGCTGAATGATCGGACTGTTATTTTTGCTGTATATAAGCAGACGGAACAATAACATCATGGTTTTGATTTGGACGCGATGCGACGTTCGGATTGAGCCATTGTTGGGAGCTCTCAGGAAATTTCTAGAAATTGAACTTGAGTACATTATGCTGTAATTTGGCTTTCTGGCATTGTTTTCCTTTCATTAAAAGCACTGATATGCTGGTGGACCCTCACTAGATTAAATGCAGTTGCTACATTATCGACCATTGTTTTGGAATCATTCAAATAAAGCGCAGAAACGTTGTTTACTTTTCAGTCGTACTCGTAAATTGACCGTTACAAGTGGATGAGTATCAGTTTGTCGCGTAAAGAAACCAACGTTGGTAAACTGGATAACGGACGGATATAGCGAGCTTTTCTACCGGAGTTATTCTTGGCACAAGTCTGCTGGGCATGTAATTGCAGATCCTTGTTTGTGACGTGACTCGCTTTTCCTGCGTCTGTAACCTAAGGGGCCGTTCACACAGAAATCGTTTTTCGCTTGTTGGCAGAATTGTTTGTGTACACGAAAATGGGCTGGACGGACATTTTTGACCGTTGCAACTACAGACCGAGAATGTAGTTTAAAAGAATGTAATCCTTTTAAAACGCCTCTCGAAACACATTCGTTCAGAACGGCCCTTTATTTATTTTATGTGTTAAATTGAATACTGTAGCTTTAAACGTAGTGCGCTGACGCTTAAGTCCAACGGGTGCGTGTTTTTGTGCGAAATTAATCGTATTACCAGATTTACAATGCACTAATTTTTCCCCTTCAGTGTTCCCGTTAGAAGCACCAAGGTTCCCAAGACATTGGATTAGCTGAGTGAAATTCAACACTGAAGCTAAGACCACCGTTGTTGCCACCAGTCCAATCAGAAGTCTTATAAATCAGAACAAAATGGTGCAGAACAAGATCACCGAAGTTACCGGATTCCATCGCTCTTTTAAGGTAAGCGTGTGTGTGCTCGAGCGTATTGGCCTCTGTTATTAGATGCATACATAAGGGTATATGGGCAGAGGACGCACTAAGCTTAATTATTGTTTTGGCAGTAGGCAAGGGATAATGAGTCAGATGGTTTTCATTTATTTATACTGTACGCGTAAAGAGATAAGGCTTACTTCATGGCATTAGATGTCAGAGATCATAGGACACTGATTAAACATTCAACATATTTCCAGGATGCTCTGAGAAGTTAAATTGAATCCTGAATAATACATATCTTTTGGGTATTTAACCAGGGCATTATATGGTCGGACTGTTTAAGTGGTGAACGAGAATAAAATAAGATTATCACTTAAATATGCTTCAATATGACCAGCCATATTTATCCATATTTTGTAATCCTCATGGAGATTTTCCTATCCAGGGTCAAAATCCCTTTGAATCGGAGACATTTTCCAAAACCGGATCCCTCCTTGATACTGCCTTTAATTTTGATTGTTCCGCCCGACCTGGTAGGTTTTTCTTTTTTCTAAGTGATTCTAAGAGAAGATTTATGATCTTACACCAATTATTAGGCTTGCATACTTTACCTTTAATATAATATGTTGTCATTGTTGTGATGTAGGACAGATGTAAACTCTGTCTTATGTATTGCAAAACACTGCAAAAGTACAGTCTGTTGTAGCTGAAATTTTATTTATTATAGCGTCTCTTTTAATTGGCATTTTCTCTCTGTTGTGACATGCAGACCTGCTATCCAGCCAGCCCATTGACATCCCTGATGCTAAGAAGAGAAACAAGAAGAAAAAGAGATGCAGGGCAACAGACAGCTTCTCAGGGCGGTTTGAGGGTAAGTGTAGACAAATTTGCTATGCTTTCAAATCAGATGGGGTGATATTTTCTTATTTTTACATTTCAATGTCTTCTCTGACTGAAGTGTTCAAATTTTAGTGAGGAAAGTATTCTGCAGTTTGCACCATTTAGTTCCAAACAGGGCCATTTTAATTAATTTTGTTTTATTGCAGATGTATACAAACTGCAGGATGATGTGCTGGGAGAAGGAGCCTATGCCAGGGTCCAAACATGCATCAGCCAAATAACCAATAAAGAATATGCTGTGAAGGTAATGTGCTTTTTACTTTACGTGCAAGCTTGATTAATCTGAGCTGAGACAATGCAGGCACGTCTTTGGGAAATGTCATTTTTAAGCTGCTGTTGTCTTTCATATGCATATCGTAAACAAACGAGTATTCCACCTGAAGGATCCATGCAGCTCAGATATGGCATTCAAGAGCTATTGTTAGAAAATACTTTATTTTTGAAGCTGTCTCTTAGAAATTGAATCAGATGGGTTACAGGGAATGAGATTTACTACTTTTACAAATATACGTGACTATTTTGTTTTGTGCTGCCTGGCACTGTCTCATGTGATTGGTGAGGGCATACTATATTCCTGCAAGCTGTAGATGGTGAGCTCATTATTAGGGTCTGCCTGTCAATGGCACAATTCTGAGGACTGTGGTGGGATAGTAGGTATATTACAGAATTATTTGTCACTTTCTTTTTATTTCAGTGAGAAATTTGTAACTCTTAAAAGTTTGTTAGAACTGTTTGTACTTTAACCAAGTGGTGTTCTAGTTCAGACACGGATGTTTAAATGGCTTCAGTGTGCAGTGAAGGCTTAGTCAAAAAAACAAATTGTTATTGTTAGACCGGATAGAAGGCTAACCAATCAAAGACAGTTGAGGCAGTTACATCCTCTTTTCTTTCAACAGCTCTATTGGCTGGTATATCGTACAGTTGTAGGAACATTTTGTACTGACAAGTATGCCAAAACCTAAACCTCAAGAGAAAGGTGGACTTTCCCCCACCGGGTTATATCCTGGATGTGTTTAACTAGTTTCTTCTTTTTTTCTTACATTTTTGAATTCAACAAAGTTCAAAGTGTGAAATAAACATTGCTTGCATGATACATATTCTTGCTTTTTGCATTATTTGAGGGAACTGAAATATTGTAAATTTTAATTTGTTTTAATTTAGAGGGCAGTGTTTGTTATCAAAGTATTTCAATAAATGTATAATGATACTCATCACATCAATTTACACACACGCACAAAATTGGTTAAATACCTGATATTGTTGATTTTAAAATGTCTTGCTAATTTACACTCCTTCTGGACTGTTGGTGTTGTGTGTGTGTGCTTGATGGGCTGGGCTTTTCATAGCACATTTTCTTACATTTAGTTGGTCTTTTATATATGCTAACCAGACAAAGACGATAATAAAATTACGAAGGATTGTGTCTTGGTCTCTGGGGGGTTAGATCATTACAAGCATTAGGCTAGGTCAGTTTATGCTGGGATGGGTTTCAGACAAATCTTACCAGATGTCCTGCCCAGCTCTCCCCACTCTGCTTGTGGTTGGTTGGGGGGGCTGTAGTGTCTCATTCTGAACAAAAGGAAAGGCTGAATGAAAATGACCCAGTAGCCTCCACCAACCCCTGCATACTGATTACAAGCATGGTTTGGTTTACAGAGCAGCATTCAGACTCTATAGGGACTCTTCCTAAGTTATCATGGAGATTTATGGGAGCTGAAGTTGCTATATGCCTCTTGTCTTCTATACAGGAATAAATTACTCCCACTCTTACCCCATTGTGTGGTGTATAATATATATTGCCAACAGTCTTTTCTCTCTCTCATTCCAAATGAGCTGCAAATAACATGTTTAAACATGAGCAACTAGGTGAAATCTGTCAACGTGTATCTCAGGTTCCCCATGAGAATTTGTTATGACCTGTAATTATTTTGAGGCATTTGAGAAGATTGAGTGCTGACTCAGCTGTGCAGCAGCAGAACCAAGTTATTTGCCAATGTGCTGGCCCACATGCCTCATCCTTAACTCAACACATTGTGGCTCGCCTGCTCACTTTCAATAGTGCCACTAATCCAGGGAGATAGAAGAACCACAAGCACATTCAGTAAAACGCATAAGCCTTGCATGGGGGCTGATTTGATTCAGTGTCAATGGTTACTTTATGGCTGTGTAGTCAGTGGTGGATTCCTTGATGCTGCACTGGATTGGTTTAGTAAGTGGGATGCTTGGATGAGAACTGGGGCCCCATATTTTCAAATGGCTTGGAATTGGCCTTTACAGGCATGTGGGTTATTAAACTATATTTAGAGTGGTGGTGCCTTGTTGTAAAGTGGGTTAGGTGGCTTTCTAGTACTTTTGGGAGGTAATTAGTAACAGTCACCAAATGGTCAATGGTAGTTGAAGATTTCGAAGGGCAGTTATCACCTCAGGATATTGTTTGTCTATTTGATTCTAACTCTGGATTTTTTTTTTCACCTCCTAGATCATTGAGAAGAGGCCAGGACACAGCAGGAGTCGTGTTTTCAGAGAGGTGGAAATGCTGTACCAGTGCCAGGGCCACAGGTAATCCAGTTATAGCTGATATACTTGACCCATCAAACTGTCTTTTTATCTTGGTCTTAAAGAGATAGTGCACACAATATTTGACTCGCCCTCATGAAATCACCCTCAAATATAAGAGTGTGTAAATGACTACAGCATTTCAATTGTTGGGTGAACCCGTTAATCCTCAAATAGCCTATATTCAGCCTATAATTGTAAGGGTGATTAAGCCCAGAGAAGTTATTTTACATGTCATTTCTGAGTGTATGTTGTTGTCTTCACAATGCCATTTTTACTCAGCACTGTCTTTTGTCCACCTGACAGAAATATTCTGGAGCTAGTGGAATTCTTTGAGGAGGAGGACAAGTTTTACCTTGTGTTTGAGAAGCTGAGAGGAGGTATGTGCATTTTTTTTTTGGTATTATGTTACTCTTCTGAAACAAAATACAGACTCCCCTGGGCTCAACGGACAGTCTTAAATAATTTAATTTAGAGCTGAGCATCTCTGATGGAATGTATATATCACATTATTTGATGTTAATGTGCAAATGTATTTTTTAGGCTCTGTCTTGGCCCACATTCACAAGAGGAGATACTTCAGTGAGCAGGAAGCCAGCATTGTGGTGCAGGACATTGCGAGTGCGCTGGACTTCCTTCACAATAAAGGTACGAAAAAGATGGGGAGTGGTGTTTTTGGACTGGAATGGGGAGATAAGAGATGTTGTTTCACTTTGGGTGGTGGTTTGAGATGGATCTCAGAAGACGTGAGGTTTTTGTGGATGTTGGAAATCGTATTGAGTTGTAACTTGATTGTATTTCATCAGCTAGCTTGGTGCTAGTGATATGGACTTCTAGGAAAAGATGTGAAGATCTTGCATGTTTTATTCTTGTCTGTATTGCTGGATGAGGGGATGCTAAGCTAATTATAGTTGTGCTTAGCAACAGACTGTGTTGGAAACATTTGCCTGTTTGCACACTTTGAACATCCTCACTTAACCACAATACCACTTAGCTAACACATGACTTACATTTCTGCTCTTGTAGGTATGGCCCACAGAGACCTGAAGCCTGAAAACATCTTGTGTGAATATGAGCACAGGGTGAGTCTCTTACATTTGTGCATTTGCATTGTCAGTGATTTCAAAGTACACTTTGCATTTTGTGGTGCAGACGGTTTGAGGTTTTCTCATTTCCAGTCAGAATGTAAACACTCTACAATCTTGCCTGTCTATTGTGACCATTCGTTTCTGAGCAGAAATTTTTGATGTGATTTCCTGCCGATGTATTTCTTGTAGATTTGTCCAGTGAAGATTTGTGATTTCGATCTGGGCAGTGGAATTAAACTCAACAGTGACAGTTCTCCCATCTCCACCCCAGAGCTCCTCACTCCAGTAAGTATGGCCTGCATTCTGGTTGCTTTGGTTTAATTTGGACATTTGACCATAGATTTGACAACCAATGTATTATTAAATTTGATGGAGAAACCGATGGGAAGGTTATAAGCTGCTAATAGCCCCCCTCCATTGTTGTTTTATTAAATCTATGGTGCTATGTGTACTCAGTGCCTTTTTCTTATCGGAAGGGCCTGCTCTGACGACATTTGTTGAATTTGAGTGGTGTCAATGATGCAGTTCATTCCTATTGGCTAGTTTAATCATTCTGAAAAGTCATTGCTGAGGTCAATGACTGTGTTTATGACTAGAGAGAAACTGTTTTTCTTTTTTTTTTAAAGGGTTTGTAATGATTCAGTCATATCACTGTATTGGCTGCTGTGAGATACTCATTGATGATTGTGCTTATCGACTGTACAGACTTGTGGATAAGATGGCTTATTGCCTAAATAATAACTTCTTTAAAAAAAAATATAAGAAATGGTGAACGTGACACTGAGCATCTATTGAGTTTTTGTACACTGTAAACAAAGAGCTGTCAAGTACATTGCTTTGAACAGTTGTGGCGAGATTGATGAGAACAGGTGATTTGAAAAGATGGGGGGAGAAAAGGGTTTACAACATGAAGAAAAATTCTCAGCAAGGGGCTTTCGGGGTAACCTGATCTAGGTCCTACAGCTCATTGAATAGCTCTATGCTGTACTATTTGTGGACTGAATGGTTGAAGGGGCAAAAGGTTCTTATGCATCTAGTCGGTGTGTCTTTATGCCATGTGCTTGCTGATAGGCCAATAGCCCAGAGTGATTCTCCTATGGGTTAGAGTTTTCAAGACTTTGTGTGCGCTGTGACAAGAAGATTTAGGGAAAAGATTGAGCCGTTTGTTCTTAGTTTGGAAAAGGGCATGTGCGGTCACTTGGGGGAAAAACTGAAAACTGCCAAGAGAACAATTCAGAGTATCATCATTCTAGAAAATTGTCGATGTGGCTTTCACAAGGCCGACTTGCCGAAGAAGAAACAGAATGTAGATCAGAAAGTTATTTTTGATTCCTGAACTTTGAGCTAATGTTTGTTTTCGAGCTTATAGCCTAAAGTTACAACTTCACCCTTTATTCCTGTCATGCTACTTCTGGCCAAATGGCTTGGAAGAACAAGAAACAAACATGTCAGGCTTCTATACTCCATTTCTGCTCTTACCTTCCCCCTTCAGTACATTTTGAACTCCATTTCTATGTGTTTTGTCTCTGGCATTCCTTGAGCCTGCCTGGGCATTTTAACCCCCCCCACACACACACAAACTCGCACCTACCTAGCAACTGGTCTGTGATTGGTTTGAAGAGAGGGAGTATGAGAGGGGGAGGAGCATGTAGTGAGCTGCATTCATGCAGTCAACATGTTTTTCTTGGGTAGGATCCCAAGGATTTTATCCCCCCTCTACTGAGAGGTTAACTTTTTGTTATTAACTAGATGTTTTATTTTTAAGTGAATTACAATTGTAACTGTCCCTTTTTTTTAAGCATCGGTGTTTCAATGGTAAATGGGATTTTTATTTATTTTTTTTGTGGTTTGACCGCAATAGAAGCTTAATGGAAGTCTTGATTTCTCGGAAATCAAGACCGCATGTACCTTCCTGCCTGAACTGTGTATAAAACTGCTTTCCCTTGGGTTATGTTCTATCTCTTTGTATGACGTTAACGTATAACCACAAGGGAAATTCATATCTGCATTAATCCATGTATAGCTGACTAACTTGCACAGCTGATGCATGCCTCATTACCAACCACAAAAAGCTCTGAACCAACAATGCAACTACTCAAGCCAGTCTGTCTTTCCTTTTCACTGAGCTTTGAAAGCCCCAGATATGTTTACCAATAAATCCACATCGGTTAGGCTAGATGCTAGACCCACATCGGTTAGGCTAGATGCTAGACCCACATCAGTTGCAAGAAGTAATTGCATTGGTCAAAAGTGGATTCGTTCTAGTCTTACAACTGAAGTTTGTCTTGAAAGTGAAAATCTGCTGAGCAGTTATCACTGGAGACCCCCACACTTACTGTTATCTCTAAGAGACAGCGATAGGCTCAGTAACATGGCAGTGAGTCAGTGGAACATGAGTCCCTGTCTCCATATGTTAATTACAGGTCAATCTGTTTCCCCTATTTCTAGGAGAGAAAAAATATTTTTACGTGGGAACATAACAAAAGTTAGTTACATATCCATGTTTATGCTATCAGCTGGTTCAATCTGTATTGGTTGTGCTTTCTGAAAGTCTTTGTTCAGGAGTGGGGGTCTTTGTGAAATGTTCATTTCATGTGAGGTAGTTGAGAGGCAGTGAGCAAAAACAGCCATGTCGATGGGGGTTGGGTGCAACAGTGGAAGCTTTTGTCTGCTCTCAAATTCCTGCACTGCAAAATAGCATTACATAAGTGTGCCATAACGGCTGCTGGGCTGAGTAGAACAAGAGACCATCAGTGCAGACCAACTGCATCTCTAACCTATGTTGAACACCGCTTTTGCTATTGTGGTGTAATTAGTCTGTTTTTAGTCTATTTGAGCATACCTTTTTGAATTTTGCCCTTGTACGAAAACATTGACTTGTTATCAGCAGCTTGTCTCATAAATCCTAGCTTCTTTGATGGGCAAATTATTGTTCTTTTACATCGTTAGTCATTTGATAAATGCTAGCTTCAGGACTTCAGCTTATGAAAATTCTTGGAATCAAGATCTCGAGGGGGGGGGGGGCTGCTAAAGCAAGTTATTTTGTAACACTGACCTCAGTTTGAGTTGCATAATTATAGGTGCTTAATGGGCTAAATGGCCCAGAGCCCTCAAAACAATCCATGACTCACTATTCCGCCTCCATCTGTGACATAACAATCATTAATGTGGTTACTTCATTTTAAGGTTCTATGTTCCACACCGCATTTTCTATCCAGACTGCAGTAGAAAATACATTTAGGCTTGTGGGAGTGAACTGGGGTGAATCCTTCATTCAACCGGTTAATGATGAAACCGTCAAACCCCCACTCAAGCTTGCCGTGATCTGCTGTTTACCATGTGATCTAACACCGTCTGTCTCAGACATGCTTAGGGGTCCCACACAGAACACAAGACATTTGTCAGCTGAATGCAAGAATGTGAACAAAGTCACTGTAAAAACCTATAGAAATTGAGCTTGATTGAGAAGTTGAATGGAACAAGCTTATTTTACAGTTACACCTTGTCTTCTAAATCCCTTTTGTCTTTCTTTGCTAAACTTCATCAGTATGACTGCCAGTTCTGTTTATGCCTCATGACTGAAACCACCCATATGGCAGTTGTTTGTTTACTTCTCACACCTTCCTCATTCTTTTTCTTTCACCTTAGTGTGGATCTGCTGAATACATGGCACCAGAAGTGGTTGAAGCCTTTAACGAGGAAGCCACCATCTACGATAAGCGCTGTGACCTGTGGAGCCTGGGGGTCATCCTTTACATTATGTTGAGCGGTTACCCTCCCTTCGTGGGCCACTGTGGAAGTGACTGTGGTTGGGAGAGCGGAGAATCTTGTCAAACATGTCAGGTACGTTGCACCCCCTTGCCCAATAACGTGATCCACTGCACTCATGTGTACATCCAACAAGTTTGTCTGCCCTGGATTATGAAAGTGGATAGTCTGCAGTGCATTTTTTTTTTTTTTTTTTTTCCATGAATAAAGTTAATTTCTTGTTCTCATTCCTTTCAGAACACCTTGTTCGAGAGCATTCAGGAGGGCAAATATGAGTTTCCAGAGAAAGACTGGGCTCATATTTCCTATAGAGCCAAAGACCTCATTTCCAAACTGCTTGTGCGAGACGCCAAGAAACGTCTCAGTGCTGCTCAGGTTCTCCAGCACCCCTGGGTACAAGGGGTAAGCAGCCCAGTGTTTTGTTTCTAATTGGAATTTTAATGGCCAAGAACATGTTCGCAATTATTCACTTTCTATCTTTCTTTCTCAAGGGTGCACTTGACTGTCTCCCCTCCTCCATACTGCCCCAAAGGTAAGTTTAAGACCGTACTAGTTGGTGACATCTTGACTTGCATGTGATGCTCCTAGTGCACCCTTGCAAATGTCAGACTAATCTTGTCCTCCTCCGCATGCTCACAGGAACAGCAGCACTAAGGACTTGACGTTCTTTGCGAGCAAGGCAGTTGCCATGAACCGGCAACTGGCTGAGCAAGACGACCTGGAAGAGCAGCAGCTGCAGGACCCTCCTCAGTTCGTCATGAATGGTGCCACCTCGATGCGACTTTCTCCTCCCTCTAACTCCAAACTGGCCAAGCGAAGACAGAGAGGCAGCCTGCTGAAGGGAGCGCCCGTTTCTGCCTCCGAGCTCAGGCAGCTCCTGGCACCATTGGTCATTGTGGGAGACTGTGCCTGATTGGGTGGAGCTGTGCTCCATAATTTTCAGATTTCAGATGGACAAATGAACGACTGTGTATCCACTACCTTTTGTGCAAAAATCCCTCTCCCTTTCCTCTGTCCACTTGAATAAAACCCAACTCTTTCCTAAAAGATAGTTTGATTCAGGCCTGTCGCTATTCCAGTTAGTTCCCTTAAGAACTGGTGCAAGAGTTCGAACAGCACTTTGGTCAACACTCTGCTGCCTGGGAAAGACTGTCACCTTTAAAGCTTTAGGCATTTGAACTTGCCTGGGTTTAGGATAGAGTCTGGGTTACATAAGCCATTCTGAAATTTGTTTAAGGGCAGAGCATAAAATACCAGCTCCGACACCAAAGGTCTAATACCCCTACCCAAACCTGCTTTTTGTGCTGCTTCCACGTTTCAACTGGATCCACTGTGAATTTTCTCTGTGAGAGATGAGTGCATTAGTTTCAGGAATGGTCTGCCTATATGTTTGCATGGGCGCTCACCCTCCCTTTCAACAGATACTGAAGATGCTAATGTGCGTATACAACGCTGATGAAGGCAATTAAAAGTGGCATTATTTTAGTGAAGATCTCGTCTGAGTGGAGCGAAGCTCTGATAATAGTGCCTCACCCCACTAAATGCATCCCTGGTTTTGCCCCCCTACACAGCCTTTTAGTTTATAATGTCAGCAAGAAATCACCTGACCATTAGGAATAGCTGGCTTTTTCCCGTTATTCAAGCACTTCCATTTTCAGTGCCAGTGTGCCTACTTCCACATCTACATGAATCAATTTAAAAGCCAGACAACCCCAGCAGTGCACTTTCAGGACATTGGTTCCTCTATCTGAGGATTGTATGCAAAGTTTCCCACCTTGCAAAACTTAGAATAAATAGATTTGTCAAACACAATGCATCAAAATTGAGGTCCAGGAAGCTACAACGGTTACTGAACTGTCACCAAAAATCTTAAATGATAAGAGACATTTCTGAGCACACAGGGATTATGTGCATGCTGGGAGACATCCAGGTGGTTGCACAAGCACATGTTTGCCAATGTGACTAGATGAATGACGATGGCTGGTATCAGGGAGTAAAGGCTTTAAGCATGTGGCCGCTGCGCTGAGGGGGACAATTATGGTATGGAAATATAGATGTATTGCCTTGTGGATGCCATCAAAAAGTAAACCATTCTAAATATTAAGAGGGGAGGGAGAGATTCATTTTCAAGTAATGTAAAATAAAAATGGAAGAAAAAAAAAACATTCCAGAAAAAAAGGATTTAAAAAAAAACTATACAAAAAAAGTCTTCCAAAAAAATTCTGTATGACTGAAATGGAAAAGGGAAAGAAAGTTTACTTTTAGTTTTTGTTTATAGTTGACTCCAATTCAGAGTGTGCCACACTGATGTTTCAAATGTTTTTTGTTGAGCTTTGTTTAACTTTTTTTCTTGAAAATATTATTTTGTATCTTATTTTTAAGCAGGTGCTGTTCAGTTGGAACGATTTTCTTTCATTTTTGTATCGTTTTTGTTACTTCTTAATGTTGGTTATTTGCTGTAAAGCAAGAGCAGAGTGTATATGAATGTGATTTAGAGCAAGAGGGGAGAAAAGAAGGAAAAACGAAAGAAGAAAACCATTCTGATTTACTGTTTTTGTTCTTGCTTTGGAAGTGACTTCAGGGTTGTTTAAACTCTTCTTTTCTCTCTGTAATGCTTGGTGGTTTTAGAGAGATGCAACAAATTTTGCCATAGCATCTCTAAAATATAAAGCTCTAATGTCAACAGGTGTCTGGGAGTGCCGATCTTGGATCAGTTTAACCCTTCACAAGCTTAATTCATAAGCCGCAGTGAACTGGGTTGAGGTGAAAAGCAATCACCATTTCCTGTGCGACGTGTATTTTGGCCGGTTTGTTCTGGATTCAGATTAAGTTTTAATGAATTCGACAAGCATGTCCATATGCATTAGTGTCACCATTGGGAGTTGAAATCACCCGAGCATATAATCCAGTTGAATGTTTCAGAGTGTCACCAGTTCTTTTGTGTAGAGCTCAAAAATATATGAAACCTAATGGCAGTCCTTAGTTTTGAAGGGCCAATTATGCTGATTATTATGACACTGATTGTAACCTTTTATTGATTTTCTTTCTTTTTAAGAATCTTTTTACAGCTATATCTTTTGTTTTGTTTTTATGTCTTATAGTAAGACTTTAATTGTATGTGCCGCGGCTTCCTCGTTTTGTTCAGGGAACTACTTTGCGACAATGAATATGTACAAATGGAAAACAAAAGCATTCATAAGCTGAGATTTAAAGCAATCTTCGGTCCAGAAAATACAATTTCTGTGACCTTTGTTCTGTTTTTTTTTTTTTTTTTGTTTTGTCTTTCTGCTTTATTGCAGATATCCCAAATGTTTGGGGTTTGTATTTTCTGAAGTGTCTGTGGCGCTTGGCTGGTCCTCAAAAGTCCCTGTGCCTCTGACAGAAGATTCACCACTGTTTTACCCATAAGGTTGTATGGGTTGCCTTGTATTAACAAATCACCTGGGAAAACATAGATCTTGATTTAAAGAAGCACTTTACTGTTCTATGTGGCTGATTGCAGTTCACTCGAAGCTAAATTTCTGACCGTTGTTGCAGAATTTTGTATCATTTTGTACAAAAACAAACCAACAAAAAAATTGAATAAAATGCATTGAACAAATTCTTTTTGACTTGTCTTTTCACATTCATGAAATGAAAATATATTGGAGTGTATTATAAACCTTTTAACAACTCTAATATTTAAAAGATTGGTTCACTTTCATATGGTAATTAATGAAAGCCATTACAAACAACAAGAGGAAAATAAGGCTTGGACTTCATAGTTTCACACTTGTGCTCGTCATCTAACGACATGAGAGACTTCAGAAGACATGACTACGTGAGCAACGATGCTCCCAGGTTTTTACGGTGCATTGTGGGATTTTTAGGGCGCGAACATTTCCGTGCACAAAAATGTTGCTATTCAGACTGCTCTAAAAATGGCCCTGATCAGTGCCCTGAATACTGAACTAGGGAGCTGGCTGAGACGCACCCCTTACACAAGGTTCTCCTGAAGTATCTCTGAATCCTCTTGACATAATCCCACCTACCGCTGTCCCCTGGGCGTGGGCCACACGTTGTATCCGCTTACTCTGTAAACATCGTTACTGAAGGCGGTTTTTTTTTGCACTTAAAGTGCCGATTCTTTCACTTGCACTAGCCAATGCCAATTTCTCCTTTACAGAGTCTGAAAAAAAAAAAAAAACTACTGTAAATGCCAGCCGCCCCCCGGTTGCTATGGAGATCTCAAAGCAGCATAGCAAGCTACTGTATAAGAGTGGGTTGAAGATGAGAAGTGTGAGTCATCGAGCTGTTTGGATCACAATACAGTGATTTACAAATGTGAGTGTGAATAAATTCAGGTTTATCTGCATGTCAAGAATTGTGCTGGTTATACAATTTGTTTATATTAACATTATATATATATATATATATATATATATATATATATATATATATATATACAAACAAACAAACACACACAGTAGTAATTCTATATTTATAATAGAGTATAAGAGTACATGTGTAGAGTGTCTGGGTATACACTTGTCTACACTTTAAATTACATCAATTATATAAGTGTATCAGTGAAAACTATATTACTTGATATAGTCTATATTACTTGAATACGTAAATTGATATTGAGTACACACTAAAATACTCTGAGCTACTACATTTACTCCAAGGTATTATTATTATTCATTAAGGGAAATGGGGATTATGTTTTACACACTGATAATAAAGGAGCGCGACTATATTTTACACTGTGCTATGTCTCCCTCTGGCGTGTGTTAGCCTTATGACAAAGGTCTAATGACGACGGCCTTAATTTTATTTCATTGTCAAATGTTTTCTCTTTGGATATGAATCTTTATTATGTTTTTCTTATTTCCATGGGAGACAAATACTTGCATCATATTAACCCTTCTGTTTAAAAGGTTTAGTGTGAACTGTGATGTTAACCTTAAAGAGTTCAATAGATTTTCAGTACATTTACAGCACATATGACTTATATATAAATTATGAACATTAAAATTGGCATAGGCTATCCTACATTTTTTCAGACTGAACACAGGCTTAGAGTAGAATTTTAACAGAAATTGTACCTCTTGTACAGAATATATACAGTAAATCTTTGCTTTAAGGATTTACAGTACTTAAAATAAGCTGACACATAGATTACTTACAAACTTTAAAGAAAAACACAATCATGGTTTATTTTCTGCAACATTACAACCATAGGAATATTGAAGGAGAAAAAAAAGCATTGTCAGCATTATCATATCAACATTGTGCAATTTAACAACTACAAATAACTGTGTGTGTTCAGGTATATATGGTTTACGAGGACTATTCACTAGCACTATTTTAGATTATACACATGTAAATATGCTATAAACGTGGTTTATGATATAAACATAAACCAAAAGGCTACTAAAAACATACAAAATTATATATATATATATATTTTATTATTTTATTTTTTCCCGAAAATTCAAAATTGCAGAATGTTTTCTGTGAGGTATAGGTTGAGGGGATAGAATATATAGTTTGTACAATATGGCTATGGAGAGTCCTCGTAAACCACAAATACCAACGTGTGTGTGTATTACCCACAGTTTTGGCAGTATGTGCAATATGAATGGGTTCATGTGGTAAAGTGTTTAAAACTGTATGTAATTTGCTAATGATAAAGATTTAAATTTTAATTAGACTCCACTTCTTATAGGTTGAGAGGTTGTCCTTCTAATTAAGTTTTAAATGGCTCTCAGGTGTATGCACCTTTATAAAAGTGAGACCAAAATTGCGTGTGATAAGTTTTGGAGTTTGGTAAGTAGGCTACTGCTGTTTGCGAAACGTTTAATGATGTGTGAAACATATGGCAAACATATATCGATTTTGTTAGCGGACCCACTTTGTATGACGTTTATTACTTATAAGGTGAGTAAGCTCTCCCTTATAAAAATCCTTCAAACACTGGAAGTTTTGTCATTACCTCTTCTTGATGACTGGTAGCATGTATGTGTCCGCACACACGTGCTGTTAGTTTATATATTCGTTTTTGTAGTTCCTTGAACGGCACCTTTTTGTATTTAAAGGTGCATTTTAAACTTGTCTTGTCATCTGGACTTGCATTGCTGCCTAGCGGCTTGGATGCAACATTTGAATACGTTTTGAGACGCCATTGTAGAAATGTAGTATTCCCAGTCAAGCATGATTACTTTCATCAGTAAGTGAACGTGTCAAAAATATCAGGACCGTTACTGAGATTAAGTGAGTATTTCGCTGTTCATGTGATTCTAACATGGCGGACTCCATGTCAGAATAAAGTGGCTTTTATAAGGTTACGAATATTATTATTGCGAAATAACAACCCCTATGTTTAGGAAGTTTATATAAACTTGTTTGTGTAAATAGTTACATAGTACATATTTAAAGACTTAATCCACTTTTATTATTATTTTTTTTTTTTAAAGTGGTCTAAGGCCACCGATTAACTTTCCCAGTATTTGTTCCTGTTTTTCAGCGTCTTCCAGCTATGAGATGCGCCGGACGACGGATTGAAACTGACCTAAATGTCATTAATAAAATAAAGTCGTGTCGTGTCAGTTATTATGAACATTGTCGAATGTTTGATCTCATACACTCACCTAAACAATAAAATCACCCCCCGCTGTTTTACCACACCTACAAAAACCTACATTTGCACCTCCAGCTGCATAGGAGCCTTTCATAAAATTCCACGAATAAAGACTATATATATAAATGAAGCCTCTATAATAATTAAATAAGGTGTAAAACAGCCTTTCGGTTGGCTGTGCTCAATATTATAAATTGAAGAGATAAACTAGTGCGATAATAAGCGTGACGCTTTACGTCACATCCGACAGGCGAATGGTTCAGTCAACTGTGTTACGTAAAAACGCGACGCGATGGGGACCTTTGGTTCACGCTGTCGCTCATAAAATATGGCGTCGTAGGAAGTCTTGTTGTTGTCCTAAAGAAAGTGGCAACATACGGACATGCCAAGAACCACGCACGTGGTGGACAATCATACGATTTAGAAGGCGAATAAGGTGACAGTGGTAATGAACAGCGATGTTGAGATCTACCGGGTTCTTCCGTGGCATTGACTGCCCGTTTTATTGTGATACAGGGAAAGCCGGTAGAGATGAGTGCAGCAGACCATACTGTCACTTCAGACACAGCAAACAAAGACGAGCCTCCTCTGGGAAATACGATATCAGAAAGACTAAAGCGCTTTCGTCGAGTCCAAACGGTGAATCCAACATTTCTTTGATGACATGTTTTTTTCTGTTCAAACGGGTCTTTGGGTTCTTAAATGCATAAAAGCTTTCTACTGGTTAAACAAAGAAACACAACACTCTCCGTATTATTTGTGGATATGTTTTGGCAGGTGTTAGCTAGTCCATCTTGTAATATTGTTGATGATAACACGCATTTTATGGTCCTTTAGAAATGCTGCAGTGTTGGTACTGGACAGTTTACCTTAAACAAATGTAGGCCTACACTTTGCAAAAGCTCAGTAAACAATTGCATTTGCAGAAAGCTCTGGCTGCTAATACAACTTCAAATAATTTAGCTTTGCAAATTTTGGTTTTTGGCAGCTCATGAATTGGATATTTTTGTATGAAATGAGATCTGAAATGAATAGAAAAATACACATTTAATATATCAATATAAATTATATACTGTTTATATATCTATGGTTGATGCACATACACTGGCGGCCAAAAGTTTGGAACATTGTACAGATTCTGCTGTTTCGGAAGGTAATTGGTACTTTAATTCACCAATGTGGCATTCATCTGTTCACAAAGGATAGTCAGGACATTACTGATGTAAAAAACAGCACCATCATTATTTGGAAAAAGTCGTTTTTTGTGAAATCTAGACAGGTCCCATTTCCAGCAGCCATCATTCCAACAACTTATCCTTGAGTAATCACGCTAAATTGCTGATTTTGTACTAGAAAATCACTTGCCATTATATCAAACACAGTCAAAACCCATTTGGTTCCTTAAATGAAGCTTAACATTTTCTTTGTGTTTGTTTTTGAGTTGCCACTGTTTGCAATGGACTGGCATGTCTTAAGGTCAATATTAGGTCAGAAATGGCAAAAAAGAATCAGCTTTCTCTAGAAACTCAGTCAATCATTGTTTAAGGAAGGAAGGCTATATACAAGGCTTGAAATTGCCCAAAAACTGAAGATTTCATACAAAGGTATAAACTACAGTTTTCAAAGACAAAGGACAACTGGCTCTAACAAAGACTGAAAGAGATGTGGAAGGCCAGATGTACAACTAAACAAGAGGAAAAGCACACCAGAGTCTCTAGTTTGAGAAATAGATGCCTCACATGTCCTCAGCTGACAGCAATGAATTCTACCTGCTCAACAACAGTATCATGTACAACAGTAAAGAGAAGACTCAGGGGGGCAGGCCTTATGGGAAGAATTGCAAAGAAAAAGCCACTTTTGAAACAGAAAATCTAAAAGAAAAGGTTAGAGTGGGTAAAGAAACAAAGACATTGGACAACAGATAATTGGAAAAGAGTGTTAGCATTTGTGGAATCAGCTAGACTGTAAGATGCATGAGAAGTGCCCGACAAGACAGCCACAACTATGGCAAGTGCTACAGGAATTGCGGGGTGAAATGTCATCCGAGTATCTGAACAAACTGACAGCTAGGATGCCATGGATCTGCAAAGCTGTCATTGCTGCACATGGAGGATGTTTTGATGACAACTCTTTGAAGTAGTTTAAGAAGTTCTGAAATGTTTTTTAAAATTGTAATGGTAATTTTTTACAGTATTAATGTCCTGACTATACATTCAGTTGATCAGTTGAATGCCACTTTGTTGAATAAAAGTACCAACTTCTTTCCATAAGAGCAAAATCTGTACATTATTCCAAACAAATTGGCTGTGTGTGTGTGTGTGTGTGTGTGTGTATATATATATATATATATATATATATATATATATATATATATATACACTATTAGGATGGATTGTTGTGATTCTTTAGTGTATTTATTCTGTGTATCTAATTTTAAATCAATTTTTATGCTTACTTATTTTATGCTTTTGTTGACAGAAAAAGGTTATGATCCATTCAGTCCAGAGGTTGTAAGATCAGGAGAGCATTATAATGTGGAGCCACCATCAAGCCTGTCAGCAGGTCAGGATGTGGACCTGGGCACCATTGAGCTGGAGCTGGTCAATAGGGCCATTGAAGCTGTTCGCAGCGAAATGGAGAAAGACAAGAAGAAACTCTCTCAGATTGGAGACCAGGAATATGAGCCCACCACTAGTTCTGTTAAGAGACATAGACCCACTGCTGCATCGTCCCATCAGGGCTATGATCCTGGAAGTTATCAAATGGGACAAGCAACTGAATACAACCCTACCCCAAGCTCCAATAAATACACCTTGGACTGTGAGAACAGCAGTAGTAATGCAAACACGCTGGAGTACGTGCCAACTGCTGTCTCCAAAGCAAAAGTTAAAAAGGTGTTACCCCCTCCACCTACTGTCAACACCAGTTCTGTCAAGTGTAAATACACGCTGGATAATTCCAAACCCTCCACGGATATGGAGTATGACCCACTTTCAAACTATTCTGCTAAGCTGACTGTTAAAGAAAGGAGGAATTTGTCTTCAGAAGGAGAGAGGAGAAAGAGATTTCACCACACAGAAAGGGAAAAACCATCGCAGGATGAGGAATATGTTCCAACGGTAAAGAAACCAAGGTCATTGCCGCCAAAGGCTGACATCCCAAAATACACTGCTAGTTTTTCTGAATCCGATGAGGAAAGTTCCGGGACAGAGTATCGTCCGACATCCATAAGCCGACTGCAGCTCAAGGGGATCCACACAGTCTTGAAACAAGAAAGAGAGTCAGTTGACGCAAATGCTGGTACATTGAGACAACAAAGAAAGCAGGACTCTATAACAGAGGATGTCTTTTCATTGAGTGAATCGGAAGACTTTGAGTCCCAGGAGCTGGACAGGTCAAGTAAAAAGATAGTTAAAAAAAAGATTGAAAAGACTGAAAAAAGTGGCCAGTTGAAATGTAACAAATCCGAAACACTGAAAAAAGAGGAGAAAGACTCAAGTAAAAAAACTAACAGTCACAAAGAAAGACAAGGAAGTTCTAGTGGGGAAAAGACATCAAAGAATTCAAGTAAAGACAATATGAAAAAAGACAAGATCCAATGTAAGAACATAGAGGTAAGCAGTAAGTCGAAAGAAAAGTATTCAGAAAAGGTGCGGAAACAAGGTACAGAGGCAAAAAACAGTGTTGACAGGAATAAGAAGTCAGGAAAGCTGAAAAGTGACCACAACAAAAAGGAAAAAGATAAAAGTAGCGACTCAAAGAAGCCTAGAACAGACAAGCCCATGAAAACTGTCAAGGAATCGTCCAAATACAAAGACAACAAGAATGGAAAACTTGAGACCAGTGGAAAGGAGAAAATGAAGAGTAGCAATAGCAACAGCAATAAAGAGAAAAGTAAAAAAAACAGCTCAGCCTCCAATCAAAAAGAGGCAAGAGAGACCAAACAGAGGACTCTAAGCCACGTGGATTTGTTTGGTGCCGAGAGTGCTGAAGAGGAAGATGAGGAAGACGAGAGGATAGTGAGGAAGTCGGCTTCTGCTTTTAAACGGGGAAGCGCTATGAATAATAAGAGGAAAACATCAGAAGTGACATCATCATCAGAGGATGACTATGAGGCTGATGATGGTGGTGGAGATGATGATGATTTAGGAGTGGACTACTCCACCCTGCAGGCTGAGATGGAGTATGACTCTGACCCGATGGAGGAGTGTCTGCGGATATTTAATGAATCCAAAGAGGTGAAGATGGAAGATAAAGGGAGACAAGCCAAGCAGGTACCTCAGCCAGGGAGTGCTTATAGCTTTATGAAATTTAGACATCAGACTGTTCACAACTCAACAAGGTTTGTTTCTGCCCATCTAGTCAGTCCAGTATTTCAGATTTGTAGAAACATATTTAATGTATCATTTTCTTAAAAAAACAAAAAAAAAAAAAACCTTAAGTAAGCCTACAAATAATTTATGTAAAAAAAAAAATATATATATATATATATATATATATATATATATATATATATATATATATATATATATATATATATATATATATATTGTAAACGCATGACAGCTGTCAATTTACTTCACAAAAACCCACTTTTGCTGGAATATTATGGCGTACAAATATTAATTTATGTTCTTGTGCCTCAAAATGTCATTATGGGCTTTTAAGGACGTTATGCAAAGTTTTTACTAGTAGTGGAATGTTTATAAATACATTATTCTGGTCCACCTGACAGTTTCAGTATCACTTTCATGTGTGCATTTTAGCCTTCACAGGAGCAGGAGGAGGAGGGGGAAGACACAGAAAGCACTTTATCTTCTCTCTTTCCTGGCCAGAAGAAGAGGGTGTCACATTTTCAAGCTCAAGGAAAAGTGAGTGTTGTAATGTTGATGGACCTTTTCTTTCCTTTCAATGGTTAACATGCACTTAACATATTGAAGGGGTCATGACGTACTCTATTTTTTTTTTATCTTTTATTTATAATTGTATTATCTTCTCTGAAGTCCACTGATAATGTTAATGTAATGATAATGTTGCTAGTTTTTTTTTTTCACCAAAACAGTCATAATTTTGTAATATATGATTTTTCACCCTGTCTCTGCCCTCTGTCTGAAATGCTCGGTTCTGGCCTAAGCACCTCCTTTAAACTTCAACGTAAATGCCCACTGTTCTGATTGGCTAACATTGTGCAGCCCCTTGATTACAGCCATATTAGAAAACACAATTTAAGAGCTCCACAACATTATAAAACTAATCGAGTTTACACATAATGCACATCCAACACATTGCATCCAAATATATTAAACTGTTCAATCTTGCACAGCAGCACCATAAACAAAACAGTCTCAATATTTGAAATAATTATGAATGAAACTGTTTATTCATGGATTTGTCCAATAGTATTTTTAACTGCCCCTCCTTCAATAACAGTTCCTTTGCAAAGCTTGAATCATATTATGGCTGGTGCACAAGCAATCCAAGCTTATATGCAGTGGTATCCTGCACTGAGGTGGACATTGCCTAAAACGCATTAATATGGTCAAAGACGTCCATCTAGTGCATGTTTGCATACACCGACAATTAATAATAGCACAGATAGGCGCAAGGACCCGTCCAGGATACTTCTGTGTTTAAAACAGCAAGACACAGCTCAGCTGAATAAAACAAAATGAGGTCTCCTTTTCAGAGTTGACATTGTGTCTAAAGCGGCACGAGATATGTGACAACAGTTAAAGATGTCTGTCTAATGCATGCTTGTGTACAAAAAATTATTCAAAATAGTCCAGATGGGACCATTTTGGGGTTCAAGGATAGTTATGCCACACTAGTCCTGTTTGTCCTGCACTCTCTCTGTTTATGAAATGAGCACAAGTGGGCAGAGCCAAGAGTAAGATGATTTAAAGTAGGAGTTGATGTTGTTGCTCTAGAGGCAGTCATGAATTAATGAGCCTCCTAGTGATGTTGAAAAGTCTCGGAAGGAGTGAACGATGTGTTTTTGCAGCTTGATATCAATAAATGCTTTTATTGGGATTAAGGTTTGAATTTGAAATTTACAGTATGTTTTTTTTTTTTTTTTATAGTAGAATGACCTCATATGTTAAAATAACAAGGATATTTTATTTCTCATGACATGACCCCTTTAACCTTATTTGTTGTGCAACAGTTTGGTCATAAGTAAGAGTTTTTAAATAAGATCAAAATGCTAAATATCTGAAATTAGGACAGCACATGTGGATAAAGTTTAAAGCATTTGTAATGCAATGTGTAGCGTACTTCCAGTATATCTTTGTCAAATTGTATTGTATTCATTCAGATTGCATTTTCTATTTTTCCATCTATTTTTCAATAATGGTCATCTTCATTCAGTCGGAGTCATCGCTGAATACTGTACCGATGCCGCATCGGAGGGTTACTGCGCAGGAGA
Source organism: Xyrauchen texanus (assembly GCF_025860055.1). NCBI lineage: Eukaryota > Metazoa > Chordata > Actinopteri > Cypriniformes > Catostomidae > Xyrauchen > Xyrauchen texanus. Next base: position 28,447,400 of record NC_068302.1, on the reverse strand, counting down.
TCTGTTTCCAACGGATGCAGAAGGCCCAGCAGCAGGCGGCACAGCTGGCTGCTGCAGTAAAGAAAGCATCTGTTTCCACCAAATCAGTTCTTGGGCTCCCTGGAGCAAAACAGAGGGTGGCACACCGGCCAAATACCTCTCTGCCCTCCCCAAAGCCTGGTATGAGTGGTCCCCATTATATCTTATTTCACTAGGATTTAGGTATCATGAGTAAAAAAGCTTATTTTTAATGTTACGAAATACATAATGGCTCCCAGTAGTTCTGTTAGTAGCAGATTGTACCACTTAATCTTGTAAGTTGTTTTATGTTTATATTGACACTGTGCTCTTTTATTTTCAGGCCTAGCTAATTCCTGCAAACAAGTGTTGTCACCCACCAGAATGGCGACAGATCAGATTACTGTGAAAGCTCATACATCAGCTGGCATCCTTTCAAAGACCGTATCCACTACAGTGCAGAAGAGAATGGCTCACACCCCTACTCTCAAGGCAAAGCCTCCATGTATTAATATAAACATCATCATGTGGGCTACCTTTTTTGTTTGCAATAAATTAACTTGTTATCCCTTTTTTGCCCATCCCTTTCTTCATACAGAGCTCTACTATGAATCGTCCTGTCATTCCCGCTGAATTTGGGGCAAAGGTTCCCACTAATGTTCGCCAGCGTTATCTCAACATCTTCATAGACGAGTGTCTGAAGTTCTGTCCCTCTGAACAAGAAGCTTTTCAGACGGTACATCATCCAACACTTTCTTACCAGTCAATTGTAAAGGGATAGTTCACCCAAAAATGAAAAATCTCTCATCATTTACTCACCCTTATGCCATCCCAGATATGTATGACTTTTTTTCTTCTGCAGAACACAAACAAAGATTTTTAGAAGAATATCTCCGCTCTGTTAGTCCTTACAATGCAAGTGAATGGCGACCAGATATTTAAAGCTCAGAAAATCATATAAAGGCCACATAAAAGTAAACAATACAAATCCAGTGGTTAAATCCACATCTTCAGAACTGTTATGATAGGTGTGGGTGAGAAACAAATCAGTATTTAAGTCATTTTTTACTATAAATCTCACGTTTTGCTTTCTTTCAAATTGTGAAAGTGGAGATTTATGGTAAAAAATGACTTAAATAATGATCTGTTTCTCACCCACTCCTATCATATCAGTTCTGAAGATATGGATTAAACCACTGGTGTCAAATGGATTACTTTTATATGCCCTTTATGTGATTTTCTTTTTTTTGGAGCTTAAGTCTGTTCACCATTCACCATTCACTTGCATTGTAAGGACCAACAGAGCTGAGATATTCTTCTATAAATCTTTGTTTGTTCTGCAAAATAATCAAAGTCATTCACATCCCAGGGCATGCTGAGTGACTCCAGCCAGGTCAAACTAAGCAACCAAATTGTCCCAGTTGCTAGGGAGAGTAGTCACATGTGGTAACTTTCTTGTGGCCACCATATTGTGGTTTGCTCTCAGTGGGGCGTGTGGTGAGTTGTGCGTGGATGGCGTGAAGAATTCACAAGTGCAATGTCTCTGCGGTAATGCGCTATTGGGAATTGGGCATTCCAAATTGGGAGAAAAAGGGGAGGAAATCAACCCAAAAAAAAAAGTCATTCACATCTGGGATGGCATGAAGGTGAGTAAATTCAAAATAATTTTTAGGTGAACTATTCCTTTAATAGTGAGCTCTTTGTGTTTTATATAGCTGCTGTATAAGCAAATTGCTCTACAGTTTGTGGTTTGTTTTTTGTAACCTTATATTGTACATTCTGTGACATTCAGAGAGAGGTTATCTAAGGTGAATCTATCATTACTGAAAGTGTGTTAGTTGGATTCATGTCTGATTTGTGGTTGTGTCATTTGCTCTCAGGCTCTGGAGGAGGAGAAAGTGGTGTACGACAGAAGCAGCAGTAAGAACATTTACTTGAATGTAGCTGTGAACACACTGAAGAAGCTCCGCAGCAGGACCACACCTGTCTCTCCTGCCATCAGTGCGTCTAACTCAGACACACACACACACATTAATTTAGCTTTTTACACCACCGAACAAGACCATTTGTTGTGAGATCTGAGACTTCTCGTTGCAGACCAGTCACCGACTCAAAACATCAAAGGAGACGAGCTTGATTCTTGTAGTGTGCACAAAATGTTTTTTTTTAATTATTATTTACAATTTACCAGATGTTCATCTAAAGTGACCGTGGGTACATTTAATATGAGGCTAAGTGCCTTTCTCATGGGAAAAACAGTGATTGAGACAGATTGTGATCTGGGTCTTTGAAGTTTAGGGGTAAATTTGAATAGCATTTAACAAGCAACTGTTTTGTTAACATCATGATCATTAGTATAATAATAATAATAATAATAATGTTTTATTTATATAGCACCTTTCCACAAGCTCATCGACACTTTAAACTCCATATACATTTAACAGGACAAAGTACGTTAATATACACAATTCAACAGAAGTTACATCTCAATTACAAAGGGGGAACTAAAACATCAATCAGTAAAAGACAGGTGATGCGCTGAGAATAGATGTGTTTTAAGCTGAGATTTAAAGATAGAAATAGAGATGTCATGGAGGCTCTGAGGTAGAGAGTTCCACAGTTTAGGTGCAATTACACTGAAGGATCTCCCACCAAAAGTGGAAAGATGAAATCTAGGGACAGTTACAATTTGGAATCAGAAGATTGAAGAGTGCATGCTGGTGTGTATGGATGCAGCAGATCACATATATAACAAGGTGCCAGATCATTGAGTGTGCTTTGAATGTCAGAAGAATTTTAAACTTTATAAGGCTTGAGACCAGTGAAGACTAACAAGATGGGAGTAATGTTTGCGGAACGCTTGTGTTACTGAGAAATCTAGCTGCAGAGTTTTGGATGTATTCTAATTGGGCAGTAGTTTTAGCTGGTAGGCCAGTGAAGAGGCAGTTACCGTAGTCGAGACATTATGATATGAAAGCATGAAGTAGTGAATCTGCATCCTTCAAACTGAGAATGGGGCGAAGTCATGCAATGTGATGTAGATGGAAGAAAGCGGTTTTAGTGATGGTTCTAATGTGGGCTTCAAAAGTAAGAGATGGATCAAAGGTGTTTCCCAGATTCTTAATGGTTTTCGAGGGTTTGGTCAGATTTCCATCAATACTGACACAAATATCTTATGTATATATATATTACTCAATATGTCTTATAAGTGTTTGTGGCCCAGAAATCATGATTTGCCAGGATTGAATTTGAGGAAATTACTGTTTAATCAAATGTTTACATAGCTTTAGTATAGCATTTAAGATGGTATTTATCATGAAAGACTGCATATGATAATGTGTTTCTGGTGCCATTTGTTCCTTAGAGAGTTCAGCAGTATCTGTGAATAGAAAGGCTCAGTCTCATGAAGGAGTTCTTGGTGGTCGACTTGCTGCCAGAACCAGCTTCACCATCAACCGCTCTGGCAAACAGCAAGATATGGACCTTAAAGGTACATTACTACCACTTTCAATTAATTTCATGTCTAGATGGGCATTTTCATGGTTGTACAGCCTGGTTATATTGTTGGGGTATTACTAAAGTCTAAGGGGTATGTGTGTTTATGTGCTGTGCTGTGTTCCAGGTGCCATTCTTTACATGAAATTGAAGAATTACCTTATGACAGAGGAACAGCTGGAGGAGCATGGCTACCCCAGACCTCATCCCGAGATCTCGGGTCATGTTGTAGTCCATAACCTCCCAGAAAAGAAGAACAATGACCGTAAGTTTTGTCATGGTCTCAAACCAGTATATTTTTGCTGTCAATATGCAATACACCATGCAACACACAGCTAAACCACTAGATGGCACTAAGCTCCAAATATTTTCACCTTATCGGTCAAGAACATAAGTTGCAGACTTAGTCATTTATTACTTTAAACATTTATGACTTAAGACTACATTCCTGTATTTCATAGAACTTTTTTATTATTTTTTTGACTAATTGTCCTTTTGTCTTTGTCAGCTTTTTCCAAAGTGTGTTGCAGATGTGGTGCTGAGTACAAGATAAATGCTAATGGCAACTGTGTACGTAAGGAGGAGTGCAGTCACCACTGGGGAAGATTACGCAGAAACAGAGGTGGGTATGTGTGCATGTGCAAACATGTGAGAAAAGTCTGCCATGGCAGCTAAAATGAATATGCCATACTTAAAATTATTTTATTTTTTTAATTGACATGCATGTGCATGTCTTATTTAGTACCAGGAGGTTGGGAGACACTCTATAACTGCTGTTCTGGTGCGGTTGGTTCTCCTGGATGTGAAGTGTCTAAAGTAAGTCTTATCTTCAGTCTGATCATACAAATGTTTTGTGATCCAATCACTCAGAGCCTTAAGTTTCATCTGAGGTCTTTTTTTAAAGTCTAATCAAGTGTCTGCTAATTTTCTTTTCTGAAATACTTTTCAGTACAGCAAACCTTTCCTTATGATATATTGTGGACATAAGTCTTTTGCTAGTTGGATGGATTCATTTCATAGCCAACATGTAAATCAGGCAAAGCTTTTAATAAGGTGTTTGGAGTGTTACGTTGAAGACGATCATATTAAGTAAGTTGTATGAGGTCTCTAAAGGATTAGTACACCTATTTTTTTCTGTTCCATTTTCTTTAGCAACACGTACAAGATGGGCGGAAAGAATCTTTAGATGGTTATGTGAAGACTTTTAGCAAACGGCTACCTGTAGATGGGGACGGAGGTGTATACGCCTTGGACTGTGAGATGGTAAGAAAACAATTAGTTAAAACACCCACACATATTCACACATAAGGTGCACATTTTAATTATGCACATGCTCATGAGGGAAAGATGCAGTTGTATGTGATTAAATCATCTCTATATTCTTAACATAAAGGGTAAAATAGCACAAACTACTTTAAAATGTAATCAGTGTATTGAATCAATGTAAATGCTCTTCATCTATTTTTTTGTTCTCAAAGTGCTACACAAAACAAGGGTTGGAGCTGACTAGAGTGACTGTCATTAATTCTGAGCTCAAGGTCGTTTATGATACATTTGTCAAGCCGGTGAGCAAAGTAGTGGATTACAACACACGGTAGGTATTGCATTCAGAGCATGGTTTTATAGTTCAGTTCTCCAGTTTCAATCAACACATTAAATCGACACCTGCTTTGTGTGTGTGCCGTTGCTCAGGTTCTCAGGTGTGACGCAGGATGACCTAGAGAACACCACCATCACCCTGAGAGACGTGCAGGCAGTGCTACTGAGCATGTTCAGTGCTGAATCCATTCTGATTGGACACAGTCTGGAGAGTGACCTGTTTGCCCTTAAGGTTCACACAAACACAATTTATACTGTTTTTATGAATATTTCTTTGGGGTGTAAATTCTAAGAGGGCTTTCTCACAAGACAGCATTGAATGCATTATAGGAACTCACCCATCATGGAGGATATTTACAAACTATTAGCAGAAAAAAATGTGCTGCCATTTAATATACCTGATTTTGGCAATTATTTGGCATTTTTGCATTAGAAAAAGTAATTTTCCAATTATCCAGAGGATAAAGCGTGTATCTTTTTTTTTGATAATAGCTCTTCTATCCAAAATAATCATACAAACATAAACTATACAATTAAAAACAAATAGATCAAAACTAGAGCTTTCAATATTAACAGATGTGATTTAATTATTTTTTCTTAATTGCGATTAACGCATTTAGCTTTAGCATAAACCAACATAAACACTGGTTGGAAGGGAGTAACTTTTGCGATGTGTCCGCCTGGTCACACAAAAACACACACAGCAGTGATTCAGTGTCAGTGAAGTGATGGTCAAAGGAGCTTTTAATGCTATTTGTTGTATAAAACAAGCCTAGATGGATCTAGTGAGACAAATCAAGTATTTTTCAGCCTTACTAAGGCGCATTTTAATTACCACATAAGCACGAAAACTGCACTGATGTGAATCATGAACGCGTCTTCACGATTGCTGTAACAAAGCGGATAGCCAGTCCGCTGATTAATATTGTGAAGGATGAGAGTTTAAATGAATATGTAACCTATGTGGGGACTAGTTTTTTCAATTTGTCAAACTTTTACTTAGACTTTGGTAAACGTTTAGTGTTACTTGTATTGGTGCTATTTTAGTAAACATTTTTATCTTTATACTGTTGAAGGCTTTGTTTGGAAAATGTTAATCAAGCATTGTATTGTTACATAGGCTATTTCTCAATTGGAAGGCTGCATGCTAGGTAGGATGTGTCCTTTGAAGGCTGCAGTATACTGAGTGTCCTCCTTTAAACAAGACTCATTTAAACAAGATGGCCTTCGTAGGACAAATGGAAATGGAACCTAACATGGTTGCTATTACAGCACGTCACTCTTTAAAAAGCAGGAGAACATTGAGTGAGAATGGAAAAAAGTCCCTTTAAAAGGGAATGTATGAGGTACACTTTAGGAGAGTTATAATGATGTAAAGAGAAGAGAAAAATGTATTTTACAGGTGTACTTTTAGTCTAATACTTTATTTTAATTATACATATACTCTGCACCCATCTACTGAGGTACTTCAACTTGGGAATTCATATTCCTTGCATATTTACGAGCAAATTGGCTTAATGTATTTATGACATGTGGGTTATGAGTGCCCACGAAGGATACACCTCATGCATCTTCCAAATTCCCATGAAAGAAGGTCGCATTCGAAGGCTGCATTCAAGTGTCCTTCTCGCTTTTCTGAAATGAGACAGCCTCGATAATGTATGCGGTCGACAAATGTGACCTCCGGAGGACGCATCCTTCCAAAAAAGACACAGCCATATAGTGCGTTTTCTTTCCTAAGTTTTGACAGGAAAATAAGTATATAATGTCAAATTCCAGCACTTTCAAAATCTGTGATTCATTGCGATTTAACTATGAAAGATTATGCAATTAATCGCTATTTTAAAAATTGCATCTGACTGACAGCACTTATTAAACATAAACCAAACAAAAATAAGTAGATGCAAATTACACAATGCTATTTTTGGTTTTACAAAAATGGGGCAGTGTGGGTAATATAATAAATCCATACATTCCAGTATTATTAAAATTGCGTGTCTTCAGTTTCAAAGAAAAAATTATTTTATCTCTTACAAAACAAATATAGAAATCATGAATATCAAATGATATCATGATGATTCTTTCCATGGTTCAATTTGGGTTAGGATGCTATCTTTTTAGGCAATAGACAGCAAGGCAGCTCACTATGGTTTGGAACAGCACCATTGTTTTTTTGTCTTTTAATGAATGTTTGCTAATAATAATGATGCCGTCTGCTCTTGCTCTTTGTCCTGATCTTGCCTCCATATGTTCTCTGTTTACTAGCTTATTCACAGCATGGTCGTGGACACAGCCATTGTGTTTCCTCATCGCATAGGTCTGCCTTACAAACGGGCCCTGCGAAACCTTATGGCCGAATACCTCAAACGAATCATACAGGACAATGGTGAGGATGTTACTCTGTGTTTTTCTTAATATCAGCTGTTTCTACAGCCACAAAAGGTGAACGTACTGAGATGCGTTTCTTGGTTGATTCAAAGGATTAGTTCCCCCAAAAATGAACATTCTGTCATCATTTACTTGCCCTCGTGATCGTGAACAAATTATTCAGACCTATGATTTTGTGAACCAAATCAACCAATTTATTGAAAAGAATGGTTATTTAGGATCTAAATAAATCTTGCTCTTGACCAGGGTCAGAAATTAAGCAGGGCTCAGGGCAAAAATGCCACTGAAGTTGACAAATGCCACTGAAATTCATAATATAGTGGAGAAAAAAAAAGCCCCATTATAAATTTGTCTGTTTAGGCCTAATTATACATATTACTTTATACTGTAAAGTGAGTTGATGTTGATTGAAGCAAAGTTTTTTTTAGCAAGTCAGTCCACTCAATAGTCACATTATCTACTTCAACAGGGAAAGACCAAAATCTCAAACTGTTGGTCAAGATTACAATCAAAAAACATATTTCAGACTGATACACTGGTATCATAAATTGTGCTTCTTTTCCTCCAATTATGCTAAAAACACAATTTTCTTGTGTAACTAACTTGCATGTGTGTTCTCGAGTTGATTGACAGGCGATTTCTGTATCTAAAATGTGATTGGATGTAAGGCAGAACTTCCTTTTCTACCATTGGGCATTCCGATTTCTCCCGTTCATTTTAATAGAAGTGGCCCGTCTCTGCTAAATAGTCTCTGATTTAAGTTGTTTAAGAGGTAATACATTCTCAATCTAGTTATTCATATTGAGAATTTTTGTATTTAAGTATTTGACATAAAATGGATGACATGAAAAAATGGTCCAAAATACAAAATGCCCTATTTAGGTCCAGTGGGCAAATTCTGACCTTGCTCTGGACTGTACACTGGTGGCCAAAAGTTTGGAATAATGTACATATTTTGCTCTTATGGAAAGAAATTTGTACTTCTATTTACCAAAGTGGCATTCAACTGATCACAACGTATAATCAGGACATTAATAATGTAAAAAATTACTATTACAATTTGAAAAAATGTCAGACCATCTTCTACAACTTCAAAGATTTCTCATCAAAAAAATCCTCCACGAGCAATGGCAGCTTTGCAGATCCTTGGCATTCTAGCTGTCAGTTTGTCCAGATACTCAGGTGACATTTCACCCAATGCTTCTTGTTGGGCACTTCTCACACACTGTCTGCCTGATCCCACAAATGCTCAATGGGGTTAAGATCCATAACAATCTTTTTCCAATTATCTGTTTTCCAATGTCTGTGTTTCTTCACTCTAACCTTTTCTTTTTGTTTTTCTGTTTCAAAAATGGCTTTTTCTTTGCAATTCTTCCCATAAGGCCAGCACCCCTGAGTCTTCTCTTTACTGATGTACATGAAACTGATGTTGAGCAGGTAGAATTCAATGAAGCTGTCAGCTGAGGAAACATGAGATGTCTGTTTCTCAAACTAGAGACTCTGATGTACTTTTCCTCTTGTTTAGTTGTACATCTGGCCTTCCACATCTCTTTCTGTCCTTGTTTAGAGCCAGTTGTCCTTTGTCTTTGAAGACTGTAGACACCTTTGTATGAAATCTTTGTCTATTGCATACTGTGTCTACTCAAAAACAAACATGAAGACGATGTTAAGCTACATTTAACAAACCAAATAGCTTTCAACTGTGTTTGATGTAATGGCAAGTGATTTTCTAGTACCAAATCAGCAATTTAGCATGATTACTCAAGGATAAGGTGTGGAGTGATGGCTGCTGGAAATGGGACCTTTTTTCGAATAGTGATGATGCTGTTTTTTTACATCAGTAATGTCCTGACTATACTTTGTGATCAGTTGAATGTCACTTTGGTGAATTAAAGTACCAATTTCCTTCCGAAACAGCTAAATCTGTACATTATTCCAAACTTTTGGCCACCAGTGTATGTATGTTTCATGTCTAACTCTCCTTTACCTTACAGTGGGGGGCCATGACTCCAGTGAGGATGCACGGGCCTGCATGGAACTCATGATCTGGAAGATCAAAGAGGATGCAAAGGTGAAGAGATGACCTTTGACCCCACTGGCTCTTTGTCGCCACCTGGAATTATTTTTGATGAACAGTGACATAGAGGAAGCGTATGTGAAGCCCTTCATAATGGGCTGTGTGTCACTTGGTTTGGACGAACTGCATCAAATGAAATGCTGCAGTTTGAATGAGAGAGAGAGAGAGAGAGATTGACACAAGGGGAGGAGACCTGTGGGGATAATGTGATAGATTACAAAGCCTAGACCACCATGGCTCCTAGCAACCCGATCCGGTCTTCTGTCAAAGCAATCTGTGGAACAAGCAATCCTAATTCCCACCATGTTTAAACTGACCTGGTTATGGCCATCATCATGTCTTCAGTTTAGATTTAAAGGGATAGTTCACACAAATGACATTCCCATATTGTTCCAAACTCGTATGACTTTCTTCTGTGGAACACATAATGAGAAATGTTGTGCTATTAAGCTTCAAAAAGTATGGAAGCTAGGCAGAATGACAGCCTTGGTTACCATTCACTTTCATTATATGGAAAAAGGATGCAATGAAAGTGAATGGTGACTAAGACTAACATTCTGCCTAACATTTCCTTCTGTGTTCCAAAGAACAAGTCATACAGATTTGGAAAAACATGAGGGGTGAGTAAATTATGATATTTTTGTTTTGTTTTTGGGGTAATTATATCTTTGAAATGGAATTTGTAATTCATTGCAGGGTAATTGTCTTTTTGTTGAGTTAAAACAGTATTCTCCATTTTTGATAAACCCCCAAGCTTTTATTTTGTTATCAATGCTTTGTCCCCCCCGAGCTGCTCAGTTTTGATGCTGTTTTAATGGTCAATTTTGGCGATGTGGCTCCAGGTATCCTTTTTGAAAGGTTTATGTGTTGCACTCTAAAGAAGTTTGTACTTATGAAATTTTTGATTTGGCTATAAATTAAATCCACAATTATACTTGAAACTATGTTTTTCAGCACTGGTGTGATGTCACTTCCTCTAGTAATAATGTATAGCAATGCACATACTCACAAATGCTGTCTTTTGCTGCAAATATGTAAAAAATAGATGTTTCTGTGATTTTCATGACAATATGCCATGTTAACCCAGACAGTATTATTATCTCTACTATAATTATTACTTGTATTTTGAGATCATTTGTTAACATGTTCAAATTTGTTATTGGTTGTTATAATAATTCATGAAAGACAATAAACAACTGTTTACTTTGAGTTTTTTAGTCATTGTAAGCTTGAAAATGCAGTACTTTGTTAAATATTAAACAAAATGTCATATAATTTTTTAAAAACGCAAAGTGCTGCCTGCAATGTTAAAAACATCACTTTCAGAAACTGCTACTGAAAACATGTTCACTTTTAAAAACGTGAATGTTAAAGGTAAAGATCAAGATGGTTGTACAGTGTTTTGTTAATGTTCTGAAATGGGCAGACAATAATGCCATGAGCTGTAAATAGACTGTATCAAAGCTGTTTTGTTTTCTATTAAAATCTATTAATAAACTATCCCATTTTTATGAAAACGAAATAGTCTGTTTAAACCCACCTCAGCCTTTAATTGCACTAGATAATAAAATATCAAACCAAGTGGAATCTGCAAACATGGTCTTGCCTAAGATCTAACTTCATTTTTTTAGCCATTGTTACTTTCAACCAACATGATCTGCAGGTAATTTTAAAATATGAAATCTGTTCCCCTGATAGACATATTCAAAAACATTTTGACAACCAGGAAGTGTCCAAATACTTTCACAACATTTTGAACCTAATATGGTTATTTTTGTGACTTATTTTGCTTGAAAAGTGAGCTTGTAATATTGTTCTTTAAAATTAAAAACAATTGGGTTTGATATTTTGTCCTCTAATGCACTGACATTCATATATTTTTAAGTAGGGCTTATGTGTCCAGTTACTTTTTAGGGCCATTGTATTTATTTTTTTATGGATGATTAATGCAGTCCATTTGAAGTCATCAAAGGAAATTTAGTTGAAACCTCTAACAGTGTCAGCATGTGCCCTGTTTCACTGCCAAATGCACAGGTGAACACATCCAAGTCAATTTCCATACACACATAATCAGGCCTGTTCTCTGATCTTTTATCTTTCCTGTCTGTTCCACTTCACCCTCTTCTCCAGTTATTTTGTTTGTCTATAAACGAGACCCTTTTTAGCAGGTGCCTGACTAAGAACTTTCTCTTCAGCAGCTGTTTTCTCTGACAACAAAATGACACAAAGAGCCTGTGGAGGGATAGAGGGGAGGTCTATTGTATCATTCTCACCCCAGGCCCATGTGTTTACCCTGGGCCCCTGTCATTTTCACAGTCCTGCTCTTTATAGGAACCTCAGATATTAAAAACTATGGCAGAATCGATATTGCACACAATATGCGGGTGGCCGGGAGGGGGGCAACTTTCCTTGTGTTTATTGAGTGATTTAAAAATCTGAGCATGTGCAGTGAAACAGCTTAAAGTCTTCTTCATTATCAAGTTCGACCGGTCACTCCTCTTATCACCTATGACTGCTGCAGGTCGCTGGAGATAGGATTGGTGCTCTTGGGAAAATGGACCCCATGCTGGGAAGGGAATTGCCCACAAGCAGCCTTTGTGGTGTTTTAATGACAGTTTTCAGTTCATTTTTGGTTTTGACCATACATAAATTGAGTAAGAACCTGTCTGACCTACATCTTACCTCTTGTGCACAAATAATTGCTAACTGCATCACATAAGTCATTAGCCCTCATAAATACAATCTTGTGGCCTATTTAGGCAATAAAATATACTCTGAATCTGTTTTTGTTCGCAACATATGCTTTAAAAAAAAAAAAGTAAATAATATTGGGGATTTATAAACTGGACTGGGGCCAAATTTGTCCCTATTTATCTTAACTAACACTTTTATTGTAACTAATGTGTTAACATGTCAAAACAAAACAGTTAATAATGTGTTTATTTACATTAAAAACATATTATAAAAACGTATTATTATTATTATTATTATTGAAAATAACATTTTCAAGTAAATTCTGGCAGTAAATTCCTTCTTAAGATCTGGCTGAAGAACAAATATGACCTTACATCCTCTACTAACAAATAGGTTTTGATTAGCTTTACTTTCTAAAATAAAAACATACAAAGTATGGTTATTGTTTATTAAAACTGAGAAAGAATATTTAGATCTAAGTCTCAACACACATAAGATAAAAATGGCAATCTAAAGTAGAACTGTCTTTTTACACAAAACAAATGTAGCCTTAAACTGAAAAAGAGCATTATGTCTGTTTTTTCTTTTTACAAATGTTATTATCCTCCCATTCAATGAGGGCAAAATGTGCCTTCCTTATCCTGCACAGATTCATTTGCACACAGGAACCAGATATTGTGCAGATAATAATCATTAAAAATTATGGACAAACTGATTTGATGATGCTCAGGATTGAGAATGATGTAGTGAACACTGTCAGGATTTATGCATAGGCAAGTTAAATTACAATTCCCATAATCTTTTTACGAGCACTACAGGAAAGAATGGAGAATAAAAGCAAATTTTCCTATGCATTTTCTTTGAAGGTTCAGTTTTCATCAACGTTTTGCCTTTTGTGAAAAATGGTTCTTTTTTACTTCTGTAAAAAATGTTTTTTTGAAGTCTGTAGTTTTGACTGCACCCAGCCGCTAAGCAATTTGCATAAATATATGAGTGAATAAGACCTGATAAAAGGTGATCACCCAAAAGTTACTGCCTAATATGGAGCCCCTAAAGGGCAAAGGTGGTGGGGGAAAATTAGTGGCATGGGGAAAAAAATAAGCAAATGCTTTTGCTTTCTCTCGCAAAAACTTGTGTTCCCCCGACAAATTTGCATGCATTTGCAAAACTTTTGCATTCCCCCGAGAAACTGCACTCTCTCACAAATCATTATGCATTATTTCGCAAAACTTGTGCTCTCATATATGCATTCCCACTCGAGAATGCTATGCAGGCTACTGCATTTATGAGAGATAAGTTGAGATGACAGGTGCCGGTGCCTACTTTTTGTGGGAAATTGTATCTTGTAAACAGTGAGAAGATATAGTGACTCCTTTCTGTATTGCATAATTTCATCATGCATAAATCTGATATATGGCATATGCAAAAACAAAAAACAAAATGCAATTAAAAATGCAATATATGTAAATTAAAAAAGAATGCTGCAAAACTGATTGTTTTTATAAACGTAGCGTGTTTACCCAAACAACAGGCCTAATAGAATTTGAATATCATATGCTCAAATATCAACTACTATTTGTATGTATGTTTATGTGGCCGTTTATTATGCACCAGCAGATGGCAACAATTCTGGTATGAGAGAATCAATCATTCAATATTGTCACATACCAAACCATATAAATGATGCCTCCCTCAGGGCACTCTGAAGGGAGAGCAATCATGGTGGCCAAAATAAAGGGTTGTTCCAAACACAAATAAGAATTATTTCAAAGTGAGTTCTGAATTGCAGTTATTTTAAAGCCCAAAACATTCAGTCACAACCAGGGGTGTGAAGTAACGAATTACAAATACTCACGTTACTGTAATTATCTACTTTTTCCCAAGAATTGTACTTTTTAAGTAGTTTTAGTTACTTTAGTTACTTTTACTTGAGTATATTTTAAGTGCTGTAACTGTACTTTGACTTTATGTGATTTGTGCTTCAATTGAGCTTCAATATTTTAGCACCGATTCACTTTCATTGTATGGCCCAAAAGAGCTGAGATATTCTTCTAAAAATCTTAATTTGTGTTCTACTGAAGAAAGAAAGTCATACACATCTGAGATGGCATAAGTGTGAGTAAATGATGAGAGAATTTTCATTTTTGGGTGAATTATTCCTTTTTAAGCATGATGTAGCCCCTGTACCAAACAACTTTTCCCATTTCTGCTCTATCTCCTCTGTTGTTCAGGACATGACGTGCCGAGTGATCCTGCTTATTTAGCATTTATTTGCATTCCTTACATTGTTTGAACATGTTTTATGCACAAGAATAATGCTCTGTCGGCATTAAGGGAAATTTAGACTCGACACATAAACTGATTTTAATGTAATTGTTTCAAACATTACGATTTAAATTGGTGATCAGAGTACTGAAAATAACTTTTTAATATTTTCATTTCTGTTATAATGTCTCCCTTTTATTTTTGGAATCAGATTCATGTATTGTTTATCATAGATAAGTGATGTATTTTGAAAGTTGGCATTTAGTGTTCATTATAATGGGGCATAGGTTTTGCAACTTAGTACTCAATACTCACTACTCATGAGTACTTTTAAATGAGCTACTCTTTTACTCTTACTTGAGTAGTTTTTAGGACAGCTACTTTTACTATACTCACACTACATTTTTTGGGAAGTAACATTACTTCTACTTGAGAATGATTTTTCCATACTCTTTCCACCCCTGGTCACAACACAAAATAAAGCATTTATTGCTTTATTAATGGAGAGGTAAACACCATCACAACAAAAACAATAATATGCAATTCAATTGTGCGCCACAGCATTCCATTATAATTAGACCACTATGCTAATTTATGCTAATTGTAACTGTGTTTTCTTTATTTTCACACATTCATAAATAGAAGATTATGAATTGCTTAAGTATTGTCTTATGGGCTTCATTCTTTCATTGCACTGGCTCTCACTTGTTGAACTCAAAAGGGGGAACGCAATGTTTTGTGAGAGAACGCAAAATTGTTTGCTTAATTTTTTCCCCACCCAACTATAAAACGGTCATTGTGAAGTTACTTTTTAAGTAATTTTATAAAAAATTCTCTTGTAACGATCCTACAGCATGGCCACCATTATAGTTTTATAAGTGCACCGCGAAGGCATGATTTATGCCATTTTGAATGCAATATCTTCTTATCGCAACACCTGACGAAACAACCCATCGCTCACCATGAATGATCGGAGAGAAGAAAAAAAAACACATGAAATCCGATCTGACCATTCAGACTGAAAAATACGATTTTAATCAGGCTTGTAAATATATGTTTTTTTGTGTGTGTGTTTTTGTCCTGTTCAGATTACAAAAACCGAAACAGATCGGAGTCGGATTGGCCGAAAAATCTGGTTATCTACTGCCTGTGTGAAGAAAGCCCTGGAGTCCAGTCATAATTTCCTTTACATTGTATGACTATGTTCACACAGACACACTCGCTCAAATCCGTTTAGGTTTTATTGGTCTGAATATAGTAGATTTGTATATATATATATCAAACATAGAAAAAGTTCTTATATAGAATAGTTTGAGCATTATTTTAATCCAGGAACATAAGGATGAGAATGTAAATCATTCGTGACCTTGCTGGGAGAAATCCTGGTACTCAGTCATGACAGAAAGGTACTAGGGAGAGAGTACTCTTCCAAGCACTGAACGGCACAGTTATTGTACATTATTGTTTTAAAGTTATTGTATACTTTCATAATAAATTAATTTAAAAATTTATTTTTAAAATTAGACTAACTGCCAGAATTCCACCATTAAAAAGAAGTCAGAGAGTCTGTGAAGTAATGGTGGCGAACAAGGAGAGTGAAGCACGCTTATTGGTTAAGATAGCAGGAGGGTTGTGCTTATGAGGTAATGTGTGATAACAGAAGTGTATAAACAAGTAAGCTTTGAATGAGAGGATCAGACAATACAGCTGGGATCTTGACTTTGTTGTTTTGCTCAATAAAGTCTTACCTTTGAAATCTGGAACCCCTGACTTCGAGAGTTTTCTTACCAAGAGAGAGAAAAAGTCTTCAATATTCCATGACATGAACAGGACAAAAACACATAACATTTTTACAAGCCTCAGCAAAACCACATTCTTATGTGGTTTGTAATCTGATTAAATTTTGATTTTTCTTAACACGTCTCAGTCTGTAAAAAGTAAACTCCTGTTTTATTGCATATTTCAGCCCTACAAAACTCTCACAGTGGAAGGTAAACAGGGCATAGAGATCATCACTTCTGAATGAAACACACCCTAAGTCATTTATATTTTACTGTTACAGGGCACTCAAAGCACTGCAAACCTCTTATAATAATAATACAGACATTGGCTTAACTTACCCAAAGAGATGCGCTAAGGTGTAGTAAACCATACCGGTTGCGAGAAACCACAACGCGATAAAGTATTGAATGTCACGCGAATTAGGGACGCTTGAGAATTTTGAGCATTTCATCACAAGACGTGGGTCTTCGTCTCACCCCTGACCATTTTATGCTTTAATACGGGACACAAATCCTTCAATATGGGATGTTTCGCTCTCTGCTAAAATACAGGACCCCAAGATAAAAGGCATCCCGTATGGGATGTCGTAATTTGGGCCAAAATACAGGATGTCCCAGCTAAAACAGGCAGCAACAACACTAGCTGCAACAAACATTGCATATGCCACCATTTTTAATGGTGGCATATGCATATTGTATTCATATTCATATTGGGATACTGCCCTCGTGAAAAGCATAATCAAAGGTAAAAAACATCCATCGCTAAAATATCATACATGGCAAATATAAGTTTGCTGCATTACCATGACAGCCAATGTGAACGTGATCGCAAATGTTACTGTAGTCTGAACAGAAAAAAAATCTAATCTGGCCACATATAAATTGCAGTTTGAACAGTCACTCAAAAAAATGCAGTGTGAACAAAGCCTATGCTACATGCTATACATGCTATAACTCAATTTAAATAATTAAATAAAAGCAATGATACTTTAATCACAGATGATTTTATTTTACTTGTAACTAGTTAACATTACTTAAAAAATTGGGGCCTGTGTAGCTCAGCTAGTATTCGCAAGATCGAATCCAGGGTGTGCTAAGTGACTTCAGCCAGGTCTCCTAAGCAACCAAATTGACCTGGTTGCTAGGGAGGGTAGAGTCACATCGGGTAACCTTCTCATGGTTGCTATAATGTGTGGTTACCGCTCTCGGTGGGGAATGTGGTGAATTGTATTGGATACTGCGGAGAGTAGCGTGGGCCTCCACACACACAACGTCTCCACAGTAATCCGCTGAACAAGCCACGTGATAAAATGCCTGGATTGACAGCCTCAGACGCGGAGGCAACTGAGATTCGTCCTCCACCACCCGGATTGAGGCAAGTCACTACACCACTACGAGGATTTAGAGCGCATTGGGAATTAGGCATTCCTAATTGGAGAGAAAAAATAAATAAAAAACATTACTTAAAAAGTAAGTTCAATTTACTTGAGCCAAATATGTATGTTTAGTTAGAAAAAAGAATGCACACCGATAGTGTCAAGTAACTTTCTACTTTCAAAGTATTTCAAGGTCCTTTTTTTTTTATCCAAAATGTTAATTATACATGACTTTTGCTATGTTTGTATTCATCTAAGACACTAAATGAGCAGGACTACACTAAGGCCACATCCACACTAATACACCCTAATACTAATACACTAATCCACACTTAAACGCTGTTTCAGTGTGAATGAGAGGCTTAAAAAAGCTAAATCAATGCATTTTCATACAAAAACACTAGTGTGGACAAGTTGTTAGAATTGATTCTTTGTGTCTGATGGGTCTACATTGGTACATGAATTGGTCCTTTTGTTTTTGTTGCTAGCCTATTTTTGGGACATACATGGTCTAGCAAAGGACACAAAAACAAATGTTGTTTTCAGATTCATGCACAGTAATGAATTTATCTTCAGTGCAAGCCAGTGGGATTTAAATATTTATTGCTTATAAATACTCGCTGAGTACTTTATTAGGAACACTATGGTCTTAATATAGTGCCCTACATGGTCTTCTGCTGTTATAGCCAATCTGCCTCAAGGTTCAATATGTTGTGCAATTTGAGAAGCTATTCTGCTTACTACAGTTGTACAGAGGAGTTATCTGAGTTACCATAGCCTTTATGTCAGCATGAAACATTCTGGCCATTCTCCAGTGATCTCATCAACAAGGCGTTTTCGTCCGCAGAACTGCCGCTCTCTGGATGTTTTTATTTTTGGCACCATTCTGAGTAAACTTTAGAGACTGTTGCGCATGAAAATCTCAGGAGATCAGCAGTTACAGAAAAATTTTAATCAGCCCGTCTGGCACCAACAATCATGCGATGATCTAAATCACTGAGATCACATTTTCCCCCATTCTGATGGTTGATGTGATTAACTGAATCTCCTGACCTGTATCTGCATGATTTTATGCACTGCACTGCTGCCACAGCCAAATTGGCTGATTAGCTAATCCCACGAATAAGTACAGGTCTTCCTAATGAAGTGCTCAGAGAGTGTATTTTTCTGCATATGCAGTTTAATTTGATCAGTGAATCACTAATTATAAACTAAGTTTTTATATTGCTGTTCTTAATTTTGAATTTGCAAACAACAGGGGTATGTTGAGTATGTAAATGTGTGGATCGATTTTTATTCAAAAATGTTTTTAATACACAGATAATGAAATCAACACTATGAGGGGAACTTTGTTTAAAACTTTGACTAGTTTTAATAAAATGTCAACTGTTAGATAAACAGTAAATAAGTGAGGGTCGGTTCATTACATGGATAAAAAACCTGGTGTACCTTTTACTCCTGCAGCTTTTTCTTCTTTTCTTTTTTTTTGGAGTTCGATAGCTTTTGTGCTTGTGTGTTTTGAAGCGCTTTTAAGAATTGTTCCGGGTGCCTCTTACTGGAGCTTAAACTGTGCCGTTGACCTTGTGCTTCTGGACCCTCACTGTGCAGGGTCAGAGGCCAATCTAGCCACATCGATTTCCCCCTATAAAGAAGTCTTTAGCCCCACAGCGCTTCTCCTGTGGCCCCCTCACACACTCCTGTCCACACTGAGCTGCCTGGAGAGCCAATTGTGCTGCACCGGGATCGATCCAGCAAGTGTCCAAGGGGCCTCTTGGTTAAGCAGCGCTCTCTGAGGTAACTGACAACTACAAAGCTCTCCTCTTGACAGGTGCTTGTCAATACAAATTTCCACTATTGATAAGTAATTAAAGAAAGGGAGAGCATTCTGCTCCTCACTCCAACATCTGTTAAACAGGACCTGTAAACAAAACCTTTCAAAAGACTAAATTAACCCCCTCTGTCCTCTTCTAGAGCCCCCCTAAAGTTTAAAACCAATCCAAAGCATATTAAAACGCTTTCAGTGAATGGCAGCTCTAGAACATCCATAGAGATAAAAGGTGCACTTCTGTTATAAAAGGCATTCTGGTCCTTAAAGGAGCACACAGTTTTTCCTCAAACATTGTTGTTGCTAGAATCAAGTTCCAAAGAAATACTCAATAAAATAATTGTACACAATTAATTTCTTCTGTGGATTAAAGACTAAACTAGCCTTGTCTTTCTGCTCTGCATTTACTGACTGGGCACTGTGCTGCACTTTACTGATTGCACTGTATTATTTTTACTATTATTATTTTTACTATTGATTTCAATACAATTTTAAATCAACATTTTTATTTCTTCCTTTTCATTTTATTTTTGTTTCTTGTAAGTGATTTGAATGGGCTTTTACATACTTGCTTTCTTTCTCTTCGTCATTTCTTTGTTTGAATTACCATTGTAAATGAAATGTGCTATAGAAACCTTACATACATTATGTCATGTGCAGGGCTGGACTGGGAAGAGAAATTGGCCTGGGATTTTACATAGCAACTAGAGCAAAAGTTGAGCGGGGGATTGTTCACTGTTCTTTTCTGCATATCGCGGCGCCGCTTTGTGGTCCGTTCTGCATAACACAGCGGCTCGTTTTAGCTTATCGAGGACCATTCGACGCGTTTCGCCGCTGACCCACCGGCCCGCTCGGTTCTCCCGATGGCCAGTCCCCCCTTGATCGGCCCCAAAGTGCGTCGGCCCACTGGGAAAATGCCCGGTATGCCAGATTACCAGTCCAGCCCTGGTCACGTGTATTTCTAAATACTATCATATAGTTCATATCAGTTCTATTCACACTAAAAGTCAGACATCTGGACACATCGTCTCATTCAATGTTATTACAATTTTCCAAATTTCCACAAATCTATTAATTGACAAAAAGGGAAGTAAATTAATTATTTTGTCACCAACTCTCACTATTCAATTTCATTGTTTCTCTACATACAATGAGCATTCTCTTAACCATCTTCATAAGGTGGCACTGGTACATAGGATGCCTTTAAATACATCCAAAAAGGATTTTGGCATGTTGTTCAGTAACTTAATTAAAATGAACTAAAGCAACACAATTCTAGAATATTTTGTCTCAACATAATTTCATTGCGTTCTATCTAATAAAAAGTGAAACATTTGGACTACATGACTTGTGTATGGGCAGGGGATTTCCATTTCCCTGCGTGCTTTGTATGTGGTGAACAAATGTTGAAATTAAATATTATTTTATGTATTTTTGAGCAAGATGAGAATAGGAGGAGATTTGTTCATGGCAAAGAAATTCATAGGCATTTTATAACTAATCTACAAAGCTAATTTCAAGCATTTCAACATAAGCATTTAGATCAAAAGGATTTTAAGACCATGAGAAATTCAGTCAAATGTATCCGAATCGTAAAATAAAATCCATCCACTTCAACTTAAAATAGTTTAATTGCTGCCTTAAAGTTTAAGCAACGTCAGTGAGGCTTTACAAATGATTGCAACTCATAATTTTACATCTTGTCTGTTTTTAAGGCTAGATGTAAAATAATGAGTTGAAATCTTTTACTTAAAACTTAAGGGCAGCAATTAAACTTAAGTTTTTAAGTTCAGGTAGATGGAAACTTTTTACAGTATGTGTTTTATTACCTTTTTACGGGTTAATAGATATCTGTTTATTTTTGGTTCAGCATTTTTATGTTTGTATGATTAAACTGATCAAAACTGATTAAGTATTACAGTAAGCAAGATATTAAGCAATTTCCATGGTTTTGAGCCTCATGCCTCGTAATGAATTTGGTCTAGTCTGGCCTGTGTTTTTGATATTGCTAATCTGTGTGGATGTAAGTGGATCCACTAGCAAACATCCTCTAAATCCCTTAAACTTTAGGGACAGCACCTAAACCTTCAAAGCTTTAAGCTTGCCAATAGCTCTGCACTAAAACAAATTAAGGGGTTTGCATCAAATTACACCAATGTAAATAAACATCTGAATATTGAGAGGGGATGAAAAAATTCCAGCGGTATCCACCACTTTGTGGTCTCTGTGTGCCCAGTGAGTAGGCTGGAGTCAAGATGAAACGCATTTTTAGTGGGCTGAAGATGGAAATACGGCCCTCATTACGGAGTGATGAGGTGGGGATAGTGTGTGTTTGGGGGCTGTGGTTTTCAGGGAGGGGGTAACTCACAACCAGTGTCTTT
This sequence comes from Xyrauchen texanus, assembly GCF_025860055.1. Classification (NCBI taxonomy): domain Eukaryota; kingdom Metazoa; phylum Chordata; class Actinopteri; order Cypriniformes; family Catostomidae; genus Xyrauchen; species Xyrauchen texanus. Next base: position 28,425,522 of record NC_068302.1, on the reverse strand, counting down.
GTGTGGCTCTAATCCTCCCAGCCAACACAGCTTTGGCCAGGTTTCATCATGAAAGTGCCATGAAATAACTAATTTTTTTTCTTAGCAGCAAATCTCCACTAATCCCACAGGCTGAAGAGACAAAGGCTTCTGGGCCCTGAGCTCCAAGCTTTTAATGGGGTTCAGAGGCTGCTCAGCTAAGGTTCTTCTAAATGACTTATTTTGAGCAGACACTAATATAGCTTGACAGGCAAGAACATCGCAAAGGGAGAAAAAAAGCAGAACCTTAAACACAGGGAGACAAAGATTCACAATTCTGTGCTGGTTGTTTGAAAAGTCAGTCAAGTGTAAAAATATCAGAAGCCCAAAACATATTGGTCTTGATATGGTTTTGCGGATTTGTCATTCACATAATAATCTGCACTGTGCGAAAAAAAAAAAATCCTATGATAAAGATATAAATAAATATTTTTAGTGCAAATCTGCCTTTCTGGTAAAGACTAGGATTCCATGATCGCTAGAAACAAACCCTTACATCAGGAAATGAGTGGAACAGTGAGGTGAAGGTTTATTTTGTGTTTGTGTGTGTGTGTGTGTGTGTGCCAGTCTCATGCCAGTGGTACAGCTACTGTGTTTGGCTGCTGTCTTTGGTTCTTGTGTTGCCCTTTTGGGCACACACACACACACACACACAGAGAGAGAGAGAGAGAGAGAGAGAGAGAGAGAGAGAGAGAGAGAGAGAGAGAGGAGTATGCAACTGCGCTGATACCCGTGGGAAACATAATCTAGATCTCCACATGCTTCGCCTTCCTGGCCCTGAGCTGCACAGTGTCAGGATTTAGCGGAATTTACATCTCTGTACGCTCCCAGCCGCTCAGCTGCAGTTTTGGAGCGGCTGAGGATGATCTGATCTGAGATGACTAAGGTTTCACTGGTGGTTCAGCTGAATGTGAGAGGGTGTTGAGAGATGGCTGGTGGGATAACATCAGGGAGAGCCATTTTGCTAAGAATCATATTGGCTGATTTGTTTGATTCATAATTGTCTAAAAACAAGTTTTTGTCAGATTTTCGTGAACCAACCAGAATGTACCTGCAGTGTCTATTTGATATAACCCTTAAAATTTGTTTTGTTGATGTAACCTTATGTATTAAATTTGATTAAGTAGTGTTAAATCATATTTTTGACTTGAATAAAAACAGTTAATGTAGATGTTACCACACAAATAATCTATTTTTTCAGTGTATGCACTGTATTTAGACCTACAATTAGACACCACAGCAGACAAACGGCTTTGTCTTAAAACTTTATAGGCCTATGTCTCATATTATTTTATTTATTTTGAAACGCTAATGTCTTAAATCCTTCTTTTAGGGACGTGTTTATCAGAAGAAAAGATTTCTGGTACATTTAGCCCTAAGAAATTAGCCTAATAGGCCACTTCCAGAGTACATTTTTAAGTTGACATTTTCTGGGCAAAATATGGGTCCAGTTAGCAAAACAAACCAGCCTACCATACACCCCCCTTGGAGTTAATACTAACAAAAGCTGGTGAACGGTGAAGAAAGAGGGAAGAAAACAACGGACAATCAAAGGCTGTTGTTTTCATCTGCCCAACCCCAGAGATTATCGGAGCACATTGTTTTAATTGTTTTAAAGGGAGGGAGCGCATTGCCCCGCTCATTGAAGGGAGATGCTTTGCCTAAATCTCCCAAGTTCAATAGTTTCAAAAACTTGAGCCCCGAGATCCCCCTTTCTCTCTCTCTCATTCCACTTAATCCAGGCTAATACCTTTCTTTCTATTGGCTAATGGTTGAAGGAAGCTGAAGTTAATGCCTCTTAAATAGTGGAAACGTAGCCGGAGGGACCCTCAACCGATCCTTCAAAACGCATGGAGCGCTGAGTCAACGTTGCTCGTCAAAGGACTATCCTAATAGTAATATTTCTGGGGTTTTTCTCAGCTTCTGTGAGAAGTTACCTTTAGAATTTTGTATCATATGAGTGAAATAATCATCAGTGTGCGCACTTGAGATACGCGTAGGCCTACAATTGACAACTCGTCGGAAGTCGTAAGTAGCCTACATTGTGTTCAATTCTATTTTGAATACAGACAACGTCTTATAATTTTCCTTTCTGATATTTTTATGTTCGTATTCCCCTTTGAATGTGGATTTCTAAACTCCCTGTGCTGATTCTATAATTTATATTGTATGCTCACAGCCAGCAGAATGAATTCTGTGTACTTTTTTGGACCGAGAAGCGACCGTGAGGCCTTTCCATTACGCGTGAATTCGTTATTTTACGACGCTCACCAGCAGATGACGCCGCAGTATCAGATTCATTCAGCGGGCAGTCCGTCATCCATGCAAACTTTCACAGTGGCGGAGCGCCTGGCAGGTAAAGATGCGGTCTTCACTTTAGAGACCCAGCAAATGAATGAAGCGGATCATTGTAAATGCAGCATTTATAAAATAATTACAGTTTAGTTTTCAAATTGTCTCAGCTTTTATAAAGCAATGGGCTTTAACTCGAATGGGTAACACTTTACAATAATTCCATTTGTTAACGTTAGTTAAAAATATTAGTTAACATGAATTAACAATGAACAATACTTTCACAGCATTTACTAATCATGGTTAATTTTAATTTCAGCATATACTATAAATATTTTTTTTATAAAAATTTGTATATGTAAACATTAGTTAATGCACTATGGACAAACATGAACTAACAATTAACTAGTATTAACAAATTCATAAATGTAAAATATTTTGTTCATTGTTAGTTCATGATAGCCAAAGCAGTAACTAATGATAACAAATGGAACCTTATTGTAAAGTGTTGCCAATTAATGTAATTTACATTAGTGTTCATGGTAAAGTGTAATTATGTGGGTATTAAGTCAATCAAATTTCTCGTACAACAGCATGTATGTTGTACATTGTACATTGTACATGTGATATGTACTAACTATTATAATTAGTTACAATTACATATATGGGTTGATTCTCATCAAACCTTTCCTGGTCTGATTTATATTTAAAATCAAAAGAAAACGATATCCAAAAAATCTTAATGCTCCTAAATATAAGCTTCATTGTCATAAGTCAATATATAGGTCTATTATAACCCAAATATGAAATATGTGTAAAGTTTAAATATCCTCTTAATTTAGAACTCATCCTCGAAGCACGCTATGGAAACCAGCAAAAGCAGCGTCGTAGCCGCACAGCCTTTAGTGTGTCCCAGTTACAAGCGCTTGAAAAGGCCTTTCAGCAAACCCAGTATCCAGATGTGGGCATGAGAGAGCGGCTTGCAGTCTGCATCAACCTCCCAGAGGCCCGTATCCAGGTGAGAGCAACAGGACAATCCGACTAAAAAAAACAAAACGCTTCTAAATATTAATTGATTTAATTTACATACATTTAATCTTCATTTAGAAAACAGTCAGGCTTGGATTACTTGCTTTAAATAAAATGTCTAAGATTAACAGAGTATCTTTCTTCAGGTGTGGTTCAAAAACAGACGTGCCAAGTTTCGAAAAGGCCAGCGCATCGCTCCCATTCCCAAAGAAGAAAGCCAAGTGTCTCGCTGTGCCAGTAAGCCAAAGGAAGAAATGAAGGAACATGAGAGAGTCTCAAATTCAAAGTCTCCATCCTCTATCCGGGACATTAATGTCAATTCCAACATTCCTTCCCCAGCGGACACTATTCACCTTCAGCCCCACCCCAAATTGCTCTCCTCTGCCATTCTTCCTTTCATTACTGGAGAACATTACCAACAACCAGTGCCTCATGCACTTGGGCTGCTGTCTGCAGGTCTGCCATGTTCTCCTGCATATTTACCCATAATGCAGCAGCACATCACGCCTGCCAATCTTGTGCCAGTTGGAAAATGCAGAAATCTCATGCTTTAGACTGCCTGTCAATCCAAATCCACAGTTTACCACCACCTGGACATGTAGACATACCACCAACCAAGAACTGGCCCCACTGAGGCAGTTGTCCAAATTTGGATGCAAACAGGGTAATGTGTTCTTGCATCCTTCAGCCACCACAAAACCTGGGGAAAAGGTTTGGATTATGATTTTTTTTTTTTTTTCTGTTAAGTTTTATTAAATTAAGTAGTCTTGATTTGTATTTGTACAAAAACAGACTAATACATGAGCTCATCAGCTATTCGTGTTGCTTTTACATTAGGAAACATAAAACTATAAGTAAAACTATTGTGTTGCACACACATTTGAGCACTTTTTAGATTTTAATATGCATCTCATATGAAATTTGTGAATACACATGAACATGTCATGGAAAAACACTTGTATTCAGTATATAAATTACTTGACATGAATACAGTTGCATAAAGTGTAACCTAAACATGCTATGATTTGATGTTTAAAGAATGTAATCTAATGGTGTGATCTGGCATCATATCTGCTCTGTAACCCAGTCATGAGATTGCACTTGTGTTTTGGATTTTAATATTTGTTAATGTAATAAAAAATGTAGCCAAACCCTGACTTTAAGTAGCCTGTAGACCATTTACAGCATTAGCTACATTTGTGTACAGTAACAATATATTTTTTTATAAGTAATTTTTGTTCATTCATATTCTTGTTCAGTAAATTTCTGAGCCATACATTTTTCAAATGCGAAAAGGATTAAAACATTCACATTTCTTGGTGCAAGTTCCCAGATCCCAGTCAATGTTGAAATGGAATGTGAAAATACAATTTCTTATAATCTTTGCCCTCAGTAGTATTTTTGGTTAAATATAGTCACACTGAACACCTGTATATTACAGGAATCTGTCGCAATAGTGTAAAAGGCTTCTCATGTCAATTTCCAATAAAATTTCCAAGGTAAATAAATGGCAAAAATAAAAAAATTACAATCAACATCCTCCTTTGAATTTACTTACTTCCCTGTTAAAAGAACATTCCGGGTTCAAAACAGTTTAAGATCAATCAACAGCATTTGTGGCATAATACAGATTATCACAAATTTATTTGGAGTTGCCCCTCCTATTCTTTATAAAATAAAAAAAAGAAAGCAAAATTCTATGTTCCAGTGAGGCACTTACAGTGGAAGTGAATGGGGCCAATCTGTAAACATTAAAATACTATTTCAAAATTATTTCCACAAGACATGAACAATGTGCGTTAACATGATTTTATTGTGATAAAATCACTTACTAATGTTTTCTATGTAAAGTTATAACCAATTTTGCAACTTTGCCATGACAATATAATGTCAACAAACCCTAAAATGACAGTAAAAATTAAAATTTAACAATTTGACATCTCAAATAATACATTTATTTTAACAGAAAAAAATTATGAAAGTGCTTTTATAAAATTACAAGCTTCACATTTCTGCATTTAACCTTAAAATGCATACCTCGGGTGTTTAGAGACCTGGGACCTCATTTCACCCCCTTATCCATTTTTTAAAAATTGTGCCCACACCTCTTTAGAATTATTCCTCAAGCTATATCTTCTAAATGGTGTAACACACACATACACACACACACACACACACACACACAGAGCCATATATATACCCTAGGTGTGTAATAGTGTCTTTTTTTTTCTCTCTCTTTTTTTTTTTTTTTTTTTTGCACTTCCGCAAATTATATTTTTTATGATTTTCATATCTATATACATTTACTATCACAGGATATCTAGTTGTTTATGACAAGAGAAATGAGTACTATATTCATACAAATAAAAATTTTCTGTGCAACAGTGGTAAATTATAAATATTATACATGCTATTTCTTACTCATGGTGGTGCTGTTGTTTCAGTGATTGACTTGATTTACATTTGAAATTGTTATTTGATGAAGAAACAACATGAACAGTTTGATATGGCTATTTTCATTTGGGTGTACTGCTGAAATTATGTAAGTTGTGCATCTATTTAGACTCAAAAAGTGTTTTGTGTAGCGCTATATGTTTTTGACAGCCAGTTGTATCATGATATTTCAGAGTGAAAGTAATTAGTCCTGTTCTGGATTTGTCCTGATTTGTTGCATTAACTCAATAAAACATCAAAATATATTGTATTTTATCATTTTTGATTTGTCTTGAAAATATTTGGAAATTTTTTACACTATCTGGGAATTTTGTAGATACATTTTTGATATGTATAAGTGCCGGGTCTCTAAAGACCAGAATATCTAAGAGTGTTTGGTGAAAGTCCCATGCATATAAGAGTTAATCCTTGGTTCCATTCACTTCCATTGTAAGCGCCTCACTGAAACCTCGATTTTTAAAGGTAAACATTTTTAATTAATCAACATTATGCCACAAATGCTGTCGATTGAGTTGAACTTGAATTGAACAAGAACCAGAGTTTAAATATTTATATAATTGTACTCCAAAAGATGGCATAGTACCCCAACTGTTGATACTGACAAAACCTTATATTTCTTCGCCGTGTGGGGGTGGTAGGGGGCTCCGTGTGGGCATATTCTACACTCGAGATACGCAAATTTGTGAGCGTAGCCACAGCAATGGGAGTGTCGGTTGACGCCGGAGGTTCGCTCACTGAAACGGGAGGCTTAAAGAGACAACATCGAAGCCGGGCTTGTCTTAAGTGAAAAATTAAATCACTTCAACTCTACAAATAAAGGACCATGCCTCTGCTTACTAAATAGGTGACTCATACGGAGGTAAGAATCATATTTGTGTTTCCTAAAGAAAAACATTCCACGACGTTTTAATCGAAAGACTGGGAGGTTAGCTGCTAAACAGCTAATATGATGTTAGCTTAGCCGGTGGATTGCTAAGCTAGTTCATTTGTGGAGGATTATTGTCATGTTTGTCTAACAAGGCTTGGAGTTGTTTGGTTGGTTTTTCGGTATTTCCTCTGTTTTTATGCCATGAAAAGGAAGCTGTTGCTTTAAATGTTAAATTAAATTAAGTTCGACTAGTATTTGCTGGATGTTTGACAGATACGATTGACAGTGACTAGTTTTAAGGTGGTTTTATGCCACTAGTCAATAAAACATCTTAATGCGTTTGTTTAGACATATTATGCGTGGCGGTTCATATTGAAGTATGTATTCTTGTTAGGCCAAGACAGGAAGCTCTGTAGAAATAACCCTTCATCTTGTGAGATGAAACATTTGATGTAAAATTGAGACACGTTCAGAGCAAATGAAAACGACCTCGTCTGCTTTGGACGCTATTAAAATCATCTGTTCAATTTGAAACAATTAAGGTATTATCTTATCCGAATTTGTCAGTGTGCTAAGTGTTTATAATGTATGACAGATTATGTAAACTACGACTGATTCACATCTTAAAATGGCAAGTTGTTGCCCTACTTTAGTCACTTATCAGACTGTAAAGGTGTCAGCAAACAAGAGGAGCATTAAACTGTATCCCCTCGTTTTACTAACAGTTTAGTATGTAAAATCATACTGTGCCTAAGGAAATAAATGGCTAGACAGCTCTCTTTCTCTCTTTAGCACATATCAACAACATTAGCCTCTAAAATATCAAACGCACAAACAAGTTAATAGCACCAACTTCTCCCTTTTGCCCATCTTAGAATGTAGAAGTAAATGTCTTGGTTTTTCACATACTCTTAACACTTGCATGTTTCCTGTTAAAGAGTTCAAAGTGCACTTAGTTTAACTTTGTCTAACAAGGTTGTCTTTGCTCAATGATGACAAGCATGCTACTACTTGGTTTCCTTTTATGATTCTGTTAATTTTTTAATTTTCCAGGAGAGTAGTGATAAAGGGTAAACCGATTGTTATCAGGCGGTTTGTGTGAGCAGAGTGACTCAAAACATGTGCTTGCACTAAATTTGTGAACATGGCAAGCAACATTACTCACACTTCAAATACCAGATTATGTGGCATTATAGTCATCATTATGGCTTTGTTTGATGCACTTTTTTTTTTAGGTAAGGTGATTTCATGGCTATAAATTTGAAGTTGAAGCCAGAGTCCACATGGCCTTATGGTGAAGCTTCTTCATTTTCATACAAGTTAAAGCAATGACAAGCAATGGTTTCTGAATTGGCTCTAAAGAAAAGTATAAATCAACTTATGAAGGGAAACATGCCCCATAATCAGCACTTGTATGCTATTTCTGGTCCATATCTTGTAATTATTTCTGATGCTTGTCTGACTGTTGCCTTATGGCATAGTTTTCCATTTCGGCCTTGTATGAGCTTGTAATCAACATGTAATGGGATAACAGACATCAGCATTTTTACATTGATGTGTGGAGTTGTGACCAACAAACCATCATCAGATACAACAGGCTAGCTAGGGGTGGGCGATATGACCAAAATCTTATATCATGATATAAATAATTTTATATCATGATAACGAGATGTATCATGGCATAGTAATTTTTTTGTATTCTCTAAAATAATTGTACATTGTTTTAAAGGCGTTTTAGATATTTATATTGAAAAACAAGCCAAAACAAATCAAAAACGTATTTTGATGCAGTGTATAATGGGGTGAAGACTACCCTCACTCACCTTTCTGTTCACTCCAATCCATCTTTAACTCACAAAAAATTATGATTATAATGCATTAAATATAACTGCATTTAAGATGTAATGCCAGGGTGTTTCCTTTAAAGATGTTCGACAAACAAGTTTAGCTTCAGCAGAGTGGCAGCTCTGGCTCCACAACGAGAGTGCTTCTGTATTTACTTATTTTGTATTTTTGCATATAATTCCCTCATACTTACAATCTACATCACCTGAAGCTGTTTGGAAAGTTTAGAGTGCATCTGGACTGTGTAATTCTTCCTCTCCTCAGTCTGGCGTGAACTGCAGTGCTGCTCTTATATGTCATCATTAGAGTTTAATGTGATCTCATGTTACGTTAAATGAAATCAAACGACTATTCGACAGCGAACATTTTTGTTGACAATTTATTATTGTTGATGTCGACTAAACGTTTCAGCCCTATAGCCATTACTATAATATAATTCCATATATATATATATAATATTATTTTTTTATCATCCGCTTTCCTCCTAATTTGGAATGCCCAGTTCCCACTACTTACTAGGTCCTTGTGGTGGTGCAGTTACGCACCTCAATCCGCAACGGACAAGTCTCCGTTGCATTCACTTCTGAGACCATCAATCCGTGCATCTTATCACATGGCTCACTGTGCATGACACTGCAGAGACTCCAAGCATGTGGAGGCTCATGCTGCTCTCCACAATCCACGCACAACTTGCCACGTGACACATTGAGAGCGAGAACCACTAATCGCGACCACGAGGAGGTTACCCCATATGACTCTACCCTCCCTTGCAACCGGGCCAATTTGGCTGCTTAGGAGACCTGGCTGGAGTCACTCAGCACACTCTGGATTCGAACACGTGACTCCCGAGATGGTATTCATTGTCAATACTCGCTGAGCTACCCATGTATAATATATTAATCATTACAAATTATTTAAGTCTAATTTAATTGTTGAATCCTAAAAGCCAAAGGAAAAAACAGAAACACATCAAATTATTTTTATTAGATAATATACTATATTGTACAAAATGTATCATATTTTAATACTAAACACTTATTTTAATTAATTGATGCAATTTTTGTGAGCTGGAGGCACACATCAGACACATATATTGTCGCCACAATATATATGGTCATAACACCCAGCCCTAATCCTAACCCGTCAGAATGTATTACTCTATGTGCCAGTATTGGACTTTTGGAAACTGCCATTTGCTTTCCACCCTTGCGGTTGTTCAAATTTTAAGGTTATAGGCCTACTTTTTACAGATCAAACAAGACTCACATTTTATGTTAGTTGCATAGAGAGCAGAGTATGTGTTGTCACTTTCTTTCTATTATAAATTGGTAATAACCTCTTTTTATTATTCACTCTTATAGCATCTACCATAAGACAATGTGTAATTAAGATTAGGCTGTAGTTTTTTTTTAAGCATTCCTGTAAGTGTTTGCTGTAATGATTTATCTGGTACTGAGAATTCCCCTGGTTTTTGCTTGATGCCTGAAAATCCATATAAAAAGAGAGAGCTCCATAAATGTTACAAAAACGAAGCCTACTTAATTGGAGATGCACTTAAATGATAAGGATAAATGACAGGGAATTATTTTGTTTTCATAATGCAAAGCATTTTCATCTAATCTGTGGCTTTAAAGGACTATTTCACCCAAATATACATTGTCACCACTGAATAGCCTTAATGTTGTTCCAAACCTGTATGAGTGTCTGTCTTCTGCAGAACACAAAAGGAAATATTTTAAAGAATGACGTGATCTCTGATTTCCATACAAAAGCAGTAGATCGTGCCTCACCCCAAAAAATTCAACTCTCATCATTTACTTAATCGCATACAGCACAAACTCATAAGGCTTATAAATTGACAAAAAAATATAAAATAAAAAAAAAGCAGTGTCAAGTGTTTGGTATCATTGTAAGAAAATTATTCAAATTTAATGATATAGATTATAATAAATTATTTTTTAAAACCGTGTTACTGTTATAAAACCATGGTTAATTGTATACACAGAATACCATGGTTACAGCAGTCATGGTTACTACAATATTAAAACCATGGTTAATTTTTGTCAGGGTCCTTGACAAAAAAAAAAAAAGAATTCTCTAATTATTAAATCAACATTTTAACTTGGTAACCTGCACTATTACACGACATGCATCAACATAAAGTGCACTTCAAACTCATCTCAACATATATTCAATATTTGGAAGCTGTAAACCATGGAACCGATGGTGAACCGTACGTTTTAGTTTTTTCTTTTTACCGAGAACCGTTACACCCCTAGTTAGTACCTACCAAAAGTGGTCCAATGAAGGACAACTGGTGAACCGGCAACAGGTTCATGGGTGCCCAAGACTCACTGATTCATGTGGGGAGCGAAGGCTAGCCCATCTGGTCCGATCCCACAGAAGAGCTACTGTAGCACAAATTGCTGAAAAACGTAATGCTGGCCATGATGGAAAGGTGTCAGGACACACAGAGCATTGCAGCTTGCTGTGAGTAAACCAAATAGGCTGCCAAGGTGGCTGGTAGATGAAAAAATTTACCAGCCAGTCAGATTTCTTACCGGACAATTTGTTTTGTTTATTTAATTAATTGCACTTTATTAAAGTGGATTTTATAGACACAAGAGAACAATAAACAATACTATTAGTATGTTTAAAAGGGAAGTTCTTTGAATAATTATTTATGAAATATGTATTTGCCAGATTGTCCATTTAGAATTCTTTTTCAGATTATTCACTTATTACAACAAAACTAAATTTGTATTTTAAACTACATGAAAAACTACATGGTCCTATGAAAAACCAGTTTGTAACTCTCATGAGTCTGATGAGCTTTAAGTACACACAACACAGTAACAGTTCTTTGTTTATTTGTCAATTAATAAATCAATTGTCAATTCAATTAATTCAGCCCCATGTCTGAAAGAATAAAGAGAGCCTGCTCCTAGATTTACTGTTAACCAGGGATGACGTGAGTACCAATACCGATACCTGTTTATTTGTTTTATTTTTTTCTGAAATTCATGTCAACAGTTTATTTAAATTTTATCTTCAAAATGGTGTCTACATAAATGAATCAATAAAACTTTTATCAAATCAAAATGGAACAAGTATTTCCAAATGATTTCAAATTAAGTGCTTCTATTCAGAACCTCACAGCACAATCCAAAATAAAACATTGGAGTTATTTTTGTCAAATAAAATGCCGCATAACAGAGCATCATAAGTGAGAGATACTGCTTAAATATTATACAATTACTATTGATTTATTAGAATTAGGCCTAGTAGTGGTATTCCAGTAAAAGCCCTTTCCGTTTCTGTTTGTTTTAACGGATGTTATCACCTCCATAAAAGCTGGTTATTACTTGACTCAAAGTGATTATTAAACTGCAAATGGCTGCTATTTAATTAATTAAATATGTAGTCTGTAAGAACTGAATTTGTGATCTGCTCGTGGTAATCTGCTACAAACAGAGCATGTCAGTGTGAGACCAGGAGCTCGTAAGAGCAGCCAAAGTCAGCACAACCCTGGCTCCACACATACAAGTACAAGATTGCGTTATCCCTACTGCAAAATTTTTTTTTTTTAGGCTTTATTATCAACAAATGGCATGTACAAGAATAACTTTCATATTACAACAGAGATCACATGCTTTACAATGTAATAGAGATATCCCTACTTGCTAACTGAGACGTTCGATGAGCAGCGGGACTAGCTACTGCGAGCGGTTCTATGCAAACTCCTGCAACCTTACTGACTGCAGGCATACAGAGCCCCCTTGAGGACAAAACTGGAACATTAATTTACAACCTGAAACAAACTGGTAGAGAAAGAAAAAAGGAGCCTGCCAGAGTGGCGCATGACACCACGAAATTCACCAGCCAAATAGAAAATTTACCTGCATTTGGCCCTTGGCAGTTGTTAATTTCGGACCCTGCACATTACAAATGGCTATTCGAGCAGTTTGATGTTTTAACTGATCGCTATAATGTGTACAGTGTGATTTATTTTAATAAATGATCAAAACGCAACACTTCTGATTTGTCTACATATTTCAAAGCACTTGTTCAGTATGACTGCATGCTTCTAAGCTTTCAAATGATACCTATTTTTGACAATGGCTGGCCCATCAGAGCTTAAAGCGTTAAAATTGTCCATGTGACTTTTACATCATTTCAGACTGAAATTTGTTGTTATTCCCTTTCAAATCAATTCAAATCATTGATCAATATAAGTATACAGAGCCCAAATAAATGATGGCAACACATCGATAACATCAAACCGCATTGGATCTTGTGCATCTCGTGACCTGCCATTATGACACAAGACCCAATTGGTTTATTCATGCCATTCTTTAAAATATATCCTTTTGTGTTCCACAGAAGAAATACATTCATATGGTTTTGGAGCATTAGGGTGAATAATAATGTTGACAGAATTTTCATTTTTGGGGGAACTATCCCTTTAAGCACTGAAGCATTGTCTGTTGCTGAGCAAACTGTTCCAATGATGTTTCAGATAAAGACCAAAAATCCCGTAATAATGTGTCAGATTGTTTTCCACTGAGCTGATTGCATATTGCTCATCAGCTCTGTTCGGGTATCCTTTTACAGACAGTCTAAGACTGTTCCAGTGTCAGACAGCCATTGATCGGGTTAAGTGCATTTTCTGAAGGAAAGAACAGCCATCTTTCCAGTAGTTCTTGCATTACCTGCTCTGACTTTACATTTACATTAACAGCAGTGGGGGGAGGTGTAAAATACAGATCTTTGACCTTCTACCCCCCAATTATCAACCACACAGGTGTCGTCAAAGCTCCTTTTTGGAATTGGAAAGTGATACCAGCACTATTAGGCATGCAATTCTCAACCGTTCTGTTCCACACTTTGAAAATCCCATGACTTTAAGGCAGATCAGCAAAATCTCATGAACAAGCCCCCATTGTTCAGGCTAATAAATTTGTGACTTTTTCCATTAAGAAACTTCAGCCATTTCCTTCTCAATTGTGGTTGCTTAGTGAGGATGCAGTCTCATCATGCTCATATTTTTCTAGTGTGCAGCATGCAGTCTCTCTCTCTCTCTTTCTCTCTCTCGCTCTCTCTCTCTCTCTCATGCTATTATTGATTAGTTTTATTGGACCTTGAGGTAATCTGAAAATGGATAAACATTGTGAACCAGGATTAGTGTCTGTGTAGAGGATCCGATGATGCCTCATTCCAGCATTATATGCTGCATGTGTTATTAGTGCATTTAATTGTAGAGCATGACTGGATGGCCATTAAAAAGTAATATTTTGTACTTATTGCACATAAAATTAGATCCTCGTCTTGATCATTTGGTCAATTATTTTCTATATAAAAAAGGTATAAAATTCATTTTAGCAATTTAGCAATGCACTTATATTGAGTTTCTGGGCAAATGATGTTAACCAATAATTAACAGCTGATGGAATAACTGAAAATTTGACCTTTTGCATTTGACTATAGCACCTTACTAATCAGCTAGCAAACTGACACATAATTGGTGTTTTTATCTTAAAATCTGGACACAAAACATATAGGCAATCTGACAAACTCTTATTGCTTTTTAATTTCCTGATAAATTAATAATTTCTGGAATATGATCATAGTCGCTGCTTTAAAACGGAATCGATAAAACGGTATACAGATTGGATAGTCATGTTTCATATATTTTTGGAAAGGATTCAGGAATGCCATAGGCATATTTCACTCTCAGACTATAGTGAGTATTTACTTGTGAAAACCCTCAGATGGATAATTGACAAAAAAGGTTGTCCAAGGTGATACACATTTGTATTCTTTTAAAAATCTGTTTTAAAACATGTCAAGTTTTAGTATTGTAGTCTTTGTTCAATTTGGTTTCATACATTTTTGAAAAACATTTATAGCTTTTTCTACAAAAAGAAAAATTAGTGACTTAAAAAAAGGTATGGTAAAAGGAATTAAAGTACTTTCCTTGCACCTTGAATACATGAGTGTATACAACTGAATCATTCATTTCAAAAGTTTTTAAACACATTTTTCAAGGTGATAAATATATTTTTTACAAATATGAATTTTGAGTCCAGATGTTCAGCTTTTAAGAGACTTTTATCGTACTGTTACACCACATTACATTTTTTGCTTTAAGCCCCAGAAAAAACATAAAAATTAAAAACATGTTATCATAAAAGAGTTGTATTCAAGTAATTTTGTTTTTGTGAATTGCATTTATGTATTTTTGAGTGATTTTAATAGATCTTGAGTGGACAAAAGAAAATGAGCATCACGTCATTGACCCTGATGCACAAACGGGGGCATTAGTTTTTGCTATTCTAATTGGTAATCTACTTCTCTTTTCAATGTCTTTCAGGTATTAAGAGATAAAAGGATCCTGCTGCTCAAACCTGTTACTGCATCCGCCCGCTTACAGCAGTGTTAGAACATGAAGAATGTTCACTGTATTACCCAAGACTGACTTCAAGGAAACCATGAGGAGCACAAGAGGACGTTTACTGGTTGCGCTTTGGTTCCACTAGCAGGAATTGTGTATGTGTAAAGTGTTGAGGTGCACGTGTGGGTGGATGTGTGCATGCCTGTGTGTGTGTCTGTATGTATGCGTATGCTAGCATAACCTGCCTGCTTCAGGCAGTGACATGCTACACTGAGGGGAACCATACGGAAAAGAAGTCCCATCCACCCGAGGATTAATGCAACGACTTGTTCGGTGATACCCACTGCGTCTGCAGAAGACATCAGTTTCTGCTCCTCTAAAATCAGCAGTATTTAGATACTTTTAAACCCACTCACCTGTTTTGGCTTCGTACCACTGTCCCCACACATTCCCTGCGGGTTGTTTTGGAACCTCTCTATTTTGCATGGCAGGGGAGTAACCGTGGAGAGGCCAGGGTATCACAAGCTTATGGATTTTGAGAAAAGAGGTGGGAAGGGGGAGACTGAGGAAGGTAAAAGGATGTCCAAAGCAGCCAGTAGTAGGACTGGACATGGGGGCCGGGGAACGGGGACAAACTCTGGGGTTCTCATGGTTGGCCCCAACTTCAGGGTTGGGAAGAAGATTGGCTGTGGAAACTTTGGCGAACTGCGGCTGGGCAAGAACCTATACACCAATGAATATGTGGCCATCAAACTGGTAAGAATCCTTGTATAATGAAAAGTGTTGGAAAATTTCACGTTTATGTTGGTTAATATAATTTTTAGTAATTTTAATCCACTTTACATGAAACAAATTAAGCTTAAAATTCTGGTTTCAGTTTCAGAAGGAGCATTCACTTTGCAATATTTTTAAATGTTGCATATTGTAATATAAGACCTGGTTAGTTTATGTACTGGACTTTATTTCAAAGTTGTTAATGTAGATATCCTTATTATAACTATTGCGAAGTCCTGTGCATCTCTGTTATGCATAGTGAATCAGCTGTCCTTATTAGGGCAACTTTAAAAAACATAGCTAGTGTAACTTTGGAAATAGAATTGGGCAATATCTAATAGTGAGAGCACAAAGGGCTTTCCCTGTTCAACTTTAAACCAGTATAATAAATTTGGATGACAGTTTGTTGACATGATTTTTATTTCCTCTTAATACACAAATAAAAAGCTTAGTTATGTGTGAAATTATGGAAATTTAATTTGCAAGAAAGTTGATAGCAGTTATGTTTATATCTTTGGCTGGCTGTCTGTGAAAGGTACAAAAAGTGAAATGAAAAGTAACCACAGTTGGACTGCTTTGGGCCTCTACAACAAATGCTACTCTGTTAATGACTCCCGAGTGTGTGTTAAAGCTTTACTTCCAAAAAAAACATTCAGTATATTCTTAAGATGCAGTTCATTTTGACAGATTTATTGATGGGTGATCATTGTGACATGGCATCTCCTGACACTCTTTGTGGGCTCCAAGTTTGCTTCTAAAACATAAGTAAACATGACAAGGAAATGGGTGTCCAAAATAATGTTTTTCTGTGGGACACTTTGGGACAGAGGTGTGAAGTGAATGTATTGCCTCTGGAGACTGTCATCCAGATTTGGGTTTGGTATTCTTTGAAATAGTTCTTTTCACAGATATGTACTTGACTTATGTAAGTACGCTAAAATTTTTGATTCGGGTTGCGCTCAAATTCCACTGATATTTAAAGTCCATGTTTTGTTTTATTATTCGATTGGAGTTTTATAGGGAGGATATTAAGCTGTTAATAAGTAACTTGGCACCTTGAGAAAGGGATTGTCATAGATGGCGTGTGCACACAGTCGCAGTTAGTCGCCCTCCTCCCAGATTCTTCAGTAAAGGATATGATTATCTTTGCATTAGTAATGTCAAGGGCTTTATTATCTTTGCATCGTTGCCTATCAAAGCATTCTCAAAATGCTAAGTGAAGCACTGTAATTTTGAAGCTAGAGCTAAAATTAGTTGTGTATGATGATGCACTCATGCCAGTGCATTTCTGTCATCATTTTCAACTGTCTTGACTTGTGTATTTGCCCTGAAATGGCTTAAAAGGAACCATCGTTTTGACCTAACCGCTATTGTACTGAAGTTTATATCTGAGTCGCTTTTAAAATATTACTATTATATCATTTTCTTAGCAG
The DNA here is from genome assembly GCF_025860055.1 of Xyrauchen texanus. Lineage (NCBI taxonomy): Eukaryota > Metazoa > Chordata > Actinopteri > Cypriniformes > Catostomidae > Xyrauchen > Xyrauchen texanus. The sequence continues at coordinate 28,408,415 of NC_068302.1, read as the reverse complement.
TAGCTAGGTAAGAAATAATTACTAAACTAGTGTTTACGAAACCTAAACAGCAAGTAAAAATATGTGTTGCTTAGTTCCTTATCGGCAACAAAATCATGGTGAATATTCATTATTGCCCAGCTTATTTTCAAGAGATTGAAGAACATTATTGGACATTTGTATACTAAAGCAAACTGAAGCAGAACGTTGCATGTTTGTTTTTCACTGAGCACCAAACCTCAAAATACCCACAGTCCTCACCAGCTGCCTGTTGCTTATTTAATGAGTACACCACAAGTTTGCATAGTCCGTTAAACATTCTCGTTGTTGTTTTGATCTTGACACAAGTTTGATAAAGCCTGAAAATAACTGACTTATTGGAATCTTTGCTCCGTATTTATTGCTGCATGTTCAGAATTAATTCAGAGATAGTTCACCCACCATCATTTATATGGCATAATTTATTTTGAAAGGCTGAGCGCTCGACTGTTTGCAAGATGATCGGGCACGTGGAAAAACTAAGTAAACCTGATCCTTTAGGCAGAATTACAGCCTCAGTTTACATTCACTTTCATTGTATGAAAATAGATGCAATGAAAGTTATAGGGGGTGTAATGATCCATCGATCTGAATCAATCAAATCACCAATTATGCAATGTCATCGATTCAATTAGTAAAAAAACGATGCATCTTTTTTTTTTTAAGATAAACATTTATTTTAACATTAATGCCAGGGGGCCAGGATAGCTCAGCAAGTAAAGATGCCCATCAACAGGGCTGCAAGCTCCAGTGACAGGATAGCATAAATCGGGCTTCCCTTTGTATCATAACGCATGCAACCATTTGAATTCTACATGAGAAGTTTTCATTTTAAAGTGCTATGGAGCAATTCAGCAATTTTAAAGGGGTCATGACATGGTTTTTTTTATTGTATTATTATGTTCCCTTAGGTGCAATTATAGTATTAATATATTTTTTTTTAAGAAAAACTTTTAAAATCTAGTGATTTATGACCTTTTCCCACCCTGTTTCTCATCCTCTGATTCAAACAGTCTGTTTTGGGGGCGTTTTCCATTTAAGACTTCAGTGTTAACGCCCACTGTTATGATTGGCTAACGTCAGTGCCTATGTATCAATTATTGACGCCTCCAGCCAGAACAATATGCAAGTAAACTAAGTAAAAACACTGTGATTATTCATAATGAATGAAATTGCGCTTTAAAAAGTAGTTTAAAGTTTAAAATAGATTACTTACAGTTTGCGTCGTCTTTGTTCCCAGAATAGTCGGCACGGACTTATCTTTGAGCAACAGTTTTCTGGCAAAGCCAGCATCATATTGAGATTTGTTCTCAAAACAGTCATCCTTAAAATGTACAGAACAAACGCTTAAGTTAACACTGCCGTGACTGGGACGTCCGCAAAAAATAAACTGCATCCATTTTTCCCTGACGTCTGGATCTTTCGACAGCTTATTCAGAGGTTTTGTTTGACCACAGCCAGGAACAGCACATCTGTGTGGCATCGTAATTTTCCTGTGCACAAGTAGTCTCTGTCAGAGCTCGCTGTCCATCGACTGAACACTTGTGAGGCGACGGCGATACTGAAATGAGCGTAGTTGTCTTGGCGCTTAAAGCGTAGTTATCTTGTGCTGGAGGCGGTCATATGCAAACGCTGTTACGTCACTTCTAACCGACACGTCACTTCTAACCATGAATCCAGAACGAGCTGTATTTTGAGCTTGATTAAATAAATGATTCGTTTAGAATGGGGAGGACGTCTTAAAATATTAAACTTGCAGGACGTTTTAATGATACAAAGACCTCTTATATACCAAAATATCAAGGCAAATTTGGTTTCTCATGTCATGACCCCTTTAAACAATGAACAATGTTCTGAACAGCGCTGACGAGGAAAAGAGAACTCCTGCCCTGCAGCAACATCAATTACAAGTGTTTTCACATCTTAACATCAACACACTTACTAACATTAATCACAGTAAATTGTAACAATTTCTTAATACAACTGTGGAAGTTGTGGCCAAGAAAATACAAAGATAGCACATACCCTCCTGTCATAATCTATGTGAGTATTTTGGATTGAAAAACTTGCTAGACTGTTGTAGATATGATAAATTGTAACCTGAAGTGTTTACCTCATTCCACAAGGCAATGAGCTGTCATCAAACAATTGATGATCACAAATGTGACTTTTATATCATTTTCTTTTTCTGTATTTTTTTCCAACAACTGAAGTGCCTTATATTGTTGTAGATGTCCCACTGTGCCTACTGGACTTTTTAGAAAGCTCAATAAAATATTCAAGTTACATTTTGGTTGCATTTGTGTGATAATGTAATATATTGTGTAAAATAGGCACATAATATCGTAATAGCAATCACAGGCCCCTTAATCGAATCGAAATGAAATTGCATCGCTGCAGACTTTGAGGTATCGGCAATCATCGAATTGCTGCCTCAGAGAATCAATCTAATATTGCATCATGATGAAACTTGCGATTTACACACCTAGAAAGCAAAGGGGGACTGAGGGTGTTAGCCCCAAACATTCAACCTAACCTCTACTTTTGTGATCCTTTCATGGCAGATTGATTTCTGCTGCCATTTGATAAGCACCCCTGACAGGTGCATTTTAGATTTTATAGTTCTTCTTTTGTTTGTTTGTTCCTTTAACAACCTCTTGCAGCATTTTTTGTGGTGGCTGCACCTGGAGTAAAGGTGAATGTCACGGTTTCCTAACATGTGAGAATGAGAGAACAAAAAAGGGCACAGTCAGGTTCTGCCCTCTGTTGAAGTCACTGGAACAGCAAGAGTAGGGGAAGAAATAAAATGAAGGAGGGGAGTTTAAAAAAAAACAACAGGAGAGAATAGAAAGAGAGAGCGAGAATATAGCTGATGAATGGTTCTCTTTGTATCCTGGTTCTTGTCTACATAGGCTATGTTCAGACTGCAGGCAAATCTGATTTTATTTCTCACATCAGATCTTTTCAGGCAGACATGAAAAGCGTTTAAACATAACCAACCTATCTGCATGGGCTGCTTTGGTAACAACGATAACTCAGATTTGTTACGTCATTGTTGTGTGTTACGTTAAGAGTGATGCAAAAGACCATTTGAAATTCGATTTGAGCAGCCAGAGCATCCGGACTGAGAGGTATATGAAACAAATCTGATTTAAATTGCATTTGAAACCACCTCCCGATGTGGTTTGAATCAGATTTGGAAAAATCTAATTTCATGTGTTTTTTTTTGCTGTCCAGACTATCAAAACTCATCTGGATACAATCTGGATATGCAAAAAATTTGATTTTTAGTGTCAGTCTGAACATAGCCATAGTGCTGCAGGGACCCAGAGCAGAGTGGAAATGTCATACACACACACACACTTAGACTGGGGATTCCAGTTGTGTAATGCATGTATGCCAGCTTCCAAAACAACTACTTTGTAGTAATATGCAAGCTCTAGTTTGTTTGATTGTACATGTGGCTACAGATCTCAATGTAAGAGAGATCCTAGGATGCTTGTACTTTGCCCTGTGTATTTGATTTCTCTCAGTTTTAGTTTTAATGTGCTTTTTTACATTACAATTATTGGTACATTCGTATTGTCAAAGCTTATGCAGCCAAGCTCTTTTTGCAATATGATTCTCTTGAACCCCACTTGGATCTAGTATGTCTTTCATTGTGCACTCTCATTCATCCATTTATCATTTGTTGAGAGAGAAAATCTTGTCAATGTGAGAAACGGACATGTTTCCCGGACAAACTGATAAATTGGCAGGTGTCTAGGAAAGAAGATTGGTTTTGTCGGGGTCTCCATTAGCGCTTGCTTAGTAATGAAACACTGAATCTCTGATCCAGTAATTGACGGCTTCTGTCACATGATTGACAGTAACCAGGGCACTTTTTACAACATTATTAGATATTTTTCATTCTGTGTTTGGTGTAGGGTAAGAAATTATGGGGGGCTCAGGGCAAAAATGCCACTGTAATTGACAACATGCCCCTGAAATTCTAAATATAGGGGCAGATTATGCCCCAATAATTCCTCTTTTTAAGCCTAATTATACTTGTTATTATACAAGTATAAGTAAGCCCCTTACCCATAATTTTATGGGTAAGGAGCCATTCATTTACAATCCAGTTATTCAAATTGAGAATTTATGTTAATTTTACATTAAAACGATGACACCTTTTTTTGTTTGGTTAGAAATATTATTTTGCGTATCTTGATACAAATGTCACAATTCGATATATCGCAATACATCATAATGGTATTGTGATTGGAAATCGTGCCAAACGCAAGAAAGAGTGATTCATCGGGTTCATCTTTCTCTTTCACCTTTAACCGCACAGATAAACTCTGTTTTCAGAGTTTGCGTTTATTTAGATGACCTGCTTCTTCATTATTGAACTGTTGAACATGATATCAATAAACAAATCGATGAATAAAAATATTGATGCAGGGATTTAAGGAATGGATACAATATCGTGAGAAAATCTATTTCGATATATCTATAAACGATTGAATTGGTACAGCCCTATAAAAGGTATATAATGCCTCTGAAAATCAAATCCAGGGGGAAGTCTGGCATCAGTGGATACACAACTTCACATTGTACTACAGTTTAAAACAAATGTTTTTTACCGACTCTAAATTCTGATTGTTTAAGCCACATTCTATGTCTATGGTACTCAACAGGCACCCGCATCCAGCCCACAAACCGTCATTTTGTGGCCCAGGTGCAGTTGTCATCACATAAAATTATTGATGAACTGTTATAGAGGAAAATAAATGGCAATTGGGTAAAAATAATGAATTAAACTACAAATCCGTGAATATAAATGTGATTATAAGCCACTTTAACATGAGTGCAAGTCTGCACACGTACATTGGTCTCATTCACTTTAATCATGCATGTACAGAGTCTCTCTTCCACACCTGCTCGTCACTGCCATCAAATCAACCGATTGTCGGGTGACAAACAAACTCAACAGAGATACTTGCTCGATAACAGGAGGGAAAAAAAGGGTAATTCTGCAATAACGGAGTTGAGACATCTTTTCCCAAATGCATAATTTTAAATGATTTGCGTTACTTACCTAAAATAACTCTGAAAAGAGGGTAATAGATAATGAATATTTAACAATGCCTCACTGAAACACTTTTGGAGCTAGTATTGGATATAAATGGATTGTATTGAGGCACTGTATCTCGTGTGTGTGCGCGTGTGCCTGTTCTCTAGATGGCCAGTGTTGTGACAATTTTTGACAGTGGCAAATTTTTTTGACCTTTCTCAAAATACATTTTAATTATACATTGTCATTTTTTTAGAATGGTGCATTCAACAACAGTATGGCCTACTTTTAAAAGTGTGAATATTTTAAAATAAACAAACAAAAAACATTGGCCTATATATGATCATTATAATAATAGTATGTCACAGTTTACATTTTTTATAGAATCACACTTTTACAAGAATTTTACTATATATATAATATTTTATTTGTGTTAATTCCATGTGTCCGTGACGTATTAAATGGCATATAGCATAGTCTCCTCGCCTCATTAAAATAATAAAGTTATTAAAATATGTTTTTAATACATTATAAAAAAAAAAAAAAGTACAGCCCTCAAGGCTAAATGAATCTGCTCTCTGGCCTACCAGCTTAATGAGTTCCCCTGTTCTAAGCCATTGTAAAATATTTAAAGTATTTATTTCCTGTGACAGCACAGCAGTTCAATTCTATATGAATGCGTCAAGTAGCGACATTTGCCGGTAACATTAAATAACTAGGCTAATGTCTACATTGCGCTGTGCTTGACAACAGTCCATAATAACAAGTTTGTCTCGACATGTTTCGGACATGCTCTGTATTGGTTTTTTATTAATCCATGTTTCACTCCACATTGCTGTCACATGTAAATAACGTATGCTGCCCTAACCACTGATAGCTGTGCAAATATATCTACTATGGTATAACAACATATCTACTGGTTGACATGTCTTCCATTGCACAGTATAGTCATACCACCAAGCCATACATCCCTATTCTTCATCTATGAAGGGAAGTCAGGAACAGATGTGTTTAAAGTTAAATGTACATTAGTTTTAGATTTGTGTATTTTTGTTTATGTTCTAGACATATGCTCTTTTGTTTTGTTCAAATATTTACTCTGTCTGATTTCCAACAATTGCATGTATTGGTGTTTGTTCCAGAACAGTATAAGATCATGTTGATCGTAGACGCATCCAGGCATGTCATATAGTTTCATAAGAAAATGAAAGGACTTGACACTAGTGTCCTGTCCATAAGCAAATGATTGATTTAATCAGAGTAGATAAGGCCTGTCACATTTGCTTCTCAACTGCATTGGGAATTACTGCCTGCTCTTGAATCCTCCCTCGTCTTTCTCAGGCTGGTCACACTAGTGACACTGGTACCAGTCTGTGTATGAGGCTCTGCTGTTAGACATCTGCAGCTGTTCTCTCTCCATCTGGAACCCTGAAATCTGATCTGAAACGGAGGGCTTTAAGGAGCTGGACACAGACAAGCTGTTTCTGTCTTATCCAGACTCCTCGACACCTTTGCCCATAAAGGCTATTGCTGTAGTATCATGTTGTACCTTTTGCTTCAAGTCTTTCAAGAGAAATATATCATTTTAGTATTTTCCAACTTGTCTTAAAGGAATAGTTCACCCCTTAATAAAAATAGGGTCATTTTTTTTATTCACCCTAATGTCGCTCCAAACCCTTTTTTGTCTGTGGAACACAAAAGCTGAAAGGCTTCAAAGTGTTTGCTTGCCATATAATGTAAGTGAATATTGAACAGGACAAAAAAAAACCATAAAACCACAGTAAAAGTAATTAAATTACATGTGCACTATATTTCTAGTCTGAATGACTGAATTTATTATTTTTTTTTTTTTGTGTTGGGTGAACTATTCCTTTTAAATTTACATAAGTCAAAATTGCCCTTTTTTACTTTATTTGTAAATGTTTCTATTGCTGTTGTGCAGGGCTCATCCCTGCATGTTATTCTAAAGAAATGCATTTTATTTTTCATCAAAATGTATTAACTTTCACTGCTTCTGTAACAAATTTACTGTTAATGTATCTTACACCTCATCATTAGTGGGGACAAATATTAGCCAATAATATAATAGCCTGGTTTATCTAGATCATATCAAATCCTAATGGATTAAAATCAAGCCCTTCCCTATATTATCTCCTACAGAATATTCTGTTTCACTCTGGAATGTCCATATCAGTTATGAATGCAATTTCGTGTTGTCTTTAAGTGCTGATTTTCTAAAGCACGTACTTTCCAAAAGACTTGCAAAAATGTATTTTGAGCTTAGAAATACATGTCATGGCAAACATATTTATGCCTTATTTTGAGAGTCGTGGAGTGTTCTGGATATAAAGTGCAGAGTCTGATGTTAACTATCAAAAAATCCATAGCACCTCATTCTTTGGCCTGCTAGCTGTGCAACCTGCCATCTTCGTCCTGTGTAAGCAGTAATGATGGATCGCCACCTGGCTTTTTTTACACATCATCAAAACATACCCACACAATTGGCATGTCAGGTGTTCCTTGAGCCCAGACGTGCTTGCTAATTTAGTTTGCAGGCACATTTTTACAAAATTTTGTTTATGCACTAACTTGATCTCATGAGAATTCATCACAATATTACAAGGTGGTTCATACTTGTTATACACCCCAATGAAAGACGTGTACCTCTTGTCCTTGTTGTTCCTGATGAGGCGTTTGTTCCATGTTAATCCAAAACAGTGTTTTCGTAACCCCTTCGTAACCATAGACAAGATAAGACCTTACCATACCCAGATCGTAAACATAACCATAATACTTACCGTATGTTAAAAGGCCTAATGTGACTTCCGGTTTCCGAACACGTGTTTGTGAAGTGAAATGGTACGAATTTGCCACGTCATAGTATTGCGATCAGTTCTCATGAGACTGTTGTTATGCACCTTAATTCGCAAGTCTCCTACTTTAATTCTTTTGTCCACTTGTGCATTAGTTATGTCAATATGGTTTCAGAGTTACAGATTAAGGCACAGATTATGTATAATCTCAGTCTTGAAGGACATTAAATTATGAATCTCACAAATTGTAGGGTTTTTCAGGGCAGTGGATGGCTAGTATTTATGAAATCACTCCTCAGTCTAACATGAACTATAGAAATGTATCCACTGTGGAATCCTTTTAATGTATTATTCGTTCAGAAGGTTATAGACAAACACTTAATGATATAGTGCCAATTTCCAGACTAATTGCATAGCTGTAAAAAAAAATTGTGCTTTGCATCTCATCATAAATTTACTCCCACTGAAAGTGGTTTTGTAATTAAGTAATGCCTGTAGCCAGTGAAGCTGTATCACCCCATGTTCAGATTTAATAAAATCCTCTAACGCAGCAGATGAAATCATCGATTACAACTGACAAGGATTAACTCCGTTGAGCTTTACTCAGTTGCTTTTTGGATTATGTCTTTCATAATGGCATAAGTGTAAAGGCCCAGGCATTACATTAAAATGAGAACATGGAGTCTTAAAGCTGTCTATAATTCGTTATTTTAATATTTGTCAATTTTAAGAGAAAAATGCACATTAGAATGCTATTCAAATTTTGGTTTGGCAAGTACACATTCTTGGGAGATGTTTAACAGGCTGAATTTATTTATTTGTTTGACACGGCATCTAAAAAAATGCATTGCTCCTGCACATGATGCTGAAAAAACAGGGAGATACGGTGCAACAGTCAAAGATGTCCGTCAAGCCTTTCACGGAAAACGACTCCCGTTCGGAATGACAGGCCCCTTAGGTGGAGGTCTTTGGTGGTTGTGTCTTGACTGTGCCTTGTTCCTATGAGCGTTTCGCTGTATAAGCATTAGGTACGTACATATAACTGTATTTAATGGAAAACATTGTGATACCACCGTTTTGATTAAGCTTGTATCCATGAACTGGCTAAATCTTATGACTTTATCAATTTACGCACTTTAGTGAACGGCCAGATATGTTCTTTGTGATAAACAATAGCTATGACATGCTGATAGGTTTATATTGATTCGTTGCTCTCTCTTGTGGTCATAAGAGACAACATAGATTAAAAAAATCAGATGTCTTGCAAATTTCTACCGGTACCTGAAATAATGTATTTAAAATTCAAATTTAATTTGAATATAATTTGAATTTTAGTAATATTTCAGTGAAAAATTATAATTTATTGTACACTGGGCTTAGAAATGACATTTAAAACTTCACTTAGTATTGCTGTTCACATTTGCCACTGTTACATCCCTCCCCTGTTTATCGTTGTATAGGTAGTGGGGAGAGCGACATTGTCCCACTGAAAGCACAAAACACACCGTTTATACAGTGGGAGAGGGTGAATGAGGTAGACGGAAACAGTGTAGTAAAAGTATATTCACAGATTTATTACAATACCAACCTTGTACCATTTACAATATGAAACCTTTCAGAAAGAATGGTTATGTTTTACTATATTTCACTGTGCACATCGAACACTGCAGGTGGGGAGGAAAAAGGGAACTGGATAGTGCCAAATCAAAGAAATGAATAAAAACAAAACATCCAATCTTCCTAATCTTTTGGTTTAGTAAGCCTACCTAACGCAGAAAAAGAAAAGGTTGAAACAAAAATCTTCAACGTCCGTGACGTCGTATCTATACTATACTAACTGACCGAAATAGAAATACAGCGGGTGGCACTTGCCCCTAACCTAGTGTGATTTATACAGTAATTTGTTCTACGTGAGCAAAAATGTATATCACGTGACCGAACTTACCTACTCCTTTTTCCACCCAGCCAGCACAAGCACATTGAAACAGTCCAAAAATAAGTTTACCCGGTCAAAACTCAGTCAATCGGAACATCAAGAGAGACATTCAAAAAGCATTCTGAAGAATCTGAATGCGGAGCGAGCTCCCTGGGTTGGCGTCTGCGTGCCCTTTTTAAATGATTGCGGGCTTCCGGTTATGGGCGTAGGCATCATGGTGAGGTCATCAACTCTGATGATTGGCAGTAGAGTAAACCAACCAGAATCTGCGAAAAGTTTAAGACAGAAACTAAGAGGAGAAAGGGAGAGGAAAAAAAAACTCCAAAAGAAGTCCATTAACGTCACACAGGGACGTAACAGCCACCTCTAAATTCCCTACATTGTCCTACATTACTCAAAGCCCAGTCAGTCAGTTGGAAAGTCAAAGGATGTGATTTCTGACCCCTGTCTGTGGTTTGACTGATTTAAACTTAAATTTTTTGTGATTAATGTTGTGTAAGTTACACTAGACAAACTGGCTGTGTACAAGTTTACACATTTGAATAGCCTAATCAAGGGTAGGTTACATGAATAGTGAATATAATCAGTGTTTCCAACAGGATTTTGGGAGACTATGGTGGGTGGACCTTAGACCCTCTAGGGGGGTCCGGGGGCATGGTCTCCCATAAGAAAAGTTTGTACATTTTAAAGTTAAATGCATCAATCAAGTGCAATTTGAGAGCAAAATTAAGAGGCTAGATCTATGAAGAACTTTGTACTCTTGTAAACAATTTTGTGCTCTAGTAGTAATTTAATCATAAACACATTGGTTGAATAGATATGAATCATGATGTCATGGTAAAGTCACACCCACAAAGCATGGTAAATGAGTCAGAGTTAAACGCATTTCACAAATGGTGAAAACACAAAATCGACTAGCGTACATTTGAGCCAGGGCTCAACATTAAGCATTGTCAAGTGCTTGTCCTCTGGAATTAAATAAATTGGTCATTCACTTGTCAGAGTATAAAAAGTTTTAATGTCAAGGACATTTAAGTTACATACTCAAGTAACATGTCAAAGTTTATGTTGTATATTTTTCTAAAATTATGACCGATACCAACCTAATAGTGTACCTATGCAATTAACTCCATTCTCTGTGACAGAAATGTAAACTGCACTAGGGGAGGAAGCTATTGTCATATGATAATTATTTTATGTCACGTATGGTAGTCAAATAAAGAAAAGCCTCAATGAACACCATTAACAGCAGGGATGCTCATAGTTCTATGGAATGAGATCTATTTTTTCATCATGTTATTGCAGCAAGATCTACCATGTACAATAAAGGCTATACATACCACAATACCAAAATTTCTACGATTCTCAATACATCTTCAAAACTACAACAAATAATAACGCTAATATGTTAATTACGGAAGAATGGTTTCAAGTTCTTAATTATCCAAGACTAGAAAACAGTCAGTTATAAAATAACAATAAGTAACCGCAATTAATAGAAATAGATTAAAAATAATAGAACACAAAATATAAATGTAAAAACTTATTTGCTTTTTAACACCTTTTAAAAGGTGTTCAAGTAAACATTCAGAATGAAATGCAACATTAAACTACTTCTGGTCTTCACTGTATGATTATAATACATTCAAACTTTTTAAAGCTACTAAAGTTACTCAGTCAAGATCAGTTGAGTGTTTTTTTTATTTTTTATTATGGTTGTTTTGATTATTGTAATGACACTAGACGGCAACAGGTCTGTTAGCTTACATTTATACTACAAGTCTGACAGTTTAATAAAAATCTGCTTTTTTTTTTCTCCACTGTTTACATTCACTTTTGACATCACTCTGTGTTTACATGAATACCTCACCAAGATGGGCATTTTACTGGAATTTTGAAATATATTTCACCATTCAGTGTGCATAAGCATTTTCAGAGCACATGCAGGTTCAGCACACACACACACATAGGCCTCCTGTCAATAAAACAGGGCACATCTGTTACTAGATCGCTTGCGATAGTCCTCAACCCTGCCCCCAAACAAACACCCCCAATGGTCACACATGAGTAAATATACTGGAAAAATATCAAACATATTAATATATAAAAAGATTATATTCATACTTGACCAGAACTACGCTACTCTCTCCACACCCCACCCCAATAGCCCTCCAAAACTCTAAATAATTGCCCCATTTCCCAACAATCAAATCTAAGTTACCCCATCTTCCAAATGACACCTCTTCAATAGCCTTCAATTTCACGGTATACCACGGTTTGAAAATTGACGGTTATCATACCATGTAAATTTGCTTATCTACGGTATTGAGAAAAAAATGCAACCGGATGGAGATTCTCACATGCGCGGCTCATTTCCTTTCCTTCTCGACTGTCTGTCAGACTCGTCAACTTGCACCACACACACACACATGCAGCAGATGTCAAGAGAGAAGCGAGGCGGTCTGACAAGAGTGTGTGTGTGAGTTAAAGCAGTGTTTCTCAACTGGTCTATTCGGACTGGGTCGCGGACAGGAGGGAAATAACAATGCCATGGTAACTTCTCCCATTGAAGATATTTCGGCGGCCGCCAAGTGATCAACTATTTAGGACTGCCGAGGCAGATTTAATGATAATCTCGCAAACAGCTAAAGACTTCTAATCTGCACTTTCGCGAGTGTAACGAGCTCGCGATCATGATCTGCTCTTCTCTCTGCTGGCACGCACGTTCAACAACTGGGCTTCCCTTGATATTGCGGAGCGCAGACATCAAAACTGTGACCAATTTCAATTCTAGCGAGACTTCTAGTTTAAAGTGTTACGGAGATTGTCAATTCGAACCTCTCAAACAGAGGAGGAAAAGATCAACACTGTGCTATGCGCCAAAAACATTTTTAAATTACACACCATCACCTTTACAAATTTGTTTCAGGATTGTACATGAGTAAAAGTAACTGTTATATTTGGACAAAATGTTATAGTTTCATATGAAATAATCTAAAGGTAGAATCTATTAGACCTCATTTTATATCAACAGTGGCAGTTGTAGTTAAAGTTTCAAGATGTGTTTCAGCTAGTATTTATTTTTCATAAATACATTATTTATTATTATTATTATTACTATTATTTAAGACTAGCACACTGACCTAACCATGGTAATGAGGAGCCTTTCCTTCTGTGTAATATGTGTATAAATATTTAATATTAGGTAACAAATGGGATGATAATGGGCCCATATAAGTAAATATGCTCTTCAATTTTTAAAAGGGAGAGAGACAACTTCCTGTAGATTTTGACATCAACAACAAAAAGACTGGCACTTGATGCATGTCCTTGTACTGGAAAACCATGAACAAAACTATACAACATAAAAAGAAATGCAACCCAGGATACATTAAATACAGGTTATGTTTAATCTATGACAGGTCGACACTTGATGTCCAATGTTTCCTGAAGCAAAACCAGTTGATAAGCACTGAGTTAAAGGTACAGACAGGAGCAGTCTGTCTGTGCTGTCACGCACCTACAGTATATGTTAAATGTTAATAATCATAGGACATTACTTCAAAAGCTCACACAGCTGATGTTATTTTTCATTTAGTATTTAAAATAACATGCTATGATAACATGTAAACTAACATGCTTTAGTTACATAACATGTGATAGTTACATGCAATGTTTTTTATCATGTTTATAATTCTGTTTATTATAATTCTGTTAGCTTTATTATTTTTTTCTATTTATTTTATTTTCAAAAGGGAGACTTTTTTTTTTACGCATACTTCAATAAAATAAATGGTTTCAATTATAATAAAGTGTTTGCTCAAAAATAAATAGATAAATAAAATAACCCTTCTGTTTTCACTAATAATAGTAATTGTGTAATACTGTGATACCCTGATATTTTCTGAGACGGTTATCGTACCGTGAAAATCTCATACCGTTGCAACCCTAGCCGCCACCCTCCCCATCTTTGTGCACCACTCCCAAAATGGGGGCGCACCAGCTTACCTCCAACCCCTCAAAAAAATCTGCCTGGCTTTCATCACACAGGTCAGCACCCAATTCTCTGTGACTATTCCCCATATCAATGACCACCTCATCGCCTGGTGTCTGGGGCAAATAGAACCCGAGTGCCCACCATGTCACACACAAGACTCTGAACCTTCAACCAGAATCAATATGAAGTGATCAAAATTAACTCTAACTAAATCAGACATATTTGCTGGGAATAAAATGCCCAATTACTTAATGCCCTGTTTGGGCCACTTGAAGGCGCCTGGCTGAAAAGCTGTTACTGGGCAGTATGCTGTCAGAGCCAAAGCTTTGGATGTAGACCAATTGACTCTGTATCCTGAAAACTGTAAAGGAATTAATAATTTTGTGATGGCAAAGCATAGATCTAGTGGGGTCGCTCGCCACCACCCCTGGAAAATCATCTTCCCTTCTTATCGTGACTGCTAATGGTTCCTGGGCAAGACAGAACAATAATGGTGAAAAATATCTTATTAAATAATAAGTAAAATAATCTGATATTATTCCATTTGTTTGTACCGCTGCTACTTGGTGTCTATAATGTAATTTAATCCATACAATAAAAGTATTCCCGTACCTGTATATTTCCAAAATCTTAAAAAGATAATCCTATTCTACCATATCAAACGCCTTTTCAGCGTCAAGAGAGATGGCTGCGACTGGAGTCTGCTCATTCGCCACGGACCACATGATATTGACGTGATGCCTGATGTTATCAGAAGAGCTGCGGCCCCGAATAAACCCCACCTGATCTAGATGTATAAGAGATGTCATAACTTAATCAGTTAGCCAAAACGTTGGACAACATTTTAATGTCTAGCTGGATCAGGGAAATTTGATAACTCTTACACTTGCTTGGATCTTTGTCTTTTTAAGAATCAGACAGAACTGCCTCAACTCTACTCGCTTTACTTTTCTGAGCTTGCACCACCTCTACTGCCGTGACATCTTAAACACGACACGAACTGACCAAAACAATAGCACGACCGCTAGCTGTTAGCTACTAGCTCATTGTGCTGCATAAAGCTGTTGTTGCATGGTGATTTTACACAAGTGTAACAGTTAAATGGCCTGGTTGTTTTAGAAGCAAGCTTCCAGTATCTGGTCAACTAAATAAAGTGAAGCTTTCAAGCAGAGTATAGAGTTAACATAACAAAACATACCATCCTCCGTCTTGGATCAACGCCAGCCCGGTTTAGATAGCGTCCATTTGGTCAAACCACTTCCCCTTGATGGTTCTGTAGTCACTTAAGTTTTTTTTACATTTCCCTACACTGTTGGTAGGTCCGGTGGTAGTTGTGTGTTGCCAACAGCTGATACACTTTTTAAGAGACTTTTTCCATTTCGCTCATCGCTAACGAGTGGACCGTCTGCACCTCGTTTATTGTCCACGGCGTGGTTTTGCGCACAGCCATTTATTGTTTCACAATTCGAAAGTCGCGTGAACAAATTATACTGTTATAACTGTTGCTAACTTTAAAACTTGTGGGTTGATGTTGCTTGTCAGAAATCCAGTGACGCTGGTAGTGACTATTCTCCCTGACCAATCGTTGATCTGCGGGATTTTGACGTCACAGTTAGTATCGGCTCGGCTCGCTTGGAACCTCGACCGAGGTGGTACTAAAAAAAGTATCAGGTACCAGGTACTATCCACAGTGGAATACCCCCAAAAAAGCATGCAGAGTTGAGTTGTACCGTGCAGTGGAAAAGCCCCATATGAGTTCCTTGCATTCCTTGAATCGATCCAATTACTCTCTTGAATAATTTGCAAAGTCTGGGAACAAGAAAATGCTGTAGTTTTTCCAAGAAAGCCTTCCTTTACTCCTTGCTTTGCGTAACAAGATCTTTATCGGACGATCTCAGAAATTTGGCCAGAATTGATTGGGGCCTGTCTCCCTCAGCAGATCTCTGAGCCGGAACTCTGTGAGCTTGCTCGATTTCCAGTTTATGGCCTGTTACGTTGAGCAGACTCTAGAAGAGCTCGACTAGGGATTTCATCATATCCTGGTCTTCCTCATGCTCAGGAATTACAACAGTTTGTATGTCGTTTAGCCAATTACAATTCTCAAGGTCTTCCATCTTTTCCCATAGGCGTTCCAAATCTGCCTTGGTCGCTAGCGGATTAGCAGCTAACTCCCTCTCCAATGACTCCAGAAAATCTTTGTTTCTCGACATCCCCGAATCTTGTGACCACGTGAGAATTTCGCCTCCATTGAATTGATCGTTTGACTTATTACCGCAAGATCCTCCAAGTCCGCCACGACCCATGACAGCATTACAGACATGCTTGACCGCTCCCGCCGCACCATCCAAACGAGTCCCTGGTCTGCGGCCCTGTCTGGGGTATCGGTCTTTTAATATCTCCAGAACAAAGGATTTTGAATTCTTTGACATGTTGACTTCTAAGAACAGTTATGTAGCAGGGTGTATCAAATCTCACCGGTTTTAAACACAAAAATAATTAAAAACTACATGGAGCCACTCGACTCCCTCTCAAAACGACATTATTAAGGGAAAAGATCAAACATAAACACATTGTGAGTTTAAAAGGCTGAGTCTTATCTAAAAGAAACCTACAAATTAAACAAAGTTTCAGTATTAGAAGAATGTATGACATTAAAAATAAATATTTAAGATTACACAATTTCTGTCATTAGCACAGCGATTTACATGGACAAAAATAATGGCGCTCTGTGTAGATTGTTTTGCTAGTCTACACCACAATTTCTGGTAGTAAAAGTATTTGCTTCTGTCTTGGTCATGTTTGTGGTTTTGGGTGGAGCTTTCCATGACTATTGGGACAGGGCTTTGATTTCTTGTATTTGAGAAGGGCAGGGTGAATACAGTGCTTTCAGTAAGAATCTGTGCGACTGCAGTTTTGTTTATTCCAGAGATCCATTATGTTGCTTATTTGCATGAACAGAAACTTAGTGTGTTGAAAGTTTGCATAGAATACACAAACTGCTTTAAATCATCTACACCTCATTTAACAGAACAATGTAGGAAACATTTACATTTATGCATTTGGCAGATACTTCTATCCAAAGTGACTTACAGTGGATTCGTGGTATACGTTTTATCAGTTTGTTTGTTCCCTGGGAATCAAAGCTATGATCATGGAGTTGCTAGCACCATGCTCTACCAGTTGAGCTACAGGAAACCCATTAAGGGAATGTTTCAGTCTTAAACAGAAGTACGTCACAAGTCTGGATTTTAACACATTTACACAAAGCACACAATTACATGGTGTAGCAGTGGTTAGTCATTATTAATTTTAGTTAATTATAACTTACTCTCTTATATAAACTGATTTCTACTTTATAGTGATTGTCTGTTTTGGAATAGTTTAATGTTTTACTAGCTTAATGTTTTATTTCAATAGTGTTTAGTTGTTTACCAGAAGT
The DNA here is from genome assembly GCF_025860055.1 of Xyrauchen texanus. Classification (NCBI taxonomy): domain Eukaryota; kingdom Metazoa; phylum Chordata; class Actinopteri; order Cypriniformes; family Catostomidae; genus Xyrauchen; species Xyrauchen texanus. Next base: position 28,391,156 of record NC_068302.1, on the reverse strand, counting down.
TTACATAATTTCCCCCACTTCCTTTAAACTGTGAGATTTTAATAGACATTCTCTGTGCGATCCCTTTACTCTTCTTCCTGGAAAAGCGGTGCGTGTGAGACCACTGTTACATCACTGCTGAACAGATGCAGCTCTGCGCCGCTGTATCTGCCTGTTTCCAGAGTGAGTAACATAATCTGCAGTGAACCATTAGAACCCAGAGCAGAGAGCCCTCTTGAGGTCTTTGCTCACTAGAGATGTGATAATGCAAAACGAATCACCTGCGAATGGCCCTTTCACATAAAAAGCGAGGCAAATGATCGTGGTTAGCACAGTCATGCCTTTACAAATGTGGCGCTAATTGACTAGCAATTTTACCCTGGTACGGTAGGTGGCACAAAGCACATTTCACCTTTTTCCCACCATGGCATGGACTCTACAAGACCCAAGCAGCAGATCTTTCAAGTCCTGTAAGTTGTGAGGTGGAGTTGCCATGGATCAGTCTTTTTGGTCCAGCATATCCCACAGATGCTCAATCAGATTGAGATCTGGGGAATTTGGAGGCCAGGGCGACTCGAAATCTTCATCATGTTCCTCAAACTATTCTCGAACAATGGGCCTCATTCATAAAACTTTCGTTAATATATGATGAATTCAGAGTAATTTGCGCATAAAACGGACCTTCCCAAAAACGTTCTGCCATATTTACAAATGCTTTGTACTCCTCAGATTTGTTAGTAAAAGGTGTGTGTGTGTTAGTGAATTCCAAACATTTGTAAAGCGGGGGTGTGTGCACGTTCATTCAAAAGTATAATCCATGCCCATGAAAACGCCATATAAGGCAGGCACTAGACTCGCTGGTAAATGCTGTTAACATCTATGTGGAACAGTAATGGAATCATTTATATGAATGAAGTGCATTCACATTGTAAAATGTTGATTTAGCAAGCACCGTAGCGTATCGAAGGAAGCGAGGACGTTGTCATTGCATGTTTTTGCTTCATCTTTTCAACTTTTGTGATTTAAACAGTTCAAGAATTCAATAAAAATTGTTTGACATAACTAAAAAATATGTCAGTTCATGCCGGGAGGAGGTTCGCAGAGCATCACCAGAATAATTTGTAAAACATCAGAAATTAATATAATGCCTGAAGAAGATCTTTGACCGAAACGCTGTGAGATATTACAGAATAGCAAGCTATACAACAATGTCCAGGCCTTTTCTATTTTTTCCCATTGTATTGTGTACGCACCTGCCCGCAATGTTTATTTATAGATTGATCAACATTAGCTTTGACCACACTTTATCAACTGAACGTGATTTAACGGTGCCTATACCAAATCAATAACTAAATTAAAAATCAAATGCAAACTGCATCTTCCATGAACCTTTCACCCCATATCAAGCACTTCTGTTGGTTTGTAGATAAGCAGGTTTGGGAAAAAATATACTTTGAAAAAATTTATTCAAGCACTAAGAGAAGTTTCTATATAAGTATAGGCTATGAATTAAAAAGAAAGCGAAGCTTTTTTCTTGTTACTGATTTACAATTTTTTTTTGGTTAATTTCACTATTTATTTGTCTATTATTTAATTTAACTTCTATAAAAACATATTCATGACGGTTTGCCTGAAAGAACATTTGCACAAAAGTTTCCATAAATTTTTTGCATTTTTAATGTGCATTTCTGAAAATTAGACTAAAGAAAATGTGAAACATCATGTGATTGAACTGTAAATGCATATTATCTTTAGGGAGCCCGCCTTTTTGTCATGGAACAGCTGAATGAACTCTTTGCCTTAGGGAGAGTTTTACTGTAATAAATCAATTGTATATTATGTTAATAAATGCTGCCAGGAGACGTTGCAGAATAAGTGTAATAGCTCACATAATGATGGCTCAAATGGCTATTTCCATTCGCAGACAACCTCCATATACCTGGGAGCGCCCGCACTCAAAACAGTTTTGTTGGATTTTGAGGACCACTTTAATGATGATCTGTGGGTGTAGCACCTTTGACTAAACGGGCTAAGTTTGAAGAATTATGTGCCATGGTCAGTCCTTTAGTTGAGCCAGTCACATCAAGCTCTTGCACACATACCATCGCACTTTACAAGCTCACAACTTGTACAGAGTTGTTGGCGAGACTTTCGGTGTAAGCAAGACTGCTGTGCAAATGGTCATGGCACGTCATCGTTCATGCGAATAAGCTGATCACTTTAATGCACATTTTAACTAATTTGAAACTCTAGAAAATCCACCTCCTAGCGCATTAAATGTTATGTGAATTTTAAGAGTTTATTCACATATCAAGTGTTTCAATTCAGGATTTCTTATGCACATTTTCAATATGTGCATAAAAATAGTTTGATGGAAATGCAGCTAATGTGTGCACTGTGGCAGGGTGCATTATCCTGCTGAAAGATGTCACTGCCATCAGGGAATACCATTACCATGAAGGGGTGTACCTAGTCTGCAACGATATTTCGGTAGGTGGCACGTGCAAAACTGACGTCCATATGAAAGGCCAGACCCAGGGTTGCCAGCAGAACATTGCCCAGAGCATCACACTCCCTCCAATGGCTTGTTGTCTTCCTGGTGCATTCACTTCCCCAGGTAAACGACGTACACGACTGTCCACGTGATATAAAATGGACCAAGTGACCTTTTACTGCTCCAAGGTCCAATTCCGATGCTCATGTTCCATTATAGGCCCTTTTGACGGTGGATGGGTCATCTTTGGTACTCTTAACAGTATGCAGCTACGGCCAGGGATGGAAAGAGTACTAAAAAAATAATACATAATGTAGTATGAGTAGAGTAAAAGTACCTGTCCTAAAATCTACTCAATAAGAGTAAAAGAGTAGCTCATTTAAAAGTACTTATGAGTGTACTGAGTTGCGAAATCTATTCCCCTTTATAATAAAAACTTGATGCTGCTATTTAAAAAGGTTGCACACATACCGTAATTTACATTCCCTTTTATGGCTATTTGCTAGAAAGAATAAAAAATATAGGTATTTTATAGGTGTTTGTGATTTGACAACTTTTAAAATACATCACTTATCTATGATACTGTAAACACTACATGAAACGGATTAAAAAAATAAAATAAAAGGGTGTCATAATTACAGAAATGAAAAGATGAAAGTAATTTTCAATATCATAATGTATGAAACAATTACATTAAAATCAGTTTATGTGTAGGGTCTAAATTTTCCTTAATGCCAAAAGAGAGAGTTAGTGTTGTGCATAAAACATGTTCAAAACAATGCAAGGAATGCAAAAAAAAAAAGAAAACCCATTATAAAAGCATGGTCACTTGTGCGTTATGTCCCGCGCAATAGAGGGGGTAGAGCAGTAGTTTGGTACAGGGGCCACATCGGGCTTCAAAATTCTCTCATCATTTAGTCACCCTTATGCCACCCTGGATGTGTATAACTTTCTTTCTTAAGCAGAACACAAATTAAGATTTTTTTGAAAAATATGTTAGCTCTTTTGGTTCATACAATGCAAGTGAATGGGTGCCAAAATTTGGAAGCTCCAAAAATCACATAAATCAGCATAAAAGTAGCCTATTCCATGTGACCCAGTGGTTAAATCCATGTGTTCAGAAGAGATATGATAGGTTGGGTGAGAAACCGATCAATACTGAAGTACATTTTTACTATAAATTCTCCTCCCTGCTCAGTCAATCTCCACTTTAACTTTCACCTTCTTCTTCTTTTGGTTTTGGTGATTCACATTCTTCATGCATATTGCCATCTATTGGGCAGGGAGAAGAATTTCTAGCAAAAATTGTGTGTGTGTGTGTGTGTGTGTGTGTGTGTGTGTGTGTGTGTGTGTGTGTGTGTGTGTGTGTGTGTGTGTGTGTGTGTGTGTGTGTGTGTGTGTGTGTGTGTGTGTGTGTGTGTACAGTGCATCCGGAAAGTATTCACAGCGCTTCACTTTTTCCACATTTTGTTATGTTACAGCCTTCTTCCAAAATGGATTAAATTCATTATTTTCATAAAAAGTCTACAAACAATACCCCATAATGACAACATAAAAGAAGTTTGTATGAAATCTTTGAAAATGTATGTACATAAGTATTAACAGCTTTTGCTCAATACTTTGTTGAAGCACCTTTGGCACCAATTACAGCCTCTTTTTGTGTATGATGCTACAAGCTTGGCACACCTATTTTTGGGCAGTTTCTCCCATTCTTCTTTGCAGGACCTCTCAAGCTCCATCAGGTTGGACGGGGAGCGTCAGTGCACAGCCATTTTCAGATCTCTCCAGAGATGTTGAATCGGGTTCAAGTCTGGGCACTGCCTGGGCCACTCAGGGACATTCACAGAGTTGTCCCGTAGCCACACCTTTGTTATCTTGGCTGTGTGCTTAGGGTTGTTGTCCTTTTGGAAGATTAACCTTCACCCCAGTCTGAGGTCCAGAGCGCTCTGGAGCAGGTTTTCATCAAGGATGTCTCAGTACATTTCTACATTCATCTTTCCCTTGATCCTGACTAGTCTCCCAGTTCCTGCTGCTGAAAAACATCCCCACAGTATGGGGATGTATTGGCCAGGTGATGAGCGTTGCCTGATTTCCTCCAGACATGATGTTTGCCATTCAGGCCGAAGAGTTCAATATTTTGTTTCTCATGGTCCAAGTTCTTCAAGTGCCTTTTGGCAAACTCCAGGCGGGCTGTCATGTGCCTTTTACTGAGGAGTGGCTTCCGTCTGGCCACTCAACCATACAGGCCTGATTGGTGGAGTGTGGCAGAGATGGTTGTTCTTCTGGAAGGTTCTCCTCTCTCCACAGAGAAATGCTGGAGCTCTGTCAGAGTGACCTTCGGGTTCTTGGTCATCTCCCTGACTAAGGCCCTTCTCCCCCGATCGCTCAGTTTGGCCGGGCGGCCAACTCTAGGAAGAGTCCTGGTGGTTCCAAACTTCCATTTACGGATGATGGAGGCCACTGTGCTCATTGGGACCTTCAATGCTGCAGAAATGTTTCTGTACCCTTCCCCAGATCTGTGCCTTGATACAATCATGTCTCGGAGGTCTACAGACTATTCCTTGGACTTCATGGCTTGGTTTGAGCTCTGACATGCACTGTTAACTGTGGGACCTTATATAGACAGGTGTTTGCCTTTCCAAATCATGTCCAGTCAACTGAATTAACCACAGATGGACTCCAATCAAGTTGTAGAAACATCTCAAGGATGATCAGTGGAAACCGGATGAACCTGAGCTCAATTTTGAGTGTCATGGCAAAGGCTAGTAATACTTAGGTACATGTAAAAAAAAAAATCCGTTTTTTTATTTGTAATAAATTTGCAAAGATTTCAAACCAACTTCTTTCAAGTTGTCATTATGGGGTATTGTTTGTAGAATTTTGAGGAACGTAATGAATTTAATCCATTTCTGAATAAGGCTGTAACATAACACAATGTGGAAAAAGTGAAGAGCTGTGAAGACATTACGGATGCACTGTATATACACACACACACACACACACACACACCCAACAACAACAGTTTTAGTGGTTTGATTGAGTGAACCACACTTTTTTTTTTATCCAGTTTCCTTTTTAAAAGACATGTTACATCCTGCTTAAATGTCCCTGTTTGTTTGGACAATCTTATTTTCGTGAAAATGTGTATGTTCTTATTTATTGTTCTATTTTATTTAGGTGTAATATTGAGAAAATAACAAGTTTGCAGTAATGCAAAGATGTTATTTAATTTTGTACAAATATTTTAATTTGAAAACACTGTGTATTTATAGTTTATGTTGTTGCTAGTTTGTATGTTTGAGTTGAAAAATACACATTTCAGCATTATCATTAATCTATTTGTTCATTTTCCTTGATAACCAAGCAAGTTGACTCATGATACTATTTGTTTATTATATCGCATATCGCAATATTAACCTCAATAATCGCAATATGACATTTTCCCCAAATCGTGCAGCCCTACTCTACAAAGGTTTATACTTTTTTTATATGGCATTAGAAAAACATTATAAAAGCTAAGCATAATTATAAATAATTTTATCATCTCTACTTTCCTGGTAATTTATTATACAAATTAACACACACTCTACATCAGGGGTTGGTATTCTAAAAAAATAAAATAAATATATATATATTATTATTATTATTATTATTATTATTATTATTATTATTATTAAATGTATTAATACATTAATGCTTTTAAAGCTCAAGTTATTCAGCCAAAAGTAGTGAGTGGTTTTCTCTTTCTTGTTTTTGTTGTTCGATTAATAGCCTTTATATGACATGCCAACTAGACAGTGCTCAATGTACTGTATATGTAAGTACACCCCTCACATTTTTGTAAATATTTGATTATATCTTGTCAGGTGACAACACTGAAGAAATGACACTTTGCTACAATGTAAATTAGTGAGTGTACAGCTTGTATAACAGCGCAAATTTGCTGTCCCCTCAAAATTACTACACACACAGCCATTAATGTCTAAACCGCTGGCAACAAAAGTGAGTACACTCCTAAGTGAAAATGTCCAAATTGGGTCCAAAGTGTCAATAATTTGTGTTGCCACCATTATCTTCCAGCACTGCTTTAAACCTCTTGGGCATGGAGTTCACCAGAGCTTCAAAGGTTGCCACTGAAGTCCTCTTCCACTCACCCCACAGATGCTCAATAGGGTTTAGGTCTGGAGACATGCTTAGCCAGTCCTTCACCCTCAGCTTCTTTAACAAGGCACTGGTCATCTTGGAGATGTGTTTGTGGTCGTTATCATGCTGGAATACTGCCTTGCGGCTCAGTCTCTGAAGGGAGGGGATCATGCTCTGCTTCAGTATGTCACAGTACATGTTGGCGTTCATGGTTCCCTCAATGAACTGTAGCTCCCCAGTGCCGGCAGCACTCATGCAGCCCCAGATCATGACACTCCCACCGCCATGCTTGACTGTAGGCTAGACACACTTGTCTTTGTACTCCTCACCTGGTTTCCACTAACATAATCTTGACACCATCTGAACCAAATAAGTTTATCTTGGTCTCATCAGACCACAGGACATGGTTCCAGTAATCCATGTCCTTAGTCTGCTTGTCTTCAGCAAACTGTTTGCAGGCTTTCTTGTGCATCATCTTTAGAAGAGGCTTCCTTCTGGGATGACCGCCAAGCAGACCAATTTGATGCAGTGAGTGGTGTATGGTCTGAGCACTGACAGGCTGACCCCCCACCACCCCTTCAACCTCTGCAGCAATGCTGGCAGCACTCATAAGTCTATTTCCCAAAGATGACCTCTGGATATGACGCTGAGCACGTGCACTCAACTTCTTTTTTCGACCATGGCGAGGCCTGTTCGGAGTCGAACCTGTCGTGTTAAACCACTGTATGTTCTTGGCCACCATGCTGCAGCTCAGTGTCAGGGTCTTGGTAATCTTCTTATAGCCTGGCCATCTTTATGTAGAGCACAATTCTTTTTTTAAAATCCTCAGAGTTCTTTGCCATGAGGTGCCATGTTGAAATTCCAGTGACCAGTATGAGTGAGCGATGACACCAAATTTAACACACCTGCTCCCCATTCACACCTGAGACTTTGTAACACTAATGAGTCACATGACACCGGGAAGGGAAAATGGCTAATTGAGCCCAATTTAGACATTTTCACCTAGGGGTGTACTCAATTTTGTTGCCAGCAGTTTAGACATTAATGGCTGTGTGTTGAGTTATTTTGAGGGGACAGCAAATTTACGCTGTTATACAAGCTGTACACTCACTACTTTACATTGTAGCAAAGTGTCATTTCTTCAGTGTTGTCACATGACAAGATATAATCAAATATTTACACAAATTTGAGGGGTGTACTCACTTTTGTGAGATGTACACTTCAAGTCCAACATTTGGATACAAATACTATTTTTGTCCCACTGTTTACATTCACTTTAGACCAAGCCAACTGCGTTTACATTAATGCCTTATCAAGATTGGCATTGGCAGAATTATAAAGTGTATTTGATCATTTAGGTGCAGACCCGCATTATTATTATAATTTTAAACAACTTAAATTCCTGGGAAAAACTACTTACAGTAAAGTGAATATTTCTAATTCGTTCCTTTATACACCTGACTATGGCTATACTAAAATATTTTTGTATAATTATGAGTAGTTCTACAATAAATGTTGTTTATTGCTGTGTATTGTTTTTAGCTCGATTTTTACTGTATTTTGAGTTCTTCGATGGTTCCTCTTATGTTTAAAACACACTTTAAGCCATTTTAAAACTTATTTGAAGCTTATATATATTTGAATATATGTTTAATATTGAGACTTTTTGCTATCACAGAACCCTAGTTTATATCAAACATTTCCCATTTTAACCTTCCATGCAAACACCGCAAACAGGCTACTCATCATTTTGCAGATGCTCGTCATCCAAATTCGACTATCAGTGCACTAACTGCAATGACAATCCCCCTGGAGCAGCCTGTAGTTAAATGCTTTATTCAAGGGCACTTGGGTTTATGGGGCTCTCTCGGTTCATGGGTCACACCTACCTAGGATTGAACCCATGACTTTATTACCACTCGAGAACTTTAATCACAAGGCTATTAAGGGTATGTTTTCATCACCCTGGGCTTGTGTATGCTCACACATCTGTGCTCCGGTGGATACACTGGGTGTTAGCAGGCCCTGGGAGATCAAGAGGCTAGGCTGCTGAACACCCAGGCCAGACCTGATTGATGACTTGCTCAGTGTGTTCTTTGTCACAGGCCAGTAACCAATGGAAAGTTTTCCAAGCAGTCTCTCTCTACTTTTATAATGGGTGCAGGGGTGGATTCTTACAGCAAAGAGAAAATGTGGGAGGGTAATCACACAGAGAAAATGTGGGAGGGTAACCACACACACTCTGCTATCCTGGCCCATGAGAACGGATACAGTTGTGTTGTTGGCATTAACTTCCCACTTCAATTTTCAGCACAGCACATGTGCCATCTCTCTTGTCCCAGATATGGATGAATTATCAAAATCCACCTTCACCTGACTTTTTTTCCCAACAATTTCTCTATGGCCCATTAGCACACGGCAGCTAAATGGGATTGTCATAAGCGATTTATCTTAAGGAGACTTAAGTAGTATGAAAAGTTCCGCATTACAAAGTTTCAGTCGCATCAGAAAAATAGTATCCAAGACAGATTACAGTGCAACAAGAATATATATTAAAAAAATATATATTTTTATACATGCTTGGACAAGTGCTCATGGAAAAGATGTATCTTTCGCCATTTTTTTGAAAATGGAGAGTGAGTGTACTTCATAGATGGAATTGGGGAGGTCATTCCACCAACGTGATACAGTGAAGCTGAAAGTCCAGGAAAGTGATTTGTTGCCTCTTTGTGGGCACTTGCCACTTATTAGCCGACTGCAGGCTTCTGGTGGAAACATAGCTCTGCAGGAATGATTTTAGATAAGCTGGAGCAGATCAAGTGACTGTTCTGTATGCCAGCTTCAGAGCCTTGAACTTGATACCTGCAGCAACCGGCAGCCGGTGTAGAGAGACAAGGAGTGGTGTAACATGCACCATCTTCGGTTTGTTGAAGACCAGACATGCTGCTGCTGGATTTCGAATCATTTGCAGAGGCCTAATTGTGCATGCTGGAAGGCCAGCAATGAGAGCATTAGAGTAATCCAGTCCTAGTTATGACAAGTGGCTGAACAAGGAGTTGTGTGCATGTTCTGAGAGGAAGGTCTTATTTTTCTGATGTTGTAGAGTGCAAATCTACATGATTGTGCTGTCTTTTAGGTATGATTTGTGAAATTGAGTTGGTTGCCGATGGCTACCCCAAGATTTCTGACCATTTTAAAGGTGATCTTGTAGACGAGCCCAGCTTGAAGGAGATGTTGTGCTCCACAGCAGGGTTGGCTGGAAAGTCGAGGAGCTCCGTTTTTGCTAGGTTGAGGTGCAGGTGATGATCCTTCATCCAGGCTGAAATGTCTGCCAAACAGGCAGAGATTCGAGCCATCACCATGGGGTCATTTGGCTGGAAAGACAAGTAGAGCTGAGTTTCATCTGCATAGCAGTGGTAAGAGAACCCATGTGCTTGAATGATGGTTCCCAGTGATGTTGTGTATACAGAGAAGAGAAGTGGTCCAAGGACTGAGCCCTCGAGGTACACCAGTAAGTAGCTGATGTGACTTGGACACCACCTCTCCAGGCTACTATCTCCAGCCAACCTGAGAGATAGTACTTGAACCAGCCAAGCACAGTTCCTGTGATGCCCAGAGTAGAGAGGATGGACATGAGGATCTGATGGCTGACCGTATCAAAGGCTGTAGATAGGGCCAGTAGAATGGATGATCTAGATGCACCTTTCACCTGTCTCAGTGACAGACAGCAGGGCAATCTCGTGGAATGTCCACTGAAAAGTAATCTATTGGACTCCAGTGATTAAATTAATGTCTTAAGCGAAACGATCACGTTGATGAGTCTGATCAATATTTAAGTCCTTTTCACTAGGGATGAGCACGAGTACTCGGCTTTTCAGACATGACAGCAATGATCGATCATGCAAATGATGATGGGTAGTGATCACGCATGATGTGACTTTTCACTTAATGTTTGCTAAACACGTTTTATTATGATTTAATGTAAGAACTTTGACTCGTTAATGGATATTATGTAATAAAAGTGAATGTCACTGACTGTAAACCTCCCTGCCCTGCCTGACATAACACACACCTGCATGAATGTAGATTTCCGCATGAGTTTCCAAGTTAGATGTCTGATATGAATTGTCATTCCATTGCACTTTCCCCAGTTTTTCCCCAGAAAGGTGGAAATTTAGACTCCCAAGTTTAATGGAATGCTTCATGAATCACAGCAACAACAATACAGAACATCGTGGCTTTCCTCACAAGAGCGAACATTTGCTGAAACACACACAGAGCTGGCGAGTGTTTCAAACAGCTAGACAGAGTGCAGCTAAATGGAACACAATGCAGCATCCTCAAAAATGAACTTCAACTTAAAACGCATATTAAAACACAATGGTTATGACGTCTCCTGTTATTTATAAATAGACTGTTCAGACAGTCACTAAAAAAAACTGGTGTTCTCTTACTAAGATTACTACGGTAACCTGAAGGAAGAACAGACAGGCGCGTTGTGCTCATTCTTTCAGAGTTGGGCTGTGAATCTTCACATAATGACAAAATATGATGCATTATATTTTGATTATGCAATATTTTATACATTTTGTAATGTATTATTTTATAACAGCCTATAATAATGAATAGATGGTACACTGGAACAATAAGACTCAATTTACTCGCGTCCATGATGGGACTCAGTTTACTCTGACTCTCATGTGACGTAAGCGTGTTGGCAAGTTCACACGAGAAATTACGTGATACAGATATCCTGCCTGCACAATCAGAATACAAGTGGTCAAGAGACTCAATTTATGACCAGGTCTAAACAGTGATGTGTCTCACTTGTGATTGGAATGCACAAAAGATATCTTACTACCAGGTGTAAACGGGGCTATGTTTCTTGATGTCAAACATCGTTTTGGTTATCAGTGTGTCAACCTTAGAGATTTAGGAAGTGACTAAGTATTCCACACACACTGAATGGTCATTTAGGAATGCAGTCCTGTGTGGTTGTCACACCCAAAATGTATGCATGTGACCTATGAAAAAAAGTCCACATAATAATGATGTGACCTATGAAATGCAAAGAAAAAAATGTGCTCTGTTGGCCAAGCTGATGATTGACACAATTGTGCAAAATAAAAGCCAAGTTATGTAATTACCTTTTATGATTACTCTAGAAGAGCTGTGGTAAGATACATCTGATAAACATTTTATGTTTTTAGCATGGTGGCTCATTTATAGGAAGATTATGTAATTCTTATCATAGATGCATAGATAAAGCTCAGTGTTGATTTACTCTGTGTGCTTTTATTTGTCTAGCAATTATGTGATGTAAAATTATCTTTAGCTTTTACCATCCTAAAGCTGAAGATTATTTTCACATTTGTATGTTTGTTTATATTTTTTGGCTGACTGTATTCTCAAAATCCCCTAATGCCTAGTCTTTGTTTCTTTTCTCTTTCAGGAGCCAATCAAATCTAGAGCGCCACAGCTCCATTTGGAGTATAGATTTTATAAACAGCTTGGAAGTTCAGGTAAGCATTGCAGCCGTTTCAGAATCATGTATTAGATGATTTATGACAAGCCGCCACCTCCTCATCCTGTGTGAGACTGAGCTTCCTTAAACTGTGTGCTGAGAACTATGGGGGCGGTGAACTCCAGCCTTTGATGTGGCTGCTTCACTTATCAGCAGTTTGTGACAGTAAAAAGGAGGGTCTAAGAGATGGGATTGAGATTAACAGGGTATCAGGGGTGAGTGGTTACCCAGGGGAACTCCACACTACACATAAGGCATTGTTACTCGTTCTGTGGATTTGCCGTGTTTGCGTCAGTCTCCAACATATAAAGATGCATTGCGTCTGTTTTTGATCACTGTTGTGTTTAGCCCCTGGGGTTTAGCTAAGAAATATGTTTTTTTTAGCCTATTGGCAATATTATATATATATATATATTATACATTATACATGCATACATACATACAGTATCTCACAAAAGTGAGTACACCCCTCACATTTTTGTCAATATTTTATTATATCTTTTCATGTGACAAGACTGAAGAAATGACACTTTGCTACAATCTAAAGTAGTGAGTGTACAGCTTGTATAACAGCATAAATTTGCTGTCCCCTCAAAATAACTCAACACACAGCCATTAATGTCTAAACTGCTGGCAACAAAAGTGAGTACACCCCTATGTGAAAATGCCCAAATTGGGCCCAAAGTGTCAATATTTTGTGTGGCCACCATTATTTTCCAGCACTGCTTTAAACCTCTTGGGCATGGAGTTCACCAGAGCTTCACAGGTTGCCACTGGAGTCCTCTTCCACTCCTCCATGATGACATCACGGAGCTGGTGGATGTTAGAGACCTTGTGCTCCTCCACCTTCCGTTTGAGGATAACCCACAGATGCTCAATAGGGTTTAGGTCTGGAGACATGCTTGGCCAGTCAATCACCTTCACCCTCAGCTTCTTTAGCAAGTCAGTGGTCGTCTTGGAGGTGTGTTTGGGGTCGTTATCATGCTGGAATACTGCCCTGCGGCCCAGTCTCCGGATCATGCTCCGCCTCGGTATGTCACAGTACATGTTGGCGTTCATGGTTCCCTCAATGAATTGTAGCTCCCCAGTGGCGGCATCACTCATGCAGCCCCAGATCATGACACTCCCACCGCCATGCTTGACTGTAGGCTAGACACACTTGTCTTTGTACTCCTCACCTGGTTTCCACTAACATAATCTTGACACCATCTGAACCAAATAAGTTTATCTTTGTCTCATCAGACCACAGGACATGGTTCCAGTAATCCATGTCCTTAGTCTGCTTGTCTTCAGCAAACTGTGGGTTTCTTGTGCATCTGTCTAGGGGCCTGTCAAGATTTGATCAAAAATGACTTTTTCAAATAGTGATGGTGCTGTTTTTTATATCAGTAATGTCCTGACTATACTTTGTGATCAGTTGAATGTCACTTTGGTGAATTAAATTACCAATTTCTTTCTGAAACGGCTAAATCTGTACATTACTCCTATCTTTTGGCCGCCTGTATGTGTGTGTGTATACACATACACACATATACACGATAGCTCTGTGAATCTCAAAAGGTTGTGTTTAATAAGTAAATATATAAAATGCACGCGCAGCTCCAGTGGGTTATTGAATGGCGCTGCTCTGTTTACACACATACTCATTGCTAATTTTAACCTTCACACCATGCGCAATACTCACGAACATCTCGGATGTAGATGCTCAATAATTTGGTTCGCTTATAATATGCATTTAGAACATGTTTTTTTTTTTTTTTTTTTTTTTACCAGACTTTCAATAAGTGAATTAAACTACTGTGAACTTGCCTACAAACAGACACATACAAGACTTCCTGGAGAGTTCAGAATGTCAAATAAAAGCGTTAGGTTTTAAAAAGTTATAGGTCACGGAAAGACTCGCAGAATTGTGAACTCTGTAGCAGGGTTTATTGAACAGATGATTGAAACATTGTGAGTAAATCCAGTTGAGCAGAGTGGCAAACAGCAGGTGAGTAATATCCAGACATGGTATAGACACGATGAAAAGATAACTCACAACAGTCTTATGATACTTGCAGGCAATAATGAAGACAGGTACAGTCAGGCCAATAAATATTGGGACATCGACACAATTCTAATCTTTTTGGCTCTATACACCACCACAATGGATTTGAAATGAAATGAACAAGATGTGCTTTAACTGCAGACTTTCAGCTTTAATTTGAAGGTATTTACATCCAAATCAGGTGAACGGTGTAGGAATTACAACAGTTTGTATATGTGCCTCCCACTTTTAAGGGACCAAATGTAATGGGACAATTGGCTGCTCAACTGTTCCATGGCCAGGTGTGTGTTGTTCCCTCATTATCCCATTTACAAGGAGCAGATAAAAGGTCCAGAGTTCATTTCAAGTGTGCTATTTGCATTTGGAATCTGTTGCTGTCAACTCTCAATATGAGATCCAAAGAGCTGTCACTATCAGTGAAGCAAGCCATCATTATGTGTAGTTAGGGGTTTGTGTTTCTTTACATATTAAAGAGTACTCCCAATTTGTGTGCACAATAATGTACAAATGTTTTAAACCGATTATGCAAAAAAACAACACTTGTGATGGTATTGGATTAAGATTGTATCGGCCGATACTGAGATTTCTGATATTGGAATCAGATCGGAAGAGAAAAAGTGGTATCGGTGCATCCTTAGTGAATACCCTTTCTAGAACAGTATTTCCGGTTGACCGTAGTTTGTTTTAATAATTGCAAATCGATTTTCGGCCAAATCGCTCAGCCCTAATATTGTGTATATTCAATATATTGCCCAGCCCTAGTCTTGTTTGCCCATCTATCTCCGCTGCTTATCATTTCTGTAAGATCTTACTTATTGCGTAATGGCTCATAAATGCGTCTTCCCCATCTTGGAAATAAATTATCTCTTGCTTTATGAATAAGGGTATATTGGATTAAATCTGAGTTTTGGGGTTTGAGCGCTACCCCTAGCCATTTCTATTGTAATTACCATACATGTTACAGAGACAAAAGGCTGAACTTTGATCCATTGAAGCCCTTGAATGAAAAGGATGAGCAGCTTGTACAAATCCTTGGTGCATCCATCCATCCATTTGATCACTGGCCCGGAAGCTTGACTGGCATGAATCCCCACTCGCACACAAACATTAACATAAGTGCATCTCTTATTCACATTGACACGTAGCCACCACTCACACACTACCACTCTGCAATGCTATGATCTCATTCACTGAGATCACATGTCTCCAGACCGGGATCTGATCCCCTGCCAGCTCACTGGAGCCAGTGCTGCTGCCGCTGCAGCATTAATAGCCAGCAGGGCAGGCCCACTATATTTATAGCTACACGACTCTTCATGGCTGGGTTGCCATTATCGAATGTCCAGCACGTGACTGGTTCCTCATGAGAAGAAAGCATTATCTCTAATAGTGCACTAAGAGAAAATAAACATTGCCTCCCATCATGTTTAGGTTGGTACTGCTGTTATGATCTAGCTTTGGTTGAAATTATATCTTTCACAAAGCTGAAGGGAGGAACCAGGAAATAACTGGTCCTGTTTGTTTGTCTTTTGTCTATTCATTCTGATACTTTTTGTTATTGCATCAGATATTCTCGGGTTTATTCCATTGACAATTCTGTGATTTTATTGACTATTTTGTCTTTTATTGACAGAATGTACAGATTTTGTATCTGTAAAAATTGTAAACAACTTGTATAATCTTTGTTTACATTTTTTAGTTGCATCTTAAAACATTAACTTTGAAATTGGCTCTTCTTTTGCTTGGTTGCTTTGGATTGATTATTTAACTTGTGGTTCAGAGAGTGGTAGTGTCTTCCCATTTTTCTGGTGCATATAATTCATCCTGAGCCTAGGTCCAAGACCCTAAACACAGGATACAGACCCGGGATATAGCCTACTGATATGCTGAGACGGACAAAAGACCACTTGGCTTTGAATATGAGATGGATCACTTTGGTCTTGCACAACCTTGCCTTCGGATGATGCATTACCATGACTTCATAGTGAACTTTGCTTTGTCATACAAAGAATTGCATTTAATGATTTAATTGTCAAGCTGAATACATATTCATCTTTAGTTTGTTCATGTTGAAACATAGCATATGTAGAATTACTTTAATCATATTTTAAATATGAATAATTGTCTAAAATATGTATTTTTTTTTTTATCCATGTTAGTCTTAGTCCACTTTCAATTCATAGTGTTGTTTTTTTTAACCCATCCAAGCTAAATATTATATTGAATTATATTATTATAATTATTATTTATTACAATGTTATTTTGCCAAATACATTTTTTGCCCTAAATTCTTGACAATCACATAATTTGTATCATTACTAGTAAAACTGAGTGATTTGCAATCACAATGTACATGAAGCCACATTTAAGCCTTGTTTATATTTTATATTTTATACACACACACGAGGATGCATTTATACTTCTTTGAGTGCAGTTTTCTTTAAACTTGTTTCAAATAATTTCATTCAGGCTATTATGTAATAACCGTAATATGTAACCAAACCAGAACCTCCAGCTTTCCAGCTTAAAATACTTTTAGAAGATCTATCCTTGTGTAGAATGTTTTAAACAAGGTGTTTTTAAAGCCTTTAACAGTAAGCCCCCTGTGAGACATGTGGGACATGTTAGGATGTAAGGTCACTGAGAAAATCAAGCAAACATGCAAAGTGATCAGGGGACAGATGCAACCCAATGTTACAACTGTACCCACTGCATAAGGAACATGGTGGCAAATGTTCTTTCTAGAGTTTTGTAAGATTGTTTTCAGTCAGAAACATTTGATAAGCCAGACAAATTAATTAATAAATTAATTGGTAGAAAGACAGATATACACTCACCGGCCACTTTATTAGGTAGACCTGTACATCTACGTATTTATGCGATTATCTAATCAGCCAATCCTTATTCTGATGGTTGAACAATAACTGAAGCTCCTGACCCATATCTGCATGATTTTATACAATAAATGGCTAGCACGCGATTGGCTGATTAGATATTCACATGAATAAGTAGATGCACAGGTGTACCTATTTGAGTGGAAGGTGAATGTATATTATAGATAGATAGAAAGATAAATGGAATATACAGTACTGTGCAAACGATTTAGGCACTTAAGAAGGTATTTATATCTTCAGCTTTAGTGTGTCAATAGGAAAAATACATTTTATACTCCCAAACATTACTTTTGCAAATAGAAGAGATTAGAATAGAAGAACAGGGCAACAACTGTGTCCAGGTGTACCTAGGAGAATTGGGGCTGTTTTAAAGGCAAAGATGGCCACACCAAATATTGATTTAGCTTTTTATGTTTACTGGACTTTGTATGATGTTCAGTGATAAATTAAAACTATTTATGGCATTATTTTTGAAGACATCCACACTATGCAACATATTTCACAAGTGCCTAAAACATTTGCACAGTACTGTATATGATAGATAGATTGATTGATTGATTGATTGATTGATTGATTAAATAAAACATTATGCAATGAAAATGTTTTTGCTAAGTATATTTAGTCCAACAATATGATTGTAAATGTGTATTTTCTGTTTGTTTGCATTAGGGATGCACTGATGCGATACCTGGATCGGTATCGGCTCCGATGCGGAAGCTATTAGATGGATCGGGTATCGGTCCGACTAGCCCGATCCAAATCCGATACTGTGTGTTAGTCATGTTCCTTACTGTCAAGCTCAAAAAATGACATAAGAGTAGTTCGTATGACTCATGCATTTTATTCAAAGCCACTTGAAGACGTGCAATATCTCTGTGAATCACAAAAGGCTGTGTTTAATAAGTAAATATATAAAATACTGCTCCAGCGCATCATTGAATGGCACTGCTGTTTACACACACACTCGTGGCTATTTTTAACCTTCATGTGGTGCGCAATATTTTAGTGCTACTAACGAAAAACATCTCGGATGTAGATGCTCAATTCCTACAAACAGTCATACTAACAGGACTTCCTAGAGAGTTCAGAATGTCAAAATAAAAGCGTGAGGGTTTAAAAGTTTAAGGTACATGATTGAGATGTTACTATTATAATATATTATTATTATCATTTGTTTACTAATTATAAGAATATTTAAGTTGAAAGTATATTTCAATGAAGTTAGGCCTAATGCCCTATTTAGCACATTACAAATGAGAGTTACAACTGTCAGGTTTGTTACAACAGTAACAAACTGTTACAGTTGTTACAAATGAACTTCTTGTCTTCACACTAATTGTGTAAAATAGGAACAATGTATGGATGTTTTTGACATTTATTTTGTTGGTAGACTGATAAAGGTATCCCAGGTGAAAAAAGTGCATGTTTATTCTGATCTGTATTTTTGCATTATTGCAAGTGTTACAACTGTACTATGTCTACCCTACGATATCCAAGTGAATAATACATTTTGCCAATGCAAAATGTCAAAATATTTCTTCCACTAAAAACAGTAGTACATTCTGGCCACTTATTTGAAGTTTTATCAGGTTTTGTCCTACGATCTATTAAGCTGGACTATGGGCTAAGCTGTTGATTTAAATTTATATTCACAATGCATTTTTATTTGATTTATTTATCGTTTGATTTTACTTGGTGAATTTATCTTCATTCTCTACACCTCCCCTGACACTCTGATGCCTGCAAGGGTAGGTGCACCCTTAGTTTGAAAACTGGTCTTAAGCCATAGGAGAACCTTTTTAATCATCAGCTAAAGGAGGTTGTTAATTCAGAGTCCAGTTCATGTTAGGCTGCCTCTCTGGGCTCACAAGCATATTCTGATGTCACAATATTGCTTTTATCATGAATAGGATCTCTTTTCTCTTTCAGTATAGTTTTAACTTGAATGTCTTACAATTTTTATGCTTCAATCAATTATTTAAAGCGTGAGCCCAGCTTTAAAGTGCAATGAAGGAAATAAAATTGCTATGCTACGATCGTTTGGTTTGTGATAAATTGCTTAATTTAAATGTTTAATTACTACTGTTCTCCTTATTAAAGCCTTTTTGAGTTATTTTGAGGTGTTTGTTTGGAGATTCATGGTGCGGTTTGTTTTGTGGCTAGTAATATTTCAGACAGTTATTCTCAATCCCTGAGGTTTATGTATAAAAGGGTCATGCACCATCATGTGGATACAGTAGGCAAGATAATGCAAGCCCTCTCATCTCCTGATTCTCACTGGGACCTGTGCCGGACGGAACGATCATGTTTCAGCCCCTGAATCTTCTCCACTGTCCAGCTAATGGAATCAGGGTTTTTTTGTTCTCTAGCTGTGTGCTGAATCTTTAATATGCAGCTTGCACTGTGCTGGCACGGTCAGGCATGTGTGCTAAATTTTGAGATCCCAGTGTGTCTGCTCTCAGAGGACATGTGTTTGATGAACAATGAGTTGTGTTGTTTTCTATCGAGCTCTGTTAGTGATGTGAGAGTGGAGGGTTTTGAATGTTGAGAAACACAGAAAATCTTGTTCCATTTTAGTTGACGTCATGAATGGTGAAACTCATGAGCGTTAATTAGGTTATATGCAGATAATGTTAAATAATCTTTTATGCTTGATAAACATTCTTTGATTAATAATTTAAGTTTTAGTAAATGTAATATGTTTTTCATAATTAATTTGACTTGATTTGTATATCTAGAGCTATCAGTACTAGGATTTTATTGTTCAGTGGATAATTACATGGATCTGTAACCTTAGGCAGAATGACTGATTGGTTTCATGGTGAAGTTTTCGCCTTCAATTCAATTTTATTTTAATAAACAAAGAGTGCATCTGAACGTCAGTGGATGTTTATCATGAGCATTTTATCTGTACAGGAGCTCGAGCTGTGCGACAGCTGTGCCCAGTCGCCATCTTAAAACAGCCGCAGTGAGCACTCATTATAACATGAATAAATAACAAACTCCAGCACTGGAACGGCACTTATTATAACAAACAAAAACGAAAAATGGAAACTTCTGCTAAAATATTGTAAATGTTTCTTCTGTATTAGACTCTTACCTGATGAAAGCTATTTCAAAATCTGGTGGGGAGGACTACCAAAATGGAGTCGTGAGTTTGAATCCAGGGTGTGCTGAGTGACTTCAGCCTGGCTTCCTAAGTAACCAATTGGCCCGGTTGCTAGGATGGGTAGAGTCACGTGGGGTACCTTCCTTGTGGATGTTATTAGGTGGTTCTCGCTCTCGATGGGGTGCGTGGTGAGTTGTGCGTTGATGCTGCGGTGAATAGCATGAGCCTTCACAGGTGCTAGGTGTCTGCAGAAACACAGCTCAGCAAGCCGCGTGATAGACTGTCTCAGAAGTGAGGCAACTGAGATTCGTCCTCCTGTTAAGCCATTTGGGAATAAACTTAAGTAATATAAATATCAAGATATATATAATATAAATATCAATATTTATTGGTAAGTTGACTGCCCAGTGCATCACAGATCTTTTGTTGTGCAGTTTTTTTCATACTGCATGGATAAATTGGATTCTGTTCTTCCTTTCATAAGCTTGCTGTCTGGTTTTGTTATAATTATTCAAATATATCATTCCTTCACTTCTATTTGAACATTTAAAAACCTGTGATTGCCTTGTTTACAATTCAAAGGAAGTGTTTCAACCGTGCATGGTAGTAATTATCGTCCCTCTGATTGCCAAGTTGGCGTTGGGCTTAAACTTCAGATTTGGTACTTTGATGAGTCAGATTCTTGGCTGCACTGTTGCCGTGGGCACATCCGTCATCACTGTGGTTTCCAAACAGATCCGGCTGGCTAAAGTGCAGGCAGGTGTGTGCGCGTGTTTTGCACCCCCCACCCATAGGAATGACGTTTGGCTTATCAGGTAAATCCTTCCATAATCCTCCCTGGAGCTGGTATTTCCTTGGTTTGCTGTCAGTATGTATGTGTCTCTACTTTTAACCATTGTGAAGAATCTTTAGCACACACACACACACACACACAAGCTTTTGCACAGAATTTAATGAAAATGCTGGCAGTGTGAATTGTGTGTCCTTTTTGTGAAGTCACAGCAACACTTTTTTTGGGGGATTGAATCAAAAATATAATCCTGCACAACATCTGTTATTTGTACCAGACTATTTGCTTTGGCCTAAAAGAGTGGTGCATAACGATGCACATTCAGCAGTGTGATGATTTGTTTTAGTGTGCCATATATCATTAGCAGCGTTTGTGGCTGCAAAATTAATGATGTCAAAGTCGCAGTAGACCTGCTTGGAATTTATTTGCGCCTCTAGAATTCCCCTGAAATCTCTGCAGATTTATACACAATTCTTACCCATCATTCATGATGTACCCTGCTTGCATGTTTAATGTATATATTTTTTGCTAAATGTATATACATTTTATGTACAAATATATTTGATTTACAAGTTTTTATTTTTGCAGTCTGGTTACACCAACATATATAATTTACATACTTTTTCCAACATTTTGTGTTTTCGCTTTTGTTTTTCTTTTCAATTTTTTACTTCTAAAAAGTACACCTAACACCGTAATGTTTCCGAGCTCATTTCAAATCACATATAATTTGCAGTTTGTCCAAATTCATGATTTACTCTTTCACCAATAAGCTATATTTTTTCCGTGCAGTCAGTGAGGAGAAATAAAAATATATAACTGACTATTTATATTTAATGTATTATTTGGCAGTGCCCAGTTATTCTCACTCTTTGCATTTAATTCACAAGCTTACAAAAAAGTTCAATATAATTTTTTTTTATTTGCATAAGTTATATAAACAAATTCTATGCATTTTTTTCTTAGTTTTGGACTTGAAGCAAATAGTGTTTCAGTCAGCAACAATAGTGTAATGCTCTGCTTCATTTAAAATATTTTACCATATTTAAATCCATTTCACAGAATACTGCCTCAATCTGTGGCAAAATAAGAAAGAAGTGTGCATATTTGGTGTGGACTTAAGTCATCAGCCAGCACCATCACATAGACTGTGCCATGATTCTGGTTGTCTATTCAGGACTATAGCAAAACGTGCTGTGGGGCCTTTACGTATGCGTGTTTGAGAGCTATCTGTTTTACAGCCCTCTGCATACTCTCAGTGAGGGTGAGGAATTCTCTGCTCTAAATGCTTGATGTTGTCTCTCTCCAAGGGTTTGTTAGTCATGTTTTGTTTAAGGTGTTGTAATTAAGGGTCCTATCAGAGACACTTGGCTGTACTGTCTATGAACGGTAAGCAAAACATTTGGTGATGTTGAGTAAATCGTAATACAAATCCATTTCTCTAAAGAAGTATTAAACGCAAATGCATGCTGATCATCAAGCTGGGTAACCCCGCCCAATGTGAATTCTCATTGGTCCAAAATCCAGCTCCACATAACTGTACATTAAGCATCAAATATCTGATTGATTGGTTGTTATTGTTATGTTTCATGCGAGTGTGGTGGACAGAAAAATGTTGCTGGAAACTTAGCTTGGATCCAATGTATATGATCGATACCAACTTACACATCTATTAAATGGACTGTAATTCCATCTCTTACCGCCTTGTTATCATTCATGTCAAATGAAATCATCTACTTCGACTGAAATCCAAAATGTTTAAAACTCAGACTCTGTTAAGTTTGAGATGTTTATAAGTTTGTTTTTCACTGTGCTGATACAGTATGTGCTCTCATCTGTCATTGCAGAGGGAGTTCCTCAGGTTTTCTACTTTGGGCCATGCGGAAAGTACAATGCTATGGTTCTGGAACTGCTTGGGCCTAGTCTGGAGGACCTGTTTGACCTCTGTGACCGCATCTTTTCCCTCAAGACCGTCCTAATGATAGCTATTCAACTGGTAAGCATGTGGTCAGACAGCCAGATAGCCTCATTCAGCAATTTTGGCTTGTAATAAATGTTTAGTATTTCTTTGGCTGCAGTGATTTTCAAATAATTTCTTGGAATCATTCAGCATTGTCTGTTTGGTTTTTATTTATTTGTTTTGTTTTTGGTTCCAAAATGTTCTGACCTCCCTTCCTTGTTTTTTCAGATAACACGGATGGAATTCGTTCACACTCGGAGCTTGATATACAGAGACGTCAAGCCAGAGAATTTCTTGGTGGGGCGGCCGGGCTCCAAGAGGCAGCACACCATTCATATCATCGACTTCGGGCTTGCCAAAGAATACATAGACCCTGAGACCAAAAAACACATCCCATACCGAGAGCATAAGAGCCTGACTGGCACTGCCCGATACATGAGCATCAACACACACTTGGGGAAAGGTGAGTTCAATGTCCTCACAAAAAAAACAACTTTTCTTTTCCTTAGTAAAACCTTGAATGGTGGTGAGTCATCACCACCTTTGTGTTTCCTAAGTGATTTACTGAACTTTTTTTTCCCACCTCAATAAAGGTCACTGTTCATGACCTCACTATCAGAAAGACACTTGATCTCTCAGGGAAAGGAGCAATCAAAAAAGTAACAACTCACCTTAAATTTGTATCCTGATTTCCTCTTTTTTTTGTGTATATCTCATGCTAAATTGTTTCAGGTATGAGTACAAAATGTAACGACACAAAGGCAATCTGAGTAAACACAAAATACAGTTTTAAATGGTGTTTTTTATTAAATCAAAAAAGTTATCCGATACCAACTGTGAAAAAAAAACTAAAAAAACAAGAGCATTTTCCCTTAGTTACTAAATTCCTAAATCTATGAAACTGCATTGATAACTGGGTTCAGCTGGACTAGACACATGCATGCCTGATTACTGCCACCCCTGTTCAATCAAAACATCATATAAATATAACTTTTCCAGCAGCATGAAGTTGGCTAAATATCTCAGCCAGTAGCACACTATGCCAATGTCGAAAGAAATTCCAGAAGAGATGATGAAGGTGGTGATTGAAATGTATTAGTTTGGGAAAAGTTACAAAGCTCTTTTAAAGGCTCTGGGACTCCAAACAACCACAGTGAGAGCTATTATCTTCAAATGGAGAAAACTTGGCACAGTAGTAAACCTTCCCAGAAGTGGCCGACCTTCCTAAATTCCTTGACGAGCACAGCGACAACTCATCCAGGAAGTCACAAAAGAGCCAAGGACAACATCCAGGGAACTGCAGACATTTTTCACCTCAATAAAGGTCACTGTTCATGACCTCACTATCAGAAAGACAATTGGCAAAAATGGCATCATTGGAAGATAAACACTGCTAACACAGAAGAACATTAAGGCTTGTCTAAATTTGACCAAAACACCTTGATGATCCTTAAACCTTTTGGGAGAATGCTTTGTGGTCTGATGAGATGAAAGTGGAACTGTTTGGAAGACAGGAGTCCTGTTACATCTGGCATAAACCAAACACAGAGTTCCACAAAAAGGACATCATACTTACGGTCAAACATTTTGGTGGTAGTGTGATGGTGTGAGGATGCTTTGCATCGTCACGTCCAGGGCGACTTGCCATAATTGAGGAAAATATGAATTCTGCTCTCTACCAGAAAATCCTAAAGGAGAATGTCTGGTCATCAGTACATGAGATGAAGCTCAAGAACAACTGGGTTATCTAGCAATACAATGATCCAAAGCATAGAAGTCAGTCCACCTCTGAATGGCTCAAAAGACACAAAATTAAAGTTTTGCAGTGGCCTATTTAAAGTTCTGACTTAAACCCCATTGAGATGCTGTGGCAGAAACTTAAACAGCCATTTCATGCTCGAAAACCCTCCATTGTGGCTGAACTAAAGCAGTTCTGCACAGAAGAGTGGGCCAAAATTACACCAGAGTGATATGAAAGACTGATCTCCATTTATCGGAAGCAATTTGTCACAGTTATTGCTGTTAAAGGTGGCACAACCAGCAATTTAATTTAGGGTGGCAATTACTTTTCGTGAGTGATGAGCTGTTGGATAACTTTTTTTGCTTCAATAAATACAATTATCATAAAAAAAAAAACTGTATTTTTTGTTTACTCAGGTTGCCTTTGTTATATGTTTTATGTTGTTTGAAGATCTGAAAAAATGTAGTATGAAATATACACTGAAATAGAAGAAATCAGAATGGGGAAATTATTTTTCACTGCACTGTACCTTTTCATGAGTGATTCATATTTATGTAACCAGGGAGGGAAATTAACACCCACCACCAGTCAAGTGTAGCTACCTTTTGTGCAATAGCAGTGATTTTCCTTATAGACAGGCAATCCGTAAGATGTCTTGAATTGACATATTGACAAAATAAGATGTGACTATCTTATTGGATGCTTTTTTGGGGGGATATTCAGTTGTGCTTGAATTGAAAAATTGCAATGAAATTTGAAAATGACCAGTCCCAGTGGCTAGTTCACAAAAACGTTCAAGGTGCTCTCTGTGAATTATTTATTGCTAATTGATACACATCTAAACAGAAGGAAATGAAAAAAGTAGAACATTTTTAATAAATATGTTTAATATGATTCTAATCATATCAGTCTTGGAGAAAAAGCCGTTTTATTGGTGCTACATATGGTGCTGCATGCACATTCATGAGCACCACCATGTTAAGATCATATGACTAGCCAAATATTGCTCTCTTTATCTCAATAATCCTCTATAATTGGACTTGCAGAATAAATGAAAAAAAAAATGAAAACATTCGCCTTTTATTTTTCACCCTGTATAACCCTTTTGATTATGCAGTTTCTAATGTATCAGTCTGATTGTATAGCAAAAAATGTTGGCAACCTGTAATATTAGTAACAATGTTGTTTTTGTTCTATCAGAACAAAGCAGAAGGGACGACCTGGAAGCACTGGGCCATATGTTTATGTATTTCCTGAGAGGCAGTTTGCCTTGGCAGGGCTTGAAGGTTTGCATTTCCTCTTTTTCTAAACAATGTATTTGTCAACTGAAATTTTGCTTAATTTCCCTGCCTCAATTATGTAGGTGTATGGTTTTGACCTTGCAACCTTTCTTTGTGCTGGATTTTTTTAAAGGTATAGTACACCTTAAAAAAATCAATCATCATTTGATAATTTACTCACATTTAATCTGTTCCAAACCCATATAACTTTTTTCTGTGGAACACACAAGGCAGAATGACAATTCACTTTCATTGTATGGGAAAAATATGTAATAACAGTGAATTGTGACTGAGACTATCATTATGCTTAATCTTCTTTTGTGTTCCACTGAAGAGGGTAATACAAGTTTGGAAGGTGAGTAAATTATGACAGAATTCACATTCCTTTATTCACTAGTTGCAGTAGTGTCTTTTTGTTCCTTGCACATGTAACTGAGAAAGTGTGATGACATGGCAACAAATGCAAATATCAGCTGCTCTTGTTTGACCAGAGCATGTGAGCGAAGCAGAGCGGTGCTCACACTTAACAACCCGCTCCATGTGTGTGCGCTCCGCTCAACCACTCACGGCCCAAGCGGACCTCTGCTCAAGTACCACTCACGCTCACCGGTAAAAAAGCGTTCGCTCAAATCCTGCTCCGACATTACATTTATCTGTAGTATATTTGGTTCCAAGCACGTACACAGAGGGTAGCTATAGTGGCCCAAGCAACTGCCCCTTTGCCCGCATGGGCTGAGGTGCCCCTCTGGGTGAAATATAGACTATAGGCCAACATTTATCAAATGATTAGTTATGTAAACATCTGAAATGATGTGATTTGTAGTGTTGTTTTTGTATATAAAATCTCGCTGTATATTTTGGACTGGTTTACAACTGCTCTTAGATAATCCGTCTACTAGAGCTTTGTTATCATTTGTAATCAATTAAATATTTCTCTGTTAGCACATATGTTATTGAACATCTTCAAATAATGCCTTAAAAAATGTTATTCTAAATTACCTTTATTTACTTTAAAATTTAAAAGTGATAAAACATATGTGCGTTGGCACAGAAACTCGCATATGCCCAAATATGCGCTTTTCAGTTTAAACTGGACCCGAGTGATACAACCGACCCAGAAAAATCTTTTCAACTTTAAAGTTTGTTTGAGTCCTTTATGGCAATAATGAAAACACGGGCTGATACCAGGAAAAATATATTTTTTACATAATTACATAGTTACATATTTAACATAGTTCAATGGAAAGGAGGAGATGAGAACCGGCTTGACAATATAAATAAGTTTAATTGGAAACTGAACCAAAAAGACAAACGCACACAGGTGTCAGACCGCTGTCTGTAACTCTCACTCTCTCGCACTGCCATCTCTGGTCACCCTTATCCCTCTCGGGCTTCATCAGCCTAATTAGGGGCCAGGTGTGTCATGACCCAGCTCCGCCCTCCGCCCTGCCACAATATATATTATATGAAATCATGTTTAATGATCCTAAAACAAATACAAATTATTTAATTCACAAATGAAAGTTAAGGTGGGGATTTGGCTTTGGGAAACTGACCAGTCATTATATGCCAGTTTATCCCAAAGCAAAAATTAAAAGCAACAGCTAATTCTGCTATGAATTTCTCTATACGAGAGTGAAAATCTTTACTTATCAAATGCTCAATTGTACAATAAAGGCATGAAAGCAAAATGCTTCGCCTGCAAATTAGGACACACTGATCTGCAAGATCATGCATGTTTATTATTTTTGATGTAGGGATTTTTTTTGTGTTGCCGGGATTCAAGGAAAAATGCTTTGCCAATATACAGTATTATTAAGCTTACATATTCAATTGAGGGTGATCTAACGTTCGCAATCCTGCAGAACCAGGCCTGCATCTAGCTGGCACCTGCACTAACATGTTTGTGTAGCTTATCCTCGTGCTCGCTGGCAATGTGACACTTTTCCAAAGTGGATTCCAAAAGGAATATTTGCTAATTCACAGTCTTTTCACACTCCCTTTTGATTTCTTCGTTCTTAACTTTGATTTATACTTTGCATTTTTTTAGGCTATAAGGTTTGCAATGTCACTAAAACAATGTTAGAGCTCCATAATCTCAGGCCTATTGCTTATTTTGCACATTCCTAAACCAGCATATCAGGAAGCGAGTGGGTTGAGCGAGCGGCACCGAGCGGCCTGAGTGAGTGGAGCGGTACCTTCAAAAAGGCTCTCTCCGCTCAGGTGGAATTATCACCACTCTGCTCACATGCTCTGTGTTTGACTTCAGTTGTTCAGCCATGTGCCATAGAGGAGCAGCATGATAATAAGTCACATGGCCATTTCCTTTAATGCAACTGCTTTTTGTGCATCATTGTCTATTCAAGAAAACTAGCCTGAGGCTCAATCTTGCCCTGGACTTGTGTGTTGCATGTGTTTAATTAAATTTGGATTTTTGTCTTTCATGGGAGTATTGTGGGTGGGAAATCACAAATTTCTAATTTTTCTGAAACAGGCAGATACATTGAAAGAGCGCTATCAAAAAATAGGGGACACCAAACGGGCTACACAGATCGAAGTTCTGTGTGAAAGTTTTCCAGGTTAGTGCCATTTATTTGGTGACATTTTTGTATTTAACCAGGACTTGGCTGTGTGTGTGTGTGTGTGTGTGTGTGTGTGTGTGTGTGTGTAGATAGATAGATAGATATACACAGCTCTGGTGAAAAAAACACTCAAACTATCAGTTTCTCTGGATTTACTATTTAGAGGTGTGTGTTTGAGTAAAATGATCATTTTCATTTTATTCTACAGTATAAGGTACTTACAACATTTCTCCCAAATTCCAAATAAAAATATTTTCATTTAGAGCATTTAGTTGCAGAAAATGACAACTGGTCAAAATAACAAAAAAAGATATGCCATGTTTTCAGACTTCGAATAATGCAAAGAAAACAAGTTCATATTCATTTTTAAGCAACACATTACTAATGTTTTAACTTCGGAAGAGTTTAGAAATCAATATTTGGTGGAATGACCCTGATTTTTCAATCATGGCTTTCATGCGTCTTGGCATGCTCTCTACCAGTCTTTCACAATGCTGTTGAAGGCTTGTGGCCATACATCTTCCTCTTGTTCACATTCCAGAGGTTTTCAATGGGGTTCAGGTCTGGAGATAGGGCTGGCCATGACTGGGTCTTGATCTGGTACCCCTCCATCCACACCTTGATTGACCTGGCTGTGTGGCATGGAGCATTGTCCGTGTGTGTGTGTGTGTGTGTGTGTGTGTGTGTGCGTGTATTTATCACTTTGTGGGGACCAAATGTCCCCATAAGGATAGTAAAACCCGAAATTTTTGACCTTGTGGGGACATTTTGTCGGTCCCCATGAGGAAAACAGCTTATAAATCATACTAAATTATGTTTTTTGAAAATGTAAAAATGCAGAAAGTTTTCTGTGAGGGTTAGGTTTAGGGGTAGGGTTAGGTTTAGGGGATAGAATATAAAGTTTGTACAGTATAAAAACCATTATGTCTATGGAAAGTCCCCATAAAACATGGAAACACAACATGTGTGTGTGTGTGTGTGTGTGTGTGTGTGTGTGTGTGTGTGTGTGTGTATACTGTGCAATGCTAGAAATGGTTCAGACAGAACGGGATTCATGAAGAGGAAGAAAGTGTCATTTAAGTAGTGTTCTTAGCCACAATGCGACACTAACTGCAGTTTTTTATGGTTTCTGAGAAACATTGCCACTTTACCTTACAATTCAAATGATTTGCGAACACAGGTGCATGTATTGTCTTTTTAATAATGGCTTTGAGTGTGGCTCATCCGTGTTGAAACTATACATTTTACACTATTAGTTTACCATTGTAAATCTTTTATTTTTCACTCCAGTGTTACAAAATATGAAGCAGTTTTTGCACTGATGCTGGACTTACCCTTTTGTTATGAATAAGCTTATCTTATCAAGTTACAAATAAAAAGAGAAAATAATCAAATGAGTACCTTTCATTTGGAAAGCATTTAGTCATCCATTTAGTTAAATACCCAAAGCTCATCATTACCACATGATTATTTAAGACATGAACTACCATTTCATCCAGCAAAAACAACTATATTTTGAACTATACTATTACAGTGATATAAAATTATTCTGTTACACTTAAAAATAAGGTTCCATTCGGTAACATTATTTAATGCATTAGGTATCGCAAACAAACAATTAACATTGTATTGTTTTCAGCATTTATTAATATTTGTTAATAAAAATAAAATTGTTAATTGTTAGTTCATAGTGTATTAACTAATGTTAACAAACACAACTTTTGATTGAAAACATTTATTAGTATATGTTGACATCATTAACATTTAAAGGTGCAATATGTAACAATTTTCATGTAATGTTCGCCTGTGTGAACGGCTTGTAACGGAACTTAAAAAATTAGCCCTTCCCGGACTTCCTAGGTTGCCTATTAAAGCCTGTAGACTGATGTTCATGCGAAAGGAGCGGGTCGCTTTTGCCAGGAAAATATAAAGGATGTGACGTTTATGCGCGCTCCCGAGCGCTTTGTCTCCGTAATAGCTTCTCTTCTGCGTCAACAGACAGTCTGCAACACTAGGTAACGTTACCTTACAGATGGAATCCAGCAAATGTCCTGCTCCCAGCACAACACCGACTCCTACATGAACTCTGAGTAAGCCAAAAATGCAAAAAACATTTATCTACTGAATACAGTCTAGCGAAAACTAGAGTGAACATCGGCAGAGCATTTGATTCCTGTAGGGACCTTCATTAGTTTTTGGGGATCAAAACCGACCCCGAATTGGCGTTCTTCTTATTGGACAGGTAAATTTACATAACTCCAAAGCTTGTGAAATATAGTGCCATTAGGATTGATCTGTTTAATTTTAGCTAACATGATCTTGCCTGCTAACATTGACAAATTACGACCTACCTTGCTTTGTAACTTTGAAATAATTTCAAAAATCTTCTCTTTATACTAAAAATCAGGTATACAGGATGAATTTAAGCAAATGCGCTGGTTTCTTATTCATAGGACAACATATGACATACAAAACATACAATAGTGCAACATAACAGTTCAACAGTAAACTGTCTGGTATAGTTCGGTAGTATGTAGCTCTATGTGTGTATCGGTATGTTATGTTAGCTGAAAAGTAGTTTCAGTTTAGTCTCAAAATTTGTAGTAAAACAATCATAACTGTGTACTTCTAATTATGCTAACTCATCTGTCAGCATGATGCCAGTGAATCACGTTCAGTCTCTGTACATTATGTCATTGTTTTGGATGCTTGCACGCTCGCTCATGTCCCTATGGAGTGTGTGCACGAGCAACTTGTAGATGTCTGCAGTTCACTTAATGACCACAGGTGTCATTAATAACAAGGGTTTCTGAATCTTACATACTGCACCTTTAACAAAGATTAATAAATGTTTAAGAAGTATTGTTAATTAATTTTGATAACTAATGTTTACAAGTGGAACCTTATTGTAAAGCGTTACCAATTATTGATATTGTGATATAATATTTTAGTCATACTATCCACCTCAGACATAAATACTATGGTGTGTGAAGCATTCCAGTGAACCAGCTATCAACAAATAAATGTCTGTTACTGTTCACTCACTGCAGATGAGATGGCCACCTATCTGAGATACGTGAGAAGACTGGACTTCTTTGAGAAACCAGATTATGATTACTTGAGGAAGCTCTTCACAGACCTTTTCGACAGGAACGGCTATGTCTTTGATTACGAGTACGACTGGGTCGGCAAGCCTCTAGTGAGTGTTTGTTTCCTTCGCAACCACTTCCTTTGTTCTTTTCTCATGAACTTCTACAAACACCTTTGTCATGCTGCGTTGGGTATATTGAAAGTAAATGCGTTTGTGTGAGATGCTGTACTTGGTAAACTGTAAGATCATTGTTTTCTTTGACAGCCTACACCTATAGGCCCCATCCCCACAGACACACCTCAGCCCAGCAGCAGGGACAAAGCACAACCTCAGACCAAAAACCAGGTAAGTGTAGTATACACATTAACTGCTTAGTGGATCTCCTTAGGTAAGTGCAGGACATAACTTCAATACTCTAGCTTGGTGCGAGATACCTGGTGTATGTGATGCACTTATTGTGGGGTGCTTTGATCGTGCAGTCAATTATTTTTGTTACTGCATGACAATTTTGGATGTCAGGTGACAGGTCAGATGACTAGTGACACTCTGGAAAGTTGTCAGAGGAGTTACTCAAGTTTTACATGGTATTGAGGTTGTGCGATTCAATCTCTGAATATCCTGCAGTATGATGGGGATGGAGGGCTGGTTAGTTGAGCCTTGCTCAGTGTAAACAAATCTGGTTTGTTTGATAAGTATTTTAGTTTGTCGTTTGGTAGACTTTTTTGGTTTTAAAACTTCAGGTTTGTGACTTGATGTATTTTTTTTTAGTTTCAGCTGAAGGTTTAATAAAGTCTTGTTGACTAATTTCTAATTTAGTTTTAATGGGGATGGGCCAACATGTTTATGTGCAGTCAACTTTTTATAATTTGTTTTTAAGCTTTAACATTTTTTTTTTTGTGTGCTAATAAGAGGATACATTTAGAGACGCAACTTTTCTGAGACAGTTTTAGCATGTTGACAGTGTAATGGGGAACCTTCCCTTTTTAAGCACACCACTACAGTCATCAAAATACAGATTTCAGAAAAAACACAGAATGCAGAAATTGCCTTCTGAGAGTATTATTCACGTATTATGGATAATATGTAGGTCTCCATTGTTTTGTTAGGATTATGATGGTTTTGTGCAATAAAAGCTAGTTATTTAGATCAGTGGTTCTCAACCAAGGGCCACGGCCCACCCTTGGGCATTAGCAAGCTTAAAAGATGACTTAAAATGACTTAAAGTAAATTAATAATCTATAATTTAGTAATTTAATTTACTATAATACATCGAAAAGTGCTAAGATAGCTAAAATAACTAAACTGACATCATATTTCTTATCTTAATTCAACCACTCTATGCTATAACCGTATTTATTGAAGAACATATAATTCTTGAAACTTCTGTAATCACAAAATTAATTGCATTTATTATTTTAATCTGTTGATGTTCCTAGTTCCTGTTAATAAAATCTGAAAGAATGCAGCTTTGTCATCATGACAACAGAAGTACCAGAGGAAATATAATGGTGTCAAAAAAGGAGTCAAAAAGGTTGAGAACCACTTATTTAGTCTAATTGTTGAATATCTGTCTGTTATCCTTTTGAAGGGCTGTGCTTGGTGTCCATATTGACAAAAAAAAACGTGTGATTGGTGTCTTGTGGACATGACTCTAAATCATCCTAATTTTTCAGGTTTTTTTAAAGGAATAGTTCACCCTAAAATGAAAATTCTCTCATTGTTTACTCACTCTCATGCCATCCCAGATGTGTATCCCAGATGATTTTTAGAAGAATATCTCGGCTCTGTATGATCTTTCAATGAAAGTGAACGGTGATAAACTTTGAAGCTCCAAAAACGTCATTTTCTAATTGCAACCTTTCTTAATTATGCATGTTTGCTGGGTTGTACAGTTTTGTTTATTTTTTTCCACTTTGATTTTTCGTTACGTCCATTAGTTTTTGTCATTCACTATTAACTTAAATCTTATGAGCAGGCTTCTGCATGTGAGATGTCTCCTTTTTAATGTTTTATTTTTCGTTTGTATGTTTACTCACCCACCCGACCCCCTTCCTATCACATCTCAAAATCTCTACCAACCCCATCCACTCTCCACACTTTCCCCACTCATAATGCTCTTCCACTGTCGGTCAGTCGCCCGAGCCTACAGGAAGTGAGTCTCAGCCCACTCCAGTGACCATTAAGGAGACGCTGGGGTCGCATCTCACAACCGAAAGGCTGGGGGGCTCAGTGCAGGTACATGCTTGTGCATGATGTTGCTATTTGAGTGATTGTGTGTGAATGTGTCTGTCCTTTCTGGCTGCTGCTCAATCTCTTCCGCACACTCATTCATCTGTGAAGCTCAGTTTGCCTCCTTTTGGACTGAGCACTCTACAGATGGCTGCAGTGCCATTCCTGAGAGATGGTGTGCAGTTTAAATGGAAGCCATCAAGCAAGTTGGATAGCAGCTCACATTGTGATAGTATCTAATGGATGCTGATAGACCGAAGATATAAACTTAGGATATGCCATTGGCTTCATAATTTCTCTCCAGTACAAACTTTTTGTTACATGTTGTTTTTGCAAGCCACTTGATGATACACGTGTGCCACCTAGTGTTGGTTTTTGGAATGATTTCACATGGTCATGGGTTTTCAACCCATATTTATTTGAGATGGTTATTTCTGATTAAGTATTATCTTTTTTTAGCACAATGTTGCCAGTTGCACAATTCTGTCCTTTTATAAGAAAATGCAATCAAACAGGTGTCCAACTTTTTATAAACCAAAAATGTTGACCTTTAAAAACAGGAAACATGCAGTATAGTCATGGGTGTTTTGCCTAAGAGGGCTACATAACATGCTTTGTGTCAGGTGTTAATGACTATGAATTATCACATATTCATTGTTCATAGCCTTAGGCTTGTCTACATCTCTGCAGAAAGCAGGATTTTGTGCTTCCTCCTTTTTCCATAGGAGGATGGTTTTCTTCTAGCTTACAGAGGCAAGGTCTCTGGGATGTGTGGTGAAGTTTACAAATTGTTGGGATTATGACATGTTTACATTGTCATACACTAACACTAGCAAAGTGCAAAATGAGAGTAAAAATTTAATTGAGTGAAGTTGAAGTGTGTAAGTAAAATGTTTTTATTTAAACATTACATGGTTTGTCAAATTCTAAGAATGAAAACTCTCTTTAAATGAACAATTAAAATAACAAAACAAACTGAAATTTGAACAAATACAAAAAGTCTATAAGTAAAACAGCTGTTGTGAATTGTATGTCTTCTAAGAGAAAAAAAGTCACCGTCTGATGTTTGGTGTCAAATACGAAGATATTCTTCACAATAAGCCACCATAACAATAATGAGGAACAAATTCACAATGTCCCGGCACATTTTTGTGACGGGTGCAGTTTCATTGTCCACTGGCTCATCTGGTTTATGATGCTGCTTGTGTCACCATGACCTGCACTGTTTGTCACAAGCAAACTTGTCCAATTGTCATATAGAGACAAAATGCGCTTTTGAAATAAAAAATAAATAAATAAAAGTAAAGTTTAATGGCGGTTAAGAAATATTTATGCCCAATACATTTTCTCAATTCACTCACAATTTGCAGGTGAGGCAGAAAGTTAATTTTGTACCCTGCAAGTAACAAGGTACCCACGTGTCCTGGAAAACCTGGAATTTTGCAATGCAGTTTTCCAGTCATCGAAAGGTCATGGAAAATGAGACAAATACCTAAATATCCTGGAAAATAATTATTTTTCCTGGAAAATGTTTGATTGTGTTGGTTGCATTGTTTTTGTTACATGCTCAAAAACATGCTAATGATCAGGACTACCAGGTTAGGGCTGCACGATTATAGCAAAAATCATAATTGTTGATTATTGCCCTTGATATTGTAATCGCGATTATTAATGTTGATTAAAATATTAAATTACCATGACGTCACAAAGCAAGCAACCGTGTGGTTCTTCAGAGTAGAATATTTCAGTGGTGGATATGAGCTGCGCATCTTTTAAGAATTATAGTGTATTTTTATATTGTAATAATGTTTAAGGTAAGGCAAATAAAAAAATATTTTGAATGGATATCTATGGTATAGAATAAATTGAATTACTGCTTAAATTATTAGTCCACATACAGTAAATAATATTGCATATTCAATATTCAAACTTATTAACAGCTGATTTAAAATGACCAAGTTACTCCGTTCGATAAGCCCTTAGGTGGCTAGACAGGGGACCATTCATCCTGTTAGATCTTCAATGGCAATCTTGTTCATGTAAGATCATCGTTAGAGCATTTTTGGCCTCAGTGGTTGCACTTTAGAAATTAAAAACTGTATATGCTATTGGAGATTGTGCGATTCGTTAAAATGTTAAATTTACCAATCTGCGTGGCAAATGGGTCTTATTAGAGCAGATGCGATAACAATGACAGTGATTCCTGAAATATGCCATTCATGCCATATTCTTTATGTTGGTTACACCTCCAAAATACACTTAGAACCGTTAAGCCAAATTATTTTATTGCTCTTTTGTACAATCAAATTCACATTGGCCTACTTATTAACACGACAAAACAAACCTTCCAGATGCACTGTACGCGGTAAATATAAACCATTGACGCAAAAGGAGCAGACTTTAATTGAATGCTGTAATTGTCAATTTTCACGATTACATAATCGTGGCAGTCGTAATCGTAATTGCAATTAGTTTTCGGTTAATTTTGCAGCCCTAGAATAGGTGTCATACACAAATTCGGCCTTGATGTGGCCTTTACAACTCGATGTGAATTAATTTTCAATTAATGAACATTCCAAGTCTGATTATACTGTGGTTTTCACATTATGATTTCTGCTATGTGAAAATCAGGACGGAATCACTGAATCCAGTCATAAAAAATGTCATTAGCTGATAATTTTACTACGAAAGGCTGCAATTTTATTAAATAAATATATAATCTGCATGTGTGCCGTGCTTCAAAATAAATGTGGAGTGAATTCAGAAAAAAATAAAAAAATACGTTCAACAACAACATTATACATCATGACTTGGAAAATTGTGCCATGAAGAGTGGGAACCCTGATATAATATTTTGTAACTTTTTTTTATTTTTATTATTATTATTATTATTTGCCTTTTCTCCCCAATTTGGAATACACAATTCCCACTGCTTACTAGGTCCTCAGGGTGGTGCGGTTTCTCACCTCATTCCAGGTGGTGGAGGACAAGTCTCAGAGATAGTCAGCCTGCGCCTCTTGTCATGTGGCTCGCTGTGAATGACATCGCAGAGACTCATAGCATGTGGAGACTCATGCTATTCTCTGTGACAAGGAAGTTATCACATGTGATTCTACCTTCCCTAGCAACTGGGCCAATTTTGTTGCTTAGGAGTCACCTCAGTGGTCTGATAAAGACACATAAATAAACAATAAATCAACAGAAAATATTTAGAAAATATATATACTTAAAAAAACAAGAATGCGCACCCACACATTTAATGTTATTTATATCCCTCCACTGCCTCCCACTGAGGATCCTCCAAAAAGTCAAAATAACTGCCCCATTTTTTTTTAAATAAATCCATGTTGCCCAGCCTTATATATGCCATCTCCTCAAATGCCGCCACCCAGTCCATCACCATGCACCACTCCTGAAATGAGGGTGCTCCAGCCGACTTCTATCCCCTAAGGATGACCTGTCTTCTGATCATAACACCAGCCAGGACACAATTTTTTATGTACCCATCCCCTATATTAATGACTGTCCCATTGCCTAGAATACAGGCATAGAGTGTGGGGCAAAGTTAAATTTTAGTGCCCAATACATCACACATAAAACACTGAACACTCAATTCTTGGATCTTAACACACCACCAAAAAATATGTGTTGTATCCCCATCTTCTTAGGTGGTGTGTCTTTTAAGACCAAGCCTATACTATCTAGAGGGGGGTCCAGTAGAATCGATGTAAAATATTAAATTGCATCAGATGCGCCCTTGCATCCCTTGATGTAGACTTGAAGTTTTTTAGAATCCAAGCCCAAACTCCCTCCAATACAAAGTTTAAATCTTTCTCCCATAATCTCTTGAGAGAAGTTGAAGTTCTGTACCCCAGATTCTGAATATTCAGAGAGTAATACACTGATGCCTCATGACCTTTTCCAAAAGCAGTAATCACCACTCCCAGAGTATCTGCTGCTTTAGGGGGGTGTATGTTACTCCCCAAAATAGTACAGAGCAGGTGGCACAGCTGTAAATACCTAAAGAACTGAAATCTGGGAACCTTTAAATGTTGAACCATATTTTCAAAGGATCACAACACTCCACTCTCATATAAGTCACCGAGCACATTAACCTCCCTCACAATCCACTCTGACCAACAGAAAGGGTACTTCTTAATACATAATTTTGGGTTCAGCCATATGCTTGAGCCAACATTTAAATAAATGTCTGAATTAAACGCTCTGGACAGTTTTGTCCATAGTGAATACTGCATGCAAATGCGAAATAACGGGGTGTAACTTCTCTGGTTAGTTTACTAGAAAGGCTTTGCAATGGCAAATAGGGGCAAGAACTTCCTGTTCAACAAAACCAGGGAGGGGCTCTTTCAGGTGGAAGCAACCAATGAGACGAATGTCTAAGACCGAATGCACAAAAATAAAACAAAATCTTGGGTAGGCCTAGCCTACCTTTTGTCAATGTAACTTATCGAAATGTAATCTGGGACGATTACCATTCAAAAATTAAGGACTTCGCTATGCTACGAAATTGAAGAGAGGGGGACATCTACAGGTAGAAATTGTACCAGGTAGTTGAATTTTGGAATAAACATTGGTGCCAAAGCGCAAATGAACTTCTGAACAAAAAACCCAATCAGACATGCTCATCGCTAGCATTTCTTTTGTCAGTTCTTCAAAATATAATCACGTGTATTTACATTTACATTTATGCCTTTGGCAGACGCTTTTATCCAAAGCGACTTACAGTGCACTTATTACAGGGACAATCCCCCCCGGTGCAACCTGGAGTTAAGTGCCTTGCTCAAAGACACAAGGGTGGTGGCTGTGGGGATCAAACCGACAACCTTCTGCTTAAGAGTTTACTGCTTTAGCCCACTACGCCACCTCCACTCCTCATTATTACTATTTCCTCAAGCATGCATCTTTGTGTCTAGCGGCATTTCTTTTCGACATGGCGGGTAAATATGCTAAATTACCTGCCACTGCGCATGAATACCATGGCTGTTTATGAATATTGCGGGGACGTGACCTGTAGTTTACGGCATCCGACAGTTTGATAAGACTTTTTACAGTTACTATTTATTAAAGCAGTGTCAATACACCTCTCAAATAAACTTTTGTGTTATGCATAATAACAGGAACATTGATCACAGTAGAGGAATGAACAAACGGCGCTTGACGGCTGTAACAGCGGTGTAAACAGCTGTAAAAGACTAAACATAAAGAATTAAAGAGACAAAACTTCTCTCAGTGTGGAACAAATATAACTTCCTATGTTTATCTATTTATCATTGTAGCATTAATATAAACATGTATTATTTTTATTAAATAAAAAATAGATTTTTCAGTAGGAAGACTAATTTAAAATGATTTGGCTCAAGAATCGTGATTTGTAACAGAATAATGTTTTTCCCCAGCCCTAGTAGCTGGCAACATTGTCCTAGATTCATTTTCCTGTAACAAATATTTGTTATATATTTGATGGAATAGCCGTATACATCTCATGTTCTCAATAGTTTCCTTTTACAGTGCTCATAAGACTCATGTGTGAATTCACACACTGGAGTAAATGATTTGGTTTTGGTCTTATTGTTTCTTTTTGTGTTCCTGTGCAGGTCATGAGCTCTACAAATGGTGAGCTGAACACGGACGACCCAACCGCAGGACACTCCAATGCTCCCATTACGGCAACTGCTGAGGTAGAGGTGGCAGACGACACAAAGTAAGTATGAAATCCCCTTCTTAAGTTCTCCATAGCTGCTTTTCCACCATCGGGCCAGTGCGAGCCATGCTATCAACTGGTCAGCCAGGGCTAATAGCCTCGGTCCTCGAACCGCAAGAACAAAATCGATTTGCATTTCCATCATCGGGGCAATAGCCCTGCAGTGTTGCCCTAGAACCTACCCTTATTAGACCACACTGGTGCCAATATTTCACAAGCAAGAGGAAAACTCATGCTGAGGTATCAGACTCTGGAAACTAGCTAGCCATCAAATGAACATGGATTTGTGCCTGCAATTCTTTTTATTTTCCCAAACCTGTAATGTTGTGTGCTGGATAAACAATTTCGCAAGTTTGGCAACAATCTATAGTACTTAATCATGCCTTAGCCATACATTCTACACCTATATACATATGTGTCTTTTATCTGTTTTTTTTTTTCCTCTCAACAATTTTTACTCGGTGAGACAGTCAGGTACGACTTTATTTCCGGAAAATACGGTAAACGCCGGGCCAAAGGCGCTTAACAGTTCGCCACAAGGAGGCACGGTGAAGCCCCAGAAGTAATAGTGAGAACACAACTGGCCCTGGCATGTGCTAGAACACCCTCATTTGGCTCGATATTTGAAATGCAGCTATTGACAGCCATTTGGTCACAGAGTGAATTTATTTTTGAGTGACTGCTCTCTACAATATTTTGACTAAAATGAAGTTATTGGTGGGTCACAACTGGCCATTGCTTTTTAAAAACAAATTACTTAAAAATAAGATTTCATTTGAATTTGATAAGGAATTTATTTTCTTGCTGCTAAAATGTAACATTCTGGAGGTGAAAGGAGAACCACTCCTTTACTGATTTAATGGATAAGTTGTTGGTGTCCACAATTGGCAGCTTTGACCTGATTACACCTCAGTGCTCTCTAATACAGTGTAATTCCAATGATCCATGACATCTGCATTTAAATGGTCTTCACTAGATGTAATCGTTTGGTTTTGATTTTCGTGCAGGTGCTGTTGTTTCTTTAAGCGGAGAAAGAGGAAAGCCCTCCAGAGGCACAAGTGAAGAGCACTCTTTGAAAACGACTTGAAACTTTCTGGTCACTGTTAAGTTTGGAATGCAAGCAAATACACAGTTCTCTCTGTCTTTTTCTCTCTCTTTCTGTCCTCATCACACTTTCTTTTATAGATGCTTCACCACTTAATGGAGTGCAAAGGAATGTTGTTGACTGTCCAAAAGACTCTAGTTTCTTCAAAAAAAGAGAATAAAGGAAGATACATAAGATGTGTAAAAAGAAATCACACAAAAACTCTGAAGAAGATGGAATGAACGTGTAATCCAGTAATGATGATACACGACCTCAGTGTTGTGAACAAAAAAAAAGATGTTGGTGTTTTCTAGATTCCATGCTGAACGTTTATTGTTCATTCTCCATTGATCAGGGGACGAAACCTCAATGGGCTGAATGATTTAAGTTTTTCTTAGAAATAGTTCTTATTGTGACAAGCAGGAGGGCAGGAGTCAACTCTGCATTGGGAATGACAGAATGTCACCCACAAAATGACAAAAGTAACAGGACACATTTCATCTCAACCAGACTGTGGAGTCGTTTGTTTTTCTTCAATTTTATTTTATTTTTTTTGTTTTCAGAGGATTCCCTGGGTTGTAAAGCAGTTGTAGTGTCCTGGATATGCTTTTTTTTTGTCACATTTTTTTTTTTATATATATATAGATAGATTCTTTCATTTCTTTTATTTTCTGTCAACGTGGACTCTGTAGCACAGTTTCTGGACTCAGGTACTGTGGGGGACAGAGACAAATGATATTATTCTCTTGTCGCTGTTGTTATTGCACTTTTGGAAAAAAAGAAGACAACACAGTAGGCTTTAAATTAACCGACGAGAAAAACTACAAACTATAAAAACTGATTTGGGAGCATTCCCGCACAGGGCTCTTATCTGTCCAAGGACCGTTTAAGGAAAAGAAGAAAAAATTTACTTCAATTTTATTTCTCACATAAAATTTATTTACCAGGAAATCATAGTTTGTGCCTTTCCAAGTAAAATGTTTAAAATGTAAGCAAGTGTCCTGTAATCACATTTTGTGGTGAGTGGTTGCTTTGGTTGTGTGCATGTTGTCAATCACTCATTTTGGAAGTGAATGGTTATTGCAGGTGTGTGTACAGCTTCACCAAATGACCTCTAACCTTGGCTGGTTTTTATTGTATAATAATCAGCTCTTTTCAGGCGAGTTAAAACCCTTTACAGGCTAAATATCACTGTTCTAAATCAGTCAGGTGGCTTATAAATGAGCAGTTTATATTAAATCAAATGATTATATGTTGAACAAAAGGTATAAGGTATTCTTAATGGGATCTGCAGGCACATTTGTGCAGATCAGATCATTGGTGCACATTATAGTTTAACTATACATAGCAGAATGATTGGTACAACTGCAATGTAATTTGACAACTATGTATCTAAAACATGTACAACCTTTAGAATTGAGTATCAAAAGCTAACAGCCTAATTTTACACTTTTTGCTTACTTGTTCTCACTCACAATGATTGGAATTGAGCTTGATTTCGTAACATCTCCATTTACACTGATTTCTGCATACTTATGCAGGGCAAAAAGTGACAAGCCCTCTTTTTTTTTTTTTTTTTTTTTAAGCAGTTTGAATGATGCTCAGATGTATTCAACCCAGCATGATATCTGAAATGG
Source organism: Xyrauchen texanus (assembly GCF_025860055.1). NCBI lineage: Eukaryota > Metazoa > Chordata > Actinopteri > Cypriniformes > Catostomidae > Xyrauchen > Xyrauchen texanus. The sequence goes on along the minus strand of NC_068302.1, from coordinate 28,348,850 downwards.
TAACACATTACAGTAAGGTTTCATTTGTTAACAAGTTAATGCATTTGGTATAATGAACTAACAATGGAAAACAAATTCAGCATTTATTAAGATTTGTTAATGCAAGTTAATCAAAATACAGTTGTTCGTATTGCAAGTTAACATTTTTAGTATTGAAAGCCCCCCACACACACACACACACACAATGTTTTAAACAAATCTGCAACCTTGTATAAAAGTATTGTTCATTGTTAGTTCATGTTAGCTAATGTTAACAAATGGAACCTTATTGTAGTGTTACCTCTGAAACTGGTAAAGCATGTTGTCTGACTGTAATTCCCCCTTGAAGGGCAAAACATTAATCCTGCTTCTGAAGTACATACCTGCAGGCTTGTGCTTGCCAGCCATGAAGTGCTGACTCATTGATTAACATATTTTGTCTTCAACATCAAAGTCCCATCAATTCCCAGTAGTGACCCAAGTCCTGCTAACTAAGTTTAATTTATAGCCTACTCTTTTAAGACATCTCATCACTACGTTGTTGTATTGCTACTTGTCATGTGATTGCAAGATCATGTTCAGACCCAAACTGTGTGCATTGCAGCTTGTGAGGGTTAAAAAAAAAAAAACAGTATTTATAGTTGTCAAGTGACTATTATTAATAGATTCCAAATTTGGGTTATGGAAATGAAATGCTGATAAATGATATTAATTACTATAATTATATTGTTACTGGAATATCATCTACATTTTGTTAAACATTGTAAAAAAAATGTCTAATAACATGCTGATGACCATGTTACTGGTCCTCAGTGCATACAATTTTCTTTTTGTCAGCCTAAAGGAATGTTCCAGGTTCAATACAGGTTAAGCTCATCAAACAGCCTTTGTGACATAATATTACTTAATATTGGCTAAAACTTTACACTGATAAGGTTAATAAATCATTTTAACACAGGAAATGTTTATATCTTGTGGCTATAATTTGGAAACAGTGTGTATATTAATGTGTATGGATTGGCCCTATTCACTTTCATTGTAAGTGCCTTACTGTAACCGTGATTTTTGTTTCAACATTTTACCACAAATGCTGTAGATTGAACTTGACTTGGAACATTTATTTAAAGGGTTTGTTCACACAAAAATTCTGTCATCATTCACTCACCCTTATGTCGCTCCAAATTGGTATGACTTTCTCCTATGGAACGCAAAAGGAGATGTAAGGGAGAATGTTAAGGACTAAATAGGTTCAGTATCCCAGCAGTTTCATTGCATCTTTTTGTCAATACAGAGAAAGTGAATGGTAATTGAGACGGTTAGTCCCTAGCATTCTGCACCTAAACATCTTTACTATTCCACAGAAGAAAATCATTCAGGTTTGGAACAAAATGAGGGAACACTGTTTCAATTTGTCCCATATGGTTATGGGGGAAAAAAACGAATAAGGAAATCTTTAAAACATATTTACAATGTCTGACAGGTTAATCCCCTTTAAAAGAGTGTACAATGGTTACTACATGTATTGTTACTATAAAATCAAATATCTTTTCTTTAAAAAGTGCAAGAATTTTGTAGCCTTTATTATTTTTTGTACAGATTTATTTTAATGTCAATAATTGTATCTATTGTATTTTGGTAGAAACTGTAGTTATCGTGATAAAACATTTTAAGGGTCTGAGCACAAACAATTCTGTAAGAAGGTCAGGAGGTGTCAATTCAAAATACAAATTATATGTGGCCATATACTGTACGCACACAAGCCAAGGGTACTCCTTAAAAAAGGAATGTACACTGGCCTTTTATTTTTCCACTTCTCGAAGAGTGCATTTGCTGTCTATGAAATAATCATTATGAAACTTCCCCTTCCCCAGAATAACGTGGGAGTGACCTGTAGAATTAAAACTGAAAACAGAGGCTGCTGGATGCAAATAATTATTGAGAGAAACGATTTCAATTTGTGTCTACGTAAACTCCAGAAAGTCTTGGGTGTGCTTGTTGGAAAAGCTCAAATATTTTGCAGAAACGTCTGTTGGTGAATCTTGCGGAGTGAAGATTTAAGTTTCAGTATCAGTCCGTAGACAAAACAGCTCTCTCACAATGTCGGATGAGCCAGTGACTTTACCCGTCTGTAGGAGACTTACGTACGCCATGGGACACTTCTTCAACGATCTCTGCGCGTCCATGTGGTTTACCTATTTTCTGGTGTATTACCACTCGGTTCTCGGTTTCCAGGACACTAACGCAGGTGCGCTGCTGCTGGTGGGGCAGATCGCGGATGGGATCTGCACGCCTCTCATCGGCTATGAATCCGATCGGACTTCAGGATGTGGGACGTATGGAAAAAGAAAAACCTGGCATTTAGTGGGTAAGAGTGTGAAATATGTGTTACCGTAGCGCGGTAATTTAGATTCGACATTCGTTGATCCTTTCCCTTACCCGCGCTCTCTCGGTGCTGAAGTCATACAAAGATATAATTAGGGCACTGTTAAGTTAAATAGTATATAACTATACTCGATTGCTATAAACCATTGTACTCAAAATAGTCGAAACTGCTGTAAAATTTAAACTGTTGTAACTTCAGAATATGCCCGAAAATGCCCTGATGCGCTTTCATAGCCTAGCGTACTTAAGGGACCGTCTGAAAATTCCATCCACATCAGCGTTGTCCAGGCATTCTCTCAACTGATGTGTTAGTTATTAATGAAAAAATATATATTTTCCAATATGTCCAATTATATGTTTATGTATAAAGTATACAGTTATTATAGTAAAATGAAATTACATTTTCACATTCAAATGGTTAAAAGTAGGCTCCTAGTTGGATGCATGACTTATATGTATACATTGTTCTTTTTTTTATTATTAATTAATTGATTTTTTTTAAATCGCTGATTGATGGTCTCAGACACGGTGGCAACTGAGCGTCATTAAGCCTCCATGAGGACTTTGGGAATTGGGCATTCCATATTGGGGAGAAATTTTTTTTATATTTTCACATTCAAATGGTTAAGAGTAGGCTCCTAGTGGGATGCATCACTTACTACAGGTGTTATTTCCCTAAAATGTCTAATTATATGTATACAGTATTCAAATATTATTTTTAGAAAAAAATTTTACTTTCACAATCCAAAGATTGTATTCGGTTCCCATAGGAAAGGCTGGCTTACTACAGATGCTATTTTTCTTATATGTCTAATTAAACATATAGTATTCAATTATTTTAGGGGAAAAAATCACATTCACCAAAATTATATTTTCACATTCAAAAAGAGTTTGGAGGCTCCTTGTGGGATGCATGACTTACTTCAGATGTTATTTCCCCAGAATGTTGAATTGTACATACTTTCAATTATTTAAAAAAACACTATAATTCACCACCATGTTTCTTACACATTCCAAAGGTTGTAGTAGTTTTCAGTATGTAAAATTATGCAAATGCAGTATTACAACCATTTGAATGTGAAAATGCTGCTTTATTTATACAGAGGAGTAGGTTTATTTAGGGGTTGTATGGACATGTCCCTATCAACTTTTAGAAAATCAGAAATGTCCCCCACCAACAAATATTACCACATAGACTTTTCATGTATAAATGTTTATTTGCCCTTTAGTTATAAGTCCTGAGTTTTGCATGTGGCCATATGGTGGATTCTGTCTTTACCTCTGGTAAGCACCCTCTAAATGAAGACACCTTAGAATTTGAACTACTGTGCCAGGTAATTGAATGAAATGATTAGGAGAGAGGGGAGTTGGAAAGTATAAAGTGGAAGAAAAAAGGATTTCCCCCATAATTTGTCTTATCTTGAGATGTCATTTTTCACATGTTTAATGCTGTATAAATACATTTTACAGACTGTCACTTTATGGCCCTTGGGTATCATAGTTTTCTCAATATAAATCTACTAAAAATACAATTGATTTTTTGAGACATTAATTTGAGACATTAATCTTAGGTTAATATAACACAGGGTTATATATCTTAGGGTAATATAACACATATAACAAGTATTTTATTTTATTTAGTTTTACATATGGCATTTTTCCGTAATATCATGCAGCCATGGCGGTCAGTTCTAAACCTGTTTTAATCTTAAAAGTAAATTAATTAATTAATCAGGTTAATATTTTATGTGGTGGGCCAGATTAAAATGTGACTTGTTCCATGTATAAGGAAATAATGTTATTTTGCCTATATGGCCAGAATGACGTTCTTGCATTTTCATAAAACCAACATTTTGAATAGAATCCTCTTTGTATTATGTCCCTACAACTTTCAAACCAAACCTATGCCCTTATATGTATATGTGTGTGTGTGTATATATATATATATATATATATATTACACATACATACATACATACATACATACATACATACATATACGTTTGCAATTGGTTTGTGCAACGTGCAAGTCAATTGAACGATCGCTTGGACGCCACCTTCGTTTTAGCGCAGTGAACATTTTAGACGGTCCCTTACACGCCATTGGCGAATATCAACCGAATATCTTATCTAAAACTAACTTTACAACTTTGGGGGACCTTTGAACACACTTTCTTTATTTTTCCTTTTTTTTTCTTGCGTTCGTTTGCTCTGTATTTTAATTGTTTTGGAATGTAAACCTGAGCAAGCGGATGTCTTAGATCGCACCTCTGCGCTTTTTAGACGCCGTGTCAAAGAACTTCAGCGTGTCTCAACACTCCTGCGTTCTGTTGCGCTGCGTCCAGCGGTTTTTCAAAAACACGAAAATCTGTCATTAAAAGAAATATGTATCAAGTGTTATAAGTAGTAGTCTAAATTAATTTATGTGTTAAGTATCCACAGTATTATTAAAACGTTATTAATGGTCGGTGGTGAGTAACACCATGACAAATGAGCTTAGTCAATCAATGAACTGTGACAGTTTCCTGACTACAGCTGACGAGGAAACTGTGGTCTTTTTCATTCGGGTTGGTTTAAATATAAATCAAGGGCAGTACCTGCTTCAAGTTTCATAGAGCTAGTATTGTAAAAGATAGTAATGTGCTTGCAGAGAACGTCCATTATAGTGAATTAGCCTATATCATTAGGTTGTTTGTGGCTGCGAAACAACATAGCAACATGTGTATTAATATAGAATTCACCTATTTGATTACTCGACGTTGTAGAGTTTTGTTTTAATCGACATCACGACTTTAGGGTAGAATTTATATGAAAGAATATAGACTATTTTAGCTGCTGTAACTGGTCACCATTTCTTTTAAGGTGTCCACCATCTTAATAACATTTTTGCCTTCAATGGTTAATTTTAAATGGTCCTGCGGTGTGATTTATTTTTTTTAAATTTATTTTTTAAGAACAAATAGGCTATTCCATGTAATTTTCTAAATAAAATGACCTTATAAATCGCATGTTTAATAATCATAAAAAAAGCAATCAATTCAACTTTATTTATAAAGCACGTCTGAAAACAACATAAGTTGAACCAAAGTGTTTTACAATTAAGGAATGGCACATGTCAACCAACCATAACACAGCAGCCAGTTGCAAAAGTTATCAAATCATAATATAGTTGGAACTGTTTGTTTTATAGTGAAATAATGGAGGCAATGGAGCAAGAGTCAAAGATAGGGATTTAGCTCAGTTTACTATCCATTTTCCTACAGGAACATTAAGTGTTTTCACCTCCTTCCTCTTCATATTCAACCCCTGTATCGGATGTGATGAGGGCACCCCACAGATGGCGGGGCTCATTTATGTAATCCCATTTATCATCATCTTCCAGTTTGGCTGGGCTGCCACCCAGATATCCCACTTGTCGCTCATTCCTGAGCTGGTCACATGTGAGCATGCCAAAGTGGAACTTACATCATACAGGTATCACTACCTCCTGCAACAAAAATAATCTATGTAGAACAAGATATGCTACTAAAATAAAGTCAGCATCACTGTGTGTGTGTGTGTGAGTGTAGCTAAGCTTGGTTGCTTTCCTCTTTTCTATAAAGATATGCTTTTACAGTGGTGGCCAATATCACTGTATATGCTGTGGCATGGCTGTTGTTTCAATTTCAATCACAACAGATGGATGATCCATCTGCCTCTCAGAATCTGGGTTGGGTCGATGTTGCCACATTCAGAGTGAGCTGAAAAACATTGATTACTACATACAAGATAAGAAGTTAAAGTTAGTATGTAATGTACATTTTAATTTGTTCTTTGTATCTCTTTGTCTGCTCTGTTCTTGATGTCATAGTATCTGGCCCTGATTGTGTGGAGCATCGGTACTGTTTTCTCCATCATTTTTCACCTGGGAACAAAAGAGAGAGTCCAGCCTCATGTGAGTGCACCAGTTGCAGGGGAGCATCAGCCTCTAATTCCTCGCTCTTCCCCGAAATCCAGCCTTTTGCTCCAGTGGAAACACTGGCTTGTGGAGCCTGCCTTCTATCAGGTGATATCATGAGGATCTCTCACTTTTTTGGAATTTCACAATGAATAACACACAGACAACATTGCTACCCTTTTAGACTATTGAGGACAACTATTGAAATGACCATCTAATAAAGTAATACACAATTTACTATTTCATTGCTAATTAGTCAAAGTTAGTAAACAAGTGCTATGTAACAAAACATATAATTATAGAGTGATTTAATTTTTCTTCCCTCTCCTCAGGTTGCCGGACTATATATGTGCACTAGACTGATTGTAAATTTGTCCCAAGCTTACATCCCAATGTATTTGACAAACTCTTTATCACTGCCAAAGGTATGGAAGTTCACACTTCCCAGCACACCTATGCTCATTTTTGTCAATTTAATCATTCTTCATTTTAAACTATTCTATGCCATAGCAGGTAGAAGGGTTGCTAGGTAACCATAACCATTTTTCAGTTAAATCAGTGATTTATTTGTGCCCAAAAGGCAGTGTTTCATATTGACAAGACTACACTACAGATTTCAATGGATAGTTCACCCAAAAATTTAAATTCACCATTTACTGGAACACAAAATGAGTTATTTATAGTAATATGTCAAAACTTCTCTTTTCCATACAAGATTTTAAAGGCAACCTTTTTAGTGAGTATAATGACTTAAATAAGAAGGCCTGTAATATGTTGAGGGCCGGGCCTAAGAGAAAGCACTAAAAAATATAAGCATTCTATAACTCAGTAGACGACAAATAATGTGTCCAAGAACTTTTTCCCCTAATATGAAGATGTTAGGATATAATGTACATGAAATAAATTGCATAATTGGAAATAAAAAAGGAAAGTATGTTTTTTAGGTGCTGTGACAAGTCAACATCTCTTCACTGTTTATTAAGATTTTCACCATTTTAATCACCTTTCCACTTTTTTCTAGAAGTACAAATAAACTAGTGTCTCAATTAATATGAGGTCCTGAAAATTGCAAGTATAATAATTACAGGGTAACACTTTATGACAGTTTATAATACCTAATGCATTTACTAATGTTAATAAATAGAACCTTACAGTTAAAACAGCACCAAACCTTCTCACCACAATTGTACAGAGTGGTTATCTGAGTTACTGTAGACTTTGTCAGTTCGAACCAGTCTGGCCATTCTCTGTTGACCTCTCTCATCAACAAGGCACAGAACTGCCGCTCACTGGATGTTTATTTATTTTTTTGGCACCATTTGGATTAAATTGTAGAGACTGTTGCTTGAATATCCCAGGAGATCAGTAGTTATAGAAATACTCAAACCAGCCCATCTGGTACAAACAATCATGCCACAGTCCAAATCATTGAGACCACATTTTTCCCCATTCTGATGGTTAATGTAAACATTAGTTGAAGCTCTTGACCCGTATCTGCATGATTTTATGCACTGCACTACAGCCACAAGATTGGCTGATTAGATTGGCTGATTGTTTGTACCAGATAGGCTGGTTTGAGTATTTCTATAACTGCTGATCTCCTGGGATATTCAAGCAATAGTCTGAGAAGAATTTAATCTCAGAATGCTTTTCTAAGATGCGGGTGAAAACTGTTTTGGCGGCATGATGGGGACCTATCCACTATTAGGCAGGTGGTTTTAATGTTGAGGATGATCAGTGTATGTTAAAATTAAAATTAACCAAGATTAATCAATGCTGTAAAAAGAATTGTTCATTGTTAGTTCATGTTAAATAATGTATTAGCTTATGTTATCATATACTACCATATTATAAAGTGTTACCATTACAGTATACGAAATAAGAAAATGCTGTTTAAAATAATTTTAGATGAAGACATACAGGAGGACACTGCGGACAGTGCTTTTCATTTCACTACCCTCATAACTATGCGTAAATGTTTATTGAGTGCAATAAATCAATAAAAACAAAAGTTGGTCAGAATATGTTCAAAAATAAATAAAATGGTGAAAATCAGGTAGCTACAAAACAAAAATTATAAATAAAACTAGATAGGTACATTTCCTGAAGAAAATGTGAGTGGTGCTTGCCGTGGCAAAACTCGTCAAACAGCATGTTGTAACTGGAAAAGAAAAAAAATTATGGTCATAAATAAATCAGCCCAGAAGTCTGTACGATTTTCTGGTGCAGAAATATGTGATTTTTTACTCGGTTGCTAGGGTAAGCCCATGTGGTTGCTATGCAGTTACCAAGGTAATACAATACATGGCTCCTTTCCATCCTGATTGAAATAAGTCAACCCGGAAGTCTGTAGTGTTTTCTGGTGCAGAGATATGTGATTTGTTACTCGGTTGCTAGTGTAACCCCATCTGGTTGCTAGGCAGTTACCATATTGATACTAATGAAGTGTCCTTGCCATCCTGGTTGAAATAAATCAACCCGGAAGTCTGTACTCTTTTCTGGTGCCGAGATATGTGATTTGTTTCTCGGTTGCTAGGGTAACCCCATCTGGTTGCTAGGCAGTTACCATAGTGATAGTAATCAAGTGTCCTTGCGATCCTGAGTGAAATAAATCAACCCGGAAGTCTGTACTCTTTTCTGGTGCCGAGATATGTGATTTGTTTCTCGGTTGCTAGGGTAACCCCATCTGGTTGCTAGGCAGTTACCATAGTGATAGTAATCAAGTGTCCTTGCGATCCTGAGTGAAATAAATCAACCCGGAAGTCAGTACTCTTTTGTGGTGCAGAGATATGTGATTTGTTACTTGGTTGCTAGGGTAACCCCATCTGGTTGCTAGGCAGTTACCATAGTGATAGTAATCAAGTGTCCTTGCCATCCTGATTGAAATAAGTCAACCCAGAAGTATCTACGTTTTTCTGATGCAGTGATATGTGATTTGTTACTCGGTTGCTAGGGTAACCCCATGTGGTTGCTAGGCAGTAACCATATTGATACTAATGAAGTGTCCTTGCCATCCTGGTTGAAATAAATCAACCTGGAAGTCTGTAGTCTTTTCTGGTGCCGAGATATGTGATTTGTTTCTCGGTTGCTAGGGTAACCCCATCTGGTTGCTAGGCAGTTACCATAGTGATAGTAATGAAGTGTCCTTGCCATCCTGAGTGAAATAAATCAACCCGGAAGTCAGTACTATTTTCTGGTGCAGAGATATGTGATTTGTTACTCGGTTGCTAGGGTAACCCCATCTGGTTGCTAGGCAGTAATCATAGTGATACTAATCAAGTGTCCTTGCCATCCTGATTGAAATAAGTCAACTCGGAAGTCTGTACGTTTTTCTGATGCAGAGATATGTGATTTGTTACTCGGTTGCTAGGGTAAGCTCATGTGGTTGCTAGGCAGTTACCATAGTGATAGTAATGAAGTGTCCTTGCCATCCTGATTGAAATAAGTCAACCCGGAAGTGTCTACGTTTTTCTGATGCAGAGATATGTGATTTGTTACTCGGTTGCTAGGGTAACCCCATCTGGTTGCTAGGAAGTTAACATAGTGATACTTATCAAGTGTCCTTGCCATCCTGATTGAAATAAGTCAACCCGGAAGTCTCTATGTTTTTGTGATGCAGAGATATGTGATTTGTTACTCGGTTGCTAGGGTAAGCCCATCTGGTTGCTAGGCAGTTACCATAGTGATACTAATGAAGTGTCCTTGCCATCCTGATTGAAATAAGTCAACCCGGAAGTCTCTACGTTTTTCTGATGCAGAGATATGTGATTTGTTACTCGGTTGCTAGGGTAACCCCATCTGGTTGCTAGGCAGTTAACATAGTGATACTTATCAAGTGTCCTTGCCATCCTGATTGAAATAAATCAACCCAGAAGTCTCTCTGATTTTCTGGTGCAGAGATATAGTTACTGCTAAGCGGTTGCTAGGGTACTCTGTGTAGTTGCTAGGGAGTGGCTTGGCAGCTGCCAATCATGAATCTCCAAAGGCTGCTTGTCAGTATGAATGATATAAACCAACTCCCATGCCTCTGTGACATTCAGAATGGAAGATATCCCTCTATGGATTTTGGTTGTTAAGGTGCTCGACAATGGTTGCTAGGGAGGGGCTAGGAAGTGTTGAAGTGATGCATGATTGGCTGTTTGCTGTCCCGAGTCAAACGAGACCACCCTTGTGTTTCTATGACACTTCTATCCGGAGATATCCCTTTGATCTTTTTCAATAGAAGTCTATGGGACTTGTTGCTAAGGTGCTCTTAATGGTTGCTAGGGCGTGGCTTGATAGCTTCACAATGATCCAGAGAGACTGATTGGTTGTCTGAGTAAAATGAGCCCACCCCTCGTCTCTATGACACTGTGATCCAGAGCTATGTTCAATACAAATCCCTATGCCTTTTCATTTCATGGGCCGTCCTACACCATTATAAGTCAATTGGGGCATTTTTGGGCAGCTCCTGCCCCCCAGGGGTGCAACTTTTACCCCATATTGAGGTATGCTCTTACAGAGCCTGCCAGCCTCTTCAAATGTGGCAAATCACACGTTTCTACTGAAATCCTCGCTTGGAGCTGTGACGCGTCAAAGTTTGTCTCAATGTTAAGTCTATGGGTTTTTCGGCCGCTTTTTTGCCCCTGGGGCAAATACCGTACCCCGATCGCTTATAAAAGTCATAGCACATGTGTCCTCAATAGGCCGTTCGATTTGACACCTCATTCGTGGGTCTACGCCAAACGGTCTGCGGGACGAGTTAGGTGCCGAAGTTTTGTTAAGAGATATAAAAATAAAAATAAAAATAAAAATAAAAAGTATAATAATAAGTATGTGAGATTACAATAGTGATGCTTTGCAAGCACCACTAATTACATATTTTAAATAGGACCTATAAACATCCTATTCAAAAAATTCACATCACCTCAAAAAAATAGATAATAAAATATTAATAAATGCAAAGTATAAACATACTTCTTAGAGCGAAAATGTTGTGTATTTTGCAGATTAATTGTTAATATTTTCACTCTGGTTGAGTCTTTGTGTGTCTGAATTCCATCCGCAGATTATTCCTGACAAAACGTGACAATCCATATGCTTTGACAAATGGTGTTTCTGCCATCCTTTAAACAAAGTCAGCTTCAAAGACTCAAAATAGCCACAAAGTATTTTTTTTTCTTCTGTCAGGAGTCAGCATTATTCAGGAAAGTGTGTGATCTGTGTCTAATAATACTGTGATTAGAAGCACATGAGTTCCCAGTAATGCATTGCAGTACAAATAAATGATACTTTTTACTGTGTACTGTTTTTAGCTTTACTGTTTGCCAGTTTTGTATAGACTGCGATTATCGTAAATGTTGTACATTTCAGTTATTTGTCATTAGGTGGTGATTCAAAGCTCATCTTATTCTTAATATGTTGTTTTTGTTATCACCATCATTGTGATTCGGATGTTAAATGATGAAGTCCATTCGCATTGACCGATGGAAATACATGAGGTAAATAACACTTCGAGCCACAAGTTTCTTATTGGTGGGCTCTAGGCACCCACCGATGCCACCTGTGGGATGGGCTGGCCCTGATATGGTGCATAAGTCATGTGCACTACTTTTATAAATGCTTTTAGTTTTGTTCTTTTTGGAGCTTAACAGTCCCTGGTCCCCATTCATTTTCATTGTAAGGAATACGGAATAATATGTTTAAAATATTAAATAATAAAAACACTTCTTTTCAGAACTACATTGCAACTATTCCCCTGGTCATGTATGTCTGTGGGTTTGTGTCTTCTCTGGTTATGAAGCCTGTCAGTAAACGGATCGGCACCTCTGTGAGTGTTTCACTAATTCTCTCACCGGTTCAATACACTATGAATCGAAGTGGATCAAAGTGCATTGTATGTAATTTCTGCCTTTACAGATGACTTATTTTGCTGGCCTTGTGCCAATTATGGCGTTTTCCTACTGGGTGTTGCTGGACATGAACATGGGCAGAGGGGTTTATGGAGCTGCCGTGCTGCTGGGTGCTGGATCTGCTGTCATTCTGGTTATGTCACTATCCATGACCGCCAATCTCATTGGAGATCAAACGGTATGCCATGATATCATTTAGTGGCAAGTTTCTGCATTAATTGGTCATAAAATGTGATCTCATCTTCATCAAAGTCACAATTATAGACAAACACAATGTGCTTAAGCTAACAACATGCAAACAATTATAATATTTTATGTCTTTATTGAACACAGCCCATTAAAAATTCACAGTGTTGTGGAAAAAGTATGTGAACCCCAAGGCCATCAACAAAAGCTAATCAGAATCAGGAGTTGGAAAACCTGGCATCCAATTAATGAAACAAGATTGGAGTTGTTGGTTAGAGCTGCTTTGACTTAAAAAATAAATAAATTAAAAAAGCACTCAAAAATTTTGAGTTTTCTGTTCACAAGAAGCATTTGCTGACGTGGATCATGCCTCGCAAAAAAGAGATCTCAGAAGACCTATGATCAAGAATTGTTGCTTTGCATTATGCTGGAAAGGGTTATAAAGTTATCTCGAAGAGCTTCGATATTCATCTGTCTTAATTAGACAAATTGTCTATAAAAGGTGGCCTATACAGTTGGAAATACAGCTGTGCAGCTGTATATATAAAAACTATTTGAATCAACAATATGATAGATAGTAACTCTAGTTTTCAATGGCATTGATGGCTAATGGGATAATGTTAATTATATATTATTTTTTTTACAGCAAAGTGGTGCCTTTGTTTACGGTGCAATGAGCTTCACAGATAAGGTGGCCAATGGACTTGGAGTTATGATAATACAGGCTTTACACCCCTGTCAGTGAGTTGAATCCAGCACTTTTACAACTAGCTAGACCATAGTGGACTTTAATGTAGAACTTTTAAAAGCCTTCCTAAAGTCATAATGACTTCAGTAGTTGTGCTGTGATTGTAATAATGTGTATGTTGCAGTATTACACTTGCCAAGTCTTAAACAAATAGTGTGTCTTGTCTGATTTCTGTACGGCATCTGACAGATATCATTATTTTGCACAGTACACAGGAATCCAATTGCATGTGGTTCTACCACAATGTCATGGTGATTGTTACTGGGGGCGTGGCGGGTGTTGCAGCTCTCTGTCTCTGTACCATCATCATCTGGCCAATCACAATTCGCAGACGTGAGTCTTGGTATTTTTTTTTAACCTTCTTCGAATCACGAGTCACACACTAATTTATTGTTTAACCTCTAAAATCTGCCCCAGCCTGAATGGTGGACATTATAGCTTGGCAACACTGCATACCTTTCTGTCAGATGTTGATCTCTGCTCTTGATTAAAAGGTAGTAGTAGTTTACCTGGTGAAACCAGATATGTGTAAAAGGGAAATTCTGTTGGCAGAATTGGTGCACCTCATTTAAAAAAAATGCTGTTGCAGTACCATGGTACAATAATGGTATTAGTTGGTAATACCATGGTACTGAATGGTTACCATATTCATATACCATGGTATTTACATGGTACACCAAAGTACTTCAAAGAATACCTATAGGTATAAGGTACATCAAATAATAATAAAAAAAAAACACATTATTTACAATACACATATTTTAATGATATTTTAGGGGGACAACCCTCAGATACACCCCCGATTTCCGCCTATGATTACCATGTCTAATCAATCATTGTATTGGATTTGCATGACGCAGTACTGCTTGATAAATGCTTCATCTGCTCATATGGTTATTCATAAAATTGGAACCTCCATCCTCTACAGCACAGTATTTTTCACTTTGACCAAGCAGATAAAAGATTTTGTTGCTTTTCTTCTTAATTATACATTAATTTTTTTCTCCTCAGGTCTGGCCGTCATCACAGGCTTGATGGGTACACACGAAGAAGAAACAAACAGCTGTAGGGTCAATGGAAGATTAAACTGATGGACTCTTGCAATTGTAAACAATCAGCACACTGTGGCTGATCAGGATGCACTGCAGAGAGAACGATGTGTTCTATTTTGTCACTTACCAGGAATAAGGAAGATCCAAAAATGTGCTGTGGTCACGAGTGCCTGTTTCAGCACTTTAGATATGCAAGTTTCTGCATTGTTCTTTGATTCTCAAGACAGTCTTTGTGTGTCGTATTTTAAAATATGAGCTCAGGTCTGTCACATGGAGAGATGTCTCAAATAAGGCAGCAATTACATGACACATTCAAGAGACATGTGGAAGTTCTGCTCTGCTGAAATTCTTTTAAAATTCCAGTTGAGATGGAAAACAAATTTAGTTTGTAGGAAAATGTTACAAAAGTTAAAGGTGAACAGTACAATTTCTGCTCCACTAGCATCAACTAATACTTAGTTGAGCCAATGTTACTATGCCGGGCTGGTTTCTTAAAGGGGACATGACATCATTTTTTTTTTGTTTATTATTTTCCCTGAGGTCCTCTGATAATGTTAGTTATCAGAGGAATAAAAATAAAGGTTTTTATTTTTGCACCAAAACAGTCATAATTTTGTAATATATGATAATTTTCCACTCTGTCTCTGGCCCTTTGTCTGAAATGCTCTGTTTTGGCCAAAGTGTAGTACATAGTGTGGTAACCAGCTGGTACGTGCTGTGCAGTGTGTATAAACCGATCCCCTGGCCTCAAGAGGCACACTAGCGACTGAAGCTAGAAGCTGTAGCCATTAGCCTCCTTGTTAGCGCACCCGTTGGTTCAAATTCCATTTGGAGCGGGTCGAGCAGGACTGGTTATAGTGGTGGCATGACCCGGATTAAGGATTAGGGGAATGAGTGTAACGGTAGCCAGCTGCTACGTGCGGTGCAAGTGTGTAAGCCTCACTCCCTGGCCTCAGCACCCATCTCCCATGTCGGAGACGCCAGTTCAAATCCTGTTCGGAGTGGGTCAAGCAGCACTGGTTACAAAAGTGCCTCCTTTAACTCTTTCCCCGCCAAACACGGAATTTTCCGGGTTTTATGAAAAAACGCTTCCCCGCCAAACACGGAATTTTCCGGGTATCCGTGTTTTAGGTGGTATACGGTAAGGAAGTGTTTTGAAAGAGTACGCAACTCTTTGATCAAAGAAACAGACTGCGATCGTCTCAAACGTGAAGTGGAACACCATACTAATACTAAAGCACTTGTTTGATAAACATGCCTTTTTATCAGCTTTTTGTCCGAAATGTTGTTTTTGACAAAACCTACCTCTGTTCAAGTGGCAATAAAAAAAGAACAAATGAAGATAAAATAAAATGCTTTTTTGCCTAAAAGCAGAGGCTCAGATCTTTATTTTGATATATACCATCTTCATATATTCATGGAAGAAAATATTCTGCGGGCCATTAAAGTTTAGCGAAAATCGTCAAAAACCCTGGCGGTGACTGGCAACTTTTTTTAAAAACGCTGGCGGGGAAAGAGTTAAACTTCAATGTAAACGACCACAATTATGATTGGCTAACATGGTGCAGCCCCTCAAATACAGCCATATTTGAAACTCAATCGAAAGAGAATGAACAAGCTCCACAATATAATAAAACTACATTTTACGTTTTACACATAACACACATCCAACACATTGTATCCGAATTAGGGCTGTCGATTTAACGCGTTAATTCAGTGCGATTTAATCGCATTTCCTCCCCCAGACCATAATTAGGAAGATTACTGAAAAATGCAAGCTTGTAGTACCACCTGTTTACTCCAGAGGGCAGTAAGTGAAACTTCAGCTGTATGAGCAACGCGCACTTTATTACAGTGAAGAAAACACTTCAGTAGGCGTTCTTGCGTTCAAAACACACGAAGGGATCTCAAGATGCGTTTAAAAATTGAGTATTAAACTATATTTAACTTGATACAATGACCTAAACATTTTATGTTTATGATGCAACACACCCGAGACACGACACAAGCATGTCTGACGCAGGGTGTGGCTGGATTGAGATGGTGCAAAATTTGGAAATTACCCCATAAATATCTAATCACAATTAAAATCTACTACCTCACAAATTATTTTCTTGTAGAGAGATTTAATTGTGATGTCGATATATTCTGTACATTTTGTGGTCTGCAGGCGGAAACATTTTTTCATTTATTTTGGAGTTGTCCCTACTCGTCCCTACATGTTTTATTCGGGTTTATTTTAGCTATGACATGTCTCTTCATAAGGAATATTATTTGATTAATGTTCTGCTTTTGTTGGCAAAATTTAGTATTCATACATGTAAGTATGGTGGTTATAAACCATTAGATTTAATTTTTAATTCAGAGGTTAATTCAGCAATACCTAAGAACAATTTCCAATTTGAGTAACAAGAAAGCTGTAAAGTGTATTGAAATATGTAAACAATTAGATATTTTTATTTAAACTGTTTATTTATTTTCCTTTTTGATGTTGTTTGTTTTAATATACCTCTTGGCTCTAGATGTAAAAGTTTTTAAGCATTAATTTAAAGAAATCATAATAAATCTCCAACTGATTGACAAATTCACTTGTGAAATGGATTGCTGTGAACTGTTTGCCAATGATTGGATTACGATCAATAATATGGTAGTAAACAATACATTGTATTCTAAAGCTGCTTTTTGTATTGTCTTATCAATGATGAACTCTTGTGCCACAAGAATGTAATGCATTTTAATTATCTGATTTTTTTAATTATATATATATATATATATATATATATATATATATATATATATATATATATAATTTTAAATATTTAAAGATAACTATATATAATTATATATATATTGATATAAATATGTATAATCATTATATATTGAATTATTGTTATATGAGGGGCTTTCTCAGCAAATATTTGTATATGCGATTAATCGCGATTAATTAATCGGGACACCATGTAATTAATTAGATTAATTTTTTTTAGCGATTGACAGCCATAATCCGAATATATTAAACTGTTCACTTACTGTAAGTAGGCTACAACAACACCACAAACTATCAAACAGTCATGTCATTTGAAATATTCATGAATGGAACTGTTTACTTTTACCATCGTGTCCAAGTGTTTTTAACTGCCCCATCCTTCAATACCAGTTCTTTTGCAAAGCTTGAATCGTATTATGACTGGTTCAATCTACCAGACATAAACCAACAGAGAGCGCCAAGCAGTGAAACACACACACACAACTCGCGCACATCGCTGGAAACACATCACAACGGTCAAAAACATCCATCTAGTGAAGCGCTACTCAACACGCTGCCCATGGGCCATATGCGGCCCTCCAGCGATCTTTTGTATTGATGGGTCATTCACGAACGTGTCGGCTCTTGTATGTGAACGTTGGAGGCCGGCTCGCATATCAGAAGAGCCGAATCTATTTATAAAATAACACAAAATTAAGATATGAATGAATAGAATTAACGAATTTAAAGAACGAAAAAATAAATAAAATAATATAGGCCTAAACGCTCAAGCCCACACACATTCGTTCTGACTGTCTGCTCAGACTAACAGCCTCACCTGTTGTTCCTGTCAATCAGACACGCAGTGTCAACCAATTAACCAAAGATGCGTGAGGGAGGGCGGAGCCAACTTATTATGTTGTTCAGATTGTATTCGTTTTGAATTGTTACATTTATATGCACTGTTTATATACATAAAAAAGTTATACTTTGAATGCACGTGTGTAATATCATCCATCTTTTTTACATTTATTTCAATTTGTGGAATGCTGCAGTTTTGCAAATTGTTATTTATTTTTCTTTAATGTGGTGCAATATTCTATTATGCTGTTCAGATTGAATTCATTTTGAATGTTTATATACAGTAAAAAAAACAAGTTATCCTTTAAATGCAAACGCAAACCAATGCATTTATAAATACATTGTGGTTAAGGTAGATTATGATTTCATTTAATAATTTAATTAGAATTGTTTTAACACCAATCATAGTCAAACTAAATGTCTGACTTGAAAAAATACAAAGCATTTTTTATTTTTTTAAATAGCCATCTGGGAGCCAAAAGATCCGGCTCTTTTTGGTGAGCTGAGCCGAATGAGCCGGCTCACTGAAAAGAGCCAGAATGCCCATCACTAATCTTTTGTGGCCAGTGCTATGATATCATCATCAGAAATATATTTATCTGCAGCCAAATCTGTATGAATTGTGTGACACAGAGACATGCTTCACGCCATCCACCGTGGTATCTGCTCAGCTCACCCCTCTGAGAACGAACCAAATTATAGCGACCACAAGGAGGTTTCCCCATGTGACTCTACCCTCCCTAGCAACCGTGCCAATTTGGTTGATTAGGAGACCTGGCTAGAGTCACTCAGCATGCCCTGGGAATCGAACAGGGTGGTAGCCAAATTGTCATACTTCTTAAGGTTCACGTATGTTTATTACAGATAGGCCTACACCTTAAGTAGTAATTTATTGATGTTTAACTTGAAATCATAAAATAAAATGGGGCTACATAATTACTTTTAAGGCTTTAAAGAATATAATTAAAAAAAAAAATAATAATTTATATGCTACATTATTTATGCAACCCAGACAACACCGCCAATTATATTACATTACGCAATAGTAATAAAGTATACTGTATTTCAGTCCTAAATTCTTCACACTCACGTTATGTTAAGGCTCTCCTAAGTCAACCTACAAGCCCTTATTGGCAGCATCATGTTGTGGGGGTGCTTTGCTGCAGGAGGGACTGGTGCACTTCACAAAATAGATGGCATCATGAGGAAGGAACATTTTGTGAATATACTGAAGTAACATCTCAAGACATCAGCCAGAAAATTTAAGTTCGGTCACAAATGGGTCCTCCAAATGGACAATGGAGTGGCCATCACAAAGCCCTGACTTCAATCCATTATAAACTTTGTGGACAGAACTGAAAAAGCATGTGTGAGCAAGGAGGCCTACAAACCTGACTCAATTATACAAGTTCTGGCTGGAGGAATGGGCCAAATTCCAGCAAGTTATTGTGAGAAGCTTGTGGAAGGCTACCCAAAACTTTTGACCCAAGATAAATAATTTAAAGGCAATGCTACCAAATACTAACAAAGTGTATGTAAACTTCTGACCCACTGGGAATGTGATGAAAGAAATACAATCTGAAATAAACAATTCTCTCTACTATTATTCTGACACTTCACATTCTTAAAATAAAGTTGTGATCCTTACTGACCTATTTCTATGATTAAATGTCAGGAATTGTGAAAAAAACACTTGAGTTGTTCACATATACACGTTGTACCCCTCTGAGAGTGCTTGGAGTGCTCAAACGAACTAGGTGTGAAACCGATCCTCGAGGGTACAGGGATCCAGCTTTGTGGCCCCTTACCTTTCCGAAGTTGAGTTGCCCTGATCTAGAGCATGTTTTCATACTCCAACAGTTAAAAATAGTGCAAGAAGCAGCAGCTGAATGACAAATAATTGCATCTCATTTTCAGAGTTGTAACTTGACACTGGATCTTTTAAAAGTGGCACGAGATACATGACTATGGTCAAAGACATCTGTGTAGTGCATGTTTCTATACATGAATAATTAAAAAAAGTCCAGATGGGTCCCCTTTGATGTTCAGGAATTGTGAGGCCAAACTAGGCCAGTCTGTCCTGCTCTCTCTCTCTCTTTGTTTACGAATGGATTGACAGTGGGCGGGGCAGAGGGTGTGATGATATTAAGTAGGCATTGATGTTTTTATGCTGTAGAGGTAGTCAAGAATTAATGGACATGCTAGTGACGTAGGGAAGTCACAGAAGTAGAGAATGAGATGTTTTTTGCAGCTTGGTTTCAATAAATGCTTTTGTTGCTTTGGGAATTACATTTTGAGTTCTGAAATTTACAGTATTTATTTATTTAATTATTTTGTATAATGACCTCTTATTTGTAAAATATCAAGGAAAATGTTATTCCTTATGTCATGGCCCCTTTAAACAAAGAGCGTAATGTTTTGATAGTGCGAGGGAGCCAGTGTTTACACTCTTGACAATTACTAACAATTCTTGAAAGTTCTAGAACTTTATTTGCTTGAAACTGTTAAGAGATTCATATTTCCAAACACTGCCTTCATTTGGCTCATTTGTCCAAATTGACTTACAATGCATTTACAACAGTGACAATCCACCTAGAGCAACCTGCGGTTGAGTGCCTTGCTCAGAGGTGTCTTCATCTTATGTAAACTTCTGTCATCATGTACTGTATCTTACTTCTGTGTACACAGAGTGCATTAATTTAATTACAATATAAAAAATGTGTGAAGTAAAACTTGTTTGGGCAGTTGTGCCTGTACTGTTGTTAAGTGTGATCCTTTTAATGGATTCATCTAAATTTTCCTACAACTAAAAGCAATTCCTACAGCAATAGTTTTATCTTGTGCTGTCTTATATGTTACCACTGAGTTATCTCACTCACCACATCTGCTTTCCATGGACTAGGAGCCAAATATTCTTTATTGGTTAATTTTCTAACATTTACACTTTTTAGAACATGCTAGCTTATCAGACACTGTAGTACTACAAGCTTTGGCATTTGTGTTTACCAGTGGGTGGAACCATTGCATTTTATATTCTCATCCACTAGAGGGAGACATGTCAAAGCAGTGGTGCTACTGTGGATTTTGGAACGCATTGACAAAGAAAAATGACATCTTTGAAGGGCACTGAGGGAATTTTTTTTTTAATGAAGAGCCCTTACAGAAGACTGTTAGCTAAGGGTACAGTAGTTCGATGCTCCCTTCAGAGTGCCCACATCAAGAGCTCTGTTCTTTGGCATGAGTAGGGCATAGGGATGATCCCTTTCAATTGGAATCCCCCAAAGTAGTGTTTGATACAAATAAAAATAACTTAATTCAACATTATGACTATACATTATGTATATACTGTAATTAAAAATGTGGAAGAATAAACAATGGAAATCTGACAACACAATTAATTATTTTGTCCTATTGTATTCAGTCTCTAATTCTTTAGATTACAGACCTGTAGCCCTCCTGGAGCTATGCAGTTATTTAATGCCTTCCCATAATCATACCTGAGCACAATGAGGTCACAATAATGGGTGGCATTTGCATTTTAAAGAAATGTCTCAAACACAACCAGCAGAAACAAATGCGATATCACCCTTTAATTAAACCAGAGCTGCCTGACTCCTGGGTATCTACCCACGGTGTGCCAGCAATACCTCCCTTGTAGTCTTTAAACATACTGCTGTGGGTAATTTGAGGGGCAGGCGTCATCTCCGCCTGTTAGTGTAACCACTAATTGGAGTCAGGACCATGGCCTGTATTTGGATAGAGGCAGAGTGGTGGTGTGAATGATATAAGATTAGGCCTACATCGTAAGGGGAGCAGAGGTAGGGGTCAGCCACCCAAGGAAAGTAGGGGTGTTGTAGTAAGACTACTTTATGGAGAGTTTCAGAGAGGTCAAGCAAATTGCATACAAGCTGCAAAATCATTTACTTTGTATGCTGTTTTAGAGCAATTATCAAAAATGTGGCTGTAGCCGATAGGGTTCAGTTATTATTACTGCTGAATTTTCTAAACCGTTTAATTGACATCTGGAAGCTTAGGACTTCTGACCACCAAGCGACGGCAAACTATTTGACTACATGTTCACAAACTTGTTCTTGTGGAAAAAGAAGAAAAGAAAAAGTACCTACTTTATTAGGTGTCTTAAACTTCTATTTACATTTGATACAATGTACTTATTATGTACAGTACATAGGTGTTGCTTACATTTAAAGTCCTGCATTTCATTATATCTGCAGTTAGTGTTAACCTTACCCCTAATCCTAAACCTAACGCCTACCCCAACTAGGGTGACCACCTGGTTATTGCTCTGTTGCAGGACAGCAGAAGTGATTTGCGGGACTATGCGGGACACATGGGTTACTATAATTAGACTATGTATATATTAATTTTCTATTAGACGAAACTCCAATTTGCTGTGATGTTGGATGTCACTAAGCTTTATGAAATGTTCATTTTAAAGCAGTGCTCTGTGACCAGCACTCAATTTGCCCAGGCTCGAGTGATACAATCTACTTTTAACAGCACAGGATCTATTCAATCTAGTAAAAATAATGTGCTATGACAGGGTAGTCATTGAAAATCACATTTTATGCTAAATTAATGTCTTAAGAAGTGACTAGGTTCCGCTCCTTTATTAGAACGAACAAAGATTAAATGCATTCTGGCCAGATTAAATGCATGTTAAACTTGTACTTTTTGTCAGATCTGGCAGCTTCGAGCAGGGAGATGTGTATTTTCATCTATTTCAACTTTCCCCCCTCTATCCAGAAAATGACGGCTGCACAAATCTATTTTTAAATGGCAATCATAGTTTCTAATTTATTTATAATTTTTTGTGGGATTGTAATTTTGGGAAGATTAAATAAAGTGCACTGTTAATGTGTCATTTAAAATAATAATATAGAAAAATTATTGAAAATTGGGACACTGCTTATGACTAGAAGAATTCAGGACAAAGTCTTACAAAATGCAGGACAGGTGGTCACCCTACCCCTAACACTACTCCTAAACCTACCTGTACCTCAACTGGAGTAGCTAGCAGCAAATGTGAAATTTTGCAGAGCAATTAGTAGTTACACAATAAATACCTTTTATTGTACTAATGTTAGTAAATAGTATTTAAAGACATATACAAAATCTAACTGCAGCCCAACATATAGAACAGAATGCAAGTTTCCCGAGACTCATTTCTTTTTAAATTAATATTCCCGGTTCAATATAAGTTAAACTCAATCGACAGCCTTTGTGGCATAGTGTTGATTATCACACACACACAAAATATTTCGACAGTAAGTCACTTACAGTGAAAATGAATAGGGCCAATTTTTGGTGGATTTAAAGGCAGAAATGTGAAACTTGTAGTATTATAAAAGCACATGCATGAATTCTTCTGTTAAACCTTTTAAGACAAACCATCTTTAAGAGGGTGTTCAATCATTCTAAATTAATAGGCTACCAATTTTTATTTTAGTAACAATAGCTGTCGTAACTACAGTACTGAAAGTAAATATTCCACATTTTTCACATTGTGCTTTTTGTGGAGTTAGGGAAAAAAGGAGAAAGATAGCCTTGCTGTCACTCTCCTGGCTGTCGTGTTCTTCCAAACTGGACGCCCCCCAAAAAAATCTCCTATATGGCTTAGGAAATTACAATGCGCATCTCAAACGTGCATATAAACAGAAACTTGACATTTAGCACTCCTGTGGCACAACACCATGTTGACCATTTAGAAATGTATTTAAAACCTAGTTTCTCGTTGGGCTGTTTATTTAAACACTAGTATAACCTAGATGTTTCAACAGCAAACTTAGCATTTCGAAAGGCTTTTATTCTGATGGAAGAATATGTGGGCACTTAAATTGTCCTTAAGAGTGACTGCAGTTTCACCACACTCTCTTTCAAAAATCATGAAAAACCTTTAAGAGAAGGCAATTAGAGAGAGAGTAAAGGTTACTGGCAGAGAACATGTGATTATTGTCAGAATAAGGACAGATCATGAATCATTGTGGATGACCAAAGAATGTACATGAGTGATCATTCCAGCCCCCAGCTGGGATGGAGGCCTGGCTCGGACCTTTTGGAACTGGACTTGAATCCGTCAAGGATCAGCTGCTGTTCTGACCTGCAATGCTGCTTTTTTGGTATAACCCGTGATTTATTCACACAGACCTCAACTGCCATGATAGTGCATTGTGGCTGATGTTCCATGACAAATCATTTTTAATCAAGCTAGGCCAATCTGTCACTGGTGATGGTATAAAAAACATCAGCATTTAGCAGTCTACTCATTTCTATGCGAGACTGTAGTTTGAAGTAATCACTTTTCTTAGCATGATACATTGACTGCATTGACTGATAGCCTATGTCGGCATTAGCTAGCTAGCCAGCTTTATCAATAGCTGTTAGCTAAATTTGGTGGATTATGACTATAGCTGTTTATAAAATAGACTACTCATTTCTACTCATGCAGTCAGTAGATCTGGCCACACTATCATTAAGGTTAGTTCACATTCTCGTCTGAGGTTTGCTCTTTGTCTATTGTTATGCCCTTTTCTAAAGTCAAAGATTAAGCATGGTTCATGTGGTACATTTTAACATCACAGAGAGCTTCGTTTTCTTCATCATGCTGGATGCGACCTGAAATGTCTGACTTAATATCCTGTCCATACAGAACTGTGGTTGGACTATACTGCTTTCTGGGTGAATATACACCCAATGAGCACTTTATTAGGAATACCTGTACATCTACTGATTCATGCGATTATCTAATCAGCCAATCGTGGCAGAAGTGCAATGCATTCATTCATGCAGATACGCTTCAGGAGCTTCAGTTAATGTTCACATCAACCAATAGAATGGGGGAACATTTTGATCTCAGTGATTTCACCGTGGCATGATTTTTGGTGCAAGACAGGATGGTTTAAGTATTTTTGTACCTACTGATCTCCTGAGATTTTCACACACAACAGTCTGTAGAGTTTACTCAAAATGGTGCCAAAAACAAAAATCATCCAGTGAGCAGCAGTTCTGAAGATGGAAACACCTTCTTGATGAGAGAGCTCAACAGAGAATGTTTAGGCTGGTTCAAACTAACAGAAAGGCTACCGTAACTCGGATAACCCCTCTGTACAATTGTAGTGAGCAGAATAGCATCTCAGAATGCACAACATGTCAAACCTTGAGGCGGACAGCTACAAAAGTAGAAGACCATGTCGGGCACTTTATTTGGACCATAGTGTTCCTAAGAAAGTGTTCATGTTGTGAGTGTAAGTCAGTAGAATTTTTATGTCTCTTGGAGACCAACAAGTTCCTATAAAAACAAGATATTTGTTCTGATTTTAACCTGTTGTGGCTTCCAATTTTTCAAACATATTAATATGGAAGAATAAGGTTCCATTTGTTAACAACAATAGTTAACATGAACTAAATATGAACAATACTTTAACAGCATTTATTAACCTTTGATTATATTAATTTGAACATATAGTAATACATTTTTAAATTCAAAAGTTGTATATTTTAACATAAGTTAATGCACTTAGAACTAACAATGAAAATGTTGTTTTTATGAGCTAACATTAAAGTTGCTATATGTAATATGTTTACTGTACTAAATAATAAAATGACCATAATATGTCATTAGAAAATAAGGAAACATGCTAAGTTGAAGTACTGGCTTCTCTGATAACAATGCTACAGCCAGTATATTCTACTTTGAAGTTTTCAATTCCGGCCATTCATTTCTGTTTATGTTTTGGCCTGTGTGATCCCACCCACTGCCCACTCATCAATAGTAATTTGACACCGCTGGGTTGCCAGATTTGAAGAAGTTTGCAGGCAAACATCACTGCGTGCTGCAGCCATGGATGTCAGCAAACAAACTAGATTAGAGATAACAGATTCCACCTGACCTAAAAAGCCTCGCCATCCGTCTACCCGCATGAGCTTAGAGTCTGGGGTAGGGCAGACAACTCTCCCAATATTTAGAATTTGGACAGCAGTACCTATTTCAAACGCTTGTTGTCAATCTTACTGTAAAGGGATTAATAGAAAAAAGTGAGGACCGGCTTGATAATATAAATAATATTTAATGAAGAACTGAACCAAAAAGACACAAACACACACAGGTGTTGGGCAGCTGCCCGTAAATTTCTCTCTCGCTCTCTCTCTCTATCTCTCACTGCCGTCTCTGGTTGGTCCTTATCCCTCTCGGAAGCTCGATTAACCTGATTAGGGGCCGGGTGTGTAGCATCATGACCTGGCCTCCGTCCCCCGGCAGATGGCCACGGCTGCTCCTTTGAGGTGGATGGTAGTGGCGAGGACTCTACTGCGGTGCATCCCTCCTTCTTCCTGGGTTTCGGCACAGTGTAAATGGATTCATGGAAAGGTGAAGGTGAGAACCGGCCTGCCACACTTACTGTACCTATAGCACCTTTAACAAAGATAAATAAATGCTGTAAATATATATATTGTTCATTGTTAGTTCATGACACCTAATGCATTAATTAAAGGATAATGTGCAGTCAGCTGTTGCTATCACACAATAAACCCTGACACGGTTATCAGGACCCCGACGCGAAGCGGAAGGGTCTTGTATCACCCAGAAAGGGATTATTTTGCAATAAAAACCACATTATCCCGCTTATTACATGGCTAACCAAACAAATTAATACATGGACATAAAATATTAATTTGCATTGAAATGATGTTACTTGAGAAGTATGAAATAGCTGAAAAGCTGAAATTAACCTCTGGTTTGCATTTTCTGTTGGTGTTTATTTTGCGAAAATGGCCGTCTGCCTCCTCAGTATCCAGGCGATTACAAGACTACTTGCTAAATAAACAAATAAATGAACAGGAAACATTGATTTGAGTTGAAAATATTTTATTACCTTAGTTGAAGAGATCACAAAGTTATCAAAGCAACAGGAGTGACGGGTCGCAAGGATCCGTATGAGCGGCCTGATACATGGAGCTGCATTTGTTACAAGAGCAACAACAGACCACTAGATGGCACCACTGACCAATCAGAATCCATTATTCTAAGCCGCCATGTAATATCTAATGTTAACAAATCGAACCTTATTGTAAAGTGTTAGGGTACAACGGGGCTCAAGGCAGTGCGGGGTAAAAGGCTCCACTGATTTTATTTTCTCCCAATACACTAAATAGCAACTAAAACTACCACAGCACTGTTGCAGGGGCTAAAAGCCCCTATAAAACACATTGATCTTTTTTTTTTAGAACAAATCTATTCCCCTGACTTTAAAAAACAAAGTGGGCTCACATTGACTGATCCGATCACAAATGAGATTTTGTTAATAGAATATTTGAGATGTTATAAAATGCCAAATGTGTTTGAAATTAAAAGGAAATTGTGCATCCTTTTCTGAAGTAGTTATTTTGAATAAGCATTATCTTAATTTTTTGCATTAGTTGACAAATGTTGCTCTATAACTATTACCCCTATATCTACACTATATCACTTTAAACCCCCTAGGGGCCTTTTACCCCAAGTGTGGGGCAAAAGGCTCCCTCACCACCTTTTTTTGTTTTTTAACTGAATTTGAATCAAAACAACCTTCCGTTTTTACTTCCTTTCACACAAATGATGTTGCTCCATCAATATCAAATAAAAAGAAGAAATACATTGTTTCAATCTTGATGCATTTTGTGACCAGAAAAAAGCTAATTTTCCTTAAGGTGTTCCTTTAGCTCCATGTACCCTACCAAAGAATCTTTGTTTAATTTTAAATTGTGGGGGTCAAATTAGTTTATTTAAAGGTGCAGTACGTAATAATGTTCATGTCATTTTTTTTTTTTGCCAATGTGTGAACGGCAACTTAAAAAATGATTCCTTACCGGACTTCCTAGGTTGCCTATTAAAGCCTGTAGACTGATTTTCATGTGAAGGAAGCGGGTCGTTTTTGCCGGGAAAATCCAAAGTATGTGACGTTTATGCGTGCTCACGAGAGCCTTGACTCAGTGCTTCTCTTCAGCTATTCAACACAAGGTAACGTTATCTTTGAGATGCAATCCAGCAAACGTCCTGCTCCCCACAACACAAACTGAGTAAGCCAAAAAAAACAACAAAAACAACAACATTTATGGCTAAGAGAGAACGTGATCGTGGTCGAGCGAAAATTAGAGTGAACATTGGCAGGGCATTTGATTCCTGGAGGGACCTTTGTTCGGTTTTGGGGATCAAACCCGACCCTGAATTGGCGTTCTTCTTATTGGACAGGTAAGGTTACATAACTGCAAAGCATGTGAAATATAGTGCCATAAGGATCAATCTGTGTAATTTTAGCTAAACTACAATAACACATGAAATGAATGCTAGACAATGTTCAAGAAATTCAAAAAGACCCATTCATTTGTGTAACGTAACTTGGTTATACAGAAATATTATAAAACAACAGTAGGCTACATCGATATATCAAAATGAAAGTTGTGATGGAATCACATCAATACTGAACTGTCAACATATTTATAATGTACAGTCTATTTTATAAACAGCTACAGTCATAATCCACCAAATTTAGCTAACAGCTATTGATAAAGCTGGCTAGCTAGCTAATGCCGACATAGGCTATCAGTCAATGCGGTCAATGTATCATGCTAAGAAAAGTGATTACTTCAAACTACAGTCTCGCATAGTCAGACTTATATCCATACTTTGTTTTAGCCCTGTTCCAGCACTGGAGAGATATACAGTCTCAAAGTTTGTAGTAAAACAATCATAACTGTGTAATTTTAATTATGCTACCTCATCTGTCAGCATGATGCCAGTGAATCACGTTCAGCCTCTTTGTACATTATGTCATTGTTTTGGTCCATGCTTGCTCGCGTCTCTATGGTGTGTGTGAGCGAGCATTAGCACGAGCAACAGGTAGATGGCTGCAGTTCACTTAACGGCCACAGGTGTCATTAATAACAATGGTTTCTGAATGTCACACACTGCACCTTTAAAGGAAAGCTTTTCTCAACTTCTAAAATTCTTTTGATTTAATAGCTTGAAAATGTGTAGCTGACATATAACATTTAATTTTTTACCATTTTAATCACCATTTGAAAATTAAGTTTCATTTCATTTTAAATGGACCCACAGTATGACGTTGTTTTTTTTTAAGTTAAAAAATATTCAATTTAGCCTCTTAGTAATAATAATTATAATTATTATTATTATTATTGTTATAATTATTAATTATCTTAACTATTAATCATTTTAAAGAACTAGCAAAATGCTGTTTAAAACAGTTTTAGGTTAGTATAGGAGTAAATTTCCCAAAAGTATTAATGTCAACTTCCCATATCTTATTTTACTCACAATATCATATTCAAAGTCACCTACTATTTTATTATTTATTTTTACATTTTATCCACTTGCTGCTGCTAATAATACATTTCCTTTACATAATAGTAACAGCTATTAGAAATATTCCAGTGTTGTGGTTTTTGATCTAAAGCATATGCAAAGATGTGAGAGGACTTATGTTTTTAAACTTGGTCCTTTGATACACAATAATAAAAATGTAAAAGTATGTAAAATAAAACATGGAAAAGAAAAAGCATGGAAACAAAACAAATACTGCCCACATCTCCCCCACAGAGACTCAGCACTTCTGCGGCCAAGCGAGGGCCGGACTTCTCACAGCCATGTGGTTGTTGGAGGTGGTGGAAAAAACATTTTAATTTCCATTTAAGAGGAAAGAATGCCGCCTTCGCTGCCTTCTCCCAATGACAAGACTAATGTTTTTTTATTAAACGCTGTGTGAATCAAAGGTGATGAAGAAGACTGAATAAGTTGGCCAGCCCTGGTAATTGATGCCAGCTGTGTGGTCTCAATGAGGGAGATTCATACTACTAAATGAACATGGGGCTTCTGTGACTTTTCAATATGTAGTTCCACTACAGATCTTATCTACAGGTGGTGATGTTTGATGACATCATTGTGGCAAGGTCTTGACGTAGGATTTACTTTTTGTTTTCCAAGCAAAGGGAAAAAGCAGTAACTACAGATTTAGTCAAAATTAAGTAATGACCCAAATCAGGTCTCTTAGTTATGATCTGTCCCGTTACAGATGGGATTGACTCAACAATCCTTAGAGTCAGAGAAATCGTAGTATGAAATTCCAGTAATTACCATATCCACACTAAAACCAAAAACCTTTGAAGCCATTTTTCCTGAGTGTCAATATTGGCACAGTTACTGCATTTTGACTTTGCAGAGTAGTGTACATATGTTGTAATAGGGATTACGATTGCATGTATTTTTGGCATCATCACCCAATGTTTTTCCTTACATGTGCTTTATAAAACCAAAGCATTGTGGTTTTGTGTGAGTGGATTTATGCGGGTGTGTGTGTGTGACTGTTAGCACAGCTGGCATTAGCTGGTCTGTCTAGCAGCCCGTGGTGTGGTCTGTGTGTCTACATGGTCTGTTCAAAGAGTGTGGACTCTTCAGTGGGAACTGTTGTCGAAATCTTAATCCTTGTGCTCCCTCTCTCTCTCTCTCTCTCTCTCTCTCTCACACACTCTCTCACTCACTCAACTGTCCTATCTCTCTATGTGCCACACAGGGAGGTTAAAGATGAGAGCAAGAAAGAGGCAGCTGATATGCACTTTTGTTCCTGCTGTTTGGCAGAGTTTGGGACTGCTCTGAGAACCCCCATATATCTCCATCTTTCTCTATTTTGCTTCCTGTATCTGTCTCTCTTTATGGAGCTCCCCAGCATCACACACACGAGTGGCACCGTGGCAGAGAACGCGGTGAAATGGCAGCTGTGTTATGATATGACAGCCAAGACCTGGTGGATGGTGAGTGTGCCTTAAATAACTTCACGTGGCTTTCACACTTAATTCAGCAGTGTTGCTTCACAAGTCACGTTAAGCTGCTTTCGCATGTTCTACCTGTTGCCATTTGCTGTGAGTTTTGGTAAGAACATCCTTCCATTCTCTTTTGTAAGGCATTCATTGTGTAATTGGTTGCAAAGTAATGCTTTGAATGGTCTGACGCTATGCTATTTGTAGTGTGTGTGGTCAACAGGTAACCTCAGATGACTTTTGGCAGATACTGTAGCTGAATTCATATTGGTAGAATCGAGCCGATTTTGTGTGGTTTTTAATGATTGTATTTTTAAAAGATGTAGAGAATTTCTGAATATTTTATAGCTTTAGTAAGTTTGAAATTTCACCTGTTTTCTCTTTAATCAAAATGCATTAAAATGTATAAAATGTACAGATTAGCTTGAAAGCTTAATTTCAATAGCCAATATAATTTAAGTGTCTCTCAGTGTTATTAAATCATAATTTCTTCAGTGTTATTAAATCATAATTTCTTCAGTGTTATTAAAGCATAATTTCTGCTTTGTGTAATCATTAAAACAGTGCTATCAAAGACTGCTCACACTTGTCATTGTGAAAGACACATTTATTTAAAGGATACATATATAGGCCAAACGTTTCTTTTAAGATTATAGGCACTTAGCTATGACTGAATACATCCCTGATTACATATTTACAAATGTCTTTCAAAATCATTAAAAAAGTGCTACATGTGTCATTTGATCAAGCTATTTTGAAAGAGTATGCTTTGAATTTTATTTGAATGTTACAGTGTGTCTAAAACCGCACAGCAACTTTTCGACAAACTGATTTTGTTTGTTTCACTACATCATTAGCACATGAAGTTGTTTTAACTCTATTACTCCATTTTGACTGTTTTGTTCCTGTATGCTTTCTTTTTAGCACTAATTTACTGAATTCTCCAGAGCTGGAGAGCTCTTTTCTTCTCTCTGCCAGTTTTATTGGAATGCTCTTTGTTTGCTTAATGTTCAGTTCTCCAGTTTTGCTTATTTATTCATCTATAATGGATTGATTCTATTCCTTGGTCCTTCTCTGTTATTATAAAAGAGATTTCCATTTTCCTCCCCCCACCCCTACTCTTCTCTTTCTTTCAATCTTTTTCACTCTCTTTTTCTTTCTGTTCTCAATCCTTTTCTGTCTTTATCGCGTTTGCCACCCACACTTTTGTTTAAATTAACTTGGCAATTAGCATTTGCTATGAGCCTTTACTAATAACTAATCACATTGAAGGGGTTTGATTGTTTGTCAAGCTTAGTTTGAGAAATGGCCATATGGTCTCAGTGCCGGTGTTTCACACATGTTCTCTCATTCACTCACTCAATCTCTCTTTTCACTTGCTTTGATCCTGCCTGTAAACTGTGCTCTTTCTGTTCCACTTGTATCTCAAAACTTTCTCTTTAGATGAGTATTCTTCAAATTCTTTTTAAATCAAACCTGCTGCTCTTTTTGGAAAAGTTAACCCCTGTGTTCTGTTGAGATTGACTTTATACTGTCTTTATGATTGGGATCCCAGAGACTCAAATGATAAATGTGTAAAAATGAAATCAAATTCTTTATAAAATGATCCTTTGACCAAATTAAACCAATGACACAGAAATTATCTAGGTTTTTTACCGCTGTAATATCACAAAATATACATGCGCTTGAAAAATGTGATTCTAATCAAATATAGTAACCTTGTTTCTGTTTGGGGTCAATTTGATTCCAACAAAACGTATTGAAGAAAATAACATGGAATAGAAATACAAATTATTTCTGTAAAACAAATAAATAAGATACAGTATTTGGCCTAAGTGTATGCCTCCAGTGTGTATATCATTCAGAATTCTCTTTGAGAATCCAAACAGAAGTGAAATTATTTTTTTAATAATCAGTTTTCATGGGATTTGGGAAAATCATGAAGGATCAACCTGTACAATGCAGTTGCATTTAGTAGCATGCAGTATATCAGGTATAATGCATCTTGGAGAGCATGTTGAATGCAAAAACTGCTTTGTGATACTGATTTTGTATATGTGAATTCTTGACTCGAATTGCCCAGCTCAGGACATGTGGGTGGGTTACACATGTTTTGCTGTTGTAGCCACAACATTTTGAAATCGGACAAGCGGGAAATGAAAATCAACGTACAACAGGGAGCAGCAACATTTTTCAAAGTGATTGTAATTCATCTTAAGTCTTGCCTTTTACTTGTGGGTGGAAAGGTTTATGCTCACTTAGCTCCTTTATAGGCCTCCTATTCATAACTTCAATGCTGGAGGTTTTCATATAAACAAGGTCAATGAAGTGATTTATATATAGGCTTATAGATTTAGGTTTGTGCTTATTTGGTGTCTTATGGCACAGATATGCCAGATGTGTTATGTATAAACCAGTGGGATGCGCGTGTGTGTGTGTGTGTGTGTGTGGCAATTTACAGCTCAGAAACAATAATTTTATTCATTATAACTAATGGACAAATATTTTATTTTATATCTAGTTGGAAAATCTAACATCCAAGTCCCGAATTTCACAGAACTGGGCAAATCATTGTAGATTTTGGCTACGGTCAAATCTGATTCCCTCATGCTCAGAGCACTCAAAAGAAGAGGAAGGGAAAAACTTAATCAAAGGAACATCTCAGACGAATTTGGGATTTCCTTAAGTAGGGCCCTAAATTGTGGAGAGGAGATTAGATTTGGCTGTAATGTCTAATGTGGGTTTGGAAATTAAATACAAACATTTGCATTAGCAAAACTTTGTTGGACTTCAGGCTTTTGCAGTATTACAGCTGGGCTAAAGCTCAGGATAAATCAGACATTTGGGTTTGAAAGACTATTCTCCATTAGAGCAATCACAATATTTTCTTAAAGGTGAAAAGTGGTTTCTCCTATCCCAGCTGAATATGCAGAGTCTAATATTAGTAAGCCATCTGTAGATTCATTTTCCTAAAACAAATGCAACCTGTGGAGCTATCAAAATATTGCTGTGTTTGTCAGAGCATACGGACCAGGGGTGCATTTCCTTTAAAACAATGTAACTCACTTTTTAACCATCATATTACAATGCATCATTGGAGAAATTAACTAGCTAGTCATGTCTGTTTCCCGAAACTGTAGTAACTATGTCGCATATCAGTGTTCATCAATACATAGCTGTCATTAATGACAGTACGCAGGGGGTGAGGTAATAATTTGTGTGGATAATAAATAATAAAAGCTGATTTACACATACTTCAGAAAGCTGTTCAATGCGTGAAAGCTGCTGAAGAAACAAAAGTGCTGTTCACTGTATAATGCAGTTATGCAATAGATGGGGTTCCCTTTACATCAGACTATCATCAGGACTATCTGTTTTTTCCAACCAATGGCAGATGAAGGGAGAGTTTGGGAACCGTTTTTGAAAACAGTCATTATATCTGCAATTCCTTTTGGTAACATTAATGACACAGAAATTACACACTTCACCTTTAACGTCTTTTTTGTGTAAGGTCAGTTTAATGGGCCAACAGAGATTTTACTCTAGGTTAAGAGTCACAAAATGATTCTGTGGCATTGGGGGGCGTGGCCATGTGTCGCTCTGTGGGACAGAGAGTGTTAAGGCTTGTCACCTGGTTCATAACTGTCTCTAACACCTGTCTCTCATTATAGTGATGGTGGAGGGAGACTTAAAAGGCACGCCAGAGCACAGAGAGGAAGAGAGAGCACCCAGGAAGCTCATCAAACCAAAGAGAGTTACTTTAAGTTGTTTTATAAATGTTATGTTTGGACGTGGAACTAAACACAGTGTTCATAATTAAAGCAACTGACCTTGAACCTCCTCCAGTGCCTACAAACTCCATGTCTTTTCATTGTGATGAGGGACAGGTTTTTTTTTATTTTTTTTTATTATTATTATTGAAGAAAATATCAAAACAAACAATATAACATTTCAAATACTAGGGGGAGGTATAAATAATATTATAAGAATATTTTAAAAAGTGTACATGCTTGTAAATCTCGTATAGCTTTTTCTTTCTTTGAGGGCAATATTGACTCAATATAATGCTTCTCTTCATTTTTAAATACTATATAAAAAAAATATTTTTTTCCTGAAAATTTACAATTATGAATGTGAAATTTAGCCATTAAAATAAACTAAATTATAAAATAAGTGTGGGTTTGTTTATCTTTGGAGTTTACAATAATACCTAAAAGAACATCTTTCCACTAATGTAAAATTTTCATCAACATTTCCAACAATAAAATCAAGTATATTTTGCCAAAGAAATTATGAGAGACAGGTGTTAAGAGACAGTTATGAACCAGGTGACGAGCCTTACCACACTCTCTCTCCCGCAGACCGACACATGACCACGCCCCCCAATGCCACAGATTCATTTTTGAAAATTACAGGTACTTTGCTCAGCAATGACCAAGTAAAGGTCTAGTAAAAGATAAAAACAGTATTCTAAATATTCCATTTGAGATGTATCCTTGTTATTCTGATGAAAACATGACAAATAAGTTGCGTGATTTCAAGCTGAGAATAGACCATTTTTGTTGCCAATCTCCCTCTACACTTATCCACCGCCGTGACAGTGCAGTCACGTCATAAAGGCATATAATATGAACACCAGCATGCATGACACTTTAGAAAGGATGCTTGCCTCGAGTTTATACTCTCAAACCCCATTAAAGAGCAGAGTTTGATGGTGAATTTAAACAGAGTGGATGGTCAAATTTGTAACATAGCCCATGAATCTTCTCCCTGTAGTAATTTTCTACTGCATGGTGTGAGTGGGACAGCTCAGTCGCTGTGGTCCAGTCCATTACTTCAGACGTCTGGAAACTGACATGAATCATTCCCAGCAGTCGAGAGAGCATAGAAGCTAAAATTAGAGAGAATGGTCATTGAGGAGACACACTAACAGCCCTCACAGTCAGATGCAGCTAGTCAGCACCAGAGTAACTTGCCTGACCTGAGGAGGGTGTAATGTTCCTTTTAACAATATCCCATATTTGAGATCACGTAACCTGAGACCTTGTGCACAGAGGTGTGGATGTAACTGTTACTATAGGAACTAAAACTAACAACCAGCAAACTCAGAAATATAATGCATCACCACAAAGCTAATAAACACTACACTTCACTCATGTAGTTAAAGTGATTGTAATCATTCAATGAAGAATCAACTTCACAACCGTTGAAGCATAGGTGGAAATCGCGGGAGTCAGGAGGGTCAGGACCCCCTATCTGAGGGTTGTCCCCCCCCAAAATATCATTAAAATATGTGTATTGTAAATAATATAATGATATATTCTTAAAATAATTGTTTAAGAAATAAAGTAATACAAATGCAAACAGGGCAACAACAAAAAACCCCTTGGTGTCCCCTTCAAAAATTGCTCTTGAGAATTGTTGTTTATTGTCCCCCCCAACATTTTGATGAAATTTTCGCCCCTGCGTTGAAGTATTGTTTTTAGGTATGCAGGTGTGTATTAAACAGTAAATACATTCCCGGACATACTATATTTACATTCTTCCTTGGAACAGGGGAAAATGGGGGGTGCCATGAAAATATGTGCGCTTCTGGTGCACACATTAAAAGTAGTTTAGCTAAAATATTGCCTGAACGGAAATGAATAGCACCTTGAAATCAGTGCTTTCCCGCTGTTGGTAGACAACAATGAACACATTGGTGACTTACACTTGCAATTGACTCCAATTTGGAATTTCTAATCTAGTATCAATGTAATTTCTAATTGTCTGGTTGCTGCTACTATAATTAATATTGCACTTCATGTTTTCATCTTCAACAATGCAAAAGCAACTTTCACTGCCAAGCAACTTAATAAAATCTTACTACCACACAATTAAACATTTCCTGTCATGCCAAGTGGATCTTAAAGCTTTGGTGAGTCTGTTAATGAAGCACAGAGCAGAGGCACTGAAAGGCAATCTAATGCGCTGATAATCCACCACCTTAAAATGGGAAAATATTTTGTATTGCGTTTTGCCTGCCAGTCGTCCAGTATAATCCTGAAACCATCTGTGAGGGGGATCTTCAGACAGCTGCACGCAATGTTGTGTCTACACTCTCAGTCGTTTGGTTATTTCCTGCAGTGCATTGCTTTAGTACCCAGAATACCTACTTGATTCAGTATGCAGTCCAGTTATGTGGTAGACAGCAATGTAATGTAACATATTGATATTTGGACATATGTGTAAGCAGGGCCATAGCAAGGAATTCTGACCCCCCCTGACTGCATATTGCTCTGGCCCCTTACCTATTAAAAAAATTAAGTTTAAAATTTGTTGAGGGCCCCCTGGAACTTTGGGCCCCTAGAATTGTTACCACCTTTCACACCACTAGCTATGGCCCTGTGTGTAAGGTTTATTGGTTAGCATTTGGATGACAATCAAAATCACAGCAGGGTCAGTTTGAACTGAATATTGTACATAGACTGTATGTTTCACAAATATAACATATCATAGCAAATTAATTGTTGACCTCACCAAAACACATGCAGTATATGGGACATTTGTAATTTAAAAAAAGAAATCACATTTGTCAAAGTCCATGACCCATATAAGATGCCGAAATCTGTTAAGGGTGAAATACTTTTTAGCACCACAAGAGGGGGGCAGCGCATTACTTTCTCCACTACTTTTTAGAACGTGGGTTTGATTTAAATTTTTTCAAAGAAAAAGAAAATCCACAGAAATCATGAAAAA
Source organism: Xyrauchen texanus (assembly GCF_025860055.1). NCBI lineage: Eukaryota > Metazoa > Chordata > Actinopteri > Cypriniformes > Catostomidae > Xyrauchen > Xyrauchen texanus. Next base: position 28,311,508 of record NC_068302.1, on the reverse strand, counting down.
TTAAGTATAATAATAAGTATGATTAAATATAATTTTGAATTGTTTTATAACTGTGATTTTTTTTCTAATAGTCAGCATATTTGACTTAATTTCATAAAGTACTTCCTTTTCATAAAGTGTGATGATATTCTGTAAGTGTTTACTTGTTTTGAAGTTCAATATTAGTTTTAGCTGCACACACAAAAAAAGAAAGACTAATGAATTGCTGGTAAAACAAATTTGTCCTTAAATGGGCAATGTTTAGGACAAATGCAAACAGGCCCCTCCAATATTTACTTTCCACAAACGTTGCTTATTTTATTGTGTGGTTGAGCACTGACAGCTCAGTGAGTTATGCTGTCATAATTAAGGGACTTTTATTACACAATGGTACTAATCATTTAGTGCTGTCATTCTATATTGCTCTGTTTGAGAACAAATCCAGCCAATCAGGTTCTACCCCATCCAAGGCGAACAACAACGTCCTAATCCTAAACATTGCAGAATCATGGCTTGAGTCAGCTTAACAAAATCCAAACCTCATGTATTATTCTAGAAGTACTATAAACAAGTGTTACTATCTTCCTGTTTATCTGTGTAAGAAAATGGCATTAAGCCTTGAGGTGTGTCCAAAATGAAATGCAAAGCACATGAATCATACAGTGGGATAAAGCACTGATAAAGGACTATTTTGATCTCTGGAACAAACTTCTCATATTGCCTTATCAACCCCCACTGACTGAACATCAACCGTAATTGAATAGCTATTATGTGTGTGAGGTTAAGCTGTTAGGTCATAATAATAATTTATATTTTATTAAATCCGAGTGTGTGCTGTGGACTTGAACTAAGACAACCAATCAGGACTGGATTTTCTAGATTGTTTTCATGTTCTTTTCAAACACTCACTCCAAAGCATTTATACTTCTTGGATGGATTGTTTTATGCCAAAGCGCTTCGCAAACAATTTCACTCAGACTGCTTGTTGTTGTTTTTATCCATGGTTGCATAGTGTGACAATAGCTTGTGCTTTCTTGGAAGCCTAAGCATCTACAAAAATGTGTTTTGCTGTAAGTCAGTAAGTACTTGGAAATGAATCAAATGTGAATTCATATGTTTTTAAAGATGATTGCGATCATGATTTGAAGCTCAATTACACTTCAGTGCTTGAAGCATGCATAGAGCGCTAGATGGCACTATAAGAAGTGTAATCAAGCTTGAAATCCTGATCGCCCAGGAGACTGCTGTCAAGATTTAACGTGAAAAATGGGTTTTATTTTAGTCTGTTCTCACCCAAATCCGATTGGATCACTTCATAAAATATTGGTTAAACTACTGGAATCTTCTGGATTATGTTTATGTTGACCTTATCTTCTTTTTGGACCTTCAAAGTTCTTCCACCATTCAGTTGTATTGTATGGACCTAGAGAGCTGAGATATTTTTCAAAAAATCTTTGTTTGTGTTCAGCAGAACAAAGTAAGTCAAACACATCTGGAATGGCATGACAGAGTTTAAATTTGGGATGAAATAACGGATCCTTTTTAATAATTGTCTAAAAGCTAATTTCAGGCTTTTAAGCAGAAGCTTTAGATCAATAGGTATTTAAAGGAATGTTAAAAGTTTAATATATGTTAAACTTGGTCAGCAGCATTTGTGTCAATGTTGGTTACTACAAAAAATTATTTTGACTCATCCATCATTACAAAAAAGTTTACAATGGAAGTGAATGGCGCCAGACCATAAACATTAAAATATACAGTTTCAAGTATAATGTAAACATTTTACGTGTTAACATGATTTTAGAGAGATAGAATTGCTGACTTACCTTATCTGTGTGAAGTTATATCCAATACCGGAATAACAGAGTAATATTGGATACAATTTCACACATGGTTAGTAAGTGATTAGTAAGATTAGTAGTATGTCTTGTGGCTATACTATACATTTACATTCATTGCAAGTGCCTTGGGGTATCTACAATTTTTGCTTTTTTTCTAAATAAAGGAGGGAAAAGTAAAATATTTTTTTTGAAATCAATATTATTCAACAAAAGAAACAAATTCAGTGGTGTTCAAAACTTTTTAAACTTTAACCTTTGTAACTGAATGAACAATATCATTTGTTTTAAATGTTCTAAGGCTCTTTATCTTTTTTCAGTAAAGCTAATAGAGCTGATGACAAAACAGATTTTTAATTTAGTTAATTCACAACTCTCTGTAATTGTGTTATCTGTATAGACATTCATGTTAAAGGAATAGTTCTCTTATCATTTACTCACATTCATGGCATCCCAAATGAGTGACTTTCTTTTTTCTGCTGAAAACAAAGACTTTTAGAAGAATATCTCAGCTCTGTGGGTCCTTGCAATACAAGTGAATTGTGACCAAAACTTTGAAGCTCCAAAAATCACATAAAGGCAGCATAAAAGTAAAACAAAAAAATCTAGTTGTTAAATCGATGTCCTCAGAGGCGATATGATAGGTGCGGGTGAGAAACAGATCAATAAGACTTTGTGTGAAAGAAAGTGAAAGTGGAGATTTATAGTAAAAAAAACTTAAATATGAATCCGTTTCTTACCCACACCAATAATATTGCTTATACACAGAGCTTAAATATCCTTCTAAAAATCCTTGTTTGTGTTGTTCAGAAGAAAGAAATTCATACGCATCTTGGCTGGCACGAGGATGAGTAAATGATGAGAGAATTTCCATTTTTGTGTGAACTATCCCTTCAACACACTTACCTTTATTACAGCAATAGAATATATTAAAAGGTAATCCTAATCCTCTGATTCATTTGCTCTATTTATGGGTAAATTATTGAAGCACGTTATCATTCAATTACTTTTTGTTTTGATCTGATTTTCTTTTTGTTGTTACTTAGAATAGCAAAAGGAGGTTTTAGCCCTGCTCTAATACACAAAAATGACATCAATTTTATTTGACACTAAATTTTCATGACTTAAAATCATCATCAGCCAGTCCATCCTGAATGTAATAAATATCACTCAATTAATGAAGAGATCATTAGCTTTGATAACAGCATTCAGTGTTGAATATGTGAACATGTCCTAAGGTCCTGACATGTGTTTAGTAATCTGCACGTAATTAGAGATATTGGTCTCTCCTGTAGGGTGCAGGGTCATTAGTTTAACACAGCATAATCACTGCCAGATTACTGCTGTGTAATCATTTTCTAATAGCCATTAGTGGACTCCCACAGAGGATTCGGTGATACATTAAAATACAACTTCATGCAAATTGAAGATATGTGATTATATTTTTTCTTCATAATTTCAATCATGGCTTCTAGAGTCATGGTAGTCAACATGGTGGGATATAGTTTATTATGGATCCATGTGTCAGCTGAAGGCCAGGGTGTTGTTGTTTTCTTGCCTTCAGCTCTATGTACAACATTGATTATTTTTGATGTGCATATTGCACATTGGGCTTTACAGTGGAATGAGTAAACTGACTGGCAATCTGTCAGCTCCCCTCTGGCACTTTCAATAAACATCAAGCTCTGAGTGAAGGGAATCAAATTGCATATACAATGTCATGTAGGACAAAATACAGCTATTAGATATATTTAAGTTTACAAACCGTACCATTGGATAAAATGTGAATCTGAATAAAATCTACACTATTAAGGCTGGCTTGATGTGAACCATGTGTTTTTGGTGGAATCGCTTGGCTCACCCAAAGGTGAATGTAATGTACCACAAATGGTCCAAAATGGGGAAATTATGCACAATTTGCACATAGTAAGCACACAGATGGCAAGAGCAGTGAAAGAAAAGTTGTTCCTCTCTGTAAAGAAATAAAGCAAAGTCTTGGCATTGGTCTGCTTGGCTTGGATCTGTGTCTTGAGAAAGAGTTTCCAGACACCCCTTATAGTGCGGTAGTTTGGAAAAGTGAACCTGTATTGGAGACTGAGATTTGCCTTGGGCAGTAGGGGTGTCAGTGGAACAAGTCAACCATGTTTAACCATCACCCACATGTGATTTCATGACATAGAAACATAGCCACATAACAGCAAGTTCCACATGTGCCAAGTATCTTTACTGCAACTACAATAATGCACTTTGATAGGAAAACAGAATAAAACACATATGACGTTACATTTGCAAGGCAGGCACTTAAATAGCAGTAAATAGGAAGTTAACTAGCAATTAGATTGATTATTTGAGATGTTATTGTGATAACATTAGACTTTTTAAAGTATTGTAGTCGAGACACATCTAAAGGCACTTCACTGAAAACTTGATAGGGACTGTAATTGATACTCTGTACTCATTGTACACTAAAGACCTCTTCTGTAATACTATCTGAACTAGCTGTTCCAGTCCTTTCACAGTGAAAATAACCATATGCACACATGGTTAATGTTAATATTTATTTTTCAAAAAAATTTAACAGAAAAAATGCAATTCAGCATTTAAGGGTTTTCTTCTTTACCCATTTTATGAAACTTTATGTTAATTTATTTTAATTCATTTAGTTCTAATCTTTTAAATTTGTTCGGAATAGACAATTTCCCTGATATGTTATTATCTTTTCACAATTTTTTATTTTATTAAATGTGATTACTTATTGTATGAATGCATATATCATAATGGAAAACATATAACTTCATACTTTCATATGCCATGGATTAAATTCTGGTAAACAATTCCATGGGATTTTAATGTTTTCCACAAAACAATATTGTAACTGAAATATATTTTTGCTCTGCCTTATTGAGGATACTTTTATACTTCAGACAAATTACTTATCCGCAGGCTGTTTGTTCAGAGATTATGTTATGCTATGCTATAAGAGACTAAATCAGTTTCCCCCAAACATTTTAAAATTATTAGTGTGATTGAAATTATCTGAATGAAAAGTCTAATGTTAAACAAAATAAACCTGTGAAGTTGATTTAGCCATGGAATTTATGAATGTTTAATTTGTGATTTTTCCCAATGCAAAAAGAAATATTAAAAAAAGGAGGGTCATTTAGTTCATTTTTCACTCATTGTTCCTCTGGTGAGCTGTTTGCATATCATTTTAGTTTGTCCAAGCCAGAGCACATACCTGTCCTGTTGAAGGTTGTATTTTCAGTGCAGGTAAAAACATAAAATAATATATATATATATATATATATATATATATTATTCATAAAATCAGTTATTTGTCATCTCTGTAAAATCATTTTGGCATCTGCTTTCTGTGCAATTTAAAAATAAGAAGTTAAAAACTAAATTACAACAACATTAAAATAACTACTGAAAATTCAAAGAAAATATTTTTTCATTTGAATAAAAGTTATCATTGCAATTATACTATGTCTCATTGCTGCAAGCTAACCTTTCCTCAAAAACTCTATGATTCATATGAAGAGTTGGCTGGTTCTTCTTTCTCTCTCTGTGTATTGTACCTGAGGCAGATGGCATGCCAGGGCAGCTTACTCAGCAAGCCTGGTAAACTTTCCTGTTAGCAAGTATCTACCCTTCTGTGGCCAGTGCTGGTCTCTTTTCCCATTGCTCTCTGGATTCAATGTCTGTTCTTTGTCTTAACAATGCTTGATGTAATAATACATGATAAGTCCGTTTGAGTATGTCAGCAAGTTAAACTAATTTGTGTGTGTATGTTAGGCCTGTGAAAGCTTGTGCCTATGTGTTGTCTGACAACAGGTTAAAATGAATATGTATAAAATGCATATGTGAGACTATTATTGTAACTGATACAAATATAAGAGAACAACTGAAATATTTGACAAAACATGTTTGTTTCGAGTCGAGCATAAGTCGTTATTTTTTTACTCAAACATTTTTTTTTATTTTGAAGCAAAAAAGAGCGCCTGAAGAATTAATCGACTTGTTCTTAGGGATCCAAACACGTGACAGCGTCTAACATGTAACTCCTGACGGAAGAATAATGTTTCGTCGGATTCTTTAAAGTAGGATTAATGTTTGTCAAAATCTTACAAATTGGAGGGACGTTTAATAAAGTTTAACCTTATATAGACATAATGTATTTATTTATTTATTTGGAGAGTTTACCAGTCATACCGATTAGAAATTATTTCACGAAGTAAAAAATAATGTTGTATTTATTTGGGGAAATTACATTTAATTTGTGTTCAATTTATTATTACATTGACGTTTCAAAATTATTTCCTTGCATGTCTACATATAAATAGTTGATTTCATATAGCTTAAATATGGGATTTAAAATTTTTGCCACCGTGTAGGCCTATGACAAATAGATTTAATGTAGCTTCTTTCTATGTAAATTAGCCTGCTTCATAACATGTATTGCACTTGTGTATTGCAAATATTTAGCCTTGGTGCAATTTAAAAAAATAATATAAATGTACCTTAAATAAATACATAAATAAAATAAAGCACTGATTTGTCAGAAAAAGTGCTAACAACTTAGGTGATAAATGCTAGGTAGTTTCTTTCAAGCGCAATTTGTGCATTCAAACATCATTATCGTTGCCGTTTAGTGCTCGGTGCTGTAATATAGACTATACGGACACTCTAGAACACTGCAGTGCACTTTAACCATTATTTGCTTTAATTTTATTGTCGTTCAACTACTTAAAACTGCTAAACTTTGACTCCCGAATCAGGTATTTTCCGTTAAACGCTACCGCAATTTGAAGCAGCGAGGAAAACATATCTATTGAAAAGTGCTTTCAACAAGTGGAAAAGACAGCCCAAATGTTTAAATCAAATCACCTGAATGTAATATCGTAGCTTTTCCTAAAGCACTTCTTCCGAGAGCAAAATGTATGTAATTATCATTGTTGGCTCTCTGACCAATCGTTTAACATCAGGAACTCGAATGTGAAAATAAGCTATAAAAATACAGATTGCTCTACTTTATGATTGTTTTTATGATATGCTTTTATGCAGGTAGGCCGCACGTTTCATGCATTTATGAAAAAGCATAAGGCTACTGCAAGACCTTCATTTCAGTAAACCATTGTACTCTGTGCCAGCAAAACTATAATACATTGTAGGCTACTGCTGGTATGATAAGTACAGTTGAAGTCAGAAACTTACAAACACTTTGGTTGAAGTCATTAAAACTCATTTTTTTAACCACTCCACAGATTTCATATTAGCAAACTATAGTTTTGGCAAGTTGTTTAGGACATCTACTTTGAGCATGACACAAGTCATTTTTCCAACAATTTTTTTCAGACAGATTGGTTCACTTTTAATTGACTATATCACAATTCCAATGGGTCAGTCGTTTACATTAAGTTAACTGTGCTTTTAGGAAAATTCCAGAAAATGATGTCAAGACTTTAGACAATTAACTTCTGATTGGAGGTGCACCTGTGGATGTATTTTAAGGCCTACGTTCAAACTCAGTGCCTCATTGTTTGACATCATGGGAAAATCAAAACTGTGTCAGCTTGGAAATTTCCAGAAAATGATGTCAAGACTTTAGACAATTAGCTTCTGATAGGAGGTGTACTGAATTGGAGGTGTACCTGTGGATGTATTTTAAGGCCTAAATTCAAACTCGGTGCCTCTTTTATAAGACCTAAAGAAAATAAAAAAAAATAGTTGATCTCCACAAGTCTGGTTCATCCTTTGGGAGCAATTTGCAAATGCCTGAAGGTACCACATTTATCTCTACAAACATTAGTATGTAAGTATAAACACCATGGGACCACGCAGCCACCATGCCACTCAGGAAGGAGATGCATTCTGTCTCCAAGAGATGAACATAGTTTGTTGTGAAAAGTGCAAATAAATTCCAAAACCACAGCAAAGGACCTTGTGAAGATGCTGGAAAAAACAAGTAGACAAGTATCTATATCCACAGTAAAACAAGTCCTATATCAACATAACCTGAAAGGTTGCTCTGCAAGGAAGAAGCCACTGCTCCAAAAGTACAATAAAAAAGCCAGACTACAGTTTGCAAGTGCACATGGGGACAAATATCTTTCCTCTGGTCTGATGAACAAAAATTTAACTGTTTGGCCATAATGACCATTGTTATGTTTGGAGGAAAAAGAGTGAGGCTGGCAAGCCGAAGAACACCATCCCAACCATTAAACATGATGGTGGTAGCATCATGTTGTGGATGTGCTTTGCTGCAGGAGGGACTGGTGCACATCACAAAATAGATGGCATCATGAGGAAGGAAAATTATTTTAATGTATTGAAGCAACATCTCAAGACATCAGCCAGTAAGTTAAATCTCAGTCGCAAATGGGTCTACCAAATGGACAATGATGCCAAGCATACCTCCAAAGTCCTCCAAAGCCCTGGGCTCAATCCGTTAGAAAATTTGTGGGCAGAACTGAAAAAGCATGTGCGAGCAAGGAAGCCTACAAACCTGACTCAGTAACACCAGTTCTGTCTGGAGAAATGGGCCAACATTCCAGCAACTTATTGTGAGAAGCTTGTGGAAGGCTCCCCAAAATGTTTGGCACAAGTTAAACAATTTAAAGGCAATGCTACCAAATACTAACAAAGTGTATGTAAACTTCTGACCCACTGGGAATGTGATGAAAGTAATAAAAGCTGAAAAAAAAAAACATTCTTTCTCTAGATTTCACATTCTTAAAATAAAACAGTGATACTAACTGACCTAAGACAGGGAATGTTTTCTACTATTAAATGTCAGGCATTGTGAAAAACTGAGTTTAAATGTATTTGGCTAAGGTTTATGTAAACTTCTGACTTCAACTGTAGTTATTCAGTTGCTGCAGACAGGCCTAAAAAGGCCTCTCGTTCTCTAGACTACTTATGTATCACTTTTTAATGTTCTTAAAAGTCGATCCGTCATATTGTGACTCTTTAAAATGACAGTAAGAATTAAGTGTTTGGGAGTCACTTAAGGACACAGTAATTGGCTGAACACTAATAACTTAAAATAGATGCTCTAAAACGTAATTTTGTTCTGTAATGAAAGGAATAGATAATTTTTGTGCTATTTGAGGATAATGAATTTATTCCACTTTTATTATTAGGGCCTACCTAAAGAGTGGTTAACCAAGTCTCTTTTAGGCTTCTCTAAAGGGAACTCCCAATCATGTGAACTCAGATCAAACACATATGACTATCTTGAAGACAGGTATAGCACACCAGTCCATAGTTTTTGGTGTATAGTCACATGCCAGGTTCTTCTAACTTGGAGACAGGGGTGGCACACCAGTCTGTTGTTTTTGGTGTATAGATCTTTTTTTTTTTTTTTGGCACCATTCGGAGTAAACTCTACAGGCTGTTGTGCGAGAAAATCCCAGGAGATCAGCAGTTACAGAAATACTCAAACCAGCCCGTCTGGCATCTTCAATAATGCCATGCTCCAAATCACTGATCACATTTTTTCCTCATTCTGATAGTTGATGTGAAAATTAACTGAAGCTCCTGAACCGTATCTGCATGATTTTATGCACTACTACCCCACGATTGGCTGATCAGATAATGGCATGGATGATTGATGGTGCCAGATGGGCTGGTTTGAGTTTTTCTGTAACTGCTGATCTCCTGGAATTTACTCAGACAAAGTTTTGTCTGTTGACAAAAAAAAAAAAAAACATCCAGTGAGCAGCAGTTCTGTAGACGGAAATGCCTTGCTGATAAGAGAGGTCAACAGAAAATGGCCAGACTGGTTCGAACAGACAAAGTCTACAGTAACTCAGATAACCGCTCTGTACAATTGTGGTGAGACGAATAGCATCTCATAATGCTATTCTGATATGCGGGTTGGCGCTGTTTTGACGGCAACAGGGGGACCTAAACAATATTAGGCAGGTGGTTTTAATGTTGTGGCTGATCGATGTGTTCAAGTGGTCATTTCTAATATAGTATTCTTATATGTTTGAATAAATATAAAATATTAATACACATGTAGGTTTATCTATTATCACCGGTTTTACATTATAATTAAGTAATACGCCATCAAGTGCATTTCTTTAAATACTAGTGCCCTCATTGCACACACACACGCCGCCCATGTATTTCATGAATCCCTTCTCCGCGAGGACTGTAAAATGTGTGTGGAGCACGTCGACCAAAACAAACACTGGTTTGTGTCGCAAGAAACAAAAGAAAAGACGAGGCATCGATTGCTCTCTATACACAAGGACATCTACTAGTGCTGCATGTGCAATGCTGCAAAGCTATAAGAGCGACGTTTCAGCACTGTAAATTAAAGATACACGACCAAAAAACAGCACCTTCAACCAGTGCACTATCTGCAGCTAACAGCCATGCCAGATGTCGTGCATTAGTGTAAAATCTTTATTTTGTCGTTCTGTACCTTGTAACGGGGATATCGGATCGGACGAGGCTGTAATACTTCAAGTGGGACGTTTGTGTTTAGTCAGTGTCCGGGTTTATTCCATCCGAAGAGCACGGATTACTTCTTCGTGAAGCTAAAAGGACACGGAGTTATAAAATCACCCGACGCTATGAACAGGCGTTGAATCGCAGTTCTACAAAACCCGCTACGCTGTAACTTTTTTGGGGAGGTTGGCAGTTTCGCTTTGAAATGGTACGTTATCAAATCAATTTCATCATTATTTGTCGTTGCTCCAGAAGACGTTCAAGCGAGAGAGATCACGAGTTGTGCACTCTTAAAATCAAATGAGATAATCATCATCAAACAGTCGCTGTGTGTTTAGGTTTTCCCCCTGCTTCCTCTCTTACCAGCCAGTTACTCATTTTTCTCGTTGGGTTTCAGCCAAACGTAAGGTTTGTGGGAAAGGCTTACAAATGTTGGCGTCGCGTGTTATTTATGCTATAGAGACGCGCAGTAATTAAGACACCCAGCGATTTGGCTGTTCTCCCATAGTGAAAGTTATTAGCCCTTTGCCAGCTGAAGAAAAAGTGGTGCAAGATGTGTGTTAACCACGGCACTCCGAAGGCCAAGTTGAAGTTTAAAGCCAGAGGAGGCTTTTACTAGCCAACAGGATAGTTTGCTCAGCAGAAAATGGCCGCAGCCAGAGCCGCAGGCTCGCCGGCATGAATTTGACATCTACGCCGGCAGAGGCGCTCCCTCCCTGGAGAAGTCTCAGACAGTATGCCGTAGTCACACAGCCGCACAAACCGGGAGTTCGGCAGTGCTTCAAAACTGCCTGACCCTGCAGTCACTTTCCTTGTTCGTGTGGCTATAACATGCTTTTACGGGGTGTAAACTTAACTTGGAAATACAACAATGTTAATAGGCTTTTACGAGACAAGGCCAAAACAAAAGTAATTGAGCCAGGTTAACTTTGAACCAATAAACAGTCACTTTAATCTAAATAAACTCGATATATTAAACTCGAGAGCCTAATACATCGGTATCACACTTAGTAATATATTAGCTGCTTTCATTATTGTTACCTGCTAATTTGCACTGCAAATTAACAACAATAATTATGATAATCTATGAGTTACAACACTCCAATATCTGTTCTCTGCAGGGCTATTTTCAGTTTCTTTTCTGGTTAGTTTGGGGTTAATAACAGTAGGCTAAATCATGCAACCTAGACAGTTGCAGTGAGTTTGAAATTAGCTCAGGCTTTTGATATTGGTTTGTCTAAGACGATTAGTTAATATTTAAATGCTTTTTATGCTTTTCAAATAATATGTAAAGTTAAAATGTAGGCTAGTGCAGTTTTAAGCATTTGCACAAGTAAGCAAAGATAAGTAAGGAACATTATGATTATAATGATCAGACTTTGGAAGGACACCACAGTGCGTTCGGTGCACAATATAGAGAAATAACAAGAGTTTTTATAGTCTGCCCATTTTGCCACTTAATTTAAATCTGTTGAAGCCTTTTTTTTTTTTTTGTGATCACTCCAGCAAAGTGAAACTTTGCGGTTTCTTTTCAACAAAGTGTTTACAAAAAGCCAAACCTCTGCAAGCAAATGTTTTAAGTCTTGACTTGGGTTGCAACGTCCGACCATCTGCTGCAGAGCAACTTTGTAGAAGCCAGCATTAAGACACCAAGGCACGTTGATAAAAGTTTGTGATCATTCAAATATGAAATACAGTACGAGAATTGCACAATTCAATGAACACGTTTAGTCAGTCTTAAAGCTGTATTGATGTTCCCTGTATATAATCATAATTTATGACGTTGTTCAGGAGTTTAAGTGACTGACAAGTCATCCCATCCTTTTTTACTCTAGACTTGGCTAGAAACGTTGATATTGCCTTATCATGCATTATATAAAGACGCGATTAACTGTTTACCATTGCCTATAATATTTTTCGCGGATTGTTTTTATTTTTTATATTTTTTTATTCACTCAAACAAGTCAAATCGCATGAAGCGATAAGCCTCGAACAGTCTGGCATGAATAAATGCATGCATGTGCGATCTCTATGACGCAATGTCCGTGCCAGCTTGGCTGTAATCGCTAGTTTGTACTTTGTAGCAGTGCATGCCACAGTAAATTTGTTTGGAATGCGCGCGCGGGTAAAGCGCGCTTAACATTACTGCGCACCGAACTGGATCGGCTCGAGGAAAATGCGGTGCCATGCGCCCTGGTGAGGAGAGAAGAAAGTCATTTGCCGCTTTGTTTCAACCCGGTCATACCATATGAGCTCCAAAAACGAGGCAAATCACGGATGTGTTAATATCGTGGACTCAACGGATGCTCCTGGACATTGTAAACCCGAGTTAGCCTCTCTTGCTCCTCCAAGCACTTTCTATGGGATGGGCTATATTCATAACGTCATTTCATTCCTCCCTCTTTTTCATTTTCTCTTTCTTTGATTCTTTCTCCCACCATTTCCTAAATGGAACAGATTGCACCACCCCACGCGTTCTCTTGCCAGCAAAGTTTGATTTCAGACTTGTATACAGTTCGCGTGTTTCTTTTTTTACGCGTCCCTTGACTTTTGGACGGCAGACACTTTAACGGACTTGAAGTGGAAGTCAGAGGTGGCAGCGGTGGAAGTGTTAATCATGATGAGGCTTACCATGATTAACTGTGAAAAATGATCCAGTAACTGGTCGGTGTTTTGCCACTTTTCTAATCACGCGCTCCCTTTCAACATGATGTACTCTCCTCTCAGTTTAACTCAGGTAAAGAGCTTGTTTGTGTCTTTCTGTCGATAACTCACGACGAGATTTCAGTTCATAAAAGGGCGGGCTGAGCGCTGTCCACTTTAAGAACTGGACCCGTTCTTCTCTTTAAGCGTTCATCATCCATTCATATTCAACACCGTACTGTTTACATGTGTAGCCTATATTTGTTTGTTTGACGCAAATTCCTCTTATGAAACGGTTGCTATCTAAAAACAATACAAGCGGCAAATTTGATGAAGAATATAAATGGTTGTTTTTCGGTTTATATATGCAACTTTAATATAGAGTTTGTTCAGAAGAAAAGTAAAGTAAATGCACTGTCATCTGCTTCAGTTGATCATAAAGTGGAGGGAAAAGTTGGTGTAAATGATGGTCATTTTTCAGTTTTAATAAACTTTTTTATTTTTTTTATAATATATTTAGTTCTTGAAGCTTTGAGTTTGTAGCTCATATAAAGACTAATACTTTTGTGGATAGTATATGGTTTGGATTCAAAATGGACAAGATGATTATATGTGCAAATACTGTAGATATCAACTGCCGGTGTCTGGGGCAAAAGCACACGGGTCGGGCTTATATCATTTCTTGCAACGTGCCTTAAGAGCCCAGACAGTGTATTTAGTAAAGTTGATATTTTGTCACTACTGTTAAAACGTTTATTTCGACAATTTTATTGGTTATAAAATATATAGAGTTGTGTTGAGGGAAAGTTAGGATAATATTAATACCAAACGTACTTTATCAGTATCAGCTCTTTTATTGTAGCCAATGTGGATTTTCATAATTGAACTGATACTGTAAAAGTTTGCTTATTTGTGTCTTTTTAAGTGTATTCATATTTTACAGGGAGCCAGTCACTTTCAAAGAGGTAAACTTGAAAACTTAAGAGCATTCTAGAAAGAATAACGTTGACTAGCGAGACATCGGCCCTTTGCCTCTAATTAATTATCATTTAATTGAAAATCTACAACAGCATTCCTTCTTATATAAAGTAATCAGAAAATATCTTAACATTTAATGTACAGTGATAGTGCGCAGACTTGTGACTATTTTAAAGCATTTTTGTCAGCAGTCTGAATTGAGCACAGAGGGGTTTTAAGGTCATTTTATTGTCTCAAATTGCCTTAATGTATATTGACATGAGTCAGTGGGATTTTAGATGGCGGATGACTTTTTTAACCTTACTGATGAGAGAGTTGCAGGAATATTAAATATTTTTGCTTTATGTGTTTGCTTTAAACTTACTTTTTATATATAGCAAATTGCCCCTTCACTGCACAACCACAGTTTTCATTTTCTCCAAAAAATATAATTATGATAATTTAAAATATATAGAAATTATAAAGCCTACATGTTATTGCAGTTTAGCAATTGTACAGTAGGTGAGAAATACGTTTTTGTGAGGAGAGAAATTAAGGTTTGAAAAAGATTCAGTTTTACATTAGAGCTGTTTATATGATTGATTAAAAAAACCAAACAAAAATTACGGGCAACTATCATGCCACTCTATTATAGATGTCAAATTGGCACTTTATAATTCTCAAACTTTTTTTGGTTGAAAGTTGGGTTTTGTAGCAAATGGTTATAATTCAATTCTATATTGAACACTGTCTAAACAACTGCTTGGGAAACATTTGGGATTTAGGCTTTTAAGTCCCACAAATATGTATTCTACTTTTCTGCTCTTAGTGAATGTGTTCAAACAGGTAACAGTACAAACAAACGCCTCAGCCTCCAGCGCTTTAATTTATTATTAAATTAATTGGATGGGGCTATGTTTCAGTGCTCACTTTGTTTTTGGATTCATTATGCCAGACGGTTATTTCAGTCTTTGGATTAGTAAACTCTGTAAATTCTGTTGAAAGCTGAAGAAATGCATCTATATCCATAGTCCACTTTTGCAGTTTTGCAACCTTCTCAATTTCAGTTTTAGTGAAAGTTTAAGGTAAATTAGCATGCACAATCCACTTGCACAATCTCCACAGTAAGCCATAACATCTTAGAATGTGTAAAATAGTTTACCCTGTGCTCACTTTAGAGTGGATTTGATCTACAATTTGCAGTGGAAATATTAGAATTTTAGCTCTTGCGGGAGAGCACAGCGTGTGCATAGAGGTTCTGTCCGTAGTCTGTGAGTGTGTTGGGCGAAGAGAGAGAGCAAGAGGGGCAGGCAAGGTGTGTGCCAGACTCCACCGCAGCCCTGCTGGCAGCTTGAGGGGGTCTTTCGCTCGGATCCCACTCAACACAAATCCTTCATACAGTAGTATAACTAGCTTTCCCTCTGCTGTATGTGTGTGTGTGTGTGCATGTTTGCATGCATACATATATATATATATATATATTTTTATATATGCACCATATTAGTTTAAATATATTAAAATAATAGCTAAATTAAAAACGGTAAAAACATTTGGTTACTACTGATATATTATTACTGTTATTATTATTATTAATATTATTATTATCTGCAAACTAGTTATTGCAAAATATTTTGGGCCATAGTGAGACTATTAAGAATTCATAGCATGTCAAAGCAGCTGTGCAAAATGCAAAAATTGTTACTATTTTAGTGCATGAAATGATCACAATTTATTTTATTTATTTGTAGAACTAACATTAGTATTATATAAAAGTAATGGGGCCAACTGCCAGCCATTTCTGTGCTTTTTTATTTTAATCCAGACCCACACTTATATGTATTTACTGAGTTTTGACAGTCTCAGTTTGGAGCATATTTGCCAACACTAGAGTTGTATCAGTGGGAGATTTGAGAGAGACTCTATTCCCCTGAGCTGGCAACATGCTGTCCTGCCCCCATTCCTCATCGATGCATTCCGTTAGAGCCGCAATTAGTCCCACCTCGGGAAAGGAGAGTAGGGCCGATTCGAGTGCCGAGCCTTTCTGAGACACTCTCTTGACCACGCTGACCGACAAAATACTATATCTTCTGCAATTGTGCTGATAGTGAGACCTGCACTGCATTGGCTTTTTAAAGTTTCCACATCTGTGAAATTATTCCTAACATTAACAGAGCAGAGAGACCCTTTTCTCTTAGATGAGCTTGAAATGGCTGGTCCATCAAATAAACATTTTTAGTAGACCTTTTAAACTAAATATATGCACACACAAGCTGTTATACAGTATATTTTCACTATTGACACTAGTATAATAGTTTTGCTCCTCACCATTGGATGTGTCTGCATGAGAAGGCAGTCTAACTAGGACCTGATGTAATGAGCACTGAAATGTTCTCCACCCCTTTCTATGGTTGGGCACTTTGAGTTTGAAGTGCCGCTATTGGGCTCTCAAATGGCCCAGAACACCCTGCAGTGTATTCCACTGGTCCTCGCTCAGTCCGCTGTATGTGTTTGCTTGCCTGCCTGAGGGTATTTTTTTTGTCAGGAGGGAGTATTTTCTCTTTCGCTCTGTTTAGATATGCATGCCCCACTTTCGTCTGACAGTCCTGAGTGGCACAGTCATGGTCGTGTCCCAGCGCGATAGCTCCCCATGTGCCCCGTTAACAGATTAATTAAGCTGTTCTGATCACCCGCTCTCCCACGTTTTCCATCCGGCTGTCATTTATCGCAACTTTTTTAGATATGAGTTCGCTTATTTGTGTCAGGGAGCGTTTTGGAAAAAGGGGTCAGAAATCTCAAGTGGAGTGTTAGCTTTCATGTGTTGATTCTGATGGCTGATATTCATTAGAAGACATTGAGGAGAGTTTAGGGGAGGGGAGAGGCGAGGAGGGGAGGGGAGTAGGACACAAAGAGAAGCCTCAGTTATAAAGGCCCGAGCTCTTGGCATGAGTGGAGGACTTCATGTGGCCAGGGCTGGAGATGTCTGTGGAAGGTTGGCTGCGTTTCATATCACACCCAGGTTCCTCTGCGGGGAGAATGGTGAGCAACCCTAAATATTTACTTTATAAATATGTATTTGGATTCCACCTGAGCTTGCGGCCTCACTCCAATCCATGCCAACCTGTGACAAGGGGGGAAAAAATGTTTGTTTTTGTTGTTTTCTAGAATTATATGGTTGCGCCTGAAACACCCTCCAGAGTCTCGTTTTAGAAATGAGGCTTACAAAGAACAGCTCAGACCTCGGGAAATAGCTCAATCAACCATACAAAGACAAAATAAGCTTATTCCGTTCTGAAAGGACCTGTGTACATGTGTACATCTGAAGATCTTTGTAAAAAAAAAAAACATTATATAATTCATATTTCAAATCAGTCTGAATGTTCTGACAAGAGAACCATTCATGCTCAGTTTTTTTTGGACCTCTGCATCATTTAAAAAAAAAATAATTATATTATGGGTTCAGATGCCGGTTCTTACCAGCAGGGAGAGTGTCTTCGTCTTCTGCCCCAGGATTTAGAGTCACAGTAGTAGGACATTTTGAGAAGAACCTCTGCTCTTGGCAGTCACCTCTACTGGGAAAGCTTTAAGAAATGTGTCCAACTGGAAAGCGATCAAGAAGAGCAGTGTTGGCATGGCAGGGTGCAGTGGGCTGTTTATTTAAAAGCTCTCTAAATCTACCTCTGCTTCTCCACTACTGTGGCTATGCTTTTCCAAATGTTTTGATAACCGGATTTGATTTTTGCTATAAACGTTGTACTTGATTCAATTTTAAATTACAACTCGTGATGAGGAAATGTTTGTTTTGTACGTTGTTCATATTGTATATTAGAATCAAATGTTCTACATATTTGCATGCTCTTAGAGAAAGAGCAGATGTTTTTACAAAAATATAGAAATAATATATTTTGTAGAAAATATTACATCCGTTAATTAGCAATCCATAACGGTTTATTAAAATATTTATATGAACCATTCCATTGTGTATTTTTTGGAAGAAAAAATATAACTGGAATATATTTAACTGCTTTAACGTACACTGTGTTTGAGTTTTAATAGATGCAGTATTTTTTCGCTCTTCATTGCCTGTGCACTAGTACTGCAGGCAGCTTGTGGTGTCTGATTTACACCTCTCTGCTGCTATCCAGAACTCTGCAGTTGGAACGCTGCGCGATATGAATCCCTTGTTTGTGACGAGGCATGCAAATAAATTGTGAATGGATAGACCAGCTCTTTTGCACTTATGCAGAATTGCCATTACAAGCTCTGTTTCTTTGCTTCGGAGGCTCTGTATGAAAAATGACTCTGTGTTTGTTTATTCTTGGATAGATTTACTTTTGTTTTTCATTCTCTGGTGCAGAAATACTTGCAGACATGTATGCAGACAAATGCTTTGAATGGCCAGCTATAGACTATTGAACATTATGAGCATAGGCGCTCTTAAAAGTCAGGTTAAGAAATGTTTTTCTTTTGTTTTGTTTCACAGTAACTCTACTAGCTCCTATTTGTTTTTAAATGGGTAGTTCCCCCAAATATGAAAATTCTGTAATCATTTATTCACCCTCATGTTGTTCTAAATTTGTATGACTTTCTTTAATTGAACACAAAAGGAGATGTTTGACGATGTTTGGGACTTGCTGCTTCAATCCCTATTCTCTTTCATTGTTCATTTAAATGTATTCATTTGGCAGATGCTTTTATATTTAAGCGACTTAAAGTGAATTCATGGTATACGTTTTACGTAATAAATCGAACCATTTATACTCTTTTTGGAAATCGAACCAACGACCTTGGCATTGGTAGTGCTGTGCTCTACCAGTTGAGCTAAAGGAAAACTGTACTGTATAAGGTGAATGATTGGCTGGCCAAAGTGAGAATCATGCCCCTAGACCAACAAGTGAACACGTTGAATGGAAAAAAGAGCTGCAAGGTTTTGGAATGACATGAGGTAAATTATGACAGAATTTTCATTTTTGGTGACCTAACCCTTTCAGTTTTGAAAATTGAGAATCATTTTACTGATGTCCTGAGCATCTGCATATTGAATGGTAAACAAGTCACAAAGACACATCACTTCACTGTATGCATTCCTTAGAACCATAATCCATCAAGAGATAATCTTGCAATGGATCTCTGAAAATGTTTTTAAAGGGTCGTTGAGCAATCTTTCACCATCTTCCACTCTCTGTGTATGTGTGTATCTGGACCGCAACTGGAGGAGGATGCCACAGTGCCTGTGCATGGTGTAATGGAGACTCTCTAATACTGCAAGATAAGCAACTTGCTTTTTTGCCTCTGCTATTGTGCATTGAAGGCAAAGTCCAGGATCCCTGTGGCCTGGACCAGAGCTGGGCTTTCAGTTTGAGGACGGCTTGTCTGTACTGCACACAGGCAGAGAAAAACACCAAGCCCTCTTTCATTTCCAGCTCTATAACAGGTCAATAAAATCAAGAAGAGTTCAATCTGTCCTAGAGTAGAGCTAACTTTGCGGATTGAGTGTACTGTATAGCTTGTTAACTTGTTAATGGGGTGGAACCGGCAGGAATCTGGCAAAACCATATTATTATATATCGATGGCTGGGTTGCGATACAATTATATTGTGATTCTTTGTTTTATATTGCAATAAAACTAAAAATTATATTGTAAGATATATTGCAATCCTTTACGCTCTTGTTTTTTAATCATATTCATTAGACTTCAGTGCTTTCCCAACAAGTGCTGAACGCCCTGCTTTACTTCATTGTAGAGTTATAGAAGTAGTGAAAAAGAGCATCGGTAGTGAAGAGCAAAATGACAAGAGGGAATAGTGTATATTAGTTTGAACGTGTTTTTCAGTTCACGTCAAAAAACCCTTGCAGTGTAGCTGTATGCAAGTTCGGACGGACATTGTTAGAAATTACACAAGTTATAGACATCTAGTTCAGCCTTGTCTCATGACAAGTGGCAAGTCATTTTAATAGAGCAAAATGGCTTACAAAACACAACTTTTACTCCCATAGAGAAAAATAATAAATCAGCCATTTGTATTGCATAGCCTAAATAATTATGAAAATTCATGTCGTAAAATAAAGTGTTTGATAGGAGGCTAGCTAAAAGTTTATATCTGGTTTTTATCAATTTGAAATTCTGTTTGTTGATTAGTTGGTCTCTATGAGAATACTGTAGTTGTAAGTTTGTACTGTATTTTATGATTTCACCAAGTTGTACGAATTATTACGAGTTGTCATGAGACTATGATTGCATTTTGGTTGCATTAAAATACTTGAATGTGCATTGACCCTATGGAGCTGTATGTTTAGTCTTCTCACATACTTGCTCTTTATTCCCAAACATATGAATGTGAAAAATTAGTTTTTGTTCTTTGTATTAGATATTGATACTTTATTGTGAGGAAAATATCACAATATCGATTTTTCAACCACCTCTTGAGAAGACAGAATGTGTTATTTTACATGGAGTTGATGGATCCTCCCTGATGGACTTTCAAGTTCTCAGCCAAGACAATAATGACAATGTTTATCACGGAACGTGCACACGCACAAAGCCACATATGTGTCCACATACTCCCTCTGAGTGCAGGTTAGGACACCTTTATGAAAAATGACAATCCTGATATATTAGGAAAGCGAAGCAGCAAACAGCATTCTCAGTTCTTAAGGTATGCCGTTGGGGTTCTGACACATTGTTCATTGTTTCGCTGACACGCAATTGAATAACGACCCCTGGCAATGCATTTAGTTTGGTTTTAAAGGAACTTGAAATAGGCTGAAACTTGTGGCATACTTGCTTTCTCAGTTGCACTCTCATGTTAAACCGCCATCTTATCTCTTAAAACTGTTCAACTCTGATTTATAACAGCGTTTCATTGCGAATGTTTCTGAGTGACAAAACAAACAAATCTCTTTTTTTGTTATGGAATTTCCTTGAGAATGTAGACTCAATGTAGATCATTCCTGGTTCTTATGACAAAGTTGCATATAAAGCTTTGCATATAAAGATTTTTTTTTCTATGGACTTGTGATTAATTAGATGGAATCACTTCATAAATGTCTGACATCACTTGAGAAGCTCCTTGTGTCTAGAAACAAGACAAATAGATGGAGAAAGCAGTATGAATAGCCCACTGGACTTTGTGGCATTGGAAACTCTCTAATTTTCTCTCTCTATCTGTCTATCTCTCTATCTCTCTATCTATCTATCTCTCTGCGGACCTAAAAACATGTACTAGGCACGCAGCCCAGATACGAGATAAATTTGTTATGCTGCTCCAACAAAGAAATATTAAAGTCAAATCATAGGTAAATTATTTCCTGCTTTTGCATTTTGGGATGTGGTGACATCAATCCATTATTTTGATAAAGGGCAGGAGCTGCTTAAATCACACCAGAGCAGCACTTTATCACAATCTGAGATTTGTGTTGGAGTTAAGAATGTACCTACATGCAATAATTTCCAGTAAAGGCACAGGAGAGCAATTTTGTATTACTGAGGTGCAGGAGGTTTGGTGATCTAAAGCCAGAGGTTTTGACCTAAGATTAGGTCTTGATGATATGGCTACAAAAATCATCTCAATATTTCTCAGTGCTTTGATGATATGCAATATATATCTCAATAATGTATATGCTCTGAAACCGTTTAATGCAAGAAGTAAAATGCAGTAAAAATGTAGATAAAAACAATGTTGATTGCCTTACAGTTTTTCATATAATGATTTTGATTTAAATGCACCAGACATCAGAGAGGCAAAGCGCGCACACGCCCAGAGAATCCACAGTCACTTCCAGGACAGCGGTGACACGCGGCGCATGTGGCAGGGCATCCAGGCCATCACCAACTACAGGACAACATCAGTTGCCTGTGACAAAGATGCCTCCCTTCCAGATGCGCTGAACGACTTCTACGCTCCGTTTGAAGTGCAGAACGACGTGATGGCGAGGAAGTCCACCCCTCCTCCCAACGACCAGGTGCTCTGTCTTACCACGGCAGATGTGAGGAAAACTCTACGTAGAGTCAACCCACGGAAGGCTGCTGGACCAGACAACATTCCTGGCAGAGTGCTCAGAGGATGTGCAGACCAGCTAGCAGATGTTCTTACCGACATCTTCAACATCTCTCTGAGCAGCGCAGTCGTTCCAACGTGCTTCAAGGCCACCACCATCATCCCCATGCCAAAGAAGTCTTCAGTGTCCTGCCTCAACGACTACCGTCCCGTCGCGACTTACACCCATCATCATGAAGTGCTTCGAGAGGCTCGTCATGAGGCAGATTAAGACCCAGCTGCCCCCTCACTAGACCCACTGCAGTTTGCGTGATCGTTCAAACCGTTCAACGGACGATGCCATCACCACAACCCTCCATCTGGCCCTCACCCACCTAGACAATAAGGACTCATACGTTCGAATGCTGTTCATAGATTTCAGCTCAGCATTCAACACAATCATTCCCCAGCACCTGATTGGAAAGCTGAACCTGCTGGGCCTGGACACCTCCCTCTGCAACTGGATCCTGGACTTCCTGACTGGGAGACCTCAGTCAGTCCGGATCGGGAACAGCATCTCCACCACCACCGCACTGAGCACTGGGGCCCCCCAGGGCTGTGTGCTCAGTCCACTGCTGTTCACTCTGCTGACTCACGACTGTGCAGCAATGCACAGCTCAAATCACATCATCAAGTTCGCCGATGACACGACCGTGGTGGGTCTCATCAGCAAGAATGACGAGTCAGCATACAGAGAGGAGGTGCAGCGGCTGACGAACTGGTGTAGAGCCAACAACCTGTCCCTGAATGTCGACAAAACAAAAGAGATGGTTGTTGACTTTAGGAGAGCACAAGGTGAACACACTCCGCTGAACATCGACGGCTCCTATGTGGAGATCGTCAAAAGCACCAAATTCCTTGGTGTTCACTTGGCGGAGAACCTCACCTGGTCCCTCAACACCAGCTCTATCACCAAGAAAGCCCAGCAGCGTCTCTACTTTCTTCGAAGGCTGAGGAAAGCACATCTCCCAACCCCCATCCTCACTACATTCTATAGAGGGACTATTGAGAGCATCCTGAGCAGCTGCATCACTGCCTGGTTTGGGACTTGCACCGTTTCGGACCGCAAAGCCCTGCAGAGGATAGTGAGGACAGCTGAGAAGATCATTGGGGTCTCTTTTCCCTCCATCAAAGACATTTACAAAAACACTGTATCCACAAAGCAACCAGCATTGTGGACGACCCCACACACCCCTCACACAAACTCTTTACCCTCCTCCCGTCTGGCAAGAGGTACCGAAGCATTCGGGCCCTCACGGCCAGACTGTGTAACAGCTTCTTCCCCCAAGCCATCAGACTCCTCAATACTCAGAGACTGGTTTGACACACACACGTGTCCTGAGTTGCACTTTAATTACTGTCACTTTATAACTGTCTGCTACCTCAATAACTGCTATGTGCATAGAACACTATCTCATAGTATGTTATGTTTACATTTTTAGAAACTGTCATCTTTTTGCACTACCGAGTACTGGTCGGCGCTGCACTGTCTATTGTCCTGTTCATTGTCAGAAACTTGTTGTACTGTCCCGTACTTTTTGCACATGTTTGCACGTGCACTTTATATAGGTATATATAGGTTTTTTATATAGGTATTTTATTTTGTTGTGTTGTCTCATGTGGTCATGTGTTGGTCCTATGTTGTTTTTATGTAGCACCATGGTCCTGGAGGAACGTTGTCTCATTTGCTGTGTACTGTACTAACTGTATATGGTTGAAACGACAATAAAAACCACTTGACTTGACTTGACCAATGTAAAGGTATGAAATGGACAGTTTGAAATAAAGATCGTGAAAGAAGTCTAATGATGCTTTTTGTAAATTTAAAGGCCAAAAAAATAAATTTGTGAATATACTATATATTGATTGGTGAAATGTTTTTGTATCAGTCAAATCAATCAAACACTTTCAAATGCCCTCTAGTTCTCACTTGCTTATAGTCTGATAGAATTGTTTAGTTAATCTCTCTCCCTCCACGAGAGATAAAGATCATTAGTGTACAGAGTTCATCTATTCCTCTCTCGCAGATGTTGAAGTTCATCCTGAGGTCTTGCTCTTCAGCCTCTGTCTCAGATTTGAGGTGACTGTGAATGTGTTTCGTCCTTGACTTTCACACATGCACATTCACAAGCATGGATAAACAAGCTTCAAAGGTGTCAAAGCTGAAAGAGGACACAGGTTATAGACCTCATATATATATATATATATATATATTATGTGTGCGTTTGCGTTTTTGCTCTCTACAGGCCTAGACAGATATCTTTATGAATTGGGATCAGAGCCAAACAGTGCAGAGCTGGGAACGCAAGAGGACACATCAACACTTGGCTATGACCTAATATGACTCTGACTACATGACAGCTACATGACAAAAACAGAGCAGCCACTTTTCTAAGCAGCTCGGGTCCTGATCAGGGTACCAGTTTATTGATGATGTTTAATTGTTTTATTATAAGGGTTTCCACGGTCATGGAAAAGTAATGGAATTTTATACGATCTTAAAAGTTCCTGGAAATTTTATGGAAAATTAATTAGTAAATGCATAGTTATTCTCAGCTCTGAATGTTTTAGATTTTTTTCTTGTGTATTAATATTAAGGCTGTCGATTTAACACGTTAATTCAGTGCGATTAATTTTACAAAAAATAACGCACTAAAAAAATTAACGCAATTAATCGCACCATAATAAGGAAGATTACTGAGAAATGCAAGCTTGAAGTACCACCTGTTTACTCCAGAGGGCAGTAAGTGAAATATCAGCTGTATGAGCAACGCACAGTTTATACAGTGAAGAAAACACTTCAGTTGGCAGAACACAAACATGCGTAATGTTCTTGCATTCAAAACACTCGAAGGAGCGCAAATGCGAACTAGGGGATCTCAAGATGTGTTTAAAGATTGAGTATTAAACTATATTTAACTTGACACAGTGACCTAAACATTTTATGTTTATGATGCAACGCACCCGAAACATCTGACGTAGGTGTAAATTGACGGGCCCTTAAACAAGCCCTCATAATAAATCTCCAACTGATTGACAAATTCACTTGTGAAATGGATTGCTGTGAACTGTTTGCCAATGATTGACTTATGATCAAAAATATGGTGGTAAACAATACATTGTATTCTAAAGCCGCTTTTTGTATTGTCTTATTAATGATTAACTCTTCTGCTACAAGAATGTAATGCATTTTAATTATCTGAATATTTTTTATTTTATATATATATATATATATATATATATATATATATAATTTTAAATATTTAAAAATAACTATGTATGATTATATATTGATATAAATATATATAATCTTTATATATTGAATTATTGTTATGTGAGGGGCTTTCTCTGTAAATATTTGTATATGCGATTAATCGCGATAAATTAATTGGGACACCATGTAATTAATTTGATTAAAAAATTTAAGCGATTGACAGCCCTAATTAATATACACTAAAAGGGTGTTAACATTTTAGTTGGGGTATATGCAGTTCCATTTGTTGTTTGCTGTTGCTGAATTTCTGAAATAGATGTGTGCCATGTCGAAAATTGTTTTAGGAATTTCCTGCAAGCTTTTTCTTAAACGGATTTGAACATTATTTGGAGGACAGTAGTTTGCGGAAGGAATCTGTGAATGAATAGATTTTTCAACCTCTACTTCTAATATAAGTAGCTGCACCTTTGAGCATATAATGAGGCTGAGAGGAATTTGCAAAGCTCTTTTTGCTATAACACATGTCATCAGTGAAAAAAGATGGTGTTATTTGTTGGCAGGCAGTCACCTGAGTGTAAGAATACATTTTTGTAGAGCTTTTACAGTGCATTGTTCTGCACTCCTTGACTCTCACAGTGGAAGATGAGAGAGTTTTTTGTGCAGGCTTTGTTCTTGAGCTTTGAGCCGGGGCCCTGTTGTGGCATGATTCGGATTATGGAGATTAGCAGGCTAGCTGGTTATGTAATTGAATGTAACAGTGAGGAGAGCGAGGAAGAGAAAGAAAACATGAGCAAAAGAGACAGACAGAGATTAGGGGAGAGAGTAAGAGAGAATGAGAGGACTTGGAAGGACTTTATATGTTTTTTGTAGGGGTGATGTAAGGTCAGAAAAGGGTCATGAAGGTTTTGGCTTCCTCTCGCTTTGTGTCTCAGGGAGGAAACGCAAGAGTTCATGCACTCTCAGAGCTCAGGTCAAGGAGTTTCCGCAAGTCTCAGAAATCTTTCTCGCTTCGCACTTGAGAGAGAACTGACGAGTCTTAAAATCTGTATCATTGTGAACAATGTTCACCTCATCTGCAAGTAGTAGTTTCTGTGAAACACAAGTCACACTAAAGGTGAAAGATTGATTTGGTTGTGTGGATGTCTCTGTGGAATGTTAAACTGAAATGCAAATATAATGTGAAGGAGGGAATTCACTTAGAAAATTGCACCCACTGATCGAGTTGTTTATTTGCATGCGCTATCTGTGTTGTTTTAGCACCTGATTAACTAGGTTATATGCAAATCAGTTAACTGTGATAACAAAACCAAAAATGTAGAACTGAACCTAGTTTTCACAGCACTATTGCCCATGTTGCTGGCCGGTTCAGATTTTTACTGTAGGTTGTGAAGGATGCTGGAGACTGCTGTGATCTGGCATACTTTACTGGGACTGTATAGCATTGCTCTACAACTGTGATACAAACACCTGAATCAGATCTTGAAATAGTCATTTAGAATTGGTTACAAGGCAATTTTAGAGTGCAGAGATAAATAGCATTTTCAGAATTATAGAATAGCAGAACAATTGCACCAACATTTCCCCAAAATAGACTTTTGTCATGTGTAAACATTCTCTTAAAATGTAATCAGAAAATTCTGTTGTCTACAGTGATATATTGGAATGATTTAGTAAAAATGCACTATCCGTTTCCTTCCCAAAGACATTATGGAGCATTATGAAAAATTCTGCTTATATGTGGATTTCTAGAGAGCTTTTGAAGAGAATAAATGTTTTTTTGACAAATAGTCACATTTGAATGTAACTTAATGGTGGGAAAGGGAGCTTTTACAAAAGGCTTATTGTTATTCGGCTTAACATCTGTTCAATGTCATTACTTGGTCATTTACGCAAACTGGAAGTATTGTTTCATATTTCTTAATGAGTTCAAGGGATTGTTCACCCCAAAATGAAAATTCTCTAATCTTTTACTTACCCTCATGCAATACCAGATGTATATGACTTTCTTCTGCTGAACACAAACAAAGATTATTAGAAGAATATCTCAGCTCTGTAGGTCCATACAATGCAAGTGAATGGTGACCAAAACTCCAAAAGCCCCAAACGGAGTATTAAATCAGCATAAAATAATCCAGAAGACTCCAGTGGTTTAATCAATGTCTTTGAAAGCGATCCAGTAAAATACAAATAAAATGTATCTCCCTTTTCACTGTAAATTGCAGTCTTTAGTTACAATCATGATTTCAAGCTCAATCACACTTCCTAGCACTTGATGTATGCGCAGAGCGCTAGATGGCACTATGGGAATAGTAATCGTGCTCAAAATCATGTTTACTAAAAAGGCTGTTGTCAAGAAATGCAAAAAAAAAATACATTTTGGTCTGTTCTCACCAAAAATACAACTGGATTGCTTCAGAAGGCATTGATTAAACCACAGGAGTTTGATGTTATGTTGACTTAATCTGCTTTTTGGAGCTTCAAAGTTTTGGTCACCATTCGCTAGCATTGTATGTACCTACAGAGCTGAGATATTCTTGTAAAAATCTTTGTTTGTGTTCAGCAGAAGAAAGTTATATACGTCTGGGATGGCATGAGGGTGAGTAAATGTAAATTTTTTGGGTGAACTATCCCTTAGATATTTCTATTTTCAAATATGCTTTTGGGCCATGAAGTGACTACTGTAAGAAGTAAACAATGCAGAATCTTAGCCACCGACAAACAGAAATGTGGATTAACTGCAAGAGTTAGTCGATACAAGAACAATTAATGCTCTGAGTGACAGCCTTTTTCAGAACTGCCTATTGTCTATCAGACAAATTAACTATTCCCTTTGTGAGACAGAACCTAACTGCAAACACTGAAAATACACACATTTAACCCTTTCACCTCTGTCTGAGGCACCAAACTAGGCTGAACAAGAGTTACAGTGAGGAAAATAAGTATTTGAACACCCTGCTATTTTGCAAGTTCTCCCACTTGGAAATCATGGAGGGGTCTGAAATTGTCATCGTAGGTGCATGTCCACTGTGAGAGACATAATCTAAAAAAAAAAAAAATCCAGAAATCACAATATAGGATTTTTAAACTATTTATTTGTATGATACAGCTGCAAATAAGTATTTGAACACCTGTCTATCAGCTAGAATTCTGACCCTCAAAGACCTTTTAGTCTGCCTTTAAAATGTCCACCTCCACTCCATTTATTATCCTAAATTAGATGCACCTGTTTGAGGTCGTTAGCTGCATAAAGACACCGGTCCACACCATACAATCAGTAAGAATCCAACTACTAACATGGCCAAGACCAAAGCGCTGTCCAAAGACACTAGAGACAAAATTGTACACCTCCACAAGGCTGGAAAGGGCTACGGGGGAAATTGCCAAGCAGCTTGGTGAAAAAAGGTCCACTGTTGGAGCAATCATTAGAAAATGGAAGAAGCTAAACATGACTGTCAATCTCCCTCGGACTGGGGTCAATGATCCTAAGAAAGGTGAGAAATCAGCCCAGAACTACACGGGAGGAGCTGGTCAATGACCTGAAAAGAGCTGGGACCACCGTTTCCAAGGTTACTGTTGGTAATACACTAAGACGTCATGGTTTGAAATCATGCATGGCACGGAAGGTTCCCCTGCTTAAACCAGCACATGTCAAAGTTTGCCCGTCTTAAGTTTGCCAATGACCATTTGGATGATCCAGAGGAGTCATGGGAGAAAGTCATGTAGTCAGATGAGACCAAAATAGAACTTTTTGGTCATAATTTCACTAACCGTGTTTGGAGGAAGAAGAATGATGAGTACCATCCCAAGAACACCATCCCTACTGTGAAGCATGGGGGTGGTAGCATCATGCTTTGGGGGTGTTTTTCTGCACATGGGACAGGGCTGACTGCACTGTATTAAGGAGAGGATGACCGGGGCCATGTATTAGTGAGATTTTGGGGAACAACCTCCTTCCCTCAGTTAGAGCATTGAAGATGGGTCGAGGCTGGGTCTTCCAACATGACAATGACCCGAAGCACACAGCCAGGATAACCAAGGAGTGGCTCTGTAAGAAGCTTATCAAGGTTCTGGCGTGGCCTAGCCAGTCTCCAGACCTAAACCCAATAGAGAATCTTTGGAGGGAGCTCAAACTCTGTGTTTCTCAGCGACAGCCCAGAAACCTGACTGATCTAGAGAAGATCTGTGTGGAGGAGTGGGCCAAAATCCCTCCTGCAGTGTGTGCAAACCTGGTGAAAAACTACAGGAAACGTTTGACCTCTGTAATTGCAAACAAAGGCTACTGTACCAAATATTAACATTGATTTTCTCAGGTGTTCAAATACTTATTTGCAGCTGTATCATACAAATAAATAGTTAAAAAATCATACATTGTGATTTCTGGATTTTTTTTTATTATTATCTCTCTCACAGTGGACATGCACCTACGATGACAATTTCAGACCCCTCCATGATTTCTAAGTGGGAGAACTTGCAAAATAGCAGGGTGTTCAAATACTTATTTTCCTCACTGTAACTATATTATCCTGAAATTCGGTTTTGAATCTTAAATAATTTAAGTGTTCTGTAGCTTCTTTTTTGGCTGATAAATTATTCATTCCGATTGTAAGTAGATTTAATTTGATTTGGGATCTTTAGATTTGATCTGCTCCCATAGCACAAAGAGACCAAAAGAGAGGGAGGGTGATTAAGAGGGTAAGGGAAGACCCAGTTAATTTTCCCAGGATTCTCCAAGATTAGAATTGTGCTGTCAGAGAGTGAGCTGAAGCTTCAACTAAATTCAATTACAGGGCTAATGTAATTAAACCCACAGAGAGACAGACATGGTGTCCTGCTCTGCTTTGGTCTGGTCAGCCAGTGTCCAAGACCCGGCAGACCAACCAAAGGCTCCATCAAATGCTACCCTTCCCCTGTCATCATTTCCTTAATAACTGCTCTGATTTGGTATGTCAAATCACCCGTTTCTCTTTTCTTTAGTCACTTTTTTTGTTCTGTTTTTACAAGAATGATTCTAGAAAGACTGTATAAAACATCCTGTTTGGGCAATTGGCAAAAAGTGAAATAGGCATTTAATTTTCAATGAAAGACCAATAAATCGGCCATGCCTATTAATATGCCAATATTTGGCAATAGATTTTGTCAATTAATAAAAGTGTTCATTCTGCATAGTGTCACTTCCAAAATCTATTAACAGTCTTTTCAATAGAAAGGCTATTGTACATTTTCTGATTTCAAATATTTAGCATATAGACAAAAATATTAGTATATTCTTTTATATTTTAGTGAATTTTGGGTAAATATTTGTATAAAAAAATAATGAATTATTAAAATGCAATTGTATTGGCAATAATTAAGTTTAAATTAAATTTAATAATTAAATTAAATTTATATACAGTATGTTTTCTAAAACTCAGTATCATTAGACTCATTTTATTCGAGCGCTAGTCATTTTTACTTTTAGTTCTTTTAAAAAGTTTCCTGTTTCCTGCTAAAAAGTTTCTGGTTTTATATTACATCTGAAAAAGATTGATTGAATTAGGTTTATTAGGTTTTGATTTCACCGGTCATGGTCAAGAGTATTACCTGTTCTGAAGCATTTGAGTTGCTTAGTGGTCTCTAAGCTACATTACCGTTTGAAGGGCGAATTATCTGTCCATTTTACCAGTATGTTTAAACAGCTTTTCATACTCCAATCATGTGCTCTTGTTTGGGTACCTCATAACCATTCATAATTATTTGCCTGTAAATGTTGGGCTATTGTTTTTCTGTCATTCTATTTGGAAAATGTAAATTCAGCACCTTTGGCCATGGATCTGGCTGTTCTTTGATCTGTATATCACATCTGGTTTTATGAGCATGTTAAACAAATGTTGTATTGTATATGCTGAAAGAAATAGACCATAGAGAGATATAATTTTCAGAATAATTTTACTGAAAATATGAAATGATAAATTATGCAATTATACACTTGAATTGGAAAATGTGATGTGTATCAGCGCTCATTTCTTTCCCATTGAATCCATATATGGAAACCTTGAAAAGATAGTTATAAAATTACCAAAACAATCTAATGACAAAACATATTCAGACTGTTGTTGGAGTCTATTGTAATATAGCTTCCATTTGAGTCATACAAAATAAATTAAATTAAATGATAAATGATAAAATTGCATTTAAAAACATTTATCTGAAAATTTGTGTCTTCCCATGAAGAACTTTAAGCTCCTGATATGATGCTTTTTAACTATCTAATTAACAAGATTTTTTTTTTATTAATTTATTCATGTGGATGCATACAACTGATATTTACATTTGAGCCAAACCACACATACGTCAATGGACAGCAGCATTTTATTTTTATCTTAATTCGTTTCTTTGTCATATTAAAACAAGAAAAAAACAACTGGCTGATGTGGTAAGCATAAATGTATTTAAAAAATGGTGTGAGGTTTATTTAAACAAGTAAAAGTAATTTGCCACAGGGGTAAGAATAATAAATTCATTCAAGATATACTCTCTGAAAAACAAATCTTATCATCTTAAACAGTTTTGCTTATCAAAGTAACTTGTTTCAAAGTTATATTTGACACCACTAATGTTGTTAATCTTTATATGTAAGATAAATGTTAAGAAGGATATTG
Source organism: Xyrauchen texanus (assembly GCF_025860055.1). Taxonomy (NCBI): domain Eukaryota; kingdom Metazoa; phylum Chordata; class Actinopteri; order Cypriniformes; family Catostomidae; genus Xyrauchen; species Xyrauchen texanus. Next base: position 28,279,743 of record NC_068302.1, on the reverse strand, counting down.
AGTCAAACTCATATTCAGGTACACAATTGAACTTTGTGTACCTGACAAAGTGAATGTGAAGAACCCATGAGTGAGACATAGGCAGGTTGGCCTGTACTATTGATAAAACCCCTTCAAACCGTTCTGTACATGTAAGGCCTCAGGAAACCTGAACTAAACTTTAAAAAAGATGTTAAATCTGCACACACTGGCCTTTATTGTCAACATTACAGAGTAAAGTTTAAAGCTGTCCTTGTCTAATTGAAAGTGTGTAATGATTATATGTGTCTAACAGCTGGATTTATTGTATCCAAACATTTTCTCATGTTGAACTGAGGGATTAAGGTTCTATGGCTGTCACTGAATGGTGTGTCACAGTGTCTGGGCCTGGGACATGCACAGACATTTTGGGGGGTAGGGGCTCAAGTGGAAAAAAGTGGCACTTCTCATAATTATTTAAAAAAATATTTATATTTGTTTTTGTTGAACAAAACATTAAATTTATTAACACAACTCTTGACTTTCTTACCAATTTATTTGAATTCCCTCACATTTCATACTCAACAGATTTCTACAAAATAATCAGTTCTCACAGAGACTATAGACTTTAGTATTTACTAGGTTTATCACAAGAGCAGGCAAAGGCAAAGGAAACTATGCCACAATGTGCATGTTTTCTATCCTTCTAGTTTCAAGTATATATTTAGAATAAATGACTGCACCAAGGAGAGGGACATAGTTTCACTAATATTTTGTGCAAGTTTATTTTGCACAAGGCAATAAATCGTTTGAATTCTTTTGATGTTCAACAAAAATCGTCACACTAAACTGAAAAGGCTGTTGCTGCTATTTTGTTAATTTTACAGGAAAAACACTGCAAAAAATGATTGACAAAATACAAAAATACAGCAACTTAACTGAAATTATTAAAAAAAAGTCTCGACAACTCGACAAAGTCTCATCTCCTGACCTGATATTTAGATTCTTTTATTCAATAAATATATTTGTTGACAGGGAAGCTGTGGGCAAAAAGGAATATATGTGTGTATATGTATGTGTATATATACACTCACCTAAAGGATTATTAGGAACACCATACTAATACTGTGTTTGACCCCCTTTCGCCTTCAGAACTGCCTTAATTCTATGTGGCATTGATTCAACAAGGTGCTGAAAGCATTCTTTAGAAATGTTGGCCCATATTGATAGGATAGCATCTTGCAGTTGATGGAGATTTGTGGGATGCACATCCAGGGCACGAAGCTCCCGTTCCACCACATCCCAAAGATGCTCTATTGGGTTGAGATCTGGTGACTGTGGGGGCCATTTTAGTACAGTGAACTCATTGTCATGTTCAAGAAACCAATTTGAAATGATTCGAGCTTTGTGACATGGTGCATTATCCTGCTGGAAGTAGCCATCAGAGGATGGGTACATGGTGGCCATAAAGGGATGGACATGGTCAGAAACAATGCTCAGGTAGGCCGTGGCATTTAAGCGATGCCCAATTGGCACTAAGGGGCCTAAAGTGTGCCAAGAAAACATCCCCTACACCATTACACCACCACCACCATCCTGCACATGGTACAGGCATGATGGATCCATGTTCTCATTCTGTTTACGCCAAATTCTGACTCTACCATCTGAATGTCTCAACAGAAATCGAGACTCATCAGACCAGGCAACATTTTTCCAGTCTTCAACTGTCCAATTTTGGTGAGCTCTTGCAAATTGTAGCCTCTTTTTCCTATTTGTAGTGGAGATGAGTGGTACCGGTGGGGTCTTCTGCTGTTGTAGCCCATCCGCCTCAAGGTTGTGCGTGTTGTGGCTTCACAAATGCTTTGCTGCATACCTCGGTTGTAACGAGTGGTTATTTCAGGCAAAGTTGCTCTTCTATCAGCTTGAATCAGTCGGCCCATTCTCCTCTGACCTCTAGCATCAACAAGGCATTTTCAGCCCACAGGACTGCCGCATACTGGATGTTTTTCCCTTTTCACACCATTCTTTGTAAACCCTAGAAATGGTTGTGCGTGAAAATCCCAGTAACTGAGCAGATTGTGAAATACTCAGACCGGCCCGTCTTGGCACCAACAACCATGCCACGCTCAAAATTGCTTAAATCACCTTTCTTTCCCATTCTGACATTCAGTTTGGAGTTCAGGAGATTGTCTTGACCAGGACCACACCCCTAAATGCATTGAAGCAACTGCCATGTGATTGGTTGATTAGATAATTGCATTAATGAGAAATTGAACAGGTGTTCCTAATAATCCTTTAGGTGAGTGTATATATATATATATATATATATATATATATATATATATATATATATATATATATATATATATATATATATATATATATATAGTGCATCTGGAAAGTATTCCCAGCACTTCACTTTTTCGACATTTTGTTATGTTACAGTCTTATTCCAAAATGGATTAAATTCATTATTTTCCTCATAATTCTACAAATAATACCCCATAATGACAACATGAAATAAATTTGTTTGAAATCTTTGCAAATTTATTAAAAACAAAAAACAAAACAAAATGTACATAAGTATTCACAGCCTTTGCCATGACACTCAAAATTGAGCTCAGGTGCATCCTGTTTCCACTGATCATCCTTGAGATGTTTCTATAACTTGATTGGAGTCCACCTGTGGTAAATTCAGTTGATTGGACATGATTTAGAAAGGCAAACACCTGTCTATATAAGGTCCCACAGTTAACAGTGCATGTCAGAGCACAAACCAAGCCATGAAGTCCAAGGAATTGTCTGTAGACCTCCGAGACAGGATTGTATCGAGGCACAGATCTGGGGAAGGGTACAGAAAAATTTCTGCAGCATTGAAGGTCCCAAGGAGCACAGTGGCCTCCATCATCCGTAAATGCAAGAAGTTTGGAACCACGAGGACTCTTCCAACAGCTGGCCGCCTGGCCAAACTGAGCAATCAGTGGAGAAGGGCCTTTGTCAGTGTGACCATTTGGTTCTTGGTCACCTCCCTGACTGAGCTCCAGCATTTCTCTCTGGAGAGAGGAGAACCTTCCAGAAGAACAACAATCTCTGCAGCACTCCACCTATATGGTAGAGTGGCCAGATGGAAGCCACTCCTCAGTAAAAGGCACATGACAGCCTGCCTGGAGTTTGCCAAAAGGTACCTGAAGGACTCTCAGACCATGAGAAACAAGATTCTCTTGTCTGATGAAACAAAGATTGATCTCTTTGCCCTGAATGCAAATGCCATGTCTGGAGGAAACCAGGCACCATTCATCACCTGGCCAATACCATCCCTAAAGTGAAGCATGGTGGTGGCAGCATCATGCTGGAGGGATGTTTTTCAGCAGCAGGAACTGGGAGACTGGTCAGGATTGAGGGAAAGATGAATGCAGCAATGTACAGAGACATCCTTATGAAAACCTGCTCCAGAGCGCTCTGGACCTCAGACTGAGGAGAAGGTTCATCTTCCAACAGGACAACGACCCTAATCACACAGCCATTATTGGGTGTTGTTTGTAGAATTTTGAGGAAAATAATGTATTTAATCCATTTTGGAATAAGGCTGTAACATAACAAAATGTGGAAAAAGTGAAGCGCTGTGAATACTTTCCGGATGCACTGTGTATATATACATTTGTTTAAAAAATAAATACATTTAAAGAAAGCACCCCAGAAAAATGGGCACTTTCTCTCAGGGAAGATAAAGGGCTGGTACTCAAGCCCCCTTTGATGTCTATGTGTGCACGTGCCTGGTCTGGGCTTTACAAGATCTCCACTATCAACCTGATTGAATACGTATTAGTGTCTCAGACCGGGGCCCAGTAACTATGTAATTATTTGCAGACGCCTCGTGGCGGAATATTTTTTCATGCCCATATGCCCTCTATGCATCACATTCTCTCTCTCTCACTTTGGTACATACTTAAAACATCTCACACTCTCATTTTTCTATTTAGTATCTTGAAGAGCATGAGTCTATGTATCTTCCCCAATGTTTATTGCCACTGTATTTATAAATTCCAAGTTAATAAAGTAAATGTAAAACTTAAATTTAAACGTTCCAGTTATGTTAAAAGTAAATACTTGGCATTCACAATTGGAGAATATAATTTCAAAACTTTGATTATCCATGAAATTGCTTGATGGGCATTGTTCCTATTTAAAGAAGACGTTTGGCCAGGACATATCGAAGCACTTTTTTAATAGTTAATAGGCTTTAGTTAGTTCACAGTCATGAACCATGATTTGCTTGTTTGTGGCAGGTGGTATTGGGGGAAGGACATTCTCATTCAAGAGAGCATTTGATTGGACATTTACAGTTTTGGTACATTGTCCCAGAAGAGAAAGTCTGTATATTTTAAATGTTGCCAAAAGTGAATGCTGTCAATGTTTAGGAATGCGCTTTGATATATGTACAGTTGAAGTCAGAAGTTTACATACACCTTAGCCAAATTCAATAAGTATTTCACAATTCCTGATATTTAATCTTAGAAAACATTCCCTGTCTTAGTTTTAATTTAAGAATGGGAAATAGTAGAGAGAATGATGTATTTCAGGTTTTATTTATTTTATCATATTCACAGTGGGTCAGAAGTTTGCATAGACTTTGTTAGTATTTGGTAGCATTGCGTTAAATTGTTTAACTTGGGTCAAACGTTTTGGGTAGCCTTCCACAAGCTTCTCACAATAAGTTGCTGGACTTTTGGCCCATTCCTCCAGACAGAACTGATGAAACGGAGTCAGGTTTGTAGGCCTCTTTGCTCACACACTATTTTTCAGTTCTGCCCATCGGATTGAGGTCAGGGCTTTGTGATGACCACTCCAAAACCTTGACTAAGCCATTTTGCCACAACTTTGGAGGTATGCTTGTGGTCATTGTCCATTTGGAAGACCCATTTGCATTTGTTGTTGCTTCAATATATCCACATAATTTTCCTTCTTCATGATGCCATCAGTTTTGTGAATTTGTGGGGGTGCTTTTTCTGCAAGAAAGCACCCCCACCACATGATGCTGCCAACCCCATTCATGATGGTTGGGATGGTGTTCTTCTGCTTGCAAGCCTCATCCTTTTTCCTCCTAGCATAACAATGGTCATTATGGCCAAACTGTAAAATTTATTATATCAGACCCTGTTTTTGGAAATGTTTTTGGACATTTCTCTAAAAAGTAAGATCTATGTCCCTATATGCACTTACAAACTGTAGTCGTGCTTTCTTATGGTGGTTTTGGAGCAGTGGCTTCTTCCTTGCTGAGCAGCCTTTGTTGCTCATAAGACTTGTTTTACTGTGGATATGTTCATCTTTAGGAGACAGAATTCATATTCTTCCTCAGCGGTATGATGGCTGCGTGGTCCCATGGTGTTTTTACTCACTTATTGTTGTTTGTACAGATGAACATGGTACCTTCAGGCATTTGGACATTGCTCCCAAGGATGAACCAGACTTGTGGAGGTCCACAATTTCTTTTTATTTATTATTATGGCCTCAAAGCTGACTAAAAACCACAAATGTTTGAATATGCTTAACCAAGAAAAGTTGTAAATTATTATATTTGATTGTTAATCTAATCAGATTTGTTCATTATAAATAGATTGATGCTTTCATTTATGTCTGACAAGAGAATCCAGGGTTCATGATCTCTGATAATTGGCCATTGAGACAGAGTGAAGCATGAAGCTGGTCTCAGCAGGGCAGTAGGGCCTGTCTGTGGAGAAATTGAGATTCAGATTCATGCAAAAATTATTGGACTCGTTGTTTGAGTGACCCAGCAAGCCTCTCTAATCCTCTATAATGGATGCCTATTGTTCCAGCATGCAAAGGTCATAGCTCAAGTGCAGTGGGTGCATTGCATTTTCCAAACAGAATTCTGTTCTAATTCACCCTCTGGGTCTGGGAAACTGCCTATTTCCTTTTGAATATCCTGTTTTACTCAGAAATGCATCACATTCCGGAAGTAAAATGCAACGCTAATGCCATGTCAAGTTGACTTTATGGTAATAACTAGGGATGTGCCAGGGTCGTTGACTTATCGTCTAGTCATCTACTACTACTAACATTAATATTAAGTGGTGATGGTTTTAATGCAATTCTCAAATTAATTAAAAGACACAAACTTTTTATGCACTCTTGTTACAGCAAAATGGTGCATCAACAATTCCTAGATGATCACTGTTGAACATGAAATCCTTTGCTGTGAGTAATAGTCCTTTATTTGTGTGGTGTTGTGGAAAGATTAGTCTTTTTCTGATTCTGTCTGATATCGCTAAATTAATAGTTGTGGTAAAAAAAGGTTTAAACTGCTTGATGTCATGAAATAGATATGTACCTGCAAAGTTATATTGCAGGTATGTGCTTTTGAATGCTCAGCAAGGACTCTTGAAGCACTCTGGTTATGTTGAAGTGTTCAGGATGTGCATAATCAGATTTGTGCTGCTCTGTATTGGATCCTCTAATTTCTTTTCTTACTTTGATAGTTTTGTGCAATAAGATGTTGTAGTTATTTAGCCTATTTATTTGTTGAATATCTGTTAGTCACCATATTGAAGTGCTGCACTTTGCATCCGTATATCCCTATATCTTAAAGGCATCTTATCAGGGTCACATGACCATAATGGAGCCTAATTATGCATTATTATCTTAAATACAGACTAGATATTCAAATGACTGACCAACTAGTCGCTTATGAAAATTGGTTGTTTTGCACATCTCTAGTAATATCTAGTAGCAGTTCAAAGTTATAACGGACAACAGATCAGATAAAGAAGAAAGACGCAGAGAGTGAAAGTGGCAAGTTGCATAGACAAATGCTCAATGTGGATTTGTGATTCACTGGCCAAATCAATTCTGCAAAGGCACAGCTGTTTCCCTGATAAACCAAGGAGTACCATCATGCCTTTTGTAGTATTCCCCAATGATCAAACAGCTTAAGAACAGGCTGTTAGGGAGTGCTTAGGGTTGTTGTCACTGGGCTGTTTGTAATTGCTGTAATGTGGTTAGAGTGTATGTTAAGAAGATGAAGCTGCAGCTGTCCCCTCCTCTGGAATTGTGAAAGGGTAGAGGGAAGGAATGTGGTGACTATAGCTAGACAGTGGATTGATAATTAGTAGCCAGTATATTTGTTGGAATGGGGTGATTAAAGACAACATGACAACATTTTTCATTCATAAACAATCAAAAATAGACCCTTTTTGCTTTCTTAATGAATGTCCCTGGTCTTATTAGGAATGATTAATCGGTGCGTGTTCTGAAGAAATAAACATTTGATCAAAATGTAATAACTTTGCCTCTGAAACAAAAAGGTGAGGTTTGCAAGCCGAAGAACACCATCACAACCGTGAAGCATAGGGGTGGCATCATCATGTTGTGGGGGGTGCTTTGCTGCAGGAGGGACTGGTGCGTCATGAGGAAGGAAATTATGTGGATATATTAAAGCAACATCTCAAGACATGAGCCAGGAAGTTAAAGCTTGGGTGTAAATGGGTCTTCCAAATGGACAATGACCTGAAGCATACCTCCAAAGTTGTGGCAAAATGGCTTAAGTCAACGTTTTGTATTGGCCATCACAAAGCCCTGACTTCAATCTGATGGGCAGAATTGAAAAAGAGTGTGCAAGCAAAGAGGCCTACAAACCTGTCTCAGTTACTCCAGTTCTGTCTGGAGGTATGAGCCAAAATTCCAACAACTTATTGTGAGAAGCTTGTGGAAGGCTACCCAATACGTTTGACCAAAGTTAAACAATTTAAAGGCAATGCTGCCAAATTATAACAAAGTGTATGTAAACTTCTGACCCACTGGGAATGTGATGAAAGAAATAAAATCTGAAATAAATCATTCCCTCTATTATTGTTCTGACATTTCACATTCTTAAAATACATTAGTGATCCTAACTGACATAAGACAGGGAATGTTTTAAAAAACAAGTTTAAATGTATTTGGCTAAGGTGTATGGAAACCTCAACTGTATATCTTGAATGAGGCCCAATGAGTGAAGAAAAACAGAGATATCAATACTTTAAAGCAAGAAAGAAATATTGTTTGATTATTTCAGGGAAAAAGTTTGACCTTTTGTGGATTATCACAGTAAAGTTGTAGTTTTTGTTTGCGTAGGTTAAGTGTGAGGTGTCTGACACCTTTCAACACTTTATTTGATTGTTCACAGTCATTTAGAAACCAGGAAACTTGGGGACATTTTACAACTGACAGGCCACCTTGCAAATGAATCAAGCAACTGCTGAGTGGAAATAACCATACAACACAGAATTCTTTGCATGCACAGTTATACTTTTGTGTTTCATTAACACCAATCTCTGCAAAAATCAGGGCACTGGAGATTGTTTAAATTAGGTTGCTTTGAATACTTCAATACTGGGTGGGTAAGATCTAGGGGTTGACCAGTATGGGTTTTCCAATATATAGTTTTTGCATAATTGAATATATAAATTAAATGAAAACATTGACATAAACTGAATAAAAAAATTAAAATAAATATACATTTAAGATTTAGCTGCCTTTTATGTCTGTTTTGGAGCTTGGAAGTTTTCGACCCCAATGACTTGCATTGTGTGGTACAACAGTCATCACATACCCTTCAAATATCTTTGTGTTCTGCAGTACAAATAAAGTTGAATTTTAGATGGCATAAGGTTGAGTAAATGATGAGAGAATTATTTTGAATTAACTATTCCTTAATGTTATTTGGAGCTTATGAAACTCCTCATAGACACAATTATATCTTCACATCAGATTTGAATGGTTAAGTACCATTCATTAAGACTCACATACTCACACAAAAGTGGATGCGCTCACAAACATAGGCAGCAACTTAGTTCCTGCATTTCTCATGTTTTAAACAATGTCTTTAGTGAAGACATTAAAGACACATTCCTCTTTCCCCCAATCCCCTCAAATCCACCAGAGACCATTTTTTCAGTAAGCTTCAGGAGACAGGAGGCCTGAAGATCTAGTGGATGTGAGGCACTAATTGTTCCGTGGATTGAATCGTGCATAATTATGCTGCTCCCTCTTTGTTTCAAATCTTAAGTAAATAAACCCTTTCTGTGTTCCATTAATGGGAGGTTCATGACATTTCAGATGCTAGTAAAACAGGTGCATTTAGCTTTCATGGGAACATGAACCCTGTGACTCTATGATTGAGTGTCACAAGCAATAATGGCTCTTCATCCTTTCATAGTAGCCTATGCTTTAAAAAGAGATAAATTCTTGTTTTTCTCTTTGTGCTTATGAAATTTCCCACCATCTTTTTGCCCCATTTTATCAAAAGACACTTTTTTTTTCAGTAGTTAAACTATAGTACTGTAGTTAAACTAGTATTTACCAATTTAATAAGTTCCAAATAAAAAAAAAAAGTATTAAGGTATATGCATAGTATGAAGATTATAGGTAAATGTATTGGAATGCCAACATTTCTTACTTAAAAGTTTTCCCCATCATTTTTATATTTCTTGCTGTTCACTTAACAACCCCCTGAAATCACTTGACAAACGCACTTTTCTTTCCTGTGTTGACGTATTTTCTATTAAAATAGGAAGTTAGGGCTGGACATATTAGGGTTTGTCCCCACTTTAAAAAAAAAAAAGTTAATATTGTTTAGTTTATGCCATATCCTTGAACCTTGATTTTCTACTTGTTATTTCTTGTCAGGAGTAGGTAGTATTAGGGGGAGTTTTCCTTAGCTCAGGGTCGCTTTAAAATAAGCTGATATAATTGATACATTTCAGTGAGGTATACACTATACAAAGTACACATATAAAAAAGAAAGAAAGAAAAAACAACAGCAGCTTTTATATATGTTATATAATTATAATTTCAGATGTCTTTTCTAAAAAATAAACTTTTTTTTATTTTTTTATATCTTTCTAAAAAATATGATTTTTCAAGGTATCATAAGAGCTAGAAAACAACAGCAACACTGTTAAATTGAGAAAGTGAACATCATAACACTAATACCTCTGCAGCACATCCTCCACACACCACATTTTCTCTTAAAAGAGGATGGTTACCCAGCACCCCCTCCCTCCATTAGGGTGCTGCATGGCTAAAGGCTGACTCAGCAATTGTGCAGAAGAGACAGAGAGGGGAAAAGAAATAGGCAGTGTGACTCGCATAACATCCACTTTGATCCACTTAGCATTCAGAACCTCATCTTCCATCAGCTCACTGGGCACAGAGGAATAACCCTGACTGCAGCTTAGTGTTCTGTGTCTTTGATAAAGAATGCATCCAATGTATCAGGTGTATCCAATAGTGTTTAGAAAGGGAAACACCGAGGACTATAGAGCTGTAACTTGTCATGGTTAAACTGCAAATGTGTTTGAAGTGCAGTTTAAATTGCATGAAATTGCACTAATACATTTTGTTTTCTTTCTTAATACACCCTTCATCTGCCATTGGTCGAACTAACAGATAGTCCTGCCCCAAACACACGCCATTGGTTGAGTCAATGTGGTTGTGTCAAAACAGTGGAATTTTCATAGCAGCACTAAGACATAGTGTTTACCGTTTTTGAGAAAATGAACCTACAAATAGCTTATTCATAGTTTTCTCTGCATATTAAGTTGGGATAGGAGAAAGTATTTTAACACTGAAAAAGGTACACACTTCACTATGCATTTGCGGAATTGCAAACATAATGAGTATTTTAAAACTGGTTTCATGAACGCACCCCCCATCTGCCATTGGTGTACCAAACATATAACCCTGCATAAAACTCACACCATTGTGAGCTAATGTTGCTGTGTTGCGCTGGTTGGGATTCTCAAACAAACATAGCAATGCTTTGCCAAAGAGCCACAGTGTTTACATTTTTAAGGGAAATTGACCCATTAATGGCTGACTTATAGCTATATCTGTATATTAAGCTGGGTTAGGAGAAAGTATTTTAACACACACTTCAACTTTAAAAGAAATGGTGACCAGTTCCAGTATGTGAAATATACAGTACACTTTCTCTTTTACTGTTCATATGTATAAACTGTAACCTTAAATTAATGTATGCTTGTTGACGTGAAGGGGGTCTCTTTATACATTTATAGTATTGCTATGAGAATTGGCAACAGTGTATACAGAAAGTGAGGCAAAGGAATCCAATATAACATTCTTTATGTATCTCAAACAGGAGCATGCCTGCTCTTCCCTGTTTTGGTGGATTGGCCTTATAAGTGTGTTGAAAGTTGAATACAGTACCCAGATACTACACAATCCACTACTTTATTTTTCTTAGCCAACCAGTAGAAAGAAAGGAAAAGTGATTTTGGCAATAGTGCAGGAAGGGTGGGGGAGAATGTCTAATGAGGGCATTGCCTCAGAGTGCATTCTGGGTAAATTACAATGTTACAAAAATTAAAGACTCTCTGGCATTTTCTTTCCTTGGCATGGTGCACTCTGCACATGGTGAAAGGTTAATCACAATTTTCAGAGGTTTGTAATTGATCTGTACATATGGCTTGTTTATCATAGTAGTTTTAAAAAGCCAGCAGCTATTTGTATTGTTGTTTATTATTGTCTTTTTATTTATTGTTAATTATATGCCTTGGAAAATCTTGAACATTTTTAGGACTGGAGTCAGTCTTTCCTAATTTCTCCTCACCACACAATTTTGGGAAAAACTGTCAAGGAAAAGCTCTGACCATCTGTGACAATTCTTGTGACACTCGTGGTGACCATAGCAACACTTTGTGTGGGTGTGTGTGACCACAGCACCCCCATTTTCTCATCATTTTGAAAATATTTTCCTCTCTCTGTCTCAACTCAGAAAACAATTAGCTAAAAAAAAAAAAAAAGGTCTCATTCTCTGTTTAAGACATAATAAAGATCCGTATCTGAGCAACGGAAAGGAATAAAAACACATTTCCCTGAGTGCCGCAATAACAAAATGATTCAATTACTGTATAAATACAGCTGTGTGTGTGGCTAACAGAAAGAGAGAGAGAAAGAGAGTAGTAGAGCTAGTAAGCCTGGCTTTTTCAGGACAGTTCATTGGTCACCATTCCCTCATGCTAAAGCCTCGGTCTGAACTCAGCTGTGCTGTCACAGCCACTCTGCCATCAGCCTGCGTCTGATCAAAGAGCCTTAGCTCATCTGCCATAATGAAGCCATTCACCAGCTGTGTTTAGCAATAACATTCTCATCCTTAAAGTAGACGTGAAATTCAGTCAAGGCAGTCTTCTCAAACTGATTGCAGTGAAAGCAGAGCATTCCGTTGGAGCACATCCAGGCCTAATATGGAAAAAGGAAAAGTAAGAGGGAGATGAAACAGAGAAATGCAATAAGCTTCTCATTTTAATGCTAAATGACTTCATGTTGGTGTTGTAAATAGTACCGGTAAGCAATAAGGAACTTCCAGGATTTAACATACATTTCTAGGTTGGAGCCGTGACGTAGTGGTTTGTGCTAGTGTTGTCAAAAATACCGGTACTCCGGTACCAAGTCGGTACTGAAACCAATTTTTTTTTTTACGATACCAGAATTTCTGAAGGTACCCGAGTACCGGGTCTACCCGGTACCTATGCAGATTCTGGAACTTTTGAACTCTCACAACAAGCAAAAGATGGCGACAAGCAAAGCTGCTGTGGAGTCTCAACTGAATCTTGTCGAAAAGTGGATAAAGCCAGGTTTGGAAATTCTTTGTATTTGAGGCTGATGAAAAGGGAAACAATCATAGATCAGCAAAAACCTATTTGTAAACGCTGCTTTCAAAATTTTCTGATGAAAGGAGGAAACACATCAAACTTAATAAAGCACCTGAAAGACAAGACACCCAGATTAGTTCTAGCAACCAAAGCAGGTTAGTTTAAAAGCATATTATCATTTGCATTAGGGCTGAAACGATTAGTTGACATTATCGACAATGTCGAAAATAAAAAAATGACGAGACAATTGTCATTGTCGAATAGTCGTTTTATATCATTTAACGTAAAATGAAATCATATTAAACTAATGACGCACAAGAGCAGCACTGCAGTTCATGCCTGACGGAGGAGAGGAATAATTACACAGATCATGGTACAGATGCACTCTAAACTTTCACAGCTTCTTCTTATGTAGATCCCAAAGTATTAGGGAATTATATAAAAAAAGAAAAGTAAATTCAGAAGCACTCTCGTGGAATAAGCGGAGCCGGAGCTCTTTAAAGGAAACATCCCAGCATTACAAATGCAGTTATATTTAATGTGTTATAGCTTTATTAAAGTTAAAATAATACAGAAGCAGATCATGTTAATAACTATGAACTCAGAAACTGTCATTTCTCTGTGTGGTAAGCGCCTCTTCAATGAGTTGCGCGAATGTCCCGATCTAAGGGGGAGAGATTGAAACTGCACGCGGCTGAGAGAGACTCTGCCTCGGGGACGCTCGTCCCTCGAGCGCGCATACTTAATGCAGCTAGATTAGAACGCGATTACTCGCAACGTATTTAATCATAATATATGTCACTGTGCATTTCGTATCGTGAAGAAAAATGACAATGTGCAGCTTTATTAATACGAGTGCACTTTGCACATTAGTTTGGAAATTGTTTTTTATTCATTCTGTTGTATGCTTGTTTATTTAGGCTTTTTTTTAGTACTTGGTAAAAACTTAAAGTAAAAGTTGCAAAAGTTGAAGCAAATCTTATATAAGTGTTCAAAAATACTTTAAGCATACATTGTACAGTTTTGTTATAATTCAAAAATAATATATTTAAATTAAAGTGTTGTTCAATGGCATATTTCTGTTCTTAGTCCTGCTGCTAATGTTTTGTTAACTTTGTTAATAAAAGAGTGTTGTTTAGTAACCTCTTTTTGCTTTGGTACCAAAAATGGTATCGTGTACCGTGAAATTTCACTGGTATTGGTACCGACTACTGAAATTTTGGTACCGTGACAACACTAGTTAGTGCACATGCTCTGATACATTGAGATGTGAGGCTCGAGATTGTAATTTCCCAATCCCATTTCCCCCCCTTTTCCAACATCATTTCCTGTTCACTCTCAACTAGGGCTGATTAGAAGGACGGTATATACAGTGCAGGTTTCACTTTACTGTTGAATAGGCCTATTTTAAGGGCCATTTACACAACATGTTTTTCATCTGTAAGCAATGTTTTCAATTGTTTTCCTATGTAAACATGTGCTAGACAAACACCTTTGATCGTTGCACCACACCTTGCTGTTTTTCAGCATCTTGTGCTGGAACACCATGTTTTTTGACATTGTGTCAAATTAAATAGAACTTCAACTTTTAAAAAATGCATCTCAAGACACCTGCTTTCTGGTCTGTTTGTGGCTCTTCATCTAGCTTTATTTAGTGCACGGACAAGTTCAGTGTGAACTGCCCCTTAATATAGAATTCAATTGATGTGTTGTCACAGAATTGTGACTGATGTTTTACAATGACTTTTAACGTGCCTCATCCAATCAGAATTTCTTATCATCTGAATAATCTTATCTTCTAGTTTGTGACCGTCAAGTTCCAAAATAAAAATAAAGAAATTAACAAATTAGGTGAAGTACATTTCATGCTTATTTTTTTTAAATAAACTGGATAGGCAATAAAAATGGTTATTTAATATACGAACCATTTTTAGTCACTGCATTACTCATCATGACATACTGTAAGAATTTAAGAAACCTTTGCTCAACTACCACTGTCATAAAAGTGTCAAAAATAAATACAAATTTAAAGAATGGATACAAAGTTTCCACTGTATGGTAACAATCTGCAGTCAAGGACATAGTGTATTTACACATTATAGAGCAGAGTGTACAGGTGCTACAGCCTGGTCCAGTCCCATTTCAACTGCCTTTTGAGCGTTCTATATAATTGTGAGAAGGAAAAAAGGCCCAACAAATGTTTATTTTTGCAGGAGGAGTGGTTGGTGGATTTGTTGGTGCAGAAGCTATAATAAGAGGAGCTCTATCCTAAAGACTGAGAGAAAATACATTTAAAGACATCTGCAGGGACACAGGCCCATCTCTATGTGGTCGTTATTCTTGAATGTGCTATTTTCTCCTGGACTTTGGGAAACCTGTGCAGTTAGAGAGTACAAATTGTGTCCAGACTCTTCTAAATTATTCAATCTTGCTAGAATGTCTTGTCCAATGCACCCATATTCAATTTTCACAGCAATTAATTTTAAATACTATCACAGTGAAACAAAATGAGGAGAAGGTTTTAGTAAATCTTTGGACATTGTACTGTCTTTCTTTCTGTGTTTTTCAGTAAAGCTTTGGAAAGTGTACTCAGTAACTGTATTGGTTCTGCTTGAGTCAGTCCTGTGAGCCGACTGATTACAGATGTGAGTGTGTGTAGTGCACTGGTCAGGGCCCTCTCAACCATCCAATTACTGCACTCTGTTTGATTTTAGCTGTTTCCAGCATAAAAGTTTAAATAACTGGAAATAAAAACATATTTTGCCCTGCTGTTGCTCTTGTGTTGAAAAAGATGTTAAATGTGGATTTCTTTTTTCAGTCCAGCTGTAGTCCAGCTCAGTGAGAGGACTCTTAAAGGAGTACATTTTATAATATTTTCAGGGTAGTGTGTTATGAAATGCACTTAAAATGTTTTCGGCACTTAAAGACTTAAATATCTAAAATCACAAACCCTTGTGAAATTTGTACAACCAGTGGTGTTAAATTAGTGTATTGTACACGTGATTTTGGCCAATAGTGGCATGTGTAATGAGGTTTGTGTTTACATTTAAAGTGTCTAGAGTAAGCAGGTTGCATTGAGGGTGTTTAGTGGGGTTGATTTAGGTTAGATGTTGGTGTGGAGGGTGGTGTTTAGGGTGAAGGGGGTAAATGGAAAATGGTGTTTAGTGTAAAGTAGTTGTATTGAGGGTGTTGTTTAGATTGAGGTGTTTAGGGTGAGCAGATATTGTTAAGGGTGGTGGTTTAGAAGTCATATGGTGGGGTTTCTTTAGATTGAGGTGTTTATGGTAAAGGGTAAGTATTGTGGGTGTTGTTTGAATTATGCTTTAGGATGAGCCAGGTTTGATAAGGGTGGTGTTAACCTGTTGATGGAAATGTTTTAGTTTCGAGGCATGTACAAAAGAGGTTGTTTAAAGGGTCAGGATTTGGAAGGTGTGGTGGGTGGTGTTTGGTGGGAGTGGTTTAAGATAATTGGGATGTGTTGAGTGTGGTGTTTAAGGTGAGTGGAGTTTGTGAAAGTTTGTGTTTAGGGTGAATGGGATGTGTTGAGGATGGTGTTTAAGGTGAGTGGTGTTTGTGGAGGGTGGTGTATATAGAGAGGTGTATAGGATGATTAGGATGTGTTGAGCATTGTGTTTAAGGTGAGTGGAGTTTGCGAAAGGTGATGTCTATAAAGAGGTGTTTAGGGTGAATTAAATGTTTTTAGGGTGGTGTTTAAGGTGATTGGGGTTTGTGAAAGGTGGTGTCTATAGATAGGTGTTTAGGATGATTGGGGTGTGTTGAGGGTGGTGTTTATGGTGAGTGGGGTATGTGGAGTGTGGTATCTAAAGAGAGGTTTTTAAGATGATTGGGATGTTTTGAGGGTGAAGATGAAGGTGATTGGAGTTTGTTAATGCTGGTGTCTATAGAGAGGTGTTTAGGATGACTGGGATATGTTCAAGGTGTTGTTTAAAGTGAGTGGGATATATTGAGGGTAGTTTCTATTGAGAAGTGTTTAGGGTGAGAGTCTAGAGATGGTTGTTGTTACAAGTGGTGTTTTAATGGATTTGTTGTGGTGCGTTCTGTGCACCAGATGGGGCTTTACTGTCAAGTACAGTATCGCTTATACAGAATGGGCTTATCGCATGAAGTCATATCTGATTATTATGGCTGGGAAATTTAACACGTTAATTTCTGCTATTAATAGTAATGCAGTATCCATTTTTTTTACTTTAACTTTAATGTTTTTTCCACTTCTTGTGGCAATATTGGGAGCGGACTTACTGTACAGAGAATATCACTTGCCAGTGGTAAGCTAGGTGTGGGAGAGATACGGGCAAGCTGTCATAACTCTTTGCATTGCCCGAAAAAGCCAATTCGCTGTCATCTGAACAAATGTTAAAAGCAAAAGAGTGTGAGAGAGACCCAGCATGTGTGCGGAAGACAACGACAGCCAGAAAAAAACAATAGTTTTGAGATTTTAAACTTCAGCAAATTTAATTTCAGCATTAAATTTGTTTTATATCTGTATGTGAAGTGTCTAATAATGCATTGGCAATGTAAACTTAATCCTATTATTAAAAAAATTCCACTGGAAAACGGCAGAGGATTTTGACCAAATTAATTATAGCATGTCCACTGGCTTACATGTACTGTTCCTTGATTAATTGTTATGAATCAGAGAAAACTGTGCAATTAATTATTAAAAAAATGTGATAGATTCACAGCCCAACTAATTATGTTTCTCTGTAACCTGCTCTCCGCTTGCAGTACAATCAGACCGAGGGGTGCTCGGTTCTTCTCTTTTTTCTTTCTTTTATTTCTCTCCGTTTGAATAGTTGTGGTCAAGTGGCTCTTAGCCATCTTTCTCACTCTTTGTGGTTTCATTATACCTAAGTAAAAGTGACACGCTGGTAACTATGTCATGCTATATTGATCCCACAGCTGACATCATTCAGTGTGAGTCTGAGTTTCATTATTTTGCCATGAGTGCAAAATCCTCCTATTGAACATAACTTCATCCGCATGTGGGGATTTTGTGCCTGATTATTATCACAGAACTTCAGAACACAAATCTCATTATGACTGTTTCATGCGCACACACAAATGTCCACAGCAGTGTGTGATGAGCTTTAAGTCTTGTTTTGATAATTGATAGATGTGCATGTTTAATGTTCAGTTGGGGTTTTAGTAACATTTATAGCATGGTCTGGTGGTAGTTTAGGGTTTTAGAGATGGTCAAATATGGAAGTAATTAGTCAGACCAAATGAATGCTGCAGAATTATCCTGCCCTAAACAGTTAAGGGACTGTGGTTCACAACGTGCCTGGGAGGTACATATGTGTGAGTTGTTGTTGTTGAAAACTTACCACTGAAAGTGAAAATAGTCAACAAGACATAATTGGATAAATGATGACTACACATGGTGCTTCAGTGAGCATGAACACAATGGAGGACTGTGGAAGCAATAGATTGTCTCAAAACTCTGCGAACTGTGAAATCTGTAGAATATCATTGAGACTTATAAATAAAACGCTGGAATTCACACTGTCTGTTTGGCTAAACAACAGTGAATGGAAAAAATTTATTTCAATGAAGTGCATCAATACAGAAAAGAGCCAGAATGATTCATTTCCCCTTTGTAGTTGACTGCAGAGGTGGCTTTTGTTTGTTGGTTTTTGCAAATAGACTTTGAATGAACAGCTTGAGTAGATCAATTTCATCTTTTGTCTTCTCAAGATGAATCCCATCTGTTTTATTGAGGTGAAGAATTTTTTTTTATGTATTTTTCCTATACTAGCTTAATGTACAAAAACAACTTTAAGTAAGCCATTTTTACAGTAGTTTGATTTCCTCAAAAAGTGTGAACACTGTGGCTCTCTGGTACGATCAAAACATTGCTCTGTTTGTTTGAATATCCAGACAAGCCCGACACATTAACATTGGCTTAACCAATGATGTTAGTTTAGGGAGGCCAAGCTTCTGATGTGGCGAATGTTTGTGAAACCTGCTTGAAAACTGTCATTATTTTTGCAGTTCCGTTTGGTGCTGCAAGAGGCACAGAAATTGCTTTTGAGTTGATTTGAAATTGGTTTTCAGAAAACAGTTTGAGTCTATGAATAATCCACCCTTTCTCTCCTCTTTCAGGATGAATTCCATCCATTCATTGAGGCGCTGCTGCCGCATGTGCGTGCCTTCGCCTACACCTGGTTCAACCTGCAAGCCCGCAAGCGCAAATATTTTAAAAAGCATGAGAAACGGATGACCAAGGACGAGGAGCGCGCCGTCAAAGACGAACTCCTGGGTGAAAAGGCAGAGGTCAAACAGAAGTGGGCGTCACGCCTCCTTGCCAAGCTCCGCAAAGACATACGGCCAGAGTGTCGGGAGGACTTTGTGCTGTCCATCACAGGGAAAAAGCAACCATGTTGCGTCCTCTCAAATCCGGACCAGAAGGGGAAGATGAGGCGCATAGATTGTCTGAGACAGGCAGATAAAGTCTGGCGTCTGGACCTGGTGATGGTGATTCTGTTCAAGGGCATCCCACTGGAGAGCACAGACGGGGAGCGACTGATCAAAGGTGGCCACTGTTCAAATCCTATCCTATGCGTTCAGCCCCATCACATCAGCGTGTCCGTCAAAGAGCTAGACCTCTACCTCGCCTACTTCGTGCAGGAGAGAGGTGAGTTAGCTTACTAGTCTACTATATTAATGTTAATTCTACACTGGCTATGTTTACACAGCAGGATAATATGGTTTTAAGGCAGAAACATACTCATAAATACGAGCGCTTTGCAACCGCATTGCTAACGCACATTCCAGTTAAACATGCTTAATGTGAGTTCTTTGGTTACTGTGGCTGAAACAAACCTAAGTACTCAAGCGGGAGTCATAGTTATCTTCAAACATCTGTGCCATTAAACTGGTCGTGTTATTATTCTGGAAAGTTGCTATAAATATACTGTATTATATTAACTTAAACTTACTTGC
Organism: Xyrauchen texanus; assembly: GCF_025860055.1. NCBI lineage: Eukaryota > Metazoa > Chordata > Actinopteri > Cypriniformes > Catostomidae > Xyrauchen > Xyrauchen texanus. The sequence continues at coordinate 28,260,151 of NC_068302.1, read as the reverse complement.
TCAGCAATATTAATTTCAAACTGTGGCTCAGCCATAACAGTAGTTGGCAGTAGCAGCCATGGTAAATTGAAACACACTGGACATCCAGTATAGCGTGATAGCCACACCTAGTAAAGTGTGTCATCTATAGTGCATTTGTCACGTTCTGTTGCTACAGCTGACGGTTAATTAAGATTTGACAGATGAAATTGTGCTGTGTTTAAACTTGTTTATTAAATAACATTGTGCCATTTTTATAAGACTTTTTATAGAAGTTACAACCTTTGGAATATACTTTGTCACTATGGTTACAGGCGTTATTCATGACTAATGCACAAATTGACACGGCGCTTGAACGGATTGAACATAGCCGTTATTTCTGTAAGTGTGTGTTTGAATGAATTCATGTCCATTGAGTATGGGTGACATCAGCAATCACCTTACAGGATAGTGGATGATTTTTGGAACGACACCTCCACTGAAATGTGACGGCAATACTGGGAAGCCTTGTTGTGTACAAAGAAACCCAAAGCATGCTGTTTTACTCTGTGGTGTAAGTCACAGAAGATGCTCTGGCTCATTCTTCTGAGAAAGCTGTTGACTCATCTTCTGTTCATCTTTGCTGCAGGTCTCAGAATGCACCATAAGGCACCACACTAGTAAAGCTTTTCAACCAGAACTGTGCCGTTTGAACCACAAAGACTTGCATTAAGAAGGGTTTAACCAGAGAGACAGAAACAGAGCAGTATTTAAATAAAATAGGGGGCAGATCACTGTCTTCACTCTCATTGGTAGTCAGCATAGCTCTACTTTGTCGCATCACTAACAGATGCTGTTGCTTATGTTCCTGGAAATCGGCAACTCTCAGTGATTATTGAATGACTTAAGGTTTTTCTGTCACTGCCGACCATCGCTGTGTTTGAACACTCATTAAGACTTTAACAGAGCCAAGCTCTAACACTGTAAATCGTTCAAAATAAGTGGGTCTGCTCTGGCAGGCAGGTGCATGTGTTTCAATTTACTGTATTGTATGAAAGAAGGTAGGCTGGTTGTTTGTTAGCAATGCTGGAAGTCAGCTGATGCTCTTACTGCTTGCGCCAGCCAAGTCGCATCCTCTCTGAATGCTGTTGGCAAACACACACAGGCCCATTGCTCTTCTCTAATGTACCATTTTACCCTTGCATCCCCCACCTCTAAACTCTCACCTCAGACAACTCTGCTAAAATGTGACAACATAATAACTTTGGAAGTATTCAGAGGATACATGTCTGCAGAGTTTAGCCTAAACAGGAAAACTTATATAGTGAAGGATATTGAATTTAGAAGGATATAGATTATATTTTTATATTGTGGTTAAATGTAATCTTTGTAGAATTTGATTTTATTGAAACAAATTTACTGAAAGTTAAATTTTCCACTCATTTTCTATTTGGCATTACAAAAATAATAACTGATCTGAATTTTCTGATTATATCCTGGCTACTTTTACCATAAAATAAAATTAATGGGAATAGGTTAGACATTTTTGGGTGAAGTAAAATGTTTTAGTTTGCCTATCCAGCCAGGAAATGGATCCTTGAGTGAATTCTGAGGTACTTTGACGTTATGAGTTGAGGGGTCAGTGTGTCAGAATGATAGTGTGTGTGTGTTGCTCAGTAAAGAAGCAGCCAGAGTGACTCAGCATTCTGTGTATATAAGAAAGCATCATGAATTCCCTTTGCATTGTATAATGTGTTCTAACTGTATTATTCAATTATTGTGTTTTAGGAATTACATTTATCCTGTTTTTCACAGCATCCTCCTTCCCTTCATCTAGTGTTTGTGTGTTGGTGTATCACAAAGTGAAACTTAAAATATATGCACAACAAGCAGACGTAAACAACAAGCATACTTTGATGCATACAACTTCACACTGGATCAGCTAATTCAAAATTATAAAACGAATAGTTCCAATCTTTGATCCTGATTGGTGAATACATCGATCCAGCTGTGCTAAAACGAATACACATATAACATGACATACGTTAAACACCTGTTCACTTAACTACTGTACTTTTCGTGTAGATGGCTATTGATAATAGGGACTATTACTTCTAGTGAAAGGATGACACAAAATTAAACAAAATTGGCTTAAATAAAGCTAATTTGTATGTTATATAGTAACCATTTTATAAAGCTGTAAGGCATGAATTAGATGTAGGATTTGACGTGTTCTTATATTAAATTAAGGTATTAAGCCAAAATAATATTTATTAGGACTGAATCAACCTGATCACATTATTTTAAACAAGTCATTTTAAAGGTTTAGGTCAGGTAAATACAGTATAGCTCCAAAAGGTAACAACTCCATATTTGCTGCTTTTCTATTTCTTTTTTTTTTTTTTTACAGTTTAGAGTCTGTTCTCTCATAGTAAGTAAATATGAAAGAAAGAAATGCTTGCCAAGCATTTAAACACTTGTCCACAGCTGCAGCTTGCTTTTTTTTTCTTTTGTTCACTCTCTTAACTCTCTCATCCTCTCTTTTTTCCACCCCATTTCTCTCTCCACCCCCTTGGTTGACCTTCACCTTGAGTTGTATGGGTCAGACAGGCAGCCTGCATGTCACCTGACCTGCCTAGCCTACAAACTCCTTGCTGTAAACACTCCGATAAGGAACTGTGTCCGCGCACCCTCACTCCTACTAACGGCAGTACCAGAGGAGGAGGGAGGGAGTGAAGGTAAGGAAAGGGGAATTGGCAGAAAAAAGGAGAGAGTGAAAGAGGCATACTGTCAGCATTTACACTTGCACGGCCATCTTTCACTTGCAAGGCAAGCTCAAATTTCCTGCTTCTAGTTCGCTCTTGATGAAGTCGAACAGGGCCAGTAGTGTTTAGATATGTAGCAATAGCTGTGTGTGTGTACGTTACAAAAATCATATTCTTAATCAGTATTTTTGTTTTGAGCACAAACCTCGTTAAAGTTTGATAGTATGCTCAAAATAAGAAAAACCTATTTGCCAATGGGCCAACAGACTTAATTCAATATATATTCTCTCTCTAAAAAAAAGTAAAAAAACAAACAAACTTATGTAAACGTATATTTTAAGGATGGGTTTGGATATTTTTACAGGGAAAACAATAAAAGAAAATACTAAAATAAGGAAAATTATTTTTGCAGCACCTGTCTTTTCCAGTAAAATATCAAAACATACACACAATATTATTAGAGAGCTTGGTTCTGGCTTTTGTGCTTGGACTTGTTTTTAAAATGTCACTTGGTATTATTAGTTGACTGCCATGTAATGATACTTATTCATTGTGAAACTCTTAATTAATGGTATACACATACATACACTACACACACACACACACACACACACACACACACACACACACACACACACATTGGCGGTCAAAAGTTTGGAATAATGTACAGATTTAGCTGTTTTGGAAGGAAATTGGTACTTCAATTCACCAAAGTGACATTCAACTGATCACAAAGTATAGTCAGGACATTACTGATGTAAAAAACAGCACCATTACTATTTGAAAAAAAAATGTAATTTTTGATAAAAATCTAGGCCCCATTTCCAGCAGCCATCTCTCCAACACCTTTTCCTTGAGTAATCATGCTAAATTGCTGATTTGGTACTAGAAAATCACTTGCCATTATATCAAACACATTTGAAAGCTATTTGGTTTGTTAAATGTAGCTTAACATTGTCTTTGTGTTTGTTTTTAAGTAGACACAGTATGCAATAGACTGGCATGTCTTAAGGTCAATATTTTGTAAAAAATGGCAAAATGGCAAAAAAGAAACAGCTTTCTCTAGAAAATCATCAGTCAATCATTGTTTTGAGGAATGAAGGCTATACAATGCTTGAAATTGCCCCAAAAAAATTAAGATTTCATACAAAGTTGTACACTACAGTCTTCAAAGTCAAAGGACAACTGACTCAAACAAGTACAGAAAGAAATGTGGAAGGCCAGATGTACAACTAAACAAAAGTACATCAGAGTCTCTAGTTTGAGAAATAGATGCCTCACATGTCCTCAGCTGACAGCAATGAATTCTACCTGCTCAACATCAGTTTCATGTACAACAGTAAAGAGAAGACTCAGGGGGGCAGGCCTTATGGGAAGAATTGCAAAGAAAAAGCCACTTTTGAAACAGAAAATCTAAAAGAAAATGTTAGAATGGGCAAAGAAACAAAGACATTGGACAACAGATAATTGGAAAAGAGTGTTAGCATTTGTGGAATCAGCTAGACTGTAAGGTGCGTGAGAAGTGCCCGACAAGACAGCCACAACTGTGGCAAGTGCTACAGGAATTGCGGGGTGAAATGTCATCCGAGTATCTGAACAAACTGACAGCTAGGATGCCATGGATCTGCAAAGCTGTCATTGTTGCACATGGAGGATTTTTTGATGACAACTCTTTGAAGTAGTTTAAGAAGTTCTGAAAAAAAAATTCAAACTGTAATAGTAATTGTTCACGTTATTAATGTCCTGGCTATACATTGTGATCAGTTGAATGCCACTTTGGTGAATAAAAGTACCAATTTCTTTCCTTATTTGCAAAATCTATACATTATTCCAAACGTTTGGCCACTTTTATATACGTGTATAAATGCATACCTGGTCAAAATTTTTGAAACATTCATTCTTTATTATAATATATATATATATATATATATATATATATATATATATATATATATATATATATATATATATATATATATATATATATATAGAGAGATATATAGATATATAGATATATAGATTTATTTATTTTTTTTCACATATTAGAATAATAGTAAATTCATCAAAACTATGGAACAACATAAATGGAACTATGGGAATTATGTTGTGACTAAACAAAATCTCAAATTAATAAAAACTGTTATATTTTAGCATCTTCAAAGTATTCACCCTTTGCCTAGAATTTGCAGAAATGTTCTCAACCAACTTCTTGAGGAATCACCCTGGGATGCGTTTTAAACAATCTTGAAGAAGTTCCCATGTTGGGCACTTATTGGCTGATTTTCTTTATTATTTGGTCCAAGTCACCAATGTCAAAAGCATTTTTTTTTTGTTATATGTTGGCACAATTATATTTTTGTTTACAAAACAAATTTCAAACATTTAAGCATACAGCATACAGGCTTCAGATCAAAACATTTTTAAGATCATGAGAAACATTTCAGTCAAGTGTTTCAAAAGTTTTGACCGGTATTGTATGTATGTATATGTATATACAGTATATATTTCTTTCTTTTAAGTGGGCAATTCTTAATTACAAATGGGCAAAATAAATAAATAAATAAAAAATAGAAAAATAAACTTTATTCAAGATTCAAAGTCTTACTACTGTATTTAACACAATTTTGCCTCTCAAATACATTTTTGTTGTTTAAAGGTGCAGTTGGTAATTTTTTCCTCATCAGAAAAGTTGTACTCCCTAACAAATTCATTTTAAACATATGTATAAAATTATGAGCCCTCACATGAGATCAAGACTCATATCAGTAACCTTATAAAAGCTGTTTTATTCTACTTGAAGAGGCTCCCCTCATGGGGGCTGCCATGTTATGATCACAAGACCAGCCAAATACTACTCGCTTAATCTCAGTAACCACCCTGTTATTGGACATTTTCACTCGTAGATTAAATTAGTCATGGCTGACTGTAAATAGTGTAATTCATCAATGGTATGGGTAACTGAAAATGTTTGTGTTTGAATGATACTGCACACAAATTTACTGAGTGCATCTTTAAGGATGTTTAGATAGTTTATTGGAAACAAGCCAAAAAAAAGAGAATTTTTGTATTGTACTGTGTGTGTGTGTGTGTGTGTGTGTGTGTGTGTGTGTGTGTGTGTGTGTGTGTGTGTGTGTGTGTGTGTGTGTGTGTGTGTGTGAGTGTTGAAACATGCAGCTGTTTGTTATGGTATCGTTGCTAATGGAGCAAAGAGCAGGGCAGGGCGGGAGTCCTGCTTGACAGCCAGACCGAGAAACAGTGGCCATTACTCTTACTGCCCTCTTTCTCTCAGACTAATTGCTATACAAACGCTTCAACCACAAGTCTCTTTGGGTGAAACAGATCCCTCAAAAAATTATCAAATTAATTGCATTTTTGAAAGATTAGGCAACCAGTGTATATATATATAAGTTTATCTGCTGTTTGTTTCAGGCTATATTGATTTCTAGTCATGTCACATGACCTGGCACGGGCCCCAGTCCTCCTGTGATCTTTTTTAAAACTCACAATCTCAAGCTCTGAAGATTTGCTGAGGCAATAAATATGGTATATTACACTTGTCAAAACAAACAGTATGGTGGTTTGACCGAGCTGGAAAACAAAGATGGTTTGATGGCAGGCAAAAAGTTTTGTGCCTGGCAAAAGAAGAGATATCAGGCCAATTCTTGCTCTGCGGGCCTGCATAGATCTCACGTACAGTGAACAAAGAGACACAAAAACGTTGTGTTTTGCAGGCTCGTCTCTCTCTATTTGTTTCACATGTGAGTATGTGCTGTAAGTCAGCTGAGCAGGAATATGCATGGCATACAAATGCAAACACACACGTGCACACATACACATGTTCAGTAAACACAGTGAAGCTGGAATGTGCTCCAGTGCTCTGGAAGCGGAAATTTGGGAGGGGTGGGAGAAAGGGGGTCAGCTCAGGTCAAGTTCACAGCTTTGCTGGCCTCCAACAGGGGGAGGTGTTTGGTATGCTTATCTTCTTAAAGGGCCAGCACATGCTGTTTATAGCATGTAAGCTTGTCTGAGTGTTAAAATATACTGATGTTCAATTATTTTTCACTTTAATGTACTGTGGGGTCCAAAAGTCTAATATTACTAGTGGAACAACTTATACTGTGTGTTCTTTATTAATTTAATGTTTTTTAATGACAAATAAGATTGTCAGCATAACAATTTGTGTGTAAAGTTGAAAATTAAAATAAATTACAGAATGTCTTTGGATTTGGTATGCCTTCTTTCCTTAATGACAGCATGCGTTTTGGCATGGGATGGATTCCATCTGTTATGCCAGCATGATTTGAAAATGTTCCAAAAAGCATTTTGAGTACATAAATTGAAGCAAGGAAATCTGACCTTTTTGAAAAAAGAAGTTACCATGGTCACAAAGTTGCTTGCATTTGATTTAGTGAAGAAAAAAAACCACTCCAATGTATGTTATAGTAATAATTACTATTCGGATGTTACTTTGTACATTATAATAATTTAAGATGTAACATCAAATATAGACATAAACTGTAGATGTTAAGAGGGGCATGCCTCACCATTTTCAAACTAGTGGTACTTTTTGTCTCCCCAAGTCTTGAACTGAATTGATTACATCCTTGAATATACGTATATATTAAAACAAATCAATAGTTATACATTAGGATTAACAGTTAAAGGTACGATTTCCTGAAACATCACAAGACCTGCGCACTTGTGGCTGAAACCTGGGGCCTTATAAGGGAAACGTCAAAGTGTGAAAACGTCAACTAGTGGACAACTTTTTTCATTGTCGGCATCGGCCGATACATTTTCCCCTTTGGCCAATATGTTTCTTGATGTAGCATCATGTAAAGAGACATGTAAACTAGCAGTCGCAGTGCATTTTGTTGTTACGTGCCATTGTGTTACTACAATAATAGGCCGATGTGCAACACGGCAGATGCGTTTGAGCTAATTATGTTAAAGTGCTCGCCTGTTTCGTTCTCCCTCTCTCTCCTCAACAGTTCCCTGTAACTTTTAACTGTCTTGTCTAATGATAAAAAGGCAAATATCAATCAAACTAATATCATATACCATCTGCAAATACGCGTATATCTCCTAATCAAATATTAATTGAATTTGCTTTGGCGGCCAGAAATTTTGCTTGGGCAGCCGCTGAAGAATTGTCCATACCTGAAAAACCCTGTTTCTTCAATTCTCTGTCTCACGTGAAGTTGCCCTGCCTTCCTTCACAATTTATCTGACAGAATGTGTACCACTTATGTGTGACGTGAATAGAATGAGGTGCCGTTTTATCATGTCTACTGATATATCACACACCCCTATTATATACTGTTTACAAATATACAGCTATCTTGTTTAAACAGATGTAATCCACGAACCTCACGAAAATCCAGTGTTTTCTTCCCGTCGAGCGCTCATCTAATATCTTCCTCTGAAGCATGTATTCTATCTGCCAGAATCAAAACTTAAAAATAAGGATAAAATTTCCTCTTCACAAATCATGACAACAATCCAAACAGGCGATGCAGACCGTGTAAACTGACAGGAGATTGAGACTTGCGCTGGACTAAAGTCTTTCTAGCAAGTCAGTCCACTGTCGGCCATGTTTGGAACGTTCTCAGGAGACTTCCAGTCATGAAAGTGCAGCTCCTATTTACTTGAATGGAGAAAGACCAAAATCTCCAAAATGGTCCATCAAGTTTACAATCAATGAACATATTTCAAATCAGCAATAAAATCTGACAACACAGGTATCATAAATGGTGCATCTTTACCTCAGATTACGCCAAAGAAAAGCTATTTTCCCAGCTTTTATGGCTAATGGCATGCACATTCTTGAGTTGATTAAAGGGCAATGTCTGTATCTAAAAGGTGATCGACTCTTTTACCTGTAAGTTGGGACTTCCTATCTACATCCTCTGACTGTTGGGCATTCAAATTTTCCCCATTCATTTTTATTGAAGTGGCCCGTCTCTGATAAATAGTCACTGGTGCAACTTCAAGGTAAAAGCGATTCACATATGCTATGAGTAAATGTCTTATTCAATATGGACTGTATGTACAATTGATTTGAATCAGTATTTTTTTTTTTTGAAAATGCTATTGCTAATGTGGACATGCCATCTATGGTTGCTGTACTCTTATGACCTTCTTCCTAATATACAGTTAAAGTCAGAAGTTTACTTACAATTTGGTTGAAGTCATTAAAAGAATTAGAACCACAGTCATGGCAAATCATTTCGGACATCTACTTTATGCATAACAAGTACTTTTTCCAACAATTGTTTACAGACAGATTGTTTCACTTTTAATTGACTATATCACAGTTCCAGTGGATCAGAAGTTTATATACACTAAGTTAACTGTGCCTTTAAGCAGCTTTTAAAATTCCAAAAAATTATTTATGCCAAGCCTTCAGACAATTAACCAATTAGCTTATGATCGGAGGTGTACTGAATTGGAGGTGTACCTGTGGATGTTTTTTAAGGCCTAACTTCAAACTTAGTGCCTCTATGCATGACTTTATGGGAAAATCAAAACAAATCAGCCAAGACCTCAGAAAAAAAAATATGTGGACCTCCACAAGACTGGTTCATCCTTGGGAGCAATTTGCAAATGCCTGAAGGTACCATGTTCACCTGTACAATCAATAGTACACAAGTGTAAACACTATGGGACCATGCAGCCATCATACCACTCAGGAAGGAGATGCATTCTGTCTCCTAGAGATGAATGCAGTTTGGTGCAAAAAGTGGAAATGAATCCCAGAACAACAGCAAAGGACCTTGTGAAGACGCTGAAGGAAACAAGTAGACAAGTATCTATATTCACATTAAAACAAGCCCTATATTGACATAACCTGAAAGGCTGCTCAGCAAGGAAGAAGCTACTGCTCCAAAACCACCATAAAAAAGATGGGACAAAGATTTGTCTTTCTTACTTTTTTGAGAAATGTCTTCTGGTCTATTGAATCAAAAATTAAACTGTTTTGCCATAATGACATCTTTATGTTTGGAGGAAAATGGGTGAGGCTTGCATGCCGAAGAACACAGCCATGATGCATGGGGTTGGCAGCATCATGATGGGAGTGCTTTTTTGCAGGAAGTACTGGTGCACTTCACAAAATAGATGGCATCATGATGAAGGAAAATTTAGTGGATATATTGAAGCAACATCTCAAGACATCAGCCAGGAAGTTAAAGCAAATGGGTCTTTCAAATGGAAAATGACCGAAGCATACCTCCAAAGTTGTGGCAAAATAGCTGAAGGACAACAAAGTCAAGGTATTGGAGTGGACATCACAAAGCCCTGACCTCAATCGGATAGAACATTTCTGGGCAGAACTGAGAAAGCATGTGCAAGCAAGAAGGCCTACAAACCTGACTCAGTGACACCAGTTCTGTCAGGAGGAATGGGCCAAAATTAAGACTACATAAAACGTTTTACCCAAGTAAAACCAAATGCTGCCAAATACTAACAAAGTGTATGTAAACTTCTAACCCACCTGAAAATGTGATGAAAGAAATACAATCTGAAATAAATAATTCTCTCTACTCTTATTCTGTCATTTCACATTCTTAAAGTAAAGTAGTGATCCTATCTGACCTAAGACAGGGAACGTTTTCTACTATTAAATGTCAGGAATTGTGGAAAAACTGAGTTTAAATGTATTTGGCTAATGTATGCAAACTTCTGACTTCAACTGTATTAACTATTTCTTCGTGTGCAAATAAATTACTCAAATTTGATGACTAAACAGATATCAGAAGAAACTGCTAAATACCATTTCAAATACAATATAATTTTTTTTAGATAAATTTTTACTAAGTTAAAGTTTTGTGTGAAATTGAGTAAATACAGTGCTAAATAAGAGTTTATTGTTATTATTATTATTATTATTATTATTATTATTATTTTTAGCAATGTTACGTTAGTTACTATTTTAAATTGTGTTATTTATTGGCATTGTCGGTCACCTATCGGCCACCCTGCTTTCTGGATATCTGCATCGACCACAGAACTTTTCACACCTTACTGAATCTTTAGCTGTTTCTGTGAAAGACTGTAGCCTGGTATTTACAGTAAATAACTGTTAACCAATCCTCTTGCTGCTCACAGTCCTGTCTTTCTTTTTGAGCAGTGCTGTGGAGGGAGAGCACTTTTGTAAGCTCTTTTGTGTCAGATATGTAGCCACTCTGTCTGAAGGGAGAAATCCACGGAGTTGCTCTCTCCACTGGACTTGGAATGTGAGGATATTCAGTAACTTAATGGAGCTTTGATTTCTCTTGGACTTGCATCGTAATACTGTATGAGTATTTTACCATGTACCAAAAAGTGGTATTACTATGAAATAAATCATCAAAATGAATGGTAATACTTGGTTTTGTTTTATTTTCGGACACTACTGTGATGGTAATACCATGGTGTTCCTAGAAGTTCTACAGAGTACCATGTAAGTACCATTTAAGATTAGGGGGACCAAAGTTAAAATTGTAACGTTAATTGGAAGTGAAAGAACTGGTTGGATGGATGGATGCTTGAGAGAGGTCACAGATGAAAGTCAGAAGTATTGCAGTTGTATGGTAATCAATCTGTCAGATCAATGCGTTGGGCAGGTGGACAGAATATAGTTAATAGTGCTAACCGTTCACAACACAGTCACTGCCCCACTTCTCATGAGACACACTGAGCACCCCCAGAGACCACAATAGGACAGGAAACCCAAGAAACAGCACACACTAAGTAGTAATATTTTAGCCAGGGTCCAAAATTAACACTTGACTAGTAGCAAATATGAATAGAATTTAGCATTCAAGCAAATAAAAAAATTAACAGTTGTCCACTAACCAAATTGCAACGTAATTCATTGTTTGCAATCCATAATGAACCAGATTTAAAGTCTTTAGAAGTCTAATAACCAGATTTTGCAGCCTAATAAACTTAAGAGAACACTGCAGAATTTTTGGAACTTTTGAACTTGAAAAATTAACTTTTTTTCCCCCTCCCCTTTTCTCCCCAATTTGGAATGCCCAATACCCAATGTGCTGTAGGTCCTCATGGTGGCATAGTGACTTGCCTCAATCCGGGTGGCAGAGGACGAATCTCAGTTGCCTTCATGTCTGAGACCATTAATCCACACATCTTATCACGTGACTTGTTGAGCACATTACCGCGGACATAATGCGTGTGGAGGCTTCACGCTATTCTCCGCGGCATCCACGCACCCACCGGGAGCGAAAACCACACATTATAGTAACCACAAGGAGGTTACCCCATGTGACTCTACCCTCCCTAGAAACCGGGCTAATTTGGTTGCTTAGAAGACCTGGCTAGAGTCACTCAGCATGCCCTGGAATCAAACTCACGACTCCAGGGGTGGTGGTCAGCATGAATACTCGCTGAGCAACCCAGGCCCCCAAAATTAACATTTTAGTTTTATTCTATAAAGTATTTACAACATTTCTCCCAAATTACAAATAAAAAATATTGTCATTTAGAGCATTTATTTGCAGAAAATGACAACTGGTCAAAATAACAAAAAATATGCAGTGTTTTCAGAACGCGAATATGGCAAAGAAAACAAGTTCATATACATTTTTAAACAACAGAATACTAATGTTTAACTTAGGAAGAGTTCAGAAATAAATATTTGGTGGAATAACCCTGATTTACAATCACAGCTTTCATGTGTCTTGGCATGCGCTCTACTAGTCTTTCACAATGCTGTTGGGTGACTTTATGCCACTCCTGGCACACAAATTCAAGCAGCTCGGCTTTATTTGCTTGTGGCCAACCATCTTACTCTTGATCACATTCCAGAGGTTTTCAATGGGTTCAGGTCTGGAGATTGGGCTGGCCATGACAGGGTCTTGATCTGGTGCCCCTCCATCCACACCTTGATTGACCTGGCTGTGTGGCATGGAGCATTGTCTTGACTGGAAACCAATCCTCAGAGTTGGGTAACATTGTCAGAGCAGAAGGAAGCATGTTTTCTTGCAGGATAACCTTGTACGTGGCTTGATTCATGCATCCTTTACAAAGACGAATCTGCCTGATTCCAGCCTTGCTAAAGCACACCCAGATCATCACCGATCCTCCACCTGGTGGCAAAATTAGTTTAGAGTCCTTTCAATTTTCTCAATTCACCAGCCATTAGCAGGTGTGGCTAATTATGTTGCTTGAGTGAGTATTATATGGTTCTAATCTGTAAAAATGTTCTAATAAAATATTGAACCTCTGTGCTCTAGCTAATAAATATTAACATCAGGTGACACAATAGTGATTACAATATAGATGCGTTGTAAAGCTTTGCACATTGATAGAAGTCTTTAATCAATGTGTAAATCTATATTAAACAAACATTTTTGGGAGATGGTTAACATCAGCTCGATCAGTAGCATGTGCTCATACGCCTCTATGCATGACCTTACATTGCCTCCTGAAGAGCACAGATGATAACCAGGCATGGCTCCTCACTGATTAAACAGTGCCTCCCTGATGAAGACTGTGTTACATGTCACCGTCGTTTTTGCCATCTGGAAGTCTTTTGGCATTTCTGCATATTGGTGATTTAATAGAGGCCGCCTGAGTTATCTCAGCTGTGCAGGCCTAATTTACCAGAGGTTTGGATTAACACAGTCCTGCGTGTGAAACTCAGGCAGACAGATGTTTTAACTTTAAACTTTATCGAAATTGGCAATGGAGATGGCAATGTTGTCAATACTAAGATCTCAGTGATGAGCAGTACTACAGTTAATGGCTTCTTTGTGAACTTTTGTATGTTTTCATGCATGCTTATGGGTAGTTTTGATACCACTATTCTGATGCTAGTGAAACCTTTTTGTTCTGCTGTCTCCTTAAAATGAATCGCTTATGATGTATATTTCTTATAATACAAGTCAAAATATTAAGTAGCTAAATGAGCCAAATGAGTAAATGTAAATATATGACATGAAATACTGTTGGGAATTTGTACTCCAACTATTTCAAACAGCATTTTGTGAATACTTTAATAATTATTATGCATTCAGTTTTGATTAACATATTAATTTAGAGACTAGTGAAGCCAAACTAACTAATAACTAGTAAAACCAAAACTTGATCACAACACCTAAAATACAGAACATACACTAAATCCCTTTTTAATACATTTGTATACTGTACATTTTATTGTAAAATCATGATGTTCATTAAAACCTCTTTAGAATGTTTTAAATGGATGTTGATCAATATCATTGTGAAATGAATTAGCAGCTTGTTATTAATATAAATGGCAACAAATAAAGTATTTAAAAAAAAAAGTTTCTTTTGGGGACTGGGTAGCTCAGCGAGTATTGACGCTGACTACCACCCCTGGAGTCATGAGTTTGAATCCGGGGTGTGCTGAGTGACTCCAGCCAGGTCCCCTAAACAGGTCCCCTAAACCAGGGTTTCTCAACCTTTTGCCTACTGCGACCCACTTTTTTTAGTCATACGACCCACTAAGGCTGGAAATAATTCAATAACTGAAATGCCTCTTAGATATACAGGCTACTACTCCGTAGGCCTATGTTTATTATAATTAATTTCACAAAAACACAGAAAAATTTTCAATAGACAGACTATGAGGCAAACTGAATTTTTACTCACGTTAATGTGACACTTGAGACTGCCGCTCTGAAATAATCATATCCAGACGCGGTGGAATTTGGGAAATTGTGACTCGTAGTGTCGCACACAAACTAGCTGTTGTCAGCCTATTCCTGCTTTTTGTTTTCGTTGCAGTCACTGTTGAAAATCCTGACTCGCAAAGATAGGTAGTGCTAAATGGCAAGAGAAACTTCGTTGCACGTTCTGCAAGTTCAGGATATTCGTGTCTGGTTTGAATCCAGAATGAGCTCAGGTCTGTTGTGCGAAACGCAAGCTGCAGGCTGCCGTCAGATGCAAGTTCCACTAACTGTGTTTGCAAATTAATGGGGAGTACAACATCCACATCACTTGGATCTACTGAAAAAGGATCGCGAAGCCACGCATTCCCAACTCTTCGTTGGAGGACTGGCTATGTTTACATGCACAACTTTTGTTTCAATCTGTGCGCGTTTATATGATTAGGTGTTAAGGCTTTTTAGTCCGATTGAGCCGCCAATGCGTTTACTAACGGATTATTTTGTTGCACTTGCACGTATTGCAATGAGCCTGTTGTGAAGCCTGTGCTAGTGAACACTGAAGTCTTGCGACCCCCTACAGAATTATCAACGACCCACCGGTTGAGAAACCCTGCCCTAAACAACCAAATTGGCCTGGTTGCTATTGAGGGTTGAGTCACATGGGGTAACCTCCTCGTGGTCGTGATTAAGTGCATCTCGCTCTCAATGGGGTGCATGGTAAGTTGTGCGTGGATCGCGGAGAGCCTCCACATGCTGTGAGTCTCCGTGGTGTCATGCACAACAAGCCACGTGATAAGATATGGAGGCAACTGAGACTTGTCCTCCCCCACCCAGATTGAGGTGAGTAATCGCACCACCATGAGGACCTAGTAAGTAGTGGGAATTGGGCATTCCAAAATTGGGGAGAAAAGGAGATTCAAAAATAAAAGTTTATGTTGACGTCACATGTTGCATCAGCTACCCACATGTATTTGTGTATGTGTGAGACAAGTTGGTGTATTTGTCTGTGGGTCAGGAGGTTTGTGATTGGAAACACACCCACACACACACACACACACACACAATTTTTTCAGTCTGTCTGTTTTATAATTGTAGTCAGGATGCAAATGAAAGGAATTCTTTTATATGATCCTCAATGTTTATGGCACTCTGCGTGCATGAGAGAACATGGTCACACTCTCACTTACTCTACTAATTGGAGTGTGTGTGTGTGTGTGAGAGAGAGAGAGAGATAGAGTGAGAGTTTGAGGTTCTAGCGGGGGTCAGCCTCTATGGGAGTCTTGGGTTACTAACTCTTAATTTCAGATAGATTGAAGAGAAAGTGAGTAAATATTTGCAAGGAATCTGTTTGAACATTTAGAAGAGAGAGAAAGAAAGAGCGAGAGTTTGTGCTAGACAGAATGACAGTGTCCTCAAGCCCTATAAAAATGTTTCCTCTGAAATGCCGATGCCCCAGCTGTTACACTGCAGATAGACGACTCCTTTGACTTAACCCACCCTGCTTTGCTCACTACTGGCTCTGTGTGTGCGTTCATGCATGTGTGCGAGCGTGTGCGTGTGCTTGTGTGTGTGTGTGTGTGTGTGTGTGTGTGTGTGTGTGTGTGTGTGTGTGTGTGTGTAAAGGAAAGTGTCAGCTCCATTTCTTAACCTCAGCACAGCTGCCAGTGACCACTATGAATGTGTCGCAGGAACTGCAATGGGAGTCTTGCACTTGTCTATGTATAGTGCTATTGTTAGTGCACTTTGCGTTTGATGTGTCTGTTTTGCATCTGAATTTCCCTTTGAGAATCAAAATATTATAATCTGTTCTGTTGTTCAGCAAACAGACTATCATACATGTAAGCACTCATGCAGGGATTCTGTAAAAAACAACTTATTATGTGCAATATTTAAGCAAAAACGAATGAGAGGCTATGCCATATTTTGAACATAGACTATGTAATAATCATCTAATACGGTATGTAATGGCCTTAAATACCTTATTAAACAGTTACTACATGGTAAAACAATTTGAATATGTCGGGTTCAATATTGTAAGCTCAGACGACAGCATTTGTGGTATAATGTATATTACCACAAAACATTATTTAGACTCATCCCTCTCCTTTAAAAAATAATGGAAGTGAATGGGCATTACATTACTTGACATTACAATTGCCATGTAATTTAATGCGATTGAATTAAGCAATTTAAGTAACTGATAGAGGATGGCACTAGCAACAGCAAGAAGATGGGTTCAATTCCCGGGTGCACACAAGCTGATCAAATGTATACACAGAATGCACTGCAAGTTACGTTGGATAAAATTGTCTGCCAAATGTGTAAATGTAAGATATAGTCCATGACATGTAAACTAAGATTAATAGTTGTCCTCTATGGGTGCTAGGAAGCATTGTGCACAGTTGCAAGGTGAACAGGTGTTTTTTTGTCATAGCTTCTAATGTTGTGTATTTTAGCAAGAGTGGAACGCTATATTGACCAACTAGCATCAACGACCAGAACTGTCAGTTTTAGAAGTATTAAAAAACATAATTTACCTAAAAAATAAATGCTAAACCTCAAATATGTGACTATAGAAGTCACTAAGCAAGGTGCTATCATTAAGAACCTGGGATCAAAACTGAAAACATAGACTGAAACCAGGTTTCACACTTCAAACAGATTTGAAGGCTTTTTCAAGTTGGGTTGGAATCCCCTTTATTTAGTTTACTTTCAATATGCCTCTAATTTAATGCTTTTGCAACCGCAAATGGGAAATTAAATCATTTCATTTTCCATCTTGACTCAACTTGTCTCAGAACGATGTCTGAAATGACGACAACGGAAGACGTTCCCCAAACAGGAAGCACCACTCTAATTTTTCTTGAATGCTGACAGCTCCAATGAAATGCCGTTATTGAAACTGCTTTGCCATAAATGAAACTTCAGAAAGACGCACTTTTACACTCACTGACGCAAGTGTCTTAAGTTTACAAGAAGCTTTGCTTAATGACAGCAGTATTCTGCTTTAATGTGGTGTGTCATGTCAGCACTATTGATGAAATGTTGTTCAGCCTAAAAATTCCCTCTCTTGCCATTGTTTTAGCTGAATTGATGAATCCGGCATTTCTGCTTGTCATTTGACATTTTAGGGGGCTTCATCGGATTTTCCCCTGATGTCTCTGAGGTTGTGAAAAACGTTCCTTTTAGCTATTTTGAATGGATGTGCAGGGATCTATAATTTAGGATTGGGGCGTCATGCACATGTTTTTTCTTTTGAATGGGAACCAGTGGCAGGGATCACTTTACATCCCGAGAGAAAATGAGGAAGAGCTTGTTAATAAACAATTCAGGCTCATGAAAATGTTTACATATTTTACAAGTTGGCTATTTCGTATGATTTTGTACAAGTTCGTTCATATAAATTTGTAAGATTTCATCACATGCAAATTATGGATGGGCATTCATCAATAATTTGGTATTCACATTTTTAAGCTAATAAAAAAGTAATACTCAAATATTCTGTTAATTAAATTAAGATAATTAATGAGAAAGAGACGTTGTAAAATATTGTTTTTAGTCATAAAGGTTGCATCACCTTTAAAAAAAAAAAACAAGCTTCTAATTATATTCAAAACAAGCTTATATTATGTCCTGTGCTTGGTAGACTGACGCAATTAATGTACAGGATGACTATAAACACTCTGCATATAATAGTTATGTTTATATTGTATCTCATGTCATGTTTTTGTGGAGAAAAACAAGCATGTCCACATGCTCAGAAAACTATACTCATTTATACACACCAGTGATGGAATGTCCCTCCACTAGCAAAGTCTTTCTCGGACAGGGGCGGACTGGCCATCAGGATAACCGGGACTTTTCCCAAAGGGCCGGCCACGAATTTTGGACAAATGGGCTGCAATAAGGTGAAATGGGCTACCGCATTATGCAGTAAATTTAAACAGGAACCAGCTTTCTCCCAGTAAGCCACATTCTCACAATAACCCACTTTTTGGTGTCCATCTCAACATACTGACAGAACGGTTCGCACATCAAATATGATCAACATGTGTCCACACTCAACAGCGCCACACAGTGTATTATGTTATAACTGTGAGTTTTATTTTGTGTGTTCAGGATTTCACATGCATATCACTGTATTTTTGGCCAGCAAAGCAACATTTTGTGAAATTCAAAATGGTATTTTTACTTTTTCGCAAAACGAATACTCGAGTGTTCGACTAACATCCCTAGTGCAAATCCCCGGATGTCTAATGTGGAATTAAGCACGAGTTTCGCGCATGATGAATTAAGGACATGCCTATTAATATTATGCATTTACCCAAACCCCTTATCTAAACCTAACCGATCAGTAGAGTGTGTAAACATGGTAGGAAGCTATTGTGTGTGACAGAAGCAAGTAATTGTCACGTATTAAATGGAAACGTTGTCCAGCGACTTCATTGGCTGTAGTGAAATTCGTACGTGATCATACGAATTAGCCAAATATAGAAAAGTGGTATGTGTCCGGACGATTTTGCAGCAAAAGTGTGTAGTAATAAAACACTGCGTTCTCCGTGGTGTGAAATTTACCCTCCTGCTCTTTATAGTGTTGCTGACATCATCAAGCTTTCCTACCTGCATCTGTACCTCCACAAACACATAAAGAGAAGTGATCACACGGAGTAAATTCCTTCAGGAACTATTCAATAAATGACACCTTAGTCAACCGTGCATTTATATCTAGCAGGTTAAATAGTTACCAAAAGGTTTTCCACTGTCCAGTGGAAGGCTAAATTTAAAACAAAAACCTGAATAAAATGAAAACAATTCTGATGTTCAATTACAGAGAAGCCCCTTTTTCTTTTAACTTTTCTTTTTTGTTGTTTTTGTTGTTGTTGTTGTTGTTGTTGTTGCATGGATTGAAAAACAATACATAGAATATAAAATATTATTTTAATAATAGTTTATTGATTGAGAGTTTTTTTCATCGCAATGGACATGGCAGGTGTACCATTAGGCTACTTTGGGTATCGTTTACATCAAAATAGATGTAAATGTAGGCTATAGGCCTATCTTCATATTTATCAACCAAAACTTTTATAACAACCTATAATTTTTTGCTTATCACCCACCCCTGTTACATGGATATTTAATAGTGTTGTTGATTTTCCAAAAGGAAACTATATCGTGATATATACCATTATCATGATATACAATTACTTGCTCCGTGATATAGAGTTTAGGTCATATTACCCACCCCTAAAGTTTAAGATGTGTTAGTATTGTTGTAAAGTCTTTGACCTGATTTCAAATCCCAAATTAATATATAGTATTCTTTTAAATTAACAAAGAAAAATGACAATTGATTTTGACAGCCAAAGCCTAACAAATAAAATTATTGTTTTAGTCTTCCTGAAATCAAACCTTTTAATCGCATATTGACGCATTGATTAATCGCCACGCATGAAAATGGAACAGAGTAGCTTTGACATTTCGATAAAAACTCCTATTGTGTTGCACAGGAAAAAGGTCATGCTAGTGCGACAGTCATGCGAGTGTTTAGTCATGCGAATGATCTGCAGAATGTGTGACTGTATCTGAGATGCATACTCGTCTTTCTTACATATTTTTTTAAATATATTGGTTGTTTCTAGTTGATCTGGTTGATTGACAGGAAAACCGTCTGTTGACAACATTCATCTTCGGTCTGCAGTGTCTATAGTTACAGTAGTTGTGATGTCTGTGATTTATTGTATATTTTACAGTTACTCAGCTAGGGGAAGGTGATAAAAGAAACTCTAGTTCTCTCGCTCTCACTCTCTCTCTCTCTCTCTCTGGCTGACTTTGAAGCCAGTGTTTTGTATTGCTCAATGAGGAATGAGATCTTAAGGCTGAGAGATGTTTGACAGAGAACAGCAGATCAAAGTGCTGAAAGAGAGAAGTGACAGATGAAAGACAGGGAGGAGAGTGAGGAGGGCAGAACCTCCCAGACCAGACAAGACTGGCATCCTCTCTTGGCATCACACACAATCCTCATTTCACTTTTAATGTCATATACTGTATGCACTTTCTTAAATGTGCTGTAAGTGATTTTAGCCATTCAATAATTTCCACATGCTTAGCCATTTGATAAGCCACACCTCCTCTTTCCAAAACTGCACTACAAAGACACCAAATGAGCTTTATTTAGATCAACGTCATGCAGAAATGGTTGTCAAATGCAACAGCAGCTGTTATGAGCAAAATGGCCTATTAAATGCATTAAGCCTCAATAATTAGCTGCAACTACAATATGAGAATGTGCAAAATGATTGACAGGCAGAAAGCAGCACTGACCACAGCCTGCAGACACATTTGTGTTTGCTGTTTATGGTGTCTAGTGCTGTCACAGTCACAGTGCTGACAGGTGAGATATCCTACAACACTTATTTCATTTATATCTTTCAGGGAATAGCTAAATTTGCTTACAGCACCTTAAAGTTTGAGGGTTTTACAATGGGTTCCAAAGTCAAAGTAAAATGCTTCCATTTAGAATTTTTCTTGTTCAATAATAATACAATTTATTCCTCGATGCTTACAAGCGAAGTGTGACAACTGTTTCACAAACCACATGCCACACGCTCCTTAGCCGAAGCAACGCATGAGTCCCACAGAATCCCTCAACAGTACAAATAAATGGGCATCTAAAGTCAGATTGCCAGATTCATCAGCCAATCATATTGATTTATTTGTTCTTGGTGGGTGTGGTCTTTAGGATATGTCCCAGTCCAGGCCTTTTAGCTGGCCTTAAGTGACTCAATCACGCTTTAAGTGATGTACATAATCTGAAATCAAAGAGCATGCGATGCTGACGAGTCAGCTGTCATCGCTGCTGTTATTGCCATTGAGAAAGAGATCCTTATGGATTTAAAAACCCATTGCATGATCGTGCGATTGATTAATTAAACAGGAAAGGAGGACTGATTTTCACTTCAAGTAAATTGGTAAGTGCTTTTTGCATTGTTATAACAACATCAGGAGTTTTCTAATTGTAAATCATGCTGCTTGAGCATTCAGTGTCAGATCAAGTTTTGAAAAGTAACAGTGTACCCTGACGAAACAACATTTAGTGCAAGCAACATTTAAATCACAAATATTTCATAGCGATATATATATATAAACTTCAAAAGTTTAGCGTTGTAAGCAAAAGTGTATTTCTATGCAAAAAATGCAATTAAAAATAAACTGTCTCAAAAGATAGTAGAGGAGATTATTTCATTACACAAGAAAGGTCATGGCTAAAAGTACATTTCCAAGGCACTTCAATTTACAATAGACAAAGTTGGCAGCACCATTCATAAAATTTTTAAATATGGTACAACAGCAACCTTCTTGGGGTGTGGAAGAAAGCAAAACTTCACCAAGGGATATGTTGTCTCAAAAAGTTGGATGTTTTTGATGACATTTGTGGAGAGAATTAGTTATTTTTTATTTTTAAATTTGGGTAAACTGAACTCAAAATCACCCAAATGTGTATTAAAAACTTTGACTGTTTACTGAGGTTTTAGTTGTTGTGTTTTAATTCACAGCACCAGAATGTATTGCTGGCCAGGGGGGGGTTGAATATTTTATATATATATAATATATATATATCTATGCAGTTGAAGTCAGAAGTTTACATACACTTAGGTTGAAGTCATCAAAAAAAATTAACCATTCCACTGATTTTATAGTAGCAAACTATAGTTTTGGCAAGTCATTTAGGACATCTACTTTGTGCATGACAAGAGTTATTTTTCGAGCAATTGTTTACAGACAAATTGTTTCACATTTAATAGACTATATCACAATTCCAGTGGGTCAGAAGTTTACATACACCAAGTTAACTTTGCCTTTAATCAGCTTGGAAATGATGTCAAGCCTTTAGGCAATTGGCCAATTAGCTTCTGATAGGCTAATTGGAGTCAATTGAAGGTGTACCCTTGGATGTAATTTAAGGCCTACCTTCAAACACAGTGCCTCTTTGCTTGACATCATGGGAAAATCAAAAGATATCAGCCAAGACCTCAGAAAACAAACTGTGGACCTCCACAAGTCTGATTCATCCTTGGGAGCAATTTCCAAATGCTTGAAGGTACCACGTTCATCTTTATAATCAATAGTACATAAGTATAAACACCATGGGACCATGCAGCCATCATACCGCTCAGGAAAGACACTTTCTGTTTCTTAGAGATGAATGCAGTTTGATGCAAAAAGTGCAAATCAATCTCAGAACAACAGAAAAGGACCTTGTGAAGATGCTGGAGGAAACGGGTAGAAAAGTATGTATATCCACAGTAAAACAAGTCCTATATCGGCATAACCTTGCTCAGCATGGAAGAAGCCACTGCTCCAAAACCATAAAAAAAAAACAAAAGTGCACATCGGAACAATGATGTTACTTTTTGGAGAAATTAGTCTCTTGTCTGATGAAACAAAAATGTAACTGTTTGGCCATAATGACCATCGTTATATTTGGAGGAAAAAGGGTAAAGATTGAATGCCAAAGAACAAAAATGGCTTAAGGACAACACAGTCAAGGTATTGGAGTGGCCATCACAAAGCTCTGACCTCAGTCCGATAGAAGATCTGTGTCCAGAACTGAAAAAGCGTGTTCCAGCAAGGAGGCCTAGAAACCTGACTGAGTTACATCAGTTCTGTCTGGAGGAATGGGTCAAAATTCCAGCAATGTATTTTGATAAGTTTGTGGAAGGCTCCCCAAAACATTTGACCCAAGTTAAACAATTTAAAGGCAATGCTACCAAATACTAACAAAGTGTATGTAAACTTCTGACTTCAACTTATGTGTGTATATGTGTATATAAAATACACAGTATCTCACAAAAGTGAGTACACCCCTCACATTTTTGTAAATATTTGATTATATCTTTTTAGGTGACAACACTGAAGAAATGACACTTTACTACAATGTAAAGTAGTGAGTGTACAGCTTGTATAACATCGTAAAATAGTTTTTATGTTTTTATGTAGAGCAACAATTCTTCTTTTCAGATCCTCAGAGTTCTTTGCCATAAGGTGCCATGTTGAACTTCCAGTGACCAGTTTGAGGGAGTGTGAGAGCGATGACACCAAATTTAACACACCTGCTCCCCATTCACACCTGAGACCTTGTAACACTAACGAGTCACATGACACCAGGGAGGGAAAATGGCTAATTGGGCCAATTTGGACATTTTCACTTAGGGGTGTACTCACTTTTGTTGCCAGCTGTTTAGACATTAATGGCTGTGTGTTGAGTTATTTTGAGGGGACAGCAAATTTACGCTGTTATACAAGCTGTACACTCACTACTTTAAATTGTAGCAAAGTGTCATTTCTTCAGTGTTGTCACATGAAAAGATATAATCAAATATTGACAAAAATATGAGGAGTGTACTCAATTTTGTAAGATACTGTATATATTATCTCAGTGGAAGGTCAGATTTATTTACTTCTTTGTGTCTAAAACAAATCAAGAAGTTACTTTCAAGTAGTTTTAAATGGTGCCATTGTGTCACATCTGATGTGTGTATTTCTCTTTCAGCACACATGGTGTCTGTGTAGTGGGTTTTGACTTATATAATGTCTTGTATTCTGCCTTCTCTAGCAGCAGCATGAAACTAAAGGACATCTACCCACCCCTAACTTAAACCGCACACCCAAACATAACTTTCTACTACAGTACGTTACCATCTCCATTGTAGCACCCTGATCAGGATGTGGGATTTTGTGTCTGTTGCAAGCTATAATAAAATTTACTAATTACTAATTTGACATTTAGCTTGCTAGCTGAAGCAACTTGCAGTGCGCTTAATTAAGGGACATGTAACCTGGACACATTTTTTTACATTTTAAATGTAACATTTACACCAAAGCATGCAAAAAGAAATATCTGTTGTCAAAAAGTTTCATTCTTCCATGGAGAAGACAATTAACAGATGCTAGGCAGTATGCTAGTCTGTCACCATTGCAACAGTGTAACCTTTTTATATACAATAAAAGTAAATGGTGACTGAGGCTGTTATTCTTCCTAAGATCTCCTTTAGTGTTCCACGAAAGAAAGAATGTCATACGGTTTTGAAACAACATGAGGGTGAGTAAGTGATGTCAGAATTCTCATTTTTGGATAAACTATCCCATTAAGTACCCCTTTAAGTATAGTTTATTGATCATTACATGTAGGGTTTGAACCAACAACATTTTGATTACCAGCCTATATTGCTAGCCCATCTTAAAAGTACAGTTTGAAGTGTTCAACAACCAGTTCCCCTAACTGTCACGTAGCACATAACTCTTAAAGTTTATCAACTTTAAATAGCTCTGTGACAGCAGTGATGCCTCATACTGTAGGTATTTGAAATGATTTCCCAGAAGTCCTTTTTGGGTCTCATGCCTAATGATTGCTTCGTGCACAGTGAATCGCACAGGGCAGTCCTGGGAGAACCGTAGTCTTGACCCAGTTTAGGCGCCGGGGTCCTCATCACCTCACCATTGCCTCTGATCTAATCCACCCTTCCCTCAAAGGAAGCAATTAAGAGGCTGGCTTTAATCCCCACAGTTAGAGAGGGAGATTGCCCACTGCTTTGACGGCCAAATGACGCATAAGTGGTTGTTTTGGAGTGGGAGCCCCATTTGAAATAGCTTGGCCAGACTTTCTTGAGTGGGTCAGACTCAGTGAATTTTGGCAAACTCTGCATGAAGTGTGTGCGAAGATCAAACGTGAAGAACTGTTCTTCTAGAATAAAGACCGTAAGCAGTATATGTGTGTATCAAACTTGCATTAGTTATTGATTCTCTTTTATATGTCTTCCAGGGGTCGATTAATGGCTTTTTACTACATTCACCTTTAATCCACACTTAGTAGCAAAGACGTAACATTTTGTATAATAGATTTATTGATCATCACTTTTTACTGAACACAGTATCACCCATTCTGGACATTCTGGATTATTTTCTTAAAGGAATAGTTCACCCAGATGATGCAGACTGGATGTTGGTTACAAACTTTGTTTTCTAAGTGGCTCGTAACCAAATGTCATGACTTTTGAGAGCTAGAGCCGTGGGGAAGATTTTCAGTGAATAATGACTTGAATTTCAATCTGTTCCTCACATTAAGTTATCATATTTCTTCTGAAGACTCTGAATGTAGAGCATGAGTCGTGAGGACTACTTTACTTATATGGTGACAGACAAGGTCTATGTGAGAAATATTTTTTAAATTCTCATTTTGTGTTCCATGGAGAGAGAAAAATGCTTATGGGTTTGGAACAACATATAAGTAAATAATGACAGAATTTTCATTTTTGTGGAACAATTCTTAAAAACATGTATTGTATAGTATATGTGCCCTACGATGCACCTGAAGCCTTGAAGATGTCAAAACAGTATAGGGTTCTTTATGGCAAAATTTTCCGGACTGCACAGATGGGAACCATCCCTCCTCTTTCAACCTTGCTTGTCTTCCCATCCCTGATATTCCTCTCCTTGTCGCCACAACTCATCCCTTCTGCCATTTCCATTATCAGTCATTTATTTATTTTTTGATAATGGGACTAGATCTTGAAGCTTGACCAGATGTTCTGGTTTGTATGAATGCTGATTCCATGACGTATCGTTCACATTGGAAAGTCAGTGTAGAAATCATTCGCAATAACAATGTTTACCACAGGATATTGCAGATCCTTGAAATCAGATATCAAAAGGGCTTTCCCTTTTCTTTTATACTTTACTCATTACCATTACCTTATCGGTAAAATCAGCTGCCCTTTCCATTCCATGCAGTCCATATTGCCTGATTTATAGTTCAAACCACATTATATGTTAAAGGAAGTCAAACTTAATTAACGTCTTTGCAGACTTCAAATGCAATTACTCTACCAGGCAGCTCCGCCTCCTCTCTCTAATGCTTGGCAAGCATCCTGTGAGATCTTAATCCATATCCTTTGCTCATTTTGCACACAGGGTTTGAACGGATTGCACTTCATACTGTTGGCAGGGGCAAGAGCGATCTGGTTTGTTGGTATGACGTACCCAAACTGTCGCTTTAATTTACCGTCCCTGGCTCTGCAGCAATGTGAGTTTTTCACAATGACTTTCACACAGAGCAGGCTGCCATCAGTCAACCCCTGTCTGACATCAGCAAGCTGCTCTGATCTCTTCTCAGGAATTCACAGTTTAAAATATACATTCAAGATTAGGCTGCATCATTTCAAAAGAAATGTCATTATTACGTCATTCATTTGCTGTACATTCAATCTGTTTAAAGATTAAAGGAATATTGAAGGTTAGTGCAAGTAAAGCTCTTATCGATAGCATCAGAAAATGCTTTCAACTCACAAAAAAGTGTCAGAAATACATTTACAATGGAAGTACTCTTGTACACTTGCACCATTGACTTCCATTGTAACTGTGTGACTGTCAACACATTTTTTTGTTTTTACAAACTGAGTGATGAGTTGAAATAATTTTCTGGAGAAAATGACGTCATGCCACTGATGCTGTTGATCGATATTATTTAACCATCAATGTCCCTTTAAATAAAAACAAATGTTTGTCAGCTTAATTATTCTTAAAGAATATTTCAGGTTCAATACAAGTTAAGCTCAATCGACAGCATTTGCAGCATAATGTTTATTACCATAAAAATTCATTTCAATTTAAAGCAAAAACCGAGGTTACAGTGAGGCAATTACAGGGGAAGTAAATGGGGCCAGTTTTTCCATTGTAAGTTCCTCGCTGGAACCTAGATGTTTTGTTTTTTTTTAAAGAAAAGGAGGGGCAAGCCAATTTATTTTTGCAGTAATAAATGTTTTTGCCACAAATGCTGTCAATTGAGCTTAATATCTGTTAAACCCAGATTATACCTTTTAATACTCTTATCATTCTCTTAATTATTCAAATTGTAAACAGTACAATACAAATAATGACTGCAAACTGGAACATTATTGTAGTATATTTGTTTTCTTTTTTTGTTTGAAACTCAGGATGTCTGGCTTTCTCCTTTCTTACACTAGCATTTACAGCACTTTTAAGGGCAAAATTGCTGTAATTTTATATCGTTTGCCACCATTGCCTCTAGAAAATAAAACTTTATATCATTAAATTTTTCGGCCCATAATCTTCTCTCAGAATGCACTTTGATTGACAGCTCCTCACCCTACCATCAATCTATCTCTCCTTGTGTGATGATTGGCCTGTTGAGAGACTAACCTCTCTCAATAGGGAGCTGCCACTCTTGTCATAGCAACCCTGAGGTCACATCATGGGCAGCGGCATTGGTAAGTCGCCCCATGTGAGAAAAGGAAGTTCACATGGAGGGCTTTGATCATATTTTCCCTGCCCTCACTCTATTTGTGTTTCTTTCCCTGTTCCATCCTCATGTGGTCTTTTTCTCCATGCCAATCCTAGCTACCTTTTTTCACAGCCTGTCTTCTAATATGTTTTTTATTCCTCCTTTTTTATTCATCTGCCTCTCTGAATAAAATTTTTTTCTCTCTTCCCCTTCGCCTCTTGCAGGGGAATACACGGTTGTACTAATGGGTTGTACTAAAGTGTCCTTTTTTCCATCTTTGTTTTTGGGGCTAACAGGCGATAGATATATTGTCAATATTGAGTTTTAAATGAGGCAATAAATACAGAGAGCTCGAGTCAAATATAACAATACCGATAAACGTGGCAAAATATTGTTGCTGAGCCACTGCGGTCACGCCAAAGTCTGTTATTCCTACCATCACTCAAGCATATGCCGTATTTACGTTGAAAAGGCTCATTAAGATCGTGCTCTCCATTAAAACTCGGCGCCAAGCGCCGTGTGTGGGTCCCTAAATGCACTTCCATTTTGTAGCTCTATATTGTAGCACTTGGAACATGTTTTAAAGGAATGACATGTGCTGGAAACAATCTGCTCCCTGCAGCTTAAACTCTAACCCCAGTACTAGAACCCAAACTGCCCTTCTCGCTAATAGCGCCTGCGGTTGCCACGGCTGTCCTCTTGGTTCTAATGAGGGAGAGTAGTTTGTGGGATGGAACGAATTGGTAGTTGGCGTTGCACCTAAAGTATGCTGGGTAAATGGTATAGAGAGGGGCGGAGCCATAAAATAGGACCAAAGGTACTGTGAGGGTAAAGTCATGAGAGGGTGGGGGTAGTCATTAATGTCAGGAATCACAGTGCCTGCCCACTTTTTCGGTCGTCTTGTTTCCAGAAGTATTTTCACATTCAATATTTCCATAGGGATTGCATAAAATTCTTCATTAAAGCGTTCTAAGCCATTAAGCAAACATATCAGCTCTGAGATAAATCAAAGCATTACAAGCTTTGATTTGAAGCAAAAAGCATTTGAAAATCTGACAAAAAAACAAAGGTTCAAGACTGTGTACTTAACATTTTTAATGAGGGAATGAAATACAATCCCATTTAGCATAGTGTAACAGTAGCCAGCTGGTAGGAAGCTGTGCTGTGTCTAACACCCCCCCCCTTAGTTAGTGATTGTAACAGTAGCCAGCCATTTGAAATGGTTGATTATCACCTAGAAACAATACATTTTAAGTTAATTTCAAAATATGCAGATTTATAAAAAAATGTAAAGTGTACGTTTAGGGAGAACGACTCTATTGCGTCATTTAAAGTGCATCAAAGGAGTGGGCGGTCGCTGCAGCGTTCGTTTGCAGCTGTTTGTTTAGGTTGACTATGATTGGTGGATATTTTCTGTTCTTTGCCAGGATTTCCTCTATTAAACATAATATTTTAAGAATGAAGTTGAAATAATGCAGACTGATATATTTGATGTAATATTTGATTAACATCCTCATAGGAAAATCAGATACTTATCTCTAAATTCTGAAATGCATTTTTTTTTTTAAGGTAGGCTTAAAGGTGCACTTAGTCATTTTTTCCTTATTAAAAAAGTTTTACTCCAAAATAAATTAATTGTAATTTTGAAACAAATGTATAAAATCATAACCAATCACATTAAATGAGGAATTCAGTCATATCCTTAACCTTTTAAAAGCTGTTTTATTCTACATGGAGAGGGTCCGCACATGGGGGCTGCCATGTTTGAATCACGTGACCAGAATTATACTCGCTTAATCTCAGTTACCGTCCTGTTATTCATTGATTAAATTAACCATGGCTGACTGTGAATATTAAATGTCTACAAAGGCATCCGTGCCTGAAAACTATTGTGTTTGAATGATGCTGCATCCACGCTGTTAGGTCCAACATGACAAATTAAAAAAAATGACTGAATGCACCTTTAAGTTGTGGTTTATGTTTAGTCTATAGTAATTAAAATTATAGTAATATAGTAATTAGGTTTTATATAAAAACAAAAGTCTATAGTATGTCCCCATTTAGATAAGTAAAACTGGTTTGACCTACGTTGTGAGGACCAAATATTAAACAAGGATGGTCAAATCTGAAATCACCTACATTGTGTGGACCAGCCAATGGTCCTCACAAGTAAAATGGTTTGATGAGCGCACTAAATAATTAAAGAAAACAAAAAAAATGCAGAAAGCTTTGTGTTATAGTGAGGTACAGTAGGTATCCAACCAGAATGACCCATACTATCGTGGGGCTAGTTGGTAATAGACTAAAATTAAGTGGTTTAATTAAAAAAGAAAAAAAAACTCTAATAAGCATAATGAAATATATATGTGCTTGTTTTGTTGTTATTATATATGACATGCCTTTAAAGTTATAGAGGATGGTGTGGAGTAGAGAAAAGCTGGGCTCTCATGCTAAAGTTTGTAGGATTGAAACTCTCTTTTCTTATCTTAGTGTTTGTAATAAACACACATTTGAACATAGAGAATAATATTTTATATAAGTGAATTTTAACATTCAAAACAAATGCAGACATTATTTCAGCATTGCATTGTTTTATCTGCATTTCATTACATTCTGTGCTGTAGGAGATACATCGACATTAATGGAAAGTCCCCAGCAGAAAAGAAAATCAAAAAAATATTTGTATGTGTGTAACAGTGAGCCCATCAAGCAGGTTTCTTGATAGAATGCGTTATTCTAAATGAGCCTAAATAAGACAGAGATTGATGCTGCTCCCGAGGCAAATAGATCTTCATGAACATGCACACAAAGATAGAGGCATGTGTTGTTTAATACTTTTTCTGTGCATTTGTAATTTAATACAGTTGAATACGTCTTTTGTTTTTCTCTTAAGTTATCAAAAAATTACTTAATCAGGGACGAGATGCTCAACAGATGCGCTGCATGCTGTTATTCTATACACTCGCATATAAACAGGCTGGTTTAAAGGAGTCAGGGCCCTGATTTCAGGCACTCTACACAGGACAGAAGTGCTGTTGGCTGTCCATCTGCTTTGGGACATATCGAGAGCAGTTGCAAAAGATAGCAGTTGCTCATTAGCAACACACTTGCACCATTGTTGGCGTCAGGTATGCGCTCATAAACGATTAGTTTGCATGCATATGATGTGCTGTTTTTTAAATGTACATTACCAGTCAAAAACGTGGACACACGTGGCTGGATTTATGTTTCTTATGATTAATCATTAATAAAAAAAAAGTGTAGTTTTTAAATGGATGATTTGGACTAGATTCCATAAAAATTCAGAGAATGCCCAGAGTGCACAAAGCTGGAATCCAGTCAAAGGGTGGCTACTTTAAAGAAGCTAAAGAGTGTTGATTGTTTTTGAACTTTTTAGGTCACTACATAATTCCTATACTTCGATCTTTTGTTATTTTATAGTTTTGATGACTTCACTATTATTTTATGATAAAGAACGATTAGGTGTGTCCTTGACCTTTTAAGTGGAAGTGTACAAAATAAAATGATTAAGCATTATACTCACTACGTTCTCTATTGACTGTACCATTGAAATAAACTAATGTTTCTCTGTGTGAATACATTGAAAGACCACTTTAACCATCCGACATCCCACAAAACATTCCATTTACATGATCATTTAGTTAAACTCTGCGCTGCCGGTTACATTCAATAGTCTCTTTGTGCCATGTGTAATCATCCCCAGTTCCCTCCCTTGCCTTCTGCTCCCTGCCCACAGACAGCTGCCTGCCTGGCATCACTAGTGGCACTAAGACAATGATAGCGCCTCTGATGGCATGATTGGCACTCGGCCCGTCCTTCTACTTTGAGAGTTGGATGAAACAGAGGAAAACAAAGGGGGACCTGGAAGTGACAGGGCAGGGATGAGAGAGAGGAGATTCTAGTGACCCCTCCAGAGACAGGCTGGTGCGCCATACACTCCCGAGCACGCTCTGTGCTTTCATCCTGCTGTTCATTTACACTGCTCTATAGCAGACCCACTCTACAGTCTACGTCTTTGTCAGATTTTTTGCATCTATATTAACGAGCAAAGGGAATCCCCCAGCCGTTCTATGGAGGTTTTATGTGTGACGCCATGAACCAAATCCGAACATCACACCATTTATTGTAGATGACACTGAGCTGAACCACAGGTTCTGGTGGGGATCTGTCCCAAAGACCTTAGAAAATCACAACAACATAATAAACTGAATGAGCTAATAACAGAAGTCAAGTAATCGAATAATCACTGGGGCAAATTCACAACACTTTCTTCACTTTAGCGCACAGTATTTCCTTGTAAAAACCTGAGTGATTTACTAACTACCTAACTATCCAATGTAACCAAGTGCTAAATACGCTGAAATAATGCTGCAACATTAATATTTATTTTGACAAATTCAAGAAACAGTTGCATCACTTTAGTGTGTAGTAGTTCATGTCACGTTCACTACCATCAGCAATTCAGTATAACCAGGTGCTAAATGCAATGAAATACTGCTGCACCATGAGTATTAAAATGTAATAATTGTAATTCTTTTCAGCACAAACATGCCTCCTTTTGATGCAAATTGAAAGAATCAGCCTTATTCACAAAACTTTAATTTGAAGATAGAAGTTGTTCAGATTTTCTATTGATCATGGCAGCGCTTATTCATCAAATGATGGAGAACAATGTTAAAACCAGGCATATATCCAGACGCGTGCTGTAGTAGAGAGCACTTTCAGCATTTTAAAATAGCCAACTCAGGTGGCTGGACCACAGTGGTGGAGCAGATGCTGTACATTCCCAGAAGAGTATACCAGATTCTAGAAGTTTATTGCATTCTCCACTACCAAGCAAGCATAATCAGCCAGCAAGATGGGAATTTGTGCCATTCAGAGCTAATTTTGTTGGCACGTTTGCACCGTTACCTGTTTTGGATAATTCCTTGAATTCATTGAATCAGGTGCTAAAACAACACAGACAGCGAATAAACAATGCTATCAGTGGGTGCAATTAATTCTTAATGAATTGCAGCCACAATGTGCTGTTGGAATTCTAGCCGTAAAATTTTAGATCGGGCCATGGCCTACCAGACATCACACATGCTCCCACACGTTGAGCTGTGGTGCTCATGCAGACAATGTGAGTTCGAGTCCAGCTCGCATAATTTTCTAGTGCTGTTTGCCCTTCTTTTCCCTATTATTTATTGTCCTGTCTATTTTATCACAGTCAGCAACTGTGGTAGAAAAGAAAAAAAGTGCTTGAAATTGTATTGTTGGTCTGTCTGTGTTTGTGTATGAGAGAGAGAGTGATAAAGTGAGAGATTTAATATGCCATAGAGAGGTATCTACATACAGACTGGTAATATGAAGCTTCGTTTAAAGTCAGTTTGTCTCACCTCCCCTGCCCCCAGCAGAACAGCATAAGAAAAATAAAGATACTGTAGAAAAAGCAATTCTGTCATGTCCTTTTCTTGGAAGAGAAAGTTTTTCACCATGCCTTATTTACCTGAACAAAGGTGTATCTAAATCATTATTCTTCAGTAATATTAGGTTACTCATGCTTTTCGCAGTTATTGGTGGTGATGAGCTCTACAGATGAAGACTTCCCCCTTTAGTGAAGTGAAACTTTCATTAACAATAACAACATAAACAACATTTTTTGGACATGGAACAGTGGTATTACCATCCATCCATCAATCCATAATTTGTATGTTCGTATGTTGTTTGTTTGTTACTTACGTTAGCCAAAAAGGAAAACAACAGGTGTGTGTGGGAGGGTGATGTCTTCAAACATCAAAAGATTATTTAATTGACAGGCTGCATTTAAATAGTCTTAAGCAAGAACAGACTGCTTAAATCAGGAAAGAATATAAAAATATTTTGTTGATGTTGGCACACGCAGTGAAATTCAAGAATTCAGGAAACATTTTGAGATTTAAAGTCATAAATACATATTTTACCTCCCCAGCATTTTACTTGCTTAATTGTGGGGGTTTGTGTTTCTAGTGTGAGGGTCCCATTTACACAGTGTTTCGAGGGAGCAATTTAACTTTTCTTTACATAATCCAGATCACATTTTATAGGCATCAGCCAAGAGACCCAAAAACTATTGGCCTGGAAAGACAGGGTCACTCTTTCCACTCTTTCTCTCTCTCTCTCTCACATTCACCCTCAGTCATATTTCTTATTAAATTGATTGAAGGCAGGGAAAACTATGCCTAACTATGCTCAGTTGCTAAAGCCCACCCTGAAAAATATAGAACATTTTCTACGGCTGTTTATTTTGAGTAAAATGGCATTCTGGGGGATTAGGTAGAGAGAGAAAATCTGGCACCAGCTGTTTCGGAGGGTTGAGTTACACATCTGAGCTCCTCCGAAACGCTCTCTCCCCACCTGCAAAGCTTCGCTCAAACCCTCAGCCTGTTCTGGGTATTTCTGCCCCATCAATTGCTCTGAAACTGCATGCTAGATAGATAACAGCCCAGAGGAAACTTGACTGTATGAATTGAAATTAATGGAAATTTTAGTCATATTCCCTTTATTGTGTTGTAGATCATCCGCTTCAAGGTTCGACATGGTGTGCATTCTGAGATGCTATTCTGCTCACTACAATTGTACAGAGTGTTTATCTGAGTTACCGTAGCCTTTCTGTTAGTTTGAACGAGTCTGTTCATTCTCCATTGACCTCTCTCATCAAGTCTTTTTCGTCCATAGAACTGCAGCTCACTGGTTGTTTTTTGTTTTTCTAACCATTCTCTATACACTCTAAAGACTGTTGTGCATGAAAATCCCAGGAGATCAGCAGTTACAGAAATATTCAAACCAGCCCATCTGGCACCAACAATCATGCCACGGTCTAAATCACTGAGATCACATTTTTCCCCCATTTTGATGGTTGATGTGAACATTAACTGAAGCTCCTGACCCATATATGCATGATTTTATAAATTACACTGCTGCCACACGATTGGCTGATTAGATAATCGCATGAATAAGTAGATATACCGGTGAACCTAATACAAAAAAGTGGCCGGTGAGTGTATATACATTGTTGCAAAGAATGCAAAACAATCAAAATAACCATTAATGATGTACAAAGTAATATACTTGTTGATTGAATTTAAATTTGATCTGACACTGAATGCTCCAGCAGCCTAATTTACACTTAGAAAACTCCTGATGTTGCTATAACAAAGCACTTACCAATTTACTTGAAGTGAAAATCAGTCCTCCTTTCCTGTTTAATAAATTAAGCAATCACACGGTCATGCAGAACATCTCATGTTTGTAAATCCATAAGGATCTCTTTCTCAATGGTGATAGCAGCAGTGATAACGATCTCGCGCTCGTTTTCAAATTACGTCACTTAAAGCGTGATTGTCTCACTCAAGGCCAGCTATATCAGATCACACCCACCAAGAACAAATAAATCAATCTGATTGGCTGATGAATCTGACAATCTGATTTTAGTTGCTCATTCATATGCACTGTTGAGGAATTCTGATGAAATTCTGAAGGCCTGAGGGGGTGGAGCTCCCATGAGGTGCTTTGGGCATGTGATTTGTGAAACAGTTGTCACACTTTGCTTGTAAGTATCAAGGAATAAATTCTGACTGGATAAACTTTTAATTTTTCTCTATTTGTTTGTAGATTAATTAAGAGTGGAAATCAATTAAAAATACATATGCAAAAAAAGTAATTGGGAATGAAAGGATGAAAAATGTTTATTTATTTGGCATGTTGGGCCAGCAGAGAAGGCTTTGCTGGCCCTGAGAATTCGCCACTGTGTTTTATATATTAAAGTGCTTTTTATAATTAGAATATCCCTCCCCCTAATACCTCCTGCCACTGCTAGCAATAAAAAGTGCAGATCATCAGCTGTGACTTAAAATATATGCTATTTACTGTTTAAAAAACAAAGGGACCAGCCCTTTGAAATGCCCCGTTCCAACTTCATGTTTCAATAGGAAATATTTCAACATAGGAATAAAACTGTGCTCACTAAGCCATTTCAATGGGTCTTTAAAGTTGAGAGCGCTAGGTGCATCTTTCCGTTTCTGTGTATGTGAAAAATTGCTGTAGTTATACCATGGTGAAGCTGTACAGGATCAAGAGAGCCACACCCCACGTCAGATGGCAACTGAAATTCTGCACAATATTTAATGCTCCAGGGCTATGTGTGTTTGTGTTCAAATGTTTGTGCATGTGTGAGCGCATGTGTTTGCCGGAGCCGAGGTGCACATGACCAGATGTCGCATGAGGCCAGAGATTAAGTTTCTTGGCTGACTCTTGCTGTCTGTCTCTCTAATATTGATCAGGGTTTTCCGTGCTATTTATAACTCAGTGTGCTGCTGCTCAGGTCCCTGCAGCACTCTGTAGGACCGGCCCCTAAACTCCTATAGGGGCATAACTCTCAACCGTTATGTCCGCTCCACTGCACATTACTCACCAGTGATGGAGGCCACATTGAAAACACACTCTGTGGTGATAAGTGGAAAATTGCACTGAAATGTTCCACAGACAAAATCTGCTTAAAGCTTTAGATAGTTTATCATCATCATTTACTCACCTTCATGCTGTTCCAAACCCATATGACTTTTGTGTTTTTTATTATTTGGTTTTTTTATATATATCTTGGCCCCTTTATTCTAAATAAAGAACATGAAAGGGGACTGGGGTTGTCAAGCTTCAAAATGACAAATAACAAACAGCATGCTAGATTTCAAATGATAGTCTTCTGAAACCATACAACAGCTTTGAGTGACAAACAGACCAAAACTCGACACAAAGCCATCAGAAGACTTTGAATAATGCATATTACTATATGCGCTCAAAAAATATTTATTTACTTTAAGATTAAGTCAGTTTCATTGAGCCAACATAATTTAGTTGTATTACATCAAATTAATGTACTATAGTAGTTATAAGTCAACTTCATTAGGTTTTTCAAACTCTATTTACTAAGGTTTATTTAATATATTTTCTTATGTTGAACACAATTTATTTTATTCATCAGTAGTATATGCCAGGTAAACAAGTGTAAGGACAGTGAAACTGTTGCTCTTTCAATTTAAAAGCAACTGAGCTAAGCAGCACTCAAATCAAGTATCACTCAGAAGTCAAAGTCCATCTTCAACCTAAGCACAACCGCCATTGTTCATAACAGTGGTAACCTCAAAGTGGTAACCTCCAGCATAACAGACACTCTTTTAAAAAAAACTATATAACAGAACATTAACATTCACAAAAATTCCTATTCACACCTTGCTCAAAAGAATTAGCAATTAATAAAAAAAAAACAATTTTATAAATGAATTTCAACACATATTCTCTCTATCCAGTCCCATGTAAAGCATTCATGTAGTCCCAACTCAAATGGATAAAGTAAACTTCCGTTTTACAAATTTAAATGGATAGAACACAATAATATCAAGTTGACAAAATGTTCTAGAATTGTTTTTCCTTTCGTTTTTAAATTTTTGTTAAATAAATTAATCAAGCAGCAAAAATCCATGTTGTTGTTGTTTGTGTGTAGAAGACTTTATAATATGGGTTCAGAAGACTTTTAGTTTTTTGTATGGAAAAAAGCAGCCAGGATAAACTTTTGTTCCATTGAAGAGAGAAGTCACAGGGGTTTGGAAGGTGGGTAAATGATAACAGAATGTTCACTATTCCTTTGGTTAGCCTAAATCATAGCCAGAGAGTGGTTAAGGTGTTAGCCATTACCCTGCCTTGTGCTAATCATTAGCTACATTATTAGTTAGCTTTAACAGTTAACAAATGTGCTTAAGATTCATACATTTGGGATGTAACTTGTTGCTTATCATTTGATGCATTTGCTGGGAGTCGTATTTTACTTTGAATATAAAATCTGAACACTGCACTTTTAGAGTGCAATGATGTTGTTTACACACACACATTAAGCAGTCACCATTGATGGTATTTAGCCTTATTGACTCTTGCATTTAAAGCGTTTCATGATATATCATTCTTTCTGTTTTCATCAATTGCAGTGTTCACTTGGACAAAGTTCAGGAAACTGCTGAAGTGGGTTAATGTGGATTTGAGGGAAAATAT
The DNA here is from genome assembly GCF_025860055.1 of Xyrauchen texanus. Classification (NCBI taxonomy): domain Eukaryota; kingdom Metazoa; phylum Chordata; class Actinopteri; order Cypriniformes; family Catostomidae; genus Xyrauchen; species Xyrauchen texanus. The sequence goes on along the minus strand of NC_068302.1, from coordinate 28,222,412 downwards.
AATGGAGCAAAACAGTGAGGAAAAGAGAGTGAGGGAGAGGGGGTGAAAAGCAGATATCGCTCTTTTATAATGAGTAGTCCAGATGGCTTGAGGTTAATGTTAATGTTTGCCACATTGCTGCATTGTAGCAGAGAGCATATCATAAAAAAACAAAAGAGGGAGTGAGGTAAAATGGATGGGATGGAGTGTGAGGGAAAGTGAGCTAAAGGAGGGGCAGAGAAAGGCTCTACTGAAGAAAGGGCATGCGAGGACAGCCGTGCTACGTCACTGTTGTAATCTCTGTGCAGTTTGCTCTTCCTGTCTCTCACACACTTTTCTGTCTCCAGTTAAATGGAACGGTATCATATTTAATATACAAATACATATTCTCTCTGCATATAATGGTTGCTGACAGTACCAACACATCCACTGAGTTCAAACTCGGTTCATTGTGATATATTACCACTTTATGTTGCAGACAGAGTTTTAAAATGAGCATGAGAGTGGACCGAATCACTCTAGTGCCACGTCACACTCTGGGGCACCCACGATAGTCCATGCCAATGGCATATATTCACAGCCACTATGAAGTTACAGCTGACATTGTTGGGATGTTAGTATATAGAGTTCTCCTTAACCCATATTGTAAATGCCACCTTTGGAATTTAGTACAGCTCTTTACAATGCCAGGCTTTATATAGAGTCGCATTGCTGTTCACTTGTTGGATTTGATACTGTACATATACTGCAAAAAAATACTTTTTGTAGTAAAATTTCTTATAAAAAATATGTAATCCTAAATTAATTTTTCTTACCCCATTGGCATTTTTTTATATTTTTAAGTATAATTCTTAATCTTAAAATAAGAAAATACAATTGTCCAATGTGGTTGATATTTTAATGGAAAAGAAGACAAAAAATACTGCTCAAAGTGATTTTTTTTTTTGGTTGTGTATATGGTTTAGTTTAAATTAAATTGTTTATACATGCAACAGGATTGGGGATTTGTGGGTGCCTAATTCTACTAAATCAGATAGACATTCGGTTGCAACGTGCTGTCAGTGTAATCAGAGATAGAACAGAGTCCTGGATAAGTACACTGTCTGGCCTGATAGTCGACCCGCCCTGAAACCTGCAGAGATGTGATGCACAAGTCAAGGCCCAGACAGAGTGAAAAGTGAAAAATGGGGGGCAAGAGATAACTGTCATCCTTCAGATACGTGACTGTACCACTGTTGGACCGATATATTAAAAGCTTGTGGGTTTTTGAAGAAACCACTAAGCCGTTTCTGTTTTGAGGCCTACAGGAAGCATAGACTCATGAAATCAAAATTGCCCTTTGAAAGGACAATAAATATTTACTACTAAATTTGAGTTTTTTGGCTTTTACTCCATGTGTGTTTGCTTTGTGGCCATCTTTATGTTAGCATACTCCTAAAAGTTAATAAAGTTAACATTTATAAATGTGTTCTTTCTTTTTTGTGAAAACTGACTAAAAATATTGATGACCCATCTTGCACTCAGACTCATCTTGCACTCAAAAATTTTGTCCAAACAAATGCTCTTTAGAATGAAAAAGTCCCAAATACCACCTGCAATTGACTAGCAACAGCAAGTAGCAAATCATGGTTCATCTCTGTGATGTAAACTAAAGCCTATATATATATATATTAGAGCTGTCGATTTAACGCTTTAATTCGGTGCGAATAATTTGACAAAAAATAACGCGCTAAAAAATTTTACGCAATTAATCACAATGCCACCGGACCATAATAAGGAAGATTCCTGAGAAATGCAAGTTTGTAGTACCACCTGTTTACTCCAGAGGGCAGTAAGTGAAACTTCAGCTGTGTGAGCAACGCGCAGTTTATACAGTGAAGAAAACACTTCAGTTGGCAGAACACAAACATGCGTAACGTTCTTGCGTTCAAAACATTTGAAGGAGCGCAAATGCATCCTAAGGGATCTCAAGATGTGTTTAAAGATTGAGTATTAAACTATATTTAACTTGACACAGTGACCTAAACATTTTATGTTTATGATGCAAAACACCTGAGACATCTGACGTAGGTGTAAATTGATGGGCCCTTAAACAAGCCCTCATAATAAATCTCCAACTGATTGACAAATTCACTTGTGAAATGGATTGCTGTGAACTGTTTGCCAATGATTGACTTATGGTCAATAATACGGTAGTAAACAATACATTGTATTCTAAAGCCGCTTTTTGTATTGTCTTATCAATGATTAACTCTTCTGCTACAGGAATGTAAAGCATTTTAATTATCTGAATATTTATATATATATAATTTTTCAATATTTATCGATAACTATGTATAATTATATATTGATATAAATATGTATAATCATTATATATTGAGTTATTGTTATATGAGGGGCTTTCTCAGCAAATATTTGTATATGCAATTAAATGCAATTAATCGTGATTAATTAATCGGACACCGTGTAATTAATTCAATTAAAAATTTGAATCGATTGACAGCCCTAATATATATATATATATATATATATATATATATATATATATATATATATATATATATATATATATATGTTTTGTGGCCAAAAGTTTGGAATAATGCATAGATTTTGCTCTTATGGAAAGAAGTTGGAACTTTTCTTCACCAATGTGGCATTCAACTGATCACAATGTATAGTCAGGACATTAATAATGTGAAAATGTACTTTTACAGTTTGAAAAAAATATTTCAGAACTTTTTAAACTGCTTCAAAGAGTTCTCATCAAAAAATCATACACGTGCAACAATGACAGCTTTGCAGATCCTTGGCATTCTAGCTGTCAGTTTGTTCAGATACTCGGATGAGATTTCACCCCACGCTTCCTGTAGCACTTGCCACAGTTGTTGCTGTCTTGTCGGGCACTTCTCATGCATCTTACAGTCTAGCTGATCCCACAAATGCTCAATGGAGTTCAGATCCATAACACTCTTTTCCAATTATCTGTTGTCTGTGTTTCTTTGCCCACTCTAACATTTTCATTTTGTTTTTCTGTTTAAAAAATGGCTTTTTCTTAGCAATTCTTCCCATAAGGCCTGCCCCCCTGAGTCTTCTCTTTACTGTTGTACATGAAACTGATGTTGAGCAGGTAGAATTCAGCCTTCATTCCTCAAAACAATGATTGACTGACGAGTTTCTAGAGAAAGCTGTTTCTTTTTTGCCATATTTGACTTCAAGACATGCTAGTCTATTGCATACAGTGGCAACTCAAAAACAAACACAAAGACATTGTTAAGCTTCATTTAATGAAATAATTGCTTGGCAAGAGATTTTTTTAGTTCCTAATTAAACATTTAGCGTGATTACTCAAGGATAAGGTGTTGGAGTGATGGCTGATGGAAATGGGGCCTGTCTAGATTTGATAAAAATTTACTTTTTAAAAATAGTGATGATGTTGTTTTTTTACATCAGTTGTAATGTCCTGACTATCCTTTGTGATCAGTCGAATTTCACTTTGGTGAATTAAAGTCCTTCCGAAACAGCAAAATCTGTACATTATTCCAAACTTTTGGCCACCAGTGTGTACGTGTGTTTATATATGGATATATATGGATATATATATGGATTAGGATGAAACCCTTTGTATTTCCCACCCAATCTTTTTTACCTAAGAAATATGTTACGTCAGGAAAGAAAACCACACGCAAAGCCATTTAATAGGTTCTTTGAAGACTGTAATGAACTTTTCTTTCAAACTATTCAATTGTTGAATCTCTATTATTGGCCTTTCAATTTGACCTAAAATATTTGCTTTGAAAAGACAAAACAATAAAGAGGACTTCTTAGGGCTGCACGTCCATCTGTGTACATTTCCAGCCTTCTGAATGAGGAAAGCCCTCATCAGTGCTGAACGAAGGGCTTGTTGCAGGCAGCCAAGCCACACTGAAGCAGTGAAGGCTGCCACATGAGGACTGGAGGATCAAACAACCCAGAGGCAGAGCGAGAGAGAAAGACACAGAGATTAGGCCAGTGTGTATTTGTGTTACAAACAAGGAGCACAACCACTTTCTCCACCACAATACAAGCCACCCAGGGTGGTTAGCGCACCCTCAGACACCCGGCCTGATTTTATAGTTCCCCCCCAATTCACATGAGGAATAAACATAACATGACATGTGGCACAAGCATGACAAATTTCTGTGTGCTGTTTATGAGGCTATTGCAGGTTTTGTTTTTCGTTTTTTTTCCTGGAATAGACATAAAAGCATAAACAATACGTTAACTAATTTTGTTGAAAGAAACTGAATTGAATTTGCATAGAGCCATTTTTAGTTATTTTATATATGTACTTTGTTACAAAGGACACCAAAGACAAATTGCAGAGATATTGCAGATCAATAACATCCTGTGGAACTTAATATTAGTCCTAGGGAAAAAAAATGTGGGGTAGTTTTGCACACCTTCACACACTTTTCACCATCTATCAATATGGCACTGGCTCCACCGACGCTGCCCCCTATTGGTGACCATGCCCTCTCGCACACATTCCACTACACACTCACATAAATGCGAATGTGATCAAGATAATTTGAAACCGAAATAACTACCTAATGCTATTTAAGATCGTTTAGACCAGTGGTTCTCAACCAGGGAGCAAGGGCCCATTAGGGGGCCTCAGCAAACTTCCAAGTTCTAACTTAATATGTACTGTATACCTACAACATATAAACTGACAGTTTCTGAAACTTCTTGAATTAATTGTGTTTCAGAATTTTAATCTGTTGATTGGGGCATGGGTTTCTTGGAGACAAAAAAGTTGAGAGGTCAACTGGTTTTACTTCAGGAATCAAATTTTACATTGAACATGGGAACACAGTACCAAAATGTATTCCCACAGTATTGCTGTCTACAACCTTATGAGAACAGACATGCAGACAATTTTTAGGTCTTGACCCACCAGTTAAGAAGCACTGCTTAAGACAGCAATTGACATTGGTGGAGGGGTATCTACTCTAAGTTGAGAAATTTCACTGGCAAGATATTTATATATTTAAAAGACACGTTATCTGCAAGTACTGTTGTGGTCTCTGAAGTTGCATTTTTTTACATTCAGTGCACTGGCTTTAGTTCTGCAGCCGGCCCATTCCAGTAAAGTCCACTACAGCAGAGCTGGAACCGGAGACACGGGTGTCAGAGGGGATTGCAGCCTCTCAGACCTCAGAGGAGGAACATTCCTATTTATTATGGATCTCTGACCGCATCACTGGGCCTAAGAAGCCGCCATTTGAAAAGAATTCTGTGCTGAGAAGAGACAGGGAGGGTGATGGAAGCAGCCCAGAGGGTGAGGCCATTGTGTTGAGGGTCCTGGCACGACTTTGGCCTTAGAGCCCTCTCCAAACCAAACACCCTCCCAGCGCCCACCCAGACAGCCCTGCCCTGCTTCCACTCTCGGAATGGAGAGCTGGGATGTGTGCCCTGCGAGATCTGCCCACCTGCCATGACCTACTGTAGTCTCCACTCTCTTGTTAGCTCCAATGGCCAATTAGAGATGTCAGCATATGTTTTGATGGAAGCCCATACTAAGTCTTTCTCAATTCCGTCCCCGTAATCATGGAAATAGTGGATGGCGGAGGCAGGAACTAGTAGCCACTAAAGGCTTTCCCACACACATTGGGCATGGTATTGGAACAGTTAGGATACTGATTTTGTGGTATTGGTGTCCGTGTTTGAGTGCCTATGCATGCACATGTTTATATGCATATTATGCAAATGCATACAACTGCATGTGTGCATACTATGCATAAATACTATATGTTTTAATGAACATTTAACATCATTATATCACGTGCCAGCGTGTGTGCACTCTGCATGGGTCCTCACAAATGACATGCTATGCTCAAATTGCAGGGAGAGTGCTTTATAGCTGTTCCAAAGGCTATGGTGGGTGATTTAAGCCATTTTATATAAATATATATTTTAATATGTCTATGAAACTCATCCAAATATAACTTGAAAGGGATACGCCATTCACATCTGGTTTTTATATTGTGGCTTGTGGAACAGCAGAAAAAATAGGAGCTTTATAATTCTATACTCACAATGCAACTGAAGCCCACAGTGCCCTCTTCAACTGCAGCCTCCATAACTATAGTTATGGAGGCTGCAGCTATAGTGGAGTGGTGGTGGCGTAGTGGCTAAAGAGCAGGGCTGTTAATCAGATGGTTGCTGGTTTTAACCCCACGGCCACCACCATTGTGTCCTTGAGCAAGGCACTTAACTCCAGGTTGTTCCAGGGGGATTGTCCCTGTAATAATTGCACTGTAAGTCGCTTTGGATAAAAGCGTCTGCCAAATGCATAAATGTAAATGTAAAATATAGTTGTTTATTAGCACTCTGAGTCAGAGTACAGGGCCTCCTGAGCTGCTATAACACCTAGAGCACTCATGAATGTGAGGTGTCAATTGATGATGCAGGTAATGTTGTCTAAAAATAGGTCTCATCAGAAAACATCACTTTATTTACACACCTGGTCTATTTGAATGCATTCTTTTGTTTTTATTTAGGTTTGTGTGGGGTGATAAGTCATCCGCCCAGGATAGTTTTAGGGAAACACCATGCATGCAGGCATGCAGAGAGGTTCTTCTCAGGGTTCAAATGAGATTTCACTTAATGGGATATGAACCTAAACCCCCTTGTTTCGGAAAGCATCAAGGAAAATTAATAAAATTTTTTATTATTATTTACTTATTTGCAATTTAGATCATTAATTTTTTTGAATACAATGTCATCTGTATTACCTTCTGCTCATCTATTAATACTGGAATATTCATTGCTTACTTCTTTGTGTTACTTTTACTAAATAAACAGAAGTACATTTTTATATGATGAAAATATTTGAAAAGCACCACTTTGCAATGATTAATATTGCAATGCATATTTATTAAGCTTATGCATTTTAACTGATGAAACCGTTATCAACAGATGTTCCTGGTTTTATTTTCTAAATTAATTTAGGTATGTGTTTTCAGTTTAAAAGGTGATATGCTTTTTATAAAACAAGCAGAGCGAGTGATTGTCATTGTATATTAAGATTGAGAGATTGTCATTGTATTGAAAGCAGTTGTAAACTTTTAATTTGTTCTCGTTAATAATATATGCCTTAATTTTTCAAGTGTTTTTTTTTATAGAGATGAGTTCAGGGTAGATTTGAGAATCCAGAATAGATATGCTTCTTAGGTGTCATTGTTAGGACATAACATGTGCAGTGTGTGCATACAGTATGTGTCTGTATGTGTGTTTGCACCTGCAGTGTGACTTGTATAGCCCTCCCTGTTTTCCTCCAGCTGGCAGTGATTTGTCCAGGCATTTAGATTGAGCAAATAGCTACGGTGTGTTATTACTGTCAGACTCCGGCAGCCCCATAATGCCCCTCTGCCACAGGAAGCTGCAATCTTGCAGAAAAGGTCAGCTGGACCAATTACACCCACCTACCATTTTCCCCACAGTGAGTCCCTCTCACCATTCCACGCCCACTCCTTCCTCGCAGGCCCCCCAGAAGTTGGTACAGTAAAGACTGTCATTTGGCTTTTGCAGCTGTTAGACGTTGCCCTCTGCTCTTCTGTTGCATATTTGTGAGGGATTGTCCTCACTGAATATTGTTTTTCAGTCATATGCAGAACATACTGTAGTAGTTCCTTTTACCTAATTTTGTTGTTTTTCTGTGTGTTCTTTCAATGATGGGCAAAACTACATATTTTCAAAATCGACTAGTTGGCAGGTTGCTTGAATGACTATAGTCAACTAATCTGTTTTAAAGGTGAAGTATGTAATTTTTTGGATGTCAAAATATGTTCTACTATCCCAGATTATTGTTCATTAACAACTATATGTAAGCAGTTTGTGGGGTTACAGTAACTCCCCCAAAAGTATAAACACTGAGCCTCCTAGGCACTATCAAACATTCATGTTAATATTTAGAGCGACCCGCATAGCCACACCCATCCCTTTCTAGCTCAACCAATACCATGAGTTTGGGGCATGGCTACTTTTAGTAAGCTGTTCAGCCGGGAGAATATGAACATCCATGGCAGAAATGTACACAACAAAAAGAAATTTAGCTTGGTCTTCAGACGTTAAAGCTAAAATTGGAAGACTTTCTAAAAGATGCAGAGACAGAGAACGGAGTAAAACCAGAGAACATTGATGTCGCAGTTACAACGAGGAGGACTTTGAGGGAATTTTGGGGGTATCGATGGAGATACCAAACTTGCCGATTTGCTTCTCGCCAGGTAAGCTACACTCAAGGTATTGCCACACAAGTTAGCTCATTACTGTCAAGCTCCAGATAAATTTGTTAGATAATATGAATATGTATCGTTCCGCTTACTAATTACCAGAAGAACCGTCCTTCTTTATTTGCTGGATCCCATGCTCACCTAGCTGCTGATCAATCCGGCGATGCTATCGGACAACCTGATTCCTCTACCATGCTTTCTGGCCGGTGTGTAGATGTTATAGTGGTATTGTTCATTACGAAATGTAAACATTTTTCAGTATGGCTTATTTGTTCTTGGGGAATCTGTGAGAGTGAAATGATGAGGGGTGTTGGCAAAGGAATAAACATCATTTATTTTTGTAATTCCATTTGTTGCACTAGTAAAACAGAAATTATACACTTCACCTTTAAGGAAGCCTGTCAAAAACGGATTGATCTATTATGAGTAGGGCTGTCAATCGATTAAAATTTTTAATCAAATTAATTACATGTCCCGATTAATTAATCACGATTAATCACATTTAATTGCATATAGATATATATTCATATAATTCAAATGCATTATTTTCTTGTGGCAGAAGAGTTAATCATTGATAAGACAAGACAAAATTCGCTTTAGAATACAATGTATTGTTTACTACCATATTATTGATCATAAGTCAGTCATTGGCATACAGTTCACAGCAATCCATTTCACAAGTGAATTTTTCAATCAGTTTGAGATTTATTATAAGGGCTTGTTTAGGAACACGTCAGTTTTAACAAGCATCAGACATGCTTGTGTAGCCTCTCGGGTGCGTTGTGTCATAAACATAAAACGTTTAGGTCACTGTTTCAAGTTAAATATAGTTTAATACTTACAACACATCTTGAGATCCCTTAATTCGAATTTGCGCTCCAAGTGTTTTGAACGCAGGAACGTAACGAATGTCTGTTTTGTGCTGTATTTAATTAAATGTTTTTTTAACGGGTTATTTTTAATAAAATTAATCACACTGAATTAACGTGTTAAATCGACAGCCCTAATTATGAGCTATTGTTACTAGACACAGTGTCATAAAAATGCTATGCTTATTGCGCGAGGCTCTCAAAAACAGCACAGGTCACAACGAAGTGGCTAAAGATGTCTGACTGCATGTGTATTTCTGTAGTGGCACTGCTACAAGGATAGAATTTAAAGACATAATCCATGTTGGTTGTATCGTGCAAATTGTCAGCATATTGATTAAAGCACTGCCGCTAAAACTACCAAAACTAAAAAAAGGAAAAACTATACAATTGTCGACCACTAAACGACTAGTCACTTGTTGAATGATTGGTCGACTAGCCGACCATCAAGACCCCTAGTTATGTTTACATTATTTGATTCCTTTTTCATTATTTTTCATTCATCCTGTCTCCACATCTGTGCTCTGAAGATCTAGATTGGGAAGGTTTTTTTTGCATTTGTTTTGTGTTTTGTATTATTGAGAGAATAACCATTTGTTTTTATAAATAGGACTGTTACCATCCTCCCATCTTCTTTACCTCTCTCTCTTACTCTATATAGGACACCAGTGTGTTGGACCATATAAAAGTAAAGGCTTCCTTCATTAAACGACAGCTGTGCGGCATCGACCCTGTTCTGCTTACTTCAGCAACTTCCCAGAAAGGTTTAAGAGCAGACATTCCCTCTCTCTCTTTCTTCCTCCTTTTATATCTCTTTTTTTCTTGCTCTTGTAGTGTACACTACACTCTTGTTCACTTTCTCTGAGCACTTCCTGTTTCTCCAACCTTTTCTATTGGGATGGGTCACAATGGTTGACTAGTTGTCCAACAACCATCTAGTCTTTAAGTAAGGTTGACTAGTTTATTTACTGTAGATTTTTTAGCATTCTTTTTTAGTTTTTATATTTGTATATGCTTTTATTTGACAGCATGCTTTTGTGTCACGTGACACTGTGCGGCCGAAGTGAACCCTTTAAATGACAGTCAAGAGTTTTGTGAACCGTAGTCAGTTTTTATTCATTTTAATTATGCGTTGTGTATAGCGAAGCAAAAATAGAATGTCTATGCATGTGGACGTGGGGTTGCACAAGGTTCGGGCCGATTAGTCGACTAGTTATTCAGACAAGCCACTGACTAGTCGATTTTGAAAATCTCTATCATTTCTTGTCGGGTGTAAGATTCCTGATTCAGCAAATATTTGTCAAACAGATATTTTACATCAGTAGCGTTTGTTGACACTCTTGTGCTATACGTCTGTTTTAACATGGCTCCATCCACTTTATAGGGTCTGCAATGAATTTAGCCGAACACTGATGTTTGTAAGATATTAAGATTACCCATTAAAAGTTTTTCAGTAGATTCATATCCATGAAGGCCTGGGGGCCAGTGCAGTTCACCAGACTTCTGTATAAGCAAAGAAACCCCTCCCGATGCCTCTCTTTATGTTTCTCTCTCTGTTTCTTTTAAAATCACTCCTCCTAAATCTAACATTCTCCTTTAGTTCTTCGCTAAATGTTAAAGACATATTGGGTGACTCAGACAGTGATGGTCAGGATCAATAACTCGTAACCCGACAGCTCTCACACTCACCAGAGAGAGAAAAAGAGAAGCAGACAGAACAGGAAAGAGAGAGTTTTATAGTGATTTGCATTTACTGTTTGGCCAGAAAAATGATCAGCGATGAATTCAGATCTGTGAAAATGATCTTGAGAGATGAAAGAGATGGAAGAAATGACAGAAGGTCCTTCCCAAATCACATTCTTCACTATTCTACGCTATTTTGTAGAGAAAGTAGTGCAAGTAGTATATTCACAAAGAAAATGCACCAAAAGGAAGTGCACTACAAGTATCCAGATTATATATTTTAACCGGAAATGAAAAACAGAATGTGTAACATTGGACACTTCATGTACTCAGTGGTCACTACTTGCGCTACATAGTTGAAGGGGTGAGGTTACCTGGCCACGATGCTGGCATGACAAAACAGTTGTGAATATGGAAACTAGTGAAACATCTGTTAAGACAGCTTCTTACAATTTGAGTTGAATTCTTTTGCATCACCCCACACTGTGTGAGTATGTGCTGTATTTGAGAGATAAGTGTTGAACTGAGTTTGGCTGATGCACTAAATCTAGTGGCAACACATCATGTGCGGATGAAGTATCACTTCTGTCACCCAAAAACAGCACATGCTTCTGTATAGTAATAAATTGTTAGTGTTCCATTTGGGACCGTAATACACATTGAAAATGTATACAGTAGATGCCTGAGTGCATAGTGTATGTCTTATAGTACACAGCTAGAGTGATACAGAAAGAAACATAGTGGGAAATGTAGGGAGAAATTGTACTATATTTATTGTATATTTCGCGATGTAGTTGTTTTTGCTAGAAATTTAATTTCAAAATGTTTTATATTTTAATTATGTGGTTATGCCTATTTATGGGTAATCCAGTAAACTATATACTTTACAAATTAAATGTACTTCATCTCATTTGATTATTGTCTTTTTTTATTTGTAACTTGATGGACACAAACCAAAAGATTGTTATTCATAACTAATAAATTATAATTCTGGTGTCTGCTCGAAACTAGCTTTAAATTATGTAATAGAAGTTAAAAACTAAACACTCAAAAACAGATTTTATAAGACAGATAGTTCTGATTCTAAATTTTGATTGTATGAGCTACATTCAAAGCGATTGTAAAATAGCTAATATACAGTAAGCACATATTATTTTATCTATGTACTGTCTATCTGTTAATGTAGCAAGTACACAACTAACCTTCTGTAACAACACCATCTTGACTTGTTTGAGATGCATCCCACTCTGTATTTTCACATTAACCAATGTTTCTTATTGCTTTTATGTATAAGGAACATAAAGCAATCTTGCCCACATAAATCTACAGCATTATAAATGGTATAGCAGAATTACTATTGCTAGATTTTGCAATAGAGCTTTTGTATCAAGAGTTTTTGAGTCACGTGACACCATGCAAGGTTCAGACGTGTGAACGGCGAGCTCTGCACACTTTGCAAGTTCTTATTTTTTTTGTGTCATAAACCGGTGAGATTTGATGATCCATAACTTTTCTAGGAAGACAATATGTCAAAGAATTCAAAATACTCACGCCCTGGAGACATTAAAAGACACTTGTGTGCTCAAGCTGTTACCGCTCTGGAGGCCTCAAACCAGGGAGTTGATTTGGCCAGAGAGGTGAAAGAAATTCGGCTGGAATTGCTGAACTTATCGGCAATGCTGACAAAGGTCATTGCTGACTTGGAGGGTCTTGCTGTAATACGTCGATCGATCATGGCCATGGAGATGGAATTCACTGAGGTGGTTACAGGAGTGGGGGATGTCGAGAAATGGATCGATTATCTGGAGTCATCAGAGAGGAAATTAGCTACTAATAGGCTACTAGCGACCAAGGCAGATTTTGAGTGTGTTTGGGAAAAGCTGGAGGATGTAGAGAATCGTAACCGGCAGAATAACTTCCAAATTGTTGTCATTCCTGAGGGAGCAGAGGGTCAGAATATGGTTGAATTCCAGGATGGGCTCTCTCCGAATTTCTTGACATAACAGGCCATAAGCTGGAAATTGAGCAAACTCGCATGGTCCTGGCTAGGCGATCCACTAGGGAGACAGGCCTCGATAAATTGTGGCCAAATTTGTGAGATCATCCGATAAAGCTCTTTTGTTACGCGAGGAGTAAAGGAAGGCTTTCTTGGAAGAACCACAGCATTTTCTTGTTCCCTGACTTTAAGAATTCGACAAGAGAGAAACATGATTGATTCAAGGAATGCAAGAAACTCTAACATCAATAAAAGGTCACTTTTGCACTGATGTTCCCAGCCAAATTGAGAATAGATACTAAGGATGGCCATAAAGTATTTACATGTTACCAGTAAGCAATGTCCTTCATAAAGTCATAAGTTATTTTATGGTTCTCATGTTGCAGCCAAGTGAACAGACTCACTGAATATCGACTTGATCGCCCGAGGAAGCTGAGCACCTTTTTTGTTTCTTTTTGTGCTGGTTCCGTCTAGCGGCTGGAGTTTGTTTTGTTTAGCAGCACTCCTTCGGGATAGTGCTGTGGATGAATCTGTACATTCTTTGTGCTTACTCCTCCTATTGGTTGTAGATTGTTTTGTGGAGGCTTGCTTGCTGGACATTGGCGAGATTGGGTCATTTGTTGCACTCATGTAACAGTTGAATAGGTCGGCTCACTGAACATTCGTTTGACTGTCCGAAGAAACCGAACAGCCTTTGTGTGTTTGTGTGTGTGTGTGTGTGCGTGCGTGCGTGCGTGCGTATGCTGGTTCTGCCAGAGGTTGGACCTTGTTTTGTGGAGGGACACACCTTTTGGACAGTTATGTGGAGGAAGCTACATGTTCTTTGTTTTTATCCCACCTATTGGCTGAGGTTTGTTTTATAGATTATATTCAGTTGTGTAATTCTGTTTTACAAATTTAAATCCTTGCTCATTGTGAAGAAAAATTGTGTAAGCCCCCTAAAGCAACACTTCACAGGAAAATCTTGGTCTTATTTGGAGACTTTTGAACCCATCCATTAGGGACTATACATTTTTTTCATCAGTCCATAAGATTTATTCTAGAAGTCTCAATCTAACTCATTTCATCTGTTGTTGATTGGTCAGTTGTAAACATCTTAGTCTCAGATGGTGAGTTTAGAGGTGTTGCCACATACAGAGAAAAATAAATCATATTGTTGGGGCTTTCATGTATCCCTTTTGCAAAATTCTGAATTCCAAAAAATGTTAAAGGCTGAAATCAATATGTATATGGACACCAACTGGTACTCAGTATCCTCTGAGGGCATGGCTTGGGAGGCACGTAAGGCGGTTCTTAGGGGCCAGATCAAACAGTATGCCTCATTCATCAAAAAATCCAAAGCACGAGAATTCGTGGAGTTGGAAGGGAATATTACAAGTGCCAAGGCAGAGCTGAAGTGCCGAATGTTGTTTGATGGCCTCAGAGAATTTACCAGATTGAAATACAGATATAATACTATTTTGTCGCGGAAGAAGGAGTATTGGCTATTCAGGCCAAGACATTCATACTTTGAGTCAGTGGACAAAGCAGGGAAGATTTTGGCTAGATTTATAAAGCAGAGTGTCTTTTTCTACCATTCCCTCAGTGAAATCTTCTGGTGGTGACATTTTTACCACGGCCATTGATATTAATAATGCTTTCAAAGTATTCTATCTTGATCTCTATAGCTCCACATCTTCGTCTACTGATAAAGATATTATACATATTGTGGAACCATTAGAACTCCCTAAACTGATGACTGAGCAAAACATTTCTCTTGATTCTGAGAAAACCTTGGAGGAGCTTGGCGATGTAATTAAGGCCTTGCCTACAGGCAAGGCTCCGGGGCCAGATGGCTTTGCCGCTGAATTTTTTAGATCTTATGCTACAAAACTGGCTCCACTTTTGTTAGAAGACTATATGGAATCATTAAAGAATGGAAAGCTTCCACCAAACATGTCACAAGCCCGGATCAGTCTGATTCTTATTAAGGACAAAGATCCAAGCGAGTGTAAGTGTTGCCATCCAATTTCCCTGATCCAGCTAGATGTAAAAATATTGTCAAAAATGTTGTCTATTAAGTAAAGTTATGACATCTCTTATGCATATAGATCAGGTGGGGTTTATTCGGGCCATAGGTCTTCTGATAACATTAGGCGTTTCATCAATATTATGTGGTCAGTGGCAAATTATCAGATTATGGTCGCTGCCATCTCACTTGACACCGAAAATGCATTTGATGTGGTAGACTAGGATTATCTTTTTAAGATTTTGGAAATATATGGGTTCGGGAATATTTTAAAATAAAAAGGTTTTCGAGCAATGTGGGCAGGTGGGCTTCATTACATTTATCAATGATTGGGAAGGTTAATGTTATTAAAATGAATTGTATTCCAAAATTCAACTACCTGCTACAATCTCTCCCTGTAGATGTCCCTCCTCCTTCATTCGGAATGGTAAGCATCCCAGATTACATTTCATTAAGTTACGTAGGCTTATTGACAAAGTTGGGCTAGGCCTACCCAAGTTTTTGTTTTATTATTATGCATTTGGTCTCAGACATTTGGTGGCAGCATTTGAGGAGGTGATTTTTAGAAGGCTGGGAAAATGGGATTTGTTTGATAGGAAATGGAGTGGATATTTGGCTTTTTTGGAGGGTTCTCAGGGAGGGGCAGTGTAGAGGGATTTCTGGTTTAAATGTGCATGTGCATTCTTGTTGTATTTTGAAAGTATACTTGTAAAATAGCTCAAGGATGGGCAAGGAGGAGGCGAGAACCGGCTTGTCAATATAAATGATAATTTAATGAAAACTTAAACCAAAACACATAAACAAACACACACGACAGACATGCCCATAATTCTCTCTCTCTCGAACCATCGTCACCGGCCGCCTTTATCCCTCTGATATTCTGATCGGCCGCGCCCCCCCTCCGCTCCACACTCCTCCCGGCGTTATCTCAGGCCGGGGTGCCACTGGCATGACGTACACCCCCATCCCTGGGGCGGGGTGTATCTTACGTCCGCGTGGTCATCCCGCCTTCCTCACCCTGGGAGGAGAGGGAGAAAAAAAAACAAACAAACAACAAAATAGGCGAGGGAAAAGGCCAACACGGTGCGAAAGGGAGAGAGAGAGGAGAGAGAGGAAAAAACTCACTCAACGGTTCTCCGATGTACCGTCGCATGGTCCTCGAACACTCCTCCACACTCAGGCGGACGACAGCCGCTCCAACCCCGGGCAGCGGCTCTACCGCTCCGGGCGGTCGGAGAGATTATTCCCTCCTCCCCTCGTGGACGGCGGTCTCCCTCGACCCCTCCGCGTCTCGGGGGACGGCAGGGCACTCCTCCGCCCCCGGCAGCGGCTCCCTCGCTCCAGGCAGTCGGGTTATCCAGTCCCCATTTGCCCCGCATCCGGGTGGTCGGGCCACTCCGCCACCCGGAAGATGGCAGCGGCGCTCCCCAGGGTGGACGGCAGCGTCGAGGACTCTGCGACGGGCATCCCTCCTCCTTCCCGGCTTTCGGCACCAATGTAAAATAGCTCAAGGATGGGCAAGGAGGAGGCGAGAACCGGCTTGTCAATATAAATGATAATTTAATGAAAACTTAAACCAAAACACATAAACAAACACACACGACAGACATGCCCATAATTCTCTCTCTCTCGAACCATCGTCACCGGCCGCCTTTATCCCTCCGCTCCACAATACTTTTTTATGTTATTTTTGTTGTTGTTGTTTTATGTTCTAATTGTTGGGGACCACTGTAGTGCATGTTTGTGTCATGGGGGGTGGGGGGGGGGGGTAGTAATGTGTAATTAATTCCATATTTTATTTTGTGTTTGTTTGTCTTGTGAATGGAATCAATAAAAATTGTCAATAACAAAAAAAAAAAAAAAGAGTAAATTTTCCTTTTGAGAAAATCCTCCACTGCTTCTTGACTCAAATTTATTTTATGTGTTTATCTGCGTTTTCCTCTTACATCCTTGTGGCAAAGAGCTGGATCATGCACAAATGGGAAGGTTTGATGCTAGGATTAGGTTGTTTTGTCATTATTGTGTCACTTCAGTAAGTTTACACTTTGGCAATATAATCTTATTGTGCTCTGCCTGTGAAGAGGTTTCAATGAGATTATGCTCGGCCTTTCCAAACAAGTTGAAACGAAAGAGAATATTTAAATGGTTTTGGTGCACTCTTTTGAAAAAAGAGTCTGTTTTTGTTGTTTACTTTCTTGTGTATTTGAAAGTCTAATAATTCAGCCCCTTATGAATTTGGTGTATTTGGAGTGTTTGGAATTGAGTTTCTGTGTGTCGATATGCAGGATTTGTTGTGGAAAATTCTGCAGACTTTCTAAACTCAACTGCCGTTACGGTTTATTTTCTTGCAGGTCCAAAAGAGTGAAAGTTCACTCACTCTTCCTGCCATGTCTGTGTAATACCTCATGTTGTTATTTAGCTGTTAGTCACTCTAATAGCTGGGGCAGTGCATAGGAATGTCTTTTACATAAGGTCATTTCCACAGCTCAAACTTTCACTCTCTCTTTCTCTCTGACTTTCACTCTCTGCCCAGTCCAACTTTTGGAATCCTCTCTGACTCTGCCAACTATTTAGTAGCAGCCATTTGCCTCTCTGTATCTCTTCCTCTCTTTTGCCCTGAACAAAGTGAGTTTGCACAGGGCATGCTGGTGCCCTTCAGTAGGGTTACTTATTCTTTGTTGTGTTATATCTTGAAAGAAAGAGGGAGGGATAGAGTTAGTGTGAGAGATGGAGATAGAGAGAGAGCCGAAAGTGCAATCTAAAATGGCTGCCAATGGCAAACTCCTCTCTGCTCGTGAAATGTCTGCCAAAAAAAATTAAAACTTACATGGATGTCTATGAAAGATTCCTGGCTAGAAATTTAACTTGCATGAAAAGAAATAGCAACAACGTTCACTAAAAGTGACCTCACTTTTACTGCAGTGACAGTTTTAGTATGGAAAACAAGGACGAAAAGATCTTACGCTGGGGCCATTAAATCATGAAGAAGCTAAAGATATTAACAAAGCACATATTTGACACAAGAAAAAATATGGTTTTGTTGAAGGAGAGGGAAGCTATCCTCTTGATAGGTCAGAGAATATTTTTTGGGTTACTAATCGACTAGACTAACACGTGTCCAGATCACACGTCAGGTTGTAGTCTGACTTTCCGTTGTGCCTTTTGAAGGAAAACTACTAAAACGTTTTATAATGGAATTTTGATTTTGAAAAAGCCTTTCCCAAAATGTCAGACGTTTACTCCATAAACATAGAAAACAGACACTATTCAAGCACAAATTGCTACATCATATTTTCCATCTGTATTTCAACTTGAGAAAGTAGACTTGTTTCTGTATCTCTGCTCCCGTTACTGGTAGAGCATTGCGCTAGCAACGGCTAGTTCATTGATTTGATTGCCAAGGAACACATGAACTAATAAAATGTATACTTGAATGCATTATAAGTTGGTTTAGATAAAAGTGTCTGCTTGGCAAATAAAAATATTAAAATCAAGTCCATGTACTGATTTTTTTTTGTTCATGTATGAAAAATGGAATATGGAGCTCTTGGTTGAACTCAGAGGTAATTCCTTGTTTGTTTATTTTGCGCATGTTACTGCAGTTTCCACTTCGTTTTGAGTTACAAAGAGTGGGAATAGGCACAAATGGGAACGTTTTTTGAGAAATGGCCGAAAGAAAATGGACGATGTTCAATTACTTTTTTTGCATCATATTTTCCAACTGCGTTTCTACTTTTTGTTCTTGGGTTTATGACCTCGTTAAAGGACTTATTTAATGAAATTGTGCCTGTAAAGGTTTTGGATTTCTTATCATATATTAATCTTAAAAAAAATATTGTATAATATGACTTGCTATTTATATTTGTTTTGTTTTTATTGTATTTATATGATATTTGTTTTTGTAATTGAATTCTTGCCATGAAAATAGCTTTGATCGCTGACATGGCATTAAATAAAACATACTACTACTACTTCTTGGGTTTATGTATGAAAAGATAAAATGTGGACCTCTAGATTGGGCTGAGTAGCGATTGCTCTCTTATTTATGTTGCAAATGTTATTTGTGTTATTTCTTTACAGCCATGTGACAAAGAGCTGTAGCACAGACAAATAGAAAGGTTTAATGATTGGATTAAGATGATTTGTTATTATTGTGACGCTTTTTGGAAAATCACTTTCCAAAATGATGTACTCTTTCTTTGTACACAGAGAAAATAGAAAATCGGTGCATCTCAATCAGCTCCCTAGCTTTCTGTGTTGTTAATCAGTATATTCAAACATGACTTCAGGTACTGGCAAGGGTGTTCATCCACTGAACACGACTTCGGGCACAGTCAGTGGTGTTCATCCACTGAACACTTATGACTCAATTACCTGCTTGCACATCTGGTATTAATCAACAAAAAATCGCTGTATAAATGAAACTGTCATGCATTTTCATTGAAGATATTCAAACGTACTGTGTTATTATGAAAGATAAATTGCATTAATAAAAGAATAACAAATATAGAGTGTATTCTGAAAATTGTTCTAACAACTATTATGCTGTATTTAAAAGATTGTTGTCCTTTCATGGTCATGAAAGACATGTTCATGAATGACAAACAGCATCTCTTTTAAAGAGAAAATAAGGTTTTGACTTCATAGTTTTACACTTGTGCTCTTTTTCTTACGACTTCAAAGACTTAAGAAGACACGAGGACGTTTCCGGTAAGGGAAGTGAGCAACGAAGCTCCTTGGTTTTTACAGTGCATTCTGGAAATTGTTTCAGTGCACTGGAACAATTTAGCAAATTTACATCTACATTTCTACTTTTTGTTTCTGGTTCTTTTGTATAAAAAGTTAAGCAAGGAGTTCTCGGTTGTGATCAGAAGAAATTCCTCTCTTATTTACGTATGTTGTGTATGTTATCTTAATTTTCCCCTTACAACAGTTTGACAAAGATCTAGAATATGCACAAACAGGACATATTTTTGGGTAGTATTAGGTTGTTTTGTGTATCTTTTTGGAAAATCTCTTTACAAAATGGCGTACATTTACTCTATTGGCCGAGAGAAAATGGATGTTGTTCAAGCGCATATTATTGCATCATATTTTCCATCTGCATTTCTACTTCTTTGTTCATAGGTTTATATATGAAACAATGAAATGTGGACCTCTTGGTTGAGTTCAGAAGCAATTCCTCTCTTATTTATGTTTTGGTGTCCTCAGCTTCATGGGCCCTTTTTAACACTAAGGTGTTTGTTGCCAATATCTCCCTCAAACTGACACTTTTATTTTTCCTTCCCGGTTCCTTTGGTCTGAAGGCTGCTTGCCTAGAAACCTCTGCAGCTTTTGGCAGGAATGTATAGGACATTGAAGATAATCACGGAGGAGAAAAGCTGAAAGAGAGGGGGAACTGGAGTGAGTCCCTCTGTGTAGCTGGCAAGGATAATCATCCTGGCCTGCACAAAATCACTCAATGACAGACATGTTTGTTTATGCTTTTGTGTTGGGTTATTTCGTATTTTTTATAATTTGCTGCACTTTCAAACATTGCTCCTCTGGAACGGCATCCAGACCTGTCAGTATCCATCTGTCTCCTACTGTTGTAGGCCTCTGCAATTTTTCATAATCAAAACATCAACAAGCAAATGGCCCTCCTTTGAAATGTCTGAAAAGATATGTAGGTTATGTAGGGTTTTTAATGGAATGGTTCACCATTTACTCTTTAAAAACCAGCATGACTTTTCCTTCTGTGGAACACAAAAATAGTTATTTATAATAGAATGTTCAAGCTGCTCTTTTCAGCAAGAAAGTGAATGGTGACTACAGCTGTCAAGAAAGATTTTAAAGGCAAATATCTCAGTGAATAACAACTTCAATTTCAGTATGTGAAAGTCATACAGGTTTGGAATGACATGTGATTCAAATGTTTACTTTCCATATATATTTTATGCAAACATCTAATATTTTGTGGCAGGCAAAAAATACACCAAGCAGGCACATCAAAGAACAGCCATGATATTAACGTGCTAACTGTTGAAAAAATATATATAAGTGCAGTGCTCTGGTCGAGCATCGCTGTAATGTTGGCGCTGCCTGTGTTTGTGTGTTTGCATGCGCTGTATGTGTGTCATGAGCAGTAGTTTGTGGTCGGCTTAAGAGTCCTGCAGGCCATAAAGAGTGTGAGAGTCGTAATGAAGCGTTGCATTCAGACGTGTGCAGCCGGTTGGACTCTCATCAGCTTTGAACTAGTAGTGGCGTGCAGCCCATCTGATAGGGAGCGTTCTTATTTATTTATCCAGCTTGAGCTTTTTATGGTCTTTTCTTTGAACGCCTGCCAGAGTCCTTGCGGTAACCCTGCCATTCTTTCATTCCCTGTTGAGAAAATCCTCCACTGCTTCTTGACTCAAATTTATTTTATGTGTTTATCTGCGTTTTCCTCTTACATCCATGTGGCAAAGAGCTGGAACACGCACAAATGGGAAGGTTTGATGCTAGGATTAGGTTGTTTTGTCATTATTGTGTCGCTTCAGTAAGTTTACACTTTGGCAATATAATCTTATAGTGCTCTGCCTGTGAAGAGGGTTCAATGAGATTATGCTCGGCCTTGCTAAACAAGTTGAAACGAAAGAGAATATTTGAATGGTTTTGGTGCACTTTGATATAGTGTGTTTCTCATTTACGAGGCTTATGAGCCATTTGGCAAAGCCCTTGTTGGCTATCAGAGTGCGTAATCCTGTATCAGTAACCTATGAGAACATACTGAGTATTCGCTTTCTCTCTGCTGTTTATGCAGAAACATGTTCTTATGTCAGATTACGAAAGCTATCGCTGACATGATCAACCACATCTCCAAAACTCGGAGTCTTGAATGAATGCTGCAGTGGTTTGCATATGATTGCAATAACTCAAAATATCAAAGTACATCCATAATAGAAACCGTGCATAGTTACAGAATGTTCTTTGTGTGTTTTGTATTTGCATGTCATATTTTGTATTCATAATATTTCATTATATTCATATGATTTAAGCATTGGCCAATATTAGTTTATGCATTAGTCTTGCTGTACCACATTATTATATAACAGAATTATATTGTAATTGATCAGGGTTATAGATTTTCAACCTTTACCGAACTCAGGGGCCCTAAAAATAAAAACTATATTTTCTTGGCAACATTTTATAAAAACTTTCTTAAAGAACATGTATTACATTATATGGTGTTAAACAGATCATTGAAAAGTTAGAAAGTTTGTTGAGAAGCCTATTCTCATTTATTTATTAATACCTTTCCAGAGACTACAGCAAAACATTTGCTGTAATAGCTAAACTGGCACATTTACAGAAATATTTACTATCATTTATTAAAATAAATCGTAACTGATTAAAACAAAGAAAAAGTTTAGAAAGTTCTATATATTTTATATATCTTCTTTACAGACCCCCTGGAGTGCCTTCAGGGGCCCCCAGTGGTCCACAGATCCTTGGTTGAAAACCCTGGTGAAACATAATAAAAAGTGTAATAATACCTCATTTAAAAAGCTATTAAAGGAATAGTTCACCAAATAGTTCAAAAATGTAGAATTCTCTTATCATTCACCCTCATTCCATCCTAGATATGTATGACTTTCATTATTCTGCAGAACACAAAAGATTTAAAAGAATATCTCAGCTCTGTAGGTCCATACAATGCAAGTGAATGAGCACCAAAACTCTGAAGCTCCAAAAAGCACATATAGTCAGTGGTTAAATTTATATCTTCAGAAGCGATATGATAGGTGGGGTTGAGAAACAGACAAATATATCCTCCCTGCCCAGTAGGTGGCGATATGCATGAAAAATGTTTAATTGCCAAAAACAAAAGAAGAATGTGAAAGTTAAGATTGATAATAAAATAGGATTCAATATTGATCTGTTTCTCACCCAGACCTATCATAACGCAAGATGATATGAGAAGATATCAGAAGATATGGATTGAACCACTGGAGTCCTATGGATTACTTTTAAGCTGATTTTATGTTGTTTTGGAGCTTTCAAATTTTGGTACCCATTCACTTGCTTTGTGAAATATTCTTCTAAAAATCTTCATTTGTGTTCAGCAGAAGAAAGTCATTAACATCTGTGATAGCATGAGGGTGAGTATATGATGAGAGATTTAACATTTTTGTTTGAGCTATCCCTTTAATTAACTATTGTGTGTTTGGGATTACTGTGCAAAACTAGAACATTGACCTGAACTCTGCAGGCCCCTTGGCCTTTCTATATCTATAAAGAAAATATGCTGAGTGGGGACTTATCTCTCTCTTCCTATCTCTCTCCCTCACTCACTCACTCTCTATCTTTCTCTCTTTCTCAGAGGCAGAACAGAGCAGCAGTCCTCGCACAGGCATCGGTTCAGATCAGGAGGACAGTCGAGCAGCCACCGTGGGTAAGAGAGCACATGTGAACACACACTTACAGGATTATACTTACAACCACGCATACAGGAATACATGCAGTAAACATGCATACACTGCAGAATTTGTACAGTGCAGTGCGGTCCTGTAAGCGTTCTCTCCTGCACTATACAAACATCCTGTTTACCCAACGCAACCTACATACACAAACCCACACCCACAGACATCTCTTCCTCTCTCTCTCTGCCCAGTTTATGTCACACTCCAACCCACAGGGCTGTTTCAACAGAGCGGATCTGAAAAGGCACCAGTTTCTCTGTATCACATGTGAATAAAAGTCTGTCTCTGAAATTCACTAGATATGAGCCAAATGTTGTGTGTCTTGGACCTGGTTGGTGTCTTGGCCTGCTGACAAAAACATCTTAAACCAGCCTAAGATAGTTTACTGGTCTTAGCGCTGGTCTCTTCACTGGTTTTAGAGTGGTTTTGGGCACTTGTCAGCTGGGAAACCAACTGGCCGATCAGTTACTGTAAACTAGTTGAACAACAGCTTTGCAAGACTGGAAGACTAGATATTTTGAACAGTGTGTCAGTCTTGTCCATTTTGTGGGATGATTATGAGGATGATGGGATAGCTTGTGGTTCTTGTGGTACTTGTGTTTGTCAATATCAGTGACAACTATTTAAAATATGATCAAAACTTCCCATTTGTAATTAATTATGCCCCCAAATTCCCCTCATGTAATACATTTATACTGTATTTACATTTACTCAAATAGCAAATGCTTTTATCCAAAGATACTTGCAAATTAAAACTAAATGTAATCATTGCTCTATCATTTATTCCATGTTTTCTTTTGTTTTACAGATGCTCCAGAGTTTCAAGAGAGCTTTGTTACTTCGGGAGTCTTCAGTGTAACAGAGTTGGTGCAAGTATCAAGAAGTGAGATTCCTTCAGTTATTTTTGTAATATGCTTTTGCTGTCTTTGGGATACATGTCTATTTATCTTTTCATATCAAATAAATTACCTCAGAAATGACCAAAGAATGTCTGCTAAATATGCAACTAATTGTCTAAGTGTGTCATATCCTGAATGAAATTCAGCTTGATTTGTATTATATATGACCCACATGTCCCATTTAACACTGAGCTCTCTGTCTCACATTCGATTTGCACCAAGAAGGTCTATAATACCTGAACAATCTATTAGCCATCTCTTGCCCATTCAATTCAAAGGCAGTTGTTCGATTGGTGCAGGATCCCCTGGAATAATTAAAAAGATAAAAAATTAAAAAAATCTGCCATCTTTGCTTAAAGTTTCAGTTGGCAAAGAGGCCCTGCACACTTGTGATGGAAAGCAAAGCCCTGTTACCACATCTATTCATTCTTATGAGGTAAACAGGGAGAAATGTGCAAAAGATTAGGTATTTTAGACCTGTCAGAATTAACGCATTAACGCATGCGATTAATTTAAAAAGTTGAATTAATTAAAACGCGTTGGACATAAATGCATTTTGTCAAGAAGTATATATGGTGTCAAATTTGATGCTGAAATAAAATTTCAGCATTTTCAAATGCGAATTAATCGCAATTAACTACAAAAATATGCGATTAATCACGATTTTAAAATTGTGTCGCAATTAACCACAAAACATTATGCGATTAATCATGATTCAAAAAATTTTTGCGACTGACTGTACTACTATTTTTACAACTAAAAATATGAAGAACATCTGGGGGCCAGGGGTTGCTAAGGGAGTAATGACGCAGACTACCACCCCTGGAGTCACGAAGTTCGGAGTGACTCCAGCCAGGTCTCCTAAGCAACCAAATTGGCCCGGATATATTCTTCATATATATATATATATATATATATATATATATATATATATACACATACACTCACCTAAAGGATTATTAGGAACACCATACTAATACTGTGTTTGACCCCTTTCAGCCTTCAGAACTGCCTTAATTCTATGTGGCATTGATTCAACAAGGTGCTGAAAACATTCTTTAGAAATGTTGGCCCATATTGATAGGATAGCATCTTGCAGTTGATGGAGATTTGTGGGATGCACATCCAGGGCACGAAGCTCCTGTTCCACCACATCCCAAAGATGCTCTATTGGGTTGAGATCTGGTGACTGTGGGGGCCATTTTATTACAGTGAACTCATTGTCATGTTCAAGAAACCAATTTGAAATGATTCGAGCTTTGTGACATGGTGCATTATCCTGCTGGAAGTAGCCATCAGAGGATGGGTACATGGTGGCCATAAAGGGATGGACATGGTCAGAAACAATGCTCAGGTAGGCCGTGGCATTTAAACGATGCCCAATTGGCACTAAGGGGCCTAAAGTGTGCCAAGAAAACATCCCCCACACCATTACACCACCACCACCAGCCTGAACAGTGGTAACAAGGCATGATGGATCCATGTTCTCATTCTGTTTACGCCAAATTCTGACTCTACCATCTGAATGTCTCAACAGAAATCGAGACTCATCAGACCAGGCAACATTTTTCCAGTCTTCAACTGTCCAATTTTGGTGAGCTCTTGCAAATTGTAGCCTCTTTTTCCTATTTGTAGTGGAGATGAGTGGTACCCGGTGGGGTCTTCTGCTGTTGTAGCCCATCCGCCTCAAGGTTGTGCGTGTTGTGGCTTCACAAATGCTTTGCTGCATACCTCGGTTGTAACGAGTGGTTATTTCAGGCAAAGTTGCTCTTCTATCAGCTTGAATCAGTCGGCCCATTCTCCTCTTACCTCTAGCATCAACAAGGCATTTTCGCCCACAGGACTGCCACATACTGGATGTTTTTCCCTTTTCACACCATTCTTTGTAAACCCTAGAAATGGTTGTGCGTGAAAATCCCAGTAACTGAGCAGATTGTGAAATACTCAGACCGGCCCGTCTGGCACCAACAACCATGCCACGCTCAAAATTGCTTAAATCACCTTTCTTTCCCATTCTGACATTCAGTTTGGAGTTCAGGAGATTGTCTTGACCAGGACCACACCCCTAAATGCATTGAAGCAACTGCCATGTGATTGGTTGATTAGATAATTGCATTAATGAGAAATTGAACAGGTGTTCCTAATAATCCTTTAGGTGAGTGTGTATATATATATATATATACAACAGATATATATATATATATATATATATAGGAAAGAAAATCTGTTATACAGATTTTTGCACTTTAAACTGCATTTTTAACTAAATTATATAAATTTTTATTTTATATGACCTCCAAAAGAACAGGCACTGGCAAAACATCTGCTATGCTAGTGTTTGTGATTTATGTAAGGCTTGCAAAAATGCATAAATACTGTCAATGGAGAAACAAGCTTTTTGAAGTCAGATGGTGTAATGACGACATCTACCAGCAGGGGCTAACTGGCCACACTACCTAGCCAAACCTTGAACAATTGTTCATAAACCAGGAATCATTTACATTTCTTAGTGATTTATCAGGAATGGTCACCCCAAGCGTGACAAAACGATACACCGCTGTTTTTAAATAACAACCGAGCATGCTTGGTTCAAATGCACTCTCCTAAAATGTTTTTTCTGCTTTCTCAAGCAGCAATGGGAGGTATGATTTATTTTAGCATTTGTTCAGCCGCATATCAAACACCTGAGTATGTTGTCTTATTTTCTTCTCCTCGCACCTTAACTCTCCCCTCCCATCTCCCACACAGCCTTGTCTTTATATTAGACACATCTGAAACTTTTCACAGCTGATTCATGTCAGGTCTGACCGTACCTCTTTAGAAGGGAAGGATTGCTGCCAGTCTGTCCAACATAATGGATTGTATTTAGCTGAAATTTTTTTCTTGCTCCCAAGTTGGCTTCCTGTTGTCTGGTAATAAGATAAGTGCCCTAATGGGATTGCTGTATATTCCACCTCACACCTGTGTGTGATCACAGTGTTTTACTTATTAATAAAAGGATTGATGGATTGTGAATGAAAACATATATAAAAAAGAATCATAATTCATCTGTTAGCTGGACCGATATAAATAAAATGCCTTATTCTTTATGTTTGAATACTCTAATGTCATAGTGACAATGCATCTGTTTGAGGAAGAAACAATATGTTGTGGTTTCATGCTTGTCGACAGTGGTTTACCAATAGAGACATGAATGCTTAGAAGTACTTTTTAGTCATTTTAGACTCAAGTTCTCATTATCTGGCCCAGGAGGCTTTGGACTGACATATACAGTGTAATGTGTTTATTTTCAGACTGTTCTAATTTGAGAATGATTATGCATAAGAGACATGCTGGTTTTCTCTAAACGCCAAACCCTTTGTTGACCATTTTTCCAAGAATACGTAATTAAACCAAATAAAGTAAATGTAAGCATGACTGCATGCTTACTAGTTTTATCATCAATTTACCAGCATCCTCAAACTAGGCCAGATTTAATCCTACATAACATTGAAAATAAGAGTTCACACTTTGTTATACAAATGCATGTGGAGGGAATAGTCATACTGTACATGCTGGAACAACAGGCACATTTTTCCCACACTGTATTTGCTAATAAAACATTCAGAGATAGCTAAACACATACAATACAGCCTTGTCCAAATAGACCAACCCATCAATGTACAATCAAACACAAAGTATTGCAATTGTAGCAGAAATGTGTAAGCTCATGTAAGCATAGGCATGCAATGGCACGATATAGACCATGGTACTGAATACTGAGTACTGACTACCTGAATGACTTGTATACTATGGTAAAATTGCAAAGAATACCATGGTATTACCATTGTACCATAACATTAAAAAAAACATAAAAATACCAAGGTACATTTGTTTGCGTTTAAGCTTAAGCGTGGAATTTTTGTGCCACTAGTGTCACCAAACAGAGTTGCAAAAATAATTATTGTTTTCATAAATTGTATATCTGTTTTAATAAAATGTACAGGTTTCCTGAACTCTCCCCAAACAGATAGTCCTGCCCCAAACTCACGCCATTGGTTGAGCCAGTGTTGCTGTGTCGGGATGGTCGGGTTGCAGAGCGATGTTTTGATAACTCCACAGAGCCACAGTGTTACACTTCCTTTAGATACATTTTCCTATGAATGTCTTACTGCAGAAGCATACTAAAGTTGTCTGCATATTATGCTAGAAAAGGAAAAAAATTATTGAACATAATTTTTTTTTTTAAAACACCCACTTTAAGTTTAAACTGCAATGGTTAATTTTTTTAATGACTGACTCTTTATGTGCTTATTTTTTGTTTACTATTATGTTCTTATCATGAATTCTGTGTGGGTGCAGCACCGGTGGTGACGGGTACAGGGCCGAACTTCTCTCTCGGAGAGCTGCAAGGGCATCTTGCTTACGATTTGAATCCTTCAGGTGTAGGAATGAGAAGAACCCTACCCAGCACCTCCTCTAGTGGGTCAGTACTCTCATGCTTACTGTACACACACATGCACATTTACAAACCTGCATGCATGCATGCTCACACACA
The DNA here is from genome assembly GCF_025860055.1 of Xyrauchen texanus. Classification (NCBI taxonomy): domain Eukaryota; kingdom Metazoa; phylum Chordata; class Actinopteri; order Cypriniformes; family Catostomidae; genus Xyrauchen; species Xyrauchen texanus. Next base: position 28,193,727 of record NC_068302.1, on the reverse strand, counting down.
CAACCACACATCTGGCTGCAGCATGCATATATCCTCTTGTCAAAGGCACTGTGTCCTTGAGCTACTTTTGACGGTGATTAAATCTAACGCGCGTGTGCATGCGTGCGTATGTGTCCAGTCCCCACAAGGATAGTTTAAATCGAAAACAGGTTAATAAATATTAAATTATGTCTTAATGAAAATTAAAAAATACAGGGGCAGATTTAGGGGTATGTTTAGGAGATATATTGTATCATTAACTCAAAACAATAGAAGTAAATGGAAAGTCACCACCATGATATGCGTGTCTGCATGCCTGCTAAAAATACCAGCATATGTTGTGTTTTGTGTGCTGGTCCCCTTCTTGGGGTGCTGGTGTCCCCACAAGGCTTTTAACTAGCTTCATTAGGAAGAGCATACTGGTTGACCAGCATTTTTTATAGGTGATAAGAATGATTATGCTGGTCCACCAGCTAGCACCAAACTAGCATAAACCAGCCAGAACCAACATAAAAATGCATGCTGGTGTAAGCTGTTCTTTTCTGCAGGAATGCATTTTTGTGATTTTAAAAAGAATGAAAAGGACACAAAAATGAAGCAACATCTGTTTGTTCAAAGCAGAATTCTCTTGGATTAAAACAAGGATTACAGCTTTATAGCATTATAGCTTTAGACAATTTTTTTGTAATGTTCCTGCCACAATAAACAGCTCTGAGTGTTCTTTTAATGTTGATTTAGCTTGCATCTTTGGCTGAAACCAATGCTGCAGGGACATCCAACCTTACTACCTCAATACCAGGAGTTACTGCGAGCGGCTACATGTAGATTTTTGTCCTCCAGCTGTTGTTTTGAGTTTGGTGGTCCTCTTTGTTGCCATGATTGAAACTGCTGCAGTTGCTGATTGGTCCAAACTAGAGTCGGTTTGGCCTACTTATCAGAACCAGGCTGAAACTGAGGAGCGAAATGAGGATGCGGCACTTGAGATTTCAGGGTGGTTAGGCAAGGCTTTGAGAGTTTCAAATGCGCCTGTTAACATCTTGCCATGATAAATGCTGGCTGTGTGAAGTGAAAAGTGAAAGACTTTGACTCTTAAAGTCACTTTGGTTGTTAAAACATTACTCTGTTTCTTTGAGCATCCCAACCAACCCACAGCAACATTAGCTCAACAAATGGGATGATTTAGGGGCAGAATTATCTGTTTGTGTGACCATTGGGGACTGTTCAAGAAACTAGTTTGTTGATGCTAGTAGTGCAGAAATTCACATTTCAGCGTTCACAATTGCTATATTTGCAGAATTAGACAGAGGGAGCCAAACACCTTTTGAGCTAAAGTTGTTAGCTTCACTGGGGGACATACCTCAGCCGAGCACAACACTGTATAAAGCCATCACAGAATTATATCCCTACATGCACCTGCGAATAATGAGTGAGTGTGTATACTGTACACAGTATATAAAGCTCCTTGTTCATGTCTGCTGTTCAGCTGAGGGCAGTTTATTTGATTTATTTGCATTTGTGGTTGGCCAAAACCCCAGTCCTGATTAATGCTTTTATTTTCCATTTAACGCACTGCAAAGCTAAAACAAAAGGAGAATGTTGGCAATCTGCTCTATGTTGCTGAGTGCTTGGGAAAAGCAGGGCTGGGGGACATCCATAAGCCATGGCCAGACAGTTTGTGAGGGTGTGTGTATTTCTGTGTGTTACACGTGAAGAATTATGTTAAATGTTTGAAGAAATGTGGTTGGAATAAACAATGCTTTTCTCCATTATTTATTCTTTCTCCCCTGCCCCCTCTCTCCCCCCTCCTATTACTCTTTTACTGACACAGAAGTAAGAGACACAAGTCAGGATCCATGGAGGACGATATAGATACCAGCCCAGGGGGCGAGTACTACACCTCTCCCAACTCGCCGGCCAGCAGTTCACGCAACTGGCCGGAGGACATGGAAGGAGGTAAGTTCAGTTTTATGAACATAGAAATTTTGAAAAGTAAAAGCAAGTAAAAAGTACTTGAGTAAAAAGTAAAAAGTACTTGAGTAAGCAAGTAAAAAGTACTTGAGAGTTTATGGGTCTATTTGCTTTTAAAGATGATTTTTTCTACATATGGTGCTGGGCACATATTAAATTAAATGACGCCTGTTGAGATCATATGACCAACCTAATATTATTCGCTTTATCTAAAAAAATCCCCTTTTTCATTTATTTCACTCACGGAATAAATTCATTATAGCTGGCTGTGATGAGTGCATTTTTACAATTACATCAGTAACTGAGTATCATTAGTTTTGTGTCAGTGCAATATAAACACAGATGCACCTTGAAGTTGCAGTTTTTTTCACCATAGCCCTGCTCTATGAATTTATTACAGTAGTAGAAGTGTATTTCAGCTATGCAGGTCCATGCAAGTGAATGGTGACCAGATATTTGAAGCTCCAAAAAGCACATAACATCATCATAAAAGTAATCCATAAGACTCAAATGGTTAAATCTCTCTTCTGAAGCGATATAATTGGTGTGGGTGTGATCAATATTTAAGGCCTTTTTCATTATAGATTCTCCACATTCACTTTCCTAAGCACTCTTGTGTTTTTGGTGATTCGCATTTTACTCTCACATATATTCGTGGAGAGTTTATTGTAAAAAGGACTTACATTTGTTATCTGTTTCTCACATCATAATGCTTCTGAAGACATGGATTAAACCACTGGACTCCAATGGATTACTTTTATGCTGCCTTTGTGATTTTTGGAGCTTCAAAAGTCTGATCAGCATTCACTTGTATAGTAAGGACCTACAGAGCTGAGATATTCTTTTGAAAATCTTTGTGTTCTGCAGAAGTAAGAAAGTCATACACATCTGGGATGAAATGAGGGTGGTTAAATGAGAAGGGAATTTTTGGGTGTACCATCCCTTTTAAACACATTGGTGATATCTCATGGTCCTCCAATTACCGATTGATCCAGCAACCTTGCATTTGCTAGTTCTGAGCCTTAACCACTACACCACCCCACTGACCCCAAGTTCCTTTTGGAGATGCTAGGAATTGAACCTAAGGTTTCATGCACTCCATCCACTGAGCTGCATCCTCTTGTGCACTTTCATCTCCATAGGCAGTTGTGGTCCTCACTTTTGAAGAATGTGAATGACAAACATATCAGGTTTTCAACTCCAGTAGAGGAAGTCTAAAATCACAGGCTTAGGGTGGAATTGGATTTGAATTTCCTTAATGTAGTGCCAAATCCTTTATTAATTCATGAACTCGCAGTTTTGTGAAAGTCTGCAGAAAGCAGTTCTGCTGTCCTCTCTGTATCTTGAAGCAGAATTTTCCAAATGTAGCACAGCGTGGCAGTAATTCCTGTACCTGCCATTTTTGTACACTCTACTGTGCTCAAGTATTTGACCTTTGACCCTCCCATTATTATGTGCAAAACTACATATTTTCAAAATCGAATAGTTAGTCAGTTGCCTGACTAATCAGTCACAAATTATCCCTTTATAATCAGGTTGGTTTTGGGTTCACCTGCCCATGGTCAGACGTGTTTCTTAGGGGGCATTTACAGAAGACATCTTGCCAAGAATTCAAACAGAATCCAGTGGTCTCAATGCAGGTTTTTAAAAGATTGACTATTTTTAATTAGACATGCTGACTGAACGACTACGGGCATCTGTGTAAATGTGGTTGTAGTGGTCTAAATGGCTTTAGTGGTTTTGTTATAAAGGGGATCATTTCAAGACGCAAACCATGGAAAGTTTGTACCATGCAAAGACATACTTCGCTGTCAGCTAATTAAAGCACTGCCTCAAAAAATATAAAAACTATAAAAAAAAAAAAAAATTTGAAAAGATTTAGATAAACTAGTTGAATTTACTAATCCACTAGTGGGTTGATGGATGACTAGTAGACCATTGGGATTCATTATCTATTCAATCACTTAATTTGTGCATAATATACATGAACATCCTTTGTGATGTGCATCTAATTAAATGACTCATGACTGGAATAAGTGGTTTGGCTGGTTAACTGCTTTGATTGTAATGTAAATCTATGTTTTTTTTTTTTGTTCTATTATAGAGAGGTTTTTTTATTTATTCGGAGGTGGCAGATGGGCATTGGGAATAACTCATGTGTTACAATGAATGCCAAAACAGAGAATGATAACTCTTGATGTTAATGCATAACAAATGAATAAAACAGGTATGAAACGTCAGTGTTTCTAAAAGAGGTTTTGACAGCCATCAACATACCATATAGGCCCTAAGCAAACACTTAAAACCGTTTTAGACAGCTCTTTTTATAATGCTGAGGAAGCTAGAGTTACTGCTGATAAAGTAGGGCATGCAGTAGGTATAGAAACCATACTGTAATCCACTTCTGAGGGTGTTTATGGGGAACGTTTTGATAAGCAATCTGTGTAGGGGGAGTTCAGTTTTTAGAAAGCATCAGAACATATGGAGAACAATGAGTCAGGAGAATTTGTGTGGTTCTTATGTGCATGTGTAGTTTTAAAGGGAAAGTTCACCTAGAAATATGAAAATGTTGTCATTGTTTACTCACCCTAATGTTCTTGCAAACCATTTGACTTGCTTTCTTCCATATAAGCCAAGAGGAGATGTTAGACCAAATGTTGAGAACTAACAGCTTCAGTGACCATTCACTCTCTTTGTAGGGAAAAAAAGATGCAATGAGAGTGAATGGTGATTGAGGCTGTCAGTCCCTAACATTCTTCCTGATCTCTCCTGTTGTGTTGCGCAGATAGTCATATGGATTTGTAACAACATTAGGCTTGGCCTTTAATGGCATACATTGTGCATTTTGTGCTGAAATATATTTTTAGTGTGTGATTTTGCTGATAGTACTTTATAATTAAGAGTCACATTTTTTATTTTTTTTAATGTCCTAAAGGAACAAAATTCATACATTTAAAATTCATGTGCAGACATAAATGTTTTAAAGGTCATACAGTTTAATATTTATTCTTTGAGAAAAGAGTGAACAAGCCTGCAAGTTTGTAGCTCCTGATCTGACTAAAACCCTCAGAGCTTATTGCGAGATGAGGAAATTGCTGAGTTTGCGTTATATGCCTTGCATAACATAGGACTTCTGTCACACCCTTGTGAATATCCATTAACCCTCCAGGCAAAACTGTTACTAAAGATCTCAGGAGACCTGCATAACCCCTCCCCACTGATCTATAACCAGCTGGCATCTGAACTCCATATATTATGAATGAAATGACAAAACTGGTCTCAGATCAGAGACTCACAATATGCACAGCTGAAGGCCCATGTGGGGGACCATCCCTACCCATCTCACTTCCTGTCTAGACATTCAGAACAAGCTTCTCTTTAGCAATCCCCCAGCTGATTTTTCAGGGTTAAGGCTTATCCCTTACCTTTACAGGTACATGTGGCTTAAAGGAATAGTTAACCCAAAAATTTTAATTCTGTTATTATATACTTATTGCATGTCGTTCTAAACCTGTTTTACTGTTTTTTCTTCCGTGGGAAACATAAGGGTTATTGAAGAATATCCTGGCCACTCATTTACATAAAATAAATTGAATGTAGACTGTGCCTGTTAAGCCTCAAAAAGTGGTCCATACTACACATCGGTGTTGGGTTACTCAAAATAAGTATTCCACTACAAATTATTAAATACTTCTCTAAAAATATACATTATTAATTATTTTACTTTTATGTTAGTTTCTAAATAACTTTTCCTAGAAACATTTTTGGTTTCATAATTCATAATGTCTGTATTTCCTACTCATTGTCGCACACCCCTCAGCTGTCACAGAAATCCTAACACACGAACATATTAATTCATATTTTAAAAGTATTATGCATATTACTTTAGCACAAGTAATGCACTTAATGTCAGTAACTGTAATCTGATTACAAGAATTTAAAATATAATGTTACATTCAGGTTTTTTTACTAAAAAGATATTTGATTAAAGGGATAGCTCATTATTTACTTACCTTTAAGAAATCACAGATGTGTATGACTTTCCTTCATTAGCAGAACAAAATAAAAAAAAATGATAAACACGTTTCAACTCTGTTTGTCGATACAATGAAAACGAATGTGTGCCATGACGCTGCTGGCTGTTTGATGGTCCAAAAGTCATATTTGGTCAGCATAAAAGTAATCCACATGACTCCAGTCGATAGGTTTGTGTAAAAAATAAATTGATAATTAAAACTTTACCAACTTTTAAAAAATGCTTCCTGCTAATAGTCGACCCATCACGTAGCTGTCATGTGACGTAAGCGCAATGGTGCGTTCATGCGAGAAGTCAGAGGCACGTGCTTTGTATACAACAGAGGAATGAACGTCACTCGAGAGTTAGGTCATTTCAAACAGAAGTACAGCTGTGGGCGGAAGCAACGATTTAAAGTTAAAAAAAAAAATAATTAGCGATTTGTTTCTTACACAATCCTATCAATTTGCTTCAGAAGACATTCATTGATCAACTGGAGTCATGTGGATTCATTTTATGCTTCCTAAATATGCCTTTAGGACTGTCAAACAGCCAGCAGCCTCACGGCACCCATTTGCTTTCATTGTATATTTGGGTTACTAATCCTGTAACTAACTATGTTGTAATCAGATACACCCAACATTGCTGCTCATGCTTAATAAATATATATATATATTTATTTGTATTTTTTTAATTCTCATTTCCCCTTTTTCTCCCCGATTTGGAATGCCCAATTCCCAATGTGCTCTAAGTCCTCGTGGTGGTGTAGTGACTCGCCTCAATCCGGGTGGCAGAGGACGAATCTCAGTTGCCTCCGCATCTGAGAACACCAACCCGCACATCTTATCACGTGGCTTGTTAAACGCGTTAACGTGGCGACATAGCGTGTATGGAGGCTTCAAGCTTTTCTCCGCGCACAACTCACCATGTGCCCCACCAAGAACGAACCACATTATAGCCACCACAAGGAGGGTACTCCATGTGACTCTACCCTCCCTAGCAATTTGTTTGGTTTCTTATGAGACCTGGTTGGAGTCACTGAGCATGCCCTGGATTCGAACTCATGACTCCAAGGGTGGTAGTCAGCAGCTTTACTCCCTGAGCTACCCAGGCCCCCATGCATAGTATTTCAAGCTTTCTGAAGTCATGCAATGGCTGAGTGAGGAACAGACTGAAATTGAAAACATTATTCATTGATAATCTTCCCCTCTAGTGTGCTGTTAACTGCTGCGACCATTGAGTTGAACTTGAGAGCCGGATCAGTCCAATTTGTTAACAAATCATTCAGAGCAGTTTTATGAACTGGATTAACATATTCAATGAAAACTTCAGGCTCGGACTTTGGAATCGGACATGGCTACTTCTCTCATGAACTCCCATAGATGTCAAGATTTTCAGTTAATAATGACATACGTTTCTGCTTTTTTCTTCACACAAAGTTGTTGTATGGCTTCAGAAGTCTTAAATGTGGTGATAGAGTTGTGTGGACCACTCTTAAGACACTTTTATGGTGCTTTCTTTGTCATTTTGGGGCTTGACTGCCTCAGTCGTCTGTCTGAAGAAAGAATGATCAGTAGACTCCTCAAAAAATTTCCCTTTTGTGTTCCACAAAGTATAAATTTTAAAAAAAAAGTAATATGGGTTTGTAACAACATGAGGGTGAATACATTGTAAATATTTTTTTTTTTTTTTAAGATCTGCAGAATTGAAATGCCACTGAAAAAACTAGCCACATTTTGTCTCACTCACTCACACTTATAAACCTCAACCAGTGGAATGAATATGTCATTTTAAAATGAGATTTTAAGGGGAATTTTATGATTTGTGTCCTTAAATGATGACACATGAACCACAACCAATATGAAAGTACAGTGAATGAAAGATCTCCACATATGATACTTTAAATACAAAGCAATTACTGGGAACTCAAGACATATATGATGCTCTTATTAGGAAAAACATCCATATAGGGAAGGTTCTAAATGTGGTATTATTATTGAGAACCCTGTAAAAATCCATATGGAGACTATATTGGATTTTACCTTAAATAACGACCATGGATCATCAGTTGTAGACTTATTTTCTTACAATCCCTCTGGTCTTGACTGAAGAAGAAAAGAAAGTCACTTGCACTCTCTGTAAAGCACTGCAGCACCAGGGTAAACATTAGTCCCCTTAGTACCACCTTGTGGTCAGTTATAGTGATTGCAAGCAGTGACTGTGAGCTGACAGAGGTAGTGAGAGTTACCACGCAGTGCTCATTAAATAGCTGACTAAGTATTCCTTTATACTCAAAAGTTTGTCCTTGTGTAGAACAATGGAGCTGAATTTGCCGTATTCTGTATAAGTAAAGTGAGCTCTCTTTCAACCCCTCCTTCACCTTTTTCGACTTTTCTCTCTCTTTCACTCAGGAATCTCCCCTACTGTTAAGAAGACAGAGATGGATAGTCCATCTCCTCAGGAGAGCTCACCACGCCTCGGCTTCACACAGCACCACAGACCTGTCATTGCCGTGCACAGCGGTGAGGGGACAGCACACACATACACATGCATGTAACATTTGTGTGTCATTAGCCAGAGGCATTTCCAGCATTGTAGGACATCCGGGGCTTAGCAATTTTATTTTCACACTAGCAACCACTTCTCTGTAGTCCAAAGCTGGTGAGAGGGTATTCTTTGAGTTTTGCTCTTGCTGGGCCTGTTTGTACAGTTCCTAAATCTTCCACTCTAGTACTATCCTCGACTAACTCATCCTCTCTCCTCCCTGAATCATCTGTGATGCAGAAGAACAGATACAGCACATAACACATTGCAAATCAGCTTCAAACAACTAATTCATCAAGTGCTACATATTTGAAATTGTGGACAAATACCATTGAAGAAAATGTATTGGGAAGAGCAGATCAGTGGGATTGCCCTAAGATCTATCATGATTCTTGAATTTTCATGTACATTACCATAAATTCATCACAAAAGAGTTATATTATAGTGAGTAAAGTGAAGTAAAACTAATTTTTTAATATAAATAATTAATATTTTTTGACATAAATAGTCAAAATGATGTATACGATCCTAAATTAAAGCAATACATGAATTACTTTAGTCTAAGTTCATTGACACACCATGTCATCGAACTGTATATAATTCTCCATGTTCATCATGTTCAAAATCCTTTCATTAGGATCATTGGGATAAACAATGTTTCACTTTTAACTTTCTCTAAAGTAAAGTGACTTATTAATTGTTACCAGTTTCCATGCCTGATTCTGGCACAGCTGCTGCTCCTCAGTCTGTAGCTCATCTTTGCTACACTCTACAAAACCATTTAATCAAATCAAAGTGTATATTTACTACAAACTAATATCACAAAACAAGTCACACATACATTTTATGCTAATGCTTATTGGTTATCCTTAGAGAAAACAACACCTGATAAACAAGAAAAGTATACTCCGAACGGGACTCAAACCGACGTCTCCGGCGTGAGAGGCGGATGCCCTAACGAGGCGGCTAGAGGCTACAACATGTAATGACAGTCGGTAGTGGACCTCTTGAGGTTTAGCCTACTGTGGGTGAAAGCCAGCTAGATGATGATCTTCAGACTTTAAGGACAAAAACAAATGTGAATTCTTACCCACTGACTTATTTCGGAAAAATCCCCAAAGCCTCATTTGCTTAATTTTTGCTGTCTTTCCTGCTAACTGCTGTTAACTCGCCATTAAGTAACGTTAGTTGATGTCAACGACTGTGCAAGCTCCTCCCCTACCTGCTGCATATTCAACAGAGAGGAAGAAACGGAGTGGCCCATAGGCTACCGACAGCAAAGGAACTTATTCTATAGGCTAGATTATGCCTTTGTCTATTTTTACAGGCTGTATGCAGTATGTGCAAAGCCAAAGCACAATGAAATAAGGCAGCTTATGATTTCGGGGGTTTACATAAGCTATTGTCCGGTTTCATATTTGTCAGTCAACTTTTCAAAATACATTCGGGGCTACACTCAAATCATTCGGGGCTGAAGTCCCGGCAAAATCGACTGCCGCCGCCTCTGTCATTAGCGACTCAAAACTGCAGACTCACAAAATACTAGTCACCATTTTTAGGGAAGCAAATGGATAGTTGACATAAAATACTTTTGGTATGGAGCATAAGTTTAGGCGTCCTGCAGTGTGACATGCTGTACTCCATTTGAAACCTTTTAAACAGCATTTTTGTTTATTCTTTTTATTATTTTTTTTTAATAATTATTAATTAAATTACTATGCATTCAGCTTTTAGGACCATCCATCCATCCATCCATCGTCAACCGCTTATCCTGTGTACAGGCTGGAGCCTATCCCAGCTAACATTGGGCGAAAGGCGGGGGACACCCTGGACAGGTCGCCAGTCCATCGCAGGGCAGCTTTTAGGACCTCCATACTAATTTAAAGATTATATTAAATATTTCTACGTTTAAAAATGAATATTTCAAACTGAAGAACCATTTAAAAAGTGAAGTCAAAAGGTGATATAAAATTGTGACCAATCAAAACATAAACGTACACTTTCCCTTATGTAGTCTTATAATTTTGAACCTAATATCTTGATGTTGATAAACAAAAACGTATGTACATGTTTTGCATCAGTTTGCCAATTATATCATTTGAATTATATTTATGCCATTAGTTTTACTAAATTAAATTTGAATAAATAATTTCATTCCCAAAACAATCCCCCATCTGTCATTGGGCAGAAAACAAAAAGTTCCACCTCAGATTCACACCATTGGTTGAGCCACTGTCAGGCTAATGGAGATACTCAGACAAAGAAAGCAATATTTTGAAAGATCCACAGTGTTTACACTTTTGGTGGAAATTAACCTACAAATGGCTTACTCATAGTTTTCTCTGCATAAAATGACACACATCTTCTGTAAATGTATCACTACCATCTCCCCTAAGTTCATCCACAACCTGTTCATGTTAACGTTTGGTCCCTGTGAGTTTGAAAGCAGTTAGAATTCCTCTAGTGAATTGCATTGAAGTACACACTTTATATTGGGCTGAGAACAGAGTCGAACCGACAGCATTACTGTCCCTGTCAGGTCATTGCTTATGGGAGACTGAGGAGTGATCGGTCATCTCACAGCCAGTTGAGTTATGATAAAGCAATTAGCCTGGCTGTTCTGATGAATATGTGGAGCATGACAGCCATATGCTGCCTGCACAGAAACAACCTCTGCTGGGCCTTGCCCAATGTGTTACAGCATACAAAGTACTCTTTAGAGAGTTATGATTGTTAAATTTGACAGGATGTGACATCTGAACAAAGCTTGTTAATTAAGATGTGCGTTATGTGTTGTATTGTTAAACATTCCTGCTGAAAAGACTGGCATATGTTGTGTCTGGATGCTGGTGTGCTGGTGTATCCAAGAGGGCTTTTAACTAGCTTAAATAGCATAACTTCTTTGGTCACCCAATATTAACCATGCTGGTTGACCAGAAGGTTAAACCAGTACTGACTGCAAAACCATCCTTGAACAGCATTGAAATTAATGCTGGTCTAAACTGGTCCCTTTTCACAGGGATGTCACTAAAAAGGGTGGATGTTTTTCTATTTTTGGATGTGTTTAATAAAATAATTTGTATTTTAAGTCGTGAACTAAAGGGACATTTCAATATTCTGCTATTGTTTACTCACTTTCATGTCATTCCAAACCTGTATGGCTTTTCATTTTCCGTCGAACACAAAATATGTTTTTAAGAATGTTCTCAATGCTCTTTTTCCATACAACAAAATGATGCAGTGAGCACAGGCTGTAAAGCTCCAAAAGGACTAAAAGCACCATCAAATTAGCCCATATGACTTGTGCGCTATATTCCAAGTCTTCAGAAGACATACAATAACTTTGTGTGATTAACAGACCAAATTTAAAGGGATAGTTCACCCAAAAATAAAAATTATGTCGTTATTACTCACCTTCATGTCATTCCAAACAAAGATGGAATGAAATGGAATGTGACTGAGGTTAACTTTCTGTCTAACATCACTTTTGTCTTCCATGGAAGAAAAGAAAGTAAAAAACAACATGAGGGTGAGTAAACGATGACCGAATTTTCCTTTTTGGGTGAACTGCCCCTTTAAATCATTATTTACTGATAGTCTTCCCCTCTTTTACAGCTCTTAAATCTCATTTGCGCATTCACATATCTAAATTTAGGACTTGTTGCATCGTGTTTGAGGTCAGTAGCACCCAGCATCATATAACCAAACGTGACAAGCCGAATTTGAACACAAGTGAGATTTGAGAGCTATGACGGATGGTAAGAATTTTAGTGAATAATTCCTTAATGGTAGAATGTCTTTTGTCTCGCTCAGGTATCTCTCGGAGTCCACATCCCTCCTCGTCTCTGCATTTCGGTGGCCCCTTACTCCCCCAGACTGCCTCTACTTACTTCCCACACACGGCCATCCGGTACCCCCCGCACCTCAGCTCTCAAGATCCGCTCAAGGACCTGGTTTCTCTGGCCTGTGACCCTTCCAATCAACAGCCCAGCCCGGTAAGATCACTCCTATATCACCCTGTTATATGACTTTCACCATTCATTCACACCAGTCAAATATAAAGCTATATGATGCATATAACCCAATCCTCAGCCTCACTTGATCAGCTTAACCAATAATTCAGCAGCCCTAATTCTGATGGGACTCAATATGGGACATGAGCCAAGCATAGCTCTGAGCCTGCCGTGTTCATTCATATTCATATCCAGCACTGGTTTTGTTAGCATGCAGAATTAAAAAAGAGTTTGAATCTGTATTTCAATTATTGTAAAATGACAAGGTGTGAATTAAGAGATTGACTCCTTTCTTTCTGCCCCACTGTGTGTGTTTGTGTGTACAAGAGAGAGAGCAAGACGGACAGAAAGATTGATGGATGAGTGACAGATTGCTATCATGTGCCCTACATGATCATAGCCTATGTAATCTGAGCCAAAGAAAGCTGATCGCTGCCTTGTAGGAACAGTCAGTCTATCTCGATCAGAGTTCCCCTCTCAGTTAAAGCTTCCTCAGTATATGTGTTACTCTCATCTCCAGATTTAATTCTCTGGGAGCCATGAGCCTAGTTTTTTTTTACAATGGATGTCTTAAGCAATTGAATAGGTGGAGGATGCTCTAACTGCAGGGATAATCTAAAAGTCAAAGAAGTGGAAGTGGAAGTGTATAGTCCTTCATACCTAAGAATTTTTTTTAAACACATTTAAAATAGATTTCCTGCCTTCTGGAGCCAAAAGATCTCATATTTACAGGTCATATTACTTAGTGTACAGAATACACACCCCATACAATATGCTCAAATTATAATTATTATTTCAATTGTTGAATGTGGATATTGATATAACAGTACTTTTACATACTTATATGACATTTTAATATAATATTAAATATGTTTTAATCCAAAAATATAAATATTTTCTAAAAAGAATGATCAAAATCATTCATTTTAAATCATTTTAGTTTAATGAATAAAATGTCTTAATTTTATGAAGGCATGTTTCTATTTAGTCCGATTTTTCTTTATATGCCCTTGCTTCAATTTAGAACACTTTATTAACTAATCAAAATAACTAAATTTGCCCTGAAGTGAGGATAAAAATATTAATTAATATTGCCTGTCAGTGATTGATTTTATTTCACCTTTAGAGGCCAAAGTGGAACTAAAAAAAGATTGGCAACTATTGGCACCGATTAATTGGTGAAACCGACATATCAGTCTACCTCTAATTGATAACACATTTTACTGTCAAATTGATCAATGTTTTACATGCAGTCTGTTGACGACAGTGCATAATTAAATACTCATCTAAATGCAGACCCCAGATGTGTGGGTGGTTTTTGAAAATTTGTAAATAGTGTACCATTGCTCATCTGTTCAACCTTGTTTCTAGCTATAAGCAAAGTGATTGTATCAAAGCCTTAAGGTTTCCCCAGCCATAGGGGGAAAAAGCAAGATGCAGAGCATTAAATAGAACAAAACACAGGTAACCTGCCAAAACATCTAAAAAACGTGACACTCCTGTGTGAGGTTCTGCAAATAACGGTGAGATGCGCTGTTACGTACAAAAGATGACCATCTAGCTAAACACTTAAAACAAACAGTGCAGACAGACACAAAAAGGTGTTCATTGTGAACAGCCCCTACACATGCTTTGCCTATGGGCAGTTGTCCTATAACTCATATCATTAGATGGGTAAGCAGTTCTGACTGTGAATCAAGAAATATCCCTGGCCGAATCACGTCATATTGATAATGACAGGAGCTAACACAAGTATGAATGACCTCTTTAGGGCTTCCCGTTAGAGATCATATGCTATTACTACATTGGTCAGAAAGAGAAACAGGAAATACAGCCCAGAGGGAGAAGATCTCTGTGTCTTGGGGTGATGCTGATGTTGGCACCGAAATGGGGGAAGAGATAGAAATAGGGAAATCGTGAATGTGTGAGAGAAGAGAAGAGAGAGAGACGTATTTATGAATCTTGCCCTGTGGCAGCCAGGCTCCGTTGATTTCTGCAGACTCATTGAAATTCCCCCTACTGCAGTCTGACCATAGCCAAACAGTCACAAAGAACAGCTGCACAGACCCACAATGCTGCTGACTCACTCAGCAGCTATTGTTGTGCAGGGCAGTGAGTGTGCAGTTTTAACAGGAGAGAATGCAACTTGGAGCCAAACCCTCTGAGAGAGAAATGGAGCATGATGAAAGGTTGTGTGAATTCACGGCCAAAGAACGAACAAGCAATGCATAATGGGATATTCGCTAAAATCTCTGATGGAGAAAGGAAGAAAGAAAGAAAGATATGTTTAAAACGATGTACTCACGTTCATGTAACACCTGTAATAACATCATATAAACACAATTGGTGCTTCAGAGCAGGTGGGGGCAGCAGAGAGGCCAATGCTCTCATAATGAATGTTTAGGAAGACAAGTAAGAGCCAGTGAAAGTAGACATGTAATTGCTTTTGCTTTATTCCATTATCTGGCGTCTGACAATAGTGTTGTCCAATGCTCAGAAAATGACTTATAAAAAAGCTAAATCATATTTTATTACAGGTGTATAATTATCAACAGAAAGAATTCAGGTTGTCTCTGCCAACATTTTATAAACCTTGGCACATTTATGCATTTTATTTGCTTAAAGGGTTAGTTCACCCAAAGAATACTCTCATGATTTACTTACCTTTAAGTTATCCCAGATTTGTATGACTTTCTTTCTTTAGCAGATCCAAAGTGAAGATTTTTCTAAGCACATTTTAGCTTTTTTTGTCATACAGTGGAAGTATACAGGTACCATCAGTCTGCTGGCTGTTTGAGAGTCCAAAAGGCATATTTAGGCAGCATAAAAGGAATCCACACGACTCCAGTTGATCAATAAAATTCTTCTGAAGCAAATCGATAGGATTGTGTTAATAATAAATCGAAAATTAAAACTTTATTAACTTTTTTAAATTGCTTTCTGCCAGCAGTTGAAGCATTAGTGACATAAGCGCAATGGCGTGTTTATGTGAGAAGTCGGAAGCGTGTGCTTTGTATATAACAGAGGAACGAACGTCACTAACAGCAACCGGAAGCAACAATTTAAAATTAAGAACGTTTTAATTATTGGTTTGTTTCTTACACAACCTATCCGTGTGGATTACTTTTATGCTGCCTAAATATGACTTTTGGACCGCCAAATATCCAGCAACCTAATGGCATCTGTTTGCTTGTATTATATGGACAAAAAGAGTTGAAATGTACTTATAAAAATCTTCACTTCGGTTCTCCTGAAGAAGGAAAGTCATACACATCTGGGATAGCGTAAAGGTAAGTAAATCATGAAAGGATTTTACATTTTGGGAGAACTACCCCTTTAAAAGTGAATGTTAATCATTAACTGTGTACATAAAGGATCTCTGGGTGTTACATGCGACGCAATACAACCTCATACTAGTTGAGTTTGAACATTTTTGCACAAGTTTCCAAGTTAAAAGTCGATGTGTATGGCACATTTCCAAGTAAGAAGTTTCGAATTCCAACTTTCCTAGTTAAATGGGAAGTAGCAATAGTTCACTTAAGACAAGTTTGCAACCCATTTTACCTCCGTAATGTGATTAAGTGAAATAGTATATTACATCCATCGGGAATTGATTGTATTATTAAAAGTTGTCTCTACATGACAAAAGAGAGCTTTTTTAGAGGCAGAGCAAGTTATTACCATACATTGTGATGAAAGACTATTACAAAATGTAATTCTTTGGAATAATGATAAATCATTTAGAATAAGACCAGGAACATGTATTAAAAAAGTTAATAATTCTCAATTTTGAAAAGTAAAATGTTTAATTTCATGTTGACTTCTGTAAAACTGTTGCAATCTGCTGTGATGTCAGTCATGATTCAGCTCTAATTCTAAATGTAGAGATCAGAGATAAGGGGGAAGCTTCATATGATAATGCAATTTTATTCAAGAGGTAGAGAGAGACACTTACACACAGAGACAGTAAATGCATGTATTATGATGTTAGCTGTGTAGAGGCAGTGAGGTGTCCCTGCCCACCATGGCTGATTGTTGCCCTCTCTTCCTCTGCAGCTGAATGGCAGTGGTCAGGTGAAGGTATCCAGTCACTACATCTCCTCTCAGATGCTGGCCCCCCCGCCTCCCCCTGGCCTGCCCCGACTGACGCTACCCCCCGAGTCCAAACCCAGCACCACTTCTGCAGATGCAGGCGCCAGCTCACCCACCTCCCCCAGTAAGTGGGACACTTGTAACGCCCATCCGTTCGCTCGCCCTCTCTGTCCCACCTCTGACAGGGCCACAACTAGGACACCATATCTTTAGCCCCCCACACAAACACACACACACTTTACAGTTAAACCTCATGGTCATATACAATATACTTTTTAAATTATTAAAAGACTAATTAGAACTAGAAACCAATAGCAGGGCTGTCTTAAAAAGTGGTATGTTAAATTGAATAACATAACTTCATAGATGCATCAATGCTTTGCAACCTTTACACCAGTGATCTGATAATCTAATAAGCAAAGAAAAAATGGCTGGCTCAGAGTACGTGGCCTGGCTCATGTCACAAACCACTGAAACAGTAACAAAGACAAACAACACTTAATCTTTTTGGTGTGGTCATCACTACCTTAATAGAGTATTGGCTGCTTTTAATTGGATTGCATGATTTACATGGATTACATCATTAACATAACTTTATCATCTGTTGTTTATACTTTAATGCAAAACCTATATATACAAAAATAATGCAATAAACCATGAGAGACTGTGCTTTACAGTGATTTTACAGCAGTTAAGGGGTGTGCCTAAAGCTAGACGGAGTTACGAAAACCCCATTAACTGTGGTAAAATCACTTTACGTCACTTTTGTATACATTTTGGCGAATATGTTGATTTTAGTGTGAGAGAAACACAGCTAGTGTCTTTGCATCAGAAAAGCCTGTAAACACAGATACTTTATAGAGGACAAGTCGATCAGCTTTAATGGGCCAAAGCTCACTGCCCTGTCCATTAATCATTCTAATTTAATTAAGAAATGCAGAGAACAGCTCAATATGGTCACCGACCACTGTACTGCAGATTTCCTCCATGATCAATCGCCTCTGTACACCATCTCACATGGTCAATGCTCACTATGATTATTCGGCTAGAATCAGTCCCATAATCATGTCAGCCATTAGACCAGTTTGATAAAGATGGATGAATAGATTGTTACTAAGCAAAACACATTTTTAATGTGTATATTCCTTATTTGTTGGGGGGGATTTCCCAATAAACAAAGTCTTACATGAGATAGCACATCAGCCTTTGTAATTGCTCATATAATGTTTACAATAGAGCGTAACAGTGACCACCTACTTTTTCAGCAGTCTTGGATCTGAAAGTATTTTTCCTATTCATTTTCTCCATAGGGAGTTCAAAAATGCATTTAATTTATTTGAAGAGTTCTAATTTCGCAACATTATACAATGTACACTGTGATGTAAAAAACAAAAAAACAACAACGTGTACGAGAAGCATTTGCATTTTAATCTGTACTAAAAGGACTACGACAGATTTTTATTTGTAAATTTTACAAATAATGTAACACTGTGATTGTTCAGAAAGAGACTTGTTTGCAGGTTTTTCAGCTTTGCACTTTAAGACAGAGACAGACTATTTGACTTAATTTTCATTTTAAAATATTTATTTATACATTTGTTAAAAAAAAATATTTATATAAATATTAATATTATATATTATTAAAAACTTTTTGGTGTAATTTTTTAAATGTTCGTGTTCTTTTCAAAGTTCTTTGTTATCTGTTAATTTAAAAGGCTAGTTTGGTATTGAAAAAGTTGTTAAACTTGTTATTAGAGAACAACAATAAAATGTGTTAATCTTTCAACCCGTCTTTGTAATGTAATTTAATACCATGATAATACCGTATACATTGATTAAAGCTTCAGCAATTATCTTGATGTAAAAATGTTGTACCGTCACATGCCTAGTGGACAATTACTGTTGTGAACGTTTTTGCAGCCATTTAAATTTCTATGGTAACAGCGACTTCTCTGATTGGTGGATCTCTCCTATGGATTATGGATACTGTAGTTCTTTACCTGTAATTTGGCAATACATTTCTTTTATTATTTAATTACATTGAAATCACACTTGCTTTGGGATTTATTAGATGCATACATCATCCCTGATCAACCTCGGAAGTCTTGGTTGGTGTGTCTTGAAAGGTTTATACATTATCACTAAAAATCTATTTCACAGTAAAGTAAATGAATAAGATGTATACTTCCTTAACCCAACTGTTGCACTCTATTTAGTCTACAGCATACATTCACTAACAAGAGGCTGGATTTACATAACCAGACAGAGCCCAGACCACATGCGCCTCCACCAGACAGTATATTTATTTCCACAATCTGACAGTAACAATCACAGAAACTGTGCCCCATATGCTGCATCAGTACAACATCTGTGTGTAACACAGGGACGCCATACATAGTCTCAAACATGGTTGACGAGCTGATTTTGAACACCCCATCTCTAAGGTTTCTTAATATAATGCACTTCACATAGTCTATAAAAAAGGACTCTGCAGTTTACTGCGGATTCTGATTGGCTCGAGAAATTCTGCTCTACTTCCTTGGCCGTTGAAACAGCGCTGACATATAGAAATGAATTAGAACTAATGGCCAGTGTCCAGACATAAACAATATTTTATTATTTATCTCTCTCCCTCTCTCAGCATACTCTGCTCCCGGGACGCCACCTGCCAACCGCTCCTTCGTAGGAATTGGATCTCGAGACCCTGCCAGTCTTTACCAGGCACAGGTATAACGACACAATCCTCTATACACAGAAAAACAAATTTCATCCACACCTCAATTTCAAATGTAATGCTTACTATAGACTTATGGAATAACTGCATTTTAACTACTGGGAAGTTTTACTTGTCCATGATAACATTATGAAACCCAAGCATTTTCAAAATTCAGTCTTGATTTCAAGCAGTACTTGAATATTTCCCTTGATCTCTGTGCCCTGAGGAAATAGTCCACCTGGTCTGCTGGTCTGGACTCTCTGAGAGACCAAATCCTTCTGTGTTCAATAATAGATCAGAGTTGAGCAGATACTGTATTTATACTGCTGGACCCTCAGCAGTAGTCTTCCACATGAAATATAGAGCAAATAAATGTAGATACTAACATTTTAACCATATGTAGAACATGCATAAATCTGTGTCTAAAGCCAAGGGCCTCAAATTACTGGGGGGTCACTAGCCAAATGATGTTCTCCATTGGGAGCCAGTACCATATCTGTAAATCTTTTTGATTGATGCAAGAACACAGGCTTGTTTGTTGTCATCACCTAGGCTACCTTAGTCTGTTAGGCCTGTAATAGCTGTGTGGAATAGAAATATAGGCTACTATTTAACAATCCTTTAAGAAAATGATGGGAGAACATTAAAAGCCAAACCAAAATTCAGAGAGTGAAAATTGATTTGCGGCCAGATTCAAGGCTAAACTATTAACACTTGAAACCATCTTAAAGCTTGAAGCACTCATTGATGTGAAGAATTACACACTATAAAATCCTATTAATGTAGCCTTAACTTCATATTTATAAGCTACCGGCAGTCCAACACAGTTAAACTTTTGCATGCTCAGCAAAGTCCCAAACCTAATTTATCATAATTTAACAAGGTACGAAATAGCATTAGAAGCTTTTGTGATTCTTTGTGAATCCTATAGGAAATCAGTCCCCAAATATTAATACTTGAAAGCTCTTCCTAACTTAAGTAATGACTGCAGTTGCATTTGATTTGGCTGGGGAATGCAGCAAAGACACAATCTAAAGAGTGTGAGGTGCTTCTTGGTTGAGCCTGAACTGCAGGGCTCAAGAGTCCGAGCACACTGCTGCATTGCAGTGCTTTCATCTCCATAAAGAAAGTGTAAAAAAAAGTGTAACTGCACTTCTCTGTGGCATGCAATAAGAGAGAGAGAGAGAGAGAGAGAGAGAGAGAGAGAGAGAGACAAAGAGAGATCACTGAGCAACGAGTACTTGTGTGTATTAGTGTTGATATTTGAAGAAGTTTCCAAAAATACCACTCTGCAAATGTGGCTGTTAACTTTATAAGGAACTACAACATTGAAAGTCGAAGGGTAAGAATAACAGTCTGACCCTCGATTATGTAATTGACGCAAGCGATTCAAATAAATTAACAGACACAGTCTATCATCTAATACAGAAACATCTGTTGTGACTCACAAGCCATCTAATGACTTCTCCCTCGCTGAAAGATTTAACATCAGAAGTTTATCTAGGATGCATTTAGAAGAATTCAATGAAGTAACACATATGTGAAATGTTTCTCACATTAAGCGAACAAAACTAATATACCGGTATTAGGTACAGAAGCGTCATTGTTCATCTTTGCATTTTTGTGACTGGTGCCGTTTTACAGAGCGATGAAGACTAGCTTTTATAAATATGTTTGTCTTTAATATGCATGGGTAGAACAGTGTATATATGTATACCTGTGAGTGTGGAGTCATTTTCCATGGAACTGCAAATATGAAAACATTCAGCTCAACAACCAACAAATAGACAGAAAGTGCCGTTAACGTTCTTTTGTTACTGTTGTTATATTGATGTTTCATTCCAGTCGTACACTAAAGACAATCAAAACTTTTCTGGATCTCGACTAGACGGTTGTCTGTGTCCCTGTGAGAGTATCATGAGCAGAGCTCCTGTGAGGAGAGAGACAAGTGAGAGAGAGGGGAAAAGAATAATTGAACTGAATAAAGGGGGGGAGAACAAGTCCTGTTCACTTGCTCCGAGATGGTCACGTCCAAGGCTGTCTGGTTGCTAGGGGAACCAGACATGATGTAATTATCAGATGAACCTCGGCTTGAGGGAGTGGAAATAGAAGAGTCCAATACAGACCAATCAAACTGATGTCTGTTCTGGTTTTCCCAAGACTGGATTGTGAATCATCGATTCCCCAGACTTTTTTGGGTAATATGGTCTTGTATGCATTTTAGTCTCTCTTTTCTTCTCTCTATCTCTTTTCTTTCTCTCCATCTTCTGTTTGGTTGTTATGTTTTTGTTTGTTAATTAGTTCAGTCATCTTTCTTTCTTTCAGTCTTTGTTTCTTTTAAAAAAAAATATATATTTTTTTCTTTCAGTCTTTTTCTTTGTTCATTAGTTTGTTCATCTTTTTTCTTTCAGCATTTGTTTCTTTTGTTTGTTTGTTCGTCATTTCATTTTTTGTTTGTTCAATAATTTTTTTTCTTTCTTTCAGACTTTGTTTCTGTTGTTTGTTTTTTGTTTCTTTGGTTACTTCATTCATTTCTGTCTTTTATATTCAATCTTTGTTTCTTTTGTTTGTTTGTTTTGTTCATTCCTTCATTATTTTTTTCTTTCTTTCCTCTTCCTATTACTCTCTTTTCTCTCATTTGTTCTTTCTTTCATTCTTTCTTTCTTTCTTCCTATTTCTCTCTTGCTCTGTCTTTGAATTAAATTTAACAGACTTCTGTTGTTTTCTTTTCTCTGGTACCCTACTAACAGTCTTTGTTTATGGACGCTCGCATTTCAGCCTCACCTCCAAGCTCCACCGAAGCCTTGTAATTAAAGAGAGCGACTGTCATTTGTTAGGCCCTTGTGGTCTAATATGTCTGCCCTCGTTTCAGTTTATATTTTCATAACCTAAACCACCTGTCACCAAGACAAAGACTTCAGCTTTTATAGGCAACTAAATATTTAGTTTGGAGTGAACGCCTAACCAGTGGTAATCTCGTCAAGGAAATCACTGATGAAAACCTTAGTTGGCAAAGTTTTTTGATTCGTTAACGATAATGATGCTAATTAAACGATTTTAATAAAGCATATTGTTGATGAAAAACATCTGTTTATAGAAAAAGACATTAGATATGGATTAATTTAATCCAATAATCCAGTATGCCTTGGAATTCCCAGCTTTAGTAGCATGAGGCGAACGGGCTGAACACCAGCAAAATGAACCAGTTTAAAATTGGTTCATTTCCTCACTAAAATACATCCTATTTATATATTAGATTAATCACTATATCCACAACATATACAGTATGTAATTTCACAATTTACATCTGCACAGAAAATGGACCAAAGAAACGTGAATTTGAACTAAATTAAAACATAGCATGTTGTACTTTTATATTTCGACAGTAAGATATGCACCTCAGCTAAGGAATAGGCGACGGACTATCAGTAATTATTAAGGGTTAAAAGTAATTGTGTCTTGAATTTGGCTTTTTCAAATTTAAGTCTAGGAAAACCCTTGAAAATAGCCATTTTTACCAAGTGGTGCTTAAAACGTTTTTGAATTATAGAAAATCATAATATACGTTGCTTAAATCATTTAATAAATATATTTTATAGATACTGCTGTGACGGATTTATCAAGTATGAATCCTTGCAACTATCAGTTTTAATTAAAAATTACTCTCCAGGGTGCAGAAATGATTTTAGATGTAAAACGTTCTGAGATTGGACTGTAGATCAAGGGCGGATTCAGATTTGTGAGCAATCTAGCGCCCCCTTGTGTAAAGAAAGCTTTGTGTCTCACAAAATAGGTTATTTCTGACAACATTTGGGTCAATATTAAAATATGTTGACAAACATGTCCCTTGACTTTTGTAGTCATGAAAAATCTTTCAAATAGCACAACATTTTTTTAAAAAGATATAATTCTATAACCTAACCTTTAATGATATGAAATGGCTTGACTCTGTTTTGCTAATTTTTTAGAAAATATATTTGAAATTGTCAATTGCCTGAAAATAATCCTTGTCCCCTTCATCTGGTACACCACTTCTATGACATTTAAAGTTGTTTATGTGTTTATTTTGAACTTTTAACATTTTTAATACAAGCATTAGTGCAAGATCGAAGAAGTGTACAGAAATGCTAAACAAAATTATTATTAATAATTTAAAATGAACGTTTGTCCCTTGATTTCATGGCATTAGGGTTATCAATGTTAAAATCTTTGTAATGTTTTAAAAAAAAAAATTAAATACAAAAAGTTGTGGAAAATTATTTTTAAGGTCAAAGTTCAGATGCTTCTTAAATATCATATAGTGATTTTCCCCAGCATGTTAAAAAGTTATTAATTCACATTTTAACTAATATTTTCACACAAACATACTCATTAGTGTTAACAAAATTAAATAATGAAAGAAAGAACAAGTCTTTAAGTCTTTTATTCATAATGTTGTCCTTTATGAGTAAAAATAATGTCAACATGCAGTGTTGGGTAACATTACTTTTAAAAGTTACTCGTTAGACTATTGCGTTACTCCTTAAAAAAGTAACTTAATTAAAAAAAAATTTTTTTATGGAAACTAAAGCTTTACTTTTGCATTACATTTTCTCACGGTCACTTTCTCTTCTGCTATGCTATGCATTCCATACAAATAAGCCATGCATTACAGGTCATAATAGCTACTGTACAACACTTATGTCAAAACAACATACTGAACAAACAGATATTTAGAAAGAAGGTCTTAACGTCATATTTTTAATAAAGAATCAGTAAAATGAATATGTATTATTTGTTTTTCCATCAACATGGCAGTCAATATGAATAATGAAGTGTAACCACTGTCTTTCCTAAAGCAGCAAAGTCCAACACTTGGACCTGCATCATATATGTCATCATGTGCTTTGCCCAGCGAAAATGTCAAAGTCAACTTAAGATGTTTTTCAAAAGTCAGGATAAAATTCAGTGAGGAATGCCAGTCAAAAATGTTCAAGGAATAAGTCTGAATTTCTCTCTGAAAGATGAAGTCATCTCAGTGCACGCTTGTTTTGAGTTTGATCCACGGTGAGTACAGACGCCACAACTTCAAAAGCGCCTTTTGATACAACTTGAATGTCATAGTTGTTAATGCAACCAAAATGTCACAAAAACGGTTTGTTTCATTAATCAAAGTATTTTTCTGTTATAAAACATAAATGTAGAAAATGTTTAGAAACTTAAGACGTTTTCTCTGCATACGATATAAAACGTTGCTCAGAGCCACTGATCCAGAGTCAGCTTTTCTCATCCCATTCTCCCAGTTACACCGTGTCCTAACTACACGCGACGCGACGCCGCGGCACGCGATAAAAGGTATCTTTTCCATGTTAATCAGAGTTTTTGTCCTAACCAGACGCGACGGCGACACGCCAAGTTTCTAATTTAGAAACGGTTCCTATTTCTGCGACGTCGCGGCTGACAGATCCGCCCACACAGAGATCTCATTGGATGGAAGTTCTGCGTGTCATGAATATTTAATCATCAAACATGGACGACGAGGAACTGATTGTCGAAGTTCAAAGGCATTCAATTCTCTACGATAAATCCCACAAATTCCACAAAGACATCAGGAAAAAGGATTCCGTCTGGAAAAGTATAGCTGAAGCATTGAATACACATGGTAAGTTAAGTTTAGACTTTCATCTACAGCGAATGAATGAAGCATTTAGCTATAGTAGGCTACTAATGAAGCATCAACCTGTATAAAACAAATTCCGCTTTATTTTCAATGTAAAGTAGAGTGAATAGGCATGACGATTTGTGTCCCTGTATCCAGGGGTGTCATTCCAGACAATCTACTGAAATACAGGCAGGGTGGGGAGTCGCAATGACAATGACAGTAGTCCGAGCTGTGCACACCATTTCCAATGCGAGTGCGGGCCAGCAGTGCGCTTTCACAGAGAGACTCCGCCCACACGCTGTTCTGAATGGCTGTGATTTTTGATTTTCGTGTGGCGTCTCACAGTCGCATCGCGTCTAGTGTGGACAGACACACTTGCTGTCGCTGGAATTTTATCGCGTCGCGTGTAGTTAGGACACGGTGTTACAGGGAGCTCTTACACGGAGCAGTTTGGCTGCATAAGTCAGGTAATTGAGCGAGTATTTCACCCTGTGTATCATGCCGTAGCTAGTGGAAGACTAGTCTTATAATCCCTCTGCCTAAATGCATTTACTGATTTTATTTAATGCAGTGAGTATTAACACGTGAATCAACCGCATTTCACTCAACCATATGTTGACCTCATATTACTCCAGTACACGAAATGTGCATGCGTGTTATCGAGTTGATTGACAGGCAATATC
Organism: Xyrauchen texanus; assembly: GCF_025860055.1. Taxonomy (NCBI): domain Eukaryota; kingdom Metazoa; phylum Chordata; class Actinopteri; order Cypriniformes; family Catostomidae; genus Xyrauchen; species Xyrauchen texanus. The sequence continues at coordinate 28,168,076 of NC_068302.1, read as the reverse complement.
TGTATCTAAAAGGTGATAGGCTCTTTTACCTGCAAGGCGGGTCTTCCTTTCTACAACCATTGACCGTTGGTTGGGCATTCTAATTTCTCCCATTCATTAAATAGAAGTGATTTGTTTCTCTCTGCTAAATAGTCTCTGGGCTCACACATGGTAGAATAACAATGCCAATCATGCACTATGTCATCTCCATGAAGTTTGCACACTTTTACTCCTGATTTTTTGCAGTCAAGGAGTAGGGGTGTATAAAAGCAGCACATTACTTTATTTAAAAAGTAACTCAGATATTATGGTCTAAAATAAAAATATTGTGTTAATTTACTCGATACTTGAAAAAAGTAATTTGATTATGTAACATTCGTTACTTTTATCAAATTACCCCCAACATGTTTACCCTCAGTTTATAGGCAAAAGCTTAACTGAATGAAAAATGTCAATATTTTGTAAGTTGGAAAGTCAAATTTTTTTGAGAATGACCCATTTGCAATTTCAGTCAGTTCCTCACATAAATCTGTTGTGTGGCATTAGAAAACATGTAACATAACACATGCGTCATATGGACTACTGTTTACGGACCCAGTTATTCACTTTTGTTGGAAAGCAAAGTGCGTTTTAAGGGAGCACAATACAATTGCACATCAATTTTGTCATGAATGAATCAAGAATTGTTACTAAGAATTTGTAGTTAAAGATGCTCATTGAGATATGTTTTACTTGGTGGTTTATAAAAATAAATTAACAGAATAAATAAAATATTTTTATTTAATATTAACATTTGTTTCAATGACATCTGGAGCATAGTCCTTGAAAACAAATAAAAATGTGCTTGAAAAGTCCTTGAATTTAACTTTGAAGCATCTGTACGAACCCTGAATGTCATTGCTGTTAGATTTAATATTTATTTCATTCATGTCATTTTTTATGAACTTTTTAAAAATGTCTCTTCTTGATAGTAATAAAGAATGGAATGCATTTTCTTCCTCTTTGTACATTTATTAGTGGTGCTTGCCAAAGGCAAAGCATCACTATTGTTCTCTTGCATACTTATTTTTCTTCTTCTTCTTATTATTATTCCACACAAAGTTTGGCGCACTACTCCTCCCGCAGCTTTTGTCACAGACCAGTGAGGTGTCAAATCGTGCGGCTCATTCAGGAGAGGTGTGCTATTTTTCACGTTTTCACACACACACACAGACAAAAAGGGCCTGACAGCCCTGCGCCTCTCCCTCTCTCTCTTCGTCAGAGGATTTATATTATCAAGCAGCCAATAAGTAATGACCTAAATTCTTCATAGCGAAGTGCTACAGCATGCTAAAAACATGCTAGCATCATGCTAACACATGCTAGCATCGCCTAGCGATGTGCTAAAACATGCTAAAAACTTGCTAGCATCATGCTAACACATCCTAGCATCGCCTAGCGAAGTAATAAAACATGCTAAAAACATGCTGGCATCATGTTAACACACGTTAGCATCGCCTAACCTAATGTTAAAACATGCTAAAAGTGTGCTAAGATCATGCTAACACATGCTAGCATCGCCTAGCGAAGTGCAAAAACATGTTAAAAACATGCTAGCATCATGCTAACACATGCTAGCATCGCCTAGCGAAGTGCTAAAACATGCTAAAACGTGCTAGCATCATGCTAACACATGTTAGCATCGCCTAGGGAAGTGTTCTAACATGCTAAAAATGTGCTAGCATTATGCTAACACATGCTAGCATCGCCTAGCGAAGTGTTAAAACATGCTAAAAACATGCTACCATCGCCTAGCGAAGTGTTAAAAAATGCTAAAAACTTGTTATCATCATGATAACACATGCTAGCATCGCCTAGCGAAGTGCTAAAAAATGCTAAAAACTTGTTATCATCATGCTAACACATGCTAGCATCGCCTAGCGAAGTGCTAAAACATGCTAAAACGTGCTAGCATCATGCTAACACATGTTAGCATCGCCTAGGGAAGTGTTCTAACATGCTAAAAATGTGCTAGCATTATGCTAACACATGCTAGCATCGCCTAGCAAAGTGCTAAAACATGCTAAAAACATGCTAGCATCGCCTAGCGAAGTGTTAAAAAATGCTAAAAACTTGTTATCATCATGATAACACATGTTAGCATCGCCTAGCGAAGTGCTAAAAAATGCTAAAAACTTGTTATCATCATGCTAACACATGCAGCATCGCCTAGCGAAGTGCTCTAACATGCTAAAAATGTGTTAACATCATGTTAAATAATGCTAGCATTGCCTAGTGAAATGCTAAAACATGCTAAAAATGTGTTAGCAACATGCTAACACATGCTAGCATCACCTAGCGAAGTGCTAAAACATGCTAAAAACTTGCTAACATCATGTTAACACAAACATAACACCTACATGCAACCATCATGAATAACACATGCCAGCAACGTTTTATGACCATAATTTTAGTTCTTTTCAAGTTATATCATGCTATTTGACGAGTTTTGCCACTGCAAGCACCACTCACATTTTCTTCAGGAAATGTACATTCTAGTGTTAAAATTATTATTCTACTCAAATGCATATGACATAAAATAGAATTGACAAAAGTAATCCAAAATAATCGGATTAGATTACCCCAAAATGTAATTGTGACGAGGAGAAGGGTAGGGTCGGGCCAGGCCATGACTATGCACACCCAGCCCCCAATCGGGCTAATCAACCGAGGAGAGGGATAAATGCAGCCAGATGCAGCAGTTCGAGAGAGAGAGAGCCATACACAGCTGCCGTGTGTGTTTATCTTTATGCTTGTGTCTTTTTGTTTAAGTTTTCATTCAATATTACTTTGATAGTTCGTCCAGTTCCTCTATCCTCCTTGCCCATCTCTATACTGTTACTGTAATCTATGTGATTGTGTTACTGATTGCATTTTTTTCATGTAATTTGTAATCAGTACCTGATTACAATTCACAAGCAATCCACCCAGCACTGGGTACGCATTTGCGCTAGTCAATAAATGCATAACTTGCATTGTGAATATGCTGTTTTCGTAAAAAAACATTCACCACACAATAGCTAAAAATTGATAATGAATAACAGTCTCTATAACATGAAGAATTCAGAATAAAGTAGCTAATACTTCATTATATTCATTGAGCTGTTATATCAGCAGCTCATGTTTTCACAACTTGTATTTTTTATGTAGCCTACCTTTTATATGTTTAATATACACTCACCTAAAGGATTATTAGGAACACCATACTAATACTGTGTTTGACCCCCTTTCGCCTTCAGAACTGCCTTAATTCTACTTGGCATTGATTCAACAAGGTACTGAAAGCATTCTTTAGAAATGTTGGCCCATATTGATAGGATAGCATCTTGCAGTTGATGGAGATTTGTGGGATGCACATCCAGGGCACGAAGCTCCCGTTCCACCACATCCCAAAGATGCTCTATTGGGTTGAGATCTGGTGACTGTGGGGGCCGTTTTAGTACAGTGAACTCATTGTCATGTTCAAGAAACCAATTTGAAATGATTCGAGCTTTGTGACATGGTGCATTATCCTGCTGGAAGTAGCCATCAGAGGATGGGTACATGGTGGCCATAAAGGGATGGACATGGTCAGAAACAATGCTCAGGTAGGCTGTGGCATTTAAACGATGCCCAATTGGCACTAAGGGGCCTAAAGTGTGCCAAGAAAACATCCCCCACACCATTACACCATTTATCTTTTCATATCAAATAAATTACCTCAGAAATGACCAAAGAATGTCTGCTAAATATGCAACTAATTGTCTAAGTGTGTCATATCCTGAATGAAATTCAGCTTGATTTGTATTATATATGACCCACATGTCCCATTTAACACTGAGCTCTCTGTCTCACATTCGATTTGCACCAAGAAGGTCTATAATACCTGAACAATCTATTAGCCATCTCTTGCCCATTCAATTCAAAGGCAGTTGTTCGATTGGTGCAGGATCCCCTGGAATAATTAAAAAGATAAAAAATTAAAAAAATCTGCCATCTTTGCTTAAAGTTTCAGTTGGCAAAGAGGCCCTGCACACTTGTGATGGAAAGCAAAGCCCTGTTACCACATCTATTCATTCTTATGAGGTAAACAGGGAGAAATGTGCAAAAGATTAGGTATTTTAGACCTGTCAGAATTAACGCGTTAACGCATGCGATTAATTAAAAAAGTTGAATTAATTGAATTAATTAAAACGCGTTGGACATAAATGCATTTTGTCAAGAAGTATATATGGTGTCAAATTTGATGCTGAAATAAAATTTCAGCATTTTCAAATGCGAATTAATCGCAATTAACTACAAAAATATGCGATTAATCACGATTTTAAAATTGTGTCGCAATTAACCACAAAACATTATGCGATTAATCATGATTCAAAAAAATTTTGCGACTGACTGTACTACTATTTTTACAACTAAAAATATGAAGAACATCTGGGGGCCAGGGGTTGCTAAGGGAGTAATGACGCAGACTACCACCCCTGGAGTCACGAGTTCGGGAGTGACTCCAGCCAGGTCTCCTAAGCAACCAAATTGGCCCGGATATATTCTTCATATATATATATATATATATATATATATATATATATATATATATATATATATATACATACACTCACCTAAAGGATTATTAGGAACACCATACTAATACTGTGTTTGACCCCCTTTCGCCTTCAGAACTGCCTTAATTCTATGTGGCATTGATTCAACAAGGTGCTGAAAACATTCTTTAGAAATGTTGGCCCATATTGATAGGATAGCATCTTGCAGTTGATGGAGATTTGTGGGATGCACATCCAGGGCACGAAGCTCCCGTTCCACCACATCCCAAAGATGCTCTATTGGGTTGAGATCTGGTGACTGTGGGGGCCATTTTATTACAGTGAACTCATTGTCATGTTCAAGAAACCAATTTGAAATGATTCGAGCTTTGTGACATGGTGCATTATCCTGCTGGAAGTAGCCATCAGAGGATGGGTACATGGTGGCCATAAAGGGATGGACATGGTCAGAAACAATGCTCAGGTAGGCCGTGGCATTTAAACGATGCCCAATTGGCACTAAGGGGCCTAAAGTGTGCCAAGAAAACATCCCCACACCATTACACCACCACCACCAGCCTGAACAGTGGTAACAAGGCATGATGGATCCATGTTCTCATTCTGTTTACGCCAAATTCTGACTCTACCATCTGAATGTCTCAACAGAAATCGAGACTCATCAGACCAGGCAACATTTTTCCAGTCTTCAACTGTCCAATTTTGGTTAGCTCTTGCAAATTGTAGCCTCTTTTTCCTATTTGTAGTGGAGATGAGTGGTACCCGGTGGGGTCTTCTGCTGTTGTAGCCCATCCGCCTCAAGGTTGTGCGTGTTGTGGCTTCACAAATGCTTTGCTGCATACCTCGGTTGTAACGAGTGGTTATTTCAGGCAAAGTTGCTCTTCTATCAGCTTGAATCAGTCGGCCCATTCTCCTCTGACCTCTAGCATCAACAAGGCATTTTCGCCCACAGGACTGCCACATACTGGATGTTTTTCCCTCTTCACACTATTCTTTGTAAACCCTAGAAATGGTTGTGATTGAAAATCCCAGTAACTGAGCAGATTGTGAAATTCTCAGACCGGCCCGTCTGGCACCAACAACCATGCCACGCTCAAAATTGCTTAAATCACCTTTCTTTCCCATTCTGACATTCAGTTTGGAGTTCAGGAGATTGTCTTGACCAGGACCACACCCCTAAATGCATTGAAGCAACTGCCATGTGATTGGTTGATTAGATAATTGCATTAATGAGAAATTGAACAGGTGTTCCTACATATTTTATATATATATATATATATATATATATATATATATATATATATAAAATGTATTAATTAATTAATTAACTAATTTATTTATATTTAATGTTTGAATATTTTATTAAAGTTTGGTCTGTTACACATATTTGTCATTTTGCACATTACCTTCAACTAAAAGATATTATTTTTGTTGACTAAAATTATGTGCGTTTTTAGTCAGTGTAAAAATGACTAAAATGAATGAATATGACATGACAAAATATTGACTCATTTTAAAGGACATTTTCATCAAAAGGCTAAAACTGTTACTAAAACAAAAAACTGTGTAAAAAATTAGCTGTGCCAACCCACTGTTAGCCTTGACTTGTGTTCTACTGGTCATAGACCTCATTCACACTAGCACCATCTTTGATTTTTAATGGGAATGACTAAAAGTCTCTTCAATGCCATGCACGGTATAAAGCTTTATAAAGCTCCTAGATCACATCTGATTTTCCACAACTCATGTTGTCTGGAGTTTTTGTCTATTGAATGTTCTTGGACAGATACTTTATCAATGTTTTGTCTGCAGAATGATCCAAAAACACTTTAAACTGTAGTGCAGGCCATTAAAGAGATGGTAAGTCTATCCCTCATAGCCTCAAAATGGCGCTATCATGAATAAGGTGTCCTCAGAACAAACCAAAACTGTGAGAAAGTTTCCGCAGTATAGCACCTTGGTGCAAAATTAAAATATCACATTGGCAGCTGGCAAAAAAGCCTGGAATGCTAGACTCTAACCAGTGTGATGAGATCAAGCTGGAATGGATAAACTCTCTGAATATTATTTTATTACCTGGACCTGAACTTGCTTGCTATCTTCACAGTTTTGCACATTGAAAATTACAGTTGTGTGCCATTCTGCAAAGGAAATGATACATTCATACTTTAGGAATTATAATATTCACAAATGTTCACCTTGTATAATTTTCATATCTGGAGTATGGCTGAATTCAGATTTTTAGAGACTATTTTAATGGAACAAAAAATGTATAGTGGATTTTATCAATAATATTATTTTATCAATAAGTGTTTTAATAACAACATTGTAACAAATGTTTTATAATGAAGTAGCTCCCAGTTTAGCTAGTCATTAATCCTGTATGGGATTTTGTTCTTTTGTTCATACCAACCTTCCACTACACCATTTATTTATTTTACTACCATTCAGTCTTAATTAGTTTCATGTAATTCAGCTGGCCACAGAGAACTCCAATAAAGAAAACAAATAGTTCAGTGTAGGATTTCATGTGTGCAGGGCACAGATGGGTAATGTCAAATATCTGCCTAATTTGGTTTTGCAATGGTTTGCATGTATCAGCACTTGAATAGATGGATCTGATAATGACTGCCCACTTCTTATCCCATATCTGTCGACCTTTGCCACATTAATCAAATAAATAATAAGAACACATGCTACACATGACATCTTCTCATAAGCAGTTTTGATCATATTTAAGTGTAAATACTAAGCAGGCCAATCGTCTTTGAGGTGGGACAGGAGATTATCGCAAAAATGTCTCAACCAAGAAGAGAGACATGCCATGTTGCGGCTCATTTTCCTTCTGACGAAAGGATTGAGTTTCGAAAACATAAACTGGAAATATATTAAATCACATCTTGCCTCTCTAGAGGTTAAGGATTGTGTATTTATTTCATCAAGAGACATTTACAATATGCTAAAATGCCATGCGGTCACTATAACGCAAAGTCCAGATGAAATCCAGAGCTCTGAAATATATGTATTATTCCAGAATATATTTAAACATTCAATTTTCCCTCCTTAGTATTCAATGGGAAACTTTAGTTCCCTTTTGGCTTCAGATTAAATTAATTTTGACAAAAGAAGTGGCTGTAATTGTGCTGTCAAACTCAAAAGGCATAAAAACAAATTCAATTCCCACACTGCCCATGCACTCTCCTGGGCTCAGATTTGATCCAGTAATCAACGCAAAATGTGATTTGGGAAAAATTTCCTCCTGAAACTGTAGTAATCACTCAAAAACAACATTTTTGCATTTCCCAGCAGCATCTGCTGTCATTATATGCTTGTCTCAATTCCTGGCAATGTTTTTATTAAATGTTGAAGTGCCCTGGGTTGTCTAAGGTGAAACTAAGCTCCAATTCACGTTCACTTCTGCATCTCTTTCAAAAGTAACTGATGTTAAGGATGCTTTGCAAGGACATTAGAGATGGAAAACAAAGTAAAGAATCTCATCAGAGTTCTGCATCTTTAAAATTACGAGTTCTACTTTAGTTCATGCTCTCATTTCCAAGCCATTGCCTTCCTCTATTTAGAATTACACAAAAGTTGCTTTTTTGCCTTTACACTCTTGCTTGTAAGATATTGCTTAAGTTGTCCTTTTTCTGTTATAAATCACTCCTTTCTTTGAAATCTATTACTATTGAGAGTAAAAGGGATGTAATTGTAATTAGTCATTTTAATGCTAATGCTATGAACACACTTTGGAGTCGCATGACCAATGATCAATGAGCACTAATAGCCAAAACTTCTCGGCGCCACCACTGCCGAGTACACTGTTTTTAAATACTGAAATGTGTCAAATTAATTCAACTTAACTTATGCTAATATATAATATCTGTACACTATATTTGTGTGTGGATTTGGGGAGTCATTAGGTTGTGGTTTGGTGCTGCACAAGTATCAAACCAACAGTCTGATGTATACAAACTTTTCAATAGGGAAAAGAAACAAATTTTTGTGTTTTTCAAGCATTATTAAATCAATACATCTGGGTGTAGTTAAAGACGTCTGTTGGACTGCTGTTAAATTACTTAAACCATTGTGGAAAATATTGAGCCAGAGGCTTATGGCATGAACTCCTTTTTCTGTTTTTAAACCTTGTCAAATTTAAAAAGTCTTCAGTGGTCTGTGAGTGGAAGCCAAAATCCTGTTATGCTTTTTAAAAGGTTTGGGTGGGATCCCGCTGAGCTCTTTCTCTTTTCTCTCTCTTTCTCTGTATGTCTGGCGCTCATATCTTTAACTCCGCATTAGTTTTAATAGATTACTTCATACTGGGCGCTGACTAAGTATCTGCTGCCTGTTAACCGATAAGATACTGATTGCAGTGAACCTGAACAAGTCCAATATTTTGCAATATTTAGGTCCTAATGGACAGGACACTACATACTGCCCCTCTGTCACAGCCACACTTTTTTTTTTGGTGCTATCTTTCTTTAAAATACTACTTGTGTGATTATTTTTTTTGTTATACACTCACTAAGCACTTTATTAGGAACTCTATGGTCCTAATAAAGTGCCCTACGTGGTCCTCTGCAGTTTTAGCCCATACACCTCAGTGTTCGATGTGTTCGAAATCCCTGGAGATCAGCAGTTACAGAAATACTCAATCCAGCATGTCTGGTACCAACAATCATGCCACAGTCAAAATCAATGAGATTCTGATGGTTGATGCAAACATTAACTGAAGCTCCTGACCCGTATATGAATGATTTTACGCATTGCACTGCTGCCACACCATTAACTGATTAGATAATTGCATTAATAAGCTGAGATATTCACTTTAGATGAAACTGATTGACAAGACTGTAAACTGATTTTCCTCTCATAAGGTGGATATCTCATTCTGCTTCTCCTATTGTATTACTTGTTTTTGTACAGATGTCTTAATCATTTTTATTCTCTCTGACTCTCTTTTTCTCTTGCAGTCCTGGTATCTGGGGAACTGATAAACCCACACACACTGACAAACTCGAGAAGGCACGGACATGGATTCGAGATTCAAACATTTTTTTTGTGGAATTTACAAAAAAACTAATTGTGAACAAGATGCAAGCGGGAAAATCAGATATATATGCAATATATTGTATATATACACACACATATATAAATATACACAATATGTGTGTATAGATATATGTGCACACATATTTATATATGCATAACAACGTATAAGATGCTTCAATACACTTTTTTGAAAATACAATGGAAACGGAGAAGAACGTAAGAGAGAAAGGCCATAGATGGAACGGAAGAAAAGGAGAGAAACGAGGAGAGATTAAACAAGGATGTTTTTTTTTCTGGAGGGCGCAGCCTGAACTATAGCGTACATTCACGGACATATAGAAAGGGCCCATCCTGACTCCCTGCCTCATGGAATGCCTCTCCTCAACCCCCTCCTTCTGCTACAGGTGCAGCTTCCTCCTATATGCAAAACAAGTATCCTTTATTTTCTTAACAAACAAGAAAGAGACAACCTAGAGGAAGGGGTTTTCCGCTAGAATTTTGCCACAGGTTTGGAGGTGAGCACGGTCTGCTTTTATTTTCTTTTTTAAGTGTGCTGAATTTCGGGCAACATGAAGCAGAAAAAGAAACAAAAAGGTTTCGACGGGTCGATGCTTCCGTTCACATTTTGACAAGGAGCACGAAAAGGCTACTTTTCATCCAATTTTATTGACAATCATGTATCTGCGTCCTTGATTTTGTTCTGAGGGTGATATTTTCTAAATCGCATTCTCTACCATTTATAACGGAGTCCACTTTTTGGTGGAAGCCTGTCATGTTTTTGTATGTCGGAGGATGATTAGTGATACCTCTGTGACATTATACATTACAGTCAGAGATTATACACACATACATACACACACACACACACACACACACACACACACTTATGTACAAACACACCTATATAAAGGCTTCAGAGCAATGGCATGTACTGTTAAATGCTACACTAGGTGTGTGTGAGCTGTAATACAGCCTTCATATGATGAACCAGGGAATACTGGGGTAAATTAGCACCTTCTCTTCGCAATATGTAAGCCCCGTATTTCCTGGACTCTGCTGTAAGTGTGTGTTTGTGTGTGCCTGTGTTTGATTCATTCACATTGGTAGTCCCTTATTCATCTCTGTGACTTCACAGAATAGGGTTTTTGATTCATGTAGATAAGTGGATATTTTTCCACAGAGTGACAAAGGGAGTTGAAATATAGTTCTGTCACTACTAAGACAGTATTGGGTATAGAGGATAGTTTTTTCTCTCTCTATGTGTAACTTGTTTAAATGCATTGGAAATTACAGGCATTGCACTACTTTGAATTTTTTATTTTTCCTTGTTGGCAAAATCCCTTTTGGCCTAATCACATGGAATGCTGCAAGTCGAAGATATTTAATTTTTTTTTTGTCATGTTCTGATCGCAGGGTAGATGAGGGTTGGTTTCCTATTAGCTAAGGAGCTGATCAGAACAATCCAACATTTTTATGTATAAGTCATTTACACGGATCTTGTAAATGTCTCCATGTTTATGTGATTACTTTTTTTTTAACGATTCTCATGGTTTAGGCGTGCTATACATACAGTGTAATTTAAGACAAAAGTAAACAAGCAGGCTATCCTTTTCCACATGTTTCTATTGCAGGAAACTTATTTTTATTTTTAAGCAAATTATACACAATCTGTAGGAATGTCAGTGATTTGGATATTTGATGCACAGCAGTAAGGCTAGGGCTATAATGTTCTACAATGACTGTAAGAAAAGAAAACCAGTCTGTGACTGTGCTGCCCAGTTTGTTGGGAGGTGGCTTCCAGTCTCCAATGGCTGGTTGGTGACTTGGTTGCTTGAGAAATGGGTTGAATCAATGTGTTGATTTGTTCTAATGAAATAACATCAGGGCTTACTCTGCAACGCTACCGAATCCAAATCATGAAGCCATGAAAAGTGCCTGAGACATTGCAAGATTTTCATTTGAATTCTTTTTTTATGAAAATGTTTTGTGCTTTTTTAAGACTTGGAAGTTTGCTTCATCTACTTTGGGTTGTTGTAGACATAGACGGGTGGTTTTTTACACCCAGGGAGAAATTTGAATGACCTAGCAAGCCCCCAAGCCTTATCAGCTGTACTTAGCATGGGCTAAAACTTCAGAAACACAGACGGCTATGGAAATCAAAATACACACATTTTACCCCCTTGTAATCTGCCGGAACATGACAAAATCAATACATATGAGAGCTTCAATAGGTACCCACTCAAATACATACATTGATAAAGAATAATATCCACACACTCCTGATGCTTAAGCTAACCTTTTATATGGCTTTGCATACAAATTTTGTTGAGTTGACCATAGTGAGACCCAGAATACATACAACATGACTTGTTTTAATGGTGCTGATATGAAAATTACATGGAAATCTCTATATATGAATTATATATAACTGCATGGTGCTTTCTGAAGTAAAATCATGAGAATTAAGCTCAAACAACCACCATATCACTGACATGGGCGCATGGCAGATAATCTTAGTATTAACTCTGAAGCTAAATGCTCCCCAACTTCCAATGACACGGATGGATATTACCTTTGTACCACATTGGTTTTGAATTTTATCCAACGATCCATTTTCTATTTTGCACGATATTTTATAAAGCATATTATGTGCCTTGCCTTTAGTTAAGAAAAATAATACATCATTTTAAAGTTTATTAATTTGTCTATTTTGATGTAACCAGTTTCACAGAGGAAAAAAATGCTGCATGTTTAACTGCCTGTCATGATCAGATTAAGACTAACAGGTTACCCATTAGCTGTTGTTTCAGATAGGTGATATAGGCTTATTTTATCTTCTTTCTTCATTTAAAGCACTGTAGATGTATTCCCATGGCTTGAAATCCTCCCTACATTTTAACATTTTGTTAACATTTGATTTTTCTCAAGTCATTAGTGTAATAAGGAAGTGACAAAATCTCAAAGTCTCTCCATATCAGCTCTGAGCTGATTTTTTGATTCCCTGTTCATTTTTAGGGTTGTAATGATTGCTATCTTATAGTGTATGTTATCTTGTGTCTCAATGTCACAACAGAGTTTTTACCCATGACAGAAGTGACGAGGAGTTTCCAGATTGTTTTTCTTCAGAGAGTCAAATTTACATATCTTTTACATTATTTCATTACACTTAAAGGTTCAGTTCACCACAAAATCTTAAATGTCAAATTTACTCACTCTTGGACTCATATGACTTGCTTTCATCTGTGGAACACAAAATTAGATACTTAACAATGATTGTTGCAATCCCTGATTTCCATACAATGCCAGGTGATAGTGACTCACTTTAAAGTTTAAAAAAAGCATCCACAAGTGTCATAAAAGTGGTCCATGTGACTCGTGTATAATATTCCAAGTCTTCTGAAGGCAAACTACGACATGAGGGTGAGTAAATGATAACAGAATTTAAATTTTTGGGTGAACTATCCCTTTAAGACCTAGGTGCATTTGGTCTAAAATGTTAACTTGTGATGGTTCTATAACACTGGCTGCAATAGAATGTACAGTAATGTGTGACCGATTATTTCTTTAATTAGTGATTAAGTTGTTTTGACTAACCAAGTCCTTTGTATATCTCCATACATTAATTGTAGAACACATAAATATAGAGATTAGATTAAATGTATTTGTCCAATTCAGTGTATAGACACAAGAAAAGCAAAATAACTGCTGACTTTGTGTCTTAGAAAATGAGTTAATACACCAGGATGCTTCTTCTTCTTTTTAAGAAAATTATATAGTAGGAGATCATTTATAATTTCGTACAGATATGTCAGGGGAGTATAATGCAGAAGAGAAGATATTATGTATTTTTGGAGCTGGATCAGGAAAGGCCATGTAGTAGTTTGTGATGCAGTGTACAGTATTGTTTCTGCAATGGATATTTCAATGCTGGTAGCTAATACAATTTGCTGGTAGCTATTTAAGTTTAAGTTGAATGACAAAGAATGCCCATTGTAAGATCTTGGCGCAAGAGATTTGTGAGCCCACCTTTTGTCACCCTGGTTGAATTGGAGTGCTAAATGCATATTGGCATTCCATCTTTCCCATGATCCAAACTTTTGCAGAAGTGCTAGCCTCATTCAGCAAGCAATTTTCCTTGTGTTTAACTGGACAGGCGATGGGGCCAGGGGTCTGCCTTGGAGTTGAGATTGATTGCACAATTACTGTGAATAAACTGTGATTCTGGGTCTGATTAACCCTGTTGCATCCTCAGTTATGACAACATGTAATTGATGAATGAAAAGGAACAATATTGGAATCATTTCATGCAAATGCATGATTCTTTATTATTCTGACATTTTTGGCAAACTCCTTCCATTTTTCATCATTAAAAAAGTTTTGATTGTACTTTTGAAAAATATGTACACTCACATGAGATGGAAGATGTCTAATTAGTCATATCAGTAGCTTAATAAAAGCTGCTTTATTTTAAATGGATCTGGCCTTCCTCATGATTCTGAGATCACATGGCCAGCTGAATACTACTAATTTTATCTCAGTAACCCCTTTTTCATCAGACACTTTTGTTCACAGAATAATTTAACCATGGCAAACTGTGAAAATGCATTTCTACAATGGCATCAGCAACTGAATGCCTTTGCTTTTGCTGATGCTGCATTTGTGTCTAGATGTCAGTATAAGTCCATAATGACATAAACAAAAAAATACTATGTGCACCTTTAAACATTAAAATATAAATGTTTTCAGGGCCCTCCAATCAGTCTTAGCCCCAGTCTAGTTGAAGCAACTCTCCAGTTTAGACTTGCACAGCCCACCGCCTGTCCTGTGAAGATTTGCACTGCACCATTTTCATCTTTCTAAAGCTGTCAATACTCTGGCCAGGGTGACATTGTGGGCTCAGTAGAACAGGGGTCTGATCATGGTTTTGCCAGCACAGGGGCTCTGGAGAGAGCTCTGTAAGCATGCCGTCTTTTTCTGTGTTTGCTTTTTGTATTCAATAAATTTAGCTACACAAGACAGACAAGTCGAAACACTTCACAAGAACGGGTCGTAACCCCTAATGTGTGCTTTTTAAAGTGGCCACAGGTGATGATTGAACTTGCTGTGACATTGATGATGCATTTGAGCTGATGCATGTAAAAAATAAATGTATTTCACAGTTTTATTTCGAAACCCTTGACTAATATTTTTATAGAGCTGTGATTTATCATTTTTATGCTTATTGAAATTTCGAACACAGTTATCTTGTGTATAAATGCTTACCGTATATCAAGTAGAGGAGGGAGGGGGTTTCACTGTACATAAAACGTTCTTTTTGTATGAGAAAAATATGTTTTTGTTTGTATGTTTGGATTTAGTAGTCATAAGCTTGTGGCTAAGCCACAGAATAATTTGAAAGCTCCTTCTAAAGGATCTGCTGTTGGAAAGTATAATATTACCACACACTTTCACACAGTTAAAAGGTTTTATATTGCTCAGAAAATACAGGCTCCAGTATATTCAGCATCACTTGTCGTCATTTTAAACAGAGCCAACATCTTCACCAAGCCTTGAGAGGTTTTATGCTGATAACATTGCCACTTTTCTTTTTGTAATCTTTGAGTTATTTTAAAGTTCTGCACTTATTTTGTTATTTTCACGCAAGCTTCATAATCTTCAAACCCACTTTTTTTTTCCTGTACTTTTATTTGGAAGAGTGCACTAGATAATCTGGTTGTGAAACATAGTCTAATAATACTTCTTTTTTAATAGTTGCTTCTCTGTGGATATTTCTCAGCCTTCGTATATCATGATGCACAGAGACTAAGTATGAGAATGCAAGAAAGCGAGAGAGATCTCAGCTGCTTGATTGGCACCCTTTTGTGTTTGCCTTTTATGTCATTTATATGATTCATTAATTTGTGTAATAAATTTACCCTTTTAAGACACTGAAATCATGCCAGCTTTCTAAACTCGCTGAATCCATGAGAGCTGGTTTCTTTCTGGTCCAAGCTGGTTATCAGCTGGTTCAATCTTCTCATTTGCTGGACGACCAGCCACCATCGACTAGTATGTATGACCACCTGGTAGCGTGTTTGTAGCTGGTCCGAGATGCTCTTATTTTTTATTATTTATATCTTTATTTTACCAGGTTAGTCTCTTAAGATTAAAATATCTTTTCCACGTGAGACCTGGTCTACCAGCTTGGACCGTTATGTTTCAAACCTCTGAGGTCAGCCATATTGGATTATTGGGGTTAAGGCATGTGTAGACATTTTCTTGAACCACCTTCTGACAATCAGTTGCATTACCTCGTTTGATTGATAGTTATATGCAGCAGTGTGAATGAACAGAACTATATATACTAGCAGGATGTGAAACCTCACTCTTCCTGTGCCTTCCTGGATTCAACCTAGAGCTGAATGTTCAAACGCAGTGCTTCGGTTGACCCAGGCACCTGTTGCAGATATGAGGTAGTAGACAGGATGTGGGTTTACAGTATGTGACCTGTTGTGGCGTGATCTTCCACTGTTTCGGTAAGATATTCATACCTGTATTTAGCAGAATTGACGTAATGTGCTTGCTTGCATCACTGAAAAGATTGTTTCCAATTCCAAGGTCCAGGCACTTTAATTAGTTAATGACACGTGTAATTCTACTGAATAGAATGTTAAATGTTCAATTGCATATAATGCTTGTTTTCATAGTCCAGTTTTCCTACTTTACATTCACCCATTGGCATAAAAAGGATTTGAGGGAATTCAACGTGCTTGAGTGTTTCACTGTAATGTTTCCTTTTGTGGTTGGTGTCATTGAAAGCTTGCAATATCATAAAGTTTGCATGGGTGAGGTAGATATAAATTGTAAACTTGTGCCCAGATCTTTGCTACTTCTCTTCTCAGTAAGGGCTGGCAACCTCTTCAGGGATGAGGCACTAGAATACAGTTGCTGCATATTTCTTCCTTAATTCCATTTTCATTCTAGTGACATCAATTGATACATGGCATGTTTAATATCGGAAACAGCTTGTGAATTTAAAATGTATTGCACTGATGGGTGATGTGCAGTTATGTCAGTCTGCAATGGTTTGCAACCCTGGATAACAGCTCAATCAAGCTTTTTAGTTTAAAATCAAACTAGTAGTGAAACACTAAGAGTAATTTTGAAATGATCTGAAACTTTGTAACATCAGCTATGCAACTTGGCCTATTACTGAAATCTTTGTGCAACAAATTTTCTTATACTTCAAAATTGGCCTTTATGCAAAGCAGATCTAATATTTAAGGGATAGTTCACCCAAAAAATGTTAATTCTCTCATCATTTACTCACCCCCATGCCATCCCAGATGTGATTTTTATAAAAATAAATTCTTCTTCTTTTTTCTATTGAACACAAATGAAGATTTTAAGAAAAATATCTCTGTAGGTCCATACAATACAAGTGAATTGTGACCAGAACTTTGAAGGTCCAAAAATCACATAAAGCAGCATAAAAGTAATCCATATGACTCCAGTGGTTAAATCTATGTCTTCAGAAGCTATATAAGTGTGGGTGAGAAACAGATCAATATTTACAGTAAACTTTTTAAACTATAAATCTCCACTTTCTCTTTCACATTCTTTTGTTTTTGCCGATTCACTTTCTTTGAGCATATCGCCACATTCTGGGCACAAGGAGATTTTACAGTAAAAAAGATATTAAATATTGAACTTTTTCTCAAAAATCATATAGCTTCTTAAGATATAGATTTAACCACTGGAGTCATATGGATTACTTTTATGCTGCTTTATGTGATTTTTGGACCTTCAAAGTTCTGGTCACCATTCACTTGCATTGTATGGATTTACAGAGCTGAGATATTCTTCTAAAAATCTGTGTTCATCAGAAGAACAAAAGTCATACACATCTAGAAAGGCATTAGGGTAAATGATGAGAGAATGTTCATTTTTGGGTGAACAATTGCTTTAAGGACCCTTTTAGTGTGTACAAAGCCATGCAAATTAGACTAAACCTACGATTATAGTACTCAAAAATGTGAAAAAAAAAAAAAAGATTAGATTAGATTAGGTTTGACTAGCTCATATAAAAAGAACCATTTGGAAGCCCATACTTGCCATTTGCTAGTTTGAGCTGGTCTTTGCCTGGGTGTTTTTAAGCTCCTGATGTTGGCATGTGACTTTACAGCTGTCATATGAGAGGGTTTCAGACCTGTTTGTGTATATGTGAGGTCATTGGTTGTACTGACATTAACCCATGCCAACTGCTGATTGAGCTGTGGGAGTGATTATGTTTTATTAGTTTTTATTCAAACTTTAATCAAATTTCACTATAGATTGAATGGTGACACATTTCCATAGATACAGGAAGTTAATGAAGACATCCTTAAAACATTTTAGATAGAAATGCTAAATAATTGTATGCACCCTTGTTCTTTTTTAGCAATTCCTATCATTTTATTCAAAAATACCAAAATGGATAAAAACACTGACTGCTTTGTTTGGTTTCTGTTCTTCACCTATGTCTTGTTTCGCTGTACCTCTGAAGCACTGACTTCATCTCTGTGGTGTTGGCCTGGATTGGATACAGCTTGTGTTTATCAAATGCTTTTGTGTGTTGCTGTCCAATCAAGGGGTCAGATTTGCCAAAGCCATTTAATAACACAACTTCTTTGTGTTGCAACCTATTCACATTGGCAAAAGTTTGAGAATGTTACAGTTTGATTATAAGGGCTTTTCTAAGTCTGGCCATAAGGGTCGAAAAATTACTTTTTTAAAGGGGGTGAACAATACCTGTTATTCAATGTCTCTATTCAAAGGTTAGAAAAGCCATTCATGTGCTTTTTAGTTATGCAATATTTTGATAAGTCTATTTTGAATGAATTGCCAAAAATAACCTGACACACCATCCTCTCCGATAACCCCAATTTTAATAATTTTTTATACCCCAGTAAAGCATATGTGCTTCAAATTCAAAATACTCTGTTTCAAGGTGCCCTCTCTCAATTAGAACAATTGTTTTGTTGCACTCTTTTTTAAATTGAATTGAATTTAGTTTCTATGAATATTTCTATTGTTTGTTTTTTTGTTTGCTTTTAAAGCATGTTGTTTTCTCTGTGTTTGGAGGCTGACTTTGAGGTGAAAGAACGAAGGTTGAAATGTTTTTCAGAGAACATTCTAATGCAGTGTTAAATTTCATGGTTTTTGTTGTTTTTTTCCTTCCTCTTTTTTTAATCACATTATTCTTTACCTATATTACCATAGTAGTTACTCATTAAACGCTTGCTTGCTGCACAGATAAACACACTTCACACCAGGATAGGGCATATGGCCATTTAGTTCAGACACACTCTATAGAATAACTCACACAACTGGCATGATGACATGCATCCAAGTTCTTTTGGAAAGCATCGGATTTTAGTTATTCGTCTATGTTCCTCTAGTCTAGAACCTCGCTAAACTGAAACCTATCAGCAAAAGTCGGTAATGTCAGTTTCGAAACAGATGAGAAAACACTTTCTGATTTTCTCATGCACAACAAACTAAATTTGCCATGTGTTTTTGAACTGGTGTGAGGGGGAAATTACAGCTTTAACAATATTTCATTATAACATTGTATTCAGCCATCGCTGTTCGCAAAACAATCGCTCATGAATACAATACTGGAAGTGAGTATGTTTCCCTATGCAAAAAAAGTAAATAAAATAAAAATGAATTAAAAATAATAATAAACAAAGCTATGCTACAACTCAGAAATGATGTGACTTTGTGTTTTTCTTCCAAACAATCCACAACAAGTTTGTGCTCAGAGGTGTGTGTGTGTGTGAGAGAGAGAGAGAGAGAGATGTCTTATACGTTGTTCTGTAGTGGGTCATCCTTCACCATGGCCCTGGGTGAAGACAGGCCTCATGTGGACAAGCTAATTTTAGCTCAGCTAAAGCTCTCTCACTGTTACAGAGCCAGAGGAGGGAAAATAATTCCAGGATGTGGAATAATGTTCTATTTATTGTAATGATGCATTAAATATCCAGATTAAGAGTCATGGCAGAATAGATTTTGGGTATTGTGATGTAGTTATGGTCAAGGAATTTTGGTGCCATTGCTAAGTAGGTGTGTAGGTCCTATTTCAAATGTTTTTTGGAAAATCACCTAATTTCTTAGTGATTAGTCTACATTGCTGTTCTGCTATTGTAATTAGATGTATTTTTCATGATAGATTTTGTAATGGCCACTCGATAGTGGGAACCAGGAAGAGAATTACTAATTTCTACATAGAACAAATGTTGGCAGACAGCAGACATCTTAAATGACAGTTTTAATTCTACGAGGAGGAACTGCATAGAACAGGAGAAATTAAAGAAAGGGAATGAAAGAGTGAACCGAACACTTGCAGTTGGAGGTTTATCAGTTCGACTTGGTTGCGGAGCCTAACACACCTGATTCTAATCATACCTCAATCCATTACCCCAGATACAAGAGTGCTGGAAAAGAATTTGGAAAAATTACATTTCAGCTTTGGAAAGGAAGTCAAGTTTTAGTTCATTTTAATGGTTCAAAATAGCATAAGCCAGCACAAATAATTTGTTCTATAATACATAAAGGGGGTGAATGAGTGCAATAGCACTTGGTTAAAACTCATCAAAAGCCATAAATGGGCTCACTGCAAAATGGAATCAAATTTCATAATAGACAATAACCAGAGGTACCTGTTGAATTTCCGTATACTTCAGTGTTTCTGTGAAACTTCAGCCTGCAGACACCACGGTAATAATACTCTTGTACAGTATGATTCTGTTTCACAAATTGGCCCATGAGGGGGAAAATGCTATGTAATCATATAGGCTGTAAGTAACCGTAACAAAAAAGTACCGTGGTATGCCATCACTGTACTGTGCTATCTCCATATTGGTTTTTATGTGAGTGCAAATGTTATATATTTACAGTATGAGTAGAGCCTATGATTCAAAATCTGTAACGCTCCTCACGTATATGTGACCTAATTAAAAGGTATTCAATTATTTATAGGGAATCAATTTGGCTGCAAGATAGGGAGAGCAAAAGAATCTTGATGTGGTGCCTGGTGTTACTATATTTAATGAAACTTAAGTCATAACAGCCCAGCTCCCAAAAGCCTGGGCAGGCTTCCCCCAGCTCAGCACGTCCACTCCAATGAAAACAGCAATTCTCTGGAGTTGAGTGAACTGCAGCTCAAACGCGGGAGGAAACACAGCTCACTTCATGAAAACTCTCAAAGTATCCAAAGGAACATTTTAATTACAGGCTAAGCTGATCTTGGCCAAATTAAAGGGTCACTACTCTACTGCCATGCGTACCAACACAGAACCTCGAAACATGGTAAGTCATGGTTACAGGAGTAAACATATGGTATACAGATGTAAACAAATGTTTGTTCAGCTATGTAAACATGCATTGATTGTAAACGTGTTAAGTACCACAAAGTAATTTTTACCCACATAAGATTGAAGTGATATTTTTTAGCTAACAGTGCTCTGCTGTATGTAAACTACAACTACATTGTAAAATATGACATTTTAATTCCATTGTAATACTCAAATGCTACCGTAAAACTTGTCAGTTGGTTGACTAAGTTACAGTGGAAAAGCTATATATAATGCATGCAACAAAATAAAGTTTTTTCAAACACATCATAACACTTACTAAAGTTAATCATGATTTTATAGTAGTAGTAACCAAAATGCCAAACATTTTTATTTACAGTCCTACAGTCACCCTATACTAGCCCCAACCCCTAAACCTAACCTCCTCTTACAAGAATTTACCATGGTTTTACTACAGTTTACTAAAGTATCAACATGGTATTTTGTAGTAAAATTATATTAACCACAAAATTAAACATGGTTACTATGATAAAAGCACATTACTGTAATAACACCATGTTTATTTGCATTAAAAGTATGGTCTCTGCCAAAAAAAAAAAAAAACATTTGAAATATTACTATAGTAAAACCATGGTTAATTTTACTCTGATGAAACCTTCACCATGACCAAATCACTATGAGGCAATTAGACTTTATATTAATTGTTAATAAGTTATATTATAGGAAATGTTAAGAATGGAAACAGGATGGGAAAAATTGGGATATAAAGGGGAATTGAACCCAGGTCGTCCACATGAATAAGCACATCCACACTGTCTCTACACACTACTTTGAGTGTAAATACTGATGCAATTATTCAGTTCAAACAGGGTGGACAATCTGGTGCTTTCGCAGCCTCCAGCATTTTTTCAGCAGCCCAGACTCTTTTCTCTCTCGCCGCAATAACGTAATCTTTCCCCGCTTGCTATAAATACATTAGAGTTTCCGAGTGCTGATGCAGTGACACGGTTAGAGATGTAGTGTATTTAATGAACGTAGTGAGGAGCAGAGATATCATAGCGAGTTCAAACATGATTCAGCTGAGAAAGAACAAGAGGTAAGGGTGAAAATATTTTAAGCTTTGGGCATCACAAGCCCAAAAGCTCAGCTGAATGTAACCTGTCATTTTGTTAGAGAAACCCAAGAGAAAGGAGATAATAGTGTAATAAAGATACTATTAAATCTGTGATTAAAGACTTAACTATTATTTCATTAATGCTTC
Organism: Xyrauchen texanus; assembly: GCF_025860055.1. Classification (NCBI taxonomy): domain Eukaryota; kingdom Metazoa; phylum Chordata; class Actinopteri; order Cypriniformes; family Catostomidae; genus Xyrauchen; species Xyrauchen texanus. Next base: position 28,145,874 of record NC_068302.1, on the reverse strand, counting down.
TTTGTAATCTAAAATAGCCTAAAACTTCATACATGAACATCACATAATTTCTGACTCAATTTGAACACCAACTTATAATATTTTAAGTGGAATTTATTGGACCACATTTGTATTAAAACTGTGGCATTTGTAGGTAAAGTTTCTAAATGTATTAAGGCTACTATATATTTTTTTTGTATTATTATTTATTTTATTTAGAAAGACTAACTACATTGAGGAATCAAGGAGTCAACCGTGGTCTTACCTGCACTTAAATGGCATTGCACTTTAAATATACACTCTCTGAACACTTTATTAGGAACCCTTTGGTCCTAATAAAGTGCCTGATGTGGTCTTCTGCTGTTCCTCCTCAAGTTTTGACTTGCTGTGCATTCTAAGATGCTATTCTGCTCACTACATTTGTACAGAGTGGTTATCCGATTTACTGTAGCCTTTCTGTCAGCTTGAACCTGGACATTCTCCGTTGACCTCTCGCATCAACAAGCCGTTTCCGTCTTTCTCTTGTGTAATGTACGTTCTGTTTGAATGATGTTTGATATTAGCAAATAAACTTGAAATAATACTGTGCTGCGTCGCCACTTGATGTCCAATGTAAAATATGTGATACAAAGTAAAACCACTTGAGGACCATAGACATGCACCTCAATACATAAAATTTGTCACCATGTTTTTATATATTTTTCTGTCAAACAAACATTTTACAGGATTGTTTTAATATTATTATAACAGCGTTATGGCTCTTTGCATGTTCAGCAGCCTACTGTGTTCTTTTTATGTTTTTTATTTATTTTTGCAATAATACAGGACATACATTTTACAAGTACAGGATGGAGGTGGTCTGTTTTGTACCGCGAGACACTGAGAACTGCACAAGGTTGAATTGTGGCTGTTTTGATTATGTCTATTTAGACTTAAACTGATTTCTCTCTCCTCATTTTCTCTCCAGCTCTCTGGCTGTGCTTATGAATTTAATACCTCAATTTACAAAATGTGATGTGAAGGGCTTGTAAAAGCATGCAGCAATAATGGTCTCCAGATGTTTTAACAAAGGACTGCAGCTCCCTGAGGACCCCCCTCTCTGCAACACGATCACAATCAGGCCACTCTTTACAGAGTAATGGGAGTGAGATCTGTGTGCCCATCCAGTATGTTAGTGACCCCTGCTTCTCACATGCTCCCTAGCAAAGTTTTTGTGACCCAATATTTTGAATATAGATTTATATTAGTTTCTGTGAAATGGCAAAGGGAAGGTTGTAATGTCACTTTAAAGCAAGTGTGCAAACAGCAAGGCATTTCAGAGATATTTTATACAACTTTAATTTGTATTGGTTTAAGAAAGAAACAGAACAGATTGAAAGTTCATTTCATTCACACAGATTTGCCTGGTGCAGAGCTCAACTGATTGACTGATGAGTGTTTCATCGGTATCACTTACTCTTTGGCTTTCACAGTGTTTATATCTGGGGTTTTGTCTTTAACATTGCAATAATTAATGTTAGAAGGGAATGAATAACTCCTCTCTCACAGGCTCCCCAGTCTCTCAGATGCCAGAATAAAAAACATTGGAATACAAATTTCAAAGGCAGCAGTGGGTGAATGTGGAGACTAAACTCTCTCTCTCTCTCTCTCTCACACACACACACACACACTCTCTCACGTTCTCATTTTAAGGACCACAAGTTTAGCTGTCCACTATGAGATTTAGTTAAAGATTAATTTAAAAGGTAATCTAAAATGTTATGAAATAGCCAGGGATGTAAAGTACTTGAATAATTAAACCTCATTACTATACTTACTGAATACTTGGACTTTTACTCAATTAGGTTTATATTTTGTAGAAGACAAAAAAAAACATTATTTTTGCTCCTTACATTCAGACTCCCAAAGTACAAAGTAATTTTAGGATATAGGTTTCAGTGTAACATCAAGCGTTTCATAAGCCTCAAGAAGTTAGGAGGCTGAGAAAATTGTGATTCAATAAGTTGCTTTATATTGTCTATACATTAAAGGTAAATGAGGAGAATATCCATTGGTTCTGGATTTCAACCAGCAATTTCAAAAGCTGTGGGGGAAAAAATATTTTTTTTTTTTTGCTTTTTAATACTTGGGTACAATTAAATATCCCAGTACTTTTTAAGCCACTGGAAATAGCACTGGTTCTAAGTAATCTGTACTCACTGTATGAGAGTCCCCAAATTTAATTTTTGGAATATTTTAGCATTAAAAACTATACAGTCAACAATATAGTTTGTGAGCCTCACCAATGTTTTTGCATTGCACTTTGCTACGTATGAGGCTGCGTTGCCACAGACCATTCAGAGTGCTCATGATGACCCCAGTCCACTGTCGAAAGCACCTACAATGGGCATGTGAGCATCAGAAATGGGCATTAGAAGTGGAAGGTCACCTGGTCCGATGAGTCCCATTTTCGTTTAGATCATGTGGACGGCCGTGTACGTGTGTACATTTAGCTGGAGTTGCACCAGGACGATGGCACCAAGATGCACTGTGGGACAACGACAAGCCGGTGGAGGGAGTGTGATGCCTTGGACAATGTTCTGCTGGGAAACCCTGGGTCCGGGCATTCATGTACATGTCAATTTGACATGTGCCACCTACCTAAACATACTGCAGACCAGGTACACCCCTTCATGGCAATGATATTTGTGACCTCCTTCCGCAGGCTAATGTACCATGCCACACTGCACAAATTGTTCGGGAATGGTTTGTTAGTACAGACTGATTTATGAAATTAACCAATTAATGGTGAATCACTGTCTTGTATAGATTGCTCATGTTGGCAAATATGCTTGCATACAAACTGCAGAAAATGTTCGATACCAGATCATGATGATCACATGATGTTGTGGAGATGTCATTGTGAAAAAGTATTTTGTAGAATTGTGCTTTAGGTTTTTTTTACTGAGAAGCAGGTGAGCTTAAAAACATTGCATAGAAACCTGTCTGCATTATAAGATGTTTTGAATGTATCTGTGATGAAGGCACAGAAAAAGTCAGTTCAGTTTTTACTGGGTATGTACGTTGAAAGTTAAAAATTAGCTTTTATGTTCATAAACATGTAAAAGGAGGCACTGTAGATGTGTAGGGAGGGTGTATTGTTTCAAGGAGTTTAATGGACTAACAGCCTACCAGTTTTCCTGTTCACAGATTGTTAATTTAGGTGTTGACTGACCAAAGTCTACTTTCTACTTTCACAAGCATTGCACAGCATAACTATACATTACATCATTTTACTGGAAGCATTTTACATGTCCAAACTGTCACTCAAAATGAATAATGCATCTCATAGCCTTGTCCATTTAGAATACATGCATGCTGAACCCAGACATGTCATACAAGTCAAACCCCAGTTAATCAGCACATTATGTGGATCCTGTGACTCATTGAGCCAGTATTCATTTCTTTCAACATTATCGATGTTTAAATTCATTATAAATGAATGTTTAAAATTAAAGTTTGCTTCAGATACACCATAGTAGTAAATTATTACATTGTGAAAATGCCAAAAAATTAATCTCAACTTAATTCTTTAGGATATAGTTTTACCACATGTTGATTGTTGAAAGCTTTGACCCAGCGAAGGCCAGGCTGTACCATCTAGTGGATGATGTAAGTAACAACACACACCATATAAATAAAAAATGCATAAACAAAACAGATCAAAAGGGTTTTACATTTGGCTCATTTTATAAACCTCCTTCAAACTTAATCTGCAAATAAATTGCTCAAATTATAATACATAAATAATTACTCTGTGTAAAGCTGTGCAATAACATCCGGAGAGATTTTTCTTGACTGTGACCCTCTCTGATACTCTCATTAAAAATTGGTCTGCTTGGTGTCCTCATTTGCTTCCAAATCAGCTGCTTTGTTTTCATAAAATGCATGGTTTTCCTCCTCCATTTCTTCTTTCTCATCTCTGCAAGGGGAGACATGCATTGTGATGTGCGGTATGTTCAGAGAGTAACATTCCACAGAGGCAGGGCAGTTTTATAATTAATTCTCATACTAACTCAAATTGGTGTTTAAGTTGTGTAAATCAAATGGGAATGGCGGTAAATTGTTGTTTAAAATAGAAATCAATAGAAATAATTTTCACAATAGAAAAAACGGGCAAATAAAAACAATATTATCATCAAAGTGTTTCATTAATGTTTAAATATGGATATGACTGATGAGATGTCCTTGGTAATATGACTGTGCTTTCTGAAGTGTGGCTTGACTAATCATATGTCAGATTTGTGACTGTGTCTTTGGCAGTATCTTGTAGTGTACCGTAATAAAATGTCAGTAATCAACTCTCAAGTCATAAACACCTTATTACTATCCTGCTGTTTGGTAAGTATTCAACTGATTAATTACTGTCACAAGTATTATTGCCAATTTTAATATAGAGACGTGTTTATCCCGTCAAACTAAACTAAAACCACTAAAACTTTTTTGATAAAAATTGCATAAAGTATTTTATGTTTTGAAATGTTTGAGATATATTAATGATGACTGACTGCATATTTTAAAGATGTTAAAATGTTTACTCACTTGTCTTTCTTGAAAAAGATTCTTTGCACAATGAGGAGGACAAAAACAATAAAGAGGAATCCAACAACAGCTGCCAGTCCCACCAGCCATGGCTGTAACGTGACTTTAGATGTGTCCGCGGCTCTCAGACCACCTGAGTAACATTGTATCATATAAAGGTTTATTGCCTGTAAAGGTTTTACACAGCTGTATACTCTCTAAAGGTATTACCGTATATACTACTACTATATATTAAATCAAATGAACCTCTACTGAATAGATTCAAGATTTAAGCAATCTATCAATTGTTTTGTATTGTAGGACAGTATGACAGCAATTTAGTGAGCAAATTATCAAGAACAAGATACCTTCATAGAAAGTAACATTTGACAGACTCATGAGAGCATACTATAACCGAAAATATAACGCTTGCAAGTCAAGGAATACTAACAGGATTTCTTAGATATCAAAGATATTTTTTTTTAAGAATCACTTAAAAATGTTTCTAATTTTACTCACCAGCTTTCGCATGACAAATGTAGACAGACAGTAATGTCAAGGCAACAATATTCTTTAGATGAAACATGATGGTATTTGTACTCCGTGGACTCTGCTTTGTCTCTCTCTCTACTGTCTGTAAATATGTGAAGGATTCTTGATGGCCAAAGTACAAAAACCATTAGAGAGATCACAGATCACAACATGTCACTCGCAGACTAACCAAGCATAATTATCATTACGTAATCTCTTATTGGAGATGTTTTGTGCTGTTACGTTGTAAAGATAAAAAACAAATTACCAGCCAACCCATTATTCTAACAATAAACAGGTGGGTGTAGAATAAAATACTCAGTCAATTGTTTTGCCATGAAGATTCAAGTAGAGCAAACTAAATACTTTTAATAATAATTAAATACTGAAAAAAAATATAATAGAAATATAGTGCACCAGTAGTGAAAAAAAATGTGGAAACACTTTTTATTATTATTATTAAATCATGCAAATTAATTAAGAAAACAAGATCAACAACAACATTATATTACATAAAATTACAGAACCTAAACTTTTGTAGGTGATAGCTGTATGAACTGTATATTGTTCAAACAATGGCTTTTTTGGTGTTTATGAGAGATTTAATAAAAATAAAAAAATACCAGAAACACTTTGATACTCACACAAGTTTGATTTTGCAGAGCAGAAATGCTGAAATTTATCTTGCTTTTATTTCAAGTATATTGTAATCTAGTTGACGCTATTAACTCTGGGTCGGGAGGGTAGGGCGCACAGCTTATACCAGTCTGATATAACCCAGATGGCTGGCATTTCTTCTGTGCCCTCCATGAGTACTTCAATCTTTTCAACTTTAATCATGGCCTCCAGTTCAGTGCTGGTGTCTGGAATCCAATTTACCCTGAACTTATCTTGTCTTTCCCAGGGATACACATCCTCTTCCACAGGCTGCTCTCCGAACAGGAAATCTGCATGGTTCTGACAAAATATGGCGAGAGTGTTCAGCTTCATCTTGCCATTTAGTTCTTTCACTATGACAGAACTGTCATGTTTTTATTCAATAACAAATAATTAAAAAATGATTCACATTTCACTGATAGATATTCTTTCTTGGGATGTTGAAAGCTATTATAAGTATTATGTCATGAATAAAACTAAACAAACTGTCAGTCAAGCATTTACCAGTTAAATATAAAGTGTGTAATTTCTGCATCAGTCAAACAGAGAGCCCCGCCCCAAACTCACGCCACTCAATGCATTTACATGCACTTTAAAAGTTTGAATTTAGCCGGACAAAAACTATAATTTATCTTTTTTAAATTATCTTTAAAACGAGCCCACACACAACATAATCAAATGCATAGATCAGCAGATAATCCATAGAAAGCATACTGTGCACATAATGTGCTATCTGGGTAAAAACACATTCGATTTTCTGGATCAGATGACTTCATCAGAAATTATTTAGTACTTTGTCCAGCATCATGGAATGCTAAACCAATCATATTAGGATTCATCGCTGCAACCAGAGGTGGAAATCATTCAAATATGGGCAGAGAGGATTGTTCACTCTAATTACAATGGCTACCAGGAGATGGCGCCAAGTACATGACACAGACTCGATGGCTCAAATAGAATGGAATTTTTTTTATAAGCCTTTCATTTTGGGTATGCCGTTGAAACAGGAAATCTTTACAACACCCTCAGAGCTTAACAAGTTAAACTGAGATGTGAGAAAGTATTTTAACATTGGAAAAACATATACATTGCCTTTTAATAGGAATTTTTGAACAAATAGCGGTGCATAGAGGATTTGTAGTACATGTGTACAGTTTTTTTGTCACATACCTGCAAGATCGTGGATCAGATCTTTGATGAGGTGTTTTATGATGGCGAACAGAGTGATCAGTGTCACGCCAGCAGAATGTAGATGACATGCTTGGGTAGAGTAATCAGATTTTTTCCAGGGGTTTATAGTCCTTGAAAAACACATCCTCGTTAAGAGGATTTTTGTTGTTTTTGTCAAAATCCATAAGTACTTTCTTTTTCAACTTCACAATAGCTTGATAGTTTCCATATTATTCCTGTTGATCAGTGTGAAAACACCAAGTAAACATTTTGACATGAATCATTATATATTTTTGAGACTATTCATAAAGTTATGATATTTGTATATTACCTGTGTACTGTCTTTAATTGGGTCAAGGACATTGTGCTTATTTTTTTGTCTGGATCTATTATTACTTGATTCAAAAATACATTCAAAATGCAATTCATACAATGACTTCAAATGCAATATACCTCTTTGAACATAGGATGATAAAATTATGTAATTAATGAAAAGAAACCCTTATTTGGTAAAACTTTACAATGAGGTTCCATTTGTTAATATTAGTTAATGCAGGTATCATGAACAAACAATTAGCAATACATCGTTTAAAGCATTTATGAATCTTTGTTTATGTTAGTTAATAAAAATACAATTGTTCATTGTTAGATGATGTTAGTTCATAGTGCACTGACTAACATTAAAAAACAACATTTGATTTAAAAAACATTTATTGGTGTAGGTTGAAATGAACAATCAAGATTAATAAATGTTGTAAAAGTATTGTTCATTGTTAGTTCATGTTAACTAATGTTGTTAACTGTAGTAATTCAGCTTAATCTTTTATTTTTGTTATTTCTTAATATTATATGTAGTAAAGCTAAACGTAATTTCCTTTTCAAAAATATTTTTGGCATGTGAAATGGTACAACCCCTCTAAAACTAAATGTTTATTCATTTAAAATTAATTATGTTTGTAATCAAAACAAATCCCAAAAATTAATTCAAGGTGTAATAAGTAATGATAAGCTAATCTAAATAAATATTCAATACATTTTTACTTCATGGTTGCATTACCTGTCAAGAAATACCTTTTTTTTTTTTGTTCAAAATTACATGAACCCGAAATGAATACAAATATTGCATTTCTATAAAAATTTGGCACATGCATTTTAAACGAGGCGAGAATTATCTCAGACACCCTTATTTGTCATTGACTCAATTTGTCATAACACAACATAATGCTAAATTATTGTAAAGTCTGGATGTCATTATCAGTAGCCACGTTTAGGGATGTGTTAGAGAGATACTGTGTTGTGTACGTACCATTCGTTAAGCTTTTTTGTTCTCCTCATTTACAGACACCTGTCACCCTCCAACTTAATTCCTCGCTTACCTTCATTCTGGCTCTCTTGCTGATATCAATTGCTCCTCAATTGTTTTATTTACTGTTGCATATTCACAAAATCACAACAAAGGACACCACAAAATGCTAGGTCAGATGACAAGACTTCATCAAACTCAAAGTACTTAAACAGCAGAAGACAATCAAGATAATGTTCTAAGAAGGCTTGAGCCTGGATTTAGTTTTTTCTAGTGTCTACGTCTTAACACCAGCTGTTGTACTCTGAAGTACAATGGAGCCAGGGACATCAATATATCAACTGTGTCAGCATGTGTATGGGCCCGTTTTTGTTTAGACATTTCAGATCACGGTTAGAAAATGACCCTTTGTCGTTACTGAAGACGTCTTCTTAGAATGTACCATTTTCAGCTAAATCAAACACCCCTTGAAATGTTTGATTTTAAAGGGAAAGGGTTTCAGAAATGTTACCATACGGATCACAGTCCAGGATGTACAAATTGCTTGTAAATCCAAGTAGGTTTCAGCTTTCACTGAGAAAGACAAACAAAAGGCATGTCCTCTGTCTTCATTGAGCGCTTTACTGGAGTCAATGCATATTAAACATGCTAATGAGTTCAGAGTACTCAGGATCCCGAGTACCATATAAACAACCCAGTACCTTCTATACTTTATTCATTTATTATTGAGGCAATCAGATACATGCAGAAGAGTCAGAAGACTGACAGATATTCACTATGTGAGTGCATATAAAGTATTTTAGGATATCTGCAATAAGAACTTTTACAATTGAAAAACAATGGTTAGAATGGTTTACAAAAGCAAAACACACATTTTACTATAGACTTCAGCACATTATAAGCTTCCTTTTTGGGAGGGTAAATTACATCAGGCCGAAATGAGCACAACTGATGAACAAAGATGACAAAATTGCCAATTAGTTTAATTTCTGGAAATTGGGGAGAGATTAAGGAGAAGATTTGGGGTTGGAGACAGAGGAATGAGAGGGAGAGAAGAGATTATTTATAAATGTAGGCCTATTCATTGACACTTAAAAAACTTCATGATCATAAGATGTGTTTTGGAATAACACAGGTCACACAGAATAATTCCCTTCCGGTCCTCTTCCGCAGTCAGTATGTACCTCCTTTGTGTGTGTTTTCTCTCCCTCATCCCTCTGTTTGGTTCTTCTTTCTCTTCATCATCAGGGTAAGGGCCAAGGATCTAAGTGGAAAGTAAATGTGTGCCAATATTTAATGCAGTCTAAGATTAAAAAAAATTCTTAATTCTGTTTTAAAGGTCAGCGAATGGGCTCTGAAATAGCCTGATATGACTCTCTTAATCCCAGTCTTAATCCTTTGGTTTACATCTTGCTGACTCTGATATTCCAAGGCTGGTATTTGCAGCTGTCTTTCGTAAAGGTGAAATCTTTTACTCAAGGGTTAGCTATTCTGTAATCCACCTAATCCTGTCAGAGATGTTACTAAGGACTCTACATTTGGAGTGTGTATCTTATAAATTGTATATTAAATTACAGTTCTTTCACCAATTATATTCTGTTAATATGTGCCATACATTTTCCAATTAATTTCAATTTCCCATGCATGGAAAATTAAAATTATGATGATTAAAGAAAATCTAATGCAGGAGAAAGAGCAAACTTAGCTGTATTTTGTTTCCTAAATTATTATTATTATTTATCTATGTGGATGGGAACAGTAAGTAACCCATACAATTATTTTGTACCATCAAATTAAACTGAAAATGTAATATTTAACTAAATAAAATAATTAATCAACACTACAATAATAACACTGGTACCAGTGTTTGTCTTCCAGTAAAAATATGTAAACATACTTTAAAACAATTTACTTGATAATCAAAATTGTGTAATATCTTGATGTTTGTTTTTCTTTTCTCATTGTTTTTCCCCTTCTTCTTATTTTAAGCATACCTTTAAAAAAGTTTTTAAAAAAAAACATTGTGAGTTTATGCTTAAAACAAGAAAAAACTATTGGTCAATTGGCAAATTTAAGTAAAAAAAAAAAAAACTTAATTCAATACATAAGTCTAACAATGTTATGCAATTCGTTTTTTTTTTTTTTTTTAAGTATTTTTAAAAATTAGTATTTTTTTGTGTATTTTTTAAAGTAAATTGATCTTGTTTCAAGGATGTTTAATTTATTATTATTGATTTTTTTTGTGGAAAACAGGACAAAATACTGAATTTATTTATTTAGTATTAATTTTTGGCAGAAACCAGCAAAATATCAATGACAAGTTTGTAATCCAATAATAAACACTACAGTTCTTGACATATTAACGCAATTAAGGCAATTAAACCCAATTACACCTAGAACATTAATGCTACTCACTCAAACAGGAACTTGCTCTAGTTTGGGTACATCCTCAGTCTTCTTGCCAAAGTTCCAGTAGACAATGGTTAGAGATGTGTTGGCAGTCACTAAGCCGATCAATATGGGATGCATCTCTAGTTTTAGCTGTGGTGGTGTTCTTAACCAGAGGTTGATGCACAAACTTGAGCCAGTGACCCAGACAGATTTCCAGTTCTGATCTTTTATATGTCTCTTTATGAATCATATGATCTATATTTCTCCTCCCCCTCCCGCGATGTTGCAAAAAAAAAGTGCAAGCATTCAAGTCAGCATTCACAAGCACAGATGCCACATTCTTCTGGTAAGAGACATATAAACTAAAAATGTTACCAGGAGAAAACCCTTGAAATTTGGAATCATGGGAAATTTGCTTAGTCAAATTATTCAAATGGAAAAATAAATTCAGATTTTCTATACTAAAATAAAAGAATTATGCACAAGTGCACGAAACAAACTCTACCCTAACCTTCTCTATATAACCTATAACCGTATCTACACAGTTGGTTAAGCAGGGTTGTCTTTTTTGGCTTCATCTTCAATCTTCTTGTGAAAAGCTTCTGTCAGAATGAAGATCCAGTATGCAATGGCGATGGAGGTATTAATTGTAACAATGCCGATCATGAATGGGTGTAGCATGTTTGCAGGTTTTTCTCTGATTGCTGTCTACAGCCTTTTTCTGCTTTCCATCACTTTTAGTCTTTTTCTGTAGTTTGGTCCAGCCTCTCGCAGCAGTAAGTGGTCTTCTCTCCTCCCCCAGGCTCAAATAAGGCTTAAAAACCTCAGAGCCATTGCTGAGCACAGAACATTCCAGACTGATCACTTTCCACCAACATTATAATCTAGACATCATCACTAAATTAACAATGTACTTTTGTCTACTTAGGAAAACAAAACATGCAATACCCGGCTAAATGTTTTATGATTTTTCTTTTAATCAACCTCAGAATTTACGTTTTGAGATTTTAGGTGCTGTAATTGGTCATCTTTTTATGAATTTTTCACCATTTTTAATTAAAAAAAATTCTTAATTTATACATTTCAAAAGTCCTTAGGAATGACAAGTACAAATGTTCCATAGAGTCTCAATTAATATGGTTGTAAAAAAAATACTAAATTGGCAAAAGGCTGTTTAAAATTGTAGAAGATGGATAGCAGGTCACCCACACCTTCCCTTATACAGATTATTATTACCATTTAATATATTTAAAGATAATAGCTTCAAAAGCATCAGAGTGCAGTGCTTCTTATTTCTGTTTACTTATATTTATTTTGGTAGATATGCTACACAGGTTTGATCGCATAAGGATTAGAGCATTTAGTTTTAATTCTGTGTGTTTATTTGTAGAGTGAGAAATCTTAGTGAATGAGAGACTGCTGTGTGGATTAGTTAGTCATAATGTTGAGTACTGTTGTCTACCTCACACAAGCTCTATCTTTGCTGCCCTAATCACCTCTGTCCAGGGTTGAAGGATTTAGCCACAGTTACATAGACATCATTAAAAAAGAATAAACTTAATTAGTGAGGTCACTTAAATGTTTATGAAGCAGAATCTGCATGTGTAAGGACTTACAGTTCAAGAGAACAAGACAGTCGGTTATGTGGCCAAAGAAATGCATTTATTCTGTACAGATCTTCTTCATACTGGATTTTAAAAGGAGGAAATGTTCAGATTTATCTGAAAGTACTGATTATAGTGAATAGCTCACCCAGAAATACAATTAATTTACTCACCCTTATGTTGTTCCAAAACCATATAACTTACTATGTTACACAAAACAAGATGTAAGGCAGAATGTTAGAATGAGACTAACATTGTGTTCCACAAAGAAAGTCATGCATGTTTGGAATAACGTCAGAATTTAAATGACAGAATTTTAACAAAAACAAGCAGTGATTTACTGTCTCAGTCTTCATTCAAGTTTTATACATGAGCCTGTCGTGGAACAGTAACATGTTCTGGGAAATGTCTGTCAAAGTTTTCACTGGGTGCCCTGCAGTCTAAGAAGTACATCTGCGTATTGGAACTGTGAGCTGTTCTCATACTCCAGCATGTCCAGTGCTACCTCACAGCTCTCCTTCACCACCCGCTCCTGGTCTTTCCTGTAGCGCTCCAAGATCTTTAAGCATGCCTCCTTCCCAATGGAGCCCAGTGCTTCGGCACACTCATGCCTGACCATGGGGTTCTCATCCTCCTTTTCCAGAGCAGCCTGTAGCTGGGGGATACTGGCCTCGTGCTGGATCTGGCCCAAGACATAACCGATCTCATGACGGAATAAGGCGCTGCTGCACTGAAGACCTGGGAGAGGAAGATCATTGTCAAATAACTTACATTTAAAAAGTAATGAATGGTGACTAAAACATTCATTAATGAATAATGATGATGAATGAGCACTCTCCCTTTTATTTCATCCATTTAGAGCACAACAATGGGATTAAGGAAGTAATAGTCTCATTCACCTTTAATTGATTTTAGCGATAATGTTTTAAACTTGAAACACAGACCTAACATGAGCTTTGATGTTATTAAATGATGACATTCCAGACTGATCACTTTTCTGCACGATTCTTGTAAAATTCTTGTAAATTGATATCTATTGTATAGAATAAATTTAATTATTGGTAAATTACTGGATGTGGATAGTCCACATACAGTAAAATTAATAATATTATATATTCAATATTCAAACTTATTAACAGCTGATTTAAATTGACCAAGTTACTCCGTTCGATAAGCCCTTAGGTGGCTAGAAAGGGGACCATTCATCCTGTTAGATCTTCATAGTGATCTTGTTCATGTAAGATCATCGTTAGAGCATTTTTGGCCTCAGTGGTTGCAATTTGGAAATTAAAAACAGTAATTTGCGATCTGAGTTTGTACGATTCGTGAAAATGTTAAATCTACCAATACCCGCTGCATGGCAAATGGTCTTATTAGAGCAAATGCGATAACAATTAAGGTGTTAGTTTTCTATTGACCGCGATCACGTTCCCGCTTAGCCAGACGGGATTCAGTTGATAAATGTTTTTTGTTTTTTTGGTTTATGTAGGAGTCAGTGTTGTGCTGGAAACTGGACATTTGCTGGATTGCATCTCTAAGATAACATTACCTAGTGTTGCATATTGGAAGAAAAGCACTGAGGCTAGGTCGCATAAATGTCACATCATTTGGATTTTCCTGGCAAAAGTGACCCTCTCCCTTCGCATGAAAATCAGTCTTAATAGGCAACCTAGGTAGTCCTAGGATTGGAAGGATTCGTTTTTTTTTTTTTATTGCATTACAAGCCGTTCACACATTGGCAAATAAAATTGCACCTTTAAACAATTTAAAGGCAATGATACCAAATACTAACAAAGTGTATGTAAACTTCTGACCCACTTGGAATGTGATGAAAGAAATAAGTTTAAATAATTAATTCTCTCAACTATTATTCTGAAATTTCCCAAGTTTTCCTATTGTAGGACTGAGCTTAGCGTAAATGTATCCCTAAGAAATACATCCACTTACATATTCAATTTGCAAATAATATTTTTTTCCTCAAAAAAGCCTCTCTCACCATCTCCCAAAGCAAGAACAGCCTCCTCAGTCCCAAGGTTCCTCAAGGCGAACATAGCTCTGTATCGCTCAAACAGGGGCAGGCTTTCGTCCAAGAGTTGCGTCCTCAGTTCTGTGACACTTTTTCTAGGGGCTGGGGGTGCAGGGTCCACAGAGCAGTAGGGGTTTTCATCAGTTTTCTCTGCTGTCTTATCCCCACCGTTCATCAGCCACTCCAGCCTCCGGACTGCCAGTTGACACGTCTCTGCCACCTATAAAGGAACACAATTAACTTAACAAGCCAGATAAAAACATGTGGTGGCACAGCTCAATATGGGTTCATCTCAAATGTTGCTCATGGTAGATACACGTATTTAAAGTGATTGTTCACCAAAAAATGAAAATTCTCTCATCATTTGCTCACCGTCATGCCATCCCAGATGTGTATGACTTTCTTCTGCAGAACACAAACTTATTAGAAGCATATTTCAGCTCCTCACCTACTGGGCAGGGAGAATTTATAGTTAAAAAAGTACTTAAATATTAGACTTTGACTCACCCAAACCTATCAAATTGCTTCTGAAGATATAGATTCAACCACTGGAGTCTTATGGATTACTTTAATGATGCCTTTATATGCTTTATGGAGCTTGATAGCGCTGGCCACATTCACTTGCATATATATATATATATAGACCTACAGAGCTGAAATATCCTTCTAAACATCTTCATTTGTGTTCAGTAGAGGAAAGCCACATCTTGAATGGCACAAGGACAAGTAAATGATGAGAGAATTTTTATTTTTGGGTGACCATTCCTTCAAGAACTACTGTACCTCGATAACTGGATCTTCTGCATACTTCTTCAGTAAATCTAGGACTTTTGGATTTCCAATGGCTCCCAAAGCTTCCCCTTGAGATGATATGAATAAAAAGAATATACTGAATGTGACATCACTTATCTCATCCAAAAACAAAAAAAGACATGTCATTTTTGTGTCTCACCTGCTTCATGTCTGACCATTGGCTCTTGATTAGTGTCTTTCAGCACTGTCTCTAGAATAGGAATGGCTAGCTCATCCCGCATTTGTCCAAGGCAGTATGCCAGCTCATGCTTCAGAAGTGCAGATTCATCTACAAAAGCCTCACTGATCCATTTAATGGCCTCTTGTCCACCAAGATTACGCAGAGTAAAAAGTGCTCTAAAACGTGTTGTCAAGTCCTGCTTGGGGTTGACAAGTATTGACCCCACTGCTGCAATGTCCTTATTTGCCATGAGGAAGGTTTTGATGTGATTGCCTCTATATGTTCTTATGCTCAAGATAAACCACAAGATATCCCAGACAGCCTTTTCTGCACCACAGATTCAGCACCTACATATGCAAGCGAAAGAAGATCAGACACACACTTAGCAAGGTTGACAACTTCTGTTAAGTTGGCACCCCATATAATTAAATCATTACCAAATCTATACCATTTGTTTGTGCTGATTTGTGCCACAAATTAAAAAGAATCTGAATAATTTGTCTATATTAGCATTATGTACAGCTTTGTTCAGCAATGTCACATATAGCCTATATACTGTACAAATGATAATCTGCAGCACCATTTTGCATTTGTTGTTTGATGGGGTGAAAAAAAAAAATCTTTGCCCAAAAATGAATGCTTCAATGATAAACTAGAAGACAGCAAAAACGATAGAGACGGGTGAGAGATTTAATTATATTGAGTGCCAATTAGGGTTGGGTACCGAAACACCTACAGGTGAAACTCGAAAAATTAGAATATCGTGCAAAAGTTCATTCATTTCAGTAATTCAACTTAAAAGGTGAAACTCATAATCATTACAAGCAAAGTAAGATATTTCAAGCCTTTATTTGATATAATTTTGATGATTATGGCTTACAGCTTATGAAAACCCCAAATTCAGAATCTCAGAAAATTAGAATATTGTGAAAAGGTTTAGTATTGTAGGCTCAAAGTGTCACACTCTAATCAGCTAAACACCTGCAAAGGGTTCCTGAGCCTTTAAATGGTCTCTCAGTCTGGTTCAGTTGAATTCACAATCATGGGGAAGACTGCTGACCTGACAGTTGTGCAGAAAACCATCATTGACACCCTCCACAAGGAGGGAAAGCCTCAAAAGGTAATTGCAAAAGAAGTTGGATGTTCTCAAAGTGCTGTATCAAAGCACATTAATAGAAAGTTAAGTGGAAGGGAAAAGTGTGGAAGAAAAAGGTGCACAAGCAGCAGGGATGACCGTAGCCTGGAGAGGATTGTCAGGAAAAGGCCATTCAAATGTGTGGGGAGCTTCACAAGGAGTGGACTGAGGCTGGAGTTACTGCATCAAGAGCCACCACACACAGACGGGTCCTGGACATGGGCTTCAAATGTCAAATGTCTTACCTGGGCTAAAGAAAAAAAGAACTGGTCTGTTGCTCAGTGGTCCAAAGTCCTCTTTTCTGATGAGAGCAAATTTTGCATCTCATTTGGAAACCAAGGTCCCAGAGTCTGGAGGAAGAATGGAGAGGCACACAATCCAAGATGCTTGAAGTCCAGTGTGAAGTTTCCACAGTCTGTGTTGGTTTGGGGAGCCATGTCATCGGCTGGTGTTGGTCCACTGTGCTTTATTAAGTCCAGAGTCAACGCAGCTGTCTACCGGGACATTTTAGAGCACTTCATGCTTCCTTCAGCAGACAAACTTTATGGAGATGCTGACCTCATTTTCCAGCAGGACTTGGCACCTGCCCACACTGCCAAAAGTACCAAAACCTGGTTCAATGACCATGGTATTACTGTGCTTGATTGGCCAGCAAACTCGCCTGACCTGAACCCCATAGAGAATCTATGGGGCATTGCCAAGAGAAAGATGAGAGACATGAGACCAAACAATGCAGAAGAGCTGAAGGCCGCTATTGAAGCATCTTGGTCTTCCATAACACCTCAGCAGTGCCACAGGCTGATAGCATCCATGCCACGCCACATTGAGGCAGTAATTAATGCAAAAGGGGCCCAAACCAAGTACTGAGTACATATGCATGATTATACTTTTCAGAGGGCCGACATTTCTGTATTTAAAATCCTTTTTTTATTGATTTCATGTAATATTCTAATTTTCTGAGATTCTGAATTTGGGGTTTTCATAAGCTGTAAGCCATAATCATCAAAATTATATCAAATAAAGGCTTGAAATATCTTACTTTGCTTGTAATGAGTCTATATAATATATTAGTTTCACCTTTTAAGTTGAATTACTGAAATTAATGAACTTTTGCACGATATTCTAATTTTTCGAGTTTCACCTGTATATGACCGGTATGTACCGGACTGAATCAGAACACAGATTTCGTTGCCACTTAAATACCTGAGCTGTCGTTTAAAATATTTGACCTCTGGTGCGTAAGAAGGACGTAAGAAGCATCATCACCGCACATGATCGCTAGTTAAATTATACTGCATTCATGTGGTTTCAGAATAATTGGAAAAATTATTTCCCGACTGAGAAAATTCACATGAATGAATGAACAAGTCGGAGAACAAGTCGGAACAACAACACGGAAAGTCGAAGAACATGGCAGACAACAGTGATTGGTTGATGGTAATACACTTTTGATTAATGGGGCAAAATCACGTATTGCATATAAATGTTTTGCTAACATGTCATTTGTAATATGGTATTAGGTTATAACGGTTAGTTGCTGTCCATGTAGATTGACGTAGATTAATTAGAAAAGTTATTTATTAACCCTTTTCAGGTAAAGCAATATTTAGTGGTTTCAGGTAATGTACTGGTGCAGTAACAACTCTGGAACAAAATCACTTCGTAATATAAAGCTCTGATAATACAAACATTTGTAGTAACGTTAGTGTCCATGTTGTTTTCACATTCCGACTTAAAAGCACAACTCGGAAAATGAGTCCATCCGAGGAGCGCGTGAATGCAGCAATTACACTTGCTCAGCAGCAGGTTTCTTAGCTAGCTAAAAGAAACGTGCTTAAATTAATGTGAATAAATAAAATGCCTAACGCTAATGTGTGGCTTCGCAAGAAAGGATTCCGACACCGCGACGTGCAACAAATGTTTTACAACAATTGCGTGTAAAGGGGGAAACACGTCAAACCTAATGAAACATTTGAGGACACACGGGATAAACTTCAAAAAGCAGAAGGATGCACCGTGTTCGACAGCTTACGGACATCAGCTGGCAGTGTGGGCGTCCCCGGCCCTAGTCAGACCAACCCTAGCAATGTGGAGACCATTGATAATGACAATAAGTCAGGAGAGGTGTCGTATTTTGCCAGAGAATGCAAATATGGTCATATTTCTGCTAAATAATTGCTCAAATTTGAAGCTGTTTTTTGTATAATATC
This sequence comes from Xyrauchen texanus, assembly GCF_025860055.1. NCBI lineage: Eukaryota > Metazoa > Chordata > Actinopteri > Cypriniformes > Catostomidae > Xyrauchen > Xyrauchen texanus. Next base: position 28,127,335 of record NC_068302.1, on the reverse strand, counting down.
GACTACTTTGCTTTTATTAGTAGCCTACTGTAACTGTTATTTAGTGTTAAATAATTGTAGTTGGGTTAGGTGGCTTAGGTTTTATTGTGAATGTATGTACATTTTTTATTTTTTTTTATTATTTATATATACTTTAAAGTTTTAATATATTGTTCAATTGAAATAATGGTGTGTGTATATATATTTATATATATAAGCAAGCTGTTTTTTTAACGTCATCCACCGTCTTTATGTGGCACTTTTTTAAATATCGGTTCAGGCACGGGTACCGTTTTAAAAGTATCGATTTGGCACCTGTATTATAAAAACCCCGAACGATACCCAACCCTAGGTGTTTCAAAACTTAGTGAACCGTTAACCGAGATAGCATTTCTGGGCACTGAACATTCAGAGCACACCGTTAATGTCAAAATATGTTGTCTAACTAGGCAGCTCACTAGGTACTCATGGATGATGTTGCACTGTGGTGGAAAAAACTTCCGACATGATACACCCTCTTTGTCTACGCAATAAAATAGTATTATACAAATAAAAGTGTAAAATTTTTCCAAGCTGATGAGAGAGAGCGAGAGAACATCGCATATTTATGCAGCAGTCAATGGGTGTCACTCAGTTTCACATGTGTTCAAGCGTGTTATGTAGCCGGCGGAGTAATGGATTACGATACAAAAGACAACATGACATTTGATTGTTGCAGACCACAAACTTACTGTAAGCGGAGATGTTTTGTCACTCATTGAGTGCTCTCCATCCACCTTTCCATGCCGTCCACGGGAAAAGGAACTGCTTTGCTCTCGTTGTCCAGTGGCGAGTTTTACAGTAGCGCCACCAATTGGATTGGAGTCAACCGCCGTTCGACAACTAAAACCTTGCACTTCTCGCACATTTTGAACATATTGTCAGTCACCACAACTACTTTATTTTCACGAACCCAAAAGTAAACAAATGTTACTCTATCACTAAGAAAGCAATATTTTGGTGGATCCAGTCTTTACTATGTCTGTGCACGAGTCATACAAGAGAACTTCTAAAAGTTAAAGGAATGTTCCAGGTTCAACAAGTTAATCTCAATCAACCGCATTTGTGGCATAATGTTGATAGCCACAAAAAAAAACCTACAATATTCTTTATGTCCATACAGTGCAAGTGAATGGTGACAAGAATTTTAAAGCTCCAGAAATCACAAAGGCAGCATAAAAGTAATCCATAGGAGTATGACTCTAGGGGTTAAATCCTTGTCTACAGAAGCAACATGACAGTGGGTGAGCAACAGATCAATATTTAATACATTTTTAACTATTAAACCACTGGAGATGATTTTTGGAGCTTCAAAGTTCTGACCAGCATTCACTTGCATTGTAGAGCAGAATAATTCTTCTAAAAATCTTCATTTGTATGTAAGAAAGAAAGCAACACAGATATGGGATGCCATGATGGTGAATAAACAATGAGATCATTTTCATTTTTGGGTGAACCACCACTTTAATATTTACTTCCATTGTAACTTTCTAAGTGCCATAATGTAATCGTGATGTTTGGGACATCTAATATATATATATATATATATATATATATATATATATATACACACACTCACCTAAAGGATTATTAGGAACACCTGTTCAATTTCTCATTAATGCAATTATCTAATCAACCAATCACATGGCAGTTGCTTCAATGCATTTAGGGGTGTGGTCCTGGTCAAGACAATCTCCTGAACTCCAAACTGAATGTCAGAATGGGAAAGAAAGGTGATTTAAGCAATTTTGAGCATGGCATGGTTGTTGGTGCCAGACGGCCGGTCTGAGTATTTCACAATCTGCTCAGTTACTGGGATTTTCATGCACAACCATTTCTAGGGTTTACAAAGAATGTCCTGTGGGCGAAAATATCTTGTTGATGCTAGAGGTCAGAGGAGAATGGGCCGACTGATTCAAGCTGATAGAAGAGCAACTTTGACTGAAATAACCACTCGTTACAACCGAGGTATGCAGCAAAGCATTTGTGAAGCCACAACACGCACAACCTTGAGGCGGATGGGCTACAACAGCAGAAGACCCCCGCCGGGTACCACTCATCTCCACTACAAATAGGAAAAAGAGGCTACAATTTGCAAGAGCTCACCAAAATTGGACAGTTGAAGAATGGAAAAATGTTGCCTGGTCTGATGAGTCTCGATTTCTGTTGAGACATTCAGATGGTAGAGTCAGAATCTGGCGTAAACAGAATGAGAACATGGATCCATCATGCCTTGTTACCACTGTTCAGGCTGGTGGTGGTGGTGTAATGGTGTGGGGGATGTTTTCTTGGCACACTTTAGGCCCCTTAGTGCCAATTGGGCATCGTTTAAATGCCATGGCCTACCTGAGCATTGTTTCTGACCATGGCCATCCCTTTATGGCCACCATGTACCCATCCTCTGATGGCTACTTCCAGCAGGATAATGCACCATGTCACAAAGCTCGAATCATTTCAACTTGGTTTCTTGAACATGACAATGAGTTCACTGTACTAAAATGGCCCCCACAGTCACCAGATCTCAACCCAATAGAGCATCTTTGGGATGTGGTGAAACGGGAGCTTCATGCCCTGGATGCGCATCCCACAAATCTCCATCAACTGCAAGATGCTATCCTATCAATATGGGCCAACATTTCTAAAGAATGCTTTCAGCACCTTGTTGAATCAATGCCACGTAGAATTAAGGCAGATCTGAAGGCGAAAGGGGGTCAAACACAGTATTAGTATGGTGTTCCTAATAATCCTTTAGGTGAGTGTATATTCCGACATGTTAATCAACAGAATTTGTTGCATAAAATATATATATATATATATATATATATATATATTATTATGCAACAAATTCTGTTGATTAAGCTTAATTTACATTGAACCTGCAACATTCCTTTAAGACAGACAATCTTAGGAGTCTTCTCTGAATAATGTCCATAAACCATCAATGAGAAAACAAGGACATCTTATTTAAGTGCAGGCAATACTGTTTCTGTGCTGTCCACTTGAGGGGGCTCTCGCACTCCAGCCCTGGGCTGGAGATTGGAGACTTGACTGATCGAGTGGATTGATCAGCTGTTCTTGCAAAAAAGTTACAGATCAGAGAGCGAACAGCCTCTGCGTTTGGATTATCTATATAGAGTGCAGACACATCTGTGGGCTGTGGACATTCATTCTGACTCAATGCTTCAATCCCTTCCTCTTTAAATGTGATTTGATGCTCATTACAGATATTGTGCAAGATACAGCAGGCTACAGCCATCTTGGATACCAAGTCCATTTTACTGTCGTAACACTGTAGCTTTGAGGCGCTGGAAGGCATGCTCAGTGATTTTAAGACAGTGCTTTAGCTGGATGTTAAATGTTTGCTGTTGTTGGGTTAGGTTTGGGGACAGAGGGTAGAACTTTTTAGCTAGGTCTGCTGTGAATAAGCAGCGTCCCAATGGCTGACCCAGAATTTCTTTGTGCGGCTGAGAGCAGAGGCCTCCTTGTTAATGGTCTACATTTCTAAGATCTGCTAAATGGTCATGTCAACTGTTCTGCCAGTAAACCCAGAACAAATATCCCAGAAAGTCCCTTATGGAGACTTATTTTGGAAGCCACCAAGTATTTCATCTTTGCAGGATCTCTTGCCTCGTCCATTTTCAAGTCTGAACGCGTTTGTGTGTGTGATGTGTACAAATAAATACCGTGTAGTGTTTTTACATGCAATTCATTTAAAACATTACCGTTTCTCGATTAGGTGACATTCGTTTATATTCCTCAGATGGAGTACAAGCACAAAGCCGAAGTATCCACAATAATCGTCTGCAGAACAGTGTGGGCGTTTTCAAACCGGGATGGGTGTTTCTAAACTATCCAATTAAATGAGGGAATCTAAGAACCAGTGACGCAAATCAGGTGCACGAGCTCATCCACTTCCAGTGTCATGTGAATGTTTCAAAATAAAAGTATCTTGGGAGACGTTTAGGAGGATATTATTACAAAAAGAAGAACGCTTATGTATGATGTACATGTAACAATTTTAAAAACATTGTTTCAAAATAAACGTGCAGGGGTAATAAAGATAAATATAATAGACACAAATATTTATTTATATTACATTTACATTTATGCATTTGGCAGACGCTTTTATCCAAATAAATCAAATAGTCAATTGACTTTGGTAAATCAAACCCACAACCTTCTGATTACCAGTTATGTGCTTCAGACCATTACACCACCACCACTCCATATATATATATATATATATATATATATATATATATATATATATATATATATATATATATATATATATATATATATATATATATATATTTTTATATATAGCCTTTTTTGTCAACTCGACCCAGTCTGGTCTTTCTCTGTTGACCTCTCTCATCAACAAGTTGTTTCTGTCTACAGTACTGTATTTTTTTGTTTGTTTGTTTTTGTCACTATTCTGAGTAAACTCTAGAGACTGTTGTGCGTGAAAATCCCAGGAGATCAGCAGTTATAGAAATACTCAAACCAGCCCATCTGGCACTAATAATAACGGAGATCACATTTTTCCCCATTATGATGGTTGATGTGAAAATTAACTGAAGTTCATGACCCTTATCTCCATTATTTTATGCATTGCACTACTTCTCACGATTGGCTGATTAGATAACCGCATGAATACGTAGGTTTACAAGTGTTCCTAATAATGTGCTTAGTGAGTGTACATTTTAACATAGCATCTATTTGTTTAAAATAAATAATAATATTGGCTTCTTTTTGAAAAATACTTTTTAATTATTTCCGAAATTCTTGTGCTTAGGACAATCCGAATAATATAACTCTTTTATTTCAGTGCTAATTCTAATCTAGGGCTTTGATTTACCCTACCACTCTTCCTTAATTACTTTTTTCGTTCTCATTTTAGAAGATTATAACACCTGCATCTTATAATGATCCTCTTTATAATATAAATTAAAAAATCTATATATAAAAATCACAAACTCCCTCAAATGTAATGCATAGATTAACTTGACTTAAAAACTATACATTACAATAAGAGAGGGGGGAAACCCCACACAACATGATATTAAATTCGTAGGTCATAGCAACGTGACTTTATTTTGTTTCAAATATCGTGACGTCACACTTAACTACGTCCCATGATTCGTTGCGGTGCCATCGATAACAACAGCCTTGGCTTGCTAACGTTATCGGGACAGCATATCTTACATTATTTTTCAAATATTTCCGCATTATCTCTTCAAGGTTTTGACTCGAATGCTTTGTTGTGTTGTAAATTGAGCAGATCAGACTATAAAGTCAACGAATAACGCAATCAAGGTTAGTCTGATGACTTGTGAGATCAAATTAGCCTTACTAGCTACTCAGTGATCCATTGTCAATCAGCAGTATGATAATAATCAGGGTATTTTGGTATGTGCTATACATTATTACAACTAATATTGTTGTATTACATTCATCTGTATCTATGTGGTAATTGTATATGTGACGAAGAGTCACAGAAAGACGGATAAGTCTGCATCCATTTACACTGCTGTCTATGTTGACAAAGGAAAGTAGACACTCAGCATTCAGGGTTGAGAGCTTGGGACCTTTAAATTGGGTTGAGTTTAATGTGTGCTGTTTTTTTTTTCTATACGTGAGCTTTCAGTAAAGAAGCATTTGCCGTCTTGAAACTGCACAGGTCAGATTTGTACCAAGTGAATACATTTCAAGACCTTGTGTCTTTTAATGAATTTACATGTAATGTGAATTTCAGCCATAGTTAAATTCCCGTTTCTATCTATTTGACCGATGTTTGGGAGGTGGACGATTTGAGCAGCTGTTGTTTGACCCCTGTGTAAGGGGTATTGAACTGATGGCATTTGCTGAAGAGTCTCTGAACAGATTTCTGCCTCGTTAAACAGCAAACAAATGAATGCAATTTAAAGTGTAATCCTGCAGCTCTAGTTGTTCCATACAGTTAACTGTATACATACATTTATTTGTTAAATTTTTCTTGTACATCATTTTTTTCATGCATGCAGTTAGACACCGTGCCCCTGGAACTCCACACTCACAGACTTTTGAATCACATCCATGGATCAGGACTATGAGCGCCGGTTACTGCGGCAAATCAATGTCCAGAATGACAACACCAGCCCCATGGTAAGATTGTCATATTCCCAAATACTACAGACTTAAAAGAAACACAATATGGCACATTAATAGTATATAATACAATATTTTGTCATTTATATTTTCATAATAATTAGTTTTATGACATTTTCAATGTCTCTTCCGACTATTTATTTTATCTTATTTATTTCGTAATTTTATTCTACTGTGGGGATTACCACAAACAGAAAGTAAAAGATGTGATCTGTCACCTGACCCCCACCCCTGAGTCACCCCTGTCATCACCCAGCAAGCACGGTGACAGATTTATACCGTCTCGAGCTGGAGCTAACTGGAGCATCAACTTCCACAGAATCAATGTGGGTGAAATATTTAATATGTTTTTTTGTCATACAGTTGAAGTCAGAAGTTTACATACACCTTAGCCAAATCAATTTAATCTCAGTTATTCACAATTCCTGACATTTAATCGTACAAAACTCTCCCTGTCTTAGGTCAGTGAGGATCTTTATTTTAAGAATGTGAAGTGTCAGAATAATAGTAGAGAAATTATTTATTTCAGCTTTTATTTCTTTCATCACATTCCCAGTGGATCAGAAGTTTACATACACTTTGTTAGTATTTGGTAGCATTGCCTTTAAATTGTTTAACTTGGGTCAAACATTTTGGTAGCCTTCCACAAGCTTCTCACAATAAGTTACTGGAATTTTGGTCCATTCCTCCAGCCAGAACTGGTGTTACTGAGTCAGGTTTGTAGGCCTCATTGCTCGCACATGCTTTTTCAGTTCTGCTCCCAAATTCTCTATCGGTAAGGGCTTTGTGATGGCCACTCCAATACCTTGACTTTATTGTCCTTAAGCCATTTTGCCACAACTTTGGAGGTATGCTTGGGGTCATTGTCCATTTGGAAGACCCATTTGCGACCGAGTTTTAACTTCCTGGCTGATGTCTTGAGATGTTTCTTCAATATTTTTACGTAATTTTTCTTCCTCATGATGCCATCTATTTTGTGATGTGCACCAGTCCCTCCTGCAGCAAACACCCCCACAACATGATGCTGCAACCCCCATGCTTCATGGTTGGGATGGTGTTCTTTGGCTTGTAAGCCTTACCTTTTTTCCTCCAAGCATAAAGATGGTCATTATGGCCAAACAGTAACATTTTGGTTTTATCAGACCGGAGTATATTTTTCCAATATATCTTTGTCCCCATGTGGACTTGAAAACTGTAGTCTGTATTTTTTATGGTGGTTTTGAAGCAGTGGCTTCTTCCTTGCTGAGCAGCCTTTCAGGTTATGTCTTTATAGGACTTTACTTTGGATATAGATACTTATTTACCCGTTTCTTCCAGCATCTTCACAAGGTCCTTTGCTGCTGTTCTGGGATTGATTTACACTTTTCACACCAAATTACGTTAATCTCAAGGAGACCGAATTAATTAGGTTTGATGGCTGCATGGTCAAATGGTGTTTATACTTGCGTACTATTGTTTGTACAGTTGAACGTGGTATCTTCAGTGGTTTGGAAATTGCCAGACAAGGATGAATCAAACTTGTGGAGGTCCACAATTTTTGTTTCTGAGGTCTTGGCTGATTTATTTTGATTTTCCCATGATGTCAAGCAAAGATGCACTGAGTTTGAAGATAGGCCTTAAAATATATCCATAAGTACACCTCCAATTGACTCCAAATCTCCAATTAGACTATCAGAAGCTAATTGCCTAAAAGCTTGACATCATTTTCTGGAATTTTCCAAGCTGCTTAAAGGCACAGTTAACTTGGTGTATGTAAACTTCTGACCCACTGGAATTGTGATATAGTCAATTAAAAGTGAAACAATCTGTCTATAAACAATTGTTGGAACATTTACTCATGTCATGCACAAAGTAGATGTCCTAAACGGCTTGCCAAAACTATAGTTTGCTAATATGAAAACTGTGGAGTGATTAAAAAATTAGTTTTTATGACTTCAAGTGTATGTAAACTTCTGACTTCAACTGTATATTAAAATAACTGGAATTCTATTGTGTTTTAACTATTATTTTTCTCCCTTATTAAAGGAAAATGAAAAGTCCCCAAGCCAGAATAAAAAAACCAAAGATGCAACATCAGATACTGGCAAAGGTGAGTGTCGGGATGGGTTCTGTTCATAATTGTATTGATTTCTATCAACTGTTTTCACAACCTTCATTAATAAACTTGAAAGAGAGTGTGACAGAGGTTTGCTGTTTTATTTTGTTAATCATGCTGCTTAAAGGATATTCTGTGATGCTGTCAATTGAAGCTTAAGCTTCAATTGACAGCATTTGTTTCATAATGTTGATTACCACAACAATTAATTTAGATGCCAGCCTTTTCTTAAAAAAAAGCTAAAATCTGGGTTAAAGTTAGGCACTTACAAAGGAAGTGAATGGGGCCAATCTGTAGATGTTAAAATACTCACTGTTCCAAATGAATAGCCACCAGACTTAAACAATATGCATGATAAAATCACTCGCTAACCTTTTCTGTGTGAAGTTATATCCAATTTTACAACTTCGTTACCATGACAATGTAACACCTTAAACCCTGTAATCCTGCAAAAACAATCATTTAAGTAGCATTAAATGTTAGGTAATACACAGGTTTTTACAAAATATTTAAAATACTTTTATAAAATTATACATTTGAAATTTCTGCCTTTTTTAAACCCTCAAAAAATTGCCCCTATTCACTTCCATTGTATGTGCCTCACTGTAACTTCAATTTTAATTTTGTTTTATGTGTTTTAGTTTTTTTAGGAAAAGGGATGTCGAAATCAAATTTTTGTAGTAACATTATGCCACAAATACTATTGTTTCCTTTAATCACAGTTTTGATGTTAAACAAGTACTATAATCTTCTGTAAACAAGAGATACAAAATGTAAATTTTCTCTGAAAGAGCTCATTCAAATGCACCATCACTCCTCACATCCTTATAGGTGCATGCAGTAAAATTTTGTTTGTGTTATTTTGGACACAAAATCATTCAAAATCAATAGTTTTCAGTTACAGATTCCATTGTAAAAATTCCCTAGTCACAATCAGCCATGTATAATTCTAATTACTGAGTGTACCTTTAAATTCGGCTAACTTTTTCAAAACCATTAATGGCAATTTTTATGAATTTGCTAATACAGTCTCATATCAGTTTTTGTGAGAACCTTTAAAGACTATTTGTAGGTGATATTACAAACTTTAACTTCTTACTTGGTGGATCACATTTCCAAATTTGATGAGGCTATGATGCTGTAATACTTTTGAGTCGTACTACTTGCAGTGCAATACAGCATCAATTTTCTCCTTTTATCATATTGACTGATAGCGGATGGCTTGGCTTATTCTGCCCTGCTGAAAAATGAGTTGCTTGGAGCTGGGATTGAGAAGGTTCTGGATCCTCAAACAGAAGATAGGAGGCTGCAGCCCTCCACACCAGAGAGGAGGAGCCTCTTTAGTGTAATTCTCATTTTATTATCTGTTCATATTGTACATATGGAGTATGTTGATCTGTGTTTAATAGTAACTTTGGGCTTGTGTTTCTGTGCTCAGTATTCTCTTAGTGCCAAGAGATTCACGCCTGATGATAACAGTGTTTCTCCATACTCCCTCTCGCCTGTTAGCAGCAAAAGGTAAGTTAAATATCTTCTCTTGCGAAATACCATAATAGATAAAAAAAAAAGGAGCATATATGGTTTTAATTATATGCATGATTTTGGTTTACAGTCAGAAGTTGCTGCGGTCACCTAGGAAACCCACTCGCAAAATTTCAAAAATTCCATTTAAGGTTCTAGATGCACCCGAGTTACAAGATGATTTCTACCTCAACTTAGTGGACTGGTCATCCTTAAACGTTCTCAGTGTTGGTCTGGGGACTTGTGTTTACCTTTGGAGTGCCTGCACTAGTCAAGTAAGCATAATCTTGATATACTGTATGTCTATAATACTGTAAACTACATTGAACACTTGGACTTATCTTAAATGTATAAAAACCTCCAAAAAACTCCAGCCTAAAAAAAAACTGTTTGCGAAACAGAACTATTAACTGTAGAGTTCTGTTTAGTGGTCGACCGATATGTTTTTTTTTTTTTTTATGGCTGATGCCGATATACAGAGTGCAGGGTGGCCAATATATCACACAGTATAATATAGTAAATAAAATGAATGAACTCTTATTTAGCAATATTGTTTTCTCAATTTCCCACAAAATTTGTACTTTGAAAAAATAATATATATATTGCATTTTAAATGGTAGATAACAGTTTCTTCTGATTTCTGTATAGTCAGCAAATTTTTGTAATTTATTTGCCCATGAAGAAATTGTTAACATATTAGGAAGGAAAATAACAGTACACGCAGTAGTCCAGCAACCATGGATGGCATGTCCATGTCAGCAATCACATTTTGTCAAATCAATTGAACATACCGTGCATTGTGAATATGACATTTACTTATAGCGCACATGAAGCGCTTTAATTTTAAGTTGCACTCGTGCGCTCCTGCGGATCCAGCATGACAGTTTAAATGGCCTGGATCGCCTACTTTGATTGTCATGGAGTTACCGTCTTAATTTATGAATCAGAGGAACTTTGATCTGGATACAGAAGTTTTGATTCTGGCTGATAGATATACATGCTTCAGAGGAAGTTATTAGATAAGCGCTTGACAGGAAGAAAACGCTGGATTTTCATGAGGTTCGTGAATTGCATCTGTTTAAACGAGATATCTGAGTATTTGCAGATGGTATATAATATACGTTTTATTGATATTTGACTTTTATCATTAGAAAATAAAGTTTAAAGTGACAGGGAACTGTTGAGGAGAGACTGTTAGAATACATCAGAGGAAGATTTATAAGCACTCCACAGGATGCTGGATCTGCTGATGTTGTGTGAGGTTTACTTTATTACATCTGTTTAAATGAGATATGTGCGTATTTGTAGACTGAATGTGATATTCGTTTTATCAATATTTGCCTTTTTATCATTAGACAAGACAGTTAAAGGTTACAGGGAATTGTTGAGGAGAGAGAGGGAGCACTTTAACATAATTAGCTCAAACGCGTCTGCCGCAGCTCTGATATGCATCTGCAATAAATCAGTCAGTCACTATATCTGTTTACAGATTTTATCATCTCTTTGCTTTGTCTGCAGGTTACACGACTATGTGATCTATCAGTAGAGGGAGATTCAGTCACATCGGTGGGGTGGTCTGAGAGAGTGAGTAAAATCTTTACGACTTAGACTTTCAGAAATGAGCAGTTCTCAGGTAAAAGGTGCTTTAGTGTAGATTTGGCTGTTTTAAAAGTAGTTCTCACTCTGTTATAGGGTAATCTTGTTGCTGTGGGTACACACAAAGGCTTTGTACAAATTTGGGATGCTACTGCTGGTAAAAAACTGTTTGCCTTGGAGGGACACACAGCAAGAGTTGGTAAGAAGTTCATTGGAATGTTTACTTTTTTCCTTTGGTACTCCTCACATCTTGTCATGAATATATGTGATCACACAGGCTCAAAAAATAATAATAAAGTTTATTTTGGGGCTATTGTTTACAAATTATGAAAATTGAGGAGAAGTGTTTAGGTCTGCTAAAGCCCTATTACATTATCAACCCACATATGAAAACAATGGTTGTATAGAAATCATATAGAAGTCATTTTCTTAAGAATGGATTTGGGAAAAAAAAGATACAATTTCTATTCTTTAGTTCTGTTCTATAAAGTATCATCCTATTCAGTGAGGAGAAACTTTGTCCTGCAAATATTGTGAATTTGCACACAATGCCAATGCAGGAGCCAGATTATTTGTGCAGATATGTCATTGGCAAAAGAACAACTGAGTTGATTCTGTTCATGAGAGGGCTGATTCACACCTGTATATAGAATCAAATACAGTATAATCAGAATATTTGAAGGTTCAGTTTAGGTTATCACTTTTTTTATGAGAACTACAGACCCTGAACAACGACCGTTTGATACTTCATGATTAGTGAATAAAAGCAAAATATTCAGCGCATTTTCTTTGAACGATTGGTTTTCATAACCGATTTCTCTTTTGTTGCCTGGTGTGCATATATTTTGGCAACATGTCTGTAACATCTGCGGTGATAATTTTTGTATCTGTAGATTTGACCGCACACCACACAACTAAGCAATTTATGTAAATACATTTGATTGAAAAAGACACAATCAAATGCTCACCTAAACGGTGTGATGCATGTTTAGCAAAGCAGTGTAACGAAACGATTGCCAGAAAAGCTTAAACGCATGCACTGGTCTGGAAAACTGATGCTATTCGAATACTGTTGCATGCACCATTGAGCATTGTTAAACTCCCTGCTGATTGTGAAGGCTCAGGCTTAGGAACGCTGAGTTTTGAACAGAGGGTGCTTTGGTATTTGGTGAGGCAATTTCAACAAAAATCAGTCAGAGGGCCAGACAAAGATGATTGGCGGCCCACCAATTGACTAGCCTTGCTCTAAAGCTTTGTCTTGGACTGAAATATAATTTAGGTCTTTTATTATTATTATTATTATTATTATTCTAATCATGTCTAGTCCTTTTGTTATATGTTCAAAGTAAACCAGTTATGAAAACTGAGAGAAATATGCCCACAGGTGCATTGGCCTGGAATGCAGATCAGCTGTCATCAGGCAGCCGTGACCGAATGATCCTTCAGAGAGACATAAGGACACCACCTCTGCAGTCAGAGCGCAGGCTGCAGGGCCATAGGCAAGAGGTCTGCGGACTGAAGTGGAGCACTGACCATCAGCTGCTGGCCTCTGGAGGAAATGACAATAAGGTGACCGCTTGTTCTTGAGAATGCGTTAAGAAATTGTTCACCCAAAATATGTTATTCTCTCATTATTCACTTAGCCTGATGCCATACCAGATGTGTATGACTGTCTTTCTTCAGCAGAATACAAATGAAGATTTTTAGAAGATGGAGCTTATAATGTTAGAGGTCCTTACAATGGAAGGACATGGGTGCCAGCACATTGACTGTCCAGAAGTCATATTTAGGCAGCATAAAAGTAAAATGTCTTCTGAAGCAAATTGACATGTTCGTGTAAAAAATAAATCTATAATTAAAATGTTATTAACTTTTAAAAAAGCGCTTCCTGCAAGCAGCTGACATGAAGTGTGACGTAAGCACGTTGGCGAGTTCACACAAAAATTCAGAAGCAGTGCTTATTTACAACAGAAGAACGAACGTCATGCGAGAGGTTGGATATTTCAAACAGCATCAGAGCACTGGATGGAAGCGCTGATTTAAAGTTAAAAACTTTGTAATTATCGACTTGTTTCTTACATAAACCTATTGATTAGCTTCAGATGACATTCATTCATTGATTGACTGCTTGATTCATTGAGTCACATTAATTACTTTTATGCTGCCTAAATGTGACTTTTGGACTGTCCAAGTGCTGGCACCCATGTACTTCCATTATAAGGACCTGACAGAGCTCTTCTAAAAATCTTAAGACATACACATTTGGGATGGCATCAGTGTAAATGAATGAGAGAATTTAAATTTTTGGGTTAACTTCATTTAAGAAACATTAAGAATTTGTGTGTTAAACGGAAATATTCAGACCGTTTTTTGGACCATTCTTTCACATTCCATATATCAAATTTATATTAGCTTGACATTTCAAACACAATCTTTCTTGGAAGAGCTTGTGCTCCAACAAAAGGTTTGAACCTGTCAGTGTTCAACATGGAATACTAGCATCACAGAGCCCATTAGAGGATAGGACAGATATATATTTTTTTATTAATTGGTTTGCATGCCCTTGCAATAAATTTATCAAAACTAAAGTAATAATATAGGAAAATGAAAACTATGGTAATACAAATCTACATTTTGTGGTGATTATTATTTTACTAGAAACCAGAAGAATTACCATGGTACATTTTTTTGTAAAACCATGGGTAACATATGGATACAGTATACTGAATTTAAACTCTAATAACCACAAAATTATGATTTTTATTTCCATAGTTTTTATTTTCTTGTATTGCCATTAGGGATGTCCCAATGCCAATACTGGTATCGGTATCTGGTCCAATATCATGCTCATGTACTTGTACTCATAAAAATGCTCCGATACCAAAAAAACAATACCATCTGATGTACGAATGTCATTACGTAAACATTCAGCGCTAAAATTAAAATCACGTTATGTCCTAGTGAGATTATTTTACAGCAAAAGCTGTGATTTAATAATATAAATATATAGTTTGCATGAGTGGTGCGCTGTAAATGTGAGCACTTGTGAATGTGGGGAGACAGTGTTGTGCATATGCCAGCTGCACGTACATTTTAATCCTCCTTGGCTCGTACAAGGAACGAATGACCAGCAAGCACTCTGTTTGAAGCAGATGACAGCAAACGGAGCACAAATTCACTTTTTAAAAACAGAGTACATAATACAATATTATGTTGAAAATGTATTGTTATATTTAAGTTTGAATGAATTTATTTAAACATTTTGATGATAAAACTGACATAAACTTGATGTGCAGGTATCAGACTCTGTATCGGCGACCGATACCAAAAAATAAATTAAAATAATGTATTGGGACATCCCTAATTACCACTATGAATATCATGGTTAAAATAGGGTTACTGTAGTAAAATCATGGTAGACTTTTGCGAGGGCACACAAAACTATTTCAGAAAAAGAATTCCCACCCTGTCCTCTAAGGGGCTCCGTAATGCTCAGTATACTGCCTATAATCAAAAATGGCAAGTGAAATGGTAGATATTATTCAACAGTAAACCTTTAAAATGACCATTTCATTGAGCTAATGCTTTTTATTTAACATTGTGAGCAAAAATGCCTATTTTGCATTAAGAGATGTTAAAAATCAGTGCAGTAATTACTTCTGATTCATCTTCATACTGGAAATAGAAGATCAATTGAGTATGTTACATGTGGGATACAGCATTCCATGCAGGATGCTCTTTTGCATAATGCATTTGCATGCTTATTTTGCCAAATGTAGTAGGTGTTTTTGGAATTTTATGCATAAAAATTCTATCAAACATAGCCATGTTTCCTGATCATGCCCTGCCCATCATTTCCTGTCCTCTCTGCTGTACTGTGAACATACAAAAAATATGAAAATTTAACTGATCTAAATGCTTTCCTATTTTTTATTTTTATTTTTTTTTGCAGCTGTTGGTGTGGAACCACTCCAGCGTGTTACCAATGCAGCAGTACACGGAGCATCTGGCCGCAGTGAAGGCCATCGCCTGGTCTCCTCATCAGCATGGGCTGCTAGCCTCTGGAGGGGGAACTGCAGACCGCTGCATCCGCTTCTGGAACACTCTCACAGCACAACCGCTGCAGTGTATTGACACAGGGTCACAGGTCTGCAACCTGGCCTGGTCCAAACACACCAATGAACTGGTATGTATATTCTGATCAATTAGATTAGTTCATTAGATTATATTTTACTCTATAATGCTTGATTTTGACTCTTGACTCTTGTATAATCCAATGTTTGTCTTCATTAGGTGAGCACACATGGTTACTCTCAGAATCAGATCCTTGTGTGGAAATACCCGTCGCTCACTCAAGTAGCCAAATTAACCGGCCACTCTTACAGGGTGCTCTACCTGGTGAGTTTTCTCTGGCATTTTATTATTGACACATTTTTCAGTACATGGGACTGTTTACTGATACAATCCTTTTATCCTTAAGGCGATGTCTCCAGACGGGGAGGCGATAGTGACAGGGGCAGGTGATGAAACTCTGCGCTTTTGGAATGTATTTAGTAAAACACGATCAACAAAGGTAAGCTCCCGTCACTATTTTTTAAGTACGTACAAATATTATACTTTGATGACAGAGAATAAAGGTTTTCAACGTGTCTTTAACGCATACATTCTTTATCTTTCAGGAATCTGTGTCAGTTTTAAACCTGTTCACCAGAATACGATAATTGGACTGCTAGAAAGGATTTCATTGTTATATCATATCCATGTCACTGTTCACATGCAGTAGACCGGTCAACAACAAAAAAAAGACAGCACAACTAAAGGATCTACTGCTATCTTTGGACATTTTTGATTCTCCTCTGCATTGACATTTCATTTTAAGTTCAGATGTTATCTTTACTTTTATGTGTACAGTTCTGTTCCTGATTTTATGTGTTTTGTTTTTGGTTACAAAGAAGTCTGTATTATGAACGTCTTATCCAAGCCTTAAGCCAGAAACAATGCCATTGAATCAGGGTGTAAAGAAAAGAGAAAAAAACAGCCATTGTGAAACAGCTGCCTCTTGAATAATTTGAGTGGGCATTTGATTGTGAGGGTGAAAAAAATTCTCTTTTTAACTCAAGTTGCATAAGATTGATATGAAGTATTATAAAACACCCTGAAAGACGATTACATGCATTGTTGTTTCTTGTGAAAAATGAATGAAAATTAATTTATTTTTGTTTTACCAGAAATGTTTCAGTGACATATTAATAGAGGGGATGGCGGAAATAATTTCAGCCATGTGTAAGGCAGGCAACAGGTTCTGATGAAAGACCTGAATCTTCTGCTTCCCAAAGCATTACAGTTGTCTTTAGATGAACATCCTTGCTAGCTGGAAAATGTCATAAATTCTACCCAAAATGCGTAGAGAGAACTGTGGAAAAAAACACCTAGTCACATCAGATCTATATAGGGTCAGTTTGACTAAACAGGTTAAAGATGTAAAAGTAATTGTTCTTCACTCTGGGTAGCTCAAAATTCACTAAAACCCTTTAAAAAAAAAAAAAAAGACAACACAAAATGAAATCCACATGATCCTTTTCCCCAGAGTCCAACAGATTAGTTTGAGAAATCCTGTAAAATGAGTGATGAGATTAAACATCCTCAAACACCAATTGAATGTGGTTGAAGTAGTGTTAATGACTGGTAATGCTAATCAGTTTATTTTAAAAAGGTAAATTGAAATGACTTGTGTACAGAAACTGTCTATTAAGATTTTCATTTCTTAAAACTTGACAACTAAATCAGGAGTCTTTGTTGCCAGTTTCCATCGTTGTAGCCACTGTTGGAAAGTCAGACCCTCTCTCTGCATCTCTGGCAGGGCAAACTGACCAGGCTGCTCCCACCTGCACAGTGAAATAGTACCTTATATCATAGTTTGGACAGCTTGGCATCACAATTGCTGCTGTACATCTCATTTTAAAGGTGCACTATTAGACTCATACCTAGGGACATGGATGCAGCATTACTCAGTTTTCGGTTATTGAAGCCATTGTAGAAAATCACTTTTCACAGTCAGCCATGATTAAATTAATCTACAAGTGAAAGTGTCCAATCATACTTTCCAGACAGTCATGTGATCATAACATGGATGCCCCCATGAAAGGACCCTCTCCATGTAGAATAAAACAGCTTTAACACTGTTACTGATATGACTGGAGTCTTCATCTCATGTGAATGGTCATGATTTTATACAGGTGTCAAAATTGCAATTACTTCCTTTGAGTAAAACTTTTTTTAATGAGGAAAAATATACTGAGTGCACCTTTAAACATTTCCATCCCATGAAGGAACCATATTGGAAACATTTTAAAAATCACTCTTAGAATCTAAGATGTTAAGAGACACCTCTGCCCCCATTTCTGAACTCTTACCAGTGTGTGATAGCAGTTATTACTTGTTCGGCATAAAGCAGGCCCTTAGAGCACCTCTGGGTTACCTCACAGGCCCGAGGGAGCAACGTGTGCAGAATCTCTCCTTCTACCATCTTCACTTTCTGCAGCAAAGCTGAAACAAAAATGGTCTATTCTTAGTGAGAGGAATTTGGACCCTTTAACCACCCACTTGAATTCAATTGGAAGATGTGCTTATTTACAATCTCAAAATTAACACAATTTTGCTTAACCAAAAGTCAGTCGAGAAAATGTCAAATGTAACTGAGCACAAGCATGGTTGTATGTCTATGATTTAAGGTAGTTATCTGGGACTGGTACCTATACATACATTTGCAATACCTGTGAAATTTACTGTTTCAGTTACACTATGGAATCACCTAATGAGGCAGGCCATAAAAGGGAGTCTGAGCCTCTTCTGTAAAAATGATTAAAAAAGTACTGTGATGACATACTCTGATGATCGGGGGAGGGCAGCTCTGCCGTCAGCTTCTGCATGTCTGCTGCTGACTCTGAAAGAAGCTGAAGGAGTCTGTGAAAATTTCGTAGCTCCAGCCTCTGGGCTGCAGCCTGAGACCACAACTCCTCTGGAGCCTGGAAGATAGAACAAACAGAGGAAATGTAATGAAAGATGAGTCTACTGATAGACTCCATATGTTTTGTTAGATATTGGGTTGAATCAAACGTTTAGTATGGAAACTATCAATCTTTGCAGCCAATGCATTTGCAGTAACCATCAATGTGTTTGGGAAGTTTGTTGTACAGAGAGTAGACATTTAAGGTCTGTTTTGTAAAAAAAAAAATACAACACAGAGCATGGCACCTAAATTGCAAGCAGTGTTTTTAAATGTAGTCTAGGGTTCGTGACAGCTTGGCAACATGCGCACCGCAGCGGAAGGTGACCCAAATATGATTTTCTGCTCAAATCAAATTTGTGACGTTCACACTACATTTTAAATAAAACCCATATCAGACACTAGTCTGAACCACCGACGCTCGTTAATTTACTCACATCCCTATAACAAACCCTGATATGTTTATTAATTTAATATGTATTATTAAATTAACTAATATTGTTATCAGCAGGTTTTTTTTTTTTTTACCAAAATGGGACACTTATTGTCTATCTAATAAAATATCCATAAGTGATTGTAAATGGATAAAGTAATTTTAAATTAAGTTATTTGGAGTTGCATGGTGGAATTTGATTACGACTGAAACTCAAGAATGTAATATGCGTGAGACATCATAAAAATCGAAGGACAGCAGGAAAAACAGCATTATATACTGTACGTACACCAATCAGCCACAACATTAAAACCACCTTCCAATTATTGTGTAGGTCCCCCCTGTGCCACCCCGCATCTGAGAATAGCATTCTGAAATTATATTCTTCTCACCACAATTGTACAGAGTGGTTATCCGAGTTACAGTAAACTTCAAACCAGTTCAGTTCAAACCAATCTGGCCATTCTCTGTTGACCTCTCTCATCAACAAGGCATTTCTGTCCACAGAACTGCTGCTCACTGGATGTGTTTTTTTTTTAAACTCTACAGACTGTTGTGCATAAAAATCCCAGGAGATCAGCAGTTACAGAAATACTCAAACCAGCCCATCTGGCATCAACAATGATGCCATGCTCCAAATCACTGATCACATTTTTCCACATTCTGATGGTTGATGTGAACTATAACTGAAGCTCCTGACCCGTATCTGATTGATTTTATGCACTGCAGTCAATTGGCTGATTAGATAATCGCATGGATGATTGTTGGTGCCAGACGGGCTGGTTTGAGTATAGAGTAGGTAAGATAAGAGTTGTTATCTGACATTTGTTTCAGATTTCCATCAAGATTCTTGTTTTTGATACAGTTTGAGAAATATAGAAACTGTTTTCTGCATGAGCATGAATGACATAAGCAAAGAGCAGTGTTACTTGCCTAAATCCATCTCTGCATGTTTTCATGTGCATATTTTAATATGTGAAGCCTGTAATATTCATTTCTTAAAAAGGAACTAAATGCATTAACTAGAAAAGATATGACTCGAAATTAATGGTTCAAAGAAATACAATTTTTAAACCATAAGAGGATTATTACGTGGTAAATCAAGCATGCGAGTAAAGAATGTTGAGTCACTGATCTAAAAAAAAAAAAAAAAAAAAAACATTAAATCTGACCATACTGTTCACTCTGAAGGGACACATTGGAAAAAATCTGATAGATATCTGATATATTTCCACATATAAAAGTGGCCCAGATTGGATTTGAAAATGTCAGATTCAAAGTGCTTGTAGCTGTTCACACTGTCATCTAATTAAAATATGTGTCACATGTGAGTGAAAAAACAACAATAAAAACAGATTTGGGCCACTTTCAGCTGCGGCTCTAATGTGTTTATGTGTCATGTCAAAAAAGCAACAATAAGATGGTCAAATTTTACCTTTACTCACAGCTGCTTTGTGAGCCAATTCTTAATAATACTTATAATTCTTAAAATAGCCTTCAGAAAGATGAGGATAAAACTAAAAGTATTGAAGCACTAGAAGTGAGAGTTTTACCATATACATGGGAAATGAGAGACTTTCACAGAGTTTGTGGAAAGCAGGAGACTGTATCCGGTGAATGGAAAGCTGTGCTGCTGGTAGCTTCTTCCCCCTGCAGATTAAAGAAAACTAGATATTTTAAAAAGCTGGTTAAATCCCACTAATGATGGAAGAACAAGAAATAGAGATTTGCTGACCCCTTTATGACCCTGCGGTCCAGTGCGGCCAGTGATACAAAACTGAAGTGCATGACCCCTTTTGACACAGAGTTATGCAGTCCTTCGCAAGCTTTAATAATTTTACCAAACTGAGGACTGAGTTCTTCCAGCACAAACTGTCCAACCTGGGAAAAAAAAAGAAAAAAGGTTTTTTGTTACAATTTATCAAATTGTTCACGTTGAGATCAAACTGGCTTTTTAAGGAATTACTCTCCCAAAAATGAATGTCCCAAATATCTATATTGCTTACAGTACTTTCATCCATAGAACAGAAAATAAGATATTGAGAAGAATCTCTAAGCTGCTGATTTTCACACAATGAAAGCATATTATAACCAGGGGATTCAAGCTCCAAATTAGACAAAAAAGCCATATAAACGTACATAAATGACTGTAAATCATTAGATATATTGTTTATAGAAATTCAAAAGTATCTTATGTTGTGTTCCATAGAAGTCAGTCATATGTGTCTGAAACAACACAAGGGTACATTTTATTTTTTGGATGAACTTTTCCTTTAAATTGTGTTCTTTAAAACCAAAAGACTGCATTTCTGGGTACAAGTAATGTACTAGAATGAGATGATACCTCTGCATGGACAGTGGTTAATTCAGTCTTCACAGAGGAGTTCCCCTTGATTAGGCTCTGTATTTGTTTTTGTCTCCTGTCCTACAAACACAAAACTCATACTGTCAGTCACATCATATTCCTTTGTTAACATATTAAATGCCATAAGTTTGCAGACATTCGTAAGCAATTACCTCTCATTTGTTACATACCACAAGCTGTCTGAAGTCCATGACACTTTCCCACTGTGTCTGAAGGGTCCTGATGGCCTCTTGTCCTTCTCTTGCTTGTAGCTGTAGCAGAGTACACTGCTCCCTGATGCTGTCTCTAACTCCTGCCTGTTTCACTCCCTCCATCTCCAACTCAAACACACTCCTGTTTAGAGACAGAGCTAAACTATCATTTCTATTTTATAACATAATATACACAGACTGACCAGGAATAGACTTTAGTCAGACTCAGGATAGATGCTACATATAATTTCACACAAAATAAAACAAGTCTGTGAGTGATAGATGTAGTCTGTTCAATGGGTTGTACAGTTGTGGGACAGTGTCGATCGTTCAGCTGACAAAAAAACCTGTAAATATTTTTTTATAAAACTTTGTGGAAGAGTTCAAACAAACGTCTTTCACGATGTCATTATGGGGTATTGTTTGTAGAATTTTGAGGAAAATAATTAATTTAATCCATTTTGGAATAAGGCTGTAACATAACAAAATGTGGAAAAATTGAAGCGCTGTACAATATTCTGATTGGATGAGATAAGTTTTACCTGGTTAGTGGGTCTGTTTCTGGTGCCAGCACACCAACCTTTGCCTTTCTCATCAAAGCATTAAGATCAGTGTTCAGCTGCCCACGTCTGCAGCGAGTCTGTAATAATTCAATATAACTGTGCTCCACCTCTTCCCAGGCAGACTGTACAAAAATACAAAGCGAGAAATGTGAGATAAGTGGAAAATGCATTATTGTGTTCCCCATTTGCAAGGATGATTCAATGTATTTGAGAAAAAATGAGACTACTATTTGTGATGATCACCTGTAATAGACTTCTGACAGGAGGTAACTTCTCTTCCTCAGCTGACACATCTATAAGGTGATCATTCTTGTAATGAAACCTACAGTGCCAGAGTAACAGGCAGTTAAAAATGATGAAAATGGTGGTAGGTTTTTAGAATACACAATCTAATTGTTTACCCTAAAGCGGATCCGTCACTGCTCCGCTCTACATCAAAAGATGCAATCTTCTCCTCTAATGCCACCTGCTGTCTGGATGTCAGAGCTTGAAGAGCTGAGAGCACTTGGTTTGGAGGGTGGGAGTGTAGGATGTTCTGAAGAACAAAACAAGTTGAGGTCAGCATGGTGGGGTGTTAATTAGTTTGAAGGAAAAAACAAAAAAGAAATACATATATTAACTCAAAAAGACACATACCTCCACTGCACTCACCCAGTGCTGGATCATAGCATTCCTTTGATCATGAGTAAATCTGGATGCAAAGAAATGAATTAGTACGGTCAAAGGAGAAGCAAATGATCTATGATGTCAGGATTTGAGACCAGTTGTTCTTACTCAGTCGATGAATTTGATGTCAGTTCACTCTCTAGCAGGCATTGGAAAAAGAAAACTCTATCATCACAGAGGTCTCGGATATCTCTCTGAAATTAAATAGAAATACATTTTAAGGAATAGTTCAGCCCAAAATTTTAGTTCTCTCATCGTTTACTCACCCTAATGCCATCTTAGATGTGCATAATTTATTTACATCTGCAGAACAGAAATTAAGATTTTTAGAAGAATATCTCAGCTCTGTTGCTCCATAAAAGGCAAGTGACTGATGACCAAAACGTTGAAGCTTCAAAAAGCACATAAAGGTAGCATAAAAATAATTCATCAGACTCCAGTGATTTAATCGTGTCTTTTAATGCAATCAGATAAGAACAGATCAAAATATAACTCCTTTTAGACTTTACATCCTGCCATTGCAGACTTTAGGCTTGATGCACAGAAGTGTAATCGAGCTTGAAATCATGATCACCAAGGAGACTGCAGATGTCAAGATTTACAGTAAAAAAGGAGTTACAATTTGGTTTGTCCTCAACCAAAATTAATTGGATCACTTCAGAAGACATGAATTAAACCACTGGAATCATATGGATTACTTTTATGCTGCCTTTATGGGATTTTGGAGCTTCAAAGTTTGGTCACCATTCACAGCGGAGATATTCTTCTAAAGTTTGTGTTCTGCAGAATAAATAAAGTCATAAACATCTTGGATCGCATGAGGGTGAGTAAATGATGAGAAAATGTTTATCTTTGGGTGAACTATCCCTTTAAGGTAAGATTTTAATTCTAGGTACCATAACTATTGTTAGTCTTACTGATACTAAATGCATACATGCATAACTGATGCAGGCTTTGAGTGTTTATGATAATTTCTCTTCAACATATTCTGAATAGTCATGGAGTCAAAAACAGCCTTTAAAATATGAAAGTGTGCATCACAAATCCAATTAAATACAGCATTCTCTTACTAAAACCAAAGGATCTGCACCAATTCCACATTTTGTATTGCCGGATGGCCCAAACACCTGCTTCACTTCTGCTTTCCTGGACAAGAGAAAAATAAAAACTTTTGACTTGCTGCTTTTATGCAATATAAACAATTTTCACAATCTTTAATTTTATTATCTACAATTTACTGGTAGTTTTGTCTGTGAGTTACTATTTTAAAGTAGTAATACCATAGTTTTCCACTTTTACATCAATAACATATGTGAAACATGTCTGCAGCTTTAAAGCTACAGTTTGTAATTTCTGCAGCACTTTTCTCACTTGGACAGCTCTTCCAGGGCATATTGATGGGTGCCAATCATACGCGTGTCCTCTAGAACAAAGTTTCTATCCTCAGTGCAGCGTTGCCTAAAGGAATCCAACAGCAAACTTCTCCGCCTGTTCTCCATAAATTCCTCCCAGTTCCTGTTCACATTCTGCTCTGCTCAACAGTCAACAGAAAGAAGAGATATTAACAATATTAGGGACTGATTTCCTTTACAGTGAACCTGAAATACCATTCAGAACTTATTTTATTTCCATAACCTTGTGTATTTTCAAACATATGCTTGATTTTATCAGTCGGAAATTGACTGGAATGTGAAAAGTGTTCTCAATATGAAAAGTAGTTGGAGGGGACGTTAAATGACAGGGCTTGGTGACATCAGCTGAAAATTACAGAAACCCTGAACTGCACCATGAATTTTTTTTTTTTTTAGGTGTCTAGTACCTATGTCCTAATGTCTTTTTTCTCTCAAATTTATTTTCCCTCTCTAAATGTTTTTTCTCTTTATAAATTTTTTGTCCTCTCTCTCAAAAACTGTTTTGAGAGAGTGTAAATGTTAGCTAGCAAGTAAAATGTTTTTTTACTTGCTAGCTAACAATTAGCATGTGGTACCATCCCACTATCTGCCACTATCAATACTGCCACTATCAGTAAGCATGAAATCTTAGGCGACAGATGACAGCTGTGGTACTTGGCCAGTTGATTTATAGTTGTATAATACTCCAACAAGAATGTTTTGCAAACCTTAATCAATGAAAGAAATGTATATTAATGTTTGAGAGTCTACTAATACATGAAATACTACAATTAAAATAATATACCTCAGGTTACATATGTTTCATATGGCATTCATTGTCAAGTGGGACAACGGGAGTTGTTAATGGTTGTTTGATGACATTCACCACCAGGAATACTGATGCTGCTATTGATATTGTGCTTTTTTAATTTGTAGGCCCATTTAAACATGCACTGGATAGACATCTTTGGATCAAACTGAAGGACAGGCTCAAGAATGCACTAGAAACCTAAAAAAAAAAAACGTAACCTACAAATCTTTTTTTTCATGGAGGGGTTCAGGGCTTCCATAGAAAAGGAAAGTAATTTCAGTGGTGGAGCGAGACTTTCAGTTTAATGAAAAACATTCGCCAATGAATTGTGCACAATAAGATCAGGAATGTGCACTTAGAAACTTTTTGTTTGTGTTGTGCTGGCCAATATAATCATCTTCGACTTATACTGACATCCTGTGGCCTGGATGCCGCATCACACAAAAGCAATAATTTTCAGTTCAGTTAGCTGGTCATGTGATGCCCACGAGGCAACCCAGCTCCATATAAATTAACTGGAGTCTTCATCCAGAAAATGTACATGACTTAAAAAAAAATTCAAAATAATTATTCCTTTGAAACTTTTTAATGAGGTCCAATTTGATTTCATGTTGACAGACTATTTGTAGTATAGAGGGGAATTAGAAGAGAAAAACAGAAAGTAAAGACAGTATTCACCTTCAGCAGCAAGCTGATCCTCCACCCGACTGATCTTTGTGTCCAGTTGAGCAAGTTCAGTCTGAAGTGCATTAATCTCTCTCTGAAGCTCAAGTCTTCTTGTTTCTGTATTCTGATTTGTTAACTGTTCCAGCTACACAGAATTAATGAGAACTTTCACATACAATTTAAATCCTCCTACTTTAAATTTGGAAAGTGGCATTAAGCTTGTCTTTCTTACCTCTTCATCTTGTAAAACTTGGTACCTTAAGATTCAGACTGTCAAGGGAAATGACACTGTATATTTGCCCCCATAATCTCCCACAGCTCACATATGGTAGTCTGATATTAAAAGGAATTTTCCGGGTTCAATACAAGTTAAGCTCAATCAACAGCATTTGTGGTGAAATGTTGATGACCACAAAAAAATATTTTGACTCGTCCGTCCTTTTCTTTAAAAAAAAAAAAAAAAAAGCGAATATCGAAGTTACAGTGAGACACTCACAATGAAAGTGAAGGGAGCCCATTTTGGAAGGTTTAAAAAGGCAGAAATGTGAAGCTTATAATTTTATAAAAGCACTTGCATTAACTCTTCTGTTAAAACATGTATTATTTAAGATGCAAAGTTGTTTAATTTGTCAATTTTTGTCATTTAAGGGTTTGCTGACATTACATCGTCATGACATATAAGTTTTAAACTAAGTATTTTAACGTTTAGAGATTGGCCCCCTTTCACTTCCATTGTAAGTGCCTCACTGGAACCCACATTTTTGCTTTTTTTAA
The DNA here is from genome assembly GCF_025860055.1 of Xyrauchen texanus. Taxonomy (NCBI): domain Eukaryota; kingdom Metazoa; phylum Chordata; class Actinopteri; order Cypriniformes; family Catostomidae; genus Xyrauchen; species Xyrauchen texanus. The sequence continues at coordinate 28,101,089 of NC_068302.1, read as the reverse complement.
AGAAAAGGAGAGGCTAGTCAAAATACATTTTGTGATATTCAATATTATGCCACAAATACTGTTGATTGAGCTTAACTTGTATTGAACCTGGGATATTCCTTTAACAACTAAAGGAATTTTGACACTACACTATTAATGCAAGGACAATGTTGGGTCTTGTGATTACCTTTATATCTCACATGAATATTGTTTTATGTGCCATACATTATGCATTTATCCATATTAACAGGCTAACAGAGAAATAAAAGGATACCACCGAAGATTCCCCCGCATGACCCGAACATTCCTAAAAAGAGTATTTTGAAGTTACTTACATGAAAGTAGTAGTTAACAAATAATGCATATTTTAAGTACTATAATTGTTTGACATGTCTTTCATCCTTTTTCTATTATTTCATTTTAAATTACCTTAACTTAAATCACCAGCTATTTTTCTTTTCACTTAAATAGTCCAGCAGTAGGAAAAAAAAATTAAAATATATATAATTGAATTTATCCCCTATTCGGAATGCCCAATTCCCACTACTGAGTACTCAATCTGGGTGGCGGAGGACAATTCTCAGTTACCTCCGCTTCTGAGACAGTCCGCGCATCTTATCACGTGACTCGTTGTGCATGACACGTGGAGACTCATGCTACTCTCTGATCCAGGCACAACTACCACGCACCCCACTGAGAGCAAGAAACACTAATCGCGACCATGATGAGGTTACCCCATCACCCTAGATTTGAACTGGAGAGTCCAGGGGTGGTAGTCAGCATCAATACTCACCGAGCTACCCAGGCCCCCGACAAAATATTTTTTAAAGTATAAATATTCCTTGCGTCACAAATAATATAAGGTAATAAAAACAAAGTATGATGTTATAAAAAAAAAATATATAAAAATGGTTTAAAATAATTGAAGATTAAGGATAGCATATCACTGCTTGACACACACACACACACACACACACACACACACACACACACACACACACACACACACACACACACACACACACACACACATATATTCTGCATCAAAACTATCATCGTGTGGACTCTTGAAACCTCACCTCTCTTTATAAACATGCTGCGTGATATATTTCCAAATGGAAGCTCCGGGACCAACGCACAACCTAAACAAAAATGCAAACATATAATCACTCTAAAACCTTTGGTGAGAAATGAATGTTATGATTCACAACAACAAACGTACGTCTTTATATATCCGTCATCAGGGAGTCTGGCTAATGGCAGATCAAGTTCCTCAACAGCCCAACGCTTTAAATCATGGCTGAGGCTCGACATCTTTTATTAGAATTAAAAATGAACGAACTGATACATCCAAATCTCAGAAAATAAACAGTAGTCAAAATTAGCGGGAGAAGTTTCTTCGCCTCCGTTTGATTTCCGAATAGTCACAGATGATGCTGCCCCCACTGGTCTTAAACGACAATCAGAACATTTAAATATTATGACCCTTTTGCAAGAGACCCACTTCCTTTTATATAAAAGTAGCTTTAAAGTATTTTTTTATGTAAAACCAATTTAGCCCGAGTGTACTGGTGGTGACACAATTGACGGCAATTTGTTGCCAGTGACGCTAGTGTCAAACTTTTAATTCAGTGTCTAGTTGTTTTCAGAGCCATATAGAGAGAGTGTTGCGACAACGGAAGTTCTAAATGCTTGATCGTCGGAAGATAAATGCAGATAGTTCCAGGAAGTGCTTTTGCGGTCGTTCCAAACTGTTAGAGTAGAGTGACAGAACTGCGATTTCTGGTAATTAGTAGTCAATAAATGCATTTATTTTATATATTTATGTAACACACCGACATATGTATGTAGCATGAGTATGTTGTTACAGCGATGTTGTTTTTTTAAAGATCAAATCAGCTAATATTTGAGGATTAGTGTTCGCTTACCGTTATTTGCCTCAACTTATTTCAGGCTAGGGTTTCTGTTGCCTTTTTATGTTACCTCATGTTCATTGTTTTCACTAATCTCATGGTAACTAATGTCATATTTATGACTTTTCAGATAGTACAGAGACAGACTGGCGACAGGTGATTTCCAGCTCGCACCGCACAATGGGTCAATGAACTATTAACTATTAGCAGCAGTTACGTAAATGTAAAATTTAGTGAAATGAAGCTTATTGTTTACAATTCTTACAATTCTATATATAGTAATATAATTATTTATGTATTATAAATATTACATATCTAATGTATAATTCTTACAATACTTATTCATATAAACAATATATTCAGCTTTAAAACAACTTAAGCATACTCGTATATAAACTGCCGTTCAAAAGTAATGAGGCTGAAAATTCAGCTTGGCATCACAGGAGTAAATTACATTTTAAAATACATTAAAATAGAAAACAGTTATTTTAAATTGTAATAACATATTACGATATTACTTTTTTTTTGTATTTTTATTCAAATAAATGCAATAACTATTTACAGCAATTCATGAGTACATTTCTAATAAATTAAATAGCATGCCAAGCATTTTGTATGTGTCCTTTCTTTCATGTTGTCGTTGCATAGTCTTCACCATGGTTTGCTGTGCTGCATGGGGATGCTCCAATCAGCTCAGAGAAAGGTGTGCTGAATGTATGGCTTCCCCACTGACATGGAGAGGAGAAAAAAATGGTTGGCTCAAGTCAGCAGGAGCAATCTAAATATAAATAAAAATTACAACAACAAAAAAAATGTGTGAGGTATTTGCAAAGATTTTACAATTAACAGGGTGTTCGTTACTAACTTTATCCAGCTCCAATCCTTGCCTAATCTGTTAGTTATCCGATAACATCCCTTATCTCCTAATTTAATGAGTAATACTCAACTATAAGGTTTTAATTTACAAGTTATTTTTATTTAGATGTACTGATAATATACATAATAAGATAATATTATTCTTTAAACGTCTCACCTTTTAAAAGTGCATCGCAAACGGTTTGTTCTGCTTCATCTCTACGGTGCGGCATGTGTTTGCTGCTACTTCCGGGAACTATTGAGAGGCTCCACGAGCCGCCATTGCTGTAAAAAAAACGTTCCATTGGAGTCAATGGAGTTGTCGCAACTCTCTCTCTATATGGCTCTGGTTGTTTTCAATTCATTTTTCTTTTGTTCTACGAACCATTAGTTCGCGCCCAGTGGCAGAGCTAGGGGTGGCCACGGCAGTGAGTATTGATGCTGACTGCCACCCCAAGAGTCTCCAGTTCAAATCCAGGGTGTGCTGAGTGACTCCAGCCAGGTCTCCTAAGCAAACCCCACTCGCAGTTGCTGTTTTAGTAACAACAGTAGTATTTTTTTTTTCTCACAATTTAGTTATTTAGAGGTGAAATCATCTCTGTACAAATGTACAAACATGTGCGCACACCAAGGTCGGTGCACCACTCTATCCTGGGTGTCATTGTATCCACTTCTTTTTTTACTTGTTGCAGATATCGACAAAAGTTCATTTTAAAGTAGCAAAACTAAAAATACACATGAAAGTAAATTTTCATCTATGTTTTAACTGTTTATTTCAAATGAGGAAAACGTATCTTTTTAATCTCCAATGTTTTAGCTAGCATCTTACGTTAACATTTTAATTACATTAATTATGTGATAGCCAGCAGAAGTGACCAGCTAGGTTTAAATACCAGTTGCATCATAACACTGCTTTACAATTTGCCCCAGTTACAATTTAGTTATTTTTTAAATGGAGCAAATACATGCTTTTTTCCTATTGTGGAATAATAAATGCTTCTCAACAACTTCTCTGGTGATGTAATGTGGAATAATGAAGGCCTCTTTTAAACTTCTTTTGTTGGGTAGCTGCAGCTGTTCCCTGTTCTGAAGATGTTCTAAGGAACGTGTTTTTTTCTCTCTCACCTTTCACACGTAACTGAAACATGTATGTCACCCCCATATAAGGTAAAGAACTATTTCATTGGTGGGGGTCCAGTGGAATGTGGTTTTCTGGACCATATAGCAGAATGCTGAAACAATAAACGTTGAAGAGAGATTTTGATACCGTTGAGTCTATGTCATCTCTTTCTTCCCTCAGCTGAGCCGTATCGAGACGGGGATTGCAGATCAACAAATAAATTAAATACATTGGATGACAAAATAACCTAACACCTATTTTCTGTTTGCTGTATCATAGAGCACTGCAGACCAATTGAGTAAATGATGCAGCAAAAATTGTGTGGTTGGTATGGATGTCAGAGTGTGTTTTGTATGTGTGAAATGTGTGTGTGTAAAAAACAACAGTGGCATTATGTAAACAAACTGGAATATAAAGGGTTAAAATCTTGCAAATGAATATTTGGTAGTTATGATCAGGACTGATGTTGGTTAAAAATTTACTCATTGAAAGTGGACATAATATTAATATATAATATTATTATGGCAGTTTCTTGATGTGGACCTCTGAGTAACATTTTTATTGATGCACAAGGGTTAAATAAAGATTTCTTTGGTAAATGATGGTATAATATTACCCACTTCTGTCTTCTCATCTCTCTCTCTCTCTCTCTCTCTCTCTCTCTCTCTCAATAAAATCCAAAAAGGATTTTGGCTAGTACGGCCATATTTGTGCCTTTTGTTGGTGTTGGATGGATGGGGACAGAGTGTACTTTAATTTCTTTATTTGGATAGAATTTAAGTAAGTCATATTAGATTAGTGCCATAACACAAACGGTGAGACATGTATAATTTTAGCAAGCCTTGAACAAAAAATAACCATATTTCGATAGATTTTGCACCTGTTGTTACTCTAAAACTGCATAATGAAAATAAGTTTTGGGGGCATTAAAAACAATCCTGGGGAGTATGCCCAGACTCCCCTAAAAGAGGATTAGCCCCTTATCCACGAATCTCTAGTGACATCTCTGTATAAATATATACAATATATATAAATACAGAATAGACTTATACATGTACTGAGCACTTTAATAGGAACACCTGTACACTACTTATTAATGTGATTATCTAATCAGCCAATTGTGTGACAGCAGAGCAATGCATAAAATCATGCAGATACAGGTTGAGGATTTCTGTAACTGCTGATCTCCTGGGATCTACAGTTTCTAGACTCTATAGAGGCTATATTGTGTCAACACAAGGTGAGGAGGAGGGTCCGAGTGCACCAAAGAATCCAAGCATAGTGCTGAGTTTGGAATTGGATTCCATAGACCCATATGGTAGAAGTAATAAGAGTAGTATGGGTAGTATGCCAGGTCTCTGGAAATCTGTGGGCGTTTTCAAACTGGGAATGGCGTTTCTAAACTATCTAATGAAAGTGGGGAATCTCAATGGTTTGAAAATGCCCACTGATTGGGAAAAGCCCATTTTTGTTCTCCAAAGAGACATGTCTCAAAGAATCTCCAAGGATCACAGCTGGAAAATGGCAGAAATAAGTTGTTAATAAATACTATTTGCATCATTATAATAGCCTAACAGCCTACATTTATGAGATCCATTCCGAATGCTGCACTTTACAAGCTGTAATCATTATCACTTTCTTTGTGTGAGTTCATAATTGAGTTTACCAAAAGAGGGCATCAGATACACTTCATAGAAAGATTTCACAAGGTAGGCTATAAACTTGTTTGATCGGAAGGGTGATAAGAGGAAGAGATGAAACCGAAGAATCGACCCACAGATTCTCACAGTGAGGCTTTGAATACGGTTCACTTTTTTCTTTCTCAACTTTGATCAACAAACAGGTCTTGCGCGCGGCATACCAAACACGATTTATATAAATAAATCTTCATTATTGTGGACTACATAAAGAGACTGTAAGTTTTTGCTTTTATTCTTGTAGTTTAAATGTAGTAAATGTTGCCGAAAAACTATCATATCAAAACGTTGACATATCAAAACGTTTTACTGGAGCAATTTATTTTATGATTTTGATCAAACTGTTGTTATTTTTAATGTATGGTCGTTTCAGATGAATACGGACTGTCTCCTTTTTCTGTTATGTGGAGTTTCCATGTTTCCGTTCATCAGCTGTTACAGTGATGGAAGTTTATTGGAAGACCAATGTCAAGAAATGAATATCATTCATAGTGATGGATCTGATGAAATACCAGCACAAAACACGGAAGCTCCTTTTAATATCACGCCAGAAGTGCAAACCTTCAACTATTCTCAAATGGGGTCCACCATTACTGGTAGGTTACACTGAAAAAAACAACTTGTTTTTACCAAAAAAAAAAAAAAAAAAAAAACTGACAGCTGTGGTAGCCAGAATAATTGTGTAAAAATGTAAACAACTTTACATAACCTGTATATTTTACAGTTTTAAACGGTTGTAATTTACATGACCACGATAGTACTGTTAAAAAAAAGAAAATCTGTTAAATTAACAGTGATAAAAATGTGATGAACTTGATATTAGCCTTCTGAAACTGAAAAAAATCTGATTTTTACTTTATAAGGTATTTGATGATCACTGCAGTAACTACAAAAAGGCACATGATGACATGAAGTTCATCAATAGTGGCTCTTCCAGGAGCAATGACAAATAAACATGTAGTGACAGCTCAGTGTCACTCACACAAACAGTAAACACCATCAGGGTAACACATGTGAGATTTAAATAATGCAGTAAACATTAACTAAACTACATCAGATATAACACAGAACACCCCAATGTACATAACTGATGTAAAAATAAGAAGAAACAACTATTCCCATCAAAAATAATGAAATGTAAATGGTCACACAGGGAATTCTGGGAACACCCAATAACTGTTTTATTTACTCTAGTTTTAACAATAATGTACTGTAGAAATTTCATGTACTCTCTTGTTTAACATAATGTACATTTTGACCATTAATTATACAGGACAATCATACTTTTTTAAATGTAAAAAAAATTTAATGTTTTAGATTTTTAACGTTTTATTGTAAAAACTTTATTGTCTACTACTGTATATTTACTGTATATTTTACAGTGAATACTCATTAATCAACTATTATTTTGTAGCATTTTTACAGTCTTTTACTGTTAAAATGACAGACATTGTTTACAGTGTATACTAAAAAAATTGTAAACTGCTAAGGATTTATTTCTACTTGATCTCATCCACAACATGTATTTACATGTATTTAAATGTATTTTGTTTAAGCTAATTAAAGAACATTTCTGATTTTAATAAAACCAGTTAATTCAGATGTTACTACATGAGTCAAACTTTATACGTTTTCTGACAAAACATTTTTAACAGTGTAGATTCTCTCTCTCTCTCTCTCTCTCTCTCTCTCTCTCTCTCTCTCTCTCTCTCTCTCTCTCTCTCTCTCTCTCTCTTTCAGTTTAATGTGCTTTATGGACATGAAAAATAAGTGTGCATAAGTATCTGTTTTTGTTCATCTCTTTTTATCACAGTGTCACTTACGGCCATCAATTCAGTGTCATTTATTGGTTTTATGTTGGATGCTCGTAAGTGTGATAGCTGTCCACCTGCTGGTACTTTTAGTTTGGTTGACTTGAGCAGCACACTCCTGATCTGTAATGTGAGTCCACTGCCTATGTCCTTTTGCTCTTTAAATCATTCTCTTAAAATATCAAATGAATTCGTGAAATAACTTGTGTACCATACTGGTATATTTCAGAGCAGGGCTGTGAGTCACACTAATAATCTAGATAAAACATCCATCACAGTGAAATGGGTTGTTCCTGAGAATGGAACATTCTACTTCAGGTAGTTCTGCTGTGAATTGATAAGATGAAATTAAATAAAATACCCTATTGCATTTTCATTTTATCTTCAACTTTATTTTCAGAGGTGCGTTCACTAAGGACTTCTTCACATTTTGGCGAAGAAAGCCAATAATACTTCCGACGACTGCACCTACATCTGTGGCCACTACAATAAAATCCACTTCAAGCCAAACAGGTCTTTATAGTTTTAATAATCTTCCTTTTTCTTAGTTTTTTAGCAAATGCTTAAGTTGTAGTAGCTCTCTACATTTTGTGAAAACCCCATTCAGTTTTAATCTTATTTTAAATCTCATACATTTTCTGGAACTATTTTTGAGAACCACAATTCAAGCTGATCAATTATTATATTTTTAGGTTGATCCCATTTTTTTTTTCAGATTAATATGTTACATATAAACAACATTTCTGTGATTTGCGAACTGATATTAACTCCTCTTCAATCCCTTTTACTCCCAATATAATTATCTACATAATATAATAATTGTAACATAATAGAAGTGAAATGTATATATTTGAAAAAAGGCATAATCGCTGATATACAACTTGTATAAAGTTATTCAAAATACACCTTTATTATCAGTAAAGGGTCACATTTTATGTTGATAAAAATGGCAAGAACATTGCATAAAGGTTCACTTTTCATAGGGGAACTTTAGGAGTCATTACTTTTTTAATGAAGAAAAAATGACTGAGTGACCTTTAAATTAATACATTGTCTTTGTATGCTAGTCTGGAGTGAACTGGTGACACGCTGTTCTGTCTGCATGCACAGAGCATCTGTCTGCATGCACAGCAGGGCCAGTGGTGGCTCAGTTAAGGCTCTGGGTTACTGACCAAAAGGTCGGGGGGTTCAAGCCCCAGCACCGCCAAGATACCACTGTTTGGCTCTTGAGCAAAGCCCTAGACCCTATCTGCTCCAGGGGCGCTGTTTCATGGCTGACCCTGCGCTCTGACCACAGCTTAGTTGGGATATGCGAAAACAACTGCATTTCATTGGCTCTGTACCTGTACTCTGCACAATGACAATAAAGTTGAATCTTAATGTGACAGTGTTTTTAGCACTCTCAGAATGGATCACACATATTTTAAAAACAAGTGCCTCAGGTTCATATATTTGTAACAAACATTTGTAACTGCTACAAGTTATTATATCTGAAATGCGACACAGGATAATAGAAATAGGAGTCGACAGTATTTCAACAGATTTGTAATGAAGAACACTGTAGACTGTTATATGCACACTGACAATGCAATGAACTTTCAGTATTCCACCAAAATAAAACCTTAAGGTGGAATAAATATGATTATTGTATAAAACAAACCTAATTCAATTTATGTAAATTTTGTATGCACAGGTTATTACAGGTACCTGAGCATCTGTTTATCAATCAACTTGACTGGATCTCACAAAAATAATTCAGTATTATTAACAAAACAAAATTTGGTAGAATTACTGTAATAGATAAATAATGCTTTTAATTAGACTCCTTTTAATTAGTCTCCCATGTATCAATCAATGTAAATGAGTAAATATAGATTAAAAAATATTAATTTGCATTCTAGTTTTCATATAGTGAAAAACTGGAAAACATAACAAAAATGTTACTTCATACATTAAATAGTTTGAATCCAATGGCTGTTTGGATGAAATGATGGTTCCTGTAACAAAAACAAAAATAAAAACACTTAAAAGTTTTTTAGATTGCCCAGCCCTAATATATATATATATATATATATATATTTACATGGTTTTTGTTTTTAACCATATAGTGAAGTAGTCAAGCTCAAAAAGGGGCAAACAAACACCATAAACCACTTGTGTACTGTATTCCAAGTCTTCTGAAGCCATACAGTCCAAAGAACAGTCTAAAATTTAAGTTGTTATCCTCTCTCAAATCAAATAATTGATCTTGTAACATATAGGAAGGAAGTTCAGGAGCTGGATCTAGGTGCGGCAAAAGAGTTTAATGAAAAGAAATAAACAAGTACAAAATAACAGGTAAACACAGAAACAAATAATACACCCACGATGGGAAACAATGACATAAACAGGGGGGAAACATCCACGAAGGACATGGGCAAAACACAGCAGGTCTCAATACATTCAACAACTGACAACGAATGATCAAACAACAGGGCTTTAAATACACAAAGGATAATGACTAAATGAAACACAGGTGAGGACAATGAAGGACAGCTGGCAGAGATGAGAGCAGGGAATTATGGGAAGTGTAGTCCGGGAACAGATGACAGGGGAGAAACACAGGGCAGACAACAGTGAATCGTGACAGATCTACACATATATTTACATAAATATAATGACTACGGTGCAGGTTAGATGTCAAGAATTGTCTTGTGACCAAACATCCCATGTTACCAAAAATATTTATTGATGCTATTTTGTTAGACTAATTTGAATTCTCAGCTATTATTATATATTGTAGAGTACATAGACACAAGAAACATCTTTATAAAGCAAAATTACTCTTATGTTGCTGGATTGTATGTACAATTTCCCTGACAATACCAATAGCGGTGTGTGAAAAAAAAAAAAAGTTCTGCTCTAATGATATCCTGTTTATAATGTTGTATGAAATGCTTGAAATATTTGAATATTAGGTGTAAAATGTCTATTAATATTGACTTTATAATTGTAACCATATATATATATATATATATATATATATATATATATATATATATATATATATACAGTATTTCTTTGGTTAGGACACAACTTGACAGCTGTTTAATTTATTTAATGATAACACTTACATTTTGTTTTAATTTACCTGCAGTCCCAACAACATTGCCTCCAACTTCAAATACCAACTCTGCCCCAGGTAAAACTGCAAAAGCAGGACATGATATTACAATTGTTTTGCTCCTATATATATATATATGTGTGTTAATATATATGTCTTTAAGCAGGACACAACTTGACAGCTGTTAAATTTATTTGATGATAACATTTTGTTTTAATTTATCTGCAGTTCCATCAACATTGCCTCCTCAGTGTATGGATTATGTGGTTTGTATGCATGTGTATACTGTTCATGCTGCACATATAATTTGGGTTGCAGTCTTGCATGGCTTTCTAGCCCTCTCTCCCGGATGTTTTGTCTCTGACCTTTTTCTAGCAAATACATTCAAATCTGATGGTTAAATATGCATATTTTAATGCCTCCAATCTAACTTTGGATGTGTATGTGTGTGTGTATTTGTGTGTACGTGTTTGTACTGTATGTGCATGTCAGAGATATGTTTTAGCACTGTCACTTGTTAGTCGTCTGTGTTTTCTTGACTCCTCTCTCCTGGTAATCTTCAGGCCGGTTTTAAAAATGGTAAGTGCCTCAACAAAACAACATAATTTACACTTGTTTTTTTTTTTAAGTTTTTTTTTTTTATCAACAATCTAATAGCATAATCAGTCACATAGAGTAGTATCAAGAATAAATTTTCATGACTGCATGATTTACATTACTTTCTCGTCTTTCAATTAATTTAGATAACTGTTAGAGAGGCCATTAATGTCTCTCTTCACAGGTCACCATGATATGCTCTGTCTTTGAACTAGCATTCAAAATGATTGCTGTCATCATTGTACTGATAAGATCAATTCAAGTAAGGATGATTTATTTTCACTATATTACTGTTTGCTATGTGATCTTAGATTCTGTTAGTAAGTTGGTTTAAACTGAAGTAGTAAATGCCATGACATGGGAAGTAGAATCATAAAAAGAAACCACAGACACTGACACTAAAACATCTCAAACAAATACTCACATTTACATAGATATATCAAATTTACATCACATTTACATCAAAAATATAATTCTTCTCCATTTCATGTTCATATAGTTTTATATTTTTGTGTCATTGTGGTAAATGTTTTTGTTTTTGTATTGGAGAAAATTCAAAGTGGTCACTAGTTTATAATACTTTGTTAGTATGTGTGTGTGTGTGATTGTGCTGGTTTGGAGGATGCATTTCCTACTTTGACAGTGATTGCAATGGTGACAAGCTTGCTGCACACCATCACTGTTTTCCTTCACTGTGGACCAAGTCATGAGCTGTGAGTGTTCAAATATCTTCAGATTTTACACAACTACTTGCTTGATGAGTAAAGGTGCAAAGAAATGTTCAAAACCCTGCTGAAAAGACCAGTATATCTTGCTGTTTGTATATGCTGGTGTGCTGGTATGTCTGCACCTGCAGGGTTGGGAGGGTTACTTTTAGTAACGTAATCTAAATACAGTGGGTTACTTCTTCAGCACTGGTAGATTTTTTTCCACAAAAAAATCTGCCAATACAGTAAGACAAAATATATGTTAAAAATAAATCCTAAATACCTTATGCTCCTAAAACAAGATTAAGCAAATTGATCTTGTTTTAATTTTTTTTTTCTTTTTTTTTTACAGAAATTCTACACAAGAATAAGATTTTTCCTTAATATCAAAGGTCTTAGTATAGGAAAGAATATATGATCTAACGTGGATTTTCTTGTTTAAAAAAAATATGATCGTGCCTGGTAGCATGTAAATTGGCTAGAAATAGCATTTTAGCTTAGCGTAAAGCTGACCATTTACACAAGGTTTATTTCTTTCTAAATATTAAATTAAACAAATGATAATAAATTGCAAAATAATCTCTTCCGTAATCAAAATACTTTTTGAATGTAACTGTTTTCTAATTACCAATTATTTAAACTGTAACTGTAGTGGATTTTGTATTGTTAGTATGTAATCCCGTTAAATGTATTCCGCTAATCCTCAACCCTGTGCACCATGGCTTCTTAACTAGCTGGATTAGATAACTAGCAAGCTGCCTTGGTCAGCCAGCTTCATCACAAAGACTGTGCGGTAAACTAGCTTCACCAGCTAGGGTTTCATGCTGAGCAGCATGGCTACCAGCTAAACCAACTGTAAACCAGAATTAACCTGCATAAAATGATATGAGGAAATACATGCTGGTCAAAGCTGCTCTTTTCATGCTTTAATGCTCATGCACCAAAGTCAAAATAAACCTGGACAACTTGTAATTTGCAAGCCTAATTAATTAGAGTCATTTTAATATAAAACACACCCATTGAAGATAAAAAATCTTTCAGACTTGATATAACTGCTGGCTGTTACAATCTCACTATTCTGACCTTAACAAATAATGCATTATAATATCAGTGTGCCCATCCATGAACTGAAGCTTGCAAGAATGTTTATCATTAATGATCCTAAACACATGTTAATCTACAGCTGAGTAGATGAAGCAAAATATACTTCATTAGGCATTCTAACTACACCTAACAAAAATGATGCTAGTTAGAAATATCAAGAACCTATTATCTTTCAGAAATGCCTGAAAGTACCTTCAAATCAATGTGATTGCAAAAAAAAAGTTTGAATTGAAACAGCTTGAAGGTATTGCTGCTAAATAAAATGCTGATAGTTTTAAAAATCTAAAGGTCAACTCTTTCCAAGACAGTAAATAATTTGAGTAATAATGAGATATCGCTTTTTGAACTTTAGAGTTACACAATACCTCTGTTTTTGTTTTTGTATTTAACAATCTGAAAACTTTGACACACAGGAGGAAGTATTGGCTGTGCAGCATCATAATTGTGGACCTACTAAATACTTGCATTACAAGTAAGGGTTCAGTTTTCACACAATACATTCAATTTATATTATAACGATTCTTTTCCTATTGAAAACTAATTCCGAGTGAACTACCAAAACTACCCAATTAAGCTACATTTTAGTTGCTAATTCTCTATGTGCCCATCTCTTTGTTTCCTGTCTTCTCTCATCCCTATACTCTCTTTTAGCAGCTGCAATATTTGTTGGACTGCGGTGCTTTCAAGAGCACTGGCTTCTAATTTTAATGGTAGTTTTTGTCATTTGGGAGATCATACTTTACTTCAGCTCACTTTGCTGTGACAAGATGGAAAAATACCAGATAAGAAATGGAAGAGGTAAATACATTGGTACTAACATTAATGAGATATTCCCAACAAACAACATACCGTAATTGTACTCTACAGACTTCTAAAGAATGCAATCTGTAATGAGGCACACCCAGACAAATAGTCTTGTTTACTTCCTCATGCACATCCCAGATTGAATTTTCACATTGAAAAATAATGTAAAGTGAGGTATGATTAATTACTTTACATTTTTATATCTGAACACTTGGATTTTTCCTTTGCAGAAATTCATAATCAGATTCTGGAAAAAAGGGTAAGTGAACTTTACATCTGTTTATTTATACCAATAACTGAAAGACAGCATGCCAAACCTGCTATTCTCAAAATCCATGATTATGTAAGATCATAGGTCCTAGATCTGTATTATACACTTTAAATGATCAAACACCCCAGGGTGTCTCTGCATGGCCACACAGGGGGTTGACCTCAAACATTTAATCCGTTTATTTATAAGGCCATAGACATAGACTCACTCAAAAATTTCAACTGTTACATCTTACTACCTTAAAAGCATAACACTTAAAATCTCTTGTCTTTTTACTTGCAGATATCAACATGGATCCTTGTGTTTATCATCTTCTCTGTGCTTAGTTTAATGTTTACAATTGCACTTATTACAGGAGTCTTTTCAGAAAGAATGATAACGTTCTGATCAAAATAATTTTGATTTGTAAAATGATAGCATTCTGTGTGTTTTAGCATGGTTTTTGTTGTCAAATTACTTTTAATTTCTTATCTGAAACTTTATTGCCTTTTTATTACACATTAACTTTTTTCTTTGCACAAGATAAGTGTGTTTAAATGGTTTTATTTAGAGGGATTTTTTTGCAAGTTTATATAGTGCATTTTAAAAGAGATTTCCTTCTCATTTCTTTAAAACCTGTGAGCTGTGTGACTGCTAAAAGCTGGTAAACAGATGTGTATCATTTTAAATGTTATCAAAACTAAACTGTCTGTAAATAATCTGTAAATAATAAACTTCATCTTGATTCTAGTGTCTTGGTTAATTTAAAATGTTTAAGTGTTAGAGTTGGAGAAGGAGATCTCAGAAAGATGATGAATCATTTGGCAGTTTTTATTTTCATATGTTTTTGCAGCCTTTCAGATATGTGGAGATATTCACATCTGTGATCTCGTAAACTCAGTCGAGCTTTTAACAGCATTTTAAAGAATTTTGTTAAGAATAAGGAATATTCCAGGTTTAATAAAAGTTGAGCTCAATCGACAACATTTGTGGCATAGTGTTGATTACCACAAAAAATATATATATTTCAACTTGTACCACTTTTTCTTGAAAAGAAAATGAGAAAAGCATAAATCAAGTTTAGGGAGGCACTTACAATGGAAGTGAATGGGGCCATTTTTTTTTAGGGTTTAAAGCAGAAATGTGAAGCTTGTCATTTTATAAAAGCACTTACATTATTTGAGTTGTAAAGTGATTGCCATTTTTACAGACGTTTTATGTTTATTGACATTACATCGTCATGGTAACGAAGTTCTAAAATTGGCTATAACTTTACATAGAAATTGTGATTTTACCAAATAAAAATAATTGTTCATATATTTTGTTTAAACTTTTGAAACAGTGAGTATTTTAACATTTAAAAATTGCCAATAAAAATGGTCAAAATCAAAAGTAACAGTTAGTATCTGGTGTGGCCACCAGCTGCATTAAGTACTGCAGTGCATCTCCTCCTCATGGACTGCTCCAGATTTGCCAGTTCTTGCTGTGAGATGTTATCCCACTCTTCCACCAAGGCACTTGCAAGTTCCCTGACATTTCTGTGGGGATTGGCCCTAGCCCCCACCCTCTGATCCAACAGGTTCCAGATGTGCTCAATGGGATTGAGGGAGGAGGATGTCTTCCTGTAATGCACAGTACTGAGATTGACTGCAATGACAACAAGCTCAGTCCGATGATGCTGTGACACACTGCACCAGACCCTGTCCTTCCTGTTTCCCTGTAGCACTGTTTTAGGCATCTCACAGTACAGACATTGCAATTTATTGCACTAGCCACATCTGCAGTCCTCATTCCTCCATGCAGCATGCCTAAGGCATGTATATGCAGATGAGCAGGGACCCTGGGCATCTTTTTTTTGGTGTTTTTCAGAGTCAGTAGAAAGGTCTCTTTAGTGTCCTAAGTTTTATAACTGTGAACTTAATTGCCTACCGTCTGTAACCTGACCAGATGCATGTTCATTAATTGTTTATGGCTCATTGAACAAGCATGGAAAACATTGTTTATACCCTTTACAATAAAGGTCTGTAAAGTTATTTGAATTATTTTTTTAAATTATCTTTAAAATACAGTGTCCTGAAAAAGGGACGTTGCTGAGTTTACATTCGCCTAAAAAATTGTAGAGCAAGAATAACACAAAAGGAATATCAGTTCATCTGGCAGAATGGTCACATTTGTTTTTGCCCACTAACAGAGTCATTTTCAGTCAGTTGGCTGTCATTATTTTTTTTTTGGAGGACTGCCAAGAGGAACACCTCATGTCTTTCAAGTTCATGTTTTTGTATGTTGCCATCCATTGTGTTGCTATGGCAAAAAGACTGTTTACCTTACTGTTTTCACTGTTACTGTCAAGACTTGTCTTGCACAGGCCAACAGTTTAAATAAAACAATGCTATTGTTGTTGAAAGCACTTGGGACCTGTAGATGTCTGGTGATCAGGGCCATATCTGGGGTGAAAGGTGGTAACTATTATTGGGGTCCACAGGTCCAGGGGGGCCAACAACACATTTTAAACTGTATTTTTTTTATAAGTGGGCCCAGACCAATATGCAGTCAGGTGGCACAGAATACCATGCTATGCCCCTGCTGGTAATGGATCACTTCCTCCTAGGGCACTCAAGAAAGTTTCATGAGATTGCTTAGATACAGGAGTCATATGACTCATGAGTAGACTCCACATGGAATTTGGACCCACTAATCCACTCCAATCATTCACTCAGTTCTACACATACCACTAACCTCACATGTTTGTATACATTGGCTAATTTTACTGTTTCAATTACCAATAACACAAAAATTAGGTATTCCCTGTTCTGTTTAAAGGTGCACTCAGTAACTTTTTTGTCTTTTTCAACTTAGCGGTGTGTATGCACCATCATTCAACAATCAAGTTTTCAGTTACTGATGCCATTCTAGAAATTCACTACTCACAGTCAGCCATGATTTCTTTAATCCATGAGTTGTGTTTAACATCAGGGTGGTTACTGAAATGGAGAGAAATGTATTCGACTGGTCATGTGATCCTCACATGGCTGCCTCCATTAGGGGACCTACACTAACTACTTTTATAAGGTTATTGATATGAATGTTGTCTTTATCTCATGATTTTATACATGTTAATATCTTCATGAGTAAAACTTTTTAATGACGAAAAATTTAATACTGAGAGCACATTTAACACATCTTACCATATTCAAACGCATTCCACATTTTCTCCTTAGCACAGATAATACGAGAAGCCACAGATTCAGTCTTAACTTCAACAGCAATCAGCTATTGATTCCTACACAATGGTATCATGGGGACAGTCAAGAAAGAAATGATCTGTAACCAAATCATTTTATTATGGCAACAAGCTGCAGCAATAAAGCTTCCTTCAGTTGTCTTAAAACATAATTAGTTACACAAATACTCAGTATCAATAAATTTACACAATATTTTAAACAAAACATCTGTGACAGAAAATGTGAAAGCCATATAATTTATTATGGCATCAATTTAATACTCAAAGCTCTCAAGAGATTGTGGACACAAACAATCTATCTATGACAAAACTGCCCAAACCAGAGGTCTATAAAATGAAAACTCATTCACAAATATACTCACTTTTAATTTTAATATTTTTAGTCAAACAAAGATACAATAAAGAACCAAAAAGAGAATGTGGACTTGTAAAACACATCAGTGCCAAACTTATCAGTCATTAAATCGCACCTGGACATGGGAAGAAAAAATTATTAAGCTGATTTAGGTTGCATGCCAAATGCCTCTGTATTACCATTACATTATCAAATGTTCACCTTCACACACATGTGCATAGTACATTACCAAAAACAAAACAAAAAAACTGAAAGAACAAAAACTGAGAAGAATACAAAAACATTTCTTTATTATAAAACATTTAGAAACAAATATTTAATACACTTGTCTTTTAAAAACCTCTTTGGAATAAAGATTCCCTCTGTACACTTATGTGGCCCACAAATCAAACCATTTTAACAAGACCAGTTTAAGTAAAAAAAAAAAAAAAGGTACAAAACGACAAATCCAGCTCATTACAGTGATGCAATCTCATGTTTTCTATAAAGGCCAATCAGGTTAGGCCTCACAACCCTGCTGCTCAAACTTCTCCTCTGCTGCCACTGGCAGGATGAGGTGAGAAATTCTGCTCCAGAGGCCGCTCAGTTTGTCAACATCCATTTGATTAAACAGAGCTGACTTTTCTAAGACAAACTTGTCTTTTATTTTCTCATATATCATATCTTCCACTACACTCAGACTGGCCTCTGGATCTATTGTATCCACATTGAGAATCACAGTGAAGACCAGGGAAACATTCTTGAAAGCTGCATTCTCGTGGTCACAGTAACGATAGAATATGAGCGTAGATCCAGGAGGGAGTTCCTCAAAACGGTGGATGATGGCCGCAGATTTATTACCTCCAAATGCTACCCTCAGAACTGTATCAATGTCCAGCTTGACCTGGTCACTGTCTTGTGCCGTTTTGGTGGTCCCATCGATTTCTATGATTGAGGAATTAAGGGAAGTGGAATAAACTGCAGCTAACCTTCGAGCAAGGCAGCTCAATGTCCTTTCAGCCTTAAAACCAGAGGTCAAAATTAAGCTGACTGGTTCAGTGGGATTGAGTGTCTGCAGGTGGCGCTTGAGATGTTTTCTACTCCTTGTCCAGAACACTGAGCGCTGACTGGGAAAAAGGAGCTGTAGTGCAGCTAGCTCCACATCAAACTTCTCCATTGCAGCAGCTTGGACATCATCAGTTGTAGGCAATGGGGAGTCTTGAAACTTCTGATAGCCCAGCAAGCCCAAAGCCAGCAATCCTATTACCAGAAACCACTGAAGCGACTTGCAAATGTACCATGCACACCCTAGAAAGGACATCATTTTCTAAATTAACATCTAATCTATATTTTTAATTATGTGGTAGAAGGTGTGGGATTAAAAATACCTCTAGAGGTGGAAGCTGGACTTGGTTTTGAGATGATGACTGGTTTCTTTAATTCTTCAAATAGAGACAAAGAGTAGGAATTTCAATCTACCAATTTCTATTTCACTGCCCACCTGGAATATTTACAGTGACTGATTGGTCAATCGTGGCATTCCGTAATCAAATATTTTTGAATATCACACAATTTTAGAATTAACCTTTGCCCTGGCAACCACTCTTAAACACTGCTAGTTTCACATCACTTTGTGGTTTCTTCTCAAATCAATGAATGTGGTTTCTTCTCACATTTAAAATAATTACATTTCATGTTCAGTTCTTTATTTATTTGATAAGTAGTCATGTAATAAGCGTGATGATGCCAAATGCTGAGTTTCCGGGGTTTATTTTACATGTGTAGGAATAAAAAATTAGATATTTTTCTCACCTGGAATTTTGGGATTTTTGGGTTGTTTTCTGATAGGAAGGTTATTTGTTTGGTAACCATGAATGCTGTGGGGATCAGATGGTGGTGGGTACCTGTACGAACCCGTGAGAAGCGAAAATCCAAGCGCATCTATAGTAATGGGACATAAACATTTTCAAAGCAACACTAAAATGTAGGAAATATGTAACATACTATTCAATAATTATTTTATATAAATATGTAACAGGAACATTTGAAAAAGAGCACCTTGAAGTGTTCTTCTATCAGTAAAATGACAACTACTGTAACATATAATTACAAGATTTTGCAAACCTCTGGCTTTTTCCTCCTTGTGATCCTGATATTTTATGCTGCTCCTCTTTTGCGAGACCTCTTGATGGTTTTCCAGTGATTTGAGTTGAACAGATACAGCAGTCAAATTACAGAAATATGCAAGGACAGCTACATGTTAGTGAAATAAACTGGTATTTTGATTTATTTCACTATGAATCATTAATATTCGTAAACTGGAAGACTTCAGCAGTGATAACAAACCTTTAACTGTGGGTTTTGAACTGTAATTTGCTTGCGTTTTTGGTTTGTATAGCTCAGAGTCAACAGTCTTAGGGTTAAAGGATCTTCGGCTCCTCAAATCCGGCTTTGTTTCCGGATTTACTTGCCATACATGGTTTGGGTGCTTTTCATCTATCGCACGCCCATCTATGAAACCCATGGAAAAAAACATCTTAAAGGGAATGTTCACCCAAAAATGAAAAGTCTTATCATTTACTCGCCATAATGCCACCCCAGATTTGTATGATTTACTTTCTTCTACTGAACAAAAACGAATATTTTTAGTAGAATGTCAGCTCTGTTGGTCCATTCTATGCAAGTGAATGGTTGACCTTGAATCTCCAAATAGGACATAAAGGCAGCACAAAAGTAACCCAAAAGATTCCAGTGGATAAAGGTGCACTCAGTTTCTTTTGTCTTTGTGTCATCTTGGACTTACACTGACACCTAGCGGCTTGGATGCAGCATCATTTAAAATCACTAGTTTTCAGTTTCAGATGCCATTGTAGAAATATACTATTCACAGTCGACCATGATTACTTTAATCAATGAGTGAAAGTGTCAAATAACAGGACGGTTACTGAGAAAAAGTGAGTAGTATTCGTCTGGTCATGTGATTCTAACATGACAGCCCCCATGTGCAGACCCTCTTCGTGTAGAATAAAACAACTTTTATAATATTATTGATATGACTGGAGACTTCATTTTAATGTGAATGGTCATGGTTTCCAGAAGCAATATGATGAGTGTGGGTAAGAAACAGATCAATGTTTAAGTTCTTAAATATTGGTCTGTTTCACACCAACACCTATAATATCGTTTCAGAACATATGGATTTAACCACTGGAGTCTTATGGATTACTTTTATGCTGTCTTTGTGTACATTTTGGAGCTTCAAAATGTTGGTACCCATTCACTTGCATTGCATGGGCCCACAGAGATGAGATATACTTCTATTTCATCCTTGTGTTCAGCAGAAGAAAGTCATACACAACTGAGATGACATGAGGGTGAGTATATGATGAGAGAATTTTCATTTTTGGGTGAACTATCACTTTAAGTAATACACCACTTCTGTAGTACAGATCAACATCAATTTCCTTCCTCAAACAGGATCTTACGTTTCACACTGAGCCCATGGTCCTGCTCTGCCTCCTCCTCAGAGTTCATATCTTCATCCTGGTCTACATTCTCATCCATTTCCACATCTGCTTCGTCTTTGTGACCAAATCCATCGCCACTCTCCTTACCACCCCCTGCATTTTCTGCTTCTTGAAGCTTTTGGATCTTAACAGGGGATTCTATGTTGATACAATAACAAGAAAATGAGGACAAAAGCACAGGCAATATATTGTTTTTTTAAAGGTACATTTTCACATCCCACCACCATCATCATTTCCCTTTGCGAGGCTCTTGGGCTCTTTGGATACATTGACAGCTCTGGATGCCGCATCATCTTCCCTCGCTTTTCGGGTTCTTTTCAAGGGGGGTCTGGGTTTAAGATCTGTATTAAATAAAACTAAAGAAGGCGTAGAAAATAATAATTTTATTATCGTTAGTTTTACCAAGCAAATCAAAAGCATCTTGACCGATCGAAGCATAACTTTATTGAATTGATTAAGCAGATTGAATGGTTTTAGTGGGATCACTGTCAATTAAATAAGATATGGTAACTATAAACTGAATAATTTCATGAGTAACATTTACTTAAAGGACGAAACTTGACAGTTTAGCTCTAATGCTCAAGCTAACCAGTGAGTTTCGTTTCAGTCCAGTTAGCTAGTGCTTCAACGTGGATATAAAGTCATTATACTTGAACAAACCTGTCTTTGATAATTGTCTGGTACTTCTCCTAGTGTGCGATACATCTTTTTCAGAGTCACCCGATTCCATTTGTTTTGTATTAAACCATGCCACTTCTTATCAAACTTTTCTTTCCGTTGCCTCTGAACCCGGAAAACTGAACTTCCGATTATGTCTCTCGGGGAATGATTTTAGTGGAACACTCTCCCGGAAACATTTCACAATAACACATTTTAGTTTCACTTTTATAATGACTTATTTGCGCAAATGTCTTTAGTTTTCCAAAAAAGACACGATAATGGAAACGGAGTAGAGCAGATGTATTTATTAAGGCACATTTTTCTCTATTAAACTTATAATGTAGAAAAGTACACCATGGATCGCCCACATGCTCACCATGTATTAATTCCCGACAAACAAAATGAATACATTAAGAACGATTTTATTCTTTAGATTAAACCCATTTAGATTAATAATGACAATCAGATTTGAATAAAAAACATTTTTTTTTTTTTTAAAGTGCTCAGATTCATAAGAAAATGTACATGTCCTGATTAAATAAAAATTGTGACAGGAGGATGTTTTGAGCTGGAAAAATGCAAGGCCCATTATTCATACAGTAACACACACCTGGAGACTCACCAATATTCTTATTAATTTAAAGTATAGAGCCCTCATTTGAGAGGCAAAGCAAGCGCTTAATAGTTCCAAGTAATAATTTGCGCAAAAAGTCTCACAGTCCTTTATCTACTTTCATAACGTTTCACCCTTGAGCACAGCCCTGCTGTTCAATTTTCTCTTCTGCAACCACTGGCAAAATAAGGTGAGAAATTCTGCTCCAGAGCCCACTCAGTTTGTCTACATCCATTTGATTAAATAGAGCTGACTTGTCAGATGAGATAAACCTCTCTTTTATTTGCTCATGTACCATGTCCTCCACTTTTCCAAGGGAGGCATTGGCTGGGACTTCCACTTCTGCATCAAGCATAACAGTAAAGGCCAGGAAGACATTTTTATATGCTGCATTTTCATGGTCACAATAACGGTAAAAGATGAGAGTGGATCCAGGAGGAAACTCCTCAAAACGGTGGACAACTGCAGCTTTCGTGTTTTTCTCAAAGGCTTCTCTCAGTTTACTATCAATATCCAGCTTGACCTGATCACTGTCTTGTGATGCTGTGCCTTTTCCAATAATTTCATGGTATGAAGAGTTAAGGGCGGTGGAAAATGCTTTAGCCAAGTGTTGAGCTAGGCACCCAAGTGTCCTTTCAGCCCCATGTCCAGATGTTAATATCAGGCTGACAGGCTCAGTGTGGTGGGTAGAATTTAGATGGCGTCTAAGATGAATAAGACTCCTTCTCCAGAGCTCGGAGCGCTGATTTGGAAAGCTAGACTTGACTTTTTCCATTTCCTTATTGAACAATTCCACCACATTAAACTCTTTTTGTACAGGTTGAGTTAAGTCAACATTGTACTGATATAAATTAGCACATACTACAGATAGCAGCAATGCCACAATGACACCGATCCAGGCGAGTTCTGTAAGAAAAGAAATTAAGAGTAAAATTGTTGGCTCTTCACTGAAAAAATCATTACAATCATCTCTGTAAAACATAATGATGAAGACTGCTTTATGACAAGTAAATTTAGTTTAGTTTATACAGTTATGGTCAGAATGGAGAGGAGAACTACTCACTGTAATTCTTTGGGACAGTTCTCGGTGTTTGGTTTTCTTGTTGGAGTACAGTATCATTTAGTGGCTCTAAATGTAAAAAAAAAAAAAAAAAAAACTTAAAATTGCAACAATTAAGAAAAAGAAACGTTAAGTTTAACCCTTAAACGCATACCTTGGTTCTTTAGTGACCTGGGACCTCATTTAACTAATCTAATCAATTTTTTGAAGATGTGCCGACACCTCTTTAGTAATCCTCAATCTCACTCATATAAATGGTCCCTTTTCACAAGCGGAAGTCATCATAGTTGGATAAACCCAACTATGGTGGCTCCCGAGGTGTATGCATGTTTTACCTGCTTTTGAGATGTTGAATTTTTAAATTTAAACTCAACAAAGTTTCCAAGTTATTTTTCGAGGGTTATCTGCATGAATACGAAAGGGAAGTCAAATTTTTTTTTTAATGGTTGTCCGTTAAATCAGCAGGCACATCATTAAACCAACTTCCACTTCACAAAAGTAATAAGGGTCCTCAGTGTAACACCCAAAAAATGCCAAAATTGCAAAAACTATATATATAATTTACTAATATATATATATATATATATTTACATTTATACATTTGGCAGACGCTTTTATCCAAAGCGACTTAGTGCACTTATTACAGGGACAATCCCCCCGGAGCAACCTGGATTAAGTGTCTTGCTCAAGGACACAATGGTGGTGTTTGTGGGGATCGAACCAGCGACCTTCTGATTGCCAGTTATGTGCTTTAGTCCACTACAACTCCACAAAGCTTTAGTACTAAATGGGTCAATACATACCCTAGGTATGTAAGAATGTTGTTTTTTGTTTTGTTTTTTAGACTTAAAATATGTAAGGAATAATTGACGACGGGCCGTTGAATTATTAGAAAAATAATGCACACCCGGGGTGGTAATGCGGTCACGACGCTGAGCGGAGTGGCCGTTACACCTCGGTGTGCATTATTTTTCTAATAATTCAACGCCCGAGTCAATTATTCCGCTTATACTACAGTTACCACACCTCGAAACATTGTTCAGATGATGTGATTCTAGACGTTTGTCAAGTTTTTGTCATTAAAACGCTCTTGTATGTAGGACTAATTTCTTACGCATCCAATCCCATGCCTCCTTTGCTAATTCCAAAACGTCATTTTAGAGTTAGTAACGGAGGTTTGAGCCACTGACAGCAGACTAATGCAGTTATTAGTGTAGTTATTAGAGAGACAGAGGTTGCAATAATGAGACAGAAAATCATGTGCGTCATATTATTTAATTTATTTATTAATTCATACGTTATAATTCATTCGTTAATTCGAACGAATTTATTTATTAAAATTAAACTGCACGTTAAACACATTGACAGCCCAAGCTGTTGTTTTTTTGGTGTTTTCTTCATGTTTTTCCGCCCTCGAGTCGGTCTAGCTGTTCTTCGCTGATTGTTTTATGTCTTTTGTTGTTGCCGGCTGCCTCTGATGTCCTCTTCCGTTTATTTGTTTTTTCATCTGAGCTATCCAATACTGCGGTCGCCCAGTTGTTAAAATATTTATGTTCACCATAAATATTAAAATTTACTTCCGGAAAATCAAAATAGTCTGTCATTTTTTTTCCTCTTGAAGTTGAAGTGGATTTGTCGCTGTCACTTCTTGTTGTGAATTGTATCCTATTTTCCGTTATTACAGTTGACTACGCAAAGTGATATGGAACTGTAATGCGGTCAAGACCTGCCTGGAACTACTTTAGCCGTGCGTTTCCCTGAAAATAATTGCACACCTTAGAACGTTCTCAACCAATCAGAATCAAGCATTCAACAGCCCTGTAGTATAAATATATATATTATATATAAATAAATACAATTTTATATATTGTTTATTAGTTCATATCCATCCAAGTTTACCTAAGTTTATTTACAAATAAATACTATTTCAAATAGATTTTCTGTGCGACATTGAATTATCAACAATGGTGAATTATCAGTATCCCATACGTGTATACACATACATACTATTTCTTACTCAAGGTGGTGAAAGTAATAAATCCTGTTCAAAAGACCCCAATATGTAAGTGTAAATAATTTGCATTTAAGGGTTAAACAATAATGAAAAATATTTCTTCGGTCACTACCTCTGTATGTGCCTTCCTCTAAATGTGAAGAGTATAGGGTTGCAACGGTATGAGATTTTCATGATAACCGTCTCAGAAAATATCGGTTTTTAAAGAAGATACTGAATATACCGGTTTCACGGTATACGGTATTACACAATTACTATTATTAGTGAAAACAGAAGGGTTATTTTATTTATTTTTGAGTAAACACTTTATTATAATTGAAACTTGAAAGCATTTATTTTATTGAAGTACGTGTAAAAAAAAAAAGTCTCTCTTTTGAATATAAAATATATAACATGTTATATAACTAAAGCATGTTAGTTTACATGTTATCATAGCATGTTAAATGAACTACTAAATGAAAAATAACGTCAGCTGTGTGAGCTTTTAAAGTAATATCCTATTAACAGTTAACATATACTGTAGGAGCATGACAACGAGGCAAGACAGCTCCTGTCTGTACCTTTAACTCCGTGGTTCTCTACTGGTTTTGCATCAGGATGCAGATTTTACATTGGAAATCAAGTGTCGACCTGCCATAGATTAAACATAACCTGTATTTCATGTATCCAGGGTTGCATTTCCTTTTATGTTGTATAGTTGTTCATGGTTTTCAAGTACAAGGACATGAATAAAATGACATTATTTTTGTTGTTGACGTCAAAATCTACAGGAAGTTGTCTCTCCCCCTTTTAAAAATTTAAGAGCATATTTACTTATATGAGCCCATTATTATCCCGTTTGTTACCTAATATTAAATATTTATACACATATTACACAGAAGGAAAGGCTCCTCATTACCATGGTTAGTTCAGTGTGCTAGTCTTAATAATAATAATAATAATAAATAATGTATTTATGAAAAAACAATACTAGCTGAAACACATCTTGAAACTTTAACTACAACTGCTGATATAAAATGAGGTCTAATAGATTCTACCTTTAGATTATTTCATATGAAACTATAACATTTTGTCAAACTATAACAGTTACTTTTACTCATGTAAAATCCTGAAACAAAATTGTAAAGGTGATGGTGTGTAATTATTAATATTAATTTGGCACATAGCACAGTTGCTCTTCTCCTCCTAAGTGCTGTTTGGCATGTCAGGGCTGCTACTGTTTGAGAGGTTTGACGTGAGTTCCTCCATAACACTTTAAACTAGAAAAAAAATTAATTTACATAACTTTTAATGTTTGTTGCAAAGCGGGAGAGTTTACTTTTTTCTAAAAATTAGTAGCACCAAACATCACAAGCAGCCACAAGAATGGACACAGAGTAGCCGTATAACACTTTTCCTTGAGTAGAATATTGCACTACAGATCGCTAAATTTGTTCAAAGCGAAAAGCGAGATAGAATTAGCGCACTCACGTGCATGGTTGCCAGATTGCACAAAATAAGTATAAATCTCAAACTGGGGGTGTTGCATATCTTATCTGGCAACCCTGAGCATGTTACACACTTGTGGAGACGTGTTAAGTCCCAATGAAAGTTAACTGAAATATCCAATTTATGATAAATGAGCCACGGGCCACATTAAACCATGTGGACAGCTATGTTACAGTATATTAATTGTAACATTATTATTATATAAGTCAACAAAAGTTTGAAGTCATGCATACTACACTTACCATCCTCAGATGGCCCAATCGCTGTAGAGTCTGTATTTGCATCTGACAAAAGTGAAGAGCAGTTTTAGTTATTTTATTGAGGATTGCTGTTAAATTTCTTTTTTTTTTCTCTTCATTTTTTTTAAGAGAATTATGCTGTTGTTAAGTAGATTGTGCTGCTTCTACTTCCTCTCACCTCATTTCAATCTCAGCACTGCTTATATAAGCAAACAAATGCAAATACCTTCTTTTTTCTCTCCCTTTTCATTGTCCTTCTCTCCGTCATCCACTCTTCTTGTGTCTGTTTGAGAGTGAGGGGCATCCCCATGTTGGTAAAGGGTGTCAATAGTCTCTTGAGTCCTCTCTGTTTGCCAGACAAGAAAATGTCTATGGTGTTATGTGTGAACACAGCTACAATGCATTTCAATAAACATGAAATCTGTAATAGTCTTGAAAATCAAATTATAACTTTATTCTACATAAACCATCGTCCTTTCTCCATCTATATTAACACTGAACAATACCCATGAAGCATGGATCACAATATTATAATATCACAAGTGATTTAATTACCATTAACTGTAAGGAAGGAGTCATGTTTCTGCTTATATACAAGAAAGCAAACAGGCAATAACATGATTTATGAGAAAAAGACCTTTACTCTCTCTGTGTTCAATGTTCTTGGGTTTGTCTTCTGTTCCAGTGGTTGTCTCAGAGGGAAGGAGGTTACTGTGCTGCTTGGAATCTGGCAGTCTATCTGGACTCTTTTCAGTCTTCTCTGTGTTAGTCAAGGAAGACATATATTGCATCAACAATGATCATATTAATCAACATTTATCATGATCATATTGGACTTTATGAATGCTACCCTTACTATTCTCTCTTTTATTTTCATTACTTGATAAAGAATCAGGAGATGGATCTCCTGCAGTTTAAACTTTTTAATTTAGGGGAGAAAATTGGGACGCATAAAATATATATACAGTGGGTACGGAAAGTATTCAGACCCCTTAAATTTTTCACTCTTTGTTATATTGCAGCCATTTGCTAAAATCATTTAAGTTCATTTTTTTCCTCATTATTGTACACACAGCACCCCATATTGACAGAAAAACACAGAATTGTTGACATTTTTGCACATTTATTAAAAAAGAAAAACTGAAATATCACATGGTCTTAAGTATTCAGACCCTTTGCTGTGACACTCATATATTTAACTCAGGTGCTGTCCATTTCTTCTGATCATCCTTGAGATGGTTCTACACCTTCAACTGAGTCCAGCTGTGTTTGATTATACTGACTGGACTTGATTAGGAAAGCCACACACCTGTCTATATAAGACCTTACAGCTCACAGTGCATGTCAGAGCAAATGAGAATCATGAGGTCAAAGGAACTGCCTGAAGAGCTCAGAGACAGAATTGTGGCAAGGCACAGATCTGGCCAAGGTTACAAAAAATTTCTGCTGCCCTTAAGGTTCATAAGAGCACAGTGGCCTCCATAATCCTTAAATGGAAGACGTTTGGGACGACCAGAACCCTTCCTAGAGCTCGCAGTCCAGCCAAACTGAGCTATCGGGGAGAAGAGCCTTGGTGAGAGAGGTAAAGAAGAACCCAAAGATCACTGTGGCTGAGCTCCAGAGATGCAGTCGGGAGATGGGAGAAAGTTGTAGTAAGTCAACCATCACTGCAGCCATCCACCAGTCGGGGCTTTATGGCAGAGTGGCCTGACGGAAGCCTCTCCTCAGTGCAAGACACATGAAAGCCTGCATGGAGTTTGCTAAAAAACACCTGAAGGACTCCAAGATGGTGATAAATAAGATTCTCTGGTCTGATGAGACCAAGATAGAACTTTCTGGTCTTAATTCTAAGCGGTATGTGTGGAGAAAACCAGGCACTGCTCATCACCTGTCCAATACAGTCTCAACAGTGAAGCATGGTGGTGGCAGCATCATGCTGTGGGGGTGTTTTTCAGCTTCAGGGACAGGACGACTGGTTGCAATCGAGGGAAAGATGAATGCGGCCAAGTACAGGGATATCCTGGACCGAAAACCTTCTCCAGAGTGCTCTGGACCTCAGACTGGGCCGAAGGTTCACCTTCCAACAAGACAATGACCCTAAGCACACCGCTAAAATAACGAAGGAGTTGCTTCACAACAACTCCGTGACTGTTCTTGAATGGCCCAGCCAGAGCCCTGACTTAAACCCAATTGAGCATCTCTGGAGAGACCTGAATATGGCTGTCCACCAACGTTTACCATCCAACCTGACAGAACTGGAGAGGATCTGCAAGGAGGAATGGCAGAGGATACCCAAATCCAGATGTGAAAAACTTGTTGCATCTTTCCCAAAAAGACTCATGGCTGTATTAGATCAAAAGGGTGCTTCTACTAAATACTGAACAAAGGGTCTGAATACTTAGGACCATGTGATATTTCAGTTTTTCTTTTTTAATAAATGTGCAAAAATGTCAACAATTCTGTGTTTTTCTGTCAATATGGGGTGCTGTGTGTACAATAATGAGGAAAAAAAATGAACTTAAATGATTTTAGCAAATGGCTGCAATATAACAAGAGTGAAAAATTTAAGGGGGTCTGAATACTTTCCGTACCCACTGTGTATATATATATTATATTTTAGCAGTGATAATATTTGCAATATGGAACAGCCTCGAGTGCCTTTTTGCTTTAATCAAATGGTTACTTTTACCATATTATAAAAATATTAAGGACACAATTAAAATAATTTCTAATAAAATGATCAAATGTCATTCTTCTGTTACTACAAAAGTCATGATGAACTAGTTTGGAAACACTCTTTGTTGAGAAAAATGGGACGCAGAAAAAGTAGTCACATGACAAAATTTACATCACATCTGTCCTCACATCTAACGGCACAGCAGAGAGGAACACTTGGAGTGATGAGGAGACTCAAGGAGTTTTATTAAAAACAACGACATTACCTTTATTCTTGAAGGAAGTTTTTCAAGCTTTAAACTGCATCTTTTACCAAAACACCTGGTAAAAACAACCCCAGATTATACTAATCCCATGCGATTGATATGCTGGTAAAAAACAGCGAATCTGCAATTCTTCAGCCTATAAGTCCATTATTTATGTTGTTAAAGTTCTCAGACTGTATGAAGTGGTTGCTGGTCAATGAGAAAAATGCGCTCAATACTCTCTCCATTTTACACAAATGTGGGGAAATCTGGATTGCGAAAGGTACACAATTTGTGATATCATGGCAAAAATTCTGCATGGAAACGGCACAAGGGCAGATTTCATTGGCACTAAACCAAAACTTATGAAACAAAGTTTTTGTTTTTTAAATAATTGCTTCATGATGAACACCATTTTACCAGTCAAAAGCCATTTGAATGAAAACGAGTAGGAGCCAGCAAATTTGCCATAATTCTTTTTATGCATTTCCACTTTATCCATAACAGAACAAAAAACATGGATTGAAACTTGTTTAGAGTTGGCTTTATTATTAATAAAGCACGACTATTGACCATTCAGCACCCAGGAGTGGAACAATTAATTCTGTAAATTAAATGTAACATTATTATTAATTGTAAATAAGTCAACAAAGGTTTGAAGTCATGCATACTACACTTACCATCCTCTCTTTTTATTCCTTTACTTGACAAAGAATCACCAGATGGCCCAATCGCTGTAGAGTCTGTTTTTGCATCTGACAAAAGTGAAGAGCAGTTTTAGTTATTTTATTGAGGATTGCTGTTAAATTTCTTTTTTTCCTCTTCAATTTTTTGAAGAGAATTATGCTGTTGTTAAGTAGATTGTGCTGCTTCTACTTCCTCTCACCTCACTTCAATCTCAGCACTGCTTATATAAGCAAACAAATGCAAATACCTTCTTTTTCTCTCCCTTTTCATTGTCCTTCTCTCCGTCATCCACTCTTCTTGTGTCTGTTTGAGAGTGAGGGGCTTCCCCATGTGGGTAAGTTGTGTCAATAGTCTCTTGAGTCCTCTCTGTTTGCCAGACAAGAAAATGTCTATGGTGTTATGTGTGAACACAGCTACAATGCATTTCAATAAACATGAAATCTGTAATAGTCTTGAAAATCAAATTATAACTTTATTCTACATAAACCATCGTCCTTTCTCCATCTATATTAACACTGAACAATACCCATGAAGCATGGATCACAATATTATAATATCACAAGTGATTTAATTACCATTAACTGTAAGGAAGGAGTCATGTTTCTGCTTATATACAAGAAAGCAAACAGGCAATAACATGATTTATGAGAAAAAGACCTTTACTCTCTCTGTGTTCAATGTTCTTGGGTTTGTCTTCTGTTCCAGTGGTTGTCTCAGAGGGAAGGAGGTTACTGTGCTGCTTGGAATCTGGCAGTCTATCTGGACTCTTTTCAGTCTTCTCTGTGTTAGTCAAGGAAGACATATATTGCATCAACAATGATCATATTAATCAACATTTATCATGATCATATTGGACTTTATGAATGCTACCCTTACTATTCTCTCTTTTATTTTCATTACTTGATAAAGAATCAGGAGATGGATCTCCTGCAGTTTAAACTTTTTAATTTAGGGGAGAAAATTGGGACGCATAAAATATATATACAGTGGGTACGGAAAGTATTCAGACCCCTTAAATTTTTCACTCTTTGTTATATTGCAGCCATTTGCTAAAATCATTTAAGTTCATTTTTTTCCTCATTATTGTACACACAGCACCCCATATTGACAGAAAAACACAGAATTGTTGACATTTTTGCACATTTATTAAAAAAGAAAAACTGAAATATCACATGGTCTTAAGTATTCAGACCCTTTGCTGTGACACTCATATATTTAACTCAGGTGCTGTCCATTTCTTCTGATCATCCTTGAGATGGTTCTACACCTTCAACTGAGTCCAGCTGTGTTTGATTATACTGACTGGACTTGATTAGGAAAGCCACACACCTGTCTATATAAGACCTTACAGCTCACAGTGCATGTCAGAGCAAATGAGAATCATGAGGTCAAAGGAACTGCCTGAAGAGCTCAGAGACAGAATTGTGGCAAGGCACAGATCTGGCCAAGGTTACAAAAAATTTCTGCTGCCCTTAAGGTTCATAAGAGCACAGTGGCCTCCATAATCCTTAAATGGAAGACGTTTGGGACTGACCAGAACCCTTCCTAGAGCTCGCCGTCCAGCCAAACTGAGCTATCGGGGAGAAGAGCCTTGGTGAGAGAGGTAAAGAAGAACCCAAAGATCACTGTGGCTGAGCTCCAGAGATGCAGTCGGGAGATGGGAGAAAGTTGTAGTAAGTCAACCATCACTGCAGCCATCCACCAGTCGGGGCTTTATGGCAGAGTGGCCTGACGGAAGCCTCTCCTCAGTGCAAGACACATGAAAGCCTGCATGGAGTTTGCTAAAAACACCTGAAGGACTCCAAGATGGTGATAAATAAGATTCTCTGGTCTGATGAGACCAAGATAGAACTTTCTGGTCTTAATTCTAAGCGGTATGTGTGGAGAAAACCAGGCACTGCTCATCACCTGTCCAATACAGTCTCAACAGTGAAGCATGGTGGTGGCAGCATCATGCTGTGGGGGTGTTTTTCAGCTTCAGGGACAGGACGACTGGTTGCAATCGAGGGAAAGATGAATGCGGCCAAGTACAGGGATATCCTGGACGAAAACCTTCTCCAGAGTGCTCTGGACCTCAGACTGGGCCGAAGGTTCACCTTCCAACAAGACAATGACCCTAAGCACACCGCTAAAATAACGAAGGAGTTGCTTCACAACAACTCCGTGACTGTTCTTGAATGGCCCAGCCAGAGCCCTGACTTAAACCCAATTGAGCATCTCTGGAGAGACCTGAATATGGCTGTCCACCAACGTTTACCATCCAACCTGACAGAACTGGAGAGGATCTGCAAGGAGGAATGGCAGAGGATACCCAAATCCAGATGTGAAAAACTTGTTGCATCTTTCCCAAAAAGACTCATGGCTGTATTAGATCAAAAGGGTGCTTCTACTAAATACTGAACAAAGGGTCTGAATACTTAGGACCATGTGATATTTCAGTTTTTCTTTTTAATAAATGTGCAAAAATGTCAACAATTCTGTGTTTTTCTGTCAATATGGGGTGCTGTGTGTACAATAATGAGGAAAAAAATGAACTTAAATGATTTTAGCAAATGGCTGCAATATAACAAGAGTGAAAAATTTAAGGGGTCTGAATACTTTCCGTACCCACTGTGTATATATATATTATATTTTAGCAGTGATAATATTTGCAATATGGAACAGCCTCGAGTGCCTTTTTGCTTTAATCAAATGGTTACTTTTACCATATTATAAAAATATTAAGGACACAATTAAAATAATTTCTAATAAAATGATCAAATGTCATTCTTCTGTTACTACAAAAGTCATGATGAACTAGTTTGGAAACACTCTTTGTTGAGAAAAATGGGACGCAAAAAAAGTAGTCACATGACAGAATTTACATCACATCTGTCCTCACATCTAACGGCACAGCAGAGAGGAACACTTGGAGTGATGAGGAGACTCTAGGAGTTTTATTCTTGAAGGAAGTTTTAGTTATTTTATTGAGGATTGCTGTTAAATTTCTTTTTTCTCTTCACTTTTTTTGAAGAGAATTATACTGTTGTTAAGTAGATTGTGCTGCTTCTACTTCCTCTCACCTCATTTCAATCTCAGCACTGCTTATATAAGCAAACAAATGCAAATACCTTCTTTTTTCTCTCCCTTTTCATTGTCCTTCTCTCCTTCATCCACTCTTCTTGTGTCTGTTTGAGAGTGAGGGGCATCCCCATGTGGGTAAGTTGTGTCAATAGTCTCTTGAGTCCTCTCTGTTTGCCAGACAAGAAAATGTCTATGGTGTTATGTGTGAACACAGCTACAATGCATTTCATTAAACATGAAATCTGTAATAGTCTCGAAAATCAAATTATGACTTTATTCTACATAAACCATCGTCCTTTCTCCATCTATATTAACACTGAACAATACCCATGAAGCATGGATCACAATATTATAATATCACAAGTGATTTAATTACCATTAACTGTAAGGAAGGAGTCATGTTTCTGCTTATATACAAGAAAGCAAACAGGCAATAACATGATTTATGAGAAAAAGACCTTTACTCTCTCTGTGTTCAATGTTCTTGGGTTTGTCTTCTGTTCCAGTGGTTGTCTCAGAGGGAAGGAGGTTACTGTGCTGCTTGGAATCTGGCAGTCTATCTGGACTCTTTTCAGTCTTCTCTGTGTTAGTCAAGGAAGACATATATTGCATCAACAATGATCATATTAATCAACATTTATCATGATCATATTGGACTTTATGAATGCTACCCTTACTATTCTCTCTTTTATTTTCATTACTTGATAAAGAATCAGGAGATGGATCTCCTGCAGTTTAAACTTTTTAATTTAGGGGGAGAAAAATGGGACGCATAAAAAATATATAATATATATATTATATATATATATATATATATATATATATATATATATATATATATATATATATATATATATAATATTTTAGCAGTGACAATATTTGCAATATGGAACAGCCTCGAGTGGCTTTTTGCTTTAATCAAATGGTTACTTTTACCATATTATAAAAATATTAAGGACACAATTAAAATAATTTCTAATAAAATGATCAAATGTCATTCTTCTGTTACTACAAAAGTCATGATGAACTAGTTTGGAAACACTCTTTGTTGAGAAAAATGGGACGCAAAAAAAGTAGTCACATGACAGAATTTACATCACATCTGTCCTCACATCTAACGGCACAGCAGAGAGGAACACTTGGAGTGATGAGGAGACTCAAGGAGTTTTATTAAAAACAACGACATTACCTTTATTCTTGAAGGAAGTTTTTCAAGCTTTAAACTGCATCTTTTACCAAAACACCTGGTAAAAACAACCCCAGATTATACTAATCCCATGCGATTGATATGCTGGTAAAAAACAGCGAATCTGCAATTCTTCAGCCTATAAGTCCATTATTTATGTTGTTAAAGTTCTCAGACTGTATGAAGTGGTTGCTGGTCAATGAGAAAAATGCGCTCAATACTCTCTCCATTTTACACAAATGTGGGGAAATCTGGATTGCTGAAAGGTACACAATTTGTGATATCATGGCAAAAATTCTGCATGGAAACGGCACAAGGGCAGATTTCATTGGCACTAAACCAAAACTTATGAAACAAAGTTTTTGTTTTTTAAATAATTGCTTCATGATGAACACCATTTTACCAGTCAAAAGCCATTTGAATGAAAACGAGTAGGAGCCAGCAAATTTGCCATAATTCTTTTTATGCATTTCCACTTTATCCATAACAGAACAAAAAACATGGATTGAAACTTGTTTAGAGTTGGCTTTATTATTAATAAAGCACTGACTATTGACCATTCAGCACCCAGGAGTGGAACAATTAATTCTGTAAATTAAATGTAACATTATTATTAATTGTAAATAAGTCAACAAAGGTTTGAAGTCATGCATACTACACTTACCATCCTCTCTTTTTATTCCTTTACTTGACAAAGAATCACCAGATGGCCCAATCGCTGTAGAGTCTGTTTTTGCATCTGACAAAAGTGAAGAGCAGTTTTAGTTATTTTATTGAGGATTGCTGTTAAATTTCTTTTTTTTCCTCTTCAATTTTTTGAAGAGAATTATGCTGTTGTTAAGTAGATTGTGCTGCTTCTACTTCCTCTCACCTCACTTCAATCTCAGCACTGCTTATATAAGCAAACAAATGCAAATACCTTCTTTTTTCTCTCCCTTTTCATTGTCCTTCTCTCCGTCATCCACTCTTCTTGTGTCTGTTTGAGAGTGAGGGGCATCCCCATGTGGGTAAGTTGTGTCAATAGTCTCTTGAGTCCTCTCTGTTTGCCAGACAAGAAAATGTCTATGGTGTTATGTGTGAACACAGCTACAATGCATTTCAATAAACATGAAATCTGTAATAGTCTTGAAAATCAAATTATAACTTTATTCTACATAAACCATCGTCCTTTCTCCATCTATATTAACACTGAACAATACCCATGAAGCATGGATCACAATATTATAATATCACAAGTGATTTAATTACCATTAACTGTAAGGAAGGAGTCATGTTTCTGCTTATATACAAGAAAGCAAACAGGCAATAACATGATTTATGAGAAAAGACCTTTACTCTCTCTGTGTTCAATGTTCTTGGGTTTGTCTTCTGTTCCAGTGGTTGTCTCAGAGGGAAGGAGGTTACTGTGCTGCTTGGAATCTGGCAGTCTATCTGGACTCTTTTCAGTCTTCTCTGTGTTAGTCAAGGAAGACATATATTGCATCAACAATGATCATATTAATCAACATTTATCATGATCATATTGGACTTTATGAATGCTACCCTTACTATTCTCTCTTTTATTTTCATTACTTGATAAAGAATCAGGAGATGGATCTCCTGCAGTTTAAACTTTTTAATTTAGGGGGAGAAAATTGGGACGCATAAAATATATATACAGTGGGTACGGAAAGTATTCAGACCCCCTTAAATTTTTCACTCTTTGTTATATTGCAGCCATTTGCTAAAATCATTTAAGTTCATTTTTTTTCCTCATTATTGTACACACAGCACCCCATATTGACAGAAAAACACAGAATTGTTGACATTTTTGCACATTTATTAAAAAAGAAAAACTGAAATATCACATGGTCTTAAGTATTCAGACCCTTTGCTGTGACACTCATATATTTAACTCAGGTGCTGTCCATTTCTTCTGATCATCCTTGAGATGGTTCTACACCTTCAACTGAGTCCAGCTGTGTTTGATTATACTGACTGGACTTGATTAGGAAAGCCACACACCTGTCTATATAAGACCTTACAGCTCACAGTGCATGTCAGAGCAAATGAGAATCATGAGGTCAAAGGAACTGCCTGAAGAGCTCAGAGACAGAATTGTGGCAAGGCACAGATCTGGCCAAGGTTACAAAAAATTTCTGCTGCCCTTAAGGTTCATAAGAGCACAGTGGCCTCCATAATCCTTAAATGGAAGACGTTTGGGACGACCAGAACCCTTCCTAGAGCTCGCCGTCCAGCCAAACTGAGCTATCGGGGGAGAAGAGCCTTGGTGAGAGAGGTAAAGAAGAACCCAAAGATCACTGTGGCTGAGCTCCAGAGATGCAGTCGGGAGATGGGAGAAAGTTGTAGTAAGTCAACCATCACTGCAGCCATCCACCAGTCGGGGCTTTATGGCAGAGTGGCCTGACGGAAGCCTCTCCTCAGTGCAAGACACATGAAAGCCTGCATGGAGTTTGCTAAAAAACACCTGAAGGACTCCAAGATGGTGATAAATAAGATTCTCTGGTCTGATGAGACCAAGATAGAACTTTCTGGTCTTAATTCTAAGCGGTATGTGTGGAGAAAACCAGGCACTGCTCATCACCTGTCCAATACAGTCTCAACAGTGAAGCATGGTGGTGGCAGCATCATGCTGTGGGGGTGTTTTTCAGCTTCAGGGACAGGACGACTGGTTGCAATCGAGGGAAAGATGAATGCGCCAAGTACAGGGATATCCTGGACTAAAACCTTCTCCAGAGTGCTCTGGACCTCAGACTGGGCCGAAGGTTCACCTTCCAACAAGACAATGACCCTAAGCACACCGCTAAAATAACGAAGGAGTTGCTTCACAACAACTCCGTGACTGTTCTTGAATGGCCCAGCCAGAGCCCTGACTTAAACCCAATTGAGCATCTCTGGAGAGACCTGAATATGGCTGTCCACCAACGCTTACCATCCAACCTGACAGAACTGGAGAGGATCTGCAAGGAGGAATGGCAGAGGATACCCAAATCCAGATGTGAAAAACTTGTTGCATCTTTCCCAAAAAGACTCATGGCTGTATTAGATCAAAAGGGTGCTTCTACTAAATACTGAACAAAGGGTCTGAATACTTAGGACCATGTGATATTTCAGTTTTTCTTTTTTAATAAATGTGCAAAAATGTCAACAATTCTGTGTTTTTCTGTCAATATGGGGTGCTGTGTGTACAATAATGAGGAAAAAAATGAACTTAAATGATTTTAGCAAATGGCTGCAATATAACAAGAGTGAAAAATTTAAGGGGTCTGAATACTTTCCGTACCCACTGTGTATATATATATTATATTTTAGCAGTGATAATATTTGCAATATGGAACAGCCTCGAAGTGCCTTTTTGCTTTAATCAAATGGTTACTTTTACCATATTATAAAAATATTAAGGACACAATTAAAATAATTTCTAATAAAATGATCAAATGTCATTCTTCTGTTACTACAAAAGTCATGATGAACTAGTTTGGAAACACTCTTTGTTGAGAAAAATGGGACGCAAAAAAAGTAGTCACATGACAAAATTTACATCACATCTGTCCTCACATCTAACGGCACAGCAGAGAGGAACACTTGGAGTGATGAGGAGACTCAAGGAGTTTTATTCTTGAAGGAAGTTTTAGTTATTTTATTGAGGATTGCTGTTAAATTTCTTTTTTCTCTTCACTTTTTTGAAGAGAATTATACTGTTAAGTAGATTGTGCTGCTTCTACTTCCTCTCACCTCATTTCAATCTCAGCACTGCTTATATAAGCAAACAAATGCAAATACCTTCTTTTTTCTCTCCCTTTTCATTGTCCTTCTCTCCGTCATCCACTCTTCTTGTGTCTGTTTGAGAGTGAGGGGCATCCCCATGTGGGTAAGTTGTGTCAATAGTCTCTTGAGTCCTCTCTGTTTGCCAGACAAGAAAATGTCTATGGTGTTATGTGTGAACACAGCTACAATGCATTTCATTAAACATGAAATCTGTAATAGTCTCGAAAATCAAATTATGACTTTATTCTACATAAACCATCGTCCTTTCTCCATCTATATTAACACTGAACAATACCCATGAAGCATGGATCACAATATTATAATATCACAAGTGATTTAATTACCATTAACTGTAAGGAAGGAGTCATGTTTCTGCTTATATACAAGAAAGCAAACAGGCAATAACATGATTTATGAGAAAAAGACCTTTACTCTCTCTGTGTTCAATGTTCTTGGTTTTGTCTTCTGTTCCAGTGGTTGTCTCAGAGGGAAGGAGGTTACTGTGCTGCTTGGAATCTGGCAGTCTATCTGGACTCTTTTCAGTCTTCTCTGTGTTAGTCAAGGAAGACATACAGGTGAAACTCGAAAAATTAGAATATCGTGCAAAAGTTCATTAATTTCAGTAATTCAACTTAAAAGGTGAAACTAATATATTATATAGACTCATTACAAGCAAAGTAAGATATTTCAAGCCTTTATTTGATATAATTTTGATGATTATGGCTTACAGCTTATGAAAACCCCAAATTCAGAATCTCAGAAAATTAGAATATTACATGAAATCAATAAAAAAAAAGGATTTTAAATACAGAAATGTCGGCCCTCTGAAAAGTATAATCATGCATATGTACTCAGTACTTGGTTTGGGCCCCTTTTGCATTAATTACTGCCTCAATGCGGCGTGGCATGGATGCTATCAGCCTGTGGCACTGCTGAGGTGTTATGGAAGACCAAGATGCTTCAATAGCGGCCTTCAGCTCTTCTGCATTGTTTGGTCTCATGTCTCTCATCTTTCTCTTAGTAATGCCCCATAGATTCTCTATGGGGTTCAGGTCAGGCGAGTTTGCTGGCCAATCAAGCACAGTAATACCATGGTCACTGAACCAGGTTTTGGTACTTTTGGCAGTGTGGGCAGGTGCCAAGTCCTGCTGGAAAATGAAGTCAGCATCTCCATAAAGCTTGTCTGCTGAAGGAAGCATGAAGTGCTCTAAAATGTCCCGGTAGACAGCTGCGTTGACTCTGGACTTAATAAAGCACAGTGGACCAACACCAGCCGATGACATGGCTCCCCAAACCAACACAGACTGTGGAAACTTCACACTGGACTTCAAGCCTCTTGGATTGTGTGCCTCTCCATTCTTCCTCCAGACTGTGGGACCTTGGTTTCCAAATGAGATGCAAAATTTGCTCTCATCAGAAAAGAGGACTTTGGACCACTGAGCAACAGACCAGTTCTTTTTTTCTTTAGCCCAGGTAAGACATTTGACATTTGAAGCCCATGTCCAGGACCCGTCTGTGTGTGGTGGCTCTTGATGCAGTAACTCCAGCCTCAGTCCACTCCTTTTGAAGCTCCCCCACACATCTGAATGGCCTTTTCCTGACAATCCTCTCCAGGCTACGGTCATCCCTGCTGCTTGTGCACCTTTTTCTTCCACACTTTTCCCTTCCATTTAACTTTCTATTAATGTGCTTTGATACAGCACTTTGAGAACATCCAACTTCTTTTGCAATTACCTTTTGAGACTTTCCCTCCTTGTGGAGGGTGTCAATGATGGTTTTCTGCACAACCGTCAGGTCAGCAGTCTTCCCCATGATTGTGAATTCAACTGAACCAGACCGAGAGACCATTTAAAGGCTCAGGAACCCTTTGCAGGTGTTTAGCTGATTAGAGTGTGACAGTTTGAGCCTACAATACTGAACCTTTTCACAATATTCTAATTTTCTGAGATTCTGAATTTGGGGTTTTCATAAGCTGTAAGCCATAATCATCAAAATTATATCAAATAAAGGCTTGAAATATTTTACTTTGCTTGTAATGAGTCTATATAATATATTAGTTTCACCTTTTAAGTTGAATTACTGAAATTAATGAACTTTTGCACGATATTCTAATTTTTAGAGTTTCACCTGTATATTGCATCAACAATGATCATATTAATCAACATTTATCATGATCATATTGGACTTTATGAATGCTACCCTTACTCTTCTCTCTTTTATTTTCATTACTTGATAAAGAATCAGGAGATGGATCTCCTGCAGTTTAAACTTTTAATTTAGGGGGAGAAAAATGGGATGCATAAAATATATATATATATATATATTATATTTTAGCAGTGATAATATTTGCAATATGGAACAGCCTCGAGTGCCTTTTTGCTTAATCAAATGGTTACTTTTAACATATTACCATATTATATAAATATTAAGGACACAATAAAAATAATTTCTAATAAAATTATCAAATGTCATTCTTCTGTTACTACAAAAGTCATGATGAACTAGTTTGGAAACACTCTTTGTTGAGAAAAATGGGACGCAAAAAAAGTAGTCACATGACAGAATTTACATCACATCTGTCCTCACATCTAACGGCACAGCAGAGAGGAACACTTGGAGTGATGAGGAGACTCAAGGAGTTTTATTAAAAACAACGACATTACCTTTATTCTTGAAGGAAGTTTTAGTTATTTTATTGAGGATTGCTGTTAAATGTCTTTTTTTTCTTCACTTTTTTGAAAACATGAAATCTGTAATAGTCTCGAAAATCAATTCTACATAAACCACCATCCTTTCTCCATCTATATTAACACTGAACAACACCCATGAAGCATGGATCACGATATTATAAT
This sequence comes from Xyrauchen texanus, assembly GCF_025860055.1. Classification (NCBI taxonomy): domain Eukaryota; kingdom Metazoa; phylum Chordata; class Actinopteri; order Cypriniformes; family Catostomidae; genus Xyrauchen; species Xyrauchen texanus. The sequence goes on along the minus strand of NC_068302.1, from coordinate 28,059,496 downwards.
ATCACAAATGATTTAATTACCATTAACTGTAAGGGAGGAGTCATGTTTCTTGTCCGAACTGCCTTCTGCACTCTGAACAGTTGTTAAAAGTGCATCCTTGTTTCTGTCTGTGAAAGAAAGTTAAAAAAATAATAGAAATGACGTACTATAGAAGGTGAGCCACAAACACAAAAACGAGAAAATGAAAGTGAAAGCATTTTCGGATTATTACCACTGTCGACTTTTATCTCTGCCATAGCTGTTATGCTTCCTGTAGTGTGTAACCGTGCATCTGAAATGGACCTGTAAGTAAACACAAACAGCACTCTAAATCATCAATGCCCTGGTGAAAAGTATATTGCATTATTACAAACAACATCAGAATTCGTAAGTTCACGCCCACTAATAATCCAGGTTTATATATCTAATGCGACAATCTCTATTTTCAAGCAAATTCATAACTATTAGCGTCACCAGAAATTAAGTTTAATTACATTGCAATATATAAAAATACAAGGTAAGGCCTACAACGAACCACTTACTATATTCGCTATGTTGAACATGTGCCTCTAAAACCTGTGTTGCTAGTATGAAAAACAAACTCACCGACCGTCTTGCTGTGGGACCAGTCACAGATAACAGTTTGGATTTTGTCCTGTCAGACAGCGCTATCAAAAGTCGCAAGTCCAAACACGACTCCACAGTGGTGCCACTGACGCAGCAACGCTTGATTTAGGTAATGGCGTCTATGCACGGTCACTTCCGCTGCAAATTGTGAGGGCAGTAACGTCCGCAGCGCCGTTTTTGGGTTGAAGTCTGTTCCCCCCTATGTTTCTCCGTTTAGTGTTCCCCGTACCACCGTAAAATATAAAAGGGAGGAACAGACTTCGACAAAGGGGAAACATTGCATTAGTTATGTCCATTTGAGAGTTATGTCTTTAGAGGCAGTGGTGGTTCAGCGGTTAAGGCTCTGGGTTACTGACCAGAATGTCGGGGGTTCAGGCCCCAACACTGCCAAGGTGACACTGTTGCAAGGCTCTTGACCCTGCTCCAGGGGTGCCATATCATAGCTGACCCTGCACTCTGACCCCAGCTATAAATGTATGTATAATGTGTGACTAGTTCGATATATACAAATGCAACGGCCTTAATTCCTCTTTGGTATTATATACAGGTCCTTCTCAAAAAATTAGCATATTGTGATAAAGGTCATTATTTTCCATAATGTAATGATAAAAATTAAACTTTCATATATTTTAGATTCATTGCACACCAACTGAAATATTTCAGGTCTTTTATTGTTTTAATACTGATGATTTTGGCATACAGCTCATGAAAACCCAAAATTCCTATCTCAAAAAATTAGCATATCATGAAAAGGGTCTCTAAACAAGCTATTAACCTAATCATCTGAATCAACTAATTAACTCTAAACACCTGCAAAAGATTCCTGAGGCTTTTAAAAACTCCCAGCCTGTTTCATTACTCAAAACCGCAATCATGGGTAAGACTGCCGACCTGACTGCTGTCCAGAAGGCCATCATTGACACCCTCAAGCAAGAGGGTAAGACACAGAAAGAAATTTCTGAACAAATAGGCTGTTCCCAGAGTGCTGTATCAAGGCACCTCAGTGGGAAGTCTGTGGGAAGGCAAAAGTGTGGCAAAAAACGCTGCACAACGAGAAGAGGTGACCGGACCCTGAGGAAGATTGTGGAGAAGGACCGATTCCAGACCTTGGGGACCTGCGGAAGCAGTGGACTGAGTCTGGAGTAGAAACATCCCCGCATTCCCCAGGTCAAGCCACTTTTGAACCAGAAACAGCGGCAGAAGCGCCTGACCTGGGCTACAGAGAAGCAGCACTGGACTGTTGCTCAGTGGTCCAAAGTACTTTTTTCGGATGAAAGCAAATTTTGCATGTCATTCGAAATCAAGGTGCCAGAGTCTGGAGGAAGACTGGGGAGAAGGAAATGCCAAAATGCCTGAAGTCCAGTGTCAAGTACCCACAGTCAGTGATGGTCTGGGGTGCCATGTCAGCTGCTGGTGTTGGTCCACTGTGTTTTATCAAGGGCAGGGTCAATGCAGCTAGCTATCAGGAGATTTTGGAGCACTTCATGCTTCCATCTGCTGAAAAGCTTTATGGAGATGAAGATTTCATTTTTCAGCACCGACCTGGCACCTGCTCACAGTGCCAAAACCACTGGTAAATGGTTTACTGACCATGGTATTACTGTGCTCAATTGGCCTGCCAACTCTCCTGACCTGAACCCCATAGAGCATCTGTGGGATATTGTGAAGAGAAAGTTGAGAGACGCAAGACCCAACACTCTGGATGAGCTTAAGGCTGCTATCGAAGCATCCTGGTCCTCCATAACACCTCAGCAGTGCCACAGGCTGATTGCCTCCATGCCACGCCGCATTGAAGCAGTCATTTCTGCAAAAGGATTCCCGACCAAGTATTGAGTGCATAACTAGACATAATTATTTGAAGGTTGACTTTTTTTTGGTATTAAAAACACTTCTTTTATTGGTCAGATGAAATATGCTAATTTTTTGAGATAGGAATTTTGGGTTTTCATGAGCTGTATGCCAAAATCATCAGTATTAAAACAATAAAAGACCTGAAATATTTCAGTTGGTGTGCAATGAATCTAAAATATATGAAAGTTTAATTTTTATCATTACATTATGGAAAATAATGACCTTTATCACAATATGCTAATTTTTTGAGAAGGACCTGTATATGTATATGTATATATATATATATATATATATATATATATATATATATATATATATATATAGATAGATAGATATATGACTAGTTCACTAATATATATATATTAGTGAACTAGTCATATATATATATATATATAGATAGATAGATATATCATATATATATATATATATATATATATATAGATAGATAGATAGATGGATATATGACTAGTTCACTAATATATATATATTAGTGAACTAGTCATATATATATATATATATATATATATATATATATATATATAATACCAAAGAGGAATTAAGGCTGTTGCATTTGCTTAGTAAAATGAAAATATTTAAGTGTAGTAAACAATGGCTAAATGTGCTTGCTTGAAATATTTCAATCAATTAGGCAAATTGTTTTCAATTAAGTTAGTGTCATGGAAACAATTAAAATTTAATTTAATTTAAATTGGATTAAACAAAATATTGCATAGATGTCTATAAATGTATTGCATATAACTATGGATGTAAAAACTGACTTTTCCCATTTTTCCCAAAAAATCCTACAAAGTGCTTGAGAAAATACAAAACAATGTATAGTGTGCAATGTTACACTTAACACCCTCAGCTCAATCTTGATTAAATGCTCTTGGACTAATGCACTAATAGCCATAGATGTTTGTTTTCATCAGCATTCATCAGAATTTTAACTTAAAATGTGTCACGATGCTTCTTTCGCTGCTCATGCTGCCAATAATTGGCTTGACCCTGGTATTGCCGCTTGCAACTATATTTTTAATTCGTATTTTTGTCTTGATTTCCAGTAAAAATAGCTAAATATTCTAAATACATTAAAAACTAATACTAATTAAATAGTAATCTACTAATTAAGAAAAACTCTGGATACCAGAGCGTCTGACATCAAATAAAATTTACAAGGGCTGGCTAATGCTAAACGTAGATTTTCTAAAATTGTTATTCATGTCGGCACTAACTATGTCCGGCTTCACCAGTCAGAGATCACTAAAGATAATGTTAAAGAGGTGTGTGAATTTCCAAAAATTATGTCAGACACTGTAATATGCTCTGGTCACCTCCCTGCTCATAGTGGTGACGAGGTTTATAGTAGATTAGTGTCACTGTTTGGCTGGATGTCTGAGTTGTGTCTGGAGAAGAAAATAGGATTTATAGACAATTGGAAGAATTTTTGGGGTAGACGTGATCTGCTAAAGAGAGACGGACTCCACTCCAGGGAAGGTGCCGCTCTCCTCTCTAGTAATTTGGCTCATAGTCTTAATAATGATAGTATTTGATTAACTGAGGCCCAGGTCAGGAAGCAGGTCACATAAACTACAACACATAGAGATAGTATCACCTAGATATCATATAGAGACTGTGTCTGTTCCCCGAACTACCAACCACAAAACCCTCACTAAATCATTTAGAATTTTTTTTATTAAGGTCGAACATGAACAAAACAAACAAATGAAAGATAAACATCATATCAAAGTAGGGCTACTAAACATTAGATCTCTTTCTACCAAAGCATTAATTGTTAATAAAATGATTACAAATCATTTACGAAGAACTATTCTTTCGACCACTAAAGATTGCTTCACTAATAATCTATCTCATACACTCAATAAACCCCAAAGCCCAGAAGAACTTGATGAAATAACATATAATATAAATGCAGTCTTCTCTAGCACTCCTGATAGTGTCTCCCCACTTTGATTAAAGAAAATGAAAGAAATAAGCCCTGCACCATGGTAAAATGATCACACTCATGCTCTCAAGAGAGCAGCTCAGAAATTGCAGCGCATGTGGTAGAATACAAAATTAGAAGTTTTTCGTGGTGCATGGAAGGATAGTGTCTGTAACTACAGACAGGCACTAAAAGCTGCCAGGTCAGCATATTATAGTAAACTCATTGAAAATAACCACAACAATCCTAGGTGTTTATTCAGTACTGTGGCTAAATTGGTTAGGAATAAAGCCTCAACAGAACCAGATATTACACACAAGAGTAATGACTTCATGAATTTATTTTCAAATCAAATTGAAATAATCAGAAATAAAATTGCAATTATGCAATCATCTGTCATAGCACCTCAGAAAACTGTGTCTAATAATTGTCCTCACGTGCAACTTCAATCCTTCGCTGTCATAGGTCATGAAGAGCTAACAAATCTTATTGAATCATCAAAAGCCACAACATGTTTGTTAGATCCATTACCAACTAAACTCTTAAAAGAGGTATCTCCTGTAATTTCAGAACCTCTTCTTAATATTATTAACTCCTCGCTATACTTAGGACATGTCCCAATAAAGTTTAAAATGGCAGTTATCAAACCACTTATTAAGAGGCCACAAATTGATCCAGGAGAACTGGCTAATTATAGACCAATTTCAAATCTCCCTTTTATGTCGAAAATATTAGAAAAGGTAGTATCCTCCCAACTGTGTTCATTTCTACAGAGAAAGTATATATGAACAATTTCAGTCAGGATTTAGGCCTCATCAGAGTACAGAGACTACACTTATCAGAGTTACAAATGACTTACTCTTATCATCAGATCGCAGCTGCATTTAACTTCTAATGCTTTTAGTTCTTAGTGCTGCATTCGACACCATAGATCACGACATTCTCTGGAATAGGCTGGAGAATTATGTTGGCATTTGTAGAATTGCATTAGCATGGTTTAGGTCCTATATAAATGAGGAATTGTCAAACCAAACAAAAGTAAAGTATGGAGTGCCACAGGGACCAGTTTTAATTAATGCGTTCATGATCTCAAAGACTAGATTATTGTAATGCATTACTGAGAGGATGTCCAGCAAGATCAATAAATAAACTTAAATTGGTTCAAAATTGAGTCCTGACTACAACCAAGAAATATCATATTATCCCTATTTTATCATCATTACATTGGCTACCTGTTAAATTTCATATTAATTTAAAAATTCTGTTAACTATGTACAAAGCTTTGAATGGTCTAGCTCCGCAGTACTTAAGTGACCTTCTGACATGCTATATTCCGTCATGTTCATTACGATCACAAAATTCTGGCCTGTTAACAGTTCCTAGAATATCAAAATCCACAAAAGGTGGTAGATCCTTTTCATATTTGGCTCCTAAACTATGGAACAGTCTCCCTAACAGTGTTCGAGATGTAGACACACTCCCTCAGTTTAAGTCTAGACTAAAGAAAGATTCATCTATTTAGCCAGGCATACACCTAATTTATCCTTCAACCCACAATTAGGCTGCTTTAGTTTAGTCTGCTGGAACCAGAAACATTGATCATGATCTATAACTATGCAATAAATTGAATTGCATCTATGCTAATATTATTTGTTGTATTTGTTTCCCTATCACAACCTCGGGACTCCTATCCTGAGGTCACCAGAACCAGCTGTATCCAGCTCCATTCCTGCTTCGTGTTGGACTCCACTGCTACGTGTCGCTGTGTGATGACTAAATGCAGCCGGATCCAGCCAAACATCACTTCAGTCTATTATGATGGACTTCAGAGGATGAACCTGATGTCAACAAACATTTTATGGAGTTGTGTTCCTTGCCACAGTCGCCTTCGGCTTGCTCACTGGGGTTATTAATACAATTATTATTTAATTACTTATTTTTTTATACGATTAACAATCATATTTGATCTAATTATACAATGATGACTAATCAACATTATAGACATTACAGTTTTATCTTCTGTTAATACCTAATCTTCTGTAAAGCTGCTTTGAAACGATGTGTGTTGTGAAAGGCGCTACGCAAATAAAATTTAATTGAAAAGAAAAAGTGAAAAGCATAAGCCTTCAGAGTCTAGGATTGTTGGATTGTACATAAACTTGAGTCAGAAAAGAAAAATTATGTGTCAATTCTGTGCAACAAATGACTGTAAACAGCCACCCTGAAGTCTATCTACGTGCATCTGAAATGAGGGAAGAGTATTTTCAGCATAATTATGTGAATCATAATCTATATTCATACATTACAAAAGCATGAACCAAATAAAATTATGGAGTTGATTTTTGAATAGGGATGGACATAAAATGGACAGGTTTTAGCAGATGGATCTCAATAATCATAATCCCATTCAAGATCTTCAAGGTGTCCCATCATGATTCTGTTGCAAATTATTGACCAGACCACTACTGAAGTAACATGTGGATGTCAGAGAAGAAAGAATATGTTTAATAAAAATATCATCATGTGGGATTCAGTTTTAATATCCTAGTTTTTCTGAGAAGCAAATAATATAAGCATACTTCTTAATGTTTTCAAACATCGTTGATATCAAAGTTGTTCATGCCTGCGATGCCAAAAACATCTACAACATTTCACCTAGTAGAGAACACAATCGTAAAATAAAAGTAAAATAATACAATTTTCCACTTGTATACTTCTTAAGTCCACCTAAGTCTTCTATCATAAAATGTAATTATTGTTAGGTAGATACTGGAAGGCACTTTTTACCTGTTTTATGACACCATTTGTCAAACACTATGTTTCACAACACTGAAAAACATACATAGATAACAACAGTTAAGCCTATTTAAGATCTCTCACATGTTGGAAATCTACTAACTCAATTTATGGAATTCTCAAACTGGAAAGGTACAGAAATATGGATGGTCACGGGGACTGCTAGTGTTTAAAATAACATTCTACAATTTCTACAAAATGGCTACACTAGTCAAGGCCCATTAGTTGTCCCAATTCAAAATGTCCTTAAAATATGCTAGGTCCCAAACTTCACAGAAAGAGCTAAATCACATTGCCGTAAGGAATGCTGGTGGATAGCCTAAACAGACTAAAAGATGCTTTCCACGTCTCCCATTTCCACCACTACGGTCTTAAGCTGAGTGTAGTATTCAATGGTCACTTGGCCATTCTCTCTTCCAAAGCCTAAAAGGAAGAGGAAGATGATGTTAGATCTCTCTAGTATGTATGTGAACTGGTACACTTTGCAGAAAAGTTGTACAGTATCAATACTTTGAGTACCTGACATCTTGTAGCCTCCAAAAGGAACCTCAACAGGGCTGACATTGTAGTTGTTGATGAAGCATGTTCCGGCCTGAAGGTTTTCAGCCACTCTGTGGGCACGAGCTATATCTCTAAATAAAAAAGTACAGCAGAATGTTAAATCTAATCCAAGTCAACTTGTAAGAGAACCTCATATTAAATGTTTTAGTGGAGTTAAAGCAAATAAATCTGAAATAGTAAACATATGTATACATAGAAATACAGATAGTTTAAAAGATGAAGTGAATCCTTCCCCAAACTCAAGCCATTTGTTGAGTCAATGTTGTTGTCTAGAGCTGGACAGGTTGCTCAAAACAAAGATTTTTTTTTAAAGTGCTACAAAGCCACAGTGTTTATAGTTGAGAAAATGTACCTATTACAAGTCAGGTCAAACTAATACAATAATGATATATGTGATAGCAGAGCTACCTGGTGAATACTCCAGATGCCAGGCCAAATGTTGTGTTGTTAGCTCTTTGAAGAACCTCTTCCTCTGTGTCAAAAGGCAAAACAGACATCACAGGGCCAAAGATCTCCTCCTTTACACAGGTCATGTCATCCCTGCAGTTGTCTGTGTGCATTTCAGTAGAAGAAAGAAGAAAGATGCATAAAAGGAGGATTAGAATGAAGCAAACTTTGAGAATAATTTAAATGTTTGTTCAAAACAAAAGTGGAACAGAAAGAGGAGGACACAAACAATAAGGTTCCTCTCACCAAGAACACATGGGGATAAGAAGTATCCATCTTTCAGTTTGGAATCACTGGGAACAAATCGTTCTCCTCCACACAACACCTTTGCACCCTAAAGCCAATGAAAACAAGTTTTATGTTCACAAACAGTCATAAATAAAGAATAAAACATAACAAAAATGAAAAGATGAAAAAGCATTGGCTGAAATAAAGAAGTTAAAAAGGATGGTTCACCCAAAAATGAGTTTGGTCATCATTCACTCACCCTCATTTTGTTCCAAACAATTATAACTTAGCGTCAGTTACAATTCACTTTCATAAAAAAAAATTTCTCCATAAAATGAAAGTGAATGGTGAGTGTGGCTGTCATTCTGCCTGACATTTATTTGAGGGTGAGTAAATGAGGACAGAGTATCCCATTTTGGGTAAACTATAACTTTTAATAGCTAGCTGTACTGCAATACCTGTTCTTTAGCTTGGTTGATGAAGCCTAGCACTTTTTCCATTTGCGGTTTACTAATAAGAGCACCCATGCGTGTCCCTTGAAGCATTGGATCTCCCAAAGGGATGGCTTTGGTCCTCTTTACCACTTCTTCCAGGAACTGTGGCATGATCTCTCTTTGCACAAACACCCGTGTTCCATTGCAGCACACCTAGGGAAATGTATAGCAATATTAAGATCTTGTATTTAAATAGACTGGCAAAACCTCCAATATAATATAAAGTTTAGCAATTAATACATGGCTGCTTTTGAATTGGTTAATAGAAACAGGCTTTTTGGCAACATTATGGAGCAGTTATTGCATCTACCAGCAGGAGCTAATGGGCCAGGTCACTAGCTTGAAAATTTTGTAAAGTTCACATATAACCTAGTACACACCTGTCCTTGGGTAAGGAAGTTGGCCATGAGGGCCCCTTTGATTGCATTCTCCAGGTCACAGTCCTTAAAGATGATCAAAGGTGATTTGCCTCCGAGCTCTAGAGTGACCTGTTTTACACCCTTCGCTGCCATCTCCATAACCTTCATTGGAAAGATATATCAATCCATGTTAAAAATTAAAATAAAATAATATAATACAAACATACATTTTTAAGGGATATTTTATCCCAAAATGTAAATTCTATTATTATTTATCATGTCTTTCAAAACCTGTGCCATTATTTTTACATATTACATATTTTTAAAGTATTTTTATGCAGCTCTTTTCTTTCAACAACAGGTCATAGCAACCATATCTGACAAGCTCCAAAAAGGACAAAGGCACCATAAAAACACAATAAAAGTAGTTCATACAACTCATGAACTATAATGCAATTCTACTTAAAGGCATTTGAAAGCTTTGTGTGAGGAATAAATCTAAATTTAAAAGTTGTTATTCACTGATAATCTTCATCGCTATCGAAGATCGCATCAAGCTTGCCTTCACATTTAGATTAAAAAAAATGGTCAGTTGATGTCACCGACACCAAAATTACATTGGTTCTCGCTTGTGTAATAAGCGAAACGTTACATGCTTTTTTTCTAGGAATGAATTAATGTTACATTTATTTAGCACTTTTCTGACACTACACTTGGCAGCCATAGAGTGCCAGTATGCTCACCACACACCAGCTATTGGTGGAGAGGAGAGACTACAGTTATAGAGCCAATTATTGGCTGGGGATTATTAGGAGACAATGGGGGAATGACCCATCCAAAGGACAGTACCTATTTACAGTATAGCGTCCCCATCAATTTACTGGGGCATTAGGACCACACAGAGCATAGAGTGAGCACCCTGCTGGCCTGCTGGCCTCCCTAATACCTCTTCTAGCATCAATCTTAGTTTTCTTATTTTTTTCTAGTTTTAGGTCTCCCATCCAGGTACTGACCAGGCTCAACCCTACTTAGCTTCTGTGGGCAACCGGTCTTGAGCTACAAGGTGATATGGCTGTTAACTTTGTAAGTGAATGTGAGCTAGATGCGAGCTTCTGCAGAAAAGATGATTATCACGGAATTATGATTTTTGGTCTGTTCCTCACACAAAGCTATCATATGGTTTCAGAAGAATTGTGATACAGCACACAAGTCATATGGACTTATTTAAGAATACGTTTATGGTGTTTTTGAAGCTTGACTGATATGGTCACTATACAACATAAGTTCATGGAAAGAACTGTGAAAAAATAATTTAAAATCTTAAATTTATGTTTTCCCAGAAAAAAATAAAAGCATGTTGGATTGGAACATCATGAGGTGGAGTAAATAATAACAAAAAGTTTATTTACGAGTTTTGTAAATATCGATCAACATTAGGATTTAAAACCCTTGCATTTCTAGAGACAACTCTTTAGGTTACTCACGTAACCCCCCAGTTCTCTGATAACAAGAGTGAGGTTTCTTAATATAATCCGGTGTATCTGAAACTGGAAGCCCGTATCTCTCCCACAGCTGACTCCCAATCTGAGGGTGAAGCTTCCACTCTCTGCACAAAGGATTCCCCCTGGACAGGGGATCCGCCCCCGTATTCAGCACTCCCGGAACGCAATGAGAAAAAGAGCGCACTGCTCCACACAATCAGCTTCTGTGCCAAGCTGTGAAGTCACTGTGAACATGCGCCCCCTGTTTATGTATGCCACTGTTGTCATGTTGTCTGATCTGACTTGGACATGGTGGCTTTGAAGGAACAAAATGCTTCAATGCTAGAAACACTGTCAGTAACTCCAGAACGTTTATGTGCACTTTGCGTAGTGACAAGGGCCAAACCACATTCACAATCCTGCCTTCACACACCACGTCCGAACTCGTGAGTGTGTCTGTCATCACCACTTTCCTCAGTGAGACAGCCACCAAAGAGATTCCCATGAGAAGGAAAGCAGGGATTCCCCCTCTGATGTCACTCTCCCCCTGCGATTTCAGTGACTGCAAGGACACAAGTGCTGCGCTGCTATCCACAGCTTAAACTCTCTCATTCGCAATAATACCAATGGAATGACTGATGTCGTCGAGGCCATCAGACGCAATAGACACAGTGTGAATGAGACCTTTTTCCCCTCTCTGAAAAAGGGACAAACAGCTGCGAATCGATCTGATGCGCTCCTCTGACAGAAATTATCAATACAGATCGGAGTTTAATCTGAGACCCAGATATATTATTTCCTGCGAGGGCACCAGACAGCTCTTTGTCTTGTTTATTTTGAAACCTATGTTCTCTAAACAAGAAATCTTATCTACAGTATCTCTGCTTGCTGCCGCGACAGAGCACAGAGCAGTAGATCATCTAGGTAAGCAGACACTCTGAGACCCAGCATTAACACTCTCAGTGTTAATGACCGTCAGAAAGACACTGTCAAAAAATGAATTGGCAACTCCCTGAAAAGCAAACTAAACTAACTAAACTCCAATGTGAAAATATGCATCTTTCAGATCGACTGTGGTAAACTAGATTCTGGGACAAACAAATTGAGAGCGGGTTTTGAGCGTGAGAATTTAAAATTTGTACCAGGTGTATGTTGAGGTTCCACAAATCCAGAATGGGACAGAGACCTCCACCTCTCTTGGGGATGACGAAATACCTGGAGTAAAACCCTGATGGCTGTCCTCCGCCGGCACCACCCTTATAGCTCTTTTGCTCTACAAATTGGCTATTTCTTCCTCCAAAATCTGAGCTGACTCTCCCTCTGCTGTTGACATTATACCTTGTTGAAGAGAGGTGGTTTTACAGTGAATTGTAGGCGATAACCCCATTCTATTGTAAATAAAACCCAGGGGTGGACCGTGCATCTGCGCCAACTCTCTGTGTGATTAGATCAGGTGGTCAGGAATTGGCTGGTTAACCACCTGATGGCCAAAAGCATGTTTCTCCGTAGACAGCCATTCAAAAGTAGCCGTGTTTTATGACGAAATAAATCCAAGAACCATGATCAGTGATCAGTCACGTGACACCCGATCCCACAAATGAGCACCCATGAGCAAAGATGGCATCCTCCATTTCGCTAGCTTTCTGGGAACCCTGCACTAGCTGAGCACAGTCATAGAGAGTGGCGAATTCACAGGGCCAGCAAAGCCTTCTCTGCTGGCCTAACATACAATATAAATAAATATTTTTCATCCTTTCATTCTCAATTGCCTTTTTACCTACGTATGTATTTTTAATAGCTTTCCACTCTTAATTAATCTACAAATAAATAGAGAAAAACTAAAAGTTTATCCATTCAGAATTTACAACCAAAGTGTGACTGTTTCACAAATCGAATGCCAGAAGCATCACGTGAGTCTGAGCTCCACCCCGTGAGGCCTTCAGAATTTCTTCAGAATCTCTCAGCTGGCCTTAAGTGATGCAATCACGCTTTAAGCGATGCAAGTAATTCAAAAGCGAAAAGCTTAAGATCAAGCTGTTTGACGAGTTGGCTGTCATCACTGCTGGTATTGCCATTGAGAAAGAGATCCTTATGGATTTACAAACACAAGATGTTCTGCATGACCGTGTGATTGCTCAATATATTAAACAGGAATGAAGGACTGGTTTTCACTTCAAGTAAATTGGTAAGTGCTTTTTGCATTGTTATATCAACATCACAAGTTTTCTAAGTGTAAATTAGGCTGCTGGAGCCTTCAGTGTCTGATCAAGTTTTCAAAAGTAGTGCTGCATTCATTCAACTGGAAAAGTTGGATTTTCCAACTTCCTACTAGGAAAGTGCAATGGAATGCATCTTTAAGTCAGAGTTACAACTTTTAGGCATGTACAGAAATTCTCAACTCCAATTTCGCCGAGATGCAGGGGCATGATGTCACACATACAGTCAGGTCCTTAAATATTGGGACATCGACACAATTCTAATCTTGTTCTAATGAACAAGATGTGCTTTAACTGCAGATTTTCAGCTTTAATTTGAGGGTATTTACATCCAAATCAGGTGAACGGTGGACCTTTTATCAGCTCCTTGTAAATGGGATAATGAGGGAATAACACACACCTGGCCATGGAACAGCTGAGCAGCCAATTGTCCCATTACTTTTGGTCCCTTAAAAAGTGGGAGGCACATACACAAACTGTTGTAATTCCTACACCGTTCACCTGATTTGGATGTAAATACCCTCAAATTAAAGCTGAAAGTCTGCAGTTAAAGCACATCTTGTTCGATTCATTTCAAATCCATTGAGGTGGTGTATAGAGCCAAAAAGATTAGAATAGTGTCGATGTCCCAATATTTATGGTCCTGAGTGTACATGTCACCACTCAGGGAGATATACAAAGTAAGTGATAAACATTCACTTTATTAAGTAATATCTATAAATTAAGTTTGTTTCAACAAAAATTAGGCTTGCTTGTGCATTACGTGTCTCTCAAGTTCTTTCTTTCATGCATGGATGTGTTTTTAAAATGTCAACTTACCAATACTAGTAAACTGCAACATAATGTATGATGCCAAAAGGCATAGGGTGTCTTATTCATTGTGAAACTGTGTTTTCTTAATGGCATGCGTAACGCAGACTCAGGCTGATTGGGATCCATATGCGGTTTTATTGGAAGACAAACACAAGTTCATACAGGCGTGGTTCGATGATCAAGCAAACAGAGATGGAGTTAAAGCAGAATCGTAGTCAGACAGGCAGAAGATCAGGGCAGGCAGCAGACAGCAATAGTAGAGATCCAGGCGAAACACAACAAAGACAGGCGGCAAACAAACGTAATCGATGGCTCAAGGCAAGGTCGGTACACAGATAATCAATGCTAGGAGATAGTAAACGCTAGGAAATGTAGCCGGGGCAAACAGGACTTTGCAATGAGTCAACTAACAGACAGGGTTTAAATAGAGTGATGATAATATGGAACAGCTGTGGTGGAATCAGACCAGGTATGCAGGCTTATGGGAAATGCAGTTTCAAGTCAATATTTGGGTGAGCTAGATCTCAGGTGGCCGATTGAGGAGCCTTCACCGGCGTTTGAGACAGTATGAATCACACTGAAGGCCTACAATATAAATGCATGGCCCACCACTGGTCATAGAGATTAATTGGGATAAACAGATCTCTCCAGGTATTTTATAGCTCCATGGAGCAGAGAGGGGCCCAATGTAGCTCTCACTTGGGAGCTTTTTGTGTTTATTTTCACATTTTGCTGTGCCCTCGGCCCACTGCCTGGATGCATAGAGAATCATTTTATTTTTGTAACACTCATGTTTTCGTGTAAACTGTCCTTCTTTTATTTTCTGACCCTGTGGGTGGAGAGGGGAAATGCAAACTGAGAGGCACTGAGAAAACTGGTACCAACACTCTCCTTAAACGCTTTCTGTAAGAGCTGTGCAACACGAAACTTAGTTTTCGACTCTCCTGCCAAGTCCTCATGGCTGGAAGGTGGGAAAACAAACTCGCTTTTTGAGGAAGGAATGGAACAGAGAATCCGCGAGTGCTGTTCACCCACTACGTGTTCCGAACCTAGAACACTGGTTAGGTCGTCTGCCTTTTCTTGATCCCATGAAATTTAGAAGTCTTACTGCTCTGCAGGGGCTGTTTTGGCTGAGCCCCTCCCTGCACTGAATGCTGGGGCAGGGGGGGTCCTGGTCTGGGTCCTGAATCCAGATTACCCACCTCTAAAATGGTTTGGGAACCCAGAATGTGATGGCTGCAGAGCTCGAACAGTGACTTTTCAAATATCTCTCCATCGCTGCAGACATGGTGTCATTGCTTCCAGAAGCGAATGTTAGAAAGAGAACTGTGTTTATTTAAATTAGAGTGAGGACATGGAATCTCAACAAAAGGTGGCTGATGTGGTATTTTCTTGGTAGCTACCTTTCATTAATGTTAGTAACTGTTTTTAGGTTGAATTTCTTCTCACGCAATACCTTCTTTCCAGTGGGAACACTGCCAGTGAATGAGACTTTGGCCACCATGGGATGGTGACACAGCAGTCCGCCAGTCTCAGCTGCTCCTTGTACCACGTTAAAGAGTCCATCTGGAACTCCTGCCTCTTTATAGATCTCTGCCAAAATGACTGCTGTCACTGGGGCCATGGGTGATGGTTTAAACACCATGGCATTGCCTAAAAGGGAGAGATAATGCATTTCAATAGTTTTATAAGAATGTTGAGAAAAAAAGGAGAGAGGATCAGAAAATCTGTGAAAAAAAAGGGGAGTAAGGGAAATGATAGAAGAGAAAAAAAGATTAGAAACAAGAATCTTAATAACTACTCCACTTAAAGATGAAGGAAAAAAAGAATATTGTGTATACAAATCCAGACACTAAATTACAGATAAATAAAGAATACTTCACATACCACAGGCCATTGCTGGGGCTGACTTCCAGGCAGCTATCTGGAAGGGGTAGTTCCAGGCTCCTATGCCGACACACACACCCAGTGGCTCCCTTCGGGTGTAGGCAAAAGAGCCCCCTGGAAGCTGTATATGCTGGCCTGAGGACACAAAATCTATTATTAGATATAATAAATAAAATATTATAAACTCAGATTTTTGAGAATATCAACTACCTTGATATTGATCAACCAAAATGTATACATAAATTCTGCTGTAGCAAGGTATTCAGGGCCCCATGACTGTACTGTGAATTGCTCTGGGCCTCTTTCCCATAAAAAAAGTTTCTAATTTGTTGTGGGCCCCCCTAGAACTGTGGGCTGCTAGAATTGTTACCACTTTTCATCCCACTAGCTATGGACCTGCAAAGGTACCAAACCCAGTACCAAATATCCAGGTTGAGAATAGCCTACCTGTCAGTGTAGGGGCGATGCCAGCATAGTACTCAATACACTGCCAAGCAATGTCAATATCCACTACAGCTTCAGAAATGGATTTGCCATTGTTGATCACTTCCACTCTAGCAATTTCTTCTCTGCGCTCCTGTACATGATAACAGATAAATTCAATACTTTGTAGTTAAATTTTGTAGTTAAAAGGTGTATTCAGTATTTTTTGTCCATGTTAAACTCAATTTGACTGTCGTCTTGGACCTTATTAGGGATGAGTGGATCGATCCTTAAAATATCAATTCTAAAAAAAAAAACATTTTAAGCTAGGGATATTATTATTTGTTACCATGACCATGAACAATAATCATAATGCATGCATAACATAACATGCATGCTGAAAGACACAAGCAGACAAGCACTAGAGCCATCACAAGGCTCGTTCGAACAAATTATTGGTATCGGTTCAAAAAGAAATAAGTGGTATCGCCCATCCCTAGACCTTATTCTGACTGGAAAGAGAAATCGGCCCAGCAAATGTTTTCGGTTACCAATGCAATTGTAGAAATACCCTAATCGTGGTCAGCAACGATGATTTTGAAAAAAATGCAAGCGAAAGCATCCCAGAACTAGTGTGTTTCAAATTATAAATGTGTACATCATTATTAATGTATTTGTACAAATTAATATTCAGTTCTTTGTGTGTAAAACCTTTGAGAAGGAACAAAATACTAAGTGCACCTTAAATGTTTGCTTGAGATATTTGAGATGGTCACAGCCAAGTTGTTAAAGCTTTGTGCAACAAACAAATTTGGCAAAACCTCATTTTAGGCTGAATCTATAATTGTAAATTAACTGAGAAATGTTCATTAAATAACTAATAATACACTTTTTTATAGAAAGAGCTGTAGCGAGTCCACCGAGCAAGAACACCAACAAGGCACTACTCACCAAAGCACTTAAATATTTTTCTATTCTATCTCTTTTATTATTTTACTTATACATACATACTAACAGGTCTAGTTCACTAATAACACATGCCTTCAAGCACATCCCTGTTATCTGTTGTAGACCGTTCACAAGATACAGATGCAAGACAAAACGCAACCCACACAACCTACGGCCACTTTGCACTTCAACACCTGCTCCACTCTCGTTCTCAGTGGGACTCTGGAACTGCCAGTCTGCTGTGAACAAAGCTGCCTTCATTCCAGCTTTCGCCACACAGTCCACCCTCAGCATCCTGGCACTGACAGAGACATGGATACGTCCTGAGGATACAGCAACACCTACTGCTCTCTCCAACAACTTCTTCTCCCACACCCCTCAACATACTGGTAGGGGTGGGGGAACAGGTTTGCTCATTCATAATAACTGGACTTTTTCACCACAGGCTTCACTATGTAACAATACATCTTTTGAATTCCATGCCATTACTACAATGCAACCCACAAAATTACTTGTTGTTGTCGTCATCTATCGCCCTCCAGGTCAGCTGACATGCTTTCTTGAGGAGTTGGATGTCCTGCTGTCCTCCTTGCCAGAGGATGGCAGGCCACTTGTGGTTCTTGGCGATTTCAACATACACCAAGACAAGTCCCAGGCCATTGAACTGAATACTCTTCTGGCCTCATTTGACTTGGAAAGACTACACACCACAGCAACTCACAGATCGGCAACCAGCTGGACCTCATTTTTATACGTAACTGTACCACCTCAAATATTCTTGTTACACCTTTACATGTCTCTGATCACTACTGTGTTCAATTCAACATGATTCTCCCATCCATAGTAAAACAAACTCCACCTTTGGTTTCCTTTCGCCGTAACCTCCGTTCCCTCTCACCCCCTCGCCTTTCCACTGATGTCTCTGCCTCTCTTCCCACAATAAATATATTTTCCATGCTTGATGTAAACACTGCCACATACACACTTAGCTCTACTTTAGCAACCTGTCTAGACAACATCTGTCCTCTCTCCTCTAGACAGCACGTAATACACCACCCAGCCCCTGGCTGTCTGACGTCCTTCGTGAACATTGGACTGATCTCAGGGCAGCTGAGAGGAGATGGCGGAAATCTAAAGATCCAGCCGATCTAGGTAAATATCAGCTTCTGCTTGCAACTTTTTCAGATAACGTTAAAGCTGCAAAAACTTCATATTACCAGACCAAGATCAACAGCACCACAGACACTCGTAGCTTGTTTAGAACATTCAACACACTTCTCTGCCCTCCCCCTCCACCACCTGACACATCACTGATAGCAGATATCTTCGCCACATTTTTTACTAATAAGATTACAGCCATCAGCAATACATTCACTGCACCACACCCTGTCAAACACCCACCTCCTGTATGCAACTCTTCTTTCTCCATGTTCTCTTTTTAACTGACACCGAGGTCTCTAAACTCCTCCTCTCCAACCACCCCACCACCTGTTCCCTTGACCCCATTCCATCACACCTTCTCCAGGCCATCTCTCCGTCCATCCTACCTGCACTTACACACATAATTAACACATCTCTTCTTGCTGGCACTTTTCCCACTAGACTTAAGCAGGCTCGAGTAACCCCACTGCTGAAAAAACCTGCACTTAACTCCACACAGATAGAACACTACAGACCAGTCTCTCTCATCCCATTCATGGCAAAAACACTTGAAAGGGCAGTTTTCAATCAGATCTCTGCCTATCTCTCACAGAACAAGCTGCTGGATGACAATCAGTCAGGCTTCAAAAGTGGACACTCCACTGAGACTGCCCTGCTGTATATTACGGAGTCGCTGAGACAGGCGAAAGCTGAATCCAGATCACCCATTCTGATTCTGCTGGACCTTTCTGCTGCCTTTGACACAGTCAACCATCAGATCCTACTCTCCACACTCTCTAAACTGGGCATCACCAGAACTATGCTTGGCTGGTTCAACTCCTATCTCTCAGACAGGTCCTTTGAGGTAGCCTGGAGAGGGGAGGTATCCAAGCCACATCAGTTACTTACCGGGGTACCTCAGGGATCAGTGCTTGGGCCACTTCTCTTCTCCATATACACAACGTCATTAGGACCCATCATCCAGTCACATGGTTTCTCTTATCACTGCTACGCTGATGACATGCAACTCTACTTGTCTTTCCAGCCCAACTACATCACAGTGACCGCTCGAATCGCTGCCTGTCTGGCAGACATCTCAGCCTGGATGAAGGAACACCACCTGCAGCTCAACCCAGCCTAGACCGAACTCCTTGTCTTTCCAGCCAACCCTGCTGTTGAATATAACATCACCGTGCAGCTGGGTCCAACCAGAGTTTCGCCTTCAAAAACGGTCAGAAATCTAGGGGTAACCATTGATGATGAGCTAAATTTCACAGACCACATCTCAAAGACTGCAAGATCGTGTAGATTTACACTCTACAATATCAGGAAGATAAGAACTTTCCTCTCTGTACATGCCACACAACTGCTCATTCAGTCACTTGTCATAACTAGACTGGACTACTGTAACGCTCTCATTGCAGGCCTTCCTGCATGTGTTATTAGACCTCTCCAAATGATCCAGAATGCAGCAGCACGTCTGGTCTTTAATGAACCTAAGAGAGCACATGTTACACCACTCTTTGTCTCTCTCCACTGGCTGCCGGTTCATGCACGTACTAAATTCAAGGCCCTGATGCTGGCATACAAAACAGTCACTGGGTCTGCTCCAGCACACCTAAAAACATTTATGCAGAGCTACGTTCCCACCAGAAGCCTGCGGTCGGCTAAGGAACGTCGCCTTGTCATACCAAAACAAAGAGGCACCAAAACACTTTCCCGGACTTTCAGTTTCATCATACCACGGTGGTGGAATGACCTTCCCAACTCAATCCGTGAAGCTGACTCACTCTCTATCTTCAAAAAAACGGCTAAAAACACATCTTTTCCAAAAGCACTTAACCAGTCACTAAAAAAATAAAAAAATAACAAATATTTACAATTCTTGTTGCACTTAAATCTGTTTTGTATACTATTCTGATGATAGTGAAACTTTGTAGTATGGCACTTTTCATACCACAGTCTCCTTAAGATGATTCGCTTATGTTTTCCTCTTTTGTAAGTCTGTTTGGAAAAAGCGTCTGCCAAATGAATAAATGTAAATGTAAGAAAGAGTTCAATAACAGCCATTCATTTTGAAAATGATTACGAGTTGGCCATTTAACATTTTTATGAACTTGAGCGTTGTGAAATCTTATATACATGAGAGGGATCACATTTAATGCAAATGTTGAATAATCAAAACAAAAGTGTATCTATAAATTGATTAAGTCATCTGGATTCATTCAGTATTACTGAACAGAAATTTTGTTTGTGTACCGGTCACTGTGTGTGAAACAAGCAAGTTCAACAGATGTGTAGTTTCAAACAATGATTGAATAGTTAGCTCCAGTTTTTAACATTGTTTCATACATGGCTATATTGCAAAAGATTTTGTGGTTAAATAGGTTTGTAGTGTATTTTTTGCCATATTTTCTGTTGAGTTGAAAGTAGTACATGCAACAGTCATGCACAGGCAGTGTGAATGCAGTGATTCAGTATCTATAAGATTCTCAAAATATATTAAATTATCTTTAAAAGGAGCATTATGCATTATAACGGTTTTTACCCTAATAATTCTGGCAGCCTCAAGCATGATCCTGGCCCGCTCCATGCCAGATAGTTTACGCCACTTGAGGTATGCTGAATGAGCACTTTTGATGGCCTGGTCAACCTCCTCCTCTCCGCATGGAATCATATCACACAACACACGACCTTTGAAAATAACCAAGGGTGAAGTATAAGCATTTGACATGTTCAAAGGAGGAAGGCTCATTTCTGAGCACATCCTCGTATTAAGTCCCAACATTAAATTATAAGTGTTTAGATTTAAAATACTTGCTTCCACGTTTTTATAATCTTTTAAATGAGATGTGAAGCAATAGTATGCAGGGTAATTCTAGTAAATCAATAACTAACATAATGCACAACTTGTAAAACCAGGGCACTGAAATATGGTTAAAGAGTAACTGGGGTGCTCTTAGTTATGATGACATCACCAGTGTTAAATTAAGTATAAAAAATAAAAAAAGTAATCCACAAGAAATTACCAACTACTTCTCTAAAATTATAATCAGATTACTTTTTCCAATTAAATATAAGTAATCACATTACAAATTACTTTATATTTAAGTTACTTTCTAAAACACTTGTCACAACAATTTTTTGGTTTTTCTGCTCAACAAATTCAAAATATGTCTCACCCTCCAGTTGTACATATTTATGATTATTTATTACTAGGGCTGTCGAATTTACGCATTTAATCGCATGGCCCGGACCATAATAAGGAAGATTCCTGAGAAATGCAAGCTTGTAGTACCACCTGTTTATTCCAGAGGGCAGTAAGTGAAACTTCAGCTGTATGAGCAACGCACAGTTTATACAGTGAAGAAAACAATCGACAACACAGACATGCGTTACGTTCTTGAGTTCAAAACACTTGAAGGAGCACAAATGCGAACTAAGAGATCACAAGATGTGTTTAAAGATTGAGTATTAAACTATATTCAACTACACAAGCATGTCTGACGCAGGGTGTGGCTGGATTGAGATGGTGAAAAATTACCCCATAAATATTTAATCACAAATAAAATCAAAGAAATTTAATTGTGATGTCGATATATTCTGTACATTTTGTGGTCTGCAGGCGGAAACATTTTTTCATTTATTTAGGAGTTGTCCCTACTCAACTTGTTTTTGGTCTGATTTCTGCAAGATTGTTAGAGATCATATTATTCCCAGCTATGACATGTCTCTTCATAAGGAATATTATTTGATTAATGCTCTGCATTTGTTGGCAAAGTTTAGTATTCATAAATGTAAGTATGGTGGTTATAAACATTAGTTTTAATTTTTAATTCAGAGGTTAATTCAGCAATACCTAAGAACAATTTCCAATTTGAGTAACAAGAAAGCTGTAAAGTGTATTGAAATATGTAAACAATTAGATATTTTTATTTAAACTGTTTATTTATTTTCCTTTTTGTTGTTGTTTGTTTTAATATACCTCTTGGCTCTAGATGTAAAAGTTTTGTAAGCATTAATAAAAAAAAAAAAATGTCTGACATAGGTGTAAATTGACGGGTCCTTAAACAAGCCCTCATAATAAATCTAGAACTGATTTACAAATTCACTTGTGAAATGGATTGCTGTGAACTGTATGCCAAAGATTGACTTATGATCAATAATATGGTAGTAAACAATACATTGTATTCTAAAGCTGCTTTTTGTATCATCTTATTAATGATTAACGCTTCTGCTACAGGAATGTAAAGCATATTAATTATCTGAATATTTTTTATTTTATTATAATTATTTTAATATATATATATATACACATTTTTAAATATTTAAAGATAACTATGTATAATTATATATTGATATAAATATGTATAATCATTATATATTATAGTTATAAGACTATAGTTATAAAACAGCAAATATTTGTATATGCGATTAATTAATTGGGACACCATGTAATTAATTTGATTAAAAGTTTTATTCGATTGACAGCCCTATTTATTACACATAAATAATATTTTTTAGAAATATCTGTAACCAAAGTAATGTACTGAAAAGTAATTACTTTCATTGAAAGTCAGTAACTACAATCTGATTACAAGAATTAAAAATTTAATCAGTTACACTACATTTGTGCCTAAAGTAATTAGATTACAGTAACTAATTACTTTTGTCAGCAACTACACCAAACACTGGACATCATCAAATATATTCAAATATTAACTATGCACGAAAAAAGTATTATTGTACTGTAAATAAAGAACACAAATCATACCCGTTGCAGGTTCGTATACTGGCTCGGAGTTCTTCTTATCTTTCGGCTTCACTCTAGCTCCTCCCCAGAAATTCAGTGGCTCTTTCACCACGAAAGTTCCAGTTGATACGTTCTGAAACTCGGGCAGGGACAGAAGCGGTTTGTGGGCCATTTTGGTCTGGAACCTGTTAAGTAAGTGCATAGTCTTAAGATGTACTTCTAAACACCTTTCGAATAGGACAGTTTGAAACCATAGACTTGTGAAAACTGCTTTACAAATTCATGAAATTGCCCTTATATTTATTATTTATTTTATTATAATTATTTTTTTAATCATATTCTCAAGACTGTTTAATGAAATGAAAAATGTAACTTCTGTTACGGGTGCAAAAACAAAAAGTTTGAGGAAAAATAAGGTCAATGTATGTTAGGAATATTTTTTATTTTTATGATCCTTCATGCATTTAAATCGACAACATGCAATGCAGAGAGTGCAAAGGTTAATACTTAGAAGAACTGCTGCGCAATTCAGCTCGGTTATGTTGAGTGTTACAATCTTAATCAGTATATGTATGTATATATAGTGTGTGTGTGTGTGTGTGTGTGTGTGTGTGTGTGTGTGTGTGTGTGTGTGTGTGACAAACTTTAAACAATGCTAACAAATGCTAACTGCTAACTTAGATCTAACAGATGCTAACTGCTAACAAATGATGAATGATGTGTGTAACTTACTAGAAAATATATGTTAAAACCAAAAAGGCTAAAAGGATAAGTGGTAATAAGGTGTGATAAACTGCAGCTGCATTTCTGACACAGGAAATTCTTTAGGCAGGGGAACCTGGAAACAGTTTCTACATTGGAAATTCTTTAAGCAAGGAACTGATAAAAGAGAAACAATAAGAGGCAAAACCAGTAATCCCACTGCGGCAAAAAAAGATTAAAAAACTGAGAACAAAGGAATACACCCTGGGTCAGAAATGTAGAAAAGAAGGGAACACTGGAGAAACGGGGTCTTTTTGAGCGGAGCTTATGGGTGATGCAGACAAGATCCCCAGCTGGGCAAATAGAATAAGTTCAGAAACTATCTTGTTAATAAATACAAATTTTACATTAAAAACTTTACTTCGTCTCCTCAAAAAACGTCGGTTTTTTGAGGAGACGAAGTTACCACAACGTCGAAACAGTTACCACAACGTCGAAACAACAACAACAACAACAACAACAACAACTTACATTTATCCAAACACCAAGTTACAGTTTGTTCAAATAACAAAAACACAAAATTAAGCAAAAGTGCGCTACTGAATGATCAAGTTTTATGCATTCATCGTGCAAAACAAGGAAGTTTTAATAGCAGTGCATGCAATTATATAAAAAAATACCTTTTAAATACAAGTTGAATATTGCAAGTGCAGGCTGTTCGCTCTTTCAGGTCGTAGGGCGAAAGGGGATCGGCCACTCAATTGTCTCCGCCTTTAAGCAGACGGTTGCTCAAGCTGACCCAGTGATTTTGTTACCTAATATGGGTGGGTGGTGTTTGGAATGAAATATAATATTTACCTTAAGCACCGCCTCTAAAATTCGAACCGTTTTTAACACATTTCGGCCGCACAACACGTCCAGATGATGAATATGATCGGACCTTGTCTTGCACCACTGTAGACAATTATGATCTGTAAAAGTAAACTCTTTGTATATCACAGAAAGACAATCAACCAGATTGTACTGCAACAAGGACAGTAGATCTAGCACTCTTTAACCCGAAGGACAACAATTTTCCATAGTAAACAATATAGGGAGGCATTCACTTAGAAAATGCAGACTGCTACTTTATTTGCACCATTACAAAGAGTCATAAAAACTTACATTTTATTTATTATCACTCCCATTCCTTCATGGCACTCAGATGTCTGTATGCACCCTTTTTCACTTTGCAACCATGAACCACAATAAAACAACGTATGGCTACATACCTGAACGTTTAAACTGTGTCATAACCGATATCACCGTGCCCTTTTAGTTGTGTTGGTGTTGTAATGTGTCCCATAAGGCTTGTTTTGTATCTCTTAACTCTGCGGCATTATTGATATGTGTGTAACATGTATACTGAAATTATTCTGTGCTATACAATTTGTTTTTAAATCCTGCGTGTATTGTACACTCACTGAGAACATTATTAAGAACCCCTGTACACCTACTTATTCATGTGATTATCTAATCGGCCAATCGTGTGGCAGCAGTGCAATGTATAAAACCATGCAGGGTACGGGGTCAGGAGCTTCAGTTTATGTTCACATTAACCATCACAATGGGGGAAAATGTGATCTCAAGTTATTTCAACAGTGGCATGATTGTTGGTACCAGACGGGCTGGTTTGAGTATTTCCGAAACTGCTGATCTCCTTGATTTTCTCACACACTTCTGCTGAGGCACAAAGATGGTAGGGTCAGAATTTGGCACCAACAGCATAAATCCATGCACCAAACCTGCCTTGTCAACAGTCCAGGCTGGTGGTGGTGTAATGGTGTGGGGAATGTTTTCTTGGCAAACTTTGGACCTGTTAAAACCAATCAATCATCGCTTGAATGTAACAGCTAATTTGAGTATTGTTGCTGACCATGTGCATGCTTTCATGGCCACAATTTACGTCTAATGGCTACTTTTAGTATGATAATGCACCATGTCATAAAACAAGAACACTGTTCTTCAGTGGCCTGCCCAATCACTGGAGGTGAATCTAATAGAACATCTTTGGGATGTGGTAGAAAGGGAGATTCACAGCATAAATGTACAGCTAAGACATTTTCAGAAATTGTATGATGCAATCAAGTCAACAAGGACAAGAATCTTAAAGGGATGTTTCCAACAGCTTGTGAAATCCACACCACAATGATTTAAGGCTGTTTTGAGAGCAAAGGGCAAAGCATTGCCATTACCCATTCTTAATATAGTGTTCCTAATAAAGTCAGTGAATTAAAGTTAGCTCAGTGACTAAGTTTCTGTTTGAAGTCCTAAAATTCTATGTAAATATTCTATGTATAACATTATCACCAGGAAATGTCAGAGAACTACAATTTAAATTCTGCATGCAAACACAACAGCTAAATAACAATGAAAGCTAACTTGAATATCCATTACATAAGCATGTGTAAACAGTGTACTTTTTCAGCACCTATTAAAACATGTCCAAGGCTGCATTTTACAGCAACTAGAGGCTGCTACATTGAACATCTGTGCCCATAAAAAGGAACAGTATCTGTAATTTTATGGAGGAACACTGCAGAGCAATTGCAGAAGGCTTAGCCCTTAATAATATACTCCAAATTGCAAAAAAATGACTTGGAATAAAAATAATAATAAAAATAACCAACTACATTATTACATTACTAATGTAATTATTCTCTTTACTTAGTCCATAGAGTTAAATATAAAGTTTTGTCTTAGTCTTAAAATATAAAAATTTAAAACGAAGACTAAAGAAGAAAAAACAAGTTCTAAACTCAAAAAAGTAATTTATTTCACATAAATAAAACATACACAAAGATAAACATTCTAACAATTCAGGGGGTACACAGTAATCAACAATTTTATTAGTCAATGAACAAAAATTAAACATCCCGGGATCTCAATATTAATGTTATATTTATTAGCATGTCTTGTAGTTAATCATAAGATAATAAATTACAAAATATTTTTAAACCTCTGATAAACAGATACAGTAAGTTGACTTGTAAATGTACTTGAAGCATTTACAGAAATGCTATTAATATGAATTTACATTCATAACTGTTTACTCAATATTGTTCAGTTAAAAACTTCTGACTACATATAACTTATAAATGTAGTAATTTACCTAAAACTAAAAATGGGAAAAAGCAAACAAACAGCAAAAAATAAAATAATAAAAGACTGACAATTCTATGACTTCATTGGTCACCACAGATATTGGTAGCTGCACAATCTGACAAACAAACTCTGTTGTTCACACAATGTACAGCAGAGGGTGTCCACTTCCTATGTAGGGATCTCACTGTGTACAAATATTTATGAAAACTTGGCAGCTTGTGGAGGTGGTCCTAAAAATCCTCCAGCCTGTTTGGTGGCTGCACGAGAGGGAGCGAGACCAAGCATCTTCTGGATATTCTGTGGGTACACATTTATTCAGTGGTAAGGGTTAGTACATGCATTACATAAGGCCCTGTTTACACCTGGTATTAAGATGTGCTTGTGTAAATGGGGTGCAAAACATTTGTAATTGGATTACTTCTTGTATTTGTACTTTAAAAAGTTAATCCATCCTAAGTGGCCCCATACAGGAAAGGACCGCCTATTCACCTGTCAATCAACCACTGCATTAAAAGAAGTTGTAACGTAGTCAATGGAAAGGAGGCGGCGAGAACCGGCTTGTCGATATAAATCATATTTTAATGATAAACTTAAGACAAAACACACATGACGGACATGTCCGTAAACTAACTAACTCTCTCACACAATCCTCCACAGTCGGCCTTTATCCCTCTCGGAGGCATAATTAGCCTGATAAGGGTCCGGGTGTGTATGATCACAACCTCTGGCCCCGCCACAGAAGTGTTTTAGGCCACCTACACACTAGAGTTTACGCGGTATCAGATAATGCTACAAATCCATAGATTTTAACAGTGCAAATGAGTTTGTAAGAATAACGCTACAGCATGCGAGCAAAAGTTGAGAATATTCAAACTTCTGCTTCAACGCACTCTGTCATAGACATCTGTTGACCAATGAGAATGTCAGATGCAAGTCTACCCTGAATACGAACCTTCCAGTTATACAGTCATAAACCCAGAGACCCTTCCATTCACTGATTAATTAATATGTAAATAATAGCTAAAGATTACCTGTCTAATTGACATGGTGCACAGGATGTAGAGGAAGATGAATGAACAATCAGTGTAATCTTCACCAAGTAGGTTGCGGTGTGAGAGGCCTTGGATATAGGATAAGGGGACAAATGGAAGCTTGGCCACAACACGACCATCAAAGCTGGATTGAGAAACACAAAAATAAGATCTTAAGGCACAAAAGTTAAATAGCTGTCCATATCACACAACTTTAGCAAATCAAAGCAGGTATTACTGAACAGTGATAATAAAGTGGTGTGTGTAATGTCAAACAAATCTTTTTATTTGTATAGCACCTTTCACAACACAAATCGTTTCAAAGCTTTACAGAAGATCAGGCATTAACTGAAGATAATAATGTAATACCTATAATGTCTTAAAGAGTCATTGTTGTGTAGTTTAATCAAATATGATATTGAATTGTGTTTAAAAATAAGTAATTAAATAATAATTGTATTTAATGTGTTGGCCAACATACATGGAATTGAACATGCCCATCAATGCAGTGAAGCAAAAGCCAATGGCAAACATCGACTTCATCCGTACCTGCAATTAAAAATGTATCTAATGCAATACTATTTACAAATAGGCTACAACTTGCAAGATTTATCATTATAATAAGAAATAAAACATATTAAGTAATCATGAATTCTAAAATAAATGAGTAGAAAATATTACAATACCATGGACAGGTCTCTGTTATTGTTCTTGAGTTTCTCCTCTTGTCTCTCTGTTGAAAGCAATATTAAAGTCACTCTTCACATTTTTTTCCCCGTGAAAATTCGCATAAAAATTCTGTATCGTTTCTCACCAATTTTTTTCTTCTGCTGACGCCCAGCTGATTCAGTAATTGTCTCTTTCTTTTTCTCCACTAGAACAAGTTGCACAATTTTAAACCATTGTCACATGGATTAAAGAGACGCCAAGGACACAGAGATATAGACACTGTACAACGAAAATGCATCATTCGTTTAATTAACTTACGTTTTTTACTTTGTTTTTCAACCTCTGCCTTTAGTCTCTTGTACTTGTCTGTGCGGTATACAAGAGCCCATGTTATTCCTGTAAAAATAGAGCAAGGAACCCCGTTATATATGCAATGAATATCTGCTTACACAGAGCTAAATACATTCGCTTAGTTCTATCTGACAATTAAGGCACTTGAATTTACGTTTTACTTACCTTCCGCTAATAATGCCGTGCAAATAGATATAAACACAATCAGAATCGTATCTGCAAACATTGTGCTCATTTTGGAGAAAGTTTTACGATTGTGATTATGTGTTAAATCTCAATACTTTTGGTTCAAACACACGCTCGAGTGAACATCAGCGTCAGCATTAAAACGGTGACATCATCCATGTGCGTCCAAGTGTGTGCTCGAGTTCCTCGTGGGTGCTGAATTTGGTTGCGCTACGAGCTCATGACTCCTACTAGTGGCAGTGACCCAATATTGATTGGACATGAACGAACGACTGATTCAACAAAATGCAAGCCATAAGGGATGCTTTTCTGTAATTCATACTGGTGGACAACTCAACTGAAATATTGCTGTTAATAGACTCTTCCTTAATTAACAGATACAATTACTGTTTATTAGTCTACTCCACTCTACAAAATGTCAATGTAGGTACAGTATCCAGGATCTACATATGCAAGACTCTAGTGTATGTTAATATAGAAGGAATGTACAAAAACATTCCAAAACACAGTCTGAGGTGAGGGATTGATTAATTGGTGTATTAAAAGATGTTTGTTGATAGTGTATCAGCATTGTGTACACTATGGAAATATTTTAAAGTGATGATAGTTAACCCAAAATGAAAATTCTTTCATAATTTACTCGCCCTCATGCCATCCCAGATGTGTATGACTTTCTTTCTTCTGTTGAACACAAACAAAGATTTTTAGAAGAATATGTCAGCTCTGTAGGTCCTTACAATGCAAGTGAATGGGGAGTACAATTTTGAAGGTCCTAAAAACATATAAATCAGAATCAGCTTTATTGCCAAGTATGCTTACACATACAAGGAATTTGTCTTGGTGACAGGAGATTCCAGTGTACAACAATACAAAAACAGCAGCAAGACATAGATAATTAAAATACATAAATAAATAATTATACACATACACTCAGACACACAACTTCATACATACCCACATACACACGTATTGCAAATCTATTACAAATCCGTTATATAAAAAACACAAATGTAATGGCAGAAGTGGATATGTTGGATAATATAAATAGACTTAACTGTGTATTGTACATAATTATTGCTCAATGGGGAAATTTTAACTGTTCATGAGATGGATAGCCTGAGGGAAAAAACTGTTCCTGTGTCTGACGTTTCTGGTGCTCAGAGCTCTGAAGCGTCAGCCAGAAGGCAACAGTTCAATAAGGTAGTGGGCTGGGTGAGTGGGGTCCAGAGTTATATTACCAGCCTTTTTCCTCACTCTGGAAGTGTATAGTTCTTGAAGGGGGGGGGCAATAATCCTCTCAGCAGTCCGAAATGTATACTCTGTGGTCTTCTGATGTCCGATTTCATAGCTGCACCAAACCAGACAGTTATTGAAGTGCAGAGGACAGACTGCTGAGTAGAACTGTATCAGCAGCGCCTGTGACAGGTTGAACTTCCTCAGCTGGCGAAGGAAGTACATCCTCTGCTGGGCCTTTTTCACAATGGAGTCAATGTGTGTCTCCCACTTCAGGTCTTGTGAGATGGTAGTGCCCAGGAACCTGAATGACTCAACTGCTCCCACAGTGCTGTTTAGAATGGTGAGGGGGGACAATGTTGGGGTGTTCCTCCTAAAGTCCACAATCATCTCCACCGTTTTGAGCATGTTCAGCTCCAGGTTGTTTTGATTGCACCAGACAGCCAGCCATTCAACCTCCTTTCTATGTGCAGACTCATCGTCATCTCGGATGAGGCCGATGACAGTGGTGTCATCTGCAAACTTCAGGAGCTTGACAGAGGGATCCTTGGTGGTGCAGTCATTGGTGTAGAGGGAGAAGAGTAGTGGCGAGAGCAAACATCCCCGGGGGGCACCAGTGCTGATGGTACAGGTGGTGGAAGTGAATTTTACCTGTCTTACAAGCTGCTGCCTGTCCGTCAGAAAGCTGGTAATCCACTGACAGATAGACATGGGAACAGGGAGTTGGTTTAACTTAGTCTGGCGAATAGCTGGGATGATGGTGTTGAAAGCCGAGCTGAAGTCCACAAAAAGGATCATTGCGTATGTCCCTGGTCTGTCGATGTTGCAGGACATGATGCAATCTCATGTTGACTGCATCATCCACAGACCTGTTTGCTCAATAAGCAAATTGAAGGGGACCTAGAAAGGGTCCAGTGATATCCTTCAGGTGGGCCGACACCAGTCTCTCAAATCTCTTCATGACCACAGATGTCAGGGCGACAGGTCTGTAGTCATTAAGTCCTGTGATTTTTGGTTTCTTAGGGACAGGGATAATAATTGAGCAGCATAAAAGCAGCATAAATGTTATCCAAATGACTCCAGTGGTTAAATCCATGTCTTCACAAGAGATATGACAAGGGTGGGTGAGAAAAAAACCGATATGTATGTCCTTTTACAATAAATTTCTTCTTTGTTTTTTGGCAATTCACATTCTTCCTGCATATCGCCACCTGCTGGGTAAGGAGGAGAATTTATAGTAAAAATAAGAATTTTGAAAATATAGATTTAATAACTGGAGTTGCATGGATTACTTTTATGCTGCCTTTGTGCTTTTTGGAGCTTCAAAGTTCTGGCCACCATTTACTTACGCATTGATTGGACATACAGAGCAGAGATATATTTATAAAAATCTTCATTTGTGTTCAGCTGATGACAAAAAATTATTACACATCTGGCATGAGGGTGAGCAAATTATGAGATAATTTTTACTTTTCGGTGAACTGTTCCTTTAACTTAGAACAGTGTTAATGTGAGAAACTGGACTATGTCCTTGTGTGTCAATGTAAGAATATATAAGATAGAAAAAAATGCTGTTGATTAAATTAACAAGAAGCAATTCAATGGTAGTGCACACACAGAACGACTCGGTTACTAACGTAACCTCGGTTCCCTGAGAGGAGGGAACAAGTATTGCGTAAGCTGCCGTGCTTGTGCTTGGTCAGTCGCTTCAGTCGATTGAACCTAAAGAACTCTCATGACAGGGCGCCTAATAGCCTTGGCCATGCACATCTTGGCGGGCTCTGAGCGCGCGAGCGCGAAGCGCGCTCATTGGTTGCGCGTTCAGAGCTGTCTGCTGTGCAGCTGCAATGCGTTTTACATAAAGACTTCAATATTTCTCGAGAAACTGAGTTTTCCCATAGCGTAAGCTACTTACGCAATACTCGTTCCCTCCTCTCAGGGAACCGAGGTTACGTTAGTAACCGAGTCGTTCCCTCTCGAGAGGTCTCTCCTATTGCGTAAGTAGCTTACGCTACGGGAACACCATGCAAAACGCCGTGTGTGCTGACTTCGCTCTATAAAGCCAGAGGCAGATGCCTGAGCCTTTAAGCAAAGTGATTATTCAACGAGCCGGCCAACGGCGAGCTATATAATGGAATAATACAGAGCACCTTTGCCCCAAGGTGGCCCATGGTGGGGCGCTCATTGTAAAAACACAAGCACATATCTTATGTACTGATTTTTCGTTTTACTGATATGCATAAAAAACCCTCTAAGTCAGTCAGAGACGGACCTTATAAGGGAGGAGATAATGCTCAGCATATACGTACTCCAATCCATACTACAGTCAGGCTGATAGAATGTTGGAATGCAATGAGGGGACCTGTAGGTTATAAAACCTGATAAATGTTGAAGGCGAGGCCCAGCCTGCTGCCGCACAAATATCCTCAATGGGTATCCCACTTGACCACACCCACGAGGAGGCCATGCTCCTCGTAGAGTGAGCTCTGACGCCTAAGGGGCATTGAAGGCCCCTGGCTTCATAAGCCAGCGCTATAGCATCTACTATCCAGCGCAATATTCTTTGCTTTGAAACTGCGAGACCTTTAGTGCGGCCGCCAATGCATACGAATAACTGTTCCGTCTGTCTGAACGGAGCAGAACGTTCCAAGTATACTCTGAGCGCCCTGACCGGGCAGAGTAAATTAGTGTCATTTTCGTCTGCTGGAGACGATAGCGCTGCCAGAGATATCACCTGTACTCTGAAGGGTGTGGAGAGCACTTTAGGAATATACCCGTGCTTTGGCCTAAGGACAACTCTGCAGTCGTTAGGTCCAAATTCCAAGCAATCAGCGCTTGATGATAGCGCGTGCAGGTCGCCCACTCTCTTGACTGAGGCGAGTGCCAGCAAGAGCGCAGTCTTGAGCGAGAGCTGTTTAAGGTGCACGGTTCGGAGAGGTTCGAACGGGGCACTCTTGAGTGCATCCAGGACCGTGGCCAGATCCCAGACCGGTACCAAGGGGGGGCGAGGAGGGTTCATCCTCCTGGCGCCTCTTAGGAAACGAATGATTAGGTCGTTTTTCCCTAATGAGCGTCCTTTATCAGGATTGTGTGACGCCGCTATGGCAGCCACATAGACTTTGAGCATGGAGGGTGTGCGGCCCGCCTCCAGCATCTCTTGCAAAAAGGCGAGTACACTTAGTATCTCGCACGATTTGGGGTTCAAGCTCTTGGTATCACACCAGTCACTGAACACTTTCCACTTTTGGGCATATAAGCACATTTCATATTGCACATTTCACCTCCCTGATCCGACTGATGACCTGAGGTAGCATCGCGATCAGGGGAAAAGCATACAAGGGGCGGCTTGGCCAGACTTGGGCGAGCGCGTCCATGCTCTTTGAGAAGAAAAGAGGGCAGTGCGCATTTTCCCTGGAGGCGAAGAGGTCGACCTCTGCCTCGCCAAAGTTTTGCCATAACCACTGAACCGTCAGGGGGTGGAGAGACCATTCTCCTGGGAGAACTTTGTCTCTGGACAGCATGTCCGCTCCCTGGTTCAGGACGCCTGGCACATGCGTTGCTCTCAGCGAGCGCAGGTTGTGCTGTGACCATAAGATGAGCTCCCTGTCCATAGAGTGCAGGGAGTTCGACCTGAGTCCACCCTGGCGATTTATATATGATACTACTGTCATGTTGTCCGTTCGGACCAGGACGTGTTCGTTTTTCAGGTACGGAAGCAGGGCTCTGAGAGCCAAGGCGACCGCTTTCATTTCCAGACAGTTTATATGTAGGCGCTTTTCCGGGTTTGACCAAAAGCCGGAGACAGGCCTGCCCTTGTAAAGGTCCCCCCATCCTATTTTGGAGGCATCTGTCGTGATCATTTTTCTCCGTGTGTTCACACCCAGACTCACGCCGGTTTGATACCAGTCGACGGCCTTCCAGCCGTGATTCGCTCTGATTAAAAAGTGGCCCGAGCGCCACGCGTGAGTGGGGACACGGCTCTTGAGCCAGCGTTGGAGAGGACGCATGTGCAACAATCCTAGCTGGAGTACAGCTGATGCCGAGGCCATGAGAATGAGCATCCTTTGAAATCGTTTGACGGGGGCGCGCGCGCCCGCTCTGAATGATGTTGCAAGGCGCCGAATAGCGAGCGCGCGCTCTGATGAGAGGCGCGCCGTCATCTGCACTGAGTCTAGCACTATTCCCAGAAAAGAGATATTCTGGCTGGGGGATAGCACGCTCTTTGCAAAATTGATTCTCAGACCCAGGCATTCTAGATGGCTGATAATCCAAGATCTGTGTGTCGTTAATTGACTCTCTGATTGTGCTAGAATTAGCCAATCGTCGAGGTAATTCAGTATTCGCACTCCCCGCTGTCTCAGGGGGGAAAGTGCTGCGTCCATACATTTCGTGAATGTACGGGGGGCCAATGATAGGCCGAATGGTAGTACTGTGTACTGGTATGACTGTCCCTCGAAAGCGAATCTCAGAAATGGCCTGTGATGAGGCACTATCGGAATGTGAAAGTAATCGTCTTTCAAATCCACTGATAGAAACCAATCCCCGGGGCGAACTTGCGCGAGGATATGTTTGGTCGTTAACATTCTGAACGAGCGAATCATTAAAGCTTTGTTCAGATGTCTGAGATCTAGGATGGGGCGGAGGCCACCGTCCTTTTTCTGGACGAGAAAGTAGCGGCTGTAAAAACCCGCCTCACTCATAGAGGGAGGAACAGTTTCTATAGCACCCTTCTCTATCAGTTTGAGCACCTCGGTGTGTAGAACATGTGAAACATCTTTCCTCACTTTCGTCTCGACCACCTCTGAAAAGCAGGGTGGTCTGCGAGCGAATTGAAGCGAGTAACTGTTTTATTATGTTCAAAACCCATTTCGGCATGTCGGGGATTTTTTCCCAGGCTTTTGCTCGCACAGATATGGGCTGAATGCTGGCTGGGGGTGTGTCGCAGTGACGTATGGGCCCTGCCAGCGAATTGCCTTGGGCTAACACTGAGCTTACAGCTCTCAGAGGCGCGGGAGCGCGCTGAGCAGCTTTGTTGAGTGCCGAGTGCAGGGGTGCGTGTGAGATTACAGGCACGTATGCTATCTCCATAATGCTCGCAG
Organism: Xyrauchen texanus; assembly: GCF_025860055.1. Lineage (NCBI taxonomy): Eukaryota > Metazoa > Chordata > Actinopteri > Cypriniformes > Catostomidae > Xyrauchen > Xyrauchen texanus. The sequence continues at coordinate 28,024,133 of NC_068302.1, read as the reverse complement.
CATGAGCTAGAGAAATGTTTGAAACTGTATAGACAGTGTTTACGGGTGGGGGTGCATACATTGTAATAGGCACGCGCTCCACTTTCATAAAGCTTCCCGTTCTTAGCGGGGAGTTTCTTGGCTCGCGCGTTGCATCTGTGATGCTCGCGGCATGAGTCAGAGAACTGTTTGAAACTGTATGGGCAGCGCTTATGGGTGGGGGTGCATATACTGTAGTAGGCACGCGCGCCACTCTCATAAAGCCTCCCGCTCGCGGCGGGGGGTTTCTGGCCATGCATAGCGTGTGTAGGGGTGCATGCATGACAGCAGGCACGCGCGCTACCTTTATAGTATTTCCCGCTTTTACTGGGGAAGTGTTTATAACTGTGGGAACAGTGCTTGTGTGTAGTGGTGGATACATGACAATAGGCACACGATCTACCTTTATGGTGCGTCCAGCTGGAGCTGGGGAAGTATTCGGCACTGTTTGGACAGTATTGATATGTGGGAATGCGCACTTTAGTGTGGACATGTGACCCCTTAGTGACACAAGCAGAAAATGACTCTTTTTGTGATTTTTGTGTGTCGCCGTTAAAACGGCGTTTGATTGCAGGTGAGCGAGTTCTGTGACTGGCCCACTGACTGCTGTACAGACATTTCCAGCCGCCTCTAAGGGGACTGGGTAATGTTTTACACGTTTTGGAGAGAGTGGTCCGGCTTTTGCGAGACACGCACTCTCTCTTTTTCTTCCTATGGCTAGGAAGACTTACGAGGCTCCGGGTTCAGCACGATCTTGGGCCGAGGTCCCCGTCGCTCAGGCGGCTGCTTTCGGTTAGCGGAATGCGAGCGGCGTCGAGCGTCTGTTTCAGGTCTGTTTTTTGGCTGAGAGACGGGAGGCGCCGCTCTGGCTCGCTGTTGCTGCTGAGGCGGTCTCTGGCGGCTCTGTGCCGAGCTGGAGCGCTTGGGCAGGAAGTGACGCATAGCCTGCGAATCCTTCCGAGCTTCAGTGAAGCGTTCCGCGAACTCTCTTACCGCCGGTCCGAACAGGCCGCTTGGAGTGATAGGCGCGTCGAGGAATGGCGCCTTATCCGCGTCCTTCATCTCTGTTAGCGTCAGCCACAGATGGCGCTCAAGGACAGTCAGGTTAGCCATGGCCCGGCCGATGGATTGGGCGGTGGCCTTTGTGGCTCGCAGGGCTACATCAGTGGCGCTGCGCAGGTCCTTGAAAGCCTCAGGTTCAGGTCCAGACTCGTCCATGGTGCGGAGAAGTTTGGCCTGATAAACTTGCAGAACAGCCATGGAATGAAGCGCTGACGCAGCTTGGCCGGCGGCGGCGTATGCGCGACCGGTGAGAGCTGAGGTAGATCGGCAGGGCTTCGAGGGATGAGAAGCTTTGGCTTTCCATCCAGCGGTGGAGGGTGGGCACAGATGGTTGGCCACAGCCTCCTCGAGGGGCGGGGTTCCCTCGTAGCCTCTTTCTCTCACGCCGTCTACCGAGGAGAGCGAGGAAGAGAAAGAAGGCTTCAGGCGAGCAGAGTGCGGGGCTTTCCACGACTTTGTGAGTTCGTCGTGAACTTCGGGGAAGAAAGGGGAGGGTCTCTGTCGAGGGGCCTGCCGGCGCCCCTGTAGGAACCACTCGTCCAGCCGGCTGCGGGTGGGTTCTTCCGGAGAAGACCAGTCGAGCCCGAGGTCTTCCACGGCTTTAGAAAGGATGCGGATGATCTCCGAGTCCATGCTGGTGCCCGTGCTTGTGTCCGCTAATGTCGACGGCGCAGGGTCGAAGGCCGAGCCCGGCCAGTTGTCGGATGCAGCATCAATGGAAAAGCTGTCATCTTTTTCACCGTCGTCCCCTGACGCGCCGAACGAGACGAGACCCACCGCACTGTTGGAGGGGTGCTGGTCCGCCTGCGTGAAATGGACTGGCGGCGGGGAGTTCTTGGGTAGTGGTGAAGCACGCGGGGACTGGCCCGGCGTGACGTCACTGAAGTCCGCGTGCTCTGGCGGCCTCTGCGAACGGCGCTTTTTCTTGCGCGGCTCGAACAGAGGGGACGACAGCACGGTGGTAGCAGGCTCGTTCGCGGTGAAGGCGGCGAAGCGAGCGCGCAGCTCGGTGAGGCCCAGGGAGTTACATTCGGGGCATCCGCCTCGAGTGAGAGCAGCTTCTACGTGGTCGGGTCCCAGGCAGCGAGCACAGATAATGTGATGGTCCCCGTCAGGAAGAAGGCCTCTGCACGAGGCGCAGGTGGAAGGCATTTGGAACAACGCCTGGAAATTGCTCTTTTACTAAAATACAAAAGCGTCGCAGAGGCGAACACTTGCAAAGTAGCTTAGCAAAAAAGGATATCAGGGTGATGCGCGCCGGATGGCGTAGCAGAAGGCTTTGAAGGCGGCTGAATGTGCCGGCGTCCTCGTAGCAGTCCTGCTGTAGGCTTGTCTACGGCGGGCGAAAAGACTCCAATAATCCGGAGGATCCAGCGAAGAGAAGGTCTTCGCTGAAGGAGATTAAATCTAAAGAACTCTCATGACAGGGCGCCTAATATATAGCCTTGGCCATGCACATCTTGGCGGGCTCTGAGCGCGCGAGCGCGAAGCGCGCTCATTGGTTGCGCATTCAGAGTTGCCCCGTCATTGGTTCGAGCAAGTTGCCGCAGCACAGCCAATGACCGAGCTGCCTCGCTCATTGCTGTCTGCTGTGCAGCTGCAATGCGTTTTACATAAAGACTTCAATATTTCTCGAGAAATTGAGTTTTCCCATAGCGTAAGCTACTTACGCAATAGGAGAGACCTCTCGAGAGGGAACCAGAAAATACCAAGTAGTATGCAAAGCACCACACTAAAGTAAAAAAATAGTACCATGGTATTTCCATGGGTTTTGGACATGGTACCATGGTAATACTATGGCTTTTGGAAATAATATTAAGTATCTTGGGGTAACTTTAATATATATATATATACCATGCTACATGAATATGGTAATCATTCAGTGCTGTAGTATCAATGTACCATGGTATTACCATTTGATACTGTAACCAGGGTGCCACTAAGATTCACTGGAACCGGAGTAAAATGTTATGGGTGGGCCCATTGAGAAGGCTTAGTGCAGTGGTTCTCAATAAGAGGGCCTGTGGCCTATGGTTGGGGCACAGCAAACTTCCAAGGGGACCTCAATAAGCTATAATATAACAATCTATCATGCTATACGAAATCTAAAAATGCTAATAAATGCAAATAATTCAAGATACAACACATAAACTGACATCGTATTTCTAATTTTAATCATACAACTCCCTTCAAAAACTGTTTTTATTGAAAAAAAAAATGGGGGCTTTGGATTTCGTGTTGAACAATGGAGGGCTTTTACTCCAAGGGCCCCCATGTCCAAGCCCCATATATCAGAAGTGTCAATAGTTTAAAATACTTGCCACAATTAACTGAGTGATTCCATAAGTTTCAGGTACTGTCAGATTATCTGTTGTAGGCCTACATGATATGATTTAAGTTAATGTCAGAATTTAAATAGTTATCCTATTTTAATATAACTTAAAATAAATTTACATCAATTTCAACAAGCCATGTTCAGGCCCCCTTGGAACTTTTTGTGTTTGCTTAGGCCTCCTAGTGGGTCCCGACACACTGTCCCTCTTGATGACACTCCTGACCATAACCACCATAGTAATACCTTTTTGGAGGGATCAGATCTGTAATACTTAAGTGGCGAGCTCGGCTAATTCCGGGTAATTTCCTAAAAGCAAATGTAATATAGCACACAACAATGCTCAAAAGGAAAAGGTTAGACAATTGAAAGGAAGGAGAGGAGGAGCGCCGCCGCTGCTTGCCGTGGTAAAAGCAGCCTAGAGCTTCAGTGTGCGCACTGACAGCATGGCAGGAGACAGCGAGAGCAAGTTGGACAATCAAGCCGAAAATGAGCATGTTGTCAGGCAACCTTTCATCATCGGGGTAGCCGGCGGCACTGCCAGCGGAAAGGTTGGCATTCTGCTTTACCTTGCATAGATCCATACATTAAGGGGATATATAATCATTCCTTTTTGTGTTTGTCTGAGAGATGAAAGCAAACTGACCGCGTGGCTCATTGTCACACGAAATCATCAGTGAGCTGGTTACATTTATTTTATTCGTCGTGACGGTTTGATGTCTCATAATGTAACAAAAATTGGCAGATTTACTTTTAGAATTTAAGGAGAGATTTAATTTATGTAAAAACTAATAATCCGATTTTATCAATTAAGATGAAATAAAATAAGAAATTATTTTAAAGCTGGTTCATACGTAGCCTACAGTGAGAAGATACGTGAGATCTTTGTTAAGTTTCTGTCCCTTATTAAAACAAAGATGTTGATTATTTTCCAGCTTTTGACAGCCCACCCATACACCATCGCCATAGTGGACTTGGCAACTTACTAATAACCATTTAATCAATATAATTTTCACCCGCAGTGCTCACAATCCAATTTAACCGGATACATTTTCGAAACGTTACAAGAAGGTTATTAATGGTTTTTAACCGCTTTAGTATCGAGGCGACACATTGAACCGACTGTCTTTTGTTGCCGGTTGAATCACCACAAACCCTCTGACATTCCATCAGATTCATTAAAATCCCATCTGCTGTTGAACGCCCTAATTACAGTTTTTAAGATACAATGTGTTGTGAAGAAAGCATAACTGTGCGGTTATATGCTGTACAACATTTGCACGCGCCAGAGGTTTTTTGATTGTGGGATGTTGTCAATTGTTATCCTAGCAGACACGAGCACAATGAACAGCGTCTATTTATTTAATATCCTAACGATGTGGGGTGATATTCGAGCATTAAATAATAGTTTCTTTATATTTGTGTTTAATTAAACCTAAATAACTAAGATATCTTGATGCTAAAGAGAAGTAATTGGGAAGCTATTGTTGGTTAACGTTATTGAGGTCAGCGGCACACTGTGTCATATCTTACCTCATTACGTGCGTAAAGGCGTGCGTAGCGCAGCGATGCGTAAAGACGGCTTATTTATTCGAGCTTGTTTGCTTTTGGGCCTATATTTTTTCATTTCGCATTAAATGTTTGTAGAGCATAATTTTTTTTCTGCTTTTCATATTTCAAATGTCATTTTCATTTGATTTATAATAATACATAATGTACTCCTTACAATTTTTTTTTTTTAAGTTTTATGTTTCTGGTTAGAATGTGTTTGTTTCTCGTCTGGTTCCGTTTTGCAAAGTTTTCTGCAGTTTGTGAATTATGTTGTGACTGTGCACCTGTCAGCTGGGAAACAGCATTCTTCTTTCTCCACCACAATGCATGGGAAAATGTGTTCCATTTCTCAGTTTTGAATACTTTCCCTGAAACCTTTTGTTATCAGTCTTGTGGGAATGTCAGTCCCGACTGTTTTGTCCATATGTTATGCCTCGAATGTAGTGTCTTCAGTGTACTGCTGTATATCCTGCATTCTCATTGAAAATGCTCTACCAAGGCAGATAGTGGAGTATTCATTAATTTGGCCAGTGACTCAGCCTTCTAATAATGCCTTTCAGTTTGATGTAGCCAGCCATTTCTCATTGGACATCTTTGTTTTTATTATTGTCTGATACACCATGAGGACCTACGAAGTAGTGGGAATTGGGAATTCCAAATTGGGGAGAAAAAAGGGGACTAAAAAAAAAATAATTTGTGGCATAATGTTGATTACCACAAAAATAAAAAAAATGTTGTACCCTACGAAGTAGTGGGAATTGGGAATTCCAAATTGGGGAGAAAAAAGGGGACTAAAAAAAAAATAATTTGTGTCATAATGTTGATTACCACAAAAATAAAAAAAATGTTGTACCCTTTTTTCTCCCCAATTTGGAATTCCCAATCCCCACTTCTTCGTAGGTCCTCATGGTGGCGCGGTTACTCTCCTCAATCCGGGTGGTGTAGGACAAGTCTCAGGTGCCTCCGGTTCTGAGACAGTCAATCCGCGCATCTTATCACGTGGCTTGTTATGCATGACACCGCAGAGACTAACAGCATGTGGAGGCTCATGCTAAGCTCCGCGATCCACGCACAACTTGCCACGCGCCCCATTGAGAGCAAGAACCACTAATCGTGACCACGAGGAGGTTACCGCATGTGAGACTATCCTCCCTAGCAACCGGGCCAATTTGGTTACTTAGGAGAACTGGCTGGAGTCACTCAGCACGCCCTGGATTTAAACTCGCGACTCCAGGGGGTAGTCAGCGTCAATACTCGCGGAGCTACCCAGGCCCCCTTGTGGATTATGCTTTAAAAGGATTGAAACATTGACAGGCAGCATTGCAGCTGGTTGAGGAAAGCTTTGTAAGCCATTTAAGCATAAACAGGCAGGTATGACTTAAATTTGGAGTTTCATATACCTTTTGTAGGATTCTTGCATGTGACCGCACTATACAATACAGTTGAAGTCAGAAGTTTTCATGCACTTAGGTTGAAGTCATTAAAACTAATTTTTTGTCCACTCCACATATTTAATATTAGCAAACTATGGTTTTGGCAAGTTGTTTTGGACACTACACAAGTAATTGTTCCAACAATTGTTTATAGACCGATTGTTTCACTTAATTTACTATATCACAATTCCATTGGGTCAGAAGTTTACATACAAGTTAACTGTGCCTTTTAGCAGCTTGGAAAAATTCCAGAAAATGATGTCAAGCCTTTAGACAATTAGCCAATTAGCTTCTGATAGAAGGTGTACTGAATTGGAGGTGTACCTGTGGATATATTTTAAGGCCTACCCTCAAACTCAGTGCCTCTTTGCTTGACATCATGAGAAAATCTAAAGAAATCAGCCAAGACCTCAGAAAACAAATTGTGGACCTTCACAAGTCTGGCTGGGAGCAATTTCCAATCACCTGAAGGTACCATGTTCATCTGTACAAACAATAGTATGCAAGTATAAACACCATGGAACCACGCAGCCATCATACATTGGTGCAAAAAGTGCAAATCAATCCCAGAACAACATCAAAGGATCTTGTAATGGTGCTGGAGGAAACGGGTAGACAAATATCTATATCCACAGTAAAACAAGTCCTATATCGACATAACCTGAAGGGGTGCTCCGCAAGGAAGAAGCCATTGCTCCAAAACGGCCATAAAACATCCAGACTACAGTTTACAAGTGCACATGGGAACAAAGATCATACTTTTTGTTGAAATGTCCTCTGGTCTAATTTTTACCGTTTGGCCAAAATTACCATTGTCATGTTTGGAGGAAAAAGGGTGAGGCTTACAAGCTGAAGAACACCATCCCAACCGTGAAACATGGGGGTGGCAGCATTATGTTGTGGGGGTGCTTTGCTGCAAGAGGGACTGGTGCACTTCCCAAAATAGATGGCATCATGGGGAAGGAAAATTATGTGGATATATTGAAGAAAATTGCTTTTAGAGAACAGTCCAACAAACCGGTCAATTATATTAAATACGTTATTTATATCACAGACAAAAATTGGCCTATTAGTTCCCGAATTTCCTACATCAAGCACATTATCTGCATTGCTCTCGTACTATGTTTTGAATTGGTGGTATTTCATCCTTAAACTGTTCAGTGATTTTAAACACATCTTTCAAGTTACAAATTGTTCTTTTTAATTCCATTATTTTGGTGGTGAACGAATCTGTGAAAGAAATCAGAAAGAGAAGCAGAATGACAAAAAGTGAAGCACCCAGTGCCATTGAACTGTATATCAGCACTCTGCCGCTTGTCCAATCAAATTTTAGGACTGGAACTAACTGTTGTATACATTTATTTATAGGGTATAGGCCTAGGATTTCACTGCACTAGCTTTCTATTATTTTATGTAGTTTGATTCATGACTTGTGATGCTGCTGACTTTTAGCATTAAAGGAATAGTTAACCCAAAAATCACAATTCTCATTTACTCGCCTCTATGCTGACTCAAAACTCGTAAGACTGAATTTCTTCTGCAGAACACAAACAAATATATTTTGATTCATTTGTGTTCATACAATGCAAGTCAATGGGGTCCAACACCTTTGAGTTCCAACAAAGACATACAGGTAATTCATAAAACTTAAGTGGTTTAGTCTATGTCATCTTTTGCGATATTATCGGTTTTGAGTGAGAACGTAGTGCTCTGTGCATGTGTCAAGTTCGAGGAAGTGTAATCAAGCTTCATGATCACCCAACCTAATTAATCACTTCAGAAGGCATGGATTAAACCACTTAAAATGTGTGGATTACCTTTATGCTGCCATTATGTCCTTTTAGGAACTTGTATGTGTTGGACCCCATTGACTTGCATTGTATGGACATAAAAAAAAAAAACGGTTCATATCTCCATCAAAATATCTTCTTTTGCAGTGGAAAGAAAATCAAAAGAATTTGAGTCAGCATAAGGGTGAGTAAACAATGAGAGATTTAACATTTTGTGAAAACTATTCCTTTAATACTTAAGTTTGCAGAGATAATGAAACCCTTCTAAATAAAAGGTGTGCTCACAGATTGTATGTCTTTTGTAAAGTCAGTTTTATATTTGAAGGTAGAGAAAGTTGTTCCTGTTTCCCCTCTTTCGTAATTTGCTTGTCCTGTTCAGGGTGTGTCCTTCTCCGTATCCATGTGCTTGGGGACTGAGGTTTGTTTTGGCTCCCTAAGTGTACTGTTTTTGGAAATAAGATCTGTATTTATGAATCAAGTCAGTCCACCAGAGACCAGGCATTGCAATGCTACAGAATTGTGCAATGCTACGGAATTCCCTTGCCTTGCAGTGACAAAGTGAGAAAGCACCTGCTTGTGCTTCTCATAACTGTTCATTGTTTGTGGGTTTTTTTTTTAGTGTAAGGCATGTCACCTGTGAGTGTATGTAGGCTATAGGCTCTTGTTTGTTTAATTTTTAATAGCACTGTTTTTATATCCGCAGAACAAATACATTTAATGTTTGAATAATCACTATATAAAAGCATTTGAAGGTATGTTGTGCAATCACAGCCAGTTCTGTTATGTAATTTTCTGTGTTTATGCTTTGAATGGGGGTGGTGTGTTTTTCTTTTTCCTTTAGGAGTAAAAGATTTGAGGCTTTTTATATTTAATGTGTTTCCATTAAACAAGGGGTACTTAAACTATTGGTTAACTACAGGTACCAACATTCTTAGTTGGTATTTTGTACATTCAGCCCTATCCACAGCTCATGAACTTGCTTTTAAACGGGATAGTTCAACCAAAAATTAACATTCTGTCATCATGTACTGACACTCACTTTCTGTCTTCGATAAAGCACATAATGAGATGTTCTGCAGTATGATAGCCTTATTCACTTTCATTGTATGGAAAAAAGATGCAACGCAATGGAATGGTGACTGAGACTAACATACCAAACATCTCCTTTTGTGTTCCATAAAAGGAAGTCATGCAGGTTTGGAACAACCCCTTATAAAAAAATCTAAACTCGTTATTTTCACATGCAAATGAGCATTTGCTTGCGGCAAAGCTCTTCGCCATTAGTGGTGAACCTCCGGCAAACCTTTGTCAACTATGGACAATTTGCCGCAAGTTTGCCTCAAAGCTGGCTCGTAGCATATTTGCCATGAACTCTCGAGTTTTCTAAGGGACAATGAGGGTGAATAAATTATGATCGATTTTGCATTGTTGGATGAACTGTCCCATAAAGCACATGCATGGAACCTACTCGCATCACAGTCTTGTCATCTGTTTCTTCAGTCATCAGTATGTGGGAAGATTATGGAGCTCCTTGGCCAGAATAAGATTGACCATCATCAGAGGCAGGTGGCCATCCTCAGTCAGGACAGTTTCTACAGGGTACTGACCTCTGAACAGAAGGCCAAGGCTCTCAAGGGACAATTTAACTTTGACCACCCAGGTAGACCAGCATTTCTTTGGATTGCTTAATTTTAATTCTTTTGGTTGACCTAATATATGGTTTAGAACTCTGATTACGTCTTCATTGCCTTCTTGCCAGTTACCACTGCTTGATGTAGTGCAATACATACTTGAGCAAAATACAGCTTATGTCATGACAGTTGATGCAATCTGTGTATTTTGGCAGCTGTGTACATGTGAGCCTGAGTGACTGTCTGCCTGACTCAGCCACCCGCATACACACACACACACATTCTATGCCAAAAAATGTGACCTATCACAATTTTAACTTTTTCAAATTCTAAGCTGCGACCCTTTGTATCATCCTAGTTTTCTCTGTCCCGCAGATGCATTTGATAACGAATTGATAGTCAAAACCCTTTGTGACATCATGGAGGGAAAAACTGTCCAAATTCCAGTCTACGACTTTGTTACCCATTCAAGGTCAGTTCAGACCGCATTTCAGAGTTTTTAGAAGCTATGATTATCTTTGCATAATGTGGACACATTTGTATTTATGCAGTCTGTTTTTCAGGTATTTCCAAATATGCTTGTTTGTTTTCCTTACACATTGCAGGAAAGAGGAGACTGTCGCAGTGTATCCAGCAGATGTGGTTTTATTTGAAGGCATCCTCATGTTTTACTCGCAAGAAATCAGAGATCTGTTTCAGATGAAGCTGTTTGTTGATACAGATGCAGATACACGTCTGTCACGCAGAGGTGTGTGTGTGGGCTTTAACAAGATCAACTTGTCTCAATAAAATCTAAGCAGAGCCAAGTTGATACATGGTGTAGTCTCAATTGGATAGCGTATTTCACAGCAGTTTGATTCATATGTCATACAATTCTCTCTTTTTCCCCTCTGCCCACAGTCCTGAGAGACATCAGTGAGAGAGGTCGTGACCTAGAGCAAGTGCTGAGCCAATACATAACATTTGTTAAGCCTGCCTTTGAGGAGTTCTGTCTGCCAGTGAGTTTCTTCAACTTATTGTTGAACTATATAGCTTATATATGCAAACTTTGTAGTATTTGGAGAGGATCTGTGGCATCTTTGTTATTATTTTCTGTATTTTGTATTCATTTTAAACATGTGGGGGTGTATAATTGTTATAGAGCTGTTTAGTTTTGCAGTGCTAAATCCCTGAAGAGGGTTGGTGTTTTCAATCTGGGTTTTTTTAAATGGCAGTTTGTAATTTATGAGTAAAATAAGGTCTGCGTTTAATGTCATTTGAAGAGACTTTTCCATTTTGTTATACAAAATAAATTACACGATAAATTCATAAAAACATTTATTTATAAAAAAATGTGTGAAAATTATCAGTGGCGAATTAGCGGCAAATTTGCAATGAACTCCTCGATTTTCGTAAGGGACGTCCTTTCTTCTGCAGAACACAATTTATTTTATTTTTTTTAAGAATATCTCAGCTCTGTAGGTCCATACTATGCAAGTGAATGGTTACCAGATCTTTGAATCTTCAAAAATCACATAAAGGCAGAATAGAAGTAATTCATAAGACTCCAGTGGTTAAAACTTCTTCTGAAGCGATATGAAAGGTGTGGGTGAGAAACGGATCAATATTTAAGTCCCTTTTTCTATAAATATCCACCTTTAATCAGCTCCGCCCAGTAGGTGGTTATATGCACAGAGAATTCGAATCGTCAAAAAATAAAGAAGAATTTGAAAGTTAAAGTGGAGATTTATGGTAAAAAAGGACTTGAATATTTATTTGTTTCTCACCCTCACCTATTATATCACTTGGATATGGATTTAACCATTGGAGTCATATAGATTCATTTTAATGCTGACTTGTGTGATTTTTGGAGATTCAGAGTTCTGGTCACCATTCACTTTAATTAAAAGGACCTACAGAACTATTGTATTCTTTTAAAATTCTTTATTTGTGTTTTGCAGATGAAAGAAATGAATACACATCTGGGATGGCATGAGGGTATATTAATAATTAATACATTTTTGGGATAACTATCCTTTTAAATTGTTTTAACAATATCGTCTTTGTTTACACATGTAACCTCGGTTCCCTGAGATTAAGGGAACGAGACATTGTGAGAATCGCTTTGGGGAATTCCTTCTGACAACTTGGTTGAAGCACATCAATCCTGAGATTGGCAATGGTGTTTGAGCCCCGCCCCTTTAGGGGCACACTTGGCCTATGCGGGTTTGCGAACACCATTTTGTTTATTTTGTGACTGAGGGACAAGTGCGCATTGCTCGACCTCTAAACTCTGAAGAAGTAGTGCAGCTAGATTTCACAATGTCTTGTTCCCTTCATCTCAAGTAACCGAGGTTACATGTGTAACTGGAGTTATCTTTCAATTTAGTTAACTCGACGTTGCGAGAATCGCTATGGGGAACCGATTCCCATCATGCCGCACTACATGACGTTATACCCCTGAGGTATAAACACTTGAAAAAGAATAGTATGTTACAGGCCTACAGGAAGGTGTCTTATTTAAGACATATCTTCAAGTGTATGAATGAATGAATGACCCCACATGGTGAAAACCAGATGGATATTAATCTCTATGAGCCAGAAAAATACACACCAACTAAATTTAATTTAGGAAATGTATTCCTTATTGGCAGTGCTTGTGACTGGTGTTGGAAGTATCCTGCAATTAGTGTTGGAAGAATAGGTGCTCTAGACAGAGAGGACTTTGGAATGGATGGACACCATTTAGTTTTTGTGACGACCAACATCTTGGTTCATATGTCCTGCAAGGACACACTATATATCCATGCCCATGAGGAGGCCATATTTCTAGTTGAATGCACTTTCACACCAATAGGGCATCTCACGCCCTGTGATTTATAAGCGAGGGCACTCACATCAACGATCCAGTGAGAGAACCTTTGCTTGGAGTTGTATTTTGTGCATCCTCCAAAACAAACAAAGAGCTGATCCTACGGTCTAAACTGGCAGGTACGCTCCGCATACACGTGTAATTCCCACACAGGGCATAACAAACATATGCATCAACTGCACCTCATCCAAAATAAATGGTGGGGGAAAGAAGGCTTGTTGGCAGACCACCTGAGCCCAAAGGGTGTGGATAGAACCTCAGGCACACCGCCTTTCTTTCTTGGTTGATGGTGGATTTTTAAAGACCCAGCCCAAATACCAGGCATGAGCTGTCAAATGACAGCACCTGTTCATCACCCACCCGATTAACTGAGGCCAGAGCTAATTGGATTGCTGTCTTCGAGAAAGCACACGCAACTCAACAAATTCCAATGGTTCGAATGGGGGCTCTTGAGCACCTTAAGCACCAAGTTTAAATCCCAAGCTTGGAGTATAGCAGGACTAAGGGTTTATGCGCCTCACTACCTTAAAAATAGTACATGTCTGCCCATGGAGGAGCCAGCCTCTGGGGTGTGGTATGCCGGCATAGTTGCTACCTAAGCGTTGATGTGGTGAGATCCGTGTCCAGCTGTTCTTGGTGGAACGCATCTCCACTATGGAGCAGTTCACCGAGTCCTTATCACGTGAAGAGCACTAAGTTGTAAACACACAGCACTTTGTGCATAGAGGCGTCTCATGGACAGTGCTGCAGCTTGCAGAATGACATTCACCCCAGCCGGGCATGGGATTTATGCAAGCTACAAATGTCATGTTGTACGATCAAATCAGAACATGGTGATTTGCTACCTCAGAATGCAAAGCCTTCAAGGCAAAGAGACGGCTAGTTTTTCCAGACGACTGAAGTGCTAGGTGCCGAAGGCTAGGTGCCCGCCGCACAGTGTGTCTGGAAGACATCGGCTGCAGAACCTTTGTGTATGCTGCAGTTCAGAACAATCTCTATCACGTTCTCTGCGAGGAGATTGTGAGATCCTTTGCGAACACAACACACAGGAGCAACATTCTGTGTAATTTCCAAGTCCCAATGAACTACAGCGGGGAGGGGGAGAGAAATTACTATGTTTGTGTGTCTAGTGAAGGTATCACAAATACTTTTCTCTTTTTTGTAAGAATCATTCTATAATTAACGCATCACATGGAAGCTAAATTTCATGTAACATCCTGGCAAACTTGGACAGGGAGTGAATGGCGTGTGTGTGTGTGTGTGTGTGTGTGTGTGTGTGTGTGTGTGCAGCGAGTAGACTCAACCAGTGCTTTCTCCATTATGTGAGAAAATCATCACACATGTAATCTCCCAGCGAAGGAGGGGAAGTGAACAGTGTGTAAATGTGCGTGCATGTCGAGCACGTGCTGTGTGCGCAGACTCAACCAGTGCTATCTCTATTGTGTGATAACATTGTTTATGTGAACACAACACAAAGGAACACACTTGTCTACCATCCCGGATTTCCCGGCGGGGATGAGTAATGTGTGCGTCTCGACAGCGAGCGCATTTCTATTTCTTGCAAGAAGATTCTCTATTTGAACACAACACAAACTATTCAACGGCTCGGCTGTCTTTGGTGGAGCTGGAGCAGCGGGGGCGGGGATGGGGATCTCTGTCAGGCACTGATCTGAAATAGAGCAGCGAGTCATCAAACTGAGTCACTGGTGACTTTGTGACCCGCAGCACCATTTTGAGGCAACCACAAAATTTCATGTCACATCCATGAATCTGTCAATGCATGTATCGGCTTGAGTCGAATGCTGGTTTTGAACCTCTAAGCCCAACCCTTATTGAGGCGGCATTCTTCCCAGAACTCCGGGAAGAATGCTGCTGCCCTTTGAGATGCAGTCTTTTTAATGTGGCCAGACTACAGGACCACTCATCCAGACAAGATATTTCCAGCTCGACTGGATGGGGACCACTGTAAACCGAGCTCCTCAACCACCTGCATGGGGAGGTGAATCAGCTCTTAGCAAGCGCATGCTCCTCACCCTCACTGGGGAAAGGGACGCGACATCCTCTGTGGACCATTCGCTCATATTGCTGTGAGGGAAATTACGTCAACCCCATTGTCAGAACCTCCAATGCGATTAGACTGTGCGCTCCGATAGAGGGCCGGAGCTCATCACGCGTATACTATACTGGCACATTGGAAGATCAAGGGGATCGAAGGGCTTGCGCCCAGGCAGCGAAAGCAGCTCTCATGTTCAGCTGACGGCAGGATGTGCCGCTTGCATGCGGAACACTTGCGGAACGACTTCTTGAAAAAGACGCATTGTACACAAGTGGCTCTTTGTGTGATACATCAACATATTAATACCTATATATGAAAAGGATACGATATCTCCTGCCGGAACACTGCGGAAAGCGGGGGTGTCTCGCTGCGAGCTTCTGAAGCAAAGAACCTATTCACCAATAAGCATATTCGACGGCTAAAGTGGCAGGGCTCAAATATCATTGTCAAGCTCAGGATTGTACAAGGGCTTCAACCAAGTCATTGGAAGGAATTCCCCATAGTGATTCTCGCAATGTTGAGTGAACAGAATTGAAAGGGAACTCATTTTTTAATTAATAAATTGAAAACCTCCATTTAAAAAATAAAAAAAAATAATAAAAAAAAAACCATGGGAAACTCCTGGGGAGCCTGTGGTGAATACATTTTCTAGGTTGGCCTTCAAATGGACGTTATGACTGAATATCTCAATGTTTTCAATAAAAGCTATTTTATTTATTTTTTATTGGTTTCTAATATTGTTATATAAAGGTGTTTGCAGGTTATCAAAATAACATTTTCAGTTTATGAGAGCACGTGATTTTGGCATTTTATCAAGAGGAAGTGGGTGGTGAAATGTTGGAATGCTGCTGCTGTTGTTTGTTTTTTTCCCAGGATGTCATCTTGACTTTATTTCCTCATGGATTCTTATATTTTTATCCTCTTATTTGCTTTGCTCTCAGACAAAGAAGTATGCTGATGTGATAATTCCAAGGGGAGCTGATAACCTGGGTGAGATTTTGAGTGTTTATTGTCCAAATGCCTTATCAAAGTATTTGAATCTATTCTCTGATAAATTCTTATATGGAAATGTTATGGAACAGTTTATCATATAGTTTGTTTTGAAGAAAGGAATGTTTTGAGGTTGCCAAGCAAGGCCAGGTTTAGTCTTTATCCTCAAGTGTTCCAACATGTTTGGTCTTCTCACACCTAGTGTCTTTTTGTTTCTCAGACATGGTTTCAACTGTGCAGTATTATATCATCAAAGAAATTACTAACGAAAACGTTCGTTTTTACTATTACAAAGAGACGAAAAGTGTGCATCATGAGATTAATTAATCGATTTTAATAAAGTATAATATTGACGAAAATATGAATAGATAAAAATTATACTGCAAGATAGTAACAGTGCAAGATATAAAAAGATACTTCTGTAGAATTTGTAAATCGAAGAAGATATTCAATATAGATTAATCTTACCCATTAATAATTGGGGATTTCTCCGCTTAAGCTGCGTGAGTGGAAAACATGAAATATGAACCACTTCCCTGGAGTGACTCCAGTCAGGTCTCCGAAGCAATCAATTTGGCCCGGTTGCTAGGGAGGGTAGAGTCACATGGAGTAACCTCCTCGTGGTCGCTATAATGTTTGTTTCTCTCTTTTGGCGGGGCACGTGGAGAGTTGTGCGTAGATGCCGCAGAGAATAGCGTGAGCCTCCACACGCGCTACGTCTTTGCAGTAATGAGCTCAACAAGCCATGTGATAAGATGCGTGGATTGACATTCTCGGATGTGGAGGCAACTGAGTTTCATCCTACGCCACCAAGATTGAGGCGAGTCACTACATCACCACGAGGACTTGGAGCGTATTGGGAATTGGGCATTCCAAATTGGGGAGAAAAGGGGTAAAATAAAAAAAAGAACGAAATTTGAACCGCTTCAAAATGGGGTAAATACCTCATTCAAACGCATCCTTTTTATACATGATTTTAATCACTATAGTAGCCTATATCCACAATATATATATGTAATATAAATTATCGGGCTAATCAAGCCTCCGAGAGGGATAAAGGCCGACTGCGGAAGATGGTGCGGGAGAGAGAGATCGTTTACGGACATGTCCGTCATGTGTGTGTTTGTCTTTTGTTTCAGTTTATCATTAAAATATTATTTATATTGTCAAGCCGGTTCTTGTCAATGATCTCAAGGCAGCTGGGACCATAGTCACCAAGAAAACAATTGTTACCACTCTACGCTGTGAAGGACTGAAGTCCTGCAGCGCCCGCAAGGTCCCTCTGCTCAAGAAAGCACATGTACAGGCCGTCTGAAGTTTGCCAATGAACATCTGAATGATTCAGAGGAGAACTGGGTGAAAGTGTTGTGGTCAGATGAGACCAAAATCAAGCTCTTTGGCCTCAACTCGCCATGTTTGGAGGAGGAGGAATGCTGCCTATGACCCCAAGAACACCATCCCCACCGTCAAACATGGAGGTGGAAACATTATGCTTTGGGGGTATTTTTCTGCTAAGGGGACAGGACAACTTTACTGCATCAAAGGGACGATGGACGGGGCCATGTACTGTCAAATCTTGGGTGAGAACCTCCTTCCCTCTCCCAGGGCATTGAAAATGGGTCGTGGATGGGTATTCCAGCATGACAATGACCCAAAACACACATCCAAGGCAACAAAGTAGTGGCTCAAGAAGAAGCACATTAAGGTCCTGGAGTTGCCTAGCCAGTCTCCAGACCTTAATCCCATAGAAAATCTGTGGAGGGAGCTGAAGGTTCGAGTTCCCAAACCTCAGCCTCGAAACCTTAATGACTTGGAAAAGATCTACAAAGAGGAGTGGGACAAAATCCCTCCTGAGATGTGCGCAAACCTGGTGGCCAACTACAAGAAATGTCTGACCACTGTGATTTCCAACAAGGGTTTTGCCACCAAGTACGAATGTATGCATATACATAAATCTCAAAATGTGTCTGTGTAAAGTGATCAGAAATTAAGTAACAGGTGCATTTCTTTTTCAGTGCCAGTGAGCCATACTGACACCGATTCATTCAAACATGTTTGTGTGTGATATACTTTCAACTCCATATTCACATGTTTATTTTTTTCTCTCTCTCTCTCCTCTCTCTAGTTGCCATAAATTTGATAGTGCAGCACATTCAGGATATTCTGAATGGGGGCTTGACCAAACGCTTGAACGGCTACCTCAATGGCCACAACACACCTCGTAAACGGCATCCCTCAGAGTCAAGCAGCAGGCCACATTGACCAGCCCTCTCCCAGGATGTTAGGAAATACAAGAGAGAGGGAATGTTCATAGGGGGGATGCAAACGGAGTGGAGTGGAGGAAGGAAAGAAGGATTTCTTGTGCATTCTATTAATAGGTCAACACTGTATTTAAGACTAAACAAATCAAGATTTTCAAAGACCACCTTTTTATTTCTTACTGCTTTTGGTTTTAATTTTGTTTTTTGACTGGCTACACTTGATGTTTTAAGGTTTGGAAAGAAAATATAACTTCTAGTTTTGGCATGGTTAAAGGTCAAAATTGAGTTTCTTTCACTATTTATTTGTTTATTTTTGTTTTATGCTTTGTACCTCTGAAAATGTTTGTTTAATAAATGGGGGGATGCAAACTGAATATTACATGAAATTACATAAATGCAACGACATGAAATGGTATTGAAGATTGAATTTTTTTAAATTAGTATTTTACCTCATTAACTCAAATTTGTTTTGATCAGAAATAACTAAATTTGCAAATGACTATTTTTGCATCATCAGAGGCCAAAGATAATGGATGTTTTGAAATTATTTTATTTATGTTTTAGTTCAAAGTTTAGTTGGTTTATTATAAGGTGTTCTGGCATTATTTACATGATGTCCCTCTAAAATCATTATATCTTACAGATAAAAATAACTTGCCTACATTTCACTATATTCAGGTAGTGTTGCTGGATCACAACAGGCCTCTCAGGGTGCTATTATTACAACACAACAATAACTCATAATTTCAGCCAAGTTGATACAGTGAACATCACTGATTTGAAAAATTGATGGAATTTACCATTAAATCTTACAATAAATTAAGCCCTCATTAAGCATGGGTGTGTAATGTTAAACCAAACCATGTGGTTGATTGTGCAGATTTGCATTCAAGTGTTAGCGTAAATGGTAAGCTATTTGTCAAAAGAATTATGTTCATGTACTATGCACTGTTCCCTTGACTCTAATAATGCAATTTGATAACTCTGTTCATGGCGCTATTTAACTGGACTTTGTGAGAGGCATTTAGCTAAATATTTGGGTTTTTTACTTAAAAATAATTCTTTATTCTATTTGTTCACTTTGTATGTCTCTTTCATGTAATTTTATTTTGTTTATAACAGATCTGTGACTAGTATTTCATCAGTGTTGTGACATCCTAGATGTCTAGACTACCCATAAAGTATACACCATGATGCCACTTTGGTCAGTCTTTGGCAAAACTACCAAAGAGTTAATTTAGTGTTCTTGAACGTATATTTTCACACTTTTTTAAGTTGTCTGGTATATACACACTGCTTATTACCTCTGTTGCTGCAGAGAGGCCAGTTCGTGGCACTCTGCGGAAATCAATTCAGGGACTTGGGATGTGAAACACCCACCTGTTGACCCAGAATTTTGAACGAAACAATCCAACTTTAAAATCTGACCCTGATTGTAAATGAATCTGTGTCTTTTCCTTTTGCTCTTTGATTTGAAATCTTCAAACAGACTTCCACTTATTACTGGGTTAATAATGACTGTTCTTATTCAATTTAATTTATTTTTACTGCATTTTCTTATCTGGCTGACTTTTGTTTTACTTCAGCATTGCTGCTATGATACAGGGTTACTCATTTACCATCCAATGTAAAGAATTCTAAATGATCAATTATTGAATGATGTAAATTAATATTTATTTGACTGAATAATTTCATGTTTCACTTTGACATGAGAATAATTTGTTAAAAATTAATCATCAGATTATTTAATCAGCGTAATAATCATCCTTTTTCTGGTTAAAATGCAAAAATCTAATTTTGTGACCGATTTGATGGGCAAAGGAATTTGCCCATCAAAGGAATCTCTTTGTTTGTTTGGCCAAAATTTTATAAATTATTGCAAATATTGTGTTAAAGTCTGGTCCATGCTCACATTTTAGTTTTTTATATTAAATGTTGTATTCAATCAACTTTGTCAAGAATAGATTTGAAATTACCAACCAATGTTCCTAAAGTCTGATTCTAATACAACAGATTTTGTGCCCTTATAATATTTGTATGTTGAAATGACTCTTTCCTTTATTTTTGTGTCAAATTCCTTTTGCAATGTTACATGGCTTAGCTAAATATGTGTAGATATTACATTTCTAAACGACACTTGTTTGGAAAGACCTACACCTCTCATGCACTATTGCAAATGGTTTGGATATATTAGCACAGATTTAAACACCAGCTTTTGACCACACAGCCCAGTCACAGGACTACAATCATGAATTTATAACTGTGATCATCTCTTAACAGTTTCCACACCCAATGTGTTATCCTACTTGACTTAAAATGATGCAAATAATCTAGTAAATTATTTTTACTGAAATGTGTAGAGTTCCAAAGATTAAAATTGTTGCAACTGTCATTGTATAGTGTGCAATCAATTAGTTGGTTCCTACACTACTTTCTGTAATAATAGTCAATTCTGCTTTTACCAGAATATACGGAAACCTTTATGTGTTTATGTTGAGATCAGACAGAAATCTGAGACTGAAACGGATGTCTGAAAACAAAGGGGGGGATGTCAAAAGTATGGGGTTCTGCATGATGGACTTGTGTTTGTTTAAACATGTTTCTTAAATTATTTATGCCTTTGAGTTTTGGTGCTTGCAAAGGGGTTGCAATATGTTCAGAAAGTCTAAATCATACTGAAAAACAACTCTTTGCAGAAAAGATTGCATGTTTGAATGATTTTGTTTGACCAAACAAAGCTACTGTTACAAGGCTTTAAAACAACATTTTAGTGATATTGCAATGAGTATAAATAACGCTTTATTTTAAAACATTTAACTCTTGAAGCTGGAGAAATAGATGGGCTTTTTTGTTCCTTTTAATGCATCTCTGTGTGGTTAAATAAATTCATAGCTGTATCATCCTGTAAATGTGTAAACAATTGCAGATAAAAATTGTATAACAGAGTGATTGACAGTGGAGCTGACTAAAATAAAAGTTTTTGTACTCCTCGTGCTTGTTAAATATTGGTTGCCTTGCTTAGATGAACACACATAGCAATATGAGAGCAGTATAGTCACATTCGCTGGTGTCAGACAATGGTCAACGCTCTCTTTTATAAGCTTTATTGCAAGTTGAACAAAATGACACAATGGTCTAGATTAGTTCAAAGACAACATGAGAGCATACATCAACTACATCAAAGTTCAGGGGGTTATATTATACACTCACCTAAAGGATTATTAGGAACACCTGTTCAATTTCTCATTAATGCAATTATCTAATCAACCAATCACATGGCAGTTGCTTCAATGTATTTAGGGGTGTGGTCCTGGTCAAGACAATCTCCTGAACTCCAAACTGAATGTCAGAATGGGAAAGAAAGGTGATTTAAGCAATTTTGAGCATGGCATGGTTGTTGATGCCAGACGGGCCGGTCTGAGTATTTCACAGTCTGCTCAGTTACTAGGATTTTCACGCACAACCATTTCTAGGGTTTACAAAGAATGGTTTGAAAAGGGAAAAACATCCAGTATGCGGCAGTCCTATGGGCGAAAATGCCTTGTTGATGCTAGAGGTCAGAGGAGAATGGGCCGACTGATTCAAGCTGATAGAAGAGCAACTTTGCCTGAAATAACCACTCGTTACAACCGAGGTATGCAGCAAAGCATTTGTGAAGCCACAACACGCACAACCTTGAGGCGGATGGGCTACAACAGCAGAAGACTCCACCGGGTACCACTCATCTCCAATACAAATAGGAAAAAGAGGCTACAATTTGCAAGAACTCACCAAAATTGGACAGTTGAAGACTGGAAAAATGTTGCCTGGTCTGATGAGTCTCGATTTCTGTTGAGACATTCAGATGGTAGATTCAGAATTTGGCGTAAAAAGAATGAGAACATGGATTCATCATGCCTTGTTACCACTGTGCAGGCTGGTGGTGGTGGTGTAATGGTGTGGGGGATGTTTTCTTGGCACACTTTAGGCCCCTTAGTGCCAATTGGGCATCGTTTAAATGCCACGGCCTACCTGAGCATTGTTTCTGACCATGTCCATCCCTTTATGGCCACCATGTACCCATCCTCTGATGGCTACTTCCAGCAGGATAATGCACCATGTCACAAAGCTCGAATCATTTCAAATTGGTTTCTTGAACATGACAATGAGTTCACTGTACTAAAATGGCCCCCACAGTCACCAGATCTCAACCCAATAGAGCATCTTTGGGATGTGGTGGAACAGGAGCTTCGTGCCCTGGATGTGCATCCCACAAATCTCCATCAAATGCAAGATGCTATCCTATCAATATGGGCCAACATTTCTAAAGAATGCTTTCAGCACCTTGTTGAATCAATGCCACGTAGAATTAAGGCAGTTCTGAAGGCGAAAGGGGGTCAAACACAGTATTAGTATGGTGTTCCTAATAATCCTTTAGGTGAGTGTACTTTCACCCCATAGAAATAGGAAAAAGCCACATTGGGCCTAGTTGCTGCATCATCATTATGCGACTATTGGATGACGTCATAGGGCGCCCTGCAGTACTCATGCGATTTCATGTTGATCGTCTAAGCTCAGGCGATTCGTTTAAGGAAGAGTATCCGTGCGTTAATTTAGATACATAGCTCCTTATTTTAATATTTTGCACAAGTATGTCCACGAGTGACTTCTATCTGAGGTACTATGTGGGCCATAAAGGAAAATTCGGCCACGAATTTCTTGAATTTGAATTCAGACCAGACGGTGAGGCGCCAACTTTAGCTTGCTAACGTGCTAACATTCTTTATGTTGATGTGCTGTTTGCATGATCCTTCTAGTAGGGCTAGAATACTGTTCTAATAATCTTGTAAGAAAGTCATTAAAGGCTGATGTTACTGTCTGATTTGTTTAGCAATGATACATATTTGTTGTGTAAAACATTTACTAATATTTTAATGCAGTTTGAGCATGGAACCCATAGAATGTTCCAGCTGTATTATTTCTATAGTTGTTCGTTTTATGATAGAATACTTCAAAGGGACATTTACAGATTAAATGCTTTCCCATAAACAACTTTTAATTGATTTATTTTGTGTTTTCAACCAGGCAAGCTGAGATATGCCAACAACAGTAACTACAAGAATGACGTCATGATCAGAAAAGAGGTAAAGTAGGCTGCTTGATAACGTCACGTTTATTATATGTCTGAATAATTTGCATTAAATGGGGTTTATGTGTTTTTTCCCACCTCTTTCAGGCATATGTTCATAAGAGTGTGATGGAAGAGTTGAAGAGGATCATAGACGATAGTGAGATTACAAAAGAAGACGATGCTTTGTGGCCTCCTCCAGACAGGGTCGGCCGACAGGTTTGTGGGCAACAATTACACCTTGTTACCTCAGCCTTTTAGTATTATGTTGATACTACCAAGTATGTACTTTTTTTTTTAAACCACTGTCTTAATATAGTCCATTTTATATGAAAGAACTACATCATGCATCAAGTTTTTTATGCAAAAACACTGTCCAGTCATTGCTGTGGTCACCGTATGGGTCTTAAATCTAATTGAACATGCTAATCATTCCTCTCTGTTCTTTTTAAGGAACTCGAGATTGTCATTGGTGATGAACACATCTCTTTCACGACTTCGAAAATCGGATCTTTAATTGATGTCAACCAGTCCAAGTAAGTATATTTCATAGATTGATTCTTAACCCGTAATCATGTAGCAGATGCATTTTTCCGAAGTGATTTCCAAAAAAGGAACATCACAAGCAATTTATCAGACAATAGACAATCACTGTAGATCAGTGAAGCCAACAATATTCACAGCAATGCCGAGTTTCAGGAGTACACAAGCGTAGTACAGAAGTAAAGATTTTGAAAGAAGAGAGTTTATTCTTAAATCACTTACAATAGGAGCTGCATTTTGTTAGTTCCCAAAAATCTACTGGTTACTTTTGTCTACTCAGTGCTGCGTTCTACAATGTCAGGTGTACTTATTGTGATCTGTGTTATAAGAGTGGTAACATACATTGGTGATCTTACTCCTCAGGGACCCAGAAGGGCTCCGAGTGTTCTACTATCTGGTCCAGGATCTCAAATGCCTTGTTTTCAGTCTCATTGGGCTTCACTTTAAAATCAAGCCCATCTAACTGCCCTGCTGCTTTTACTCTGGATGAAAATCATATTTTGGTTGTTTTCCCCACTGTCAACATTTGTATATTGCTTGGTGGTTAGCTTTTTTTGTTGTTGTCTTTTTTTTAAATAAAAACTTGGTCTATTGTTATTTCTCTTCACATTGGTTTCTCCATTTCAAAAGCACATAATTATTTTCAAGTTGGGATGAAAATGCATATGTTGTATTTTTTCAAAATTAGATCTTAAAACGATAGTTCATCCAAACATAATACTTCTCTATATTTCAGCTCTGTAGGTCCTCACAATGCAAGTGAATGGGTACCAACATTTTGAAAGGTCAAAAAAAATGTATGGTGGCATAAAATGAATCCTTAAGACTCCAGTGATTAAATGCATATCTTCAGAAGTGATATGATAGGTGTGTGTGAGAAACGGATAAACATTTACACAGGAGGCCAAAAGTTTGGAATGATGTACAGATTGTGCTGTTTAGGAAGGAAATTGGTACTTTAATTCGCCAAAGTGGCATTTAGCTGATCAAAAAGGAAAGTCAGAACATAACTGATGTAAAAAAGCACCATCACTATTTGGAAAAAAAAGTAATTTTTGATAAAATCTAGACATGCCCAATTTCCAGCAGCCATCACTCCAAAACCTTATCCTTTAGTAATCATCCAAATTGCTGATTTTGGTTATAGAAAATCACTTTCCATTATATCAAACACAGTTGAAAGCTATTTGGTTCGTTAAATGAAGCTTACCATTGTTTTGTTTTTTTGTCGTCACAGTATGCAGTAGACTGGCATGTCTTAAGGTCAATATTAAGTAAAAAATGTCTAAAAAAGAAACCACTTTTTGTTGAAACTCGTCAGTCAATCATTGTTTTGAGGAATGAAGGCTATACGATGCTTGAAATTGCCAAAAAACTGAAGATTTCATATAAAGGTGTACACTACAGTCTTCAAAGACAGGACAACTGGCTCTATCAAGGGCAGAAAGAGATGTGGAAGGCCAGATGTACAACTATAAACAAGAGGGTAAGTACATCAGAGTATCTAGTTTGAGAAATGGATGCCTCAGCTGGGAAGAATTGCAAAGAAAAAGCAATTTTGGAAACAGAAAAACAAAGAAATGGTTAGAGTGGGCAAAGAAACAGACATTGGAAAAGAGTGTTACGGATCTTAACCCCATTGAGCTTTTGTGGGATCAGCTAGACTGTAAGGTGAGTGAGAAGTGCCCGACAAGACAGCCACATCTATGGCAAGTGCTACAGGAAGCGTGGGATAAAAAGCCACCTGAGTATCTGGACAAACTGACAGTTAGAATGCCAAGGATCTGCAGAGCTGTCATTGCTGAACGTGGAGGATTTTTGATGAGAACTCTGAAAGTAGTTTAACAAGTTTAAATTTCTTTCAAATTGTAATAGTAATTTTCCATGTTATTAATGTCCTGACTATTTATTGTGATCAGTTGAAATCCACTTTGGTAATTAAAGTACCTTTTTCTTTCCATATTAGTAAAATCTGTACATTATTCCAAACTTATGACAGTCAGTTTAAGTCCTTTTTTACTATCAATCTCAACTTTCACATTCTTTTGTTTTTGAAAATTTACATTCTTTGTGTATATTGCCACCTCCTGGGCAGGGAGAAGAATTTATATTAGAAAAGGACTTAAATGTTGATCCGTCACTCAACCACACCTGTCGTAATGCTTCTGAAGATATAGGCTGCGTTCTGAATTGCATACTGCTCGTACTCCTGCCATATCTTTCTGGTAGAAATAGCAAGAGTAGTATAGTATGGTAATATGCAATTCCAAATTCATCAATAGTTTTAACCATTGGAGTCTTATGGATTACTTGAACCCTACCTTTACGTACTTTTTGTAAAATTTGGTACCTTTTCACTTGTATTATGAGGACCTACAGAGCTGAGATATTCTGCAAAAAATCTTTGTGTTCAGCAGAAGTTGTCACACATTTGGGATGGCATGAGGGCGAGTTACAGGAGAATATAAATTTTTTGGTGAACTATCCCTTTAATTGTAGTTCTTATGCACTTTGTAAGTGGAGGTCAACAGAAGGTTGTACACAATAGGCATGTGATGCCCACAAATATGTTAATTTGTGGCTGAACTATGTCAACCGATGAAAATGTTTATTCAGCTTTGTTACAGACTTTTTACAATCAGATACAGTTTCATATGACAAAGATTTATCTTTTTTTAATTCCTTTATGTTCTCGCATCTCGTTAAGGCACAGAAAAATAAATATTTAATATTTAATGTAAATTCATTTACTAAGCATTTGTGAACACTTTATATGTCCTTCTGTTGTGTATGATGCAGAGATAAATTTGGGTAAAAATGAACAAAAGTACTTCATCTTGAAGTGAAAAATCCAGTGTCCTAAATAATTACATTGATAGATAAAAGGAGCATTTAGGAGACAGGTTTCTATCAATATTGAAGATGATTGACATACCTCTACAGTGACAATAAAACTCATTTCTGATTTAATAAAGCGGAAAATTGTATTGCAAAAGTTAAAATACAGTAGATTTGCTATAATTGTTTTTTAAAACACTTGCATTTCAAAACATTATCTAG
This sequence comes from Xyrauchen texanus, assembly GCF_025860055.1. Classification (NCBI taxonomy): domain Eukaryota; kingdom Metazoa; phylum Chordata; class Actinopteri; order Cypriniformes; family Catostomidae; genus Xyrauchen; species Xyrauchen texanus. Next base: position 27,997,448 of record NC_068302.1, on the reverse strand, counting down.
CATGCCCTAACCATTTATGTTTTTTGCTCATTGATCAGTTTCTTAAGCATCATACATTTGCCATCCAAAAAGTATAAAGCTCATTTAGATCTACAGTCAACTTTTAAAGATAACAATGATATACAATAAGTCATTGTCTGATAACAGAAAAACAAAAAACAGATGTTCTGAATCCAGACTATTTGAAAATGCCCATTGCTCTAATCGACTTCTTCAACAGATGTGATCTTTTAATGAATGGGCTTTCCATCGAGGACTGTAAAAATGTCTTCCAAGGACTTGTGAACGCACTTAAGGAATTCATGAACATTTCTGGAAGGGTAGCTGGACACGTTGCACCCAATCCATTCATCATGGACACCATAGCCCACTCCGAAACCATCAGGCACCACAGGAGCGAATCCGCCAAGACTGACCGCAGGGCTAGTGAGAGTACTGGTGGACAAAATATTGTGGTTTATGGTGGCATAGGCTGAGTCCAGGTACAGACTAGGCAGTGCAATTCCTTTAGAATTAGCCAGGTAGCGCATGGCAAAAAGATGCCGATCAAACCCTTGACCTAGGTGTAAATGCAAAAAGAAATTAACGACAATAACAGACTTAAAATCTTAAAGATATAGATTACATTTCCTAGCTCAGTATTGGTAAGATTAATATAAATGTAGCTTTCAAATGTACACTACACCTTTTGAATGTGATTTACAAGTTGTTACACTCACCCATGGCTGCCTCTTTAGTGAGTTGGCTGTGGTATTTGGAGCATTCATTCAGCAGCCCTTTTAACTGTTCAACTGTGTGCTGTCCAGGCTGCTGGATGAAGGCCTTGACACAGGATTTTGTGTGAATGCTAGCAGGACGTATAGTTTCCGTGCGACCGTGTTTAAAGGCTGCAGTGCTGCAGGACTCATATGTGGCAACAGTCTGCCCGTACTGCCGTAGGAAGCCCATCTGGAAAGCCAGTTGGGCAATGGCATCTGGGCTTAGCTTATTTTTCTTAAGTTGCACCTTTCCACCTTTCTTGAACTCCATGGCATCAATGGTGAGCTTTGACACTGCAGCATGGAAGTTCTCTTTGGCCTTTGAGATTCCAGCTTCTAACTCTGCATTAAGTTTGAACTCTAACTGCTTAACTGCAGAGGCAGAGTCCACGGATGCTGGTGGAGAACCAGGGCCAACCAGAGGCTTCTCAGTGGTGTCCTTGAAGACCTCATTCTGGAAACGTAGGACAGCCACGCCATCGCCCCAGGAGTGCTCAAAGTTGATGGCCGCCTGCCCGTCCTTAGCCAAGATGATACTGAAGGACTTGTCATACCAGCGGTTGCAGCCGTCCCCATGAAGCATGTTGTGGGAGATGTGGATATGGTCTCTCATGTCCTCCTCATCCAGGCAGAGGCAAAACAGAGCAGTGTCTACTAAATTCAGAGCTTCACCGTTTCCTGAATCCAGAAGCTTTTGTCTTAACCCTGCCCATGTGTTTCTGTTCTCACTAGTTAGAACACCCAAAGGAAATGCAGGAGCAGGTGTAGGGTCTGCTAGGATGTATTTCAGGTGAGCTTGAATCTCAGCGGGATTTATCAGGTTACCATCCCGATCCAATGCATCAAACACATACAAGTTGCCTCGTCTTATCACAAGCAGGTGGTGGCCCTTCTCATCTGTAAAGAGCTTATCGCGATTGTACTTTGGTATACGTGTGGAGTTGAAGAGGCGGAAGTATTGGGACATATCCAGAGGATACGCATTTACCATGTAAGCTCCGAACCATGAGATGGAGGAGGGCACCCATCGGATCAGCTTCTTGAAACTGTCTGTGTCACTTTTGGCAGGGTTAAGGTGAAACACCTCAGGTTCAAGCAGACCAGCACGCAGGGTCTTCATAAACCGCACAGCCGAACAGACCATGTTGGTGGCCCGCAAAAGCTGATTGTTGTACTCCAGTTTGGGGTCAGGGTTAAAGGACATGAAGGGGTTAAAGTTAAGCACAACAGACTCTCGTGCAGACAGGTACATGTCAAACCATGGAGCTACAAAACAAAACAGATAAATCGAGTAATGGGCCTGAAAATCAGAAAATATTAATTCAGTTATGCATAGAATGGTTCAAAATGGAATGGAATCCTACCTGAGATATAGCTGGTTTGCTTGTTGTTCTTGTCTAAGGTCACAAGTTCTTCATGCAACTGCTTGCCTATACCATTCTGGAAGTCATGTGCTACTTTCTCCGTATTACTGTAGGATTTCAAGGGTACAGAATAGACATAGAAATGTGAAAACTCGAGTTTATTCAGCTAAGAAATATTTATACAGATCCCTTAGCTCATTACCTGTACTGTTCATCATTAAGCAGGGGTATTTGGGCTGCCAAATATCTCTGTATTGTATCCTCCAATTTGGGGACTGGTAATCTGTAAATGTCATTCATTATTAAATGTAATTCAACCGTTAAAATTTACCACAAAAATAAATAAATAAAAGGAACTAAAATCGGAGCAAGGGGGACATATTTTCATGTAACACCGTGTCCCACATCCCCCTTGCGTATTTATAGTGCAAGGTTGCACTTTCACCTACATTCTCTAATATGACATGAAACCCACATAGACATGTTTTAAATGTAGTATTTAAGAGTTACAATCATTGTCAGTATCGTATTAAAAAAAATTGTAGAGATGCATTTATATCATATATGTGTAAGAAATCCCCCTACCTTGGTAAACTCTTCTGGTAATGCATTGTCGGGACGACACTTTTGTGCAAATACTCAATTCCAGCTCCATCATTAGTGCTGTGTTGGCGCTGAGTGGTAGTCAGGACTCTCAGTGCAGTATTATTCCTCAAAAGTTTTAATTTACCCAGTGTTGAGTAATATTGCGTAAAAAGCAACCCTGCCATCATGCAACTTTCAATGTGAGGAGTTATAAATTTGGTATTTGAAAGCGTCCGTCTTGTTTGATAGTTCTGTAAGCTGCCAACACAGTGAAAGAATTCAGGGTCTCTGATAAATGCAGAGCAATTCAGTCCCTGTCAGTAGAGCCAACAATTCAATTATGAATTACCTGTGAAAATATTAGTCAAACCTAAAAAGTTTTGTCCCAACAAGTTGCATGTTTATTAAAAAAAAAACCCGGCTACTTCACAGCTAAACAACAACAAAAATCTGATTTTAATATTTGACTCATTACTTCCGCGTCACGAACTGTCCCCTTTTTCAAAATAAAAGTCCCTGGCTCTCCATCAAAGTCTCATTAAGTAAGTCCTCTCGGCGGCCATCTTTGGCATACATTTTCTATGGATACAAGTGACTTAAAAAGTCGCAACTCCGTTGTAAAATTACAACTCCTATTTATTTGAATGGGGAAAGACGGAAATCTCCAAAACTGTTGGTCAAAATTTCGATAAAATAACAAATGTCAAATCAGCTGTAAAATCTGACAAAATTGTCTCATAAATTGTGCTAATTTAGGTCAGATTACGCAAAAAAAAAAAAAAACCCACTATTTTCAGGTTGGTTCAGCTAATGCGAATGCGCGTTCTCGAGTTGATGTCTACGGAAGAGGATTAGGGCCAAGCAATAATAAAAAAAATAAAGCCATCTCGAGATTAAAGTCATTATAATGCGAGATTAAACTCGTTAAATTTCGAGAAAAAAGTCAAAATACAATCTTGAGAATAAACTCATTAAATATCGAGAATAAAGTCATTATAATGCGAGATTAAACTTAACGAGTTTTTTCTCGAAACACAACGACTTTATTCTCGATATTTAATGAGTTTATTCTCAAGATTGTATTTCGACTTTTTTCTCGAAATTTAACGAGTTTAATCTCGCATTATAATGACTTTAATCTCGATATTTAATGAGTTTATTTCGACTTTTTTCTCGAAATTTAACGAGTTTAATCTCGCATTATAATGACTTTAATCTCGATATTTAATGAGTTTATTTCGACTTTTTTCTCGAAATTTAACGAGTTTAATCTCGCATTATAATGACTTTAATCTTGATATTTAATGAGTTTATTCTCAAGATTGTATTTAGACTTTTTTCTCGAAATTTAACGAGTTTAATCTCGATATTTAATGACTTTATTCTCAAGATTGTATTTCGACTTTTTTCTCGAAATTTAACGAGTTTAATCTCGCATTATAATGACTTTATTCTCGAGATGGTTTTATTTTTTTATTATTGCTTGGCCCTAATCCTCTTCCGTAGATGTCTGTATCTAAACGGGAATTTTTTTTTTTTTCTACATCCGCCATAATATGCGGTCCATTTTATCCCATTCATTTTAATACAAGTGGTCCGTCTTGGGCTAAATGCTCCTTGGTAAAGAAATTTGTAGGCAACGAAAATTATATTTTCTGTAAAAAAAACAATAATGTTTAATTTATAACGCCATTTCAAGGTTCAAAGTCGCTTTACAAGAAAATTACATCACGTAAACGTCACATAAACAAAGTTACTAGTTAAAAGTTAGAAATGGACATATAATGCACGGCGAGAAAAGGTAAGTTTAGTAAGGTAAATAAAGGCTCTGCTTTGCAATCCGTCTAATGATTCGACTGAAATGCATTTTGGACCTTTACTCAAAACAACGATAAATGAAGACGTCTTACCAGAAAAACATAATTCCATCAGGTTAAAAACATGAGCAATAATTCGTTGTAGATTATATACTTATTTTATTTGTAAATGTATAATACAATTAAACAATGTATTATGTCCCAAATGTCAAAATATATCAAGCTTTGACAGGCATGCAGACTCCAAGCTCACAAGCCCCACGATTGGAGGAGCATCTCCTTTTCAATCTGTTCCTCTTATATGATTGGTATAGCCGCATATGCCTAGGAAAATGATTGGTCGTGGGACGTCCCTTTTGGGATGCTGGAAGTATGAATCACGGACAGCATCAACGGGAATCAGCTACATCAGGCTCATTACCAGCATCATCTGCATTGGAAACACGACATAATTGTCCTTATTTGGATTAGAACTGGGCTGAATCTCACTTTACTTTTAATGAAAGAGGAAATTTAGGTAAGCGAAATATATATATGAGAATACATACAAACCACAATGGAAGGCACCGAAAGACGCTGGATTCTTATAGCGTTTATATCTCAGTTGGAGGAGGGGGTGAATTTATTTATCCTTCTCCTCTATTTCTATTACGAACGCTGTATTTAATTTTCGAGCATTATTTTTCGCCATTCAATGGGTGTACGCCTGTCGTCGTTTTCACAATAGCTTGTCCGTCAGACCGTTGTAGATCACGCATGCTGTCTGCATTGCGGTGCTAGGGTATTTCAAATCTGGCGGAGGTATGATTATTTGGACACTCCACGACGATCCAGGACAAAGCATTTGTTAATTTAACAAATTCATTCAGAATACCTACAATAATGCTTTTCTCAAATCTCCTTTAAATTCCAGAGGATTAATTTATGTAATTTATATGACTGACCAGTTGTAACCACATATGTGCCATGCCATGGCATTCAGTCCTGTGAGATTAATTTGACATGTACCCTGTACTGACCTCAATACAATACAGTCTTGATCTTATCTTTACATTTGAAGCTGCCCAGAACACCCCCTCCCCAACAACTCAGTGGCTTTATAGATTTATCTTTTTGCTTTTAAAATGTTTACTCTTGTTTTCCCCCCTCCATGTCCAACAGACACAGAAATGGGAGCTCTGAGCAGACATGAGTTTTTCCAGGAGCTGGGAACAAGCTGCATGCTCCCGACTGTCCTGCAGGGTCTAGAACAAGTATGGCAGCTGATGCTCATCTGCATAGTGTGTAGGCTGCTGTGGAGATTTGGTAAGATGGGTTATACAACAGGGTATTTACTGTGAAGCTTTAATGATTTTGTGCCATTAAGTACAAAATCAGGCTCTGAAGAAAATGTATTAATTTTTCAACCTATCATCCTATCTCTCTTAGGTCTGCCCTCTTTTGTGAAACACCTTAGTACGGTATCAGGTGGCTTTTACACTCTCTACCTCTTCTTTGAGCTGCACATGGTTTGGGTTGTGCTTCTCAGCGTACTCTGCTACCTCATCCTCTTCCTGTGTCGTCATTCTAGCAGCCGTGGCCCCTTTCTATCCATCACAATCCTCATCTACCTGCTTCTGGGGTGTGAAGACACATTATCTCACACTATCATCTGTGTTGCATTTTAGTATAGATAATAACTTTTAATAGAGCCTGGTAAATTCGAGGTACAGTGGTATATCATTTTGTACTTTCTGTTTCAGAGAGTTGCATATGATGGATACAATTACCTGGCATAAAATGAGAGGTCGGTCTGTAATGCTATTTTGTAAAAGGGATAGTTTGCATAAAAATGAAAATTCTCTCATTTACTCAACCTCATGTCATCCCAAATGAAGATTTTTAGAAGAATATCTCCGCTCTGTTTGTCCATTCAATGCAAGTGAATGTGGCCTGAACTTTGAAGCTCAAAAAGCACACAAAGGCAGTATAAAAGTAATCCATAAGACTCCAGTGGTTAAATCTATATCTTCAGAAGTGTTATGATAGGTGAGGGTGAGAAACAGATCAATATTTAATTCCTTTTTTCCATAAATCTCCACTTTCACTTCCACAGTCTTTTTTTTGTTTTTGGCGATTCGCATTCTTTATGCATATTGCCACCTACTAGGCAGGCTGGAGAATTTATAGAAAAAAATATTTAGCGGTTTCACTCCCACACTTATCATATCACTTGTGAAGATATGGATTTAAACACTGAAGTCAAATGTGTTACTTTTATGCTGCCTTTATTTGCTTTTCATAGCTTCAAATTGTGTTCTCCATTCACTTGCACTGTATGGACAAACAAACGATAAACATTGGGGATGGCATGAAGGGGAGTAAATTGAGGGTTTTCATTTTGGTTTGAACTATCCCTTTAATTGATATCAATGACCAGGCTAGTGGATAGATGTTCATTACACATGACTGTGCCTAAAATGGACATAATATTGTTGTCATGGTCACCCAGGTTCCCAGATGGTAGTGGCCATGAAGGCAGTTTCTCTGGCTTTTGACTTAGACAAAGGCATAGTAGAGAAAGTGCCCTCCCCAATGGAGTTCATGGGCTACATTTACTTTGTGGGGACGGTGATCTTTGGGCCCTGGATCAGCTTCAACAACTACATGGATGCAGTGGAGAGTCAAAAACTTGTGAGTCTCATCTTTAACAGCCCTCAGACAAAAAAATGGAATTGAAGGAATAGTTCACCGATATTTTTTTTAGATGAATATATCAGCTCTGATGGTCCATACAATGCATGTGAATGGTGACCAAAACTTTTAAACTCTAAAAAGCACATAAAGGCAGCATAAAAGTAATACATAAGACTCTAAAATGTTGAATTTAAATGAAATTGTCTATTCTTTTCCATAGAGCGTCTCCTGGTTTGTGAAGTCAGTCAGCAGCTGTGTGAAGAGCCAGCTCTGTCTGGTTATCTCCAACTGTGTTGCACCCTATCTTTTTCCCTATTTCATCCCAGTCTTTGGAGACAAGCTTCTCCGCAAGTGAGTGTAAATTAGAGAAGCTTCAGTTTGACCAGTCCTAGCCATCATTAATTAATAATGTCTGTATAGTGTTGAATTAACTAGTGTACTGATGTTTTAAGATGCAAAAGGGTTCTTTCGTTAGTGTTATAAAATTGCTGTTGGTATGCCATTTGGATATTTTCGCAAATATGCTGTCTTTAAAAAATATGACCAAGTGGTGGATTGAATTGTGCATTTGAATATAGATGGAGAAATATGTTTGGCTTGTTTTGTTTATGTTTTGAAGGCTCTCCATTTTTACACTGAAAACATGCTAACCTACAAATATGCTTCATATGGTAAAATTAGGTTTTTATTCAAGTCAAAAATATTATGTACTGAATCAACCTGAATACAGTAGATTACGCTAACTAAACTAATTTAAGGGTTAGATGAAGTAAAAATAGCTCCATAAGGTAACAACTGTGGGTTACAACTTTTTACAGTGTCTGATCTGTCATATCTTACTATTTTTCCCCAGCAAGAAGAGGCGAAAGATAAGGTATAATCCAACTTACTGTATATTATTGACTAGTAAAATGGAATGATGGCATGAAGAATATAGACAAATTATTGCACGCAAAGACATGTTTATCAGCTAAAACAACCGGCTTATATTTGGTTAGACTACAGAGTTATGCGTAATTTATATACATTTTATCCACTTCTATCCTTTAGTTTTGTATTGTGTTTATTTATAAATTTCACTTCATATTTCAATGTTTTTCAGAGGCTCGATTACAAGGTAAGCAAGCATCAGCCAAGCTTTTACCGACAAAACGCAATAGTGTCATGTCATGTCTGTTCTTTGCTTTTTTTTGCCTCTAACCTGTGATAACCTTCAACTTTGTGATTTCTCCTTCACTAGGTGGCTACAAGGCTATGAGAATACCCTGTCCTTCCATTTCAGTAATTACTTTGTGAGTTACCTTGGTGAGACAACTGCCACACTGGCAGGAGCTGGTTTCACAGAGGAAAAAGACAATCTTAAATGGTTTGTACAAATGAGAGATTGACATAATACCAATACACTAATGAATAAATGCCACAAAAAAAAAAAATAATTAATTGGCCTTATACTTATATTCCATCTTCTCCCCTCCTTTCTGTCTTTCACTCAGTCTTTCTATTGTGCTGTTTCTGTCTTTCCAGGGACATGACAATAGCGAAGCCACTAAATGTTGAGTTTCCAAGGTCTATGGTGGAGGTGGTCACTTCCTGGAACCTTTCCATGTCCCGCTGGCTCAATACTTGTATGTTTTTGTATGGTTATTTGTTTAAGTGTTGGTATTATTTGCTTCTGCAACACCCAGAAATATATTTTACAATTTGAAAAAGTTAATTTCACATTCCCTCCAAAGGCCAGCCTTGAAATACAGCATGACCAGCTTTAATTTAGACCGTTTATACAATGTTTTTGTTTATTGTTTTGTCTTATCTCCAAGTATTTGTATAAGTCCTATTTTCCCTCCTTTTTTAGATGTGTTTAAAAAGTCCCTTAGATATGGGAACTTTACAGCTATTATCTTGACTTATACAGTGAGCGCCCTGCTTCATGTGAGTGTGTTTTGGCTCTTTGACATAGTTCACTTGGTTTAATTAATTGCAGTCTTTCTCAGCCTTAAGTAAAACCATTTTATTTCTGTGCCCACAGGGTCTAAGCTTCCATATTGGGGCAGTGCTATTTACCCTAGGATTCATAACATACATTGAGCATGGTGAGTATCTCTTTAATAGCTAATACCTATTAATGCTGAGGTCTTTTTTGTTGTCAATTATTGCAACATCCAATAGCTCTACTTAACATTTACATCAGTGCAATTGAATTATGTTTAGCAATTTAGTTCTCAAATGGAAGTGTACCGTATAGACTTTTACATGCTATTGATTGTCTTTCAACTTAATGGGCTCTCAATTGTGTGTGTAATGGATTGTGTATTTATTGTCTGTTCCAGTGCTGAGAAAAAGATTGTCGGTAATTTTAAATGCATGTGTCCTCTCCAAGAAATGCCCATTGGACTGCAAACACCAAAATAAAAAGGTCTTGTATATTGTCATTATTTCCACAAAAAAAAATCAAAAACAAATCTGTATACAGTATCTAAAGTTACCTGTGCTAGTTATTTTGTTGTCTTAATACCCTAAAACAAAACTATCTTAACAAGCTCTGAAGTTGTTTTAAAGATTTCCTGTTTTGGAGGCATGACCAAAATTAAAGGCTTGTAACTCTACTTTTTTTATTTTATTTTTTAAAGAAAACTTTAAAAACAATTAGTGATATAGATTATGAGACTATCATCCTAAAAACTGCTGAAAAAATCTAAAACAAAAATGAACTTTTTTTCTGATTTGACTTTATATATCTCAGGGTTTAAATAAGGTAGATCCAAAAAACTGCTTTTGTTTTGTTCCAATCATGTCAATTGTGTACAATTTTGTGTTTATATGACAAAGCAATCAAATGTTAAAGCATTACAAAAATTATTTATCCTAGTGTCCAAACATTTCTCCAATGTTCAATAGCCTCTCCAAACAAATAAAACATAATAATTGTACATAAGAACTAATTACTAATTAAAATACAACAATGACTAAATGTGTGTTCTCTCTCTTAAGCATGCAGGCATGAGTAATGAGATCTCATTCAGTTCCATTCTTGGCACTTTTCCACTGCACGTTCCGGTTCGACTCGCTTTATTTTTTTGATCTGGTATATCTACTGCAGTTTAATCTCAACGTGGGGGGGGATTATAGTCTGATTTTCATAGTTGCGCCGCATCTACTGCCATGACATCATCTTAAACATGACACAAACTGACCAAAACAATAACACGACTGCTAGCTACTAGTTCATTGTGCTGCATAAATCAGTTGTTGCATGGTGATTTTACACAAGTGTAACAGTTAAATTGGCCTGGTTGTTTTAGAAGCAAGCTTCCAGTAGCCGGTCAACTAAATTAAGTGAAAGAGTTAACATTTTTCCTTGATATTTCTGTAGTCACTTAAGTTTATTTATTTATTTTTTACTTTTCCCTACACTGTATGGTAGCCATGTGTGTCCAACAGCTGAGACACTTCCTGCGAAGTTTCTCTCATCACTAACGTTTTCTGCACCTCGTTTATTGGCCATGGTGTGGTTTTGCGCACAGTTATTTCTTTTTCACAATTCGAAAGTCGCGGAAACAAATGATACTGTTATCGCTGTTGCTAACTTTAAAACTAGTAGGTTGATGTCGTGTGCCGGAAATCCAGTGATGCTGGTAGTGACGATTCTCCCTGACCAATCAGTGATCTGCAGGGTTTTGATGTCACATTAGTCTCGGCTTGCTTGGAACCTCGACCGAGGTGGTACTAAAAAAAGTACCAGGTACTATCCAGAGTGGAAAACCCCAAAAAAGCGAGCTGAGTCGAGTTGTACTGTGCAGTGGAAAAGCCCCATCTGTGTCACTTGAGACATCATTCAGTCTGTGTCATGTGTCAGTCATGTACTTAGCACCATCTCCTGGTGGCCATTTGTAATTAGAATGAACAATCTTCTCTGCCCATATTTGGATGACTTCCACCTCTGGTTGTTGCGATCTGAATCCTAATATGATTGGTTTAGCGTTCCATGACGTTGAAAAATGAAATTTCTGATGAATTTGTCTGATCCAGGAAAGCTAGCTTGTTTTAACCAGATAGCACATTTTGTACTGTGTGAACATAGTGCTTTGTGTGGGTTATCTAATGATCTATGCATCCGACTATGTTGTGTGTGGGCTCGTTTTAACGGAAATCCCCTCTAAGTAATGATATGTGATATTTCATGTTTTGTTTATTTTTCATGAAATTGTAAGCAAAAACGCAGCTTATAAGCAAAACCTTTTTAAATGTAACAAGACATATACTTAACTATTATGTGCTATATTTTAGTCTGAGAGTACAACAAATAGGTTGGTTGTATTCTACTCTGTGAGAGCTTTCCAATGACATATGACACATGGCTATTTGATGTTTTTATCGATTACAATAATATGTACAGTGCAAAATTATTAATACATTATCAAAACTGAACACTTCTGATATGTCTGCATATTTTAAAGTACTTGTTCAGTTTTGGTCATAATGCCTACATGCGTTGTAATGTACAGCTTCTAAGCTTTAAAACAATACCTATTTTGTGTTGGTCAAGACTGTAGTTATTAATATTTTGATCATTCATTTTTTTCTGCTGACAGGCCAATCCAAGCTTAAAGGGTTAAAAAAAAGTATGACATGGTACGTCTTAAACAATGTAACAGATTTATTTCTAATGTTTACTTTTTCTCCATAGGCAATGTGGGTATATGTAGTTAACGGGACTTTTAGTATGCTAGCTGTTCTACATTTAACATACGTGGGCTCTATCTTTGGCTCCAGCATAGATGATACAGATTCTGAAGAGGTACCACCCATATTTTTCATTAAATCCTATGGTATCCTAATTTAATGTTATTAATTTTTGTTTAAAATTATATCCTTTTGTCCACAGGATAGCATGGCCAACCACACCATTCAAAAATGGACACAGCTCAGCTGGACAAGCCACTGGTTGACATTTGGCCTTTGGGTCCTGTATCGCCTTATTCTATGAACACTGAAACCTACATACCTACAGAAAGATTTGGAGATAATAGCAATAACTATGTTTTGTACATATGGACTGCGGAGGGGCTGTAGCCATTTATGATATCACTGTGAACTCGGGATCACAGTGCTCAAAAACTGATTTACATTTACTATTTATCCAGATGTCTCAAAGGTGATCTAAATGACATTATATGCTGTACACTAAATGTTTTTCAAAGAAGGGTTATTTCATATATGTTTTAAATTTTTGTTCAACTTCTAGATGTGTGGAAAAAAAAAGTAAGTCTTCTCATTAGTTGTTTTAGAGAGCCCTAAAGTCAAACTGCACAAATAAAGACTCAACCAGTGTTCTTAAATTCTATTCTATAGTTAAGACACAGTTTAATGCCGTTTTAGAGATCAGACTTGCTCAAAAGGAGTTCTACTGTTGATGACCCCAGAAGTCCAGAACTCTGGAATGTTGGTTGGTTAATTTGTTCAGCCTTGACTTGGTTTTGCATCTTTCATTTTCATTCTAGATGGAAAATCAACTGCTAATGCTGTATCACTAAAGCACATACCATGCTGCGATTCACAATCAGAATATGTCCATACCTGCCTCTGATTTCAAGAGAGACAAACTTGCCACATTTTTAAATGGTCATTCATTCTCATAGGGTTCCAAATTAACATTAGCTAAATTTCACATCCTCTCTTTTTAATAAATTGTTTTAGTGGTGACAATATTGGAAACTATCTTAGAGAGTAGGCTCTATTTGTATTCAGCTCTGGGTGTCTTTACTAATGTCATGGTTTGACATGTCTTATGATTTAACTTGTTTAAATTTAGATTATTGTTCACATCCTCCAGCACACCTGAATTTAGTATTTGGGACAAGGAGTCTAGGAGGACAGTATTTGTTATTACTCTAACTTTGTTATTACTATTTAGTAGTTTTAAACATCATTAGGTTGAATTGGACACTGCTCTATGATGAGTTTTTAAGTGCACAAATAGAATAATAATTATAAATAATTGATATTGGTGTTTTAATAACTTTTCATTTATTGTGTTCTTACATTTTCAACTTATGATTAATTGTGATATTTATAAAAATGTTTTACTATATTGTTAATTCAACCCATACATTTGTTTGTAAATAACAAATACAATTAAATGAAGACTTTACAGACATAATACTTGGATGATTTAACTCTTATGTACAGTTGAAGTCAGAAGTTTACATACACCTTAGCCAAACACATTTAAACTATTTTTTTTTTTTTTCACAATTCCTGATATTTAATTGTAGAAAACATTCCCTATCTTAGGTCAGTTAGTATCACTGCTTTATTTTAAGAATGTGAAATATCAGAATAATAGTAGAGAGAATTATTTATTTCAGCTTTTATTTATTTCATCACATTCCCAGTGGGTCAGAAGTTTACATACACTTTGTTAGTATTTGGCAGCATTGCCTTATAATGTTTAACTTGGGTTAAACGTTTTGGGTATCCTTCCACAATCGTCTCACAATAAGTTGCTGGAATTTTGGTCCATTCCTCCTGACAGAACTTGTGTAATTGAGTCAGGTTTGTAGGCCTCATTGCTCGCACATGCTTTTTCAGATCGGCCTACAAATGTTCTATCAGATTGAGGTCAGGGCTTTGGGACGGTCACTCCAATACCTTGACTTTGTTGTCTTTAAGCCATTTTGTCACAACTTTGGAGGTATGCTTGGGGTCATTGTCCATTTGAAAGACCCATTTGCAACCGAGCTTTAACTTCCTGGCTGATGTTTGGAGATGTTGCTTCAGTATATCCACAGAATTTTCCATCCTCATGATGGCATCTGTTTTGTGAAGTGCACCAGTCCCTCCAGCAGCAAAGCACCCCCATCATGATGCTGCCAACCCCATGCGTCATGGCTGGAATGGTGTTCTTCAGCTTGCAAGTCTTACCCTTTTTCCTCCAAACATAACAATGGTCATTATGGCCATTTTGTTTCATCAGACCAGAGGACATGAAGAGATATTTGTCCCCATGTGCACTTTCAAACTGTAGTCTAGCTTTTTTTATGGCGGTTTTGGAGCAGTGTCTTCTTCCTTGCGGAGCAACCTTTCAGGTTATGTCGATATAGGACTCGTTTTATTGTGGATATAGACAGCATCTTCACAAGGTCCTTTGCTGTTGTTCTGGGATTGATTTGCCCCTTTCGCACCAAACTAAGTTAATCTAGGAGACCGAATGGTTCTCCTTCCTGAGTAGTATGGTGGCTGCTTGGTCCCATGGTGTTTATACTGAAGTACTATTGTTTGTACAAATGAATACCTTCAGGCATTTGGGCATTGCTCCCAAGGTTTTTTTTTCTTTCTGAGGTTTTGGCTGATTTCTTTTGATTTCCCCATGATGTTAAACAAAGAGGCTACTGAGTTTAAAGGTTGGCCTTAAAATACATCCACAGGTAGGCTACACCTCCAATTCAGTACACCTGCTATCAGAAGCTACTTGGCTAATTGTCTAAAGGCTTGACATCATATTCTGGAATTTTCCAAGCTGCTTAAAGGCACAGTTAACTGATATTTTGTTATCGAACGCGCTGATGTTCATACATTTAAAGTGTTCAAATATTTTTGATTGCCACTGTGTGGCGCTTCTTTTATATGCGAAGCCCTTTGCTTTTTTTATTTACAGTAGGTGGCAGCAGCGCAAAAGAACACTGATTAAACAAAACGAAACGAACCAGAAACGAACAACACATGGGACAATATGGCGATGTTCTCGCGCATGCTATTCTTGTGCCGTTTGACAGGCCAATCTTTAGGGTCTGTACTCGGTCACAGCCGTGGAAAAAAACTCACAGCCCAAAGATGGTATATTACTGCCAGTGCAGGGAACAGTGAGTAAAAGCATGCTTTATAATGTATGCACACACCTCAATGTTGACTCTGTACAGTCAAACCCAGAGTAGGTCAGTCAGGGGGATTTTGGAAAATGTTGCTACAATATATCGTGCAACATTTGTTTTGTTAATTAGGATGTCCTGGTAGTATACCAAGCGAAATAATGCGTAAAGCGAAATGGCATTTATTGCACATTTAATCGGATCTATAGTAGACTACAGTCATGAGGTGACCCACCTCCTCGACAGAACAAGCCAAGAATAGAGGACAAATCAGGTCAAAGTAAATTACAGCCCAGATGTCCCTTGTACCTCGATGCGATCCGGCCATGCCGTCATGAGCTCTTTAATTGCCAAAGGGAATCTCATTTTTCAACTTGTGGCTTGCCATAACTACACGTTATCATAGTAACCATAGTTTCCACCATAATACCACACTTACTATTATTGTTCATTAAACAAAATAATAGTGGTAGACCAACATATCGGATAGGCCGATTAATCCGCCAATATTTGGCCATTTTACGATTATCCGGCTGCTAGCTTGTCAGAACAGAAACGTTAGCATTCCCATGTGTCGGTTCCAAAATCTGCTAAAGATTTGTCAATGGATATTCAACACTTTCAGTTTTCAAGTTTTTTTCTTCTTTTCACGTTTATGTAAACTTGAGTAAATATTGTATAAAATAAGTGTTTGTTTCACTTCATTTTGTGTACATCTGATTTGGCTGTTATATTGGTCATCGTGCCCTCTAGATATCGGTATCGGCATCGGCATGTGCCATCGAAAAACCCATATCGGTCAACCACTACAAAACACAAATTCTAAAAATTACCATGAAATGGTACCATTGGCAATGTTGTTGTTTTTTTTTTTGGACATGTATGATGGTGCCATGTTTTGGGTACAGAACTATGGTATTTTTACAATATTCCTAAAATCAATGTAAATAAATGTTGAATAATGACTAGTGTAGAACTTTGAAACTCCAGAAAGCATATAAAGGCATACAATTAATCCATAAGACTCAGAAGTGATATGGTTTGGGTGAGAAACGGATACATATTTAATCCTTTATTATTATTATTATTATTTTACTATAAATCTCCACTTTGACTTCTTTTGTTTTTGGCATTTCACTTTCTTGAAGACAAAGGTTTTTAGAAAAATATTTCAGCTCTGTTGGACCATACAGTGTAAGTGAATAATGACTAGTCTAGAACTTTGAAGCTCCAGAAAGCAGGCATACATTTGTTTTTGGCATTTCACTTTCTTTGTGCATATCACCACTTACTGGGTGACATGGAGAAGATTTTATAGAAAAAAGTACTTTAAAGTGTATCTGTTTCTCACCCACACCCAGGGTTGGGGAGTAATGGAATACATGTAACGAGATTACGTATTTAAAAAATAAATATAATTAACTGTAATCCACTACAGTTACAATTTAAATAATACAAAATGTATTAATGATTACTTTGCATTTTATTGTCAGTTGTTTAATATTTAGTCCTTTCAGATGGAAAACATTTATACATATAAATGATACAATCCAAAGTGCATTTGAACAGCCTTGAAACACTTTCATTTGATGTGTTATGTTCATATGAGCAGACAGATAAGTAGGTTTTAAGTAATTTAGGAGCAGAAGAAATAGAAATAAACCTTGTGTAAATTATCATCTTTACGCTAAGCTAAAATGCTATTTCTAGCCATTTTGCATGCATATGTTACCAGGCACAATCTCTTTAGATCATAATTTCTTTTTTCCTAGTAAGACCTTTGATATTAGGGCAAAAATCATATACTTGATAATAATTTTTGTATTGTTTTCCTGTAAAAATATCTAAAATCCTTGTTTTATTGTCAAAACAAGTGAAAAAACAAATCTACCAGTGCTGAAGAAGTAATCCAAAGTATATAGAATACGTTACTGCCCTTGAGTAATCTAACGGTATTAGAGAAACCTTAGCAGTTACCGAAGCACCTTTACACTGTGTCCCGTTCTCACACACACACACACACACACACACACACACACACACACACACACACACACACACACACACACACACACACATACACCAATAACGGCAGACCTGTCATGTAAGGCGCTAGCCTGCCATTGGGAGAAACTTGGGGTTCAGTGTCTTGGGTCAACACTTGGGCATGTGGAGTCATGTGGGCCGGGAATTGAACCGCCAACCCTGCAATTAGTGGCCAACCCGCTATACCACCCTACCCATACCTATCCTATTGCTCCTAAAGATGTGGATTTAACCACTGCAGTCATAATGATTACTTTTATGCTGCTATTCACTTGCATTGTAATAATGAGAAAACTTACATTTTTGGGTGAACTATCTTTTTAATACCTACAATATATTCCTATTTGGTACTTATTCTGTACCATTGTAAATATCTAGTAAGTAGTACTACCAAAGTATTACCATCACTGTACCAACACAGTACTTTGTAAAACTCCCAACAACAGTATTGTAGGCACAAGTGTTGTTGAATGGCAACTATGGTTACCATGGTCAATTTCTATAAGTGTTATTATTAAGACACTGTTTCAGTCTTGTTGCTCATAATCTTTATCTGAAATGTCTATTTCTTTTTATTTATATTTTTGTTTTTACATTTTTAAGAAGTATTCTTTTCTAATTTTAAATTACATTTATAACTTATAAGTTTAAACTTTACTGTAAAAATGTATTAAAGTAACAACATAATTGAAATGAGCATTAATTTTTATAAACATGTTCAGCTCTCTTTTTCTATAGAGCTACAGTTTAAACTTGATGAGCAGACAGCCCATAGCAGTCTTGACCTTTTTAAGAAGGACAAGGGTGTGATCTATCGAATGCTAGGTCTGGACCCCTCTGTCATGCAGGATACCCCACTCCGATTCCGGGACTGGGCTGTGGTTCTTGCTGACACCCAGATTGACTCTGGACGGCACTATTGGGAGGTCACTGTTCAGAAGTCCCATGAGTTCCGAGTGGGAGTGGCTGAAGTGTCGACATCACGCGATGAATGTGTGGGCACAAATTCCACTTCCTGGGTGTTTGCTTATGTCCAGAGGAAGTGGTTTGCTATGACCACCGGTAAACAGGTCCCAGTGCCACTGGTGGGGAAACCCGATCTGGTCGGGCTCTTGCTGGACTATGAAGCTGGATGGCTCAGTCTTGTGGACACCCAGAAAGCTGAAGTGGTGCACACTATAAAAACAAAGTTCCACTCACCCATCTCTCCTGCATTTGCACTCTGGGATGGAGAGCTGCTTACACACTCTGGACTGGAGATACCACCAGGGCTTCAGTGACACACACTTGCTTATTCACACATGGATGCTACATGCCTCTTAATGGATAAAGGTGGAACAGAGGCTTTATGGAAAGAAGAAAGCAATTGTGATGGGAACAGGACTTTCAAATTTCTGTCCTAAACTAACTGAACTAAGCTGAGAAATGTGCCCAGATCTGTCTGTATGTTTGAGGAGAATATCCTCACACCTTACTGATTGTGATAATGCAGATGAACTAATTAATCTGTATATACACATATACTCTAAGAATACTTGATACTCTTAAGTCCATTTTCATTTTATGTTTCGCATCGGTGCTCGATTAGTGTGTTGAATTCAGCTATATGAGAGAAGTTTTTCTATAAAAATATGCTCTTCACCAGTAATAATTCTTTATTTACAGTTCATACACTCCATCATCCTTTGTCTTTGTCTGTTTCTTTCTGTACACTTTACATACTGTATACTTGTTTCACATTCATCTAGAACAAAAACACACTGTAACCTAACCTACATTTTATTTCCCTGTCCAATCCAAGTTCAATTTTATATCCAGCAATAAAGTTTGCAGACATTCAAGGCTCAAATACCATTTATTTCGTGCAAAATAAGATCCTTGCTCAGTCTTAAACAGCAGGCTCAGTTAAAGCTTTTGTGCCCTATAATAAATTACATTTTTAAATGACTTAATACTTTACAAAAATGTCTATTAACAAGCTTAAGAAATTCAAACATCTTAAGAAAAGTACAAATATACAAATAAATGCTCAAAATGTTTAGCTCAAGAATATAAATAGCCCAAATGTAATGGAAAGCCTCCTCACAACTTGGTTATATCATAAGTAGTCTACGGGATCTACACTTTAATGTGTTTCCACACTTGTCTTGAAAGCTAGCTTGTTAAATGAACACTTAAGTGTGCAATATGCATTTGACTTTTTACTTTGGTAATGACTATCTTTGGAGTGTAAGGATCAGATATAACAGAAAATAATTCAAGTGCACTTAGAATAACCATTTCTAAATTGGTCCAAGCACAAACCAAACAGTCCTTGAAGGACTGTACTAAAGAATTCTAAGTACTTGGTAGTTTCATATTCCACAGTAGATTGAAATGAGCTCAAAGTGATATAGAAAAGAGCAAAACTACAGTAATGAGTCTAATGACTCTTATTAGAGAACAGGGAGGTCTAAATACAGCAGAGCTTTTGTGTGAATCATAGCACTATATCACTGTGCAGGCACAGTAATGCCTGTCTTTGTCAAAAATGTGGGGGCTCACACCCACATGCTTCCCTGGAGTCACAAGAGACAGAGATTAGGGATTTTCAATGTCAATGCACACTCATACTAGACCCTCCGTGGTCTCCATGCTCTTCGGTTCCTCTGAGTCCATTGCGGAATCGGAGCAGGAGTCTGTGCGGAGCTCCTCCAGCATTAGTGTGTGAGTGTGTGTGTAAATGCTCTGGTACTCCTTTAGTAACTTGACCACACCATCATGTCCAAACTGCATAGCATCATCGAGTGGTGTGTTCCCCCATCTGAAGAACAAATAGATAAGGATGCATACAAAATGAAAAGATAAATACAGAAGAGATCAGAAATGGAGCTATAGAGGGTAGTGTTTTTCTACCTGTCCTTTGCATTTGGGTTGACTTTGCAGGTTTCAGTTAAAAACTTGACAGCATCTAAGTGCCCTGAAAGCAGAAAAATGTCCCTTAAAACAAATAATAGCAAGTTTCAGAGTCTAAAGGGATTAATGGAAAGGAAGAGGTGAGAACCGGCTTGAGAATATAAATAATATTTTAAGACAAACACACGAAGGTGTCGGACAGCGGTCCGTAAATCTCTCTCTCTGTTGCTTTGCCGTTTTCGGTTGGCCTTCATCCCTCTTGAGGGCTAATTAGCTTGATTAGGGGCCGGGTGTGTGGAATCACGACCCGGTCCCGCCCTCCGCCCTGTCACATTCCTCCCTCGTTTTCTCAGGCCGGGGAGACCCCCCGGCATGACATACACCCCCCCTCTTTCCCTGGGCCTTTCGCTCCGTCTGCCGGCAGGTCATCCCCAGGAGGGGACAAGGGGAGGGAAACAAAAACAAATTTGGCACATAAATGCCATAACGGTGATTGTGCCAAATTAACAAAACATTTAAAAAAAGAGAGGGAAAGGTCAACATGGAGCGGCAGTGGGAGAGAGAGAGAAAAAAAAACACTTACTCGCCGGTTCTCCAATAAGCTGTACCTTGGTCCTCGTCCACTCCTCCACCCTCTAATGGACGACAGCCGCGCCTGACCGGACGAATTGGAGGCAGTCCTCCGGCCCCTGGCGGACAGAACACCCCGCCGTGTTTTTGGTGGACGGTAGGGTTCTCCCCCGCCCCTGCCAGTGGTAACCGCTCCAGGCGGTTGGTTGGGAGCCCCTCCTCCACTTCCAGGCGGCCGGCTACACCGTACACCGGCGGATGGCCGCGGCTGCTCCTTTGGGGTGGATGGTAGTGGCGAGAACTCCACTACGGCACATCCCTCCTCCTTCCAGGGTATTGGCACCAGTGTAAAGGGATTCATGGAAAGGAGGAGGCGAGAACCGGCTTGACGATATTTACATTTACATTTACATTTATTCATTTGGCAGACGCTTTTATCCAAAGCGACTTACAAAAGAGGAAGAACATCAGCGAATCATCTTAGGGAGACAGTGGTACAAAAAGTGCCATATTACAAAGTTTCACTATCATTAGAATAGTATACAAAACAGATTTAAGTGCAACAAGAAATGTAAATAATTATTTTTTTTTTTAGTGACCGGTTAAGTGCTTTTGGAAAAGATGTGTTTTTAGCTGTTTTTTGAAGCTAGAGAGTGAGATAGCTTCCCGGATTGAGTTGGGAAGGTCATTCCACCACCGTGGTATGATGAAACTGAAAGTCCGGGAAAGTGTTTTGGTGCCTCTTTGTTTTGGTATGACAAGGCTACGTTCCTTAGCCGACCGCAGGCTTCTGGTGGGAACGTAGCCCTGCATAAATGTTTTTAGGTATGCTGGAGCAGACCCAGTGACTGTTTTGTATGCCAGCATCAGGTCCTTGAATAACGGACGATATAAATAGTATTCTAATACGAAACCTAAACAAAAAGACAAACGCACAAAGGTGTCGGACAGCTGTCCTTAAATCTCCCTCTCTGTCGCACTGCCGTCTTCGGCCTGTCTTTATCCCTCTCAAGGGCTAATTACCCTGATTAGGGCCCGGGTGTGCGGAATCACAACATATCAGAGACTTAGTAATAAATGAATAAATGACTTCAGCTTTGTTCACACTGCACCCAATCCCAATTTCCCAATATAGGACAGACTTTCTAAACTGTCATTATGCAAGTGATAAAATAACTATTGTTATCAATTAAACAATAACAGCACAATGTCTTTGTCACAATGTGCATGCATTTATTCATTCATTTATTACTACTTGAAATCCGATCTGACCATTCAGGCTGAAACATATTTCAATAATCTGATTATTCGGATTTAAACCACATATGATTTGGTTTGAATCAGGTGTGTAAAAATGTTTTGTAAAGGCTTGTAAAGATCAGAAACTGATTTAAGTCAAATATGACAAAAAAACAACAACATATTTTTACTGCCTGTCTTATCAAAATCATTATTACCTTCTGCCGAAGACACATGCAGGGCAGTACGTGAATCATAGTCAGTCAATTCCATATTGATCGCAGAAAGAGCAATTCTGTGAAACAAGTAATGTATTATTGATGGTACAGACTATCCCAATTAAAATTGTGAATTTATTTTTAATTACTAATACATTTAGGGCTCATGTGGTATAGTTTTACCTTTTGAGAGCTGAAACATCACCACTGTAAGCTGCAAACATCAGATCCACCACAGACTTGTTCTATAATATCCCACATTGTAAATACAATCAGTGATGAACTCTGAGTCAGTCTTATTAACAGTATTTGAAATAGCTAATTCAGTCTGTTGGCTTACCCTCTCATGGCCTGTCTGTCTACGAGGGTCTAACTTCTTGGCAAAATGTCTTAGATTGTCATAGTTGTGGAAGTTAAAAATGGAGACCAGCTCCTAAAAGAGAAACCCAATGGTTAATGGTGTGGCTATGTTCAGAATAGCATCCTACTCTTACCATTTCTGCATGTACTATATGAAATGCCTAGATGACTCATCAATCAATTTTCACATATTTTTCTTAACTAATTATTTAATTTGACTGCCAAGAGTTAAGATGTTTTTACACTATTTTGATTAAAATGTTGTATTTTCTTTCACCGAGATGACAACTGGATGCCACTAGCTGAATTACATGCGGTCACAATGGCAACAATGTATAATAATTCTGTTTAAAATGTTCATAATTGCACAATACGTTATGTGTTCAGTGTATATACTATGCAGTTAGCAATACAAATGTATTCGATTACAAACAAAGACAGAGACATAAAGGGTGAGAAAAAAAGAGATCATGAAGTAGTACTTGACAGAATTGGATGCCTCGGACACTGTTGCCCACACGGTCAAGAGGTGGAGACCAGCACATCACCCCCATGATATTAGGAACCACGAGCAGCACAGCACCAGATACACCAGACTTGGCAGGCAAGCCCACCTAAAGGGGAAAGCATACACAAAAATGACGATCTGAAGGATATTGAACTATTTCTGCATTTTTAACCTTGTGCAAGCCTGCGTACACATGAGTGGACATGTATTTTGGCTTTGCTATATGCAACGCATAATTTAAATTCATTTAAACTGACTGATCTCAATTCAGGAGACACTGTGCTGTCGTCAGTAAAGGGTTAACTTTCGATGTACGGTGTCATGTGACAAAAAAAACATGGCGCCGACCACAGCAGAGTTTGTCTTTGGGAAAAACGCCAACAAAACTACATCTGGTAAGGAACAATATTAGGTGCTACAAATGACAAATAAAAAGGGAAATGTAAAATGCACACAGCAGTCACGCTCAGTTCTCAGGAGGTTAAAGAGATAGTTCACCCAAAAATGAAAATTCTGTTATCAATTACTCAACCTCTTGTTGTTCCAAACCTACATGACCTACATATGGAGTGGTGGTGGCGAAGTGGGCTAAATCACATAACTGGTAATCAGAACGTTGCTGGTTTGATCCCCACAGCCACCACTTGAGCAAGGCCCTTAACTCCAGGTTGCTCCGGGGCGTTTGTCCCTTTAATAAGTGCACTGTAAGTCGCTTTGGATAAAAGCATCTGCCAAATGCATAAAATGTAAAAATGTAAACATGACTTTCTTCTGTAAAAAAACAAATCAAAATGTTTTAAGCATAATGTTAGCCTCAGTCCCATTGTATGTAAAAAAGATACGATGAAAGTGAATGGTGACCTCAGCTAACATTCTGCCTAACATCTCTTTTTGTGTTCCATTAAATATATGGGTTTGGAAAAACAAGAGGGTGAGTAAACAGTGTGAATGTGTCTGTGGGACTCACATGAAAGGCAAACTGGCCAGAGAAGTCATACATGCCACAGGAGTGCATGAGACTGAGCGTGTTCCGTACAGCCTCTGCACTCAGCACATGCTCGCCTGTGATTGGACAGATCCCTCCATTAGCTAACGTAGCAGCCAACACACTGCCAGATTTACACGTCACCTCAATAGAGCACAGCTGGAATTGAAATAAAGATATAGTAACATAAACAGATAAAGAGGTGGAGCATAAGTAGATTTTTATATTTTCTGAAAAAATAAATACATTTGAGTAGTGCTTCCCCATGCAAATCTCACCACCACTAAAGAGACTAAAGGACTTGAGGAGGTGGATTTACCTGAAAGTAGAAATCAAGGGCTGCCGACATGTCAACTCCACTGGGAAAACACTACAGAAAAAGAGCAGAGTAGCAAAAAATCATGAATGACAAAATCATGACCAACACAAATACTGTCAGTATGATAATAAAAGTAAATAACCCAAATGCACTCACTTTTTTCTCTTTGAGATAATAGCCAATTGCATAGTTCCTATCACCGGTCTCTTTCTCTGATTGAAAACTTTGAAAAGCAGAAAAAAGTTTTCATACACCAGTAAAACAGCACATTCTTTGATCAAATTGTAGGTTCACTTCTAAGAGAATATTACTGAACTAGACTAGATGACGTTATGTTAAAAACTTACGTGGCATTATTGAACCCAACATATTCTCTGCCAACCATTCTCTTCAGATAATCCATCATCTGAAACAGAAATCAATATTTATAACAAGCCAGATAACAGCAAACATATGATACATTTCACACGGTGGTGGAGATGTTACAATATACTCACAAAGTCAAACTTCTCTGCCTTATTGGAACCAGGCTGTGATAGAGAGAAAAAAGGAGAGAGTGAGAGGAAGACCAATAAAATCATCAAAAGTTGCACCAATTAAACTCAATAGAGACATTCACAGGATTCCCCACACTTGTTGACCAATAAATGTCCATGACTTTTCCATAACCTTTCCAGTTGTTTATGATTACTGGGATTATTAAAGACTATTAAAAGTTATTTAGATTCAGAAAAATTCACTAATTAATCATTCAGACAGGTTTAGAACAATTTTGACAAATTCATTGATTAGAACAAACTCAAGAGAACAATTGTCTTACAAATTGGACATCACTATGGCAGATGGTCTACTCTAACACATTCAACATTTACAACATTCACTGTTTAGCTAAACATTTACACTTAGCTAAATAGGCCCAACATTTGCAATAAATAAGATTTTGTTTTGTTTTTGTTAGGCAAAACAACAAAATAAAAAATTCCAGTGGCATAGGGCTTGTTTGGGAACTTACTTTATCTAGAGATCCAGTGAAGTTCAAACATTAACAGTGCAGTATTCAGTCTGACACATGGTGGCAGTGTATGTGTGTGAATTGGAGGACAGAATGGATAAAGATGTTATGATCTGAGCAAAACTGCTTCATACTTTAAAAATGATAACCTGAACCACTGTGAGAAAAATGTGTTAATTAAATGTGTATTCTGCATGTGAAATGCTACCAGCAGCATCTTCAATAACAACTTGATAGGTAAAGTTTGATAATACAAACTCTGATGTTGGCTTGACAAAGCCTAATGTCTTAAAGTTTGAAGGTTACACAGACAGACAGACAGAGAGATAGACAGACAGACAGACAGACAGACAGACAGACAGACAGATAGATAGATAGACAGACAGACAGACAGACAGACAGACAGACAGACAGACAGACAGACAGACAGACAGACAGACAGATAGATAGATAGATAGATAGATAGATAGATAGATAGATAGATAGATAGATAGATAGATAGGAAAAAATAAAACAATACAAGAAGGAGAGAGAGAGATTTATCAGATAAAGGCATTTTAGAATGTAGAAAAAAATAAAACTAAACAATGATTAGGTATGTCCAATCTTTTGACTGGTAGTTTGTTTTCCATTTCACTTGAACCCCTGATGTTTTAAATGGCTATAAATATGAAGTCAAATGACTTAGTATGAACCATGATAATAAGCATGGACCATGATAATAAGCATGAAGGTTGAAGTCAAATTATTAAATATGAGCTATTGGTTCCTACAGACTTGTACAGGAGACAAAATGTTCCACATATTGGGTTTCATATGTCTTAAAAAGTGACATCAAGATGACCAGTTCCACAAGCTCCAAAGGGGAGTACCATGAGGAAAGGTCAGCGCAATGCGATCACGGCTGTGAAATGTCTTCGTCGTAGAAAGAACTCCTGTGTGCGTCTGTGCTCAGTGACATGTTGTGTAATTCGAGCACATATCAGAAAACAAACTTTTGCACTTTCGAACTTGCACTGTATGATGAAAATAGGGACCATTTAAACAGTTCTAGAACTGCTAGTGATTATGAACAAGTACTGCAGAAAATGTTACCCTTAACGAACAACCCTGATAGGGGTGTCTCTCAACGTGCCCTCTGATTGGTTGTTTGGACACACCTCTTGAACACTTGAAGCTCTTATTATGTCATTCCCCATATGACCACCCACTCCCCAATACACACAAACAAACCATTTTAACAGCTATTTAAAACCAGGTCAAAAGAAAAGGACAGAAAACAATTCTGTTCCACAGTACAATAAGCATATCTGATTTAATAGCCTGCAATACAGCAATGCTGCAGAATTTAAAGTTCTTGTAAAGGCCACCATCATAAGATAATCATCACTTTTAGACTTCTCCATCAAACAGAGCTGCTATTTAAACAGGGTCTCAAATAATTTGGTCTCAAATAATTTTCCACCACATCAGAACCAAAATGTGCAGATTTAAGGCCAGTTTCTACCTGTGGGCTACATGCATATTGCCAATCAAACATTTAGTGAGAAACAAACTGAATTATCATAAACCATCAAAGAAACCATTTAAAATATTATATAGTTGCCACTTATCCTACCGCTTCATCTATGTATAGTCCTTATTTTTATTCAAAACACTTAATTTATTATGTTCTTTATTAACATCAAATGTTTGATGTGCAATAAATGCACATGTATATTGTTAAAACTTATACACTGTGCAGAGGAAGTAAGTAGCATTGAGAAATCCAATGTATCTGTTACATGTGACAAATAAACTTGTTGCAACCGCTGTCTGTCTCACCGCAGAATACACATCATTAAACCACATCTTTAAAATCTTTTAAAGGAATATTCCAGGTTCAATACAAGTTAAGCTCAATCGACAGCATTTGTGGCATAATGTTGATTACCACAAAAAATTATATAGTCTCGTCTGTCCTTTTCTTTGAAAAAAAGCAAAAATCAAGGGGACAGTGAGGCACTTACAATGGAAATGAATGGGGGCAATAGTTTGGAGGGTTTAAAGGCTGAAATGTGATGCTTAAAAGTTTATAAATGCACTTACATTAACTCTTTTGTTAAAATGGATGTATTATTTGAGCTGTAAAGTTGTTTAAATCGTCATTTTTGGGTTTTAGTACATCATCATGGTAAAAAAGTTGTAAAATTGGATATAACTTTACACAAAAAAGATTAGTAAGCTATTTTATCACACTAAAATCCTGTTAACATGCATTTTTTGTGTTTACAGATTGGCTCCATTCACATCCACTGTAAGTGCCTCACTGGTTTATGCTTTTTTTTTTTTTTAAAGAAAAGGATGTACAAGTCAAAATAAATGTTTGTGGTAATTAATATTATGCCACAAATGCTGTCGATAGAGCTTAACTTGTATTGAACTCGGAATATTCCTTTAGTCAGAGTTATTCATGCCATTACAGTTCAAGGTAAATGAGGTTGCAAGAAGGACCATCTAATCTTTATGAATATGAGAGTGGCCTTCCCAGCTGAAAAGACAATCTTAGACCAACATGAATTGCCATGCTGGACCAATCTGGTTCATGGTAATTAGCGCTAGTTTTTATGCTGCTCTTGCTGGATCACCACCATGGTGAAACTGTTCGACCAGCACAGTTTTATAACAAAGTTATTCTTGCTGGTTAAGCTTGTCAAGCAGCCTTGTTAGAACACCAGCTTTGCTTCTTTTTCAGCTGGGTTGTAACCCACAACTTTCCATTACACACACTCTGAATAAGATGATATAATGCAACATTTTTACCAATAGAGAACTGTAAATGTCTAAAAAAAAACAAAAAAGCATTGAAAGATTTGCTTACCTTTATGAGAGAGCTGATTACAATGGCCCCTGCATTCACCATGGGATTATGGGGTTTATCTGAAAAAAATTAATAAAATCAAGTAGGGTTTACAAAATGTCAAATCTGCATCTTGTTGAAAAGGAACATATCTTGTAAAGACTGCAGATGCAATGTTCCTCATAAGATTTCTAATAAAAAGAGGTCTGAGAACCTGTCTATCTGCTCTATAGCTTCCTCTCATTCCATGACCTTGTGTTGCAATAGAACACAAAGACTCTGTGATATCTCTAATTTAGAGTCATGCCCTTGGTTTTAACCCTTTTGTCAACAAGTAGTGTTTCGAAGAAATACATCTAACTGCCTGCTTCAGTATCAGTTATTGCCTGATAAATTATCTGTATATGCAAAGGAAGGGTTCTTAGTGTAAGTGTTTTACATATAGATTGTGATACAGGGGTCCTAAAAGTACACTCAAGTCACACATAAATAGTGATAGTTCACATAAAAATGGAAATGCTCCCATCATTTACTTATCCTCATGCCATCCAGATGTCTTCTGCTGAACACAAATGAAGATTTTTAAAAGAATATCTCAGCTCTGTAGGTCCATACAATGCAAGTGAATGGTGGTTATAAATGTAAAGTTCCAATAAGCATATAAAGGCAGCATTAATGTAATTCATATGACATATGTTAAATATGTCTTCTGAAGTGATGTAATCACTTTGAGTGAGCAATAGATCAATATTTAAATACTTTTTTTACTATAAATTATCCTCCATGCCTAGTAGGTGGCGATATGCACAAATAATGTGAATCGCAAAAAACAAAAGATTTATTTTTTTGGGATATATACAGTAAAAAATGACTTAAATATTTTTGTGTTTCTGACCCACACATATCATATCAATTCTGAAGACCACTGGAGTCTTATGGATTACTTTTATGCTGCCTTTATATGCTTTTTGGAACGTCACACGCCATTCACATTTTTCTAAAGATCTTTCTTTGTGTTCTGCAGAAGTCAGGAAGTCATACACATCTGTGATGTCATGAGGGTGAATAAATGATGAGAGAATTTTCATTTTGGGTGAACTATCCCTTTAAAAATGCATGAATATCATTGCATTATATAAAACATTTCAAACCACGTGGCATTTATAATAATAGATATACTGTCCAACTTAGTGGAATATGTACAAACTTAATGATATACACTTGTGGGTGCTCTGCTGGGGGAACCTGTATGCACCTGAAGGTTACTGACATCAAAAAGAAAAAAAGAAATATTAATTGCTTACTGAATAGTTTAATATTTATTTATCTAATGCAATGACATTCATACATTTCAAGTGTGGCTTAAGCGCTCATATACCTTTGGGGCTACTGTACTGTATGTGGTCGTATGGTTGAGTCATAGAACAATGATCAAAATAAGAGTGAAATTCCAGTAATTTGTTTCTCACCCTCTTCATCTAAATAGAGCTTGTTGAATTTGAGGCCACTAGGTTCTTTCCCCACATATCTGTGCACAAGTTCAGTTCCAGACTCATGCACCGCCAGCGCATACTCCAGAGGCTTCACACATGACTGAAGACAGAACGGCATGTTTGTGTCTCCTATAGAGTGCCTACGTAAAGAGGAAATGTATAAGCAAGAGAGGTAGTTAGAGAAGGAAAGGAAGAATGAGAGATTTACACTCATCACATAGATGTGAGTAAAGAAGATGGAATATCTTACCTCTGACCATCCACTGTACACAAAGAAACTCCCCAGAGATCAGGGCTGAACTTTGCCAACTGAGGAATGTAGTTTGCTACCTGCCCAAACAAACACATATAGAAAAGAGAGCAATGCATAAAATCATGCAGATACAGGGCAGGAGCTTCAGTTAACACTCACATCAACCATCAGAATGGGGAAAAATGTGATCTCAGTGATTTCGATGATTGTTGATGAAACATAATTGCCAGGGCCGTAGCTTAGCGGGCTTTGCTCATGACATGTTGTGCTAATACATTGTGGGTGACCAGAGTTCAAGTCCTGGCTTGTGAGGTCCTTTCCCAATCCCATTCCCACTCTTCTCCCTCTCATTTCCTGTCACTTCTCCACTTTCCTTATCCCAGTTAAAAGCCAAAAAGGCCATAAAAAAAGTCCTGCCTTTGTTTCCATTTCATTGTGTGTTAAAACATTGTCCATCTAGCTGTTTTTGAAAGCAAGAAAGTGTCTTATGTAAATGTCTCCCTAAGAAACATGTCCGATAGGTGTCAGGTGAACTAGACAAATTAGTCAACGAATCGTTTAAGCAACCTATCGACTAGTTTATTTTGAAAATTTGTACTTTTGCACATATGATAAAAAGAGACAGCGAGCGTGAACATCATACCTTCCCTCCTTGTTGAGCCTTTGCGTTATGATACAGATGGTTGATGAGGGAGGAAAAGGCCTCAAAGTCTGGTATAATGAACTTTCTTTGAAAGGCTTGAGTCAGGAGGACTATATTACTGCCAACACACCTAGAAACAAAAATACACACATGTGCCCATGTTACACAACTGTAATCCATAATGTGTTAAACCATTGTACATGTCTGAAAATGGATATTTGATCCACGTTTATTAACACTTACTGAATTGGTTCAGTTGAGATAAGCCATGGCTCAGAGGAGAAACAAACATCCTGTTAATGGCTTAGGTGCTCAAGCTCAACACACACAATTACAGCAAACACAACAGGTGGTGCGTTGTTGGCACTGTTGGTGAGCAGAGTGTCAGAAGAACCATTTGTATGCGATAGTGTGTGTGTGTGTGTGTGCGTGTGTGTGTGAAGAAGGTGCTGAAGAAATGACTGATAGTATTTCCAGCCTTCCAGGAACATTGGGCTCTCATTCACCATGCAAGTGCCAACATTCCAATAAACATATATGTACTGTATATGTCATAGCAGCTGTGGGTCATAAAACTGAAAATGCTGCCACACTCTCACGCACTCTTATACAGATTTGCATTGCTGAGTACATTTCCCACTTACTTTCTGAACAGTTCCTGGTCCATTATTGCTGTCCCAGCAGACTCTTGGACTGCCTGGTGAATCTGCCTCATGCAGTCTCTCAAACGGGGGTCAGAGGTCAGCAAGCCTGTGCTCCTTAGTGCCTAAGACATTCAAGAACACACCTTGGAATATCTGAACAATTAAATGCCAAAAAACAGTTCAGTGCTCAACATACACTCTATTGTGTGTTAAGTGGATTCTCTGGTTTTCTTTGGGAGTTGCCAGATACATACATATTTTATACCCACCTATACGTTGAGGAAGATATCATGGTTATATCACTGGCTATATAGGTAACTGATGTATAACATATCAGTAAAAACAGCATGCATTATGATTGTAAAAGAATTATCAAAGTGCTGTCTAAATTAGGTTTAGATGGAATACTGCATGTCACACTGTCACATGTCACCTTCCCAAAAGCATTTAATGTGAACTACCCATATATAGAGCTTTTAAAGTCAACATAAAATGACTTTCACAACCCATTTTACTTCACTAAAGTGGCATATTTCTGAGTGAAATAGGCAGGACTTCATTTTATCAATATGGAATTGTGAAAATTGGCCTCTATATGAGAGGTGGCTGGAGGAGAGGAGTTGAAAAATATATATATTTTTTGTTTTGTCACAACATAAGCCCCATAAATGGAACTATGGGAATTATGTTTTGACTAAACAAAATCCAAAATAAATCAAAACTGTGTTATATTTTAGCATCTTCAAAGTAGTCACCCTTTGCATAGAATTTGCAGAAATGTACTCTTGACATTTTCTCAACTAACTTCTTGGGGTATCACTCTGGGATGCTTTTTAAACAGTATTGAACACATCTATGTTGGGCACTTATTAGCTGCTTTTCTTTATTATTTGGTCCAAGTCATCAATTTCAAAAACTTATTTTTTTTATTAAATTTTAGTTTTATAATTAAATAAATGAATATGTTGGCACAATTATATTTTTGTCTACAAAACTAATTTCAAACATTTAAGCATATGCCTTCAGATAAAAAAATAAATAAATAAATAAATAAATATATTATATAATAATTATAGTATATTTGACTAATGAAAGAATCACCAGTCATTTGGTATGAACATGTTTTCTTAAGTAAAAAATATAGAGCTGTTAAATTTCAGCACGTTGTCTTGTGATTTACAGTGTTTTTGTTATTAGATTAATTGGTGAGAAAAACATCATGTATATACAAAACAACACCATGAACAAACAGTTTATTTTAGCAGGGTAAGTGAGGTCAGACTTTAATGGTTGTCTCTATTTTAGGGTGGCATGTGCAACATGTGTGCAGATAGGAACATGTCTGGAAGTAAAGACTAATGTGCCTGGGTGTTTGTTTTGTATTGGTTAATACAGTCCATCATGTAACCTTCATGATGTAATATAAACATGTAATATAAACCCAAATATCTAAATACAGATCCAAAATTGTTTGGGGATTATATTTAATAGAGACTTGCTTGACGATAACCTTTTTGGCCCAACAACATGGCCCAAACCTGATGTGTATTTATAGTAACATTACATAATACCAAGGATTTATGAATATAACCAAAGTGTAAATGTGCCTTAAATCAGTCATACTTTAAAGGCGCAAACAGTTCACTGGCTGCATCTAAATGGAACATTGCATGTAGGGTTAAAGCTAATCTATGTATAATTTTTTTTAATTTTTTGTTTTTGTTCAATTTGTATCTAGAAAGATAAAAAGTCACTGCAGTACATACTGAATTAGAGTCACACACGTCATGTCGTCAGCAGAGACAATCTGTTAGTGCTACTTACAGCCAGGAAACGTGCCACTGAGATCTGATCTTCTCCCTGGGTGATGGTGTAGAACAATAGGTCCTCTAACCCAGCAACTACTTTCTTACTGCTCAAAACACAACACAATACTGAAAACAAAATAACTAATCACATTTTCTTAACGCAATACATGTCGGTATTATTATTCACTTAATAAAGTCAACAACTCTTCAAAAGGTACTATATTTGTGGCAGCATAATGAATAGGAAACGCCTCTCTAGGGATTCACCTGTACGTCCCTGGATCTGCATCTGTGATCACGTGCTGATGGCGCAGGTGCTGGCCAGGTGATGCGCTCGTATGCAATAACAGCAGCGCAGGTGGGTGCCTTCTACCGCAGCTTTCCAAACTTCCTCTTTCCAATATTCCAGCATTTCTAATAAAAATTAATCCAGCTCTAGACGCCCGCAGAGTTTTAACACAATGCATAATTAGCACAGAGAGTGTATACTTCTGTAAACGACCTATAATATATCTAAATTAGACTGAATAAACAGCGAGCGTCTCATATGCTTATGAATAGTCTTCTTTATTCCACGAGTCTAATCGTTCCACGAGGAATGGGAGTGACTGTTGACAAATTTAGACGGTAACCGAGGGCTGTTACGCAGGTGAGGACACGCCCCCTAGTGGGGGCGAGGGCGTGGCTAAGAGAGCAATACAGTTATAGTAATAAGTACCAAGTAATACTTATGGATGAAGCTACCTTTCTCATGCAATAAAACAAAAATACGGAAACGATTAAGAAATCGTTTTTATGAGGATGCCTTTTGTCCTGTCCCCAACCATGTGTTCCCAACTTCTCCTTGGGTATTAGCAAATATGAACATGTTTTATTTAATAAATAAATAAATATATGGAAATAAAAGCTAGTATTTAGTATTGATATACTGTATATTTTTATGTTTCAGTTGACATAATATATTTTTAAAGCCTTAAAGTTTTGTGTCAAAAAGTTTTTATCACTTTATCCTACATTTTGTTAGGTTTGTCAGTGGGGGGCAATTTTAACTTGTCATCCCTGTTACCATGATTTTGTACAGAAAACAACTGATAATCTAAAAGTGGATATTTGTTAAAATATCAGCTTTAAAGGGATTGTTCACCTCAAAACAAAAATCCTCTTTTCATTTACTCACCCTCATGCCATACTAGATGTGTATGACTGTCTTTCTAAAATGTCTTTAGAAGAATATTTCAGCTTTGTAGCTGCATTCAATGCAAGTGAATGGTGACCAAAATCTTGAAGCTACAAAAAGCACATGAAGGCAGCATAAAAGTAATCCATAAGACATAAGTCCTCTTTTACTATAAATACTTCTTCCCATGTGAATTGCCAAAAACAAAAGAAGAAAATGAAAGTGGAAACTGATGGTAAAAATCAAACTCTTTCTAACACACACCTATCATATCTCTTCTGAAGATATAGATTTAACCACTGGTGTCTTATAGATTACTTTTATGCTGCCTTTATGTGCTTTGGAGCTTCATAAATTTGGTACCCATTCACTGCATTGTGTGGACCTACAGAGCTGAAATATTCTACTAAAGGAAGAAAGAAAGTACACATACACATCTGGGATGGCATGGATGTGAGTAAATGATGAGAGGATGTTTTATTTGGGTGAACTATTCCTTTAAATACTGTTTCTAATAAACGCATTGTAGTGTCCTATCATAGTGTTGGGGCCACTTAGTATAATATCAAATCGCATGGTATGGTAGGGGCACATTTTTATGGGTGGTCCCACTTCCCCCAGGCCTGATTAGTGGGCCCCCTCAAGGGATAACATTTGGAATAAACAAACAAATAAATAAATAAATAAATAAATAAATAATAATAATAATAATAATAATAATAATAATTACAATAGATTCCTCCTACGGAGGAATCTAATAATAATAATAATAATAATAATAATAATAAATAGACATAATAAAGGCTGAGAGCCTTGACTTGACTTGCAATACCTGCTGTTCCGGAGCTCCCCCTGGTGGACATTATTGTAAATACATAATTTAAGCCCAAATTGAGGTATGTGCTCTTCAACATTTCAAAGTTGGCACTCTGAATTTGTATTTTACATTTATTTATTGAAATTAAATGACTTATTAAATCCATTTGATCTGTTTAAAATGACATGATTATCTCAAATGGGGGTTATGAGGATGGCAGGGGGCATTTACAGTGGAGTGCTTGAGATTGCTTCCCTTTCCAACATTCCAGACTCATAGTATCTAATTTTGCCTGCAGAGGGCAGACCACACCAATTCACCTGTACAAACAGATACATAAAATGAACTCTGACAAGCCTGACTTTCCCAGAGCCAAATACCAATGCAGACATTATCCTTTCAGTTATACTGGGGGGTTTATCTAGAGCCTGAGTTTTGTCAGTTTGTGGAGGAGCATAAAAATAAGTGTTCTTTTTTGAGGACTGCACTGACAGAATTGCCAGTTAACTCTGATTGAATGCATTCCAGTGAGGCTATGCAGGCCATTGTGCTGTAGTCTTTGGGTACTGGTAACACACACACACACACACACACACACACACACACACACACACACACACACACACACACACACACACACACACACACACACACACACACCTTTTAGGGCACCTTATAACCAGAGGCTGGAGTAAAATTACACCCACTTATTATCTGATCAAATACCCCTTCCCCTCGTATAATTTCTCTTGGTACTGGCACATGCACACACACCCTAACCCATGCTCTACTGATGACCATGCGTCTCTTGGTGGAGAATGTTTTTCATTCCTTCTCTGTGTCCATGAATGCTGGCTTTGTCTACCTGCTCCATCTTAAACCCCCTCTCTCTCCTTAATCTTCCTCTTTTCTGCTTTTCCCAACATTTTTTGATCTCCCCCTTACTGGCCAGAAAGGCCTTGTGTGTATGGTGACATATATTATACATGATGTGCCTATTCAAGAAAATTCCAAAAAGCATTTCGACCATAAACTTAATAATAATATTTGTATTATGCTCTCATTATTGACAAATGATATGGTAACAATTTACAATAAGGTTGCATTCGTTAACATTAGTTAACTACATTAGTTAATTTACAGCAGTTATTAATCTTGTTCAACGTTAATATTTTATATATCGTAAGTACAGTTTTATATTAAAAGTAGTATACATCAACATTAGTTAATGTTAGCTAAAGTTCATTTTTTGTTAATGTTACCAAATGTATTAACTAAAGTTAATGAATAGAACCATAAAGTGTTACCAATGATGTTTACAGTATACTTACTGTATGCACTTAAATTAATCACTTTATGTATGACTCTTCAAGTCATTAATTTTCATATTAGAACTAACACTTTACATTAATGTTCCCTATGTTAAGGCTTCATAAAGGGGTTTATTAATAACTAATGAGTAGTTTACAAATGCATTATAAATCATTGATATGCAATTATAACAACATGACTAAAAAGGCTGACTTTCCTGCAAATAGTATTTTAACTTAAATAAATGCTTAACAAATACACTTAATCATACTTATATTAATATAAAAAATGTAATTCCCTTATTCATGATTTATTTTGCAACGCAGCAAAAAGATATGATTATAGGGAGCTTAAAAGGAGGGATTATATCATATATATATACAGGCTGCTTTGTTTTATTATTGTAATGTCTTGACTCACTTTAATTTTCATGTTGATATCAAAAGAATGGTGCTTACCTAGCCCTATTACCTAAAGTCCTCTGGAAAAAAAAAAAAGACTTTTCAGGTCTTCTTGCTCATTAACAGCATATATCATACAATAAAGCCTGATTATCAATTATCAATAAATCACTTTATGTATATAGGTTTCTAAGTAACTCTTAATAAATTCTTCATATGTGCCCACTTTACATTAAAGGAATAGGTCACCCAAAAATGTAAATTTTCTCATCATATACTCACCCTCATGCCCACCCTCATGCCATCCCAGATACGATTTAAGTCCTATTTTACTATAAATTATCCTCCCTGCACAGTAGGTGGTGATATGCATGAAGAATGTGAATTGACAAAAATAAAAGAAGAAAAATGTGAAAGTGAAAGTGGAGACTGATAGTAATAAAATGACTTAATATTGATATGTTTCTCACCCACACATATCATCGCTACTGAAGATATGGATTTAACCACTGGAGTCTTTTGGATTACTTTTATGCTGCCTTTAGCCTATGTCCTCTTGGAGCTTCAAAATGTTGGAACCCATTCACTTGCATTGTGAGAAATTCTTCTAAAAATCTTTGTTTGTGTTCAGGAGAAGAATGAAAGTCATTCACATCTGGGATAGCATGAGTGTGAGTATATAATGAGAGAATTTACATTTAATTTTAACATTCATTTTCACAGGTAAAATGGTTCACTATTTGGCAAGGATTGCATGAAAGTCAGCCTTATCATGCATGCTGTTATAATTGCTTATCAATGATTTATAATGCTGTTGTAAATGAATTATTAGTCATTAACGAACCCCTTTACAAAGGGAAAATTAATGCAGTGTTACCAAATTACATACTGTATGTAAATATGTTGAATTATGTTTGTACATAGATTCATTTTTTACAATTCTTTTTTTTATTTAGCTTAGCAACTACATATTGAAACAAATGCAGATATTATATAATTACAAAAATAACATTAAAAGAAAGATTGACTGTTCATATCGAACATTTGAGGGGAACCTCAACTCTTCCATGTCATTGTGGTCACCACCCCAACACGATTTCTTGCACACACATTAAACTCCTTATCTTTGAAACATATCTAATAAGCCCAAATATGTAATGTGGTAAATAATTATCTTGATATTTTAAATAAACAGTAGGTCTGAAATGTCAATAAAATATCCTGATGGTTTTTGACTTGGCTTTGTTGATACTTCTTGTTGTGTTGGTGTCATGTAAAAGATCAATTTTGATGAGACTAACAATCCACATACCACCTGGATTCTTTGCAAAATGGTATAACAAACCGGGTCAGTTTCTCAGGGCAGTTCTCAGGACTTAACTCTCACCCTCAAATGTGTACCAGGGAGCTGCTAAGAATGAAGAATTATGTGGTGAACTGTTTGTTCTGTTTTAAGTAATCATTGTATATGAGTGTGTGTTTGTTCTAGCACCCAAGAAAACAAAAAGAAATACGGAAGCCAGGCCATAAAAGTTGCACACACACACACACACACACACACACACACACACACACACACACACACACACACACACACACACACACACACACACACAAAGAGAAAATGAGGTTCAGAGTACAAGATCCATTGAGAAAAATATTTTACTGAAGATTTGTTATGTATAGTAACAAAGGTGTACAAACGTGTACACAAAATTTAATGTGCACAAAGAAAAAAGAAAAAGAAAAGAAAAACATAAACGTTTCAGTCCATTATGGACCATCTCCTGTGCTTAACATCTTCAATGTAGATAGTATATATACACAAACACAAATCAAGTGCAACTTTGATTATAGACACTGATTGGAGACACTGGATAATGATCAGGCATAACAAGAGACTAGTTAATCACTTAACAAATAAGTGAATGATACAGAAGTACCGCCCACATAGGTGGAGTAATCCATTGTATACACAAAAGCAACAAATACAGGTGGATGGGAATGACACCTACAGAAAACAGGAAAGGTATTAGGTTTCATTAAGGCAAAGAGGCTGTATCCATTTAAAAAAAAAAAATCCATCTATCAAGGGAGCGGGGTCCAGAGGCCTGGGATGTGGCACCAGGAAGGGAGCGAGGTCCCGTGGTTTGGGTGGCAGCTCCAGAAAGGGGCAGGGTCTGGAGGACAGGGAGGTGGCTCCAGGAAGGGAGTGGGATCCGGAGGCCTTGGATGCTTCCTGGGGTGTGGAGCAGTGCCTTACAAGGCAGAGTGGCACATGGAATCTCAGGGGGTGGTACCGATGGAGTCTCAGGAGGTAGAGCCAAGGGGCGGATCAGTATGTGGCTCACTAGGTAGAGCGGATGGAGTCACAGGAGGTGGAGACTCAGGGAGCGGAGCAGCAAGAGGCAGAAATTCAGGGGGCGGAGCAGCAAGAGGCAAAGCCGCAATTAGCGGAGTGGGCAGAGCTACAAGAAGCGAAGTGGGCGGAGCAGCAGGAGGAAGACTCTCAGGAGGAGGAGAGGGCGGAGCCATAGGAGGAAGAGTCTCAGGAGGAGGAGCAGGCGGAGCCACTGGAGGAGGAACGGGCGGAGCCTTAGGAGCCTCGGAGGGCTGAGCCGTGGAAGACTTGGGGGTTTCAGGGATCAAGGCGGCCTGGAACTCATGTGCTGGCTCTGGGATGGAAGAGGCTTCAGGCTCTAGCTCTGAGATGGACAAGGCTTCATACTCTAGCTCTGGGATCAACAAGGCTTCAAACGCTAGCTCTGGGACACAGAGCCTTCAGAAACTGGCTATTTGACCATAGCAGGCATTGGCGCTGGCTCGTTGACCGTGGCAGGCGTGGGTGCTGGGTCGTTGTCCGTGGAAGGCGTGGGCGCTGGCTCGTTGACTGTGGCAGGCATGGGCACTGGTTCGTTGACCGTGGCAGGTGTGGGCGCTGGCTCGTGGACCGTGGCAGGCGTGGATGCTGACAGGTGCAGGGGAATGCACTCTGGCAGCAGCAGGGCACTGGCCTCCGTGGTCGTGGATGCTGGCAACGGCAGGGGCATGACCGTGGACACTGACAGTTGCAGATGAGCAGGGACCCCTCTCCGCCTCTTCCGGATGGCTGTATACACAACGGCGGGATTGGCCGCCGCCTCCTGGCGGTCAGCAGTGCACAAAGGTTGAGCAGCTGGTAAGGGCTGGGAAGTGGTAGCAGTGAAGTTGGGTTCCCACAGCCCGAGTAGGAACCTCTTCTCCATGATTTCACAGACACAAACAACAACCTCCCAGAACGACCAAGCCTCCAGGCCTTCCCATAACTCTCAATCCACTTGTTCATCTAGTCCGGACAGGAAGAGGTATATCAGGACGGCCTCACTATAACCCAAGCCCTGAGCAGCATCGAAGAGTGCCTCGGCATAAACATCAAAAGGGCGGTTTCTCTGACACCAACTTCCAGGATTGCAGTCCAAGGCTGAGTCATGGGAGGCCGGTTCCTTCCAGACTGGAGCAGGAGTTAAGAAAATGCCCATCGCCTCCACTGGGTCCATTTTGTCGGTCGGTTCTTCTGTCAGGGTTTATGCAGGGAAGAGATGAGAGAGTGAGGATCCAAACATAGAACTTTAATTTGAACAAAAGAAGTGAATATAACAATGAAGGTAATATACGAACACGAAGGTAAAACAAATTCTATAGCCGTATGCTGGTTACACACTAACATACAAACAAGAACTGATAAAGTAGCAAAGAAACTGAGGACATACTGTATATACAAATGATAACAAGATAAATGGGGAACACCTGGGATAAAAGTAAGGAAGGAACTGAAGACAGAGTCAATGGAGGGAAACAAAAGAACTTCAAAATAAGAGTCTTAACAGGAGTCCAATACGTGACAGGTACCCTCTTAGCAGAATGGTCAGCCTCTCTCTGAGGCTGTATCTAACATTTTCTTAGATATTTTCTTTGAAAAATGTGATTGTACAAGACTGTGCATTCACAATTCTCTGAATTAAAAGTCAATAATAGTCATTAAAACTGGCTATAAGGTACACTGCATTTCAAAGATCTTGTATGGAAACTCTTCATGCAAAACACTGTTGTCAGTATGTTTTACATAAAGTTCTGTTCTCAAATAAAACCAATGTGTCAAACATTTTTACAAATCTCAGATTTAATTCAAGACAGAACTTGATGTTTACAGGCAGGGAATTCAATAGTCTCAAAAAGAGAACAATTCCATATCACTACCATTAAATATAAGAAATATGTCATCAATGTAACATCTGTAAAAATAACATTAGAAGAAAAAATATAATTGTTATGGACATGTTGATACTCTTGGTTACCCATAAAAAGATTGGTGTAATCAGGGGCAAAAGTTGCCCCATTACGGTACCCAGAAGTTGTAAAAAGTAATCATCCTGAAACATAAAACAATTCTTTAAAAAGAATCAAATTTATTTCAATTTATTCTCTTGTGTTAAGAAAAAATTTAAGTGCCTGTAATCCCATAGAATGAGGAATGCCTCGGCAAAGACTAGTCACATCAAGAGTTTCCAGATAGATATTGTCATCAACAATTTGAACCAGAGACAGTTGTTCTAGAAAATCACTCGTGTCTATAAGATATGATGACAGTTGAGTCACTAGAGGTCTAATATGGGCATCAGTAAATTTGGAAAGAGGCTCAGTCAGTGATCCTATCCCAGACACCATTGATCGACCAGGAACAATAGTGAGGGATTTACTGTATGTATCTTAGGTAAAATGTAAATGGCAAGTGTTGTAGGGAATTCACAGTTTAGATATTATTTTTCAACATCACTGAAACATCCAGATTCAAAAGCATTTTGAACAAATTTGTCAATGTCAAGTTTGAAGCGTTTCATTTTTTATTTTTTGTAAAACTGATCATCAGATAACTGTCATCTAATTTCACCTGTTATAATTCCAGATCCTTTTCAGGTAAAAATGGAAAGTTGTTGACTACTTTGCTGACTACTTCTGTAGCTGACAATAGGCCTAAAATTAAGCCCAAAAGTCAGTTTTGTCCCCAACTTTTGAGTGCTGCTGTAAATTGGTAGAAAGGTGTATAATCATTCTTTCAGACCTCTGATTTTCAAATAAGACATAACATCACTAAGGCAGAAAATGAGGCCCTTCACAATTTGAGCAAAAATGGAGACCTCATCATTAAACCAGCAGATTTAAGTTTTAGGATGATTTTTGCGCATCTTATCACATGGCTCATGGTGCATGACACCGAAGAGACTCACAGAACGTGGAGGAAATCAATACTCGCTGTGCTACCCAGACCCGATGACCTATTTCTTATATTTCATGGGAGTGAGGCGGAATTGTTCTCTTTTTGAGACGTTTTCAATTCCCTGCTTGTAAACATCAATTTCTCTCTTGAATTCAAATGGAGATCTATAAACTTTTTAGACACATTGGTTTTATTTGAGAACAGAACTCTATGTAAAATCTACTGACAAAAACAGTGTTTTGCATGCAAAGAGTTTACACACAAGATCTTTGAAACAAAGTATACCTTAGAGTTTTTACGACTACACAGAATTTGCAGCAATTCAGAGAATTTTGAGTGCCAAGCCAAAGTCTTGTACAATCAATTTATTCAAAGATAATATCCAAGAAAGTGGTTAGATACAGCCTTTGAGGGAGCACATACTGTTGACCTTTCTGCTAAGAGGGTACCAAAGAGCAGTTAATATTCACACATTTTTGTTCCACAAACTACAGTCCTATTAGTGCTAAAGTGAAGGATATAATTATAAATACTGGCATGTGTTAACAGTCGACAATGAAGGCAAGGATGTATTTACTAACTTTCCTCCATTTGTTCATACTAGAGGACAAACCATCAGGGACCATTGGTTCACGCTGACTGCAGCACAACAACAGTTGGACGGGATAAGACTTTGGAAGTTCCAAATGTGTTTTTTTCCCCTTGCAGACATTGTCATTCTTGTCGCAACTCAAAAAATACACTTTGTTAGTTTTGTTACTAAAAAGCAATAC
This sequence comes from Xyrauchen texanus, assembly GCF_025860055.1. NCBI lineage: Eukaryota > Metazoa > Chordata > Actinopteri > Cypriniformes > Catostomidae > Xyrauchen > Xyrauchen texanus. The sequence goes on along the minus strand of NC_068302.1, from coordinate 27,954,818 downwards.
AGAATGACTTGGTTTATTACTTGTAGTTCCACTAATTTTGTTTACATTTTGACTTGTGGCTTGCAGTACATTGGCAAAACCAACAGACAACTCTGTGTCTGCATTAATGAACATCGTAGTTCCATCTACAGAGGTGACTCAAAATCTCTGGTTGCCTGTCCACACTCTCTCTGTTTGTGGCATAGATAGAGTTACCGTGTCCTGTAGATAATCAAATCTGGAACAAAGATTACTGCAGTGTGAAAGTTGATGTTTTTTTTTATTATCGAAACCTCTTGGTCTTAATGAAACCTTTTCTATTTTCTGTAGGTGTCATTCACATCCATCTGTAGTTGTTGCTGTTGTGTGGATTACTCCACCTATGTGGGTGGTACTTGTGTATCATTCACTTATTGGTTAAGTGATTAACTAGCCTCTTGTTATCCCTGATCAGTATCATTATCATCGTTTCCAGTCATTGTCTATAATCAATGTTGCACTTGATTTGTGTGTTTGTATATACATGTATATATAATGCTATCTACATTAAAGATGTTAAGCACTGAAGATAGTCCATAATGGACTGAAACGCTTGCTATTTTCTTTTCTTTTTTATTTGTGCTCATGTTCACTTTTTTGTTTGTGCACGTTTGTTACAATAAATGGCAAATCTTCAGTAAAAAATCTTTTTTCAATGGATCTTTGACTCTGAACCTTATTTTCTCTTTATTTAATTTTTGTTTTGCAACTTTTATGGACTGGTGTGCAGATTCCTTTTTGTTTTCTTTGATCTATTTGAATTGAATCAACGCACCCACTTAAAACTTGTGACTTTATCAACTGCCATAGGACTTCATTTGTATTTTTTGTTCTAGCATCCAGCAATGGTAAATAGCATTGTTCCACTGAAAGTTGAGAACAGCTTCTGCAACCTTTAACATTGGTTTTGCCAAAGCTCTACAAAACATAATTACACCTGATGAAATATTCCAGAAGACAAAGGTCTGGACTGTTCAATTATCTAGCTTTGACTAAATCATATAGTGAAAGCTGGATCAGATTTGAAGAACATTAAGTTTTGGACAAAGTTAGAAGGGGAGCTATTAAACATGGACAGGGGTGTCCAAGAATAATTAAGCTTAGTTGTGTACTAAATCACATTATCAATGAGGACTTTTCATTTAGAAACTTCTTTCTAAAATCTTACGTCCCAGGACACTGGCCCTCTGTTTGCCATAGCTTATCTCAAAAGTTATGAGAATAAATAGAAAGCTTTATGAGACCAAACAAAGACAGAGCGATCCCTCTCCTTCTCCCCCGTCTGGCCCCCCATGTGGACTGTAATATCAAACAGAATCATATGGTTTCCCACGGCCATCACAGTTTGATTAGACTCAAGGCATAAAATCACAGAAAATTTTATTTTAGCTTGCTTCCATGCAAATGAGGCCTCTAAAAGTGTAACCAAGAAACAGAGAGAGTACTGAAAGGATATTTTTCACTGCTGGTATTTTTAAGCATTTTAATTACAGTTTAGTCTGAGCTGACACAAATCTCCACTCATGTGAAGCCATTTGGGCATCTTATCTTGGCACATGGATCAGAGCATTTTGTAAAGTGAATGTTTTAGGGTGTTGCTTCAAATCAAATTACTTTATTTTCACTCCACCATATATACAAGTGTTATGAAAAACGTGGGTGCGTGGGCCCCTCAGTACAGTCGTTTGTCAGGAGAGAGTAACATACACTGTACATAATAAACAGTGCTGGGTAGATTACTTCTGATATGTAATATGGTACTGATTACAAATTGCATGTCTAAAATAGTAGTCAGTAACAAAATCTCTTGGATTACATTTTAAAGTAATATAATCTGATTGCTTTGGGATTACAATTGGATTACTTCTGAACTAATGCTTATTTATTTGATGTCACACGCATTCAAGTAGAATAAGCTTGTACCATTCTGACATAATGTTGCTTAAATGCATAAAATAGAACATACTTTATGGACCGAAATATGAGAATTTATATGATTTTTGTCTGTGTTTTACTTGCTATTTGTCTGTTTCTGAGTGAAATTAAAAAAGGTTCACAAAAGTTAGGCAATTTTGGCATTACAAACGGCATCCATGTGTCAAGTTACAGATCAGACCAGTCATAATTATGAATCAACGTCTCAAAAATGTTCACAAAAGCAAAACCGTATTCCTGTACATTTTGAAGCCAAGTACAAATGAAACAAATTAAAGCAATTCTTGGATAAAATGTATTTTTAATAGCCAATTTAGTTTTTTCAGTGTATGAAATTCTCTCATCTGTGAAACACAGAAATCTCAGTCACCATTCACTTTCATTACATTTTTTCCATTCAGGTCCATGGTTACTGAAGCTGTCAGTCTCTAAAATTCTGTCTTAAATCTGCTTTTTTGTTCTACTGAAGAAAGAAAGTCATACAATGACTCAACATGAGGGGATGAGTAAATTATGACAGAATTTTCATTTTTGGGCAAACTATCACTTTAAACAGTTACATACCATCTAGTTGATTTTTGTTTGCCTAATTCTTCTTTCTTCCTCTTTAGCTATAAAGGAATGGTCTAAAAGTTCCAGGTTTAGTAGAAAAGCCTGGTCAGTGCTTAATCCTTGGGCATGGATCGGCCCTCTGTCGCCAGGGCTTATGGTTGTTGTTTTGCTGCTCGTTTTGGATCTTTTGCCAATCAGCAGGCCTCACATCATCTGATCTCCAACAACCCAGCCACCCTACACACCCCTGGAGCCTCGCCGTGTTCCTGCCACCACTCTTCTCCTCTCCTCATCCCTCTACCTTTCTGCACCCTCCCTCCATCCACACCCGTGGTTCTCTTCTCCCCCACTGCCTGGTGCTCTCTCACATTCCTCAGGTTTGCACACAGAGCCGCATTGTGTGTGTGTCTTACAGAGCACACAGTCAGGGCTCATTTTGGGCACACACACATTCACATCGAAAAGGGTGTGCACGCATATCCCTTCATAAAACTAATAGACATTAGAGCATGAGCATACAACCACAAACATATGCACATTTGCTTTCAGCAACACACACATACAGACCTGTACACACTCATCTACATACACAGGATGTCTCATACGGAGGCCGAGATTCCAATATCCTCATTCGTGTTTCTTTTTCACTCTTTCAAGCCTCACTCTCTTTCACTTCTTACAGATTGATCTTTAAATCCCAAGAGCATTACAGTGTTCCTCTCCTCCTCTGTTCCCACAGTGGGATAGATGATATGGTAGATGTTTTATTGTGATTGGATTGAGAAACAGATGCATAGAGAAACAGTAGGAAACAAACTTGTGTGTATTGCCAACTAAACTGGAGAAAACACAACATAAATTCATCTGTGACAGACATTTTCTCCAGTCTGAAAAGGCAATGAAGCCCTACCAACCCCAAAAATTCCTCATTTACTGTAAAAGCAGACCACTTTACAGTCATACTCTAAAGATCAACAGTATTTATTCAACAGATGTGATACATTTGAGATAACAAATTGGACATGTGAAACAAAGAGCTGCTGTTAGGTTATATAACATCTATACTGAAGCCGCTGGCGATCCACCAGAGAAATAATGTAATCTTAGTTTAGATTCAGTCAGGTTATGCCAAGTATTGAAGGTTAGCTAATTACACAAAAGGGTGATACAATGAGGACTAACAAGGACAATAAAAGTTCTAGAATTGTGGTATTGTTGAATCAAAAAGACAATATACTGTATGACGCCAACCTGTTTCAAACCAGTACAAATGTTTAATAAGCCCCCCAAAATAAAAGCCTCAGTACAAAGAAATTAGTTAATCAAATTGTTACATTAGGTCCAAGTGAATATATACCAGACACATCCCTATTAGAAAGTTACCATGTCAGAAAGTTACAATAGTACGGCCCTTGCTAGCATTATGAACCCTTGAATCCGTGTATGGAATTCTTTACATCTAAATGCATAAACTTCTTTATATGTCTGTTTTAGGTCTAGTTTTAGATTTAGAACCTATGGTTCTATAAAGAATATTTTGAATGTTTCAAGAGTGTGCTTGCATTTAAACAGCTCATTTTCACTTCTGTTCAGTTTCACCTCAATTACTATAGCATTGAGGTTTACTTGAGTTTTAAATGGTTATGTGCAACTATGTAGGTGAATTGACTTTGCATTTATTTTGGTTCCCCAAGTCTCCTTTTTATTTTCTGAGCAAAGGTCATTCTGATGAACGTTCACACAAAGGCACATAGAGAGAGAGAGACCACTTGCCAGGAAAGGGCAATGTGAAGGGGGTGGATGGGTTTGGATAGAATTGTTCTTGAGACAGAGGAGTGGCAGATTTTTTTTCTCTTTTTTCCCAATGGGGTGAGTTGGGGGACTGATATGGCTCGAATTTCAGCGCTCATGGGGGTCGGGGTTGGACTCACTTTTTGGGATATACTAAGATTCATAAATGCGCCGGTGGACATAAAACCGCGGTGCTCTGACTGACGCGGTGGGTGCAGTCTGTGTGCCTGGCGTCTGATCCTCCCAAGAAACATCCACATCCACTTTTACCCTACCCGCGAGCACAGAGCGGCAGATACGCCGATTTTTCGGCGACTTTCACCTCTGAGGAGCTGCATGTCTAATCTTTAGATATGTTCAGATTAGTGGATTCACGGACTCTCCTGCTACTTGTAGCATCACATTGTATTTTGGTATCCCTTGTCAGATGCCAACAAGAAGAAGAACGTAAGTTGGAGCTTTTCACATTGAATTCAAAAGTTTACTGCTAAACAATTGTACGCTGTTGCCATGGTGACAGGAGATGAAAGCATGAAATGTATCAAGGCAACGCTATTAGGTTTGCGTGCTTCACCTCTGGACTGTGGATACCTTTGCTAATTTTTATGAAAGAGACCCTGTTTTCAGATTTCTAGAAACGTTTTGGCGGGTGTTACATGCAGTCTACACTGCAAATATTAAATGCCAAGCCACCGGCGTAAACTACAACGCTCCCATTATAATAATGAACGAAGCTGTCTACACTGTACACAATGTTTTTGTTAGGTTACCTAAAAAGTGTAATTTTATTAAATAAATTGAAAAAAATGCTACTTAATCCGAATAAGTTTACCTGACAAATTGGGTTACTCCAACGAAAGTAATTTTAATGTGGGTAAAAAAATACAAAATAAATAATTCAGGTAACATTTTTAGTAATTAGCGTTTAGTTTGAGCGTTCTAGTTGTCGCGAGCCGCTCTTGTGAACATTGCAATAGAAAGAAAGATGCTGATGCAGATGCTGATGTTGCGCTTTAGAAGTTTATAGAAACGGTTGTGTTGTGTTAGAAAGTTAACAAAGTTGAAATAACGGCTTAATTGAAAAACTGAAGATTTGCTGTTTCTGTCTAAACTGGTCATGCTTCAAAATTAGATGAAATCTGCTTTTATCAAGGTTAATTTGACCCAAAGGCTGTGTTAGCATGTATTTCCGTGTTTGTAAATGTATTTTTGTGATAGTTCTAGAAACTGTACTCGTAGAGAGGTTTGTGTGTAACACTTTTGATTTTGTACGGTAATGACTGATATCCCGATATAGGCCAGTTCATCCACTGTGCGTGTGTGTGTGTGTGTGTGTGTGTGTGTGTAGCCTACTGTTTCAAAGAAGATTAGGATATGTTTTTCCTACTACGGTTCAAACGGTGCACCTTCAAGCACACGTGCAAATTGGTTGGAAAGCAAGAGCTGCACAAATATTCAGGGTTTAGTTCAGGGGATTTTACTTTGATTAGAGGGAGATTTGGGCAACTAAATTTGGTGGGTGGATGGCGTCTGGAATCCTGTCTGAAAGTAGTGAACCCACTTGAGCCAAAACATCAGACTGGCAACTTCAAAGTGCAACTATCATCTTGGAATGAGAAAGAGAGCGAGAGATGTGAAGTGTAACACTGTTATAACTGTGATATTTGGTAAACTTTGACAGAAGAAAAATGAATGGCTCACATGATGATTTCCTTGTGCTCTCCTTAATCTCTTAATCTAGAGTATAAACAAGGAAATGTTAATTACAAAGAAAGCTTGCTCAGATCGACCAGTATTTGCATCAAAGTAAACTGGACTTTCCGTATTAGATTTAAACAGCTATAATTGCCCCATTCATGCCCACTATTGGACTGGGACTTGATACCAAATTACACTTTCATATGAATATTTGGAAAGCAAACACATCAAGGACTCTTTCTGTGTGTATTTGCATTAGGGCTGTCCTTTCCGACCCACTAGGGTGTGTTTGCCCTGGTGGTAAGCGAGACCATTAGATCCAGATGGAGTTTAGTGAGGGGTGTGTTTGCATAAGGCACCAGGTTGTCAATGCAGCCCTTTCTGTATTTGAGAAAGCCCCATTCATGGCTTGTTTAGTAGATTTGGGGTTCAGTTACTCACATTCAGATTCCAGGAGCCCACATTTTACACCAGGGTGTCAAATATGTGCCCTGCAAATATTACTAGCCAGTGTTGTGCTGAATGCATAATCTTAATGTAACAAGCCGCTAGGTGGACTTCAATAGGTATGGCCAACTATGCATGTATTACATGCTTATGTATTACTATGCATGTATTACAGTTTCATGAACTGGGGACTATTAAAGACTATTTGATTAGTAAGATATTTGATGATAATTGCAGCTGATTTGGTTAATTTACTATAGATGGACCACATGGTGTTGCAGAGTAAGACATATTGTCTCTTGAGCAAAAGGTTGATATTTGTTGTGTGGTTTTATTAGTTTTTTTTATCAATCTTTTTGTTTTTATTCTAGAGTAGCAGTGGGACAGTGTAAACAGGAAAGTAGGGGTTAGAGAGGGGGAAATGGGATCGGGACATGACCCAGGTTGGATTCGAACAGCTCTGACAATTGTTTGACTTTATAATTACAATAATAGGAGCATATTGGGAACATCGTGTGTGTGTGTGTGTGTGTGTGTGTGTTGCTCACCTGTCTCTTACCCCGACACATCTTCTTTCTGTTGCCCCCTGCTGGTGGCTACAGAGGACATGTTAGGCGGCTGCATCCAAGATGGCCAGCAGTATGCAGACCGTGACGTATGGAAGTCGGAAGCGTGCCGCGTCTGCGTGTGCGACTCGGGGGCAGTACTGTGTGACGAGGTCATCTGTGAGGACCTGAGAGACTGTGCCAATCCCATCATTCCACCTGGAGAGTGCTGTCCCATCTGCCCAGCTGATACTGACGAACCTATTGGTCCGCTTTCTGCTCACACACCTCTTTGCTTATCATACCTGTCCTACCAACCCCACAACCTTACTGTCTGCTTTGTGTTCTATAACAATGGCAACAGTGTCACTTTCTAACAGACTACAACTTTCAACTATATATATATTATACTATTATATGGCTTGTGTTTTGGTCATGTGATTGTGTTTAACTCAAAGCAAACATGTAGTATGGGGAGAAAGCAACACTTCTAAGTTATATTTAACTTTGTCAGTTACTTTTTCACATTTTAGACTCAGCAGTCTATGGCTAAAAGGTGTCCATAATAGAACTTAGATAGTAATTTGCTTTATACACACAATATTGTGCATTCTTGCCACCAATTTGCTGTGGAGACCATGCTTTTCTATCAGGAGATGTGCATTTTAGTTTAAAGTTATAGCATAAATGATACACTTAAGCCTTAGTATACTTAACACATGATTTGTCTGTGTTTCTCTAGGTAGCCCAAAATAATGAGAATAGCCTTATTGGTTTTCATTAGGTCAAATTTTGCAGGAAAGATTAAATTAAATGTAAAAACAAATCAAATATTGTTTTTAGAATGGACTCACCTTAGCCATAGACTGCTTTTGTTTGGAATTTGAGCCTGAGAATGAGCGGTCATAGAATGACCTCTTTCAGACAACCTAATTAACAAAGAATTTAGAAGTGTTCTTTCAAGTTTTTCATGCACCTCATGTTCAATCAAACTTGACAGCTGATATTGTTCATTTTCCAAATTATGTGTGTTGCTGCTGCGTAGACACACACAATAACAAGATGAACATACTTGTTGAAACATTTTTCTCAATATTTCAATATACTCTAGCTCTCTGTATTCAGCTCATGACACTGATCCAGAATGAGTTTTCACAATATATCTGGTTTGATATGTTGTCTCATTTGCTGGGGAGCATATAACAATGGCCTTAATGTCGCTTCTAATATTCAGCTACAGCATAATGTGCTGCCTATCATGTTTTAATCTTAACATGAGCTTGCAGTTTCTTATTTAGTTTTTAACATTTTAACTGAAGCAGACTGGGAAGAGAATGATGCTGTTTTGGTACACTGCCTCATGGGGTGCCGTTAAGCCTTTTCAATTATGTTGTTTCATCTACTGTTCATTAGTTCATACAGCAACACTGAGAGTGTCTAACAGGTTTAGTGTCCTCATTATGAGTTAGTATTAACTGATTACTTCGTTCGAAGCATTTTTTTACATCTGTGACTCTTTGGTGACCTCTCGCTTTTTCTGACATGCCTTCAGTGCTGTTAGACTGTTTACGACACTGTTGTGATTTGGATGTTAATGACTACAGACAGCCATGAACTGTTATTCCGTGGTTTTGATAGATTATTTGCAGCAGCATTTATGCGTTATAAGAATTTGATGCAAGGCTGATTCTATTTTTTCCATGGGAAGTTATTTAATTGAATAACTGCTGATTGATAAAATGCAAGAAAATCAAATTCCTTGAGTTTCTAATTGCTGATCTATTTCTTTCCTTTTTCCTTGACCTGACTCAATAGGGTCGATTGGTGCAAAGGTGAGACATTTACTTGACTTTATTTTTGAGATTTATCATTGTGCTTAATAAATGTCTAATGTTGTATAGATTACTTAATTATACATTTTGTAATTAGTCATAAATACGTTTTTTCTATGTGCTCCTTCACAGGGACAAAAAGGAGAACCAGGTGATATTGCTGATGTAAGTCGTATTCCTGAAGTAAACAGGTGTAATAGTGCAGAGTAGCTCAAAGACTGCACTTTCAACTTTGTGTTTTAGACTGATTTTTTGACTGAGCTTTTGGTCATTTGTTTCTGTAGGTTGTAGGACCAAGAGGACCCGCTGGCCCAATGGTGAGAGGAATTAGAAACTCCCACTTTGGTTGTTGTTTTCTTAATTATTTGGCATCATGCTGTTGGGGTTAAATTCACTACCTGCTTAGTGCTTAGGGTTCTCCTCAAAGTTTACTTAAACTCTGTGGAAACTCTACTTTTCTTTTGGAATTCTCTTTAGAGTTAACAAAAAAAAAAAAATGTCATGCTTTTTAACTGTTTTGACAATGGTTTTAAATTTTCTTTCTGCCATTTCAGGGACCCCCAGGAGAGCAGGGACCACGTGGCGAGAGAGGAGATAAGGGTGAGAAGGTGAGACATTCTGCGTCTTCAAACTATTTATTTTTTCACACTTGTTTGGTAAAGTGATGTCAGACTTTATTAGCGGTTATGTGGAGGCAGTAGATACACTCTGGGGACTGTCATGTGAAAAGGCTTTAGTTAATCTCTCTATTTTCTGCTCATATGGCCTATGTTCCCCTCCTTAGGGAAATCTTGGCCCAAGAGGAAGAGATGGTGAGCCTGGTACACCTGGTAACCCTGGACCCCCTGGTCCAGCTGGACCACCAGGACCAAATGGACTTGGAGGAGTATGTTTCTACTTCTCTTCTCTTCTCTTCTCTTCTCTTCTCTTCTCTTCTCTTCTCTTCTCTCTTCTCTTCTCTTCATTATTGTACAAAATGTTATCTTATGGGTTTATTGTGTTTCTCTGTGTGCGCAGAACTTTGCTGCTCAGATGGCTGGTGGTTTTGATGAGAAGGCAGGAGGTGCTCAGATTGGTGTGATGCAGGGACCAATGGTGAGAAACCCCCCACCCCCAATGGTGGTTTCTTTCTACACACAAGCATATCTAAATCTATTTACTGTTCAAAACATACTCACTGTCATATCTCCTTCACACTACAACCCAGATTGGATGAAATATCCTATCTGATCAATGTTTTGAAAGTCCACTCAGTTAGGCTAATACACAATATAAAGTTTTGTTAATCGTCTATGAGTTAGACATAACAGTATTAGGGCCATAGAGAGCACTTGTTACCTCTATTTATTGGAACATTTGAAAGGTCTGCCCTCTTGTGGTATACACTGGAATAAACATTTCATTTCGAGTAGCAACTCACCTGAAGTCTCAATATTTAGAATTAAGATGATCATAGTCCTGCATTTAAGGTGATGCTCTTTTCAAATAAATCAACAATATTAATTTTAGAGCTTTGAAATACAATATGCCAGATACATACAGTGCCAAAAAGCTTTAAATTAAATTAGAGCTGTCAGTCAATTAAAATATTTAATTGAATGAATTACATGATATGCCAATGAATTCATAAAATTAATTGCAATTAATTGCGTATATCAATATTTCTTGAGAAAATAATAATTAAAATAATTCATGTTATAATGATTAAATAATGATAAACAATTATATTTCAATATAAATAAATAGAATATATACAGTAAATGTAATAATTAAGATAATAATTACGCATGTCCCGTGCAGCTGGATATATGCTTACTGATCCCTACTGAAAACAGGAAGTTGGTACTTTATGCTTGAATTGCTTTCTTTTATTTCTATTTAAATATTAAAGAAATTAATATTTCTTATTACGTTCTAGTTTACGGTAAAGTATGTAATTTTTTAACACTTTTATTTTTATATAATTAATCACAATAAATTAACACATTATATCGACAGACCTAATTTAAATATATTATCTCTTGATCAAGTCATAAACATACAGAGAAATTTCAATAAGAAAGAACAGAAATGCTCTCACTGGTGCCTCCTACTGTCAAAAATGATCTATGCTGTTTTTATTTATCTGGGTCAAATTGGCAATGTTGCAATTTTTCCTACAGGGTCCAATGGGTCCCCGTGGTCCTCCCGGCCCCTCTGGAGCTCCTGTAAGTAAATACACACACACTCTTTTTAATTATTAAATGTAATGATATAATGTAGATAATTTCCTCAACAGAATCTACCATTGATGAGAAGATCTGTGTAATCTCTAAGCTCCCACAAATGACAGCTCATAACCCCACTGCCATTTGTTTCATTTCCAGGGCCCACAAGGTTTCCAAGGCAACCCTGGAGAGACTGGTGAACCCGGCCCTGCTGTGAGTGTCCCAACTGATGGTTTCAAAAATATGCCTACACATATGACTTTTATATACCCACACACATTCAGACATACATGGCCTACACAAATGACACATTCATACCCACATATCAAATGACATGGCTTTACAAACAGAAATGTACCTACTAGCCCATTGATTTATAACTTTTGTGTTACTTTAGGGTGCCCTTGGACCCCGTGGCCCACCAGGGCCTCCTGGAAAACCCGGAAGTGATGTGAGTAGCCTTTTCTATGGCTTGATAAGGAGCTTAGTCTTGGTGAATACTTGATAGATGTACTAACTACTCTGTCTGTACCTGTCGTCTCTCCTTCTAGGGTGAGGCTGGAAAGCCTGGTAAGGCTGGTGAACGTGGAGGCCCAGGCCCTCAAGTAAATATAAATGCTTTTCAAAGTCTTCAAAAACCAACATGTGTCATTGTTGATCGATTGTTTTATTCTACTCAGTGTCTGTAATTCAGTATGTGAGTTGCTTTAGCTTTACTGGCAGAGCATGTTGCTAGCAACAGTTTCCCGGGAACACACACATATTGATAAATGTATACCTTAAATGCAATGTAATTTGCTTGGGAATAAAGTACCTCCTAAATGCATTAATGTAAACTTGTCACAGTCATATATTTTGTGCATAGATATGCACTTTCATAATCAAATATGTTTCTCATTTGTTTTACAGGGAGCTCGTGGATTTCCTGGAACCCCTGGCCTTCCTGGCATCAAGGGACACAGAGTGAGTTTCATCTAAGGCTGGCATCTTGCTCCTCTGTATGTTTGTTTCTGTATGTACACATCTCTAACATTTGAATCTGTTTTGTAGGGACACCCAGGTATTGATGGAGCTAAAGGAGAGAGCGGTGCTGCAGGTGCTAAGGTACAGAAACATAATACAATTCACATTCAAGCCAAAACACCCAACTGTGATAAAGTATGTAAAACTCACCCAGACACACAGTCTATAATCATATCAGACAATCAGCGTGTAAGTATGTGCTGGCAGGAAGGCTGAAAGCAGCTCATCATATATTCTAAAAGACATTAACTTCATGTAATGTAGATGCTGCATAGATGAAGCTATAACTATGAAGAGTATACTGAGTATACAACATAGTGACATGTATTACCTGTTAATTTACAAATGCTTAATATGCTAATTCATTTTAGCTCAATGTTTTGAGCAATATAATTTGAGTTTATGTGATGCTTGATCTGATTTGGTTAACTAATTTTAAATTTGCAACACTCAGGGTCCAAGTTGTATATTTGCAGAAATGTGTGCAGTTGTAAGGACTAATTTACAAATCTCTCAGTGAGAACTAACACAGTTTGTGCACACAGGCCAGCTATGATATAATTATCCTAGTGGAATCTGATAAAAATTTAAGTCTGATCTCATTTCTGTGCAAAACCTATTTAAATTAGATATCTTTCTTATGCAAGACAGGTGTCTGTATCCCTTTCTTAAAATGTATCATCCTTAGTTTTATCTCTCTTTATTCTCTCTCTCTCTTTTTCCAGGGTGAATCAGGTTCTTCTGGTGAGAATGGTGCCCCTGGACCAATGGTGAGTAGCTACAGTAAAATGACCATATAGTTAGATAACAGGTATAACAGATTACCTGGATCTCCTATGTCATAGAGTGAGGGAGAACATTTTTACACTTTAATTTTCTTCTTCCTTGTCACTCAGGGTCCACGTGGTCTGCCTGGTGAGAGAGGTCGTCCTGGAGCACCTGGTTCTGCTGTAAGTGTAGACTTTGATAACTGTCTTTCTTAAAAATACTATATTGTAACTATGCTATAATCCAATAAAGCATAATGCGAGATGATATTTCATAGTTAAGCATTGTGATAATGGAGACTATAGTATAATGATATCTACTGATAATTGTTCCTTTAAGTCATAAAGATCCTTTCCATATCTGTTCATAGGGTGCTCGTGGTAATGATGGTCTGCCCGGTCCTGCTGGTCCTCCTGTAAGTGCATTTACTCAAAATGTTTTCCCACTCTAAGATATCATTGAATAGCTCTACCAGTGTTGTAGTCAAGTCACTAGATCTTGAGTTCGAGTCGAGTCCGAGTACGAGTCCTCACTTCTCAAGTCAGCATGATCTTATGTTCCCCTACTTATGATTATAACTCGTAATAATGATTTACTGAAAAATCCTTTATGTGTTCTAGACAAACTTGTGCAGGTAAGTTTTCTACTGAGGTGAAAGTTTTGAGACGACATGAGATACAACGTGTTCTTTGTTAACGGTTTCTATCCTTTGATTTACTCATCTCTTTTACATTGTCAGTGAGCATCAGAATATCATTTTTACAGTACAACTTTAACCATGTCTTATGCACCACCGCGTTGATTCCTCAGACTACAGTATTCTCCCTCGCTAAACCACGTCTACAGAGGCAGAATATTTATATGGATAAACAGAGGCAGAGTTATGTTTTGAATGGCTCACATACTCCCTGAACAAGAGCAGAGAGATTTGAGTGTGCTCGTACAGATTTGAGTGAAAGCAATGGAAATCCGCGTGCGAGTGCAGAGATTCACGCTCGTGCAACCGGTACATGGCATGACATGCATGTTGATTTCATGCCATAAAAGGGCAGAAAGCAAAAGTTAATGGTTGGAACGAGTCCTCTCCTCCAAGTCAGAATGCACCCAATGCTCGAGTCTAAGACCGAGGCATTAATGTTCAAGTCCAAGACGAGTCACGACTCATGAGTAATCAATATCAGGACTCGAGTACTACAGCACTGAGCTCTAACTTTTTTTAAAGCTATCAAACAAATGCTGGTGGTCGACTAATATGGGGTTTTCAATGGCTGATAATGTTTGAATTAGTATAATACAAATTGATAGCAAATGAAAAGTATATAAAATTGCTGGAATTGAAAGAACACTTATTTTAAAGACTTTGGTCATTAATCTTACAGTTCAAACACAATCTATGTTTAATCAATGACCCTTATCACTTAGTTTAATAATTTTAAACCATGATTTTACCTATACATAATTAATATTTACGTTACATTCATAATGTTAGCCAGAGGGGAACTGGCCCCCACAGTGAGTCTGGTTTCTCCCAAGGTTATTTTTCTCCATTAATCTACATCTTATGGAGTTTTGTGTTCCTTGCCACAGTCGCCTACAGCTTGCTCACTGGGGTTATTAGTACAATTATCATTTAATTATTTATAAACACTATTAAAATTCGTATTTTATCTAAATTACACAATGATGATTAATCGACTTTATAGACATTACAGTTCTTATCATCTGTTAATGATAATATTCTGTAAAGCTGCTTTGAAACGATGTGTGTTGTGAAAGGCGCTATACAAATAAAATTGACTTGACTTGACTTATTTTATACAACATTTACTCAAAATTCACTAAGAAATATTTGAAATCAGAAAATTTGCTTTATCCATTGACAAAGCTGTTGGTACACTTTAGAATGGACAAAAGGAAGAAACCTCCGCCTCTAAGTAATCCTAAAATGACCAAACAGATATCTGATATATCTTGGTATACACAGTATATTATCTGATATATATTATTAACTGTACTATATGTCTCAGAATGACAGTAAATTAATCTGCAGTTGTTTAGGGTGCATAAAGTAGTAATCACACTTCTTGCTGTCCTGATATCTGTTCTCAGGGCCCTGTTGGTCCTGCCGGTGCTCCAGGTTTCCCAGGATCCCCTGGTGCTAAGGTAAAATACCTCTCATTTGCAGCTCATTTCTTTCAATTTCTTTAAAACTTTACATTTTAATATGAACAAATAGTATGATTAAAATGGTTAGCCTTGCTAATGTGATGGAAAAGTCTGGTGGACTGATGTGATCTTCACTCCTATAGGGAGAAGCTGGTCCTACTGGTGCTCGCGGACCTGAGGGTGCACAAGGACCCCGTGGAGAGGGTGGTACACCTGGATCACCTGGGCCCTCTGGAGCTTCTGTGAGTAAAATTATAGATTTTGTGAAAAGAATGATTTTTTGCAAGAGTTTAAGCTGAAAAGACCAGCTTAACCAGCATGCAATTCCTATGCAAAAAAATCCCTTGAAAAGAAAAAGAAAACACAAACACTTTCCTCAATCAGTATGGAAGACACATAGGACGAAACTTTGCATCAGGCACTTTATACTAAAGAGGAACACATTACAGTGACTTACAAAGTATGCAGTATGTCACACAAGTCAAGTTATCTTTAACAAATATTATATTCCACTTTATAACTCCAAAATGATGATTGTGTTAATCTAATTTCAGTGAAGTAGACTATGCAATCTGAACATTCTACAAATGAATTCACCAAGGATTGTAATGTTAATCCAAATTTACAATTACAAAAACTTGAACAATAGAAACTGAAGATATGGTAAACTTAGTACACTTTTTCTTTTTATAACAGTTCAGGCATTGTAATACATTATTGTGATGCATTTTCAGGTGTTTCGTACTTCATGACAATATTTTAAATTAATATATAAAATGTTTAATTAAATTACAATAAGTTCTATTTATATGTCAATATTAAATGTTCACATGTTAATATTCTACAGGGTAATCCTGGTACTGATGGTATTCCTGGAGCCAAAGGATCTGCTGTGAGTATATTCTTCCCTATCATTTGCCGTCAACAAAATTACATCTCCACCTAATTTTCTTTGATTTAAGATTAAGATTAAAAGTCTTAGTACAATATTTATTTAGTGCATTATTACAGCGAATCTCTTGCTAACATACTTAATTGCTTTGTGCCTTCTTGCAGGGTGGTCCTGGTATTGCTGGTGCCCCAGGTTTCCCAGGACCCCGTGGCCCACCAGGACCTCAGGGAGCTACTGGACCTCTTGGACCTAAAGGCCAGTCTGTACGTAATTATGTCCCAAACCAATTATTAAAAATGACTTTTATGTTTTTCAGACATCTGAAAATAACTTTACATGATATACTGACTGTTACAGATTTTTGTGCTAAACATCCTTTGTGTGGTTTTTGAATTGTCCTTACTCTTGGGCAGATGTTGGATAATTATTGCATCTTGATATGATGTATTTATGCATTGTACTAACTGAAAACACTATTGTATTTATACAGGGAGACCCCGGTATCCCAGGATTTAAAGGAGAGGCTGGACCCAAGGGAGAGCGTGTAAGTACCATAAACATCAACATCATACTTATCATTATCTATAATATTATGACTTCAATTTGGAAACTAGTTACAACTCTTCCTAAGTTTTTTTAAGAAAAGTAGCTAGAGTTGTTCATCCCTTTCTATCCACTTAAAGACTGTTGGTCATCACCATAATCTAGCAAAATAATCAGGCATTTGTTTTTTCTTATACAGGGTGTTGTAGGACCTCAGGGTGCCCCTGGGCCCTCTGGAGAGGAAGGCAAGAGGGGACCAAGAGGAGAACCTGGTTCTGCTGGACCTTTGGGACCTCCTGGAGAGAGAGTAAATACCATACTCTTAATCAATTTTACTCTGTGGGAGAGCTGAATGATAAAGCTCCAACAAACACCACACTAATAAGTCTATATACTTATGCATGATGTGTTCTTCCCTGCAAGGGATCTCCAGGTAACCGTGGATTTCCTGGTCAGGATGGTCTAGCTGGAGCAAAGGTTGGTCAGATAATACACCTTAATGCACAATTGTTAAGGTGCAGTCACACTCGATTCAAATGCATGAGAATTTTCCAGTAAAAGTCTATACTGACATACAGTGCATATATAATATAATAAACATTCTTGAGGAGCAAAATTACATTGATATTAAATATTGTTCTCAGAGAAGTCTAACAAAATGTAGTGAGGTTTAGCTTAAAGCAAGTAAAAACTGTTTGCCAAGAAAACAGTTTTGGTAAGAAAAATAAACCTGTTTTTTTTTTCATTACAAAGAATACAAACTTGAAGGCTGCAGTGTTGTGGAGTATATTGTATATTTAAACATTTTGAATTTATTAATATTTGTCTTGTGTGACTGCACCTTTAGAATCAAAGTAACTCAACACAGTTGATTCCACTTGCCCCTGTATTGACATTTTGCCTACTGTATTAGGGTGCACCTGGTGATCGTGGTGTTCCAGGTGTGACTGGACCAAAAGGATCAACTGGAGATCCTGGCCGCACTGGGGAGTCTGGTCTGCCTGGGGCCAGGGTGAGTCATTATTATTGTGACATTCATATGATTATCTGGGAAACAGATTGTTCAAGTCATGAATCAATGCATTTTTCACCATTAATTTTGAATCTCCTGTCCCCTCTCCTCATAGGGTCTCACTGGTCGCCCCGGTGATGCTGGACCCCAAGGAAAAGTTGGAGCATCTGTAAGTAGCTCTACCTTTTAAAGTTTCCCTATATGCACCCTGATGAAAATAAACCCCAGCTGAAACTAGGCTGATGGTTTGTTGGCCTTAGCTGGTCTCCCAACTTGGCCAAGCTTGTCTTCAACTGGTAGTCAGCTGGGTTCAGCTGATCTAGCTGGTCTCCTAGCCTGGTCAAGCTGGTCTTAAGCTGGTGTTCTGCTGACTTTAGTAGATCTAGCTGGTCTCCCAACTTGGCCAAGCTGGTCTTCAACGGGTGTTTTGCTGGCTTTATCTGATCTAGCTGGTCTCCTTGTCTGGCCAAGCTAATCTTCAACCGGTGTTCAGCTGGCATTAGCTAATCTACCTGATCTCCCAGCCTGGTCAAGCTGGTCTTCAGCTGGTTTTCAGCTGGTTTTAGCTGATCTAGCTGATCTCCCAACCTGGCCAAGCTGGTCTTCAGCTAGTGTTCAGCTGATCAAGCTGGTCTTCTAGCCTGGCCACGAAGGTCTTCAACTGGTGTTCAGTTGGCTTAAGCTGATCTAACTGGTCTCCAAGCCTGGCCAAGCTGGCGTTCAACTGGTGTTCAGCTGGCTTTATCTGATCTAGCTAGACTCCTACCTGGCCAAGCTGGTCTTCAATTGGTTTAGCCTTTCCAAGTTGGTTCTTAGCTGGTTTAGGTGGTCAGCCAGCTGGTTGCCTAGCCAAGACAAGTACTTTGCACCCAAAACACCTCTAAAACAGCACACAGACCAGCTTGATTAGGCTGTAAGAGTGGCTAAAACCAGCCTACAATTTTACGCTTATTTAAACAGTTTTTATCTGCAATGTACTCACTTTAACAGTAAAGAAATACAGCCTACAAACAGATGTAAGCTTTAACCTAACAGCCACCAAAAATTTACTATTCAGATAATGACGCTAAACGCTGTGTCTCAACACAGTGAATTTCCAGTATGCCAATATTTCACTCATAACAAGTGGATGAGAGTCTGAGGGTTTGATGATTGTGTTTTAATTGCTGTAGGGCGCCTCTGGTGATGATGGTCGTCCTGGTCCTCCTGGCCCTCTGGGAGCTCGTGGTCAGCCTGGTGTCATGGGATTCCCCGGTCCCAAGGGAGCCAATGTATGACCATCATTAATATATTAATTACTACAGTGTTCATATTCAGGTGTGTATGTGTTGCTCTTCATGAGATCATATCTCTTTCACACAGGGTGAACCTGGAAAAACTGGAGAGAAAGGACTTGTTGGACGCCCCGGTCTTAGGGTAAGTCATTGTCTCAGCATTATCCAACTGACATGTTTAGATGACCTGGTTTTATCTGGTTTGCCAATATAATAACACCAGATCACTCAGGCTACATTCAAATAAAATATAATCAAGCATTACTAATCAGACTTACAGTTTTTACTAGACAGACCATAAATAAATAAAAAAAATACAACACATTGACATTGAAGGAGGGACCCAAGCCATAATACCAGAATATCATAGACTTGGGGGGTGGGCTCTTTTGACATGGGCCAGTAAGCAACCATCTACCAGCACTGTAGCAACCAACCAGAACACCATACCAACAACACAGAAATGCTCTAAAAACAAGGACCTGGCAACGGCCCACAACAACCTAGCATTGTGGTGCCAATTTCTTCAGAAAATGTAAAAATACAGTTTTCTCAGTATTAGTCTGATTGTTTATTCCTCAATTAGGGTTTGCCTGGGAAAGATGGAGAGACTGGACCTACTGGCCCATCTGGCCCTCCTGTGAGTAGCACTTTACATTATCAACAATGCCTAATGACTTCAATCTTGCTGTAAATCAGTAGTTTTATTTTTACATTGACAGCTGTCTTCACGCAGCCTAAATTCTGATTTCAATGTAATTTTAGGGTGTTGCTGGTGAGAGAGGAGAGCAGGGTCAGCCTGGTCCTTCTGGCTTCCAGGTAAATTTTTTGAAGCACACAATAACAAATGCAGTCTCTTTTAATTACTGACTAACAGAGGAATCAAAACAACATTTATTAAAAGCAATAAAAATTGCAGTCTTCAGGAATAATAGATGTTGTTTAAGAATTACTCTCTGTTTCTGCACAGGGTCTACCTGGACCAACTGGTGCCCCCGGAGAGCCTGGTAAACCAGGTGACCAGGTAAGAAATGCTTTGAATATTTGTTATTTTACTTCATTTGTGCTCCTATGATGTCAATAGTGACCTTAACCTCTTCAACTCTGCATACCTAAAAGGGGACGCCATGTCATGGAAAAAGTTTACGCTCAATATGTTTAAGTCTCCGACTACATAATTCTGGCATATGAGGTATCGTTTGAAAGCTTAGAATCGGAACATTTCACAGATAAACATTTTCATTCATAAAATAATGAAATAAATCCTGAAAACATGTGCATTGCAAATCAGTGCCACCTAGAGTTCATGTGATAGAAACATTAATATGATTTTAAGTCATTTAAATTGCACTTAAAAAGACAAATCATATATCAAATGGAAGCTCTTATACTAAGAAATATGACTGTTTGAAAGATTTTCAAAAGAATCACAAAGTTTAATATGATATCTGTAAGACACCAAATACAAATGTCTATTTTATGCACTGATCACTGATGCTTTAATCCCCAAATAGCTAAAAACTTTAGGCAGTTTTCTAAAAAATAAGCAATTTTCTTACTTGTCTGTGAACTTGCTTGTGTGAATAATCCAGTGTTATATCTTAGATGTCCAGATCAAAATATTTCGGTCCAACAGGATAAGCATGCTAAACAAATCATCGGAAATATATTTTATAGACTCTTGATGATAAAATTAGTTGTTGTACATCATCGCAAAGGGGAGGTTCTCAGCTTTCTAATGACATATATTTTGAGCTTCTAGTTCTGACAAAATTACACAAATTGTTGGCAATTAGTCCACAGTATGTCTAAATGGTGAGCTTTTAAATTTGAGTGTGAAAAATTGCAGACAACATCCCAAAAAGGTTGAAGAAGTTCCTTGAAGCAACTTATCTACAGTATGCTGAATTTATCTTTTACTCTTCCTGTCCTTCTCTATAGGGTGTTCCTGGAGAGGGTGGTGCTGCGGGTCTCACTGGACCGAGAGTGAGTTCATGTCCTTGACTTACATGGCTACAAAATTACAGTTGATGGAAATCACAAGTAATGTTTTGCACAGAAATAACCCTGTCTTTCTGCCTGTGCTTCTATCAGGGTGAACGTGGTTTCCCTGGAGAGAGAGGAGGTTCTGGCCCTCAGGGTCTCCAGGGACCCAGGGGTCTTCCAGGAACTCCCGGAACTGATGGACCCAAAGTGAGACACCAAAATATGCTGAGACCGCTCCATCTCAAATCTGTCCATCCTTCTTAATTCTCTGTTTGTGTACTTACTTTCATAATGTGGACATATCTCCTCGAAGAGTCATATCATGAATGGTATAAATCATATACAGTGGCCCCAATAAGTGTTTGGACACTTAAAGGGATAGATCACCCAAAAAATGTAAATGCTCTCATCATTTACTCACCCTGATGAACAAAAAGCAAGATTTTTAGTAGAATATCTCAGCTCTGTAGGTCCATACAAACAATTCACTTTCATTGTATGGACAAATAGAGCTGAGATACTTGTCTAAAAATCTTTGTTTGTGTTCAGCAGAAGAAAGAATGTCATAGGCATCTGGGATGGCATGAGGGTGAGTAAATGATGAGAGATTTTTCAGTTTTGGGTGAACTACTGTATCCTTAAGCCACACTTAAAAGTGTATAAATGTCATTAAAAAGTGGTATTAACTTAGAGAAAGATAGCACACACACACTTTTCAAGCAAAACGTTTAACAAAAAGCAGTTAGTTGGGTTTACACCATTGTGTCCTTGAGCAAGGCACTTAACTCCAGGTTGTTCCGGGGGTATTGTCCCTGTAATAATTGCACTGTAAGTCGCTTTGGATAAAAGCGTCTGCCAAATGCATAAATGTAAATGTAAATAAGACAGAATCAGTATTTATATTAAAATGAACAGAATGTATTTTCTGTTTAAAATGAAGACAAAAAGGTATCTGGACAATTTCTGGTTGTCAAACGAGTGGAACATGTTCATTTGATGAAATATACTTGTAGTTACTCTGTTAGGGCACCTGTGTAAATCTCAGAAAAACTGACTTCAATGATCTTTGGACCAAATGGTTAAAAGTACTTGCAAAAATGGCTAAAAAAAGTTAGTTCTAAGAAAAGGTTATGTAATGAAATTCAAACATATTTTTTAACAAATAATATTGGGGGTACTTTGAGGCCACTTACTGTACATTCTAGCTTTACTTTTGTCATTTATCTCTCTATCAACCTTTTTCTTCAACTCTCTGGAGACTGAAAATCTTAAATGTTAAACAACCAACATGAAGCCAACTAGAGCTACAATACAAGAATCTACATAATTTTTCATTACCAGCTTAAATTAAGTAATTTTGTTCATTCTCAATTCAATGTATTGGACATGTCAATGCCAAATCACACAGCTTGCTACAGCTTAACAAGCTTACTTATCGAGTGTCATTTACCTATAACAATTTTGTCACATTTATATGACAATATGATATGACCACTTTAGCACAACATTCTGCCATCTTTCAAACTCCACCTCATATCTATGTTTGATCTGCAACAGGGTGCAATTGGACCAGCAGGAGTTGTTGGAGCTCTGGGCCCTCCCGGTCTGCAGGGAATGCCTGGCGAGAGAGGAGCTTCTGGAATCGCTGGACCTAAAGGTGACAGAGTAAGTATCTTTAGGATAATCTTTCCTCCCAGTGATTACATAAACCGAAAAAGGTTTACTCCAAACTATCCAATGTATAAGCTAAATTAATGATTACAAATGACTTATTGAGGATCTCCTTCACTAGGGTGACAGTGGAGAGAAAGGACCTGAAGGTGCTCCTGGCAAAGATGGTTCAAGAGTAAGTACTGTTTAGTTCTGAGCTCAAATATAGGCAACTAATGTCTAAAGTCTGGAAATGCTTGCTTTGTTTCTTACCTGTTATACATAATGATGTTTCTATCATCTTTCTGTTAGGGTTTAACTGGTCCGATTGGTCCACCTGGTCCTTCTGGCCCCAATGGCGCAAAGGTGAATGTCTAATATCTACTCTGGTCTGCAACCCAAAGTTGTATGGTGAATTTTTGTAGCGATTACTGTTTAATTTGTTATTCTTTTTCTTCTTTCATAGGGTGAAACTGGTGCAATTGGACCAAATGGTGCTACTGGTACTCGTGGTGCCCCAGTAAGCAAAAATCTATTTTGTTTAATTTGATCAGTGCCATTTATTAGACGCTGTAACATTACAGCTAGGGAGTTCGGGTTTCCTGAAAGTGTAATATCTCAAAGTCATCATTAAATTGTACATTCTATAAAAGCACCTCTTCCCTCATTCTCTCCTCTTCCTATCAGGGTGATCGTGGTGAGGTTGGTCCACCTGGACCTGCTGGCTTTGCTGGACCTCCTGTAAGTAGAACCACATTTACATTAACCCAATTATTTATTATGTCTGCTGTGAATCCATGATAAGATTAAGGGCTGTCATTTATCATGAAAGATAATTTTCCTCAGTTTTGACTTCATAATTGAAAATGACTTCTAACAAACCAAACTTTATAAACAATACTGACATAGTGACTTATTAATATTGTAGGCAGCAGATTAAATTTAACTTAAAAAAGCAGTGAAAAGTAACCAGTTAAAGGAATATTATGGGTTCAATACAAGTTAAGCTCATTTGACAGAATTTGTGGCATAAGGTTGATTACCACAAAAAATTATTTTCACTCGTCTGTCCTTTTCTTTAAAAAATTTTTAAATCTAGGTGACAGTAAGGCACTTACAATGGAAGTGTATGTGGGAAATTTTAGAAATGTGAGGCTTATAATTTTATTAAAGCACTTACATTCCTTCTTCTGTTAAAATTAATGTATTATTAGAGCTGTAAAGATGTTTAAATCATATTTTTTACAGTCGTTTTAGGGTTTGTTGACATTACATTGTCGTGGCAATGAAATTGGCTGTAACTTTACACAGAAATGGTTAGTACGCAATTTTATTGCATTAAAGTCATGTTATCATGCCTGTCTACATATTGTGGCTATACTTTTGAAACAGTGAGTATTTTAACATTTACAGATTGGCCCCATTCACTTCCATTTGAAGTGCCTCACTTTAACCCAGATACATTTTTATTTTTTTTATCTATCCCTATTCTCTCCAATTTGGAATGCCCAATTCCCACTACTTAGAAGGTCCTCATGGTGGCACAGTTACTCACCTCAATATGGGTGTCAGAGGACAAGTTTCAGTTACCTCTGCTTCTGAGACAGTCTGCGCATCTTATCACGTGGCTTGTTGTGCATGACACCGTGGAGACTCCCAGCATGTGGAGGCTCATGCTACTCTCTGCTATCCACACACAACTTACCACGCACCCCATTGAGAGCGAGAACTATAAAATCGCGACCACAACGAGGTTACCCCATGTGACTCTACCCTCGCTAGAAACTGGACCAATTTGTTTGCTTAGGAGACCTGGCTGGAGTCACTCAGCACACCCTGGATTCGAACTCGTGACTCCAGGGGTGGTAGTCAGTGTCAGTACTCTCTGAGCTTCCCAGGCACCCCGATTTTAGCTATTTTTAAAGAAAAGGAAGGACAAGTCAATACATTACATACAATAATATTGTAATCAATATTATGCCACAAATGCTGTTGATTGTTCTTAACTTGTATTGAATCCGGAATATTCCTTTAAGAAAATTTCAGGGAAGTCAGACTCATTGATGATAACACAATTCCATTAGTATGGCCAATAGTTAACCATTATGAATTACATTTTATCGGTTAAATTTAAAATGGAACATTCTTTTGACAGTTAAGGTGTAAAGACCATCATATAACTGCAAATAAATGAAAACAAAAACACCTTTCGAACTGTCACCACAATTCTTAAGGAAACCAAATAGATGTGCTGCTAAACTCAATATGCTGTAGTTATACAATGAACAAAATGAACAAAACATTTTTAATATACCTTTTTATTGTATTTGACTCTCTCAAATAACCTAGTGACATGTCATATGCTCAAATAAGGAGCAATATTGTTAGAGTAAAACTTGTAAGTAGTCAGCAGGAGTGTTAAATCATGAGAATACTAAATCCTGAAACCTGTTACCTCTGTCTCTCTTCAGGGTTCTGATGGCCAGCCTGGAATTAAGGGAGAACAGGGTGAGTCAGGACAGAAGGGTGATTCTGGAGCCCCTGGACCTCAGGGACCATCCGGAGCACCCGGCCCAGTGGTAAGTGCATCACTAACTCAGCTTATTTGGAGAGATTATCGCTGTGTACACCGGTTTTACACTGATATGCAATTACAAGTGGTTATTGTCACTTCACACTTGTAATATCAACTGTCTGCAAAGATACATTTAAAGTTTAGTCTCTACTTTGGAGAAATGATTATGTATACTGTATTTAGCTCATCTATGTTTATTGCTTGATATCAGGGCCCAACTGGTGTTACAGGAACTAAGGGAGCACGCGGAGCCCAAGGAGCCCCTGTAAGTAAATTAGTCATCAATTAGCCATTGATTTCTATTAATATGCAGTCCTGTGTTTAGTATTTACTCAAGCCTGTTAATTTCACAATGAAGATTTTTACTGTATTGAGTTGACATTTTCTTGTTTAGTTTACTTGTTTAATTAAAAATAACATATCTCTTCATTTTAGGGGTCCACTGGTTTCCCAGGTGCTGCAGGAAGAGTTGGACCACCTGGCCCCAATGTAAGCCCCTTCATTTTACATATATACAGTATCTCTCAATGTTGTACAAAGACATAGTACAAACATTTTAAAAAAGCACACTGTTACAATAGAAATACAGTACATTAGTGGTGCTTGCACTACTACTGTTTAAGCTATGGACATCTCCACAAATGTTTGAGGAGAGATGTGCTATAAGTTTTCTAAGCAATCTTACTAACGATGTTCACCTAATAGGCAATAAGAAAAATCCCATTAATTTACATTGATGGAACCACTAGCCATTTGTAGGGACCAGAATATCATAGACTTGTGGGCTCTTTTGACTTGAACCAGTAACACCCAAACAACCGCATACAAACATGGTAAACAACACTCAAAACACCTTAGCAACGACATCATGGCGGCAACACTGAAAATCATTTTTGTCTTTATCTCTAATTAATTTATTCATGTATTTTTCTCTCTCTTCTCAGGGTAATCCTGGTTCTGCTGGCCCTGCAGGTCCTGCAGGTAAAGATGGTCCCAAGGGAGTTCGTGGTGATGCTGGTCCTCCAGGAAGACCAGGAGATGCTGGACTGCGTGGACTTTCTGGTGCCCCTGGAGAGAAGGGAGAGGCTGGAGCAGATGGTCCTCCTGTAGGGCTCAGATTTATTAATACATGCTCATTTCAGAATTAAATTCACATTTGACTAATGATGCATGTACAGTTGAAGTCGGAAGTTTACATACACTTTGGTTGAAGTCACTGAAACTCATTATTTAACCACTCCACCGATTTAATATTAGCAAACTATAGTTTTGGCAAGTCGTTTAGGACATCCACTTTGTGCATGACATGAGTAATTTTTCCAACAATTGTTTACAGACAGATTGTTTCACTTTTAATTCATTATATATCAAAATTCCAGTGGATCATACATTTACATACACTAAGTTAACTGTGCCTTTAAGCAGCTTGGAAAATTCCAGAAAATTATGTCAAGACCTTAGACAATTAGCCAATTAGCTTCTGATAAGAGGTGTACTGAATTGGAGATGTACCTGTGGTTGTATTTTAAGGCCTACCTTCAAACTCTGTGACTTTTTGCTTGACATCATGGGAAAATCAAAAGAAATCAGCCAAGACCTCAGAAAATAATTGTGGACCTCCAGAAGTCTGGTTCATCCTTGGGAGCAATTTCCAAATGCCGGAAAGTACCACGTTTACCTGTATAATCAATAGTACACAAGTATAAACACCATGGGACCATGCAGCCATCATACCACTCAGGAAGGAGACACATTCTGTCTCCTAGAGATGAATGCAGTTTGGTGCAAAAAGTGCAAATCAATCCCAGAACAGCAAAGGACCTTGTGAAGATGCTGGAGGAAACGGATAGACAAGAATCTATAACCACTGTAATATGAGTCCTATACTGACATAACCTGAAAGGCTGCTCAGCAAGGAAGAAGCCACTGCTCCAAAACCACAATAAAAAAGCCAGTTTGGCCATAATGACCATCATTATGTTTGGAGGAAAAAGGGTGAGGCTTGCAAGGCGAAGAGCACCATCCCAACCGTAAAGCATGGGGGTGGAAGCATCATGATGTGGGGGTGCTTTGCTGCAGGAGGGACCGATGCACTTCACAAAATAGATGGCATCACGAGGAAGGAAAATTATGTTGATATATTGAAGCAACATCTCAAGACATCAGCCAGAAAATTAAAGCTTGTCGCAAATGGGTCTTTCAAATGGACAATGAACCCAAGCATACCTCCAAAGTTGTGGCAAAATGGCTTAAGAACAACAAAGTCAAGGTATTGGAGTGGCCATCACAAAGCACTGACCTCAATCTGATAGAACATTTGTGGACAGAACTAAAAAAGCATGTGCGAGCAATGAGGCCTACAAACCTGACTCAGTAACACCAGTTCTGGCTGGAGGAATGGGCCAAATTCCAGCAACTTATTGTGAGAAGCTTGTGGAAGACTACCCAAAAAGCTTGACCCAAGTTAAACAATTTAAAGGCAATGCTACCAAATACTAACAAAGTGTATGTAAACTTCTGACCCACTGGGAATGTGATGAAAGTAAAATAAAATCTGAAATAATTAGTTCTCTCTACTATTATTCTGACAATTCACATTCTTAAAATATAGTAGATCCTAACTGACCTAAGACAGATAATGCTTTCTATGATTAAATGTCAGGAATTGTGGAAAAAAGACTTTAAATGTATTTGACTAATGTGTATGTAAACTTCTGACTTCAACTGTAATTCCATTCTGCCTACTCTCGAATCAGATTCCTAACCTTTCTTCTTCATCCATATGTAGGGTCCTATTGGTCCTTCCGGTCCTGCTGGACTCGGTGGTCAGCGTGGTATTGTTGGTTTGCCTGGTCAGCGTGGTGAAAGAGGTTTCTCAGGTCTTCCAGGACCCTCTGTAAGTAGACAAAAGCACCAGAAACATCAGTATAAAATTAAATAAGTGTTCAGATATCAGGTTATATCAGAGTAAGTGTCAGGTAGTTAATATTAAAGGTGACGTGTGTAACTTTTAAATGTTAAAATAATTTCTGTTTTCATAATGTATTGTCCAGACACAAAGGCCATTTGTAGGATGATTTCCCCGAAACATGTAAACATTATAGGCTCTGTGGAGCTATCAAAACATTAGTCTGATTGTTTAAGCAACCTAACCAGCCCACAGAGAAACAATGGTTCAACCAATAGATTGTGGAGGGACTATCTGTTTGTTTGACCAATGGAAGACAGTGGGACACTGGAGTGTACAGAAAACCTATTTAAAAACATACATTGTATCTGAAATTCCATTTGGTGACACTAATAACACAGAAATTACATATTTCACCTAAGTGGTACTTTCATACTAAAACCAAAAGTTAAACAATTATTTTAATATTTTGTCTTTCTAAAAATGCCTCTTTAAAGAAAACAGTCACATATTTCTAGCCCACTCATATTTAAATATTTTTTCTTAAATTATTAATCTCCATATTTTTTAATGTATTAAACTGTATTGTATTAGAATATATAATTCTTATAATTAATCTCCTGAATTAACTGTATTAAACTGGAATATATCTTTTGCCCAAAAATTCTGATGCAATCTTATTATACCTAATCTGACACTAATTCTGTGATGAATATGCTTGATTTGTACCACAGGGTGAGCCTGGCAAACAGGGAGCTCCTGGTGGTTCTGGTGACCGTGGAGCTCCTGGCCCTGTTGGACCTCCTGGATTAACTGGACCTGCTGGAGAGCCTGGACGTGAGGTAAATAAAGCACACATGAAATGCATAGTAAATATATGACAATATATGACTCTTAACAGTGAGCACTCAGTCATCCATACTCTTTGTCTTCAGGGTAGTGCTGGTTCTGATGGTCCACCTGGTAGAGATGGTGCTCCTGGTGTGAAGGTGAGGAAACAAACAAGCAAACACCTATAATTTAAAAAAAATAATTATCAATTAGTCCATCTTGACCATGTACTATATTTTCCATGAAGTCAAATGCAGGAACATTCCACTTTCCAGCCATCTGCAATATGTAATGTGTTTTGCTTGATCTCCTCTAGGGTGAGCGTGGTAATACTGGCCCTATTGGATCTCCTGGATCTCCTGGTGCCCCAGGTGCTCCAGGTTCCGTTGGCCCAATTGGCAAACAGGGAGACAGAGGAGAGAATGTGAGTACTGAAACTTAAGGGATCTCATATTCACTCATATAAGGAATATATAAGTAGCTTCTGGATATAAGAATGCATGACACATAAGCAGTAACATTCCCTCTACTGGTATGGTCAAGACCATTATTGCCACCATTATTTAAATCGGTGTAACCAATGTTTACAAAGCTATCTTCCGGTTACCTTATTTACGGCACTCATAGCAACACAATCACAATTATTCCCACTTTATTTTGGATAACATTGATAAATATATTTAGTTCGGACAACAATCAACAACATTTCAATCAACAAAAACCTATAAACATTTTTCCCATTTCACCCACAAAATTCCCATCTGCATTTTCAAGATGCACATTTTCATAGATATCTTTCATCATGCTTCTCATCAATGTTCTCAGCACTAAAATAAGCCAAACCATCCTTACAAAGATTAAAAGCCCAGAGCTTAAGAGCTTTAGCAATGTTAACCACTTATATTACATATATTTTGTTTATTCATTGTTATATTTATCACCTCTTTTTATTAATTTCTAAAGGGTCCACAAGGACCATCTGGACCCCCTGGAGCTGCTGGAGCTAGAGGCATGGTTGTAAGTATATTTTGTAATAAGAGCAGAAAGCTAAAAAATTATGTTGCCAAAGTTAAATGCTCAAAACAGTAAGTTTTAATATTTTGACATCAACCCACACTACACTTCACCCTGCTGGCTAAAAACACATATACATTAACCTGGAGAGTAGAGTTTTCCAAGATTTCCAACTACATTAAATCTAAAATGTTTGTCAGAAGCACCTAAAATGTGCTTCATGTGGTAACATCTGATTTAACTGGTTTTATTCTGGTCAAAATATAATTTAATTAGACTCCATCAGCCTAAAATACAGTACATTATGTTACATGAACAAAAGTCAATTATTAAGGGTCATATCAGTTAGAAATTTTGGTAACACTTCCATTTGTTAACATTAGTTAACGACATTACTTAACATGACGTAACAATGAACAAAACCTTTACAAAATTTACTAATCTTGGTTAATGTAAGTTATACTAATAAATTTTTTTTTTTATCAAAAGTTGTACTGTATATATTAACTTTAGTTAATGCACTATGAACTAAAATTTAAAATGAATAACTGTATTTTTATTAACATGAACATAGATCAATAAAAGCTGTATAAAATATATTGTTCATTGTTTGTTTATGATACCAACAGCATTAACTAATATTAAAGAATGGAAACTTATTGTAAAGTGTTTCCGAAATAGCTCTTTAAGGTAACAACTGCACAGTTTAACTTTTAACTTCTTACCTTTAACCAAAATAAGTTCATTTGTGGTGGTTTTACTGTATATTATTACTTTGTAGTGAGCCATGTGTTGATGGATCTTTTTTATTTCGGTGCATCAGGGACCCCAAGGACCTCGTGGTGATAAGGGTGAGTCTGGAGAAACTGGAGAAAGAGGACTGAAGGGACACAGAGGATTCACCGGTCTGCAGGGTCTGCCTGGACCTCCTGTAAGTCCTGTCTACCAGCCTATATAAAGGCAACAATGATAAAATAGACATATGAGATTTGTTAATACTTTTCTGTTGTGTCTCTCCTGAAAGGGTTCTCCTGGAGACCAGGGTGCTGCTGGACCTGCTGGACCAAGTGGAGCTAAGGTGAGTTCCTGCCTTCTTTTACAAGTTCTCAAAGTTTAGATGTGAAGAAGCAAATGCAGAACCACACTTTAGAACCTTTAATTCTCTGGTTGGTTACTAAAGTTCTGTTTAAACCACCTTGTTTGGAACAGGGACCTTCTGGGCCTGTTGGACCAGCTGGTAAAGATGGATCTAATGGTCAGCCTGGACCCATTGGACCACCTGGGCCTCGTGGACGTTCTGGAGAGAGTGGCCCATCTGTGAGTACAACATATACTATAAAATGGCTTCTTAACCATTCTCTATTGCATACATAGAAGAACTCATCCATGTTGGAAACACATTTCTCAACTAGTACATAATGAATCTTGCACATAATAATTAGTTTAATGATTCTGGGTCTGAGTTTGTTCCTATTTAACGATTCCATGAATGATTCTTTAATTTTACTTATTTTGTCTCAGTTAGTTAATGAGTGAGTCATTAGGCCAAGTTCAAGTTTAAGATTTGAGTTGATTTGTTGAGTTCCTCAACTTATTGATTTAAAAGAACAGGCTCATAAAATACATTTGTTTGCTAATTGGACTACAGTAGTTGCACTCATTAAAAATATCCAACAAATCTATCAAAAGAATGATTTGTTCACGAATTGGACATTGCTCACGGGAAATGCTGTCAGAATTTTCTAGTATGGTGTTCCATCTACATCGGTAGAAGAACAAAGATTCGACCATTAACTGAACCGAATTAAATCATTAACTTTTTTAATGAAACCAGAACTGATTCTTTATTTCCAAACCTACTCTCTAAATTCAAAACCTCAAATACTATGTTTGATCACTACAGTTCCCAGATGTCTTCTTAATAGGTTTATATAGCTTGTTAATTGGAAAAGAACATGTCTGATTACATTTTTCGTCTTCTTGTTTCATCTCTTCAGGGTCCACCTGGTAACCCTGGACCCCCTGGTCCTCCTGGTCCCCCAGGCCCTGGCATTGACATGTCTGCCTTTGCTGGGTTGTCTCAGCCCGAGAAGGGACCTGATCCTCTGCGTTACATGCGTGCTGATGAGGCCTCCAGCTCTCTCAGACAACATGATGTGGAAGTGGATGCTACACTGAAGTCAATCAACAGCCAGATCGAGGACATCCGCAGCCCTGATGGCTCCCGGAAGAACCCTGCAAGATCCTGCCAAGACCTGCAACTCTGCCACCCAGAATGGAAGAGCGGTAAGAAAAAATGACAAAAGAAAGAGAGAAATGCAGAGACAATCTAGGAATAGAAAAAGTTATATGTGTGCTTTCGAAACTAGAAGGCCAGAAGGATCAAAAACATGTTGATATGCACCACAATAGTGCTTCTAAATGGCAATTTGATAGTGCACTTTTTGAATTACAGTACAAGTATTTGTGTGATACATATACTCTATATTCAATATTACTCTCTATAATATCATTATTGTAACCTTTTTGCTGTCCACAGGTGACTACTGGGTAGATCCTAACCTTGGCAGCAGTGCTGATGCCATCAAAGTCTTCTGCAACATGGAGACTGGAGAGACCTGTGTGAAGCCCAGCACTCCCAAAATCCCACGCAAGAACTGGTGGAGCAGCAAGAGCAAGACACAAAAGCATGTGTGGTTCGGAGAGAGCATGAATGGTGGATTCCACGTAAGTAATCCAGTCATCTTGGATGAGCTGCTCAATGATTTTGGTTTCTGCACATGGGCCTTTAAACTTAATTAAGAGACCTAATAAGCCATCTGAAAAGATCAGCATTAGCTAAAATTGGCAAAGACGTTGACAAAGCTGGTGGACCAGCATTCTGGTAAGGCTGGTTTACCAAGGAGGTCTTGTTGGTTAAGCTAGATGAGAATCCTTGTTGTAACACCAGTACACCAGTATCCAATATACAAAATGTGCTGGTGACCAACTTTGTCTGTTTTTTTTTATCATGTTTCCTATCACAAATCAATGCCAGATATTTCTAAATAGAAATCAGAAGACTGTGTTTTACCACAAAAGGCACACCTGGATTTGATTTTAATGCCTGTTATCCATAGCCAAATTTCCATAGCTGTTTTAGGGAGCTGTTCAGGGTTCTGAATCTCTGTTGGTCCATGGTGCTGAAAATCTATTTAATATTTAATCATACACCATGTGAGAAAAGGAAGCATTTAATTTCATGTCCAGAGATGGAACTGTGCTGAAATATAACTACTTCCTACTTTGCCCTTTGTCTCCATCTACAGTATTTGGTTTGTGTATTTATGATATTTTATGTTAAATCACATCTGATTTCCTTAAACTAATGTTAATTACTTGTTTGGTAAGTCAAAAGCTTTTCTTTTTTCTTTTACAGTTCAGCTATTCTGAAAATGGCCAGACTGCTAGTTCTACCACCATCCAGATGAACTTCCTGAGACTGCTTTCTACTGAGGCCTCTCAGACCGTCACCTACCACTGCAAGAATAGCGTGGCTTACATGGATCAAGCCACAGGAAACCTGAAGAAGGCCCTTCTGCTGCAGGGCTCCAATGATGTGGAGATCAGAGCAGAGGGCAACAGCCGCTTTACATACGGCGTCCTGGAGGATGGCTGCAAGGTGAGCCACACAATATAATATATTTTCAAGCATGCAGATAATGGTAAATAATATATAGGGGAGAATGTGGCTAGTCATAACACAGTGAATCTTTTTCAGGGTAGGTTTTATTTTTGAAGGTCAATTTTTGTATAGTCACATATCTTGAAGACTTGGCTGCAAAAAAGCTATTGACAATTTCCACTCTTATTGATGTGGAAAAAAGATACAGTTTATATAACTTGTTGACCATTTGTTGCAACACTATATTGTTTACGTTATCCAAATGGATCCAGCTAGTAAAAATCCTATTACAGTCTATTTAGAAAAATGCTTGAAACAGCAAAATAGTAAAAGGTTACATATAACATATCAAAATATTGTTTTGACCAACAGAAACTGTAATTTATCGTATAAAATAACATATGAAGCACATGTGACAACCTACCACACTTAAAATATGTAATTGGACTTCAATATCTGTGTGACATCTAGCCTCGTTCTCCCCTAATATAATTTGTTTTATCTGATGGATGGACAATAGTAAGTGACACTCCCACTTACATTGCTTTTTTCTGCTGTGTCTTACAGAAGCACACAGGTCAGTGGGCCAAGACTGTGATTGAGTACAAAACTCAGAAGACATCCAGGCTGCCCATTGTGGACATTGCTCCCATGGACATCGGAGGAGCAGATCAGGAGTTTGGAGTGGACATTGGTGCAGTCTGCTTCTTGTAAAAAAATAAAACATATGTGGATTAAATAAGACATGGAAAAATACCAATGATGAGCAATAACCGTGAAGATGCAATACACACTCCAAATAATGAAATACGGAAGAAAAGAAATTTTAAAATTGACGAAAGCTTTTTTTTCTCTAAAACACAAAAAGTCATGCTGTCCACGTTTAGTGCACAGGAAACCAGCACTAAACGGGATCATCCCAACTAGTCTCTCCCTCTGAAATCCAGCCATGTTTCCCAAAAACCCTCAGAGCAGTGCCTCCTCCTGATGGGATCCAAGAGGGGGACGGAACGAGTGCGTACAACCAAATGAGCAAGATATTAAATGAAAGACAGAAACATGGCTTGATGTCATCACATCCTGCGGGGGTGGGTGGGTGATGCTGTAGGGCGTTGGCTGGATACCACAGTAGTCCCTCCCACTAAAGAAAGAAGGCCACGCCCAGTCCCACTTTACCCCTCCCTCTTGAGTGTGACTCAAAAGAAAATATCACATTATGCAAGATTTTGTGAAATGTTAAGCCAGAGGAGGGAATAAGTTAATATTTACTATGTATAATAACAAGAAATCATGATTCAGTTGTTGTAAAAGTGGTGCAGCCAGATCTATATATTTTCACAATTATGTGTTTGTTTGTGTGTGTGTGTGAGCATGTGCCTATGCACACCAACAATATTTTAGGGGAAGTGCAGTTCCATTTTGTTTTTTTCCCTTTTTTGTGTACATCAACATTTTTCCCTTGATTGCCCATAAAAGGAAGTTTTGGTCCCTTAACAGAAAAGCAAAAACTAAATATCAAATAAATATGGAAACAATTTCTATTATTGTTTATTTGCATGATCTTCATTTGTCAAGAAAAGCTACCTCACACAGGAAAAACGGTTAAAATCTGGATGTGAACAGAAGCAGCCTGGGGGTCAGGACAACACCCCGTCGTGGCTCGGTCCATCTTCAGAAGGTGCTATTAGTTTTGAGCTATCAGTCAGTATTCCCAGAATTTCCAGACCATCCCTCTCCCCAACTAGCCTCATTCAACACACACCGCCTGCTCAGAGGATGCGGAACCAATGGACAGAGGGACTCCTTTGGGAATGCTGAAATTTGGCTCCCAAAGCTTCACCGCAGCACTGAGCAGGATGTGTGTGTGCGTGAGGGTGTGTATATTTTTGTTATAATTAATATTATTATGGTCATGATCTTTTGTTTTTGGTTTGTTTGTTTGTCCTCTCTTTTTGGTTCTGGTTTTGTTACGATTTTAATTAATGTAAATTGAAAATAAAAGAAAAAACAAGGAATTATGAAGTCAGATTTTAATTGTGTTTTTAATCATTACTAATGAGAAAATTGGTAAATTAATTTGTGCTAACTAAAGTTTGTGTGTGTGTGTGTGTGTGTGTGTGTGTGTGAGAGAGAGAGAGAGTTTTGTTTGTGAATTTGCTGGTCCTTTAATAACAAGTTTCAGACAAAGGCCTTGCATAACATGCTCGCTTACTATCATCAGAAATAGCTTTCTAAAAATATAAATAGTATAGAAAAAGTGAAGGAGAGCTTTTACCCCGATAACATCAATCCAAGAGAGTAGTCTCTCATTTACATTAAACAGAAATTTAGACCCTTGAGGCTTGGCAGGACTGAATGGCAGAAGTATATACTGTGTATATATATATATATATATATAATTTATATATGGCTGCTTTAAAGAGAACTCACATTCTGAAATGAGGTAATACAGGAGAAACTGACCAAATCTCAACTTTGCTCATATCACAATAATTGTCAGGATAGCTGCTTTAGCCCTGAATTAAGACTTGATTTATACTTGCATGCAACTAATCCAACATGCCATGAGGCTGGAGAAAAGCTTTGAGTATATTCCTAAATCAGATTTTTTTTATGGTTGCCAAACCCACAGCCCAATAAATAAATTAATAAAACCTTAGCTAAATAAATATGATGTCATGAACAATCTCAAGTCATTTTCCATTAATTTCCACTTTGGATCAAGTTGCTGTCAAGATTTGTCAAAATGATATCACGTAACCAAAAACCAAAGCAATGGACTGTGAAGTACAATTCTATCACTGTACCCATGCAACTGCAATATATACTGTATATATAAAGTTAAGTATGGTGTTGGTGATATCTGTGGCCAACTGTTTTATTATCAGGGACTGGGCATCTTGGTTAAACAAATTTTTGACTTTATTTTATTTTTACAAAATTTACAAGCACGATAATACATACTTTATATAATATATTTGAGAATAAACAAACACAATAAAGCCAAAGGCTTATATCCATTGTGGTCCTCTAAGCATTTTTTATGAAATAGTGAAATTATAGTAAAATAGCAGGTTCAGAGATTTTAAAATGTTTGTTTGTTAATGAGTTTAGTCTTATTCATCTAATCTCATTCTTCTGATCTAAAATGGACCAATGAACCTTCTCAAAACAATTACTTTTTCAATTTGAGCATCTAAGTGACCAAAAAGACTCACCATTCAGTGACTTTTTCTTAAATTTCACCCAAAAAGCAAAATGGTTTCATCATTTACTGTGTCTGCTGAACACAAACGAAGATTTTAGAAGAATATTTCAGCTCTGTATGTCCTTCCAATGCAAGTAAATGGTGGCAGCATAAAAGTAATCTATACAACTCCTGTGGTTTAATGTACTGTATGTCCAGAATCAGAATGAGGTTAATTGCCAAGTATGCTTACACATACAAGGATTTTTTCTGGGTGACAGAAGCTTGCAGTGCACAAACAATACAGAGATAATAATAATAATAATAAAAAGCCAATAGAAAACACAGGTATACATACTGTATATATATATATACACTGTATGTAGGCTAGTCGGCCAGAAGGCAACAGTTAAAAGTTCATCATACACAGATATGTTTACTCTATAAGCGAATTGAAGGGGATCCAGAAACAGTCCAGTTTCGTTGTCTCCTGAACAGACATTCAAAAATCATAATTTTTCATATGAATCTACCAAGGAGGTCTAAAATACCTGCAAAAATCTATCTAATAATATTTGTGATTTAAATGTTGCTTGCAATACATTTCGTTTTGTCAGGGTACACGTTATGCTGCGTTCCATTCAAGTTGGATGTGGGATATTCCTACTCGGTATCTCCGACCATAATTGCATTCCATTCCCCGATATTCAGAAGACTGCAATACTCCCGTTAGCAGGAGTTTGACTGTCATTTGAGATGTCTCCTAGCAATCCAACTGATAAATGATGCTGCAGCACTAGCATTTGTGCTTCGATTGTCAAAAGAGATTACGTTTTATACACCTGTTTCTGCAGGCATTTGTTAAACAAGCTTTAATATCATGTAATGTGGAAAAAAACTCATTTATCGATAATAAAGTGAATGTTTATCACTTACTTTGTATATCTCCCTAGTGTCGACGTGTTTGTGTGACGTCATGCCCCTGCATCTCAGCGAAATTGAGTTGAGAATTTCTGCACGAGCCTACAAGTTGTAATTCTGACTTCAAGATGCATATCGCACTTTTCTAGTAGGAAGTTGTAAAATCCGACTTTCCGAGTTGAATGCAACGCAGCACTACTTTTCAAAACTTGACACTGAATACTCCAGCAGCCTAATTTACACTTAGAAAACTTCTGATGTTGCTATAACAATGCAAAAAGCACTTAACAATTTACTTGAAATGAAAATCAGTCCTCCTTGTCCAGTTTAATTAATCAATCGCACGATCATTGAAGGGTAACTAAACCCTAAACCAACTTTTTTTAGTTAATGATCTGTAAGCATGTGGCTTTATTAGTACTGGTCATTGATTCAAGTAATTTTTTTGACATTTGTGTATAAAGTGTTTTAATTCTACAATATATGGTGTAAAAACGTCTGAGTGCTGCCCTCTTCAGGTTGAACGGTGGCTACTGCAGTTGAATTTTCCTATTGGCTGTTGCGGTACTTCGTGACGTAAGCGGTGACAGCTGACGTAAGCAGGTTCCAGCTCACAACGCCAGATTCATGTACATGTCGTCTTGCGACCGTGTGAGGAATAATAATAACATAGAGTCTGACAGCAGCTGTCAATTAATCCGTCACTATGAGTCTCAGGTACCCTTTCAGAACATTTTGTGTTTTTAAATCCATAAGGATCTCTTTCTCAATGGCGATACCAGAGTGACAGCCAACTTGTCAGCAAGACCACGCCCTCTTTGCTTTCAAATTATGTACATCATATAAAGCATGAGTGCATCACTCAAGGCCAGATAGAAAACCTCAACAAATAAATCAGTCAGATTGGCTTATGAATCTGACTTTAGTTGCTCATTCATTTGCACTGTTGAGGGATTCTGAAGAAGTCCTGCATCGCTTGTAAGCATCAAGGAATAAATTCTGACTGGATAAACTTTTAGTTTTTCTCTTTTTGTTTGTAGATTAATTAAGAGTGGAAAGCGATTAAAAATACATTGGCAAAAATGTGACTTGGAATGAAAGGATGAAAAATATTTATTTATTTGGCATGAGAAGAAGGCTTTGCTGGCCCTGGGAATTCACCACTGCTGCTCACATACTCTGTGTTGGGGGGTCAGGTCAAATTGAGGAGCTCTATTGCACGTGTAGATGAAGCAGTGGTTCTCAAAACTGTTCCTGGAGACACCCCCCCAATACTACATATTTTGGATATGTCCCTAATCCAACACACCAGAATCAACTCATCAGCTCATTAGTGGAGACTCCAAGACCTGATTTGGGTGCATCAGAAAAGGGAGATATACAAAATGTGTATTGTTGGGGGGCTGGGGAGAAAGGAACAGGGTTGAGAACCTCTGTATTAATGAATAGTGATTTTGCTGCCTTGAACAGTTAACCAAAAAACGACTATCTGGCACATCTCTCAAGCCGGCAGAGGGCGGGGCCGGGTCATGATTCTACACACCCTTATCATTTACATTTACATTTATGCATTTGGCAGACGCTTTTATCCAAAGCGACTTACAGAGCCCTTATTACAGGGACAATCCCCCCTGAGCAACATGGAGTTAAGTGCCTTGCTCAAGGACACAATGGTGGTGGCTGTGGGGATCGAACCAGTGACCTTCTGATTACCAGATTACCAGTTATGTGCTTTAGACCACTAAACCACCACCACTCCAGCTAATTGCCTTATCAGGCTAATTAAGCATCTGAGTGGGATAAAGGCCGACTGCGGAAGATGGTGCTGGAGAGAGAGATCGTTTACGGGCATGTCCGTCATGTGTGTGTTTGTGTCTTTTGTTTAAGTTAGTCATTAATCTATTATTTATATTGCCAAGCCAGTTCTCGCCTCCTCCTTGCCCATCGAAATCCCTTTACAAAGCCATGTCAAAAAACACTTTTCATTCAACTTCCATTAATTTAAGCAGTTTATAGCTACACTTTAGGGTTTGGGTTCCGTGTTAAATAATTACCATTTGGATGAAAATATGGTCCTTCTCCTTGTGTAAATTATATCAAACATCTTGTATAACTGATAATATGAACTATAGCTGATTGGTTACAACCTGATATATTTGTGCCTTAAATTGGTTAACTTTCAGAAATGAAAGTTGGGGATAGTTCACCAAAAATGTATATTCTGTCATAATTTACTCACCCGCAAACCAGCATGACTCTTTTTCTCTCTCCATGGAATACATAGGGAGATGTTCAGCAGAATGTTAGGGAATGACAACCTCAGTCACCATTCACTTTCATTGCATTGTTTTCCCATTTGGAGAGTGTTGTGGTTAAAAAGAGGTGACTGGGATAATGTTATGCCTTCCAGTGGTGAAATCATGCACACTTTGAATCTAGGCCAGGCCACTTACATAAGGAATAATGTATAACAGGGCAGAGTCCAGGAAAATAAGTTTGTCTTTCCCATCCTCATCCTCTCTAAAGCTATTATTTTGTAGCTTTATTCGGTCTGATTCTTTTGGATTTTATGAATGGAGGTATGAATGTGTTTGTTTGATTATGTTTGTGTGTGTGTGTTGGTGACTAAAGTTGCAGTTTGTGCTGTTGTGTCGACTGGTCAGCCAGTATCTGGAGCATAGGAAGCTTTGTCCTTGATGGGTCCCTAATCAGGGCTTTGGCTAAAAACAGACTGAATTTGAGCTGAGTCAGGCCTCTAGGACCAAATAACACAGAGATGGAAGATTGGACGTGCCTTTCAGACAAATGCTATTGTATAACCATATTAATAAAAAGAACAAAGTGTTCTGTACAGGTAGGGCCGTAGACAGGACATGCTGTTAGAGTGGGCCTCCAAAATAATAATAATTAAAATAAAAAATATCCTATTGGCTCAGTGATATTTCATATTATACAACATTTTGCACTGTAATTGTGTGGCTGTTAATACCAACTGGGTAGGCTGTGCCTACCTCGTCTCTGCTGTAAGGTACGGGTTTTGTACAAAGTGTTTTCTTAATTTTAGAAAAAAGTTGTTAAAACAATATTTTGGGTTCAATACAAGTTAAGCTCTATTGACAGCATATGTGGCATAATGTTGATTATCACAAAAAATAACTTCTACAAATCTTGTCCAATCTTCACCAAATTGTAATCATATGATCTCCAGACTAGGCCGCAAAAAAAGTTATCAATTTGATTTTTGATATACCAACCCGCTACAGAGAAATCACCTTATGAATTTGACAATGAGGACA
Organism: Xyrauchen texanus; assembly: GCF_025860055.1. NCBI lineage: Eukaryota > Metazoa > Chordata > Actinopteri > Cypriniformes > Catostomidae > Xyrauchen > Xyrauchen texanus. Next base: position 27,914,083 of record NC_068302.1, on the reverse strand, counting down.
CCAAAAAGGAAGTAAGGCTGTTTCTTTACAATGCTTTGAGCTATTGTAACAAAATTGGTATATGTCATTGTGTGGCGTGGGGACGTAGTCATGTGTCGGTCTGTGGGAAAGGGAAGCACTATCGGCTTGTAGGTCACTCTCTCGCTCTCTCTTTGGACACTTGGCATGCCTTTTATGTCACATCACTATAACAAGAGACTGGTGTTCGGATTATTTATGAACCAAGTGACAAGCCTTACCGCTCGCTCTCTCTCTCTCTCTCTCTCTCTCTCTCTCTCTCTCTCTCTCTCTCTCACAGACCGACACATGACCACGTCCCCACGCCACACATTGCTATCAATCTCTGATGGTACCTGAGAAGTTTGGTAAAGAACCACCTAGTCGTCAGGAAATTACAGAAAATGCTCAAATCATTTATTTATGTGAAACGTCCTAAATATTGAAGTACATAAAGAGTACACACACAGAGTACACTTGGATCTGATGTTGTTGTGCTTGGCCCAGATTATTGATAATTGCTGATTGCAGCTCTATTTTATTATCGCTTTTGTAGAATTTTTACACTGAATTTGCCAAAGATTTGCACCCCTAAACTGTTGCAGGAGAAATTGACAAGCATCGGAAATCGTTGTTGAATCGGATTCCTGAATCGAAATTGAATAAAATTAAGAGGTGGCTAAGGATTCCCACCCCTACTAAATGCAAGATGGCCATACTTAACTTGGTTAGGTCTACAGATCTTGAGATATCTTGAGTGTTTACAGTAGTGCTGATTATGGCTGCACGATATAGAGGAAAAATGCAATATGCTCACTGAAATGTGTCAACTCTCATGTAATTACCAACTCTGTTGAAATGACAATGGAAAAAATGAATAGGGAATATCTCATGCTTTTCTGTGGCGCCTATGCACACTGCATGTACACACACACAAGTAACAATCGCACAGCCAGTGTATTATCTATCCGCGTCCCCATAAACATTACTTCATAAAGTATTAAAATAATTCCGTTATCTGATTATGAACATTTTTGAAATTTCAGTAAATGCGATTTATCGTGCAGCCCTAGTGCTGAGTGGCAGTTATGGATGAAGAACTGTTCTATGAATGAAGTCTAGAGAGGTCTGAATCATTGACTTTGGTCGTGTAGAAGGTAACCCTCCAGTTGCCGAAAGTCTTGTGAGAGCCGCATGTGACATTCACACACTGAGTTTATTTTGTTTATATGGAGTCCAACGGAAAACCTACATGACCCCTAACCCTAACCTTAACCCTACCTCTAAATCTAACCATAACCCTAACATTCGTAACCATGAATAAGACTCTTGTGAGACTTTGGCTGCCGGTGGATTAGCTACCAGACATGGGTCAGAATGACAGCTAAGAAACAATCATCTCTGATTGGCTGGAGAGTAATGGTATTTATAATTTACAGATGTTTGAGGAGCTTCTATTGGACGCAGACTTGAGTGTGAACGTGGGCAGCTGGATGTAGCTCTCCTTTAGCTCTTTCTTTCAACTGTTTTTTAATTGATACTGTTCAGTGGGATTCGGCAGGAGCACTGACCCTAATGGCGATTTCATTTGGTTGGTAACATTCCCAAATGTTCACACATAACCCAGAGTGAATTAGCTGCTTGGAAAAAAAAACACTTCAAAGCTAGTGAATTGCATTAAATATTAACCTTAAAGAAGGACAATTAAGTAAAATAAGAGAACTAAGAATTTTTTTCCCCAAAGTAACTTGATGGCCACAAAGCATTATTGGGTAATTTGGGAGGGTAATTCATTCAGTGATATGAGAATTTTAGAGGGGGAGAGGGGGGGTATACTCACCTTTTTTCCAACTATAGACCTCATTTGTCTTGGTATATTCTGTCTGAGATAAAAGTAACAAATGAGGCCAAGAATTGTGGTTTAGGTAACAACGTAAATTAGTCAGGAAAGAAAGGAACAGACTGAACCCAATAGCCTGTCCAGGTATTCTGATTTTATTCTCTCTATTCCTTGTATTTCAAGAATATGGTACAGTACAAATTTTTTAAAGAAAGTTGAATCATGTAGTTAGAAGGCCTCATGGCCATGTTTGTCTTTTAAATATTTGTGTGATCATTATATTTAGCTTCATAAGCATGTTGGCCAAAAGCTTGAATGTTTTGCATTACTGTGCGATCGTCTCATGGATTGGGTGAAAAGTTAAGCTTTACCTTTCCACTTTGTGAATTGTGGTTGATTGTCTTTAAGTCAAAAGCTATTCTCAGCCAAAGCATGGCTTTGGTTGGATCTGTACAAGCGTTATTATTTTTTTCATTCACTTATATATTACAAAGTTAAGTGTATTTTCCTGAGTCTAGACTCCTAACCTGAAATTTTCTAAACATGGGAACCCAAAAGCCACCTCGTGTAGTAACCTTCCTCATGTTTATGATGAGACTGATTTAATCTCTCTTTGTTTTTCAGACGATATTTACCTGTTCTCCGAGGTTTCCCTGCCAAGTATATCTATGACCCGTGGAACGCCCCAGATTCTGTGCAGGCCGCTGCCAAGTGCATCATTGGAGTCCACTACCCCAAACCCATGATCAACCATGCAGAAATGAGCCGCCTCAACATCGAGAGGATGAAGCAGATCTATCAGGTACTTTTGCGTTACAGACGACTTGGCAAGGATTTGGATAGTTTGAATTAGCATGCAACTAGCTAGGTCAGATGCAATTTATGTTCATAAAATGTATTCCTAAAACCCCCCTGTTGAAAAGAACAGCCCTGCGATTTGTATGCTTGTTCCTAGTATATGATGCTCTGGTGTCCCTACCGGGCTTCTTAACTAGCAAGCCTCCATTGTTCAACCAACTTTATCATAAAGACCACTCTTGTAGACAACAATATTTTGCTGGTTAAAAACATAACTACTCTGGTTCAACAGCTAGACCAGCAGCTTACCAGCATGTCTCAGCTTGAAACAGCATGGAAATACCTGCTAGTCTAAGCTGGTCTTTTAAGCAGGGCAAGCATTTGAGAATACAGATGTAATATGTAATTCAGTATATGTGAAAAAACAATAAAAATGTATGAGGATGTCAGATGCAAAATGGTATCAGTAGTACCTTAGTAGAAAAGTTAATTAAACAGTTTTTCCAGGACTTTTGGCCTCTGTACCATCCACACACAACGGGAATGGAATGGCATACTCCCCAGGGGAACAGCAGCCTGGGAAAAACACACTAGGTGAGAGTCACATTTTTTCCCTTGGTTTGAGGTGCTAGAATATACTGGTTAACCCATTTCACAACAACCACTACTGCATGGAGCCTATTAAGAGTTACTATTTCTTATTCTGATAAATAGATTGACTGAACAAATCAAGAAAAAGTAATGGATAATGTAAGATTTGATTTTCTTTGACAAATGAGTGGAGAACTCTTGTATTTATTTCAAGTAAAAAAAAACAAAAAAAAAACAATGATGTAATGCAAATTGACTTTTTGACATCCCAGTAGCACCAGCCATATCGGGCAGTTCTGTTGCTAGTGGTAACCGGAATGGAAGTATTCTGCTGAAGTTTGACAGTGAAGAGCACCAGGGACCAAGTGGAATTAGGCAGCAACAACAGCAACAATTAGGTAAGATGTCCCACAAACTTGGGTTTGGCCATTCATGTGGACATTAATTTGACATGTGCCACATACTTAAACATCGTTGCAGACCAGGCACACCCCTTCATGGCAATGGTATTTCCTGATGTCAGTGGCCTTTTTCAGCATGATAATGCACCCTGCCACACATTGTTCAGGAATGGTTTGAGGAACATGATGAAGAATTCAAGGTGTTACCCTGGCCTCCAAATTCCCCAGATCTCAATCTGATTGAGCATCTGTGGGATGAGCTGGATCAACAAGTTCGATCCATGGCAGCTTTACCTCTCAACTTACAGCACTTGAAGGATCTGCTGCTAATGTCTTGGTGCCAGATACCACAAGACACCCTATAGTGTCTTATAGAGTCCATGCCTCACCAGGTTGGTGCTGTTTTTGCGGCACGTGGAGGATCAACAGCATATTAGGCAGGTGGAGGTGGTCATAATGTTCATTTGTGTATATATAAAGTTCACATATGGTTGTTTATCATGGGGATCTTGCAACCTCTCACAAAATATGACACTATATGACACAATAATAAAATTGTTGTTTTTGTCACAGCAGATGAAGTATGACATTTGTTTGCCTCTTATGAATTAGACTGTTGTTGCATTTTTTGTTTTTTTTTGTCTAAATTCTATCCTTCTCAAGTCTGTACACAGTTGTAAAAGTAAATTAGTAAAATCTGGTTAAAACTGGTCTTATGCTTGACCAGATCTTAGCATTGTAACACACCAGATCATCTGCAGACCTGCAATCATTTTGATGCAAGAAAACTGAATAAGGAAACAACCTTAGTTCTTGTAGGAATGAAATAAGTAACTGATACCACTGGGGGGCATCATTCATGCTTATTTAAATTCTTGCATTTGGCTTTGTGTGGGATTTTAGCAATGCATACTTTAAAATAATAATAATAATAATATTTTTGCAATGTTGTTGATTAGTTAAAAACTTTTTTTTTTATCAAAGCAAAGGCAATGAATAAAACTGACATATAGTTCCTCTGTATTTTTCCTTCATGCAGCAACATGCTTTGTTATTATTTTTATTACTATATGTTTCATTTAACAAAGTTTTAGAAGGTACCTTGATCAATAAATAACAGAAAGAAATTGAAACTAAAACCAAAAAGAGAGGGCAATTGAGAGAAAAGAAAAATGAATAAAACAAATCCACAATTTCATGATTGAAATCATTATTTCAGAAATTCAAGAGGTTGTTTGTTTGCCATTTGAATTGTAGGAGTTTGTGGGGACTGAGCTTCATTCACACACATTCTGTTCACTCTCTGGGGCTTGGCCACAATGAAGAACGAAAAATGTGTTGAGATGTCCGGGGCCCTCAAGAGGCAGGGAAATCTGGCCTTCCGGGCACTTATCCTGCTTTGCAGTACCTACTTTTGCTCTTTATGTGTCTTGAATACAAAATTATGACAAGAAAATACAATTTAAAAAAAAACTTTATCCTTAAACTGGCACCGTGATTTATTGAATCAGAATGAAAATAACTTGTATTTCCTGTCCTCTATATGCGGTGGTCCATGGCTCCGGTTGCGTTGTTCTTCATGTCCAGGACCTCAAGCCAGACCCTGATTTGTATGTTAGTGTACAGAAGAGGCCAAAACTAGTTGCCACAGCAACTGTGCTGAATCTCTCACGGACCCCCCATCCCCTTCCACCCCTCTCAGAACACTGTGAAACAAAACAAACATTGTCCCTTAACAAGGCAAGGAGAGACAGCGTTCTGTTTAGAAGTGAGGGACATTCAGGTCATATTAGTCCTTCCTCGTTGAGTCTAGAGTGTGTACACATACAGGACACGCTACTTTCTCATGTCTGCTTAGAGTGACTTAGAACAGGAAGCCCCAGAGTTACTTCACCAGCCGGTCACCTTACCCATGACAAAATACCACTTAAAGGTGTAGTGTGCAATTTACACAAAGATTTGTTTGTGATAAACTTACCAGAGTACATAACAATGCCTCTAGTTCTGAGACAGGGAATCTTTACAGATCAGTCTTGTCTTGGGCCATAGATATGTGTTTAAGTCTTTGTTCAGTTAATTCAGTTTATGCTAAATGTAAGGTAGGGGGTAGGGAAAACAACTCAACATCATTAGTCATGACATTTGTCAAACAATACAATTATGTAACCCTCTTGTCTATTTATTATGTCATCTTCATTAGGTTTTTAATATTTCTTGTTTGTTGTGGCAGGCCATGCTTATACATTCTAATAGAGGTTTTAGAATGTATGGCAACTGAGACAGGGGGCATGACATTTTGGTATTCTATGGTGGTGGGGAATTTAATTCCACCCAGTGAGTCGGGTCTTTTGAATCCGTTCACTGAAAAGAATTAGTCAGTAACCGTGTCTGCAGATTGCATATTTATGCCAGTAGATGGCGAAAAATGAGCATCATTTAAGCGTTGTGTGTCATTCATTGAGTCAACTGATTCCTTAAAAAACATTGTCATGACCGAAACAATGGAAGTAAACGATAATGTTTTGCTTACTGAAAAGATTCTTATAAAAACACTTATTCGTTCAGGTAGGAACACACTAGTATTTTAGGCAAAACTCTCAAGTGAGGCAAAAAAGTTTTAACAAAATGGCGGAAAGTATGACAAACAGTCAGAGATGGGTAAATTACTAATTATTTATGTAAAAATGCTTCATAATGCACCACACATTCTGAATTGGAGATAGGTCAGAACTGCAGGCAGGCCAATCTAGCACCCACACTCTCTGCTCACACAGCCATGCACTTGTAATCTGGCCAGTATGTGGTTTGAGGTTGTCCTGCTGTAAAATGCAGGGACGTCCTTGGAAAAGACTGTGCTGAATGGCAGTATATGTTGCTCCAAAATGTTTAATATCTGTCTGCGTTCATGGTGTTCTCACAGATGTGTGAGTTACCCATACCATGGGCACTGACACACTCCTTGCCCATACAGACACTGGCTTTTGGATCTGATGATTATAACAGCTTGGATGGCCGTTTTCCTCTTTGGCCCAGATAACACGACGGCTGTGTTTTTCACAAACTTTTTAAATTGTGGACTCTTCGGACCAAAAAACACAGTTCCACTGTTCTACTTTCCATCTAAGATGAGACCGAGCCCAGAGAAGTCGGCAGCGCTTCAGGTCGGACAGTGTTGATGTAGGGCTTCTGCTTTACATAGTAAAGTCTTAACTTGCATCTGTGAATGCAGTGGCGAATTATGTTGACTAACAATGGTTTACTAAAAGTAATCCCAAGCCCATGTTCATGATATCTATTACAGATGAATGATGTTTTTTAAGAGAGTGATGTCTGAGGGATCAGAAATCACACACATTCAGAAGTGGTTTTCATCTTGCCCTTGAATCTTTTAACTATATTGTGCAATGTAGAGGGTGAAATGCTAAAAATCCTTTCAATTTGTCATTGGGGAACATTGTTCTCAAAGTGCTGGATTATTTGCTGAAGCATCTGTTGGCAAATTGACAAGTCTTGAACGATCCTTGCTTTTGAAGGACTAGGATGTTTTTGGAGGCTCATTATATGACACATTTGCCTCAACTGTTTCACATCGCCTTGTTATTTCAACTCGTCAAATTGTTTTGTCGTCTTAAATTGCTCGTCTCAACTTTTTTGGAGTGTGTTGCAATCATCCATCCATCCATCCATCTTCAACCGCTTATCCGAAGTCGGGTCGCGGGGGCAGCTGCTCCAGCAGGGGGCCCCAAACTTCCCTATCCCGAGCCACATTAACCAGCTCTGACTGGGGGACCCCGAGGTGTTCCCAGGCCAGTTTGGAGATGTAATCTCTCCACCTAATCCTGGGTCTTCCCCGAGGCCTCCTCCCAGCTGGATGTGCCTGAAACACCTCCCTAGGGAGGCGGCCAGGGGGCATCCTTACCAGATGCCCAAACCACCTCAACTGACTCCTTTCGACGCAAAGGAGCAGCTGCTCTACTCCGAGCTCCTCACGGATGACTGAGCTCCTCACCCTATCTCTAAGGGAGAAGCCCGCCACCCTTCTGAGGAAGCCCATTTCGGCCGCTTGTACTCGCTGACCTAGTTCTTTCGGTCATGACCCAGCCTTCATGACCATAGGTGAGGGTAGGAACAAAATTGACCGGTAGATCGAGAGCTTTGCCTTCGGCTCAGCTCTCTTTTCGTGGACAACAGTGCGATAGAGCCGAGTGCAATACCGCCCTCGCTGCCCCGATTCTCCGCCAACCTCCCGCTCCATTGTCCCCTCACTCGTGAACAAGACCCCGAGGTACTTGAACTCCTTCACTTGGGGCAATACCTCCTTCCCTACCTGGAGTACGCACTCCATCGGTTTCCTGCTGAGAATGTGTTGCAATCATCTGATTTGTAATTACAGTACATTAAAAAAAACTATGAAATTCACAGGTTAAAACATCATATAATGTGTAGTTGTAGTGTTATAATATAGCAAATGATTATTATAATTTACAAATCACTGTTTTTTGTTTTTATTAGCATTTTTTATACTGTCCCAAATTTTTGGGAATTAGGGTTGTATGAGAAAGAAGCTAAATTAATTAAATTAAATGTAAGTCAGTGGGACAGATTCATTAAACAGTTGTGCCACCTTTGCAAGTGGTATTTCAGTCTTATGCTGCCTTCATGTGCTATCAAAATTATCATAAATACAAGTTCCAGTGGATAAATTAGCCACTACATGGTCTGTGATTGATATCTAGTAAACATATTTGTCAACTAATATTTACGATTTTATTTCTGTTAACATAAATAGGCTATGTTTTTTTTTTTTTTTAAATGATTAATTTCCTATACACGTATATCTTTCCATAACAGGGCGGTTATGTTATGCTTGACCACATATGACTAACACCACAACATAAAGGAAAACATAAATACATTTTTTTTAAATAAACTTTCAATAACTCAAAGTAATTTTGCAGAATGGGTGATGTACATCTCCAGTCAGGGCTGGACTGGTAATCTGGCATACCGGGAATTTTCCCGGTTGGGTCAATGCACTTTGGGGCCGATCAGGGGCAGAATGGCCATCGGTAGAAGCGAACGGGCCGGTGGGTCGGCCACGTAACGTGCTGAATGGGCCGTGATAAGAAAAAATAAGGCACCACGTTATGCAGAACGGACCACAAAATGGCGCCACGATATGCAGAAAAGGACCGCAGTTTGGGTGTGTGAGACGCTAAAATGTGGGACAAACGGCATTGCGTTTGGATTTCACACGGAACACAATTTTTTTCCAGGACGATTCCTTATTTTACAGGATGTTTGGCATATTTTGTTCATTCATTTTACTTGATGCTGCTTCAGCGTTAGCATGACTCTCCCTCTCTCTCCACATAAATTCCCTCAGTTGTTGATGGTGGCGACAATGGTTGTCAGGGGTGTGGAATGACAGAATTCAAGTGATAATGCACAAGTTACAACAAAGAATGTCCAGTTTCACAAAATAGCATCCAATACAGTTAAAGTCAAACTAATGACAGTAGGTTATAGACATCTGATGCAGCAAAACAAGTGGGTATACTGAGGGTATACACAAATATTGATCCTTAGAAGTTGTTACAAGCAAACAGCCCTGGGAAAAAAGTCAGTATATGGTGTACACGTGTGTATGGCCCCGACTACACCACTGCTATAATTCATTCTTAGTGAATCTGACTTAGTAACTTTAATTTGGTTACAATAATTTCAAATGTATTCAATTTCACTACATTTTTTTTAATAAAAATTTATTAGATTACAGTATCTAATTACTTTGATTACAGCCAACACTGCAAACATTACATAAAATACATGTTCACATAAATCATGCTAATTATCTAACCACATTCCTAGTGTGTTCTATGTTCTAAGGTTCTTACAAATGGCAGTTTAAAACCTGTGAAAGACAATAAAAACACCCAGCATTCAAGCACATGCCATATTTTCCATAATCAATCACATAAAAAACAAGGAGCGGTGCTTGGCCTTGCAAAACTTGCCATTATGATGCTATGCTATGGTGTTGTGGATGGTTGCCAGGGCTTTGCTATGCAGTTGCTAAGGTGTTTTGAGTGATGTTAATATATTGCTATGCTGTTGGTTCGATTTGGTTGGTTTAATATTTAAATGCCCACTTCCTGCTCTCAGTCAATGAAAACTGTCTGGAGCAGCATGATATTACATATGTTCTCTCTTGTCCAAACTGACATTGTCATGAATGTGACCTCAATGAGACTCATGGCAAATGCTACTGACTGCATGACAGACAAAGCGAGACCATCACATGTATGGCTGTCATGCTCAAATGGATGTAAAATGAATTAGGTTGCAATCAAATTAAAGGGATAGTTCACCCAAAAATGTAAATGATCTCATAATTTACCTTCCCAGATGTGTATGACTTTTTTTATTCTGCTGAACTCAAACAAAGAGTTTACCAGAAGGTACAAAAAGCACATAAAGGCAGAATAAAAGTAATCTAGTTGACTCCAGTGGTTAAATCCATGTTTTCAGAAGTGATCTGATAGGTGTGGGTGAGAAATTGATCAATATTTAAGTCCTATTTTACTATAAATTTTCCTGCCTGCTTATGGTGATATGCACAAAGAATGCAAATCGCAGAAAAAAAAAAAAAGAATGCGGAAGTGAAAGTAAAAGTGAAGATTGATAGTTAAAAATGAACTAAATACTGATCTGTTTATCACCCACACCTATCATATAACTTCTGACGATATGTATTTAAACACAGGAGTCATTTGGCTAATTATTATGCTACCTTTAAATTGTTTTGGACCTTCAAAGATCTGGCCACCATCCACTTACATTGAAAAGACCTACAGAGCTGAGATATTCTTCTGAAAATCTTTGTTTCTGTTCAGTAGAAAAAAGAAAGCCATACACATCTGAACGGCAGAAGGCTGTGTACATTTTGAGAGAATTTTCATTTTTGGGTGAACTATCCCATTAACATGGAGAGTTTCACATTTACCATCCTTAATAAAAAAAAAAAGTTTAAAAACATATTTTTTAACCATTTTTGTTTAAGGCTTTGATTTATTGTAGTATAATGTTTCCTCTCTCATTGGTCATTGGCAAGAGTGTTGTGAGATTTGTTGATTTGTGCCACAAATGCATTACAGGGAACAGAGGCTCGCCTGTTCTCCTTCAGTCATTATGGCCAGCAGAGCTCCTCTCTCTTCAAGTCCAACTTCAATTCTCTAATGAGGCCATTCTCTTCCTCTCTCACTTGTCTTCTGAGTCCCTGACAGGCTCTGAGCGCAGGCCAAAACCAGAAGACTTCAAAACCCCTTAAAGAACACCCTGTCTAACCCAAACGCTGAATGCACCATTTAGATATTTAATTTAGCATCATGAAAGGTACTGTAGTAAAATGGAAATATACTGCTTTTTATAAAACGGTAGCAATAGCAGTTTGATAAAAGAGACCAATCTTCAATAAACAGTTCAAGTTAGTATTAACAAGCATCAGAATAAACAATTGTAGGCTGTTGTTGGCGATGGAACAGCAACATGGCGCATTAATACGAAATAAGCTGTCACATGTGTGTTTATAGTCATTTTAAAGGCTTCAAACTAATTTAATTAATTTTATGATAATATTTATAAATGGATACTTAATGGCTAGTTTTAACATCTCAGTTGACAACTATCGATATGTTTTTATAGAGCCTTCCACAAAAACACTTCTTTAACTTCACGGTAATGACTCCTTTTAGTTTCTTGCTTTAATTCTCACTGGTCGGCTCACCGACAAACATGATAATAATAGAAACTTGTTTTACTATTGACAAATTCTTGATTCCCACATTGAAAAGAAAGGGTGGGAAATCCAAGTGGGTTTCCTTTTCATTTGCACTTGGCCAATCTGAAAAACACGTGAATTTTTAGATGGTATCTTGGCAACTCCGCCGTAGTCTGGGCATTGAAATTCACAGTAGAGGCTTCCATCTCCTTTTCTAACAATCCTAGTCTGTGATGACAAACCTTCTCCCTCAGGTTCTTATTGACATATGACAGATTAAATCTCTTTCTTACACTTTACTGTTTCTTGAAACTTCAAAGATTAATTAGACAACATAAATTATTGAAAGGTATTTATTGAGTTTTTAAACGTTTTATGGACTTTTAAAACAATTTGCTTATGAAAGCAACTATGTGCAAAAGTTACAATAGTCCACTGAGGAGAGACCATTACATTTTTGTCTTTTCATACTACTACTACTAAGGATTTTGCTGTTTTAAAAATGATCCATTTACATTCTAATGATACAGCTGAGTGCATATACAGACATTGGAAATCAACAGTGTGAACAAATATTCAGTGGTTATGAAAAATGTATTATTAATTAAAGTTAGTGATAAATAACTTTAGCCTAACAGACAAATACTCTCAAGCCTTACCAAGCTTTTGTTTAGCATGTTTTCATATATATGAACAATATGTATTATTTGTGATCTGGTTGCATTTTCACAGAGTGTTTTTACTAATAAATTGAAATACCTGGAACTATGCATATAATTAACAATTGTATCTTCATAACAGTAGAACTATGAGTTTGGGAAATTAAATAACTACAATAACTTCATTTGAGACCCAGGTGATAGTAGATATTATGCCATCCTGAGATGTAATGGAATGAAACCTCAGCTTTATAATTTTCTTAGCTAAGTTTAATACTTGCTCCTGATTGAAATGGTCTTTTCCTATTAAGAGTTCATGTTCAAACCATAGAAATTGCATAAAATGGCCTCAAATTTGTGAACAGTGCAAACATGCACCAAAATTAACAGTGGAAACTTCCAATATAAAGATGGACACTTGTGGATAATGGGATGAGGGTAGGTGGTAGGTGTGGCTCCATTCATTTCATGATTAGTTGGGGACGGGATCCGCCTACTCAGCTACCAATTGACAAGATGGTCGTACTGTCCTTGGCTTTGTCAAAAAAAATGGAGGACACATCGTTGGAGGACATGAGCTTGCCTTCTGCAATATTTTGGGTGGATGAAGAGTTGCTTGGTTGGCATTCTTCACAGCAGCAGCAGCAACAGTCCATGAATGCCTGACCCAGAGACTTGCACAGGCAAAGCAGCAGCACGGGTGTCACAGACGACTTAAAGAAAAGGAAAAACTGATTTATTAGGGTCAAAAGAGAAGACACCTCCTCTGACACCTGGATGGGTGCATAAGCCAGGGTCAGATTGCAAACGTTCTCTGGTAGCATACAAACTCCATAGACCACCGCTAGAGCCATGACCGTGCAGTTAAGCTGTCGCTCAACTTGTTGAGCATGCTGAAGCTTCTGTTTTTTGGATGGAGATTGGTCCTCCGACCGCTTGGGAGAACTTTGGCTCCCGCCAGACACGTTACAAGTGGCCAACTGACAGAGCAGGGTGAAGAAGACAGGTAGACAGAAGTAACAGCCAAAGTACCACCACATGTGTGCGTCGTGGTAGTTGATAATCAGAGAATAGATAGATTCTGGGAGATCTGGATATGGACTCATGATGCAGGTGTCTACCTGGTTGCCCATAGTATGTGGTGTCACTTGATGCAGCTGCCACAGGAGCAGCTCTGGAGCTGCAAGCAGCATGGAGCCAATCCACACCACGGCCAGCTTGGCCAGGATCTTCTGACAGCGCTCAACCCGTCGGGCCATTGGCAGGGAGCTTGTTGCAGCGTGGAAACGGTCAATACCCAAACCACACAGACTGAAAGTGGTCACACCTAGTGATGTTACCTGGAGGATATACAAAACAGATCATTACATCCCTTGAATTATTATTTGTGTATTTGTTTGTGATTTTATTCATGTGGATTATAATGCACATAGATATGCAAGGATTTTTAGAGACAAATAACCACAAAATGATCATGCTTACTGTGCATTTACAGGCCCACCCTGAATCTGTGCACGAAACAATGCAGAAAGCTCTAATTTCTGTAGAATTCAATTGCCTGTCATGTACGTGTTTGTTTGTTAAATAGCTACTTTGACCAATTTGATACTGCTTTGAGCTACCAATAAAAGTGAAGTAATCTCAGCTCAATTTAATGCACTTTATCATGTTTAAATCCGTTCCAAATAATTCCACAGATTTCCTCAAATCTGAGCAGCAGATGCAGGGGATTCCCACAGAAAATTGGGATATTCCATCTGGGCCAGGGCACTTATAATATTATTAAATAGGAAAAACATTGTATATTAAAGTTCAGATTTGATGGTATGTATGGTATAATATCAGAGAACCAGAAGTATATCTGTGTATGTCTTGTGAATGCTTAGAATCCATTGGCCAGAGCTCTGAAACTTTGCTAATGACAAATTTGACCGTTAACAAATGTTGACAGTGGGTGCTGAATATATGTAAAACTGATCAAGACTAAGTACAAACTTTAGAATAAGCCTTATAAGGCCCTCACCTCTATGAAAGGCACAACCCTGCAGGAGAAATCTCCCAGCAGCCTCTTATTGGTGAGTTCATTGAAGACCACCATAGGCAGACAGACGCACAATACCAGGAAATCCCAAAACGCCAGACTAGCGAGAAAGTAGTTCCAAGTACTCCTCATGAAGTAATTTTGCCAAACAATGCACATTACTGCCAAATTACCCACAACACCAAAGGCAAACACCACAAAGGCAAGAAAGAGAATGCCATAGGCACTGTAGGAGCTGTCAGTGAAAGGAAACAATGGATTGTGTATTTTTGTGATGCTCCTTTTAGTTGGATTGCCATTAGGGATTTCTTCACCAGTTGTTTCATTGCTGTTTTCATTTCCAGACATTGAGGAATTGAAAATCACCGTGAAAGACAAAGGGCTTGCAGTTGAGGTGTTCGTGGATCCTCTATCTTCATCCGTACTGTCTTCCAAAGGAAACACTACTTCTTGCTGAGGGCGTTTTTGTGAATCATCTTGATCAAAGCTGTCCTCTTCAACATTCAAAGGTGTCTTTTTGTTTGCATTTGGGTCCTGACCATTCTGCCCTGGCTTTTCTCTTTTTGCTCCAGAAATGCAAACACTCAGAAACAAAACAAATGTTGCAAAATAAATTAATTTAAAACCTCTAATCCCCATCTTTAAAGAAAAAATCCAGAAATGTACAAGTTAGAGGGCACTTCTTTAAATTGTCCAGCACAGTTCCTAAGTGAAGACCCTGGTGAAGGCACTGCCGAAGTTGCGATCCTTTGTGCCAAAAGCTGTTTTCTGCAGTCAGCTCTCTTTCAGAATGAGGCTCTCTCAGCAAAGCCATGGATGGCTGTTCACTCTCAAAAGGGTTCCACATAGGCACACCCCCTGTTTCTACTCTTCCTTGCAGTCTGAGGGGGATGATGCCCTCTGCTGGCATTAAAATTATGATTTCAAGTTCTTTGCCATTTCATAAACTGATTTACAGCAATTAGGGTTTTAAACCTGATTGTTAAAATGACCCTCAAGCTGAGTTTAAAGAGGTTCCAAAAGAAAAAAAACTAAATTTAACAAAGAATTATTCTACTCTCAATAATTTCTATGAATTATTTCTCTAAAATTGTAATCAGATTACTTTATGAATTATATAATTGAAAAGTAATCACATTACTACTTACTACTTAAGGAAACACTTTTCCTTTTTTCCAAATTCAAAATAATGTCTATATTTCTTCCTTGTTCCTTGTTTCACAAACGTCACACTCAACACCTTCACATTTCTCCTTTACAATAACTTGTTACGGGGCCGTAATTCATGTATTCTACATAAATAATATATTAGAAATAAGCATAATCCTATAATGTACGTTAAAGTAATTAAATGAATTGAAAGTCAGTAACTGTAATATGATTACAAGAATTTTAAATGTAATGCATTACACTACTTTTTTGACTAACTAATTACTTTGTAATTGGATTACACCCAACACTACAAACAGGTAAAGGGACATGAGTTTAAGAGCAATAGCTTCGGAAGAGAAAAAAAATAAGTTAAATCTATCAATGATAAAAAGACATTCAAGGAGTTGATTTATCTCAGTGTGATTATGGAGTTTAATTTGTATGTTCAAGTCAGAGAATGCCAAGGGAGAATTGGTATTGCTATTGAGAAACTTAATGTTATTATGGATGTTGGTGTTTTAGCAGTTAATAAAAATAATACTATAACTGTGAACAAAAAACACCTTTAATCCCCTTTTTATATGACCCTTTAAACCTGTCATAATGACTCATAAGCTTCTTGAAACTTGTGTTCATTTATTATATTTAATCTTGATAATTGATTCTACTTTGAGGGACAGTAGATGTGTCTAGTCACACTTAAATCTGACTAGAGGATGGAAAAACATATGCACATAGAATATAAATCTGATTTTCTCAAAAATCATTATTACTATAATTTCAACATTTTGATACATTTTATACAAAAACTTGCCATCTTAAGTCCTAAAAAGTTGGGTTGCGTGGATGTCATTATTTATCAACTTGCAGAAGAGACATTTTGTGCTGCAGTTCCTGTTTTGTTCTGGGGAGGGCACAGTCTGCACACGAATACAAATTAACTACACTGGATAAAGCGGGAACATTAGGGGCAGTTCACATCAAACATGTTTTTGTGTATGTCAGCACTGTTTCCGGTTGTTTTCTCGTATAAACATGCATTTTGTCCATGTCACTGCGTGTAGATTTTTATTTATTTATTTTATTGTATTTTATATTTTTTAGAGCAAGGACCGCTGTCCGTTGTGAATGGCCCTTTAAGTGTTACCATAAAGAGCAACTTCAACCTAATATAACCCTTGAAATGAGTTTTGCTGGTGTAAATTCATGTTGATTCAGTGATGTTAAATAATATTGACTTGAATAATACTAATTAATGTTTAAGTTACCACAAAAAGGAGATTTTTTAGGTTAACATTTTTTCAGTTTACAGAAATAGGCCTGGGCAGTGGCCATATTTTACCGCAGGACTCTGGCCACAAGTATTAAAAGGTTAAATGCATATTGAAATGCATATAAGTGACACAGTTTCTCAGTGTCAGCCAGATATATCAACCATTCACACATTTTCTTATTCATTTTGCGGAAGTATACTTGTGTACTTATAAATAACATTTGGAACTGGATTAATTATTTACAGCTTTCTTGGAAGTCTTTATTTTAACTGGGTCAAATTGACCCAGAGGGACTACAAAGGGACTTTCTTTATAACTTACTTTTAAAAAACATAATATGAATGATTTTAAATAATCTTCAAATCACCTGCATGGAGGACGACATAAAGTTTCAGGCTGAAAGTTAAAGTTCCGTTGATGTAAATTGGTGTACAAATCTAAAATGGGCCAAATTGACCCGGGAGGTACTTGTGTTAAAGGCCTAAAGCTGTGTCTAAACAATTGGTAATACATCACATGAAGTCTCCTCCTCATAGTGGAGAGGTATGTGGTTTTACATACCATTTATACATTTCTTTCATATATGTTTCATTCTCCAGTCCATTTGATTACATATTGTACTCTGATATTGAGAAGTGATTAATACATATTGGATTGATTGGATGACAGGAAATGACTATGTAAAAAAAAAAAACAATTATACCAATGTTTTCTTCTGTTGTGTTCTAGTGCAATATATCTCGTTTAAGTCTCTATGAGTGTTAGAATGTTTGTGAGTGTGTGTTAATATAAGTGACTATACTATTCTCTCCATTTAAGATATTCTATAAAAGTGTTATCACACAAATCATTTGCACATATGAGTCACATCATACATGGTGCTTGCTAAACTCTGAAACCTGATGTTTTATGAGCAGCAGTATTACTGAAACAGGAAGGAGTGGTACTTTTACACATTATACTGCTATGGTTGGAGGAAAGATTATCAAAATGGATGATATCTCTGCTTCTCACACATGCACAAAAGTGCAAAGAATATCTCACTCTTAAACCCAAAGTTACACCCTCATCTGTCAAGATGTATTGAAAATGGAAATGCACCTATCAACCACCCTGCTGTCAATAACGGTAAAATAAGCAGTCTTGGGTGAACTTGATTACATTTATAATTCCATAATTCTAAAGAATAATTACAAAATCATAATGTTATACTTTATAATATTTTGTTGCAATAGCAAAACCATAAACCATAATGTCCAAATCTTGTAAGCCATCTGACATCAACAGGAAATCTCAATCTAATACTAATGAGGGCGAGTCATTAGTGGTTACTCAGAAGAACATTTCACAAGAGAATTGAACCAGAGATGCTCCAGTATAGATCCATTTACGGGAAATGTGTTCAGCGTTATATATCTGGGAAAGAAACCGTGATCCTAAGAGATGTTTCTAAACATGGATTTGTTACTTTTTTCCTTTAAAGTGAGGAAATGTAGGACACAACAAATTGATGTTTTATGACTGACAGATAATTTTCCTCCTATTTGATAAGTGGGCTGAGGCATTGTAGACATCTCCCTATGTCAATAAGGATATGAACTGTAAGTAAACCTGGAAATCTGGTGCAGGAAGCACAGCCGTGCTTTAAATATGCAAACACACTCACACTGCCTATTGACACACTACAACACTTTTCACTGACAGGTGTTTTTTTAATAACACCCGTCTGCAGGAAAGGCCTTGTTCGCTCTAGCGGCTCTTATCGTTGTCACTGATCATCAGTTATGGAAAGCGTTTCCCTTCGTCTGTTTATGTCTTTCTGCATCACAATTCTTTCTTATCCATTTTTTATTCTCTTGGTCTGCTCAATTGTCATTGTTTCTGTTTGTGTGTGTGTGCCGATTAAACATGCATTGTTTTTCAGTGTTATGTGCGTTAATTAATCTTAATTTAATCAGAGCTAAATAAATCTGGCCTGGGTCAGTATGATTTTATTGAAACCCATCAAATTCTTCTTAAAGGGATAGTTACCCCAATATAAACATTCTTTAATCATTTACTTACCCTCATGCCATCCTATATGTGTATGACTTTCTTTATTCTGCAGAACACAAACAAAGATTTTTCAAAGAATATTTAATCATTTAGGTCCATACAATGCAAGTGAATGACTCCAGTGGTTTAATCCATGTCTTGAGAAGCTATTGATAGGTGTGAAAAATATCAATATTTAAGTCATTTTTACTATAAATTGTCCTTCCTGCCAAGTAGGGGGCAATGTGCTCAAAGAATGCGAATTGCCAAAAACAAAAGAAGAATGTGAAAATAGGGACTGATCGTAAAAAAAGTAGACTAAATACTATACTAAATATTGATCGGTTTCACAACCACACCTATATTATTGCTTCTGAAGGTATGCATTTAAGCACTGGAGTCTTATAGAATACTATAACACTGCATTTATGTGCATTTTGGACCTTCAAAATTTTGGTACCAATTCACTTGCATTGTTAGGACCTAAAGAGCTGAAATACTCTTCAAAAAATCATTTGTATTCAGCAGAAGAAAGAAAGTCACACATCTGGGAGTAAATAATGAAAGAATTTTATCTTTGGGTGAAATTTATTTAATTTAGTTTCTTACAATGAAAATTCAATAGTTGTAATTGACTGTTAATATAAAGACTCTTAGGAGCCTTTGAAATACCCCCTTGATCCACACACACACACACACACACACACATACAAAATGCAATGCAATGTTTTCACACCAATTAAGTAATTCAGTGAGAAGTGAGAAATAAACATAAAACACAATATAATTGTTCAGACAAAATAGCTATTAAAATGAACCCATTTGCTAAAATATTAAGCTATTAAGAAATGTCCTACCGGTTACTTGTAGTCCCCAAATGTGGCCTTGCGCTCAGGGGTGGTGCTAATAAATGTCTTTATGAGATTTTCCAAGGTGTAAGTGATAGCGTTGAAACATGAGAACACTAAAGCTCTAATCGGTTCTGTTCTTTTTTGTTGTTGTTGTAAATTATTATAATTTCAAAGGATAAGCTTACATACAGGTAAAGCACAATATTTTTCTGGAGAAAAATATTTAAGATTGAGGTTTGATTCATTTGTTTTTATTAATATAAACTGTAATATTACACTACAATATTTATTATTAAACAACAGCATTAATACAATAACAGTTTAATCGTAATTTATTTTTACATTTCTGTTGCATTGGTAACAATCACTTTTTTGCAAATAATAGGAAAAAATGGAGAGTACAATTCACTATTATCCATCACAAGGGATCTCTTCAGTTCGAAAGAGCCCTGCCCACAAACATGACAAATCTCTCTGAAACAGGATGCGATCTTTATTAAAATAAATGACAGATATACTGAAAGCAAACATTTTATTATATACTGCATAAATGCAGTGAAATATATTAAGTTTCTTTGATACTCACTAGGGTTGCTTCAGCACCCTCAGCACCCCCATTCCTGTGTCTTTGTCGATCTCTGTATCATGATGTTATGATGGAATAGGGGATCCGTTCATTGCAAAACTTCATAAAACAACTATGTTTGGCAGCCAATGGTGTAATACATTCATTTGTAACACCTTAAGATTCTGGCACACACATAGGGATGGCCAGTGTTGTTTTGCTTAATATAGCAAAGCCCTCTTAACATACTCAGATCATGCAAGTGCTAGTCCTTGCCTCCTCAGTCTCACCCAACTGCCTCTTAACAGTCATTAATATGAAGTCAACCAAAATTTGTGGCCATATAGGAAAATTTTAGCTAAACATAATCCAGGCCTCTTTAACGGGTCAGTGAATGGTAGCAAATTACCTGTGAAAAATACTGAGCTTCAAGATAATGTGAATTTTAAGACATTTCCAAATGAGGCCATAACTAAGGCTGGAGAAAGAAAGCCTTCTATGGTGTCGTTGAGTTTTAATAGCTGTTATGTGGGGAATATTCACTAACTGAAAACAATGGCTAGGAAAGGAAATCACAGCACACACAATTGTTTAATTAATGTAGCTCAAATGGTAGGATTGGCAATAGCAACACAAATGTCATAGTTTTTTTTTTTTGGGAACACACAAACTGATAAAATGTATACATTGAATGCACTGTAAGAAGCTTTGGATAAAAGTGTCTGGTAAATGCATTAATGTAAATGTGATTTTTGGAGATTAAGTGGTGTTTGCAACCATTACATGATGAGCAAATACTTTGTCCCAAAACAATAACATTATGGATAAATTCTTTGCTAATATGCACCTTGTTACAGTATATGTATTTTCAGGACTATCAAGCCCTCATGTTGCTCCAGGAACATGCCCCACTTGTGTAAATCACATTGTGTGCCTAATTGTCCATAATATCCCTGTAGTTTCTGAAGTGGAGGTCACATTTCAACAAAAAATGTGGGGTTGCATAAGGAGAGAGTATAGGGAAATTGCAATAAACTTGTAATTGACTTTCATATGCCAGCCAGTAATGCATATCCAGCCACAATTGAATCCCATCTTTCCTGAAGCTTGATTTGAATGCAAATTTGCCTAGACATCCATTTTGAATATGTGGAAACATGGCTCAACGTTCAGAGCGAACACTTGTGCACAGATGTGATTTTGCATGTCACAAATACACAAGTCTCTTAGTACCTTTTCTTACTATTGATGGCTCTTTCGTTTCCTCAACTCTTTTTGAATACCCCTTTTATATGCAACATCAACGTACTGTGACCTTGTTTTGAAGCAGAGATAATTAAAAGGTTTATGCAACCTTTCTCAGCTGTGAATTTAAAACCTACAGCGTAGTGCTATAAACCACAACTACATCTGGAGAAGAAACACATCAAAGTGCTAAAAACTCTCACTGTAGTAGCTGTCTACAGTATTCATACTGTATACTGTAACACATAATGTCAAATTCTACAGGAAATGTATTCAAAACTCAACATTGCGACTCATGGCATTGTAGAATAATCTGGTTAAAATAACTTGAAAAGTGCAAGATTAAAGCATTAAATATTGATAACATTGCACTCATGTGGTTATTAGAAGTATTGTACACAAAGACGTCTTGCTCTGTGGATCAGATTGATATGTCTAAAACAAAATAGTTTCAGTAGAGGTTGAACTGACTAACTGACTAATTTGAACATTATACTGTGGGCCCATATTTAGACCATGTGGCCTTTGTATTGTATTGTTGAACACCAAGGTTTGTTTTATGAATTGAAACAGGAAATTTAACCCTAAAACGTCAGGTTGGGTGGGTCTACTTTTATACCGGCCAGTACACTGCCAGACATGAGAGACACTGTTACTCAGTTTGCTAAGCTATTGAAAATGAACCATGGTAACCATAGTTTGCTTAAAATTACCAAAGTCAGGCCTACTACACTATTGGTTAGACTACTATTAAACCAGACTAATAAAATATTAGATCTCATTGAGACCTTTTGGCTTAAGTGTCAAAAGTTTTCAGAAAAAAGCTATTCTTTTTGCCATTT
The DNA here is from genome assembly GCF_025860055.1 of Xyrauchen texanus. Taxonomy (NCBI): domain Eukaryota; kingdom Metazoa; phylum Chordata; class Actinopteri; order Cypriniformes; family Catostomidae; genus Xyrauchen; species Xyrauchen texanus. The sequence continues at coordinate 27,892,013 of NC_068302.1, read as the reverse complement.
CTAATTTTAATGTCAGTGGTGTGTATGTTTGTGTGTGCTAATCAGCTGAACAACACTGCAAATCTCGCACTAAGACCCAGTGCCACAAATAGAGCATTTAAGTGATTTTAAAGATGCTGTAAGCAATTTTAGCCATTCTGGAACTTCCACAACACTAAGATGTTAAATTAGATACACCCCTCTTTGTAAAACACCACCCTCCGAAGATAGCTTAAAGGTGCTGTAAGCAATTTAGCCGTTCTGGAACTTCCACGAAAATGAGCTGTTGATTTAGCCACGCCCCTCTTTCCAAAACACTGCAAAGATACAGTTGAGACCCAAAGCATGTTCCCAAGGTTGTCAAACACAACAGTATCTTAATGGTGGCCATTATAATTCAAATTGTAAATCAGAATATGGCATTAATCCTCAATAATTCGCTACAACAACACTTTAAGAACCCACAAAATGATTTACAGACAGAAAGCACCAGAGACCGCAGCACGTGGACACATTTTTGTTTGCTGTTTACACAGAGACCGGTGGGATATCTCAAGACGCTTATTTCAGTGATATATTTAATGGAGAAGGAACCTTTTCTGCATACCATTCCATAAAAAAATCGCTTACAGCACCTTTAACTTGACACAGCGTCTAAAAAACGCAGCGCGAATGCGCGAGACGCTGACAAAGCAGCAAAACGCGGCGTAACAGTCAAAGACGCACATTTCGGTATGAACGTCCCTTATACCAGAAGCATACTAATAACGAACCAAATACGAGTCTAAAAAACGAAATACATAAAATACAATATACTAGTTTACACGAGTTCTTTCTTTGTTTCTTTGATAGCAGGTCTGGCTTTAGATATGACTGTCCAGCAACTCACATCGCGTCGCTAACTTGCAGCGAGTAAAAGTGAAGTGTCTCATCTATATTCTTCCACGCGATGCCCTCCCGTACAGGCGTGTTTTGACTTGACAAAGTTGCGCGTGCTTCCTGGTTTGAAGCACTATGTTCTCAGGTACATCGGCGCAAAGCTCCAAGATCGAGTCACATCTGTCACACTCTGGTCACCATTCCCGGCTGCCCGTTCAAACTGTAATACACTTTTGCAGTTTTTTGTTCTTCTGCGTGGTTCCCAACTCTACCGGAATGTATTTATACTTTAACTGTGGGTGAAGCGCGTGCCCACACCCGCTTTATCAGGAAGAGTTGTCAAGAAAAGTGTCCGGTGTTCTTAAGATCATATTGAAGCATCCAGACTTTAAAAAGAGAAGATGTCTGATTCAGCGTCCAGTTTTTTGCATATAGGGGATATTGTGTCCCTTTATGCAGAAGGAACTGTCAATGGTTTTATAAGCACATTGGGGTAAGTGACTTTCATTGACTTCACTGTCTTCCTGCCTTCAACCCCTCAGACCCTGCAGCAGCAAAACACTTATATTGTGTATTGAAAATGCAGGCGTAAACTACAGCTATTGTGTGAAATGTAATTTCGTATCAATTAAATTACAAACAAAATATTAAAATAAACTGATTTTTTAGAATGCAATTTTTTTGCCTGGCTGTTTTGTTGCTGTCCGACTTTTTATGTGTTATGAGTCTTTGGTTTGGTAAGTCTGGGAGCTCCTCACAAAGTGTTTTTAGTAGTGCAGTCACTTTTGAATAAATGCTAAATCAGATCACAATACTTCATGTTTTGAGAATTTTTTGTATGCTATGGTGCTGGTGCTGGTCCCTGGCATTAGTTTATCAGGTCTATTCCAAGATTGCAGGTGGTCAACAATACCAATAACGGATGTTTTTTAAAACTGTATAAGCTACAACACACTATTATAATAGTATTACTGTATATAACCTGTTTGATTAAGGATGCTGGGGCCACAGAAACTTCCCTCAAACTGTTTGTAAAAACATCAGCTTAAAGGAATACCCCCCCCATTTACACACACTCATGCCATTACAGATTTGTATGACTTTCTTTCTTCTGCTGAACACAAATGAAGATTTTTAGAAAAATATCTTATCTCCATACAATGCAAGTGAATGGGTACCAACCCCTTGTGAAACATCAAATAGCACCCCTGTAAAACCACCATCCCCACTTACCATCCCCTTTAGATAAATTGTGTCATGTATTACTTAGAACTAATCATGCAGGTAAAATATTTACTTTTCTATGTTTGATGAATAACAGATTTTAAAGGTGCAGTATGTAAGATTCAGAAACCCTTGTTATTAATGACACCTGTGGCCGTTACGTGAACTGCAGCTAACGAACTATTGCTCGTGATAACGCTCGCGCACACACACCGTAGGGACGTGAGCATATACAAAAACAATGATGTAGCATACAAAGAGACTCATGCTGACAGATGAGGTAGCATAATTCAAATTACACAGTTATGATTGTTTTACTACAAATTTTGAGACTAAACTGAAACTACTTTTCAGCTAACATACCATACTGATACACACGTACAGCTACACACTACCGAACTATACCAGACAGTTTACTGTTGCAATGTTATGTTGTACTGTTGTATGTTTTGTATGTCATATGTTGTACTACGATCAAGAAACCAGCATATTTGCTTAAATTCATCCTGTATACCTGACTTTTAGTATAAAGAGAAGATTTTTGAAATTATTTGAAAATGATGAAGCAAGGTAGCTCGCAATTCGTTAGCATTAGCAGGCAAGATCAAGTTAGCTAAAATTAAACAGATCAATCCTTATGGCACTATATTTCACAAGCTTTGGAGTTATGTAAATTTACCTGTCCAATAAGAAGAATGCCAATTCAGGGTCGGTTTTGATCCCCAAAACTAAACAAACTTCCCTCCAGGAATCAAATGCCCTGCCGATGTTCACTGTAGTTTTCACTCGAACACCATCACGTTCCCACTTAGCCAGATGGGATTCAGTAGATACATTTTTTTTGTGTTAATTTTTTTTGGCTTACTCTGAGTTTGTGTAGGAGTCGGTGTTGTGCTGGAAGCCGGACGTTTGCTGAATTCCATCTCTAAGATAACGTTACCTGGTGTTGCAGTTTGTTGTCGCTATTGAATAGCTGAAGAGAATTACTGAGGCAAGGCTTTCGGAGTGCACATCAACGTCACATTCTTTGGATTTTCCCAGCAAAACCGACCCGCTCCCTTGGCATGAAAATCATGTCTACAGGCTTTAATAGGCAACCTAGGAAATCCGGGAGGGACTTTTTTGAAAATTGCTACATATTGCACCTGTAAATAAGGGCGATTAGCCCTATTTCGACTTGTGATGTTGCCAGATTTCTATAGGTGAAATCCCCAATTAGATCTTGATTGACACTTGTACAGTTTGAAAATATTCTGTCAGAGTGACGCTGTAGTCATGCAATCTGCCCTCTCTCCACTGCGAAAAGACACCGGTTTGTCGAGATTTAGCAATGGGTTGACTTGTTCTTTCTAGTGTTCACATGAAACTTACACCACTGAAGGTAATGCAAGTTTACATATATTTCACACATTTTTATAAATGGCCTAGAGAACATTTCAAGGAAATATTTTGACTTTCTTTTAAAAAGAGAACATAAGATAATATATTGCTATTCCCCTCTTTCTGGGGCTTAAAATAAAAAAGTTATGTGGTGTGCAGAGATGGAAAAAAAAAGTCAAAGCCTCATTAAAAAGTGAAATTCCAGAAAAAAGAAACGTTGGCATGACTGGTGCAGAATAATCAGTTACTGTTATTTCTTTTAAAAAAAAAAAGAATAAAAAAAAGCAGTGAACCAATTGTTTTAAAATATTTAAAAACACCTTTGTTCACAAAATAAAAGTCATTGGGTGTAACCAACATGTAGGTTTACGCTGACCATAAAAACGAGCAGACAACTTTAGACCCTCAAGACTGAGCATGAAGTTTAAAAAAAAAACAGCTGATATTTATTTTGACATTTTTATTAAAAGGCACATTTTGTTCAAGTCATGTGTTGTAACCCTGTGAAAATGACTTGATATTGTGTGACTCAAAAATTCATAATTTGTTTTTACCTTGAAAATTGTGTTTGAAATCTTTTTGGAAATTAATGATTAAGTTGTTTATACTCTCATGTATTCAAGGTGCAAATAAAGTATTATAATACTTTTGACTTGATGGTTACACCACATGACAATTTGAAAGTTTACATTTGTTTTGTAGAAAATGCTATAAACATAAAAAAAAATTATGAAACTAAATTGGAAACAAAGATTACATGTCTGAGAATATGACACATGACACAAAACAAGTTTTTTTAGAAGTCAACCACCGTATATAAGCAAATAAAATATTGATTCTGATCTGTTGTATTAGTTACGTTTACGCTGACTTTATGTGCTTTTTGGAGCTTCAAAGTTTTGGTTACCATTCACTTGCACTCTATATTGCAATTACATCACACATTACAGAGCTGAGATATTCTTCTAAAAGTCTTCGTTTGTGTTCAGCAGAAGAAAGAAAGTCATACACATCTGGGATGGCATGAGGGTGAGTAAATGATGAGATTATTTTCATATTTTGGTTGAACTAACCCTATAATATAGAGGTTTTCGCACTGAATAAAGTCTTGAAGGTGAAAATTACATACTGTAAATTTACATGTTCATGATTTAAACCTTTTTGAAGATTCATTGAAAGAGAGAAACCTTATTTCGTGCTGTTCTCACTCTATCGACATTTCAGCCAAACCCTTACTGTTGTTTTATTGTCAGAAATAAATACCACCACTGTTTTGGGTACAGGCCAAGATGCAAAAACAAAAAGAGGGAGGCAGACATCTTAAAATGCAAATTTTATTCAGGAATCAGACTCTTTGTGTGGTAAATAGTGCAGCTCTCAGAGTGTCTAGGTCTTTTCCCTCTGGCTATTTCATTCACTCAGTCAGAAAGTCTCACCAATTGTCTTATTGTAACTGGCTTGGCAACCAGTTTCTAAGAAACCCTCAAAGACTGCTATAGTTAGTGGTTAGTTACCCTAAGGGTATTATCAAATAGGATTTAATTTATGATATATTTAGCCCTTGAATGAAATTTGGCAGAATATTTGCACCTTAGATGATAAAATATTTAGCAGGATGTCCATTAGAGGTCTGCGGAAATTAGGACATGCACCCTTCAAGCCAGGACTGAAGCTCATTTAGAACTTGTGACCCATAATTTTATATGATCACTGGTGTGGCTCTCAGAGGATTTTGAAGAATCGTTTTATTGGGACACTTTGATGACTCCTTGTGTTTACCTTCCCAGGTTGGTAGATGACCGTTGTGTCGTGGAGCCAGCTGGTGGAGATCTGGACAACCCTCCCAAAAAATTCAGAGGTGCATTATACTTATATAAAAAAGTGTTGAAAGCGGTATGTAAAATGTTTCTTTGGAATTTTGGTTTCGAGTCATGGCTGCAAGATAATGTTTAATTTAGAGTTGGTTATGAAGCTACTATTTACATTTGTCTCGGTTTGTTGGTGCTAACTGGGTCAGCGATGCAGCAAAGTAACCTCAAACCATATAACCCCAACCTCAAGCTCCATTATTGGGATGATTAGCTGTATATTCTTTTTATTCTAATTTAAGTCTATTTTAGATGAAAATGTCTTGCACGGTTCTTTTTTTCCTGTTTCCAATGAAAGTTTGATGCAATTTGTAAATATTCCTCTTATTCTTCCCAAAAACTCAAATTCACTTAACAGTGTGGTCACTTTTGTGTAAAGTGTTCTTTGGAGAATGAGCCATATTTACAAAAACAGACACACAGGAAATTAATCTAACCGATGCTGGTGTTTTTTTTAACAATTTTTTTTATAAAGACTGCCTCTTCAAGGTGTATCCCATGAACCGATATTCTGCCCAGAAACAGTTTTGGAAGGCCAAACAGGCTAAACATGAGAAAGATAAGATCGGAGATATGGTGCTTCTTCAGAAATTACAAGTAAGTGACACCCCCCTCCCCCCCCACACAAACAAACATGCACTACTGTGGTCGCCAGCAACTAGATCATCAAAATAAATACAAAAACTGCATAAAGAAAACAAACTAAATAAAAAAAAAACACATACCCAACTAAACTACAAATCCCTCTCTACAGCCACTCCCCGAGAACCCTCCAAAAAAGCCAAATAACCCCCTCACTTTCTGACGAACAAATCCCATTTCCCCAGCCTTCTAAAAAACATCTCCTCAAACACCGCCTCCTCGCCCATCTCCCCAGACATTCCCTAAATGATGAAGCCCCAGCCCACGTCCATCCCTTGAGGATGATCTTCTTACCAGTCATGACTCAAGCTAGGACCCAACTTTTTAAATAACTGTCCCCAATATCCAGAGTATTCCCATCACCCAGGATACAGAGTCTGGGGCTAAATGAAAAATCAGTGTTCAACACCTCACACATAAAGTTCTGAACCTCCAACCCAAATTCTTGGATCATTACACATCCCCAAAATACATGTATTGTGTCCCTGTCTTCTGATTCTTTAAGACCCAACCTATACAATCTAGAGGGGGTCCAGTAGAACCAATGCAAAATCTTCAATTGCATCAGACCGACCCTTGCTTCTCTAGATGCAGATTTGATTATTTTTAGGATCCTAGCCCACACTCCCTTCTCCAATACAGGTTTAAATCCTTCTCCCATAATCTCTTGAGAGAAGATGAAGCTCAATCCCCCAGACTATGAATTAACAGGGAGTAATACACAGATGCTTCATGACCTTTCCCAAAAGCAGTAATCACCATTTCCAGAGTATCTGCCGCTTTATGGGGGTGTACACTACTCCCAAAAATAGTATAGAGTAGGTGGCACAGCTGTGTATTACCTAAAGAACTGGGATCTAGGAAACTTACAATGTTGAACCAAATTATCAAAAGATCTCAGTAATCCACTCTCATATATTTCACCTGTGGCCAAAAGTATTGGCAGTGAAATACATTTTGTGTTTTGCAAAGTTTACTGCTTCTGTTGTTTTGGTGTTGATTCACGTTGTTTCTAGATTATTGTGCAGATCAGATGCATTTTAAATAATTGCAAAAAGCTTCATTGGCCAAATTTTTTTACTTTATAATAAAAATCAAAATTTCACTGTTTTTTGGCCCTGGCACAAAATTACCAGCTAACATAATTTCACTAATCATATCTGCAGCACCTGGGAAAGTGTGAACGAGTACTAGTCAGGTGAAATCACTCTATCATTCTGATTGGATTATAAGAGCAGACTGATTGCTATAAAAGGAGGGAAGAAGTGCTTCCAATCATTGTGTTCTTGTTAGCAAAGTTTACCTCTAAAGAAAGACATGCAGCCATCATCGCTTTGCATCAAAATGGTCTCACATGCAAGGAAATTGCTGCAAAGAATATTGCACCTAAAAGAACCATTTACCGGATCATCAAGAACTTCAAAGAGAGAGGTTAAACTGCAGTGAAGAAGGCTTCAGGACGTCCCAGAGTGTCCAGCAAGCGCCAGGACCATCTCCTCCTGAGGAGTCAGCTACGGAATCGTGTCACCATCAGTGCAGAGCTTGCTCAATATTGGCAGCAGGTTGGAGTGAGTGCATCTGCACGCACAGTGAGGCAAAGACTTTTGGACAATGGCCTGGTGTCAAGAAGGGCAGCAAAGAAGCATCATCTCTCCAAGAAAAACATCAAGGACAGACTGAAATTCTGCAGATAGGACACGGATTGGACAGCAGAAGACTTGTGCAAAGTTATTTTCTCTGATGAAGCCCCCTTCCTTTCCAGACGTTTGGGACATCTGGAAAATCGATAGTACGGAGAAGAAAAGGTGAACTCTACCATGAGTCCTGTGTCATGCCAACAGTGAAGCATCCTGAGACCATCTATGTGTGGGGTTGCTTTTCATCCAAGGGAGTGGGCCCTCTCACAATTCTGCCCAAAAACACTGCCATTAATCCCACAGAGAACCTGTGGTCAATCCTCAAAAGGCGGGTGGACAAGCAGAAGCCCACAAATTGTGATCAACTCCAAACACTAATAAGGCAAGAATGGATCACCATCAGTCAGGATTTGGCCCAGAAGCTGATATCCAGCATGCCAGAGTGAATTTTATAGGTTACGAAGAACAAGGGTCAAGACTGTAAATATTGACTCTTTGCATATATTGAATGTTTTTGCCAATAAAAGCCTTTAAAACTCATGAAATGCTTATCATTGTTTTCCAGTATACCATAGAAACATGTGAAAAAATAATCTGCAAATACTGGAGCAGCAAACTTTGCAAAACACAACATTTATGTCAACATTTATGTTGTTTCAAGTTGACTCAGAGGCCAGATAAGAAACACACCATGATTTTGTCAGTCCCTCAACTCTATTAAAGACATTGCTTGTTGTAGGCATGTAGATATTTTGCTGTCATTCTTATCACTGGCCAGGAACTTCAGTGTAAAAGCGATCTTCCGTCAATGCAAATGTTTCTTGATGGAGTGTTATTCCACAAAACAAACTCCAGCCGCTAGGCAGAACCAACACAAAAAGAAACAAAAATGGCACCCAGCTTCCTCAGACAGCCAAGAGTAAGTGCAGCGAGTCAGTCCACTCACATGAGAAACACAAAATGGCTTATTCACTCCAATGTTTTTATGAAGGACAGTGCTTGCTTGGGGCATAAAATACTTTGTGGCCATCCTTAGTATTTATACTCAGTTTGGCCAGAAACTTCAGTGCAAAAGCGATCTTCCATTGATGTAAAATCAAAACCGAGATCAAAAATCAAATCGGAATCAAAATTAAATCCGAGTCTCTGGTCCGCAGGCCCATCAGAGGTTTCAGCTTGAGCACGTAAGTGTCTTTTCATATCTCCAGAGAGCGAGTATTTTGAATTTTTTGACATATTGACTTCAAAGAGCAAATATGCAGCAAGGTGTATAAAATCTCATCAGATTATAACGCAAAAATAACTAAAAACTAGTGCGCAGAGCTCGCCATTTACACATCCGGTCCTTGCATGGCGTCCAAGCTCAAATACAGGTGTGAACTAATCTGATCTATTGATATTGTCTGATGGTATAAGTGTTAATTATAAATGTTGATTGATATCTTATATGGTTTGATCTGTGATGTTGCTTACTGCTCTTTGTTCTTTCTTTGTTCTTTTTCTGTTTGCACCAAAGCATGCAGCTAACTTGGAACAGAAACAGAATGATTCTGAGAACAAAAAGGTCCACGGGGACATTGTAAAATATGGCAATGTGATTCAGGTGAGAGTCACAGAATTAATAAAATTATATGCGTTAATGAAGTGATGAGAGAGTCAATGCTATCTGATGCTTTTATTTTTATTTATTTTTTTAAGCATGATACTTTATCTGCAAGGTTTATGTCTACAATTACATCTCTGCATTTTTGATATATAGATATTTTACAGTGGCATAGTGCCTTATATAATAATTCTTCCATATTGTAATGAAAGTTTTAATTATTAAATCGCAATCTAGTCAAGATATTTGGACCTAAGAGTAAAACCACAGAAGCCCTTGTATATAGGAGTAGAAATGTCAGAACATCAGTTCTGTTTCTAGAAACAAAAGATTAAAAGGTAGCCTAGTTACCCTGAATAATTCCAATTCTGATTTCAAGTTGACTTTAAAAGAGAAAGTGTTAACAAACTTTACGTTTAATTAAGGGGTTATAAACTTAACCTCAAATTTGTATCTCAAATATTAAAATGGCGCACTGCCTTGCTTTAGTGAGGTCATTTGTAGATAATGGTGCACACACTATAGGAAGCCAGGCCTTTTCCTGATACCATACAGTGTTCTGTGGGTTACAGCTTTTGCTTAGAAATCCAGCCAACACATTTGTCTGGTTCTTTTCCATAGATAGTTCTGGTTAGTGTTTAGGGCTGTGGCACTGGCACAGAAAAAAGCACTTTTTTCATACAGATATAAGATAAATTATTAGACTTGAATTATGAATTGTTTACTTATGCACACAATATTTATTTTATGAGGTTATGTGTTTTAATAGAACCCAGGGCCCATAGACCATTGTCCTATATAGCGTTCAGTTGAATGAAAATATTATTTCATTTAATGTGAGCACATGCAGGGTTTATCTGCAGGGACAAGTAGTCCCATAACCAAACCAAAATCAGTTTCACATTTCTCTGTCGCAATGTGAACTTGAGTTTCACTTTCCATTTTTCATCACATTCAAACTTTTGCGTATAAAGTGACAAGGACCAGCCCTGCATTTAAACAAACCCAGGCAAGCTTTCTGAGGCATGGCTTTGTGGTGGACTTGGCTGAAATAACTCTCTCGTAGCCACTGGGTAATTGTTAAGTGGTTTAAAGCGATAGCTCTATTCACTGCCATTCAGCTCGCACACAGTATCTGAGGTGGTGCTACCATACTGTAGTGTACATGTTCAAGACATTTACACAAAAAGGAAGTATCTTCTTTTTAATAACTCGTTGTAGAATTTTGTAATAAAGCAATAAGCCAGAAGAGGCTGTGTGTTACAGTGAACTTATCGCAGTTAATGTTTGTTGTTGGGCATGATGCAAAGCGAACTGACTGGAGTGGCTTATTACTTTTATTAAATGGGACAATGTGATATTACACATAAATGTTCAATTAATAATTTAATATATAATAATTCTTCTGCCATATAATACATTTTAATAGCTTAAAGGGATGGTTCAATCAAAAAAAAATTATTCTCTCATAATTTACTCACACTCATGCCATCCCAGGTGTGTATGACTTTCTTCTGCTAAAAACAAACAAAGATTTTAGAAGAATATTTCAGCTCTGTAGGTCCTTTCAATGCAAGTGAATAATGGCCAGAACTTTGAAGCTACAAAAATCACATTCAGGCAGCATAAAAGTATTCCATTACTTTTAGTCCACTGGTTAAATATATTTGTTCGAAGTGATGCAATCATTTCAATACTTTTTTTTACTATAAATCTCCACTATTACTTTCAGAGATTTATAGAAAAAAAATTACTTAAATATTTATATATTTCTCATGCATATATAGATTTAACCATTGGAGATATATGGATTATATTAATGTGGCATTTATGTAATTTTTTGGAGATTGACAGGTCTGGTCATCCTTTACTTGCATTGTATAGACCTATAGAGCTGAAATATTCATTTAAAAATCCTTGTGTTCAGCAGAAGAAAGAAAGTCAAACACATCTGGGATGGCATGAGGGTAAGTAAATGTTGAAAGAATTTTCATTTTGGCTGAACTATCACTTTAACTATTTTAAAGCTGAAGTGTGTCATTTCTTCTATGTTAAAATACTTTTTCCTATCCCAGTTTAATGTGCAGAGACAATTACTGTATAAGTAATCCATTTGTAGATTTATTTCTGAAAAGTGTAAACACTGTGGCTCTGTGGAGCTATCACAACATTGCTCTGTTTGTTTGAGCATCCAATCAGCCTTACATGGCAGACAGGTGAAGTGTTTGAAAGCAACCCTATAAAGCAATCATTATTTTTACAATTCTTTCTGGTGATGTTAATGAATCAGAAAATACACAATTTAGCTTTAACACTTTTAATGGTTTTTAGCAAAATGGTGCATTCATATAGAATTTACTTGATGTGCTTTTACAGGTGTGCAACTTGGATGTAGCTCATTCAGTCACATTTGTGAGCTGGAACTATACATTTTATAATGGATAATTTTTCCAATAAGAGTTTTACAAAGTAGAAATAGTTCATCTATTTTTTATTCTGTTTTCAGCTCCTGCACATGAAGAGTAATAAGTATTTGACTGTGAATAAGCGTCTCCCAGCGTTGCTGGAGAAGAACGCTATGCGTGTAACTCTTGATGGGACGGGCAATGAAGGCTCCTGGCTTTTTATCCAGCCATTCTGGAAGCTCAGAGCCACTGGGGACAATGTAATTAACACACACATGCAATAAAACAATCCTCTTAACAGTAGGCACACAGTATACACAAGTTTTATGGGTGAATCTCACATAACATGTCAGAGCGTACCCCAAACTCAAATGAAAAAATAAAAAAATTATATTTTGCATAATCAAAATGAAAACTATTTTGTAGGATCATTGAGAGTTTTTGCATTGTGATATTATTTTCATGACAATCAAACATACTCCCCAATTCTCATTACCGTAATGCAATGTATTTTTTTTGTAAGTATTTATACATGGTAGTTTGTGTTCTACTGCCTTCAATTTTTGCAGATTTTACTAAAAATAATTGTACATTTTTGGATATACTTTGTCAAAAAATACTATTACAGTAATGAGAATTACAGAGAATTATGAGAATGACCAAAAAAAAAAAAAAAAAAAATCTTAATTTTAATGGAACTGCAAAAAATATAAATGGTCCTAAAAAATAAGCTTGATTTTCTGTATTTACATTTTTTTTTAATCATTTTGGGGGTATAAGCCGGGCATGTTTTCATGAGATTCATACTGTACACCCACGCATGCATTAATTTTTTCAAAGGCATATGTTTACCTGCACACCAATACAAATATAGGCAAACATGCTCTGTACACACATACACACTCACAAAGTTAAGTAAATGAATGCAAATGATCCTTATACACATTTAAATCAGGTTTACAGAGTTAATCCATGTTTAAATGTTTGTAGATTGCTTCTCGCTTGTGTAAATTGCAAGAGATGTACATATTTGCTTTTCAGTTACAGGTGGCTGTGACAGTCATGCGCAGCCCCTCACTTAATCTTTTTTACACCGTTTCAGATTGTAGTTGGAGATAAGGTAATCCTGAATCCTGTTAATGCTGGACAGCCTCTCCACGCTAGTAGTTATGAGCTTCTTGATCACCCAGGATGTAAAGAGGTGGGCCTGCTTCAGAAGACATGATCAGTGTGGTGTAAAGTTCTATGTCAAAATGGATTTTGGGTTATTAAGAAAGGTCCTAATGACTATTAGAGACATTTATTCATGTCCTAAAGCAGTGGTTCTCAACCTTTGTTTCATGAACACCCCCTACTTCATTCCCTTACACTTGACGCTGCTAGATGCTAGACTTCAAAATCAGATGAACCGCGGTACAAATGCGTACCAAGCCATATAATTGAGAACCAACTGATATACTCCAAGTCTAGACAAACGTTTTAATGCAAAGAGGAACTTGATAGATTTGGTTCTTATGACTGATAAACACCCCCCATTTGTATCCTAATGGGATCTACTAATTTGCTCTCAGCGCACCTTACTGCTCCCGTTGAAAACCCCCGGCCTAAAGGATTCGTTCACCCCAACACAAAAATTCTGTCGTAATTTACTCACTCCTTATGTTAGCCCAAAACCCATGGAAGCCCATTTCTGGTGAAATCAAAATTATGAGATACAAAGTAATTATGTTGAAAAAAGTCATAATTATAAAATACAAAGTAATTACATTGAAATAAAAAGTCATAATTATAAAATACATATTCATAATTATGACATACAAATGAAACATCATTAGATGCTAAGTTACATTTATGAGATACCTAGTCAAATCTTTTAGAAAAAAGTAGTTTATGATACTAAATCAAAATAATGAGATACTAAATCATAATTATGAGATACTAAATCATAATTATATCTCAAAATTATGGCTTAGGCTCTAATTATTATGATTTAGTATCTCATAATTATGACTTTTTTTTATAATTAAGACTTTTAATCTAAAACTTTGACTATTATGTCTACAATTAATTATAAAAACTATAACTAAACTATAATTATGACTTTCCAAAGCAGGTTTTTTTCTTTCCATGTGGTGGAAATGGGCTTCCATACAAACCTGTATCACATTCTTTGGTGCTTTCACCCCTTACTTTTAAGCTGTGATGAGTGATGAGTGCTGTATGCGCAGTTTTCATTATCTTTAAAATGTTACACTGCCCTCTACAGATCAACTCGGTGAATAGCAACACCAGCTGGAAGATCAGCCTGTTTATGATGTTCAGTGATCATAAAGATGAAGTTCTTAAGGGAGTAAGTGCAACTGCCCTGCAGAAAGTTTCTTATGTTAATGTCAACTCAATCAGATGTCAAATTTTATACAAACTCTTATGATGAAACAAACAAATTGGTGCTGATGCCTATATATATATGTCCACACATTCTCAAATGTGGGGCTGGCAGCTCTTATGTGTACACTTGAGACCTACTGAGACAAGTTTTATGATTATCTAACCAATACAAAAGCAATAAAATAAAGTAATAAAGCAAATGTGTGACAGACTTAATACAAAGATACTATGAAAAAATCTAAATAGAAGCATTTTCACAAGTGGACTCATGGACAGTTGATGTCATGGTGACCCATTTTGTATGATGTCCTTGAATAGGGGGATGTGGTGAGGCTTTTCCATGCAGAACAGGAGAAGTTTTTGACCTGCGATGAGTACAAATCTAATCTGCACGTATTCTTGCGCACGACTCTACGCCAGTCTGCTACTTCAGCCACCAGTTCCAATGCTTTATGGGAAGTGGAGGTAAGAACACCCTGTACATAGACCTGTGAGCCGAGCTGCAGTTAATAGTAGAATTTGTTTATGGAAGTGTGGGTAAATTCTCAAAAGTAATAAAAATGTGGGGCCTTTCTATCTCAGCAAGTAAAGATGCTTACTACCACACCTGGAGTCGTGAGTTCGAATCCAGGGTGTGCTGAGTGACCCCAGCCAGGTCTCCTAAGCAACCAAATTGGCCCGGTTGCTAGGGAGGGTTGAGTCACATGGGGTAACACCCTCATGGTGGCTATATTTTGGTCAGCTCTCGGTGGGGCGCATGGCGAGTTGTGCGTGGATGCGGAGAGTAGCATGAGCCTCCACACGCGCTATGTCTCCGCAGTATTGTGCTCATCAAGCCACGTGATAAGATGCGCAGGTTGACGGTCTCAGACGCGGAGGCAACTGAGATTCGTCCTCTGCCACCCGGATTGAGGCAAGTCACTAATCCACCACGAGGACTTAGAGCGCATTGGGAATTGGGCATTCCAAAATGGGGAGAAAAAGGGGATAAAATCAGAAAAAAAGGTAAAAAAAATTGTTGCTACAAAAAAATACATTTGAATTAGAAATCATTCCTAAAAAAGTTAATTGTTAATTAGAGGTGGTGTTTTTTTTTTTACACAGTCCTTTTGTTTATTTTGTAGTATTTAGAATGTCAAACAATTCTTTATGTGAAGACGGATTGTTTGCTTGTTATATGTAGGTGGTGCATCATGATCCCTGTCGAGGGGGAGCAGGCCATTGGAACAGCCTCTACCGATTTAAACATTTGGCCACAGGCAACTATCTTGCTGCTGAGGTAATACTGTCAATATAATCATTGAAATATGCTAAAATAATCTAAATATGATGGATATAAAAATGTCTTGATGTTTTTGTTTGTGTGGCAGGAGAATCCAGGCTACAGAGAAAACATCAGTGAAATAGAGGTAGTTTAAAATGGCATATTCTGAATGAATTGTTATATAAGACGCATATTACACTTATATTAAGTAATAAAAAAAAAAAAAAGTCTGGTATACTGTATATGCGTGAGCCTGTCTCTCTGAGAGTGTCTATGAATGGTGCTTTTTCAATAGTTGAATAGTAGCCGCATCAAGCGAAGCCTCGGTGAGAGGATCAAGTATAAACTAGTCGCGGTGCCTCATGGGAATGATATTGCCTCTTTGTTTGAGCTGGACCCCACTACACTACAGAAGACCGATTCATTTGTGCCAAGGTATTCAAATATGCATTTGTCACTGTCTTTTTCCACACTCTGTTATGCGAAAAGCTTGTTGATGTAACCTCCTACCTTTATCTGCTCTTGCCAACAGAAATTCTTATGTTCGATTCCGTCACCTGTGCACAAACACTTGGATCCAAAGCACCAACATTCCCATTGACATTGATGAGGAGAGGCCCATTCGATTAATGGTGAGAAATTGACTATTTCTCCAATAAGTCTAACCTTATAGGCATAGTTCACACAAAAATGACAATTCTCACATCATTTAATCCCCATCATGCCATCCCAGATGTGTGACTTTCTTTCTTTTACAGAACACAAAGATACAGATTTTTAGGAGAATATCTCTGCTTTGTAGGTCCATACAGTGCAAGTGAATGGTGACCAAAACTTTGAAGCTCCAAAAAGCACAAAGAAAGCATAAAAACAATCCATATGATTTCAGTGGTTTAATCCATGTCTTCTGAAGCGATCCAATCGGTTTTGGGTGACAACAGACCAAAATATAACTCAATTATCACTGTACATCTTGCCATTGCAGTCTCTAGGCCATGATCAGGATTTAAAGCTTGATTATACTTTCTTGTGCTCGATGCATGTGCATAGCGCTAAATGGCGCTAGGAAGTGTAATCGAGCTTTATATTGAGAAAAATTTGTTACATTTTGGTGTGTTCTCACCCAAAACTGATTGGATCCCTTCAGAAGACATGGATTAAGCCACTGGAATAATATGGATTACTTTTATGCTTCCTCTATGTGAAGCTCCACAGACCAACAGAGCTGAGATCTTTTTCAAAAATGTTTGTTTGTGTTCTGCAGAAGAAAGAATGTAATACACATCTGAACTGGCATGAGGTTAAATCATTTTTGGGTGAACTATCACTTTAACTTCTTTGAATGTTTCTTTTTCATTTATAAATTATTAATACATTTCAAATGTGGACTTTCATTCAGACTTAAGTAGAGTTAAAACATAATTATATGTATTTTCTTAAATCTTTTGGGTTTCATCATTAAATCTTTTATTGAAACTATTTAAAAAAATATTTGTATGTATTTAGAGTTTTTTTTTGTTACTCTTCATTTTGTAAATATGGAAGCATTTCACAGTCTGTGGTGAAGCATTTCTGCCTTAATTTAGCAGGGTGAATCTTACAAACTGTCTTTTATTATTTTTTGATTTTGTATTATTTAATGTAAATTTATATCACTATAATTTGGCTGATAAAGTACTTACTGAATTCATAATAATAAAAAAAAATCTTTACTGAGGCATTGCCTGTAAATTTGGCATCTTTCTCTTTTCTGACTGCTGTAATCCACCACTTTGTTTTTTTCTCTCTTTTAGAAAGTCATGGAAATGTAATAGTGGAGTTATTCTTTACCTGTTGGAGCTAATGGGAAATGGGAAATAAAATATATGTTGTGGTCTCCCATTTGCCTCTATACGATTACCCCGCTATAGTTTACTTATGTGTTCCAAACACAGAAATGTGAAAGGGTCCATTGTGTATCATATTATCTTTTTTAAATTGTATATGAACAGTTTAGTGTTCAGCCCTAGTGTTGAGTTTCATCTTCTCTACATATCTTCTCCTCCTGTAGCTGGGCACCTGCCCCACAAAAGAAGACAAGGAAGCTTTTGCCATTGTCTCCGTGCCAGTCATGGAGATAAGAGATTTAGACTTTGCTAATGATGCCAGCCTGATGTTGAGCACCGTGGTTGAAAAGTTCAATGTTGGTTTCCCCAGCCCTAATGATAGAAGGTAGAGTTGATAAGACACACCCAAATGTCTTTGATGAATGTGGAATTACTGTGTAAGTGTTTGTAAAGTAAACCTGTTGCAGAACCTGCTGTTAGAGCTTTGTGTTGCCTCTCTATGCACAGGTATGCCATTAAACTGCTGGAAGATGTAGTTTTCTTTGTTGTGGACCAGTCTAACAATGGCCAGCCTGCCCTGGAAGTGACGATGAACAAGCCCAACAGAGAGAGACAGAAGCTCATGAGAGAACAGAACATTCTCAAACAGGTCTGATTTTTACAAATTGTCAAATAATCAAGGTTTCACAATAATCTAGACATATTATGTAATCCACATTCCCTTGATATCTCATCATCTTTTTAGATATTTGGGATCATTAAGACCCCATTTAAAGAGAGAGGAACAGAGCCTCCACTGTTGAGGTTGGAAGAGCTGTCTGATCAGAAGAATGCTCCCTATCAGTACATGCTACGATTGTGCTACAGGGTGCTGCGGCACTCGCAGGAAGACTACCGTAAGAATCAGGTACTTCGACCATGTCAGATACACCCAGTAAAACGTTTGAACACTCTTATTTCCTATGATATAAAAAAAGCAATTGTTCTAAATGCTTATGTTTAAATGCTTAAAATAAATTTTAGGACAATTATAAATTGTGTCTCCAAAAACTGCATTTTATAGCTGAATTATGTAACTTTTTCAGTGTTAAAATACTTTCTTCTATCCCAGCTTAATATGCAGAAACAAATATAAGCCATTCGCAGGTAAAGTTCCTCAAAAATTGTAAACACTGTGTTTGTGTAGCACTACAAAAAATCCTGTGTTTGTTTTGAGTGACCTACCCCACAACGTTACTCAACCAATGGTGTAAGTTGGGGCGGGACTATCTGAACAACAGTAGATGAGTTTTGAATAAATTGTTTATTTTTGCAATTCTGTCCGGTTGTGCTAGTGTGGCAGAAATTACATACTTCAGCTAAAATGTAAAAATGTTTTTGAAATGGATGCGTTGGAATAGATATTGAAGGAAAAGCAGCCAACAAGTGCCCAGCATACATGGGAACTACTTCAATACTGTTTACATGGATATATGGATGCCTCATGAAGTTGCCCAGAGTGTGCAGAGCTGTGATCTATGGAAAGGATGACTATTAAAATATAAGATAGTTTTGATTTGTTTACCATTTTTGGTCATTATGTAATTCCCACTCTTCTGTGAATGCTATTTCAAAGCTTTAATGGCTTTACTTTCATTATAAAATGTATGTAATTTTATGGAAAATAGTAATAATAAAGAACAAGTAGATGTGTCCAAACTTGTGACTCCTAGTGTATTACACAGGTGCTCAAGACTGGTTGAGAATACATTTTCAACCTGAAGATATTGTCAGTAAAACATTGATATGTTAAGGTGATGATGTTCAGAATTTGTCACACTGGAAGAGCTACAGGAAAACATTCAAAGAGAAGGGCTGATCAATCCATCTGTTGTAATACCTGTCATTTCCTCCCCCTCTCTGCTGTCTTACAGGAGGACATAGCCAAACAGTTTGGAATGATGCAGTCTCAGATTGGCTATGATATTCTGGCTGAGGACACCATCACAGCCCTGCTACACAACAACCGCAAGCTGCTGGAGAAACACATAACCAAGACTGAAGTGGAGACCTTCGTCAGTCTTGTGCGGAGGAACAGGGAGCCAAGGTCAGTCTTTCCATGCCATTAACCATTATTGTGAGTAATTTTCAATTACTGCCACTGAAATAAACACTGTTTGCTCCAGCTATGTCATATATTACACAAATTAACTATGCATTTAATGCAAATTGGTTTGAGTGGAGCACATTACAATAAGCTTAGTTCTTAAAGGGATAGTTCACCCAAATATTTAAATTATCTAATCATATAATCACCCTTATTCCATACCAGATGTGTATAACTTTCTTCTGCAGAACTCAAAGATTTTTAGAAGAATATTTCAGCTCTGTAGGTCCATACAACGCAATTGAATGGTGGACAAAACTTTGAAGATCCAAAAAGCATATAAAGGCAGCATAAAAGTAATCCATATGACTCCCATATGATAGGTGTGGGTGAGAAACAGAAACAGTGCTTTTTTACTATCAATCTCCACTTTTATGTTATTTTTCTCCATTAATCTACATCTTATGGAGTTTTGTGTTCCTTGCCACAGTCGCCTACAGCTTGCTCACTGGGGTTATTAATACAATTATCATTTAATTATTTTTAAACACTATTAAAAATCGTATTTTATCTAAATTACACAATGATGATTAATCGACTTTATAGACATTACAGTTTTATCATCTGTTAATGCTGATATTCTGTAAAGCTGCTTTGAAACGATGTGTGTTGTGAAAAGCGCTATACAAATAAAATTGACTTGACTTGACTTGACTTTAACTTTCACATTCTTCTACTTTTGTTTTTGGTGATTCACATTCTTTGTGCATATCACCACCTTCTGGACAGGGAGGAGAATTTATGTTAAAGAAGGACCTAAATATTTATCTGTTTTTTACCCATACCTATCATATTGCTTCTGAAGAAATGGATTTAACCCCTGGAGTTGAATGGATAACTGTTATGCTGCCTTTATGTGCTTTTTGGACCTCAAGAGTTATGGCCACCATTCACTTGCATTATAAGGACGTACAGAGATGAGATATTCTTCTAACAATATTTTTTGTCAGATATTAGTGAAAATCACAGTACACAAAAAAATCACCAATTACTTATTGATGGCGGAGGATGCTGGAGAGTGCTCCGTTTTAGTGTTGCTTGATTTAACTGCAGCATTTAATACAGTTGATCATTAAGTCTTTTCTGATACAGTAAAGAGATGGGTGGGAATATATGGGGTGGCTTTAGACTGGTTTCTTTCTTATTTGTCAAATAGGAATTTTGTAGTGTCTGTTGGAGATGAGATGTCTTCCTCTTCAAAGAAGTATTGTGGTGTTTCCGCAAGGATCCTTGTTAGGGCCAATTTTGTTTTCTCTATATATGTTACCTCTTGGTTCTGTGAGTTGAAAATACAAATTCAATATACATTTTCATTGCTATGCAGATGACCTACAGTTATACTTGTCTTTGAATCCCAATGATCTATCTAGTTTAAATGTTCTTCAATGTGTTTAGCAGATATAACAAATGGGATGGCATGTACATTTCTGCAGTTAAATACTGATAAAACAGGAGTTGTCATAATCGGTCATGATTAAAAAAAAAGACAGATTGAGTCAGCACTTAGACAGGTGGTCCAGAATATTCTGCAGATGGTTAGAAATTTGGGCGTCCACTTTGCCATACATTTAAATTTTGAATATCACATCAGGAAGTTAGTTCATTCTTGTTTTTATCAGTAAGTTGTAACATGGTCAAATTGAAGTCCTAAAATGCAAGTTCAAATCCCAATGGCACATAATACATTCCATAGCATTCACCTTTTTAAACCTTGCCTGATTTTGACACCATTTCTGCTTTTGGCACCCCCCACTGGGAAACTGCAGTGAAACGTGTAATTAAGCACGTAATTTTGTTTTGCAAAAATGTTACCATGGTCTCGTAATGTTCATGAGATTGGGCTAACAATATGACATTTCCAAATCTGATTGTCTGTGAATACTATTCCATACAGTGTATGTTTTGGTTTCTAGGTTTCTGGACTATCTTTCAGACCTCTGTGTGTCCAATAATGTTGCGATTGCAGTGACTCAAGAGCTAATCTGCAAGTGTGTGCTGGACGCCAAGAACCAGGATATTCTCATGAAAACAGAGTAAGTTGACAAGTCTACAACAATTGCAATATCATACCTGGGCAACAAAGAAGCTGTTATTCTGCTTGTGTGTATGTCTATATTGTGTGGTGTGCTTTTGTATATGATTTTTTGTGTTAATGAAGGCGACGAGCCCCTAAAGAGGTTCAGCACACTACTGAGTACCTGGAAGAGTTTGTAGAGGATGATGAAGTTTGGCTGATCTGGTCTGATAAGGCAAATGAGACACATGAGAAGAGCATTCGGCAGCTTGCCCAAGAGGCCCGTCAAGGAAATGTGCATGATGAAAATGTGCTAACTTATTACAGGTACTGGAAAAGAGAAATAACAAAGAGCTTCTAAAAAAGAGCTTATTACATGGCTCCCTGGAATACTTGATCCCAATGGATCACAGCATTGAGCATGAATATTTTTATGTAATGCCTATTTTGCGATAATGTCCAACTAGCTTTATGTTATCCCTTACATATTATTCCTGGACAGTGCCAGAAGTTACATTACTTTAAAAATATTGTTTCTCTCCAGGTACCAGCTCAAGCTGTTTGCACGAATGTGTTTTGATCGGCAGTATCTGGCCATAGATGAGATCTCAAAGCAGCTGGATGTGGAGCTGATCTCGCTCTGTATGATGGATGAGACACTTCCCTTTGATCTGCGGGCATCTTTCTGTAGACTCATGCTACATGCACATGTTGACTGTGACCCTCAGGAGCTTGTGACACCCATCAAGTTTGCTCGCTTGTGGGCAGAGATCCCCATCTCTATCAGCATCAAAGAGTGTGTTAACATACCCACTCCTTCACCTATCATTTTTTTTTTTTTCTTAGGATACACAGCTTTGTAAAGACAGTTTACACTCATATGTAAAATGTCATGTAAAAGTAACCCATTTTAGTTTGTTCTGTGGAACACGAAAGAAGATGTTAGGGACTGACAGCCTAAGTCACTTTCATTGTGTGGAAGAAAAGAGAAACATTCTTCAAATTTCTCCTATTGTGTTCTATTTAAGAAAGATAATCAAGGGTTTTGAATGACATGAGGGTGAGAAAATGACCGCAGATTTAATGTTTGGGTCAACTAGACCGTTTTATTGTAGGAGGGTCAGTAAAACATTTAGATGGGCACTTAAAAACTTTATTTTTGCTTGTAAAATACAACTTATTTTGCCAAAAAACAAAAATTCTCTCATCATTTACTCACCCTCATATCATCACATATATGTATGACTTTCTCTCTTCTGCTCAACACAAAGATTTTTAGAACAATATCTCAGTTCTGTAGGTCCTCACAATGCAAGTGAATGGTTACCAAATCTTTGACGCTCCAGTGTTTAAATCTATCTTCAGAAGCGATATGATAGGTGTGGATGAGAAACAGATCTATAATTAAGTGTTTTTTCTATAAATCCCTGCCCAGTAGATGGCAATATGCACAAAGAATATGAATTGCCAAAAACTAATTAAGAAAAATGTGAAAGTGGATATTGATAGTAAAAATGGGCTTACATGTTTATTTAATTCTCTCCCACACATATCGTGTCCCTTCTGAAGATAATGATCTAACCACTGGAGTTATATGGATTACTTCTATGCTGCATTTATGAGCTATTTATAGCTTCAAGATTGTGGTACCCATTTTCTTGCATTGTATGGACCTACAGAGCTGAAATATTCTTCTAAAAATCTTTGTGTTCAGCAGAAGAAAGAAAGTCATACACATCTGGTATGGTATGAGGGTGAGTAAATGATGAGAGAATTTCATTTTTGGGTGAACTACTGTATTCCTTTACTGTAATTGTTTCACAAAAAATGTATTTGATATCTAACAATAATTGACGCACCCCATGTAGTACCACACTGGCATAGAGTATAAAGTCACTATTTAATCCGGTAATCCTGTTATTTGCAATTTTTTTCTAGTTATGATTCTCACATGGACTATTCAAGAGACAATAAAAAGAACAAGTTTGCCAATACAATGGCTTTTATGGAGGAGTACCTCAACAATGTTCTCAACGATGACCTGCCTTTTGCCAATGAGGAGAAGAACAAGCTAACATATGAGGTACAGTTTTATATATTGTTTTCAAATAAGACAACATGCTTTTTTAACTCTAACATTCCCAAATGACACTATATGTATTTTAAGGTGCTTGATTGACCTTGTTATGTAGGTGGTGAGCTTGGCGAGGCATCTCATCTACTTTGGGTTCTACAGTTTTTTCGAGCTCCTGAGATTGACTCGCACTCTCCTGGGAATCATAGACTGCACTCCGAACCCTGCTGCCATCAATCCCATGTTTAGTAGTGATGATGGCAGTGGTATGTATTTTTCATACAATATTTCATACAATAATTCAATTCATACAATATTTTATGCAGTTCAGATTTACAGCGGCCCCAAAAAGTATTCAGACACCTAAATTACACTTACAAATGTCTGAATGTCATTGCAATATAGAATTAATTTGAAATAGTTTTCAAATTTCTGAGTCACGTGACGCCATCGAGGATCGGACGTGTGAACGGCGAGCTCTGCGCACTTAGCTAATTTTAATACCTTTTTATGACATAAACCAATGAGATTCGATACACTCTATTCCATAGCTGTTCTAGGAGGACTGTATGTCAAAGAATTCAACATTACTTGGGCTCTGGAGACATTAAAAGACACTTATGTGCTTAGGCTGTCACCCCTGAGCAGGCTGCGGACAAGGGAGTCAATTTGGTCGGAGAGATGCGGGAAATGTGGCAAGAGATGTTGAACATGTCGGTAATGCTGACGAAGGTCGTTGCTGACTTGGAGGATCTTGCTGTTATGTGTTGATCGATCACTGCCATGGAGGCAAACTTTATTGATGTTGTCACAAGAGTGGGGGATGTCGAGAAACGGATCGGTTATATGGAGTCATCGGAGAGGGAATTAACAGCTAATCTGCTAGTGACCAAGGTGGATTTGGAGTATGTCTGGGAGAAGTTTGAGAACATGGAAAATATAGCTGGCAGAATAACGTCCATATCGTGGGAGTCCCGGAGGGAGTGGAGGGACAGAATATGGTGGAATTCCTGGACGGGCTCTTTCCGAGTCTGCTCGGCATAGCAGGCCATAAGATGGAAATTGAGTGAGCTCACAGGGTTCCAGCTCGGCTATCCACTGAGAGAGACAGGCCCCAAACAATTCTTGCCAATTTTCTGAGATCATCCGATAAAGATCATGTGTTACGTGAGGCGAGAATAAAGGAAGTTATTCTTGTAAGAACCACAGCATTTTCTTGTTCCTAGACTTTGTTAATTCGACAAGTGAGAAACGTGATTGATTCAAGGAATGCAAGAAACTTTTATATCAACGGAAGGCCGCTTTTGCGCTGACGTTCCCGGCCAAATTGAGAATAGATGCTAAGGTAAACATTCACAGGTCCCTAGAAAGTGATGTCCTTCATGAAATCAATGGAGTGAGTGGGTCATGTTGTGGTGCTCACGTTGCAGCTGGGAGGACCAGCTCAATGAACATTCGTTTGAATGTTTGAAGAATCTGCACGTTCTTTTTTGAGCTGGTTCCGCCTAGCGGCTGGAGTTTGTTTTATAGATTATCTTATGCTGTGTAATTCTGTCTCACAAAATGTGTATAGATACACTGGACTTGAGCTATCCGACGGCAAAGTTGTCATGGGGGTTCTCATAGGCATACCTGAACAGTTTGAGTTTGGAGGGACGGATGCCAGTTGGCACTGTCGTGCGCTGGGTTAATGTGCACTATTTATTTTTTCTGTTTTTTTTTTTTTCTAAGGAAAGTTCGGGGTTTGATTTTACCCCTCATGATATAATATTGGGTGGACACTTTTATCTTTTGATGGACTCAGTCCTTGATCATTGTGAAGCAAAAGTAAAAACTGTTAATCAGAAATTGTTTTCCAATTTCAAATTAAAGGTTTCAAATGATAAACAATAAATATTGTTCAAATACAGATAAACCTCACCTGTGGTTGCTCTGCAAGTACACGTGTGTGCAAATGTGACTTAAAGGTTCTATTTCAGGTTCAGTACAATTAAACTCAATCAAAAGCATTTGTGTCATAAAGTTGATTACCAAAACTTTCCCTCCTTCCCTGCCCTACTTTAAAAAAGCAAAAATCTGGGTTAAAGTGAGGCACTTACAATGGAAGTGAATGGGGCCAGTCCATAAACGTTAAAATACTCACTTCAAAAACTTCAAAAGTTTAGCCAAAAGACAATGTGCCTGTTAACATGATTTAAGTGATTAAATCACTTACTAACCTTTTGTGTAAAGTTATATCCAATTTGACAACTTCGTTTTCATGACGGCGTAACGCTGTAAACACTAAAACGATCGTAAAAACGACAATTTAAACAATAGCTAAAAAAATACACAAGTTTTAACAGAAGAACTATTTTTGCTTTTTTTTTTTTTTAAAAGAGAAGACGGGGCGAGTCAAAGTTATTTTTTGTGGTAATCAACATTATGCCACAAATGCTTTCCATTGAGCGCAACGTGTATTAAACCTGGAATATTAATTAAAGTGTCCGAATACATTTAGGTGCCACTCTATATTAATTAATAATTTATGTTGCATCCACAAAGACAGAACCAATCCTGCTAGAATTACATTGTCAATGTTCCAAAATTGGAGAGTAAAATGCTTCTTTTATCTTGAATCATTCTTCCAAGGAATGAATGTCAGACGCTCCATCCATGGCATGGGGCAGATGATGTCCACCATGGTGCTGAGCAGGAAGCAGTCAGTTTTTACCGGCCCTGGTCGCCCTGGCGCTTTAGACAGCCAGGCCGGCAGTAAAGACAGCATTGACACACAGGACATCACTGTCATGGACACCAAACTGAAGATCCTGGAGATATTACAGGTAGACACTTCCATAGATGAAGATGTTTGTGAAGAAACTGCTTTGTGCTGTCATAGTTGGAAACATCTAAAACAACTTCTGGTTTTCTTTAGTTTATTCTCAGTGTAAGGCTGGACTATCGCCTCTCCTTCCTACTCTCCGTCTTCAAGAAGGAGTTTGTAGAGGTCTATCCTATGGGTGATGCAGATGCAACACATTATACGGAGCATGAGGGTAACTACTCTTCAAATGGACTTGAGTGGTAATCAAGCTGCATGTATAGCAACCGAGTTTCCAGATACATATATAAAACAGCTTTTATAAGGCTATGTTTAGGCTGATATTACTGATGAGTCTTCATCATCATACAAATGGATGTGATTTTAAACATATTTTTCAAATGTAATACTCATTTCTTTGTGTAAAACTTTTTTAATTGAGGAAAAATGTATGTCTGATTGAAAGATTGATCTTCCTATTCAATAAATGTTTTTATATTCTTCTAAATTCTTCTTTATTTGTTATTACATTCAACAGCTTCCATCAACCTCCAACAAATTGGAGAGCAGGCAGAAGCCATGTTTGGAATTGGGTATGCTAATTGACAATTCATTCAATTAATTCATTCAATTAATAAAAAAAAAAATAAGATGGATCATTAGGATTATATTTACCATTTGTGATCTTATTGACCTTTTCCTGAACCTGCAGTAAAGGGAACAGCATTCTGGAGGTAGATGACGAGGGTGGGCGAATGTTTCTGCGCGTTCTGATCCACCTCATCATGCACGACTACCCTCCACTGGTATCCGGGGCCTTGCAGTTGCTCTTCAAACACTTTAGTCAAAGACAGGAAGTCCTACAAACCTTTAAACAGGTAGAATGTACAGCCCACTGAAACAAACACAAACAGGCTTGAACAGGGAAAAAGTGTGCCCAGACAAGCACAGCATTCTCAGATTTTTCGAAATGCAGGTGTAAACTTTTTTTTTTTAAATGCACAGATATGGAATTTCCGAGATGATAATGACAACCGATAATCAATGATACAAATAACCAATAATAAACAAATAGCCACTTAGAATTGTGAAAGGTGATCTGGCCAACTCTTAAAAACTGCTTTTAATTGGCTGATAAATTAAAAGTATTCAAAAAATATTTCCAGTGCCATTTTGTGCCACAGAAATCAAGGGCACTCTCTCTGGTGGTCATAATGCAATCACACTGATATAGCAGGACATCTTGCATCGCTCTTCAGAGAAATATGCATTTGTTTTATGCATATGCATTACGGCTGGGTACTGATACAGGTTTTCGATTCACAAGCTTTCGATTCTATCAGATTCCGATCTCGATTTGATTCGATATTGATTTCTGTTGCAGTGTCCATATTGCTTACATATAAAATACATTCTCTCTCAACTAATGCTCTTAATTATAAAGGAACCTTCTAGACAACCCTTCAAGGTACGAATCAAAAATATACATTTTACAAATTATATTTGATCAGTTCATAAAATTGGTCACATATTAGATTTTAAAAATATTTCAAATTCAGTCTATTCCATCAATGTCTTGAAATTGCATATATGATGTTGCATATGTTTTTGTTAAATTTGTATTGTTTTCTTGCATAATTTGTACTATTAATAAGTATTTACTTTGATATCTAGAACATGTGCTTAATCGGTACTGTCAAGCGCATATAACTAGATAAGACGTGAGTAATTTCTTTAACGCATCCATGTTAATTATAATTTAATGTGTATTTCTTTGTTGTATTTAATCAACAACTGAGTGTAGAAAACAGAAAGGATATTAACATAGACACTATACAATGACATATGGATCTGTGGATCTCGTCTTTGGATGAGTTAAACAAAACTTTTACCGTCAACACTCTGTGCTAAAAACTCCTTCTCAAATATACTACTCATTCACTGGTGAATTAAATCTGAACATTTACCAGCCAGTGGATAATCATAGACTCTTTTAGTTGCATAGTGTGAGATTTGGTTGAACATGCAAGTGATTTACTTGCATAGTAGAAGGTTGCACATAGAGTTTAAGATTGATCTTAGGATTTAAAGAATCGATATCGAGATTGCGATGCATCGGAAAAAAAATTATTTACCCAGCCCTAATATGTATTAAATTTTATACATGCCAATGGCTGATATCAGTGAGGGTTTTTTTTCTTCTCAGGTCCAGCTCCTCATTTCAACTCAGGATGTAGACAACTACAAACACATAAAAAACGATCTGGATCTTCTGCGCACCATGGTGGAAAAGTCAGAGCTTTGGGTCATTAAGAAAAGCATCTCTGGGGGAGATGGAAAGAAAGACAAGAAAGGCAAAAAAGACAAGAAGGACAAAAAAGAGCCTGTAGAGGTGAGGCATCTCTGTAGTGTCCCGTGGAGAACTTTATGACTGCACAGCAATCTTTTAGCATTATATCATTGTGTAGAGTATAACACAATAATTGGGTGAAAGAAGGCTCATTTCTCTTTTCTCTTGCAGCCGCCTCCAGAGGAGGACACAATCTCTAAGAAACAGAAGGTGGAAAAGAGCAATGAAAGCTACCAGAACGTCAAAGAGGTTCATAATGTGTTCACTTCTCTCCTGACTGTACTTAAAGAGTGTGATCCAAAAGGGTGAGGCCACGTTGAAAATCTGGGATTCAAAATCTAATTTAGACCTGGAAAGTTGCATTTCACTAATGGTCTCAGACTTTTGGACCCCACTAGAATATGTTGGAATGACAGACATAAATTCTTCAGAAATATAGAATGAATGAAGAAACCAGTGTTAACTCTTTCTGGTCCCTAGATCCTGGAGCGGCTGAATAAAATGTGCAGTTCAGGTGTATTTAAGAAGCAACAAAGGCTACTGAAGAACATGAGCGCCCACAAAGTGATGCTGGAACTGTTGCAGATCTCCTATGATCGGGTTTGTGATCTTTTTGAAGTGACACAGATAAGATCTGTAGTAGATATGAAGCGGTGCTGCTCTTCCAGGTCATATCCCTCACTAAACTCTTGATTTTCCTGTTAACAGACTGACACCAAAATGCTGGAGATCATCAAGTACACACACCTGTTCCTGCAGAAGTTCTGCTCAGGGAATCTGGAGAATCAGGCCCTTCTCCATAAACATCTTAACCTCTTTCTTACCCCTGGGGTGAGTGCAATCACACAGGATCTCTTATACTAAAAATAGTGACCCCACAAATCAACTGGACCTATTGATAAACAATATCAATGCAGGTGGCATCTAACTGGAAACAAAAGATACTAACTTCACTTTTCTGAGACAGATTTTCAATGACTTTGAACCAAAGGTGTCTTTAGTCTAGGATTTAAGTTCATACAGGTGTCTTAGCAGAGCAACCACACGCGTAGTTTATCAAATTAACAATGGACATGCTCCACAAGGTTTGGTATCCAGAAAGTGTCCAAATAATTTTTGTCTTAATTTTAAACAATATGTACACTGATGAGCCAAAACATTATGACCACTCACAGGTGAAGTGAATAACTTGGATCATCTCTTAACAAGGCCACATGTCAAGATGTTACGATGGTTCGTGAACAATAAGTTCTCGTAGTCAACATGTTGAACGCAGGAGAAATGGGCAGAAGTAAAGGCCTGAGCAACTTTTGACAAGGGCCAAATTGTTATGGCCAGACAATTGGGTCAGAGCATCTCTGAAACGGCAAGGCTTGTGGGGTACTCCTGGTCAGCAGTGGTGAGTACCTACAAACAGTGGTCCGAGGAGGGACAAACCACAAACCGTCGACAGGGTATTGGGCAACCAAAGCTCATTAATGCACGAGGGCAACAAAGGCTATTCCATCTTGTCCGAACCGACAGAAGGACTACTTTGGCATAAGTCACAGAAAAATGTTATGCTAGTTAAGGTAGGAATGTGTCACAACACACAGTGCATTGCACCCTGCTGCGTATGGGGTGCATAGCCGCAGACCGATCAGAGTGCCCATGATGACCCCTGTCCACATCCAAGCGCCTAAAATGGGCACATTAGCGTCAGATGTGGACCTTGGAGCAGTGGAAGAAGGTCGCCTGGTACAGTGAGTCCTGTTTTCTTTTACATCATGTGGATGGCCATGTACGGCATTTACCTGGGGAAGTGATGGCACCAGGATGCACTGTGTAAAGACGAGAAGCCATGGAGGGAGTGTGATGCTCTGGGCAATGTTCTGCTGGGAAACCCTGGGTCTGGCCTCTCATGTGCCACCTACCTTAATATCATTGCAGACCAGGTATACCCATCATGGTAATGGTATTCCTATTGGCAGTTAGAGATGACAGTGGTTTCTTTCAGCATGATAATGCACCCTGCCACACTGTTCGGGATTGGTTTGAGGAACATGATGAAGAGTTGTTGCCCTGTCCTCCAAATTCCCCAGATCTCAATCCGATTGAGCATCTGTGGGATGTTCTGGACCAACAAGTCCGATCCACGGCGACTCCACCTCGCAACTTACTGGACTTGAAGGATCTGCTGCTAATGTCTTGGTGCCAGATACCACAAGACACATTCAGGGGTCTTGTAGCATCTTCAGGGGTCTTGTTTTGGCGGCACATGGAGGACCAACAGCATATTAGGCAGGTGGTCATAATGTTTTGGCTCATTTATGTATAGTACAATATATTAATATTTTTTATAATTTGAAACCTAACACATTTTTTTATTAAATGTTTTACCTTAAAAGTTTGCTTGTACTTTTGTTATTTAAAATGAATAAATAACACTTTGTTTTATAATGCTATAAAGATTTTCATACATTTTGAAATGTGCTTCAAGTATCCAAATGCTTTAGGGGCCACTGTAATGTAATGTGTACCAGGATATGTAATCACAGAAGCACAAGTTTAAATGTCTTTTCTTTTCATCTCTCACTCATCTTGTCTCACCAGCTTTTTGTTGTTTTCTTTGCTCTATTCCTTCTTAAATCATGCTTTGTTTTGTTTTTTTCTCAGCTCCTAGAGGCAGAGACAATGCAGCATATTTTCAGTAATAATTACCAGATCTGTTCAGAGATCAGTGAGTCTGTGTTGCATCATTTTATCCACTGCCTGGCCACACATGGCCGCCATATTCAGTACCTCAACTTCCTGCACACCATCATTAAGGCCGAGGGCAAATATGTGAAGAAATGTCAAGACATGATCATGACTGAGGTTTGTGATTGTGACCAAAATACAGAAATCTTGCAGTGCACAGTATTCAGTAAATACACAGTGTAAAACATCACCGATGTGAGATGACATCTCTCTTCACTATTAGCTCACAAGTGCTGGTGATGATGTGGTCGTCTTCTACAATGATAAGACATCATTTGCCACCATGTTGGATCTGATGACGCAGTCAAGGGAGGGGGTGCAGGAGAACAGCGCTCTGCGTTATCACATTTCTCTGGTAGAGCTTCTGGCTGCATGTGCTGAGGGCAAAAACGTCTACACTGAGATTAAGTGCACATCTCTGCTGCCCCTAGAGGACATGGTGAGAGTAATCACTCATGAAGACTGCATCACAGAGGTAAATGGCTGATGGTAAAAATTAAATGTTCACTACTTACGGTATACACAAAATGTCTTAATTCTTAATTACTGTGCTTGCAAGGTGTGCACAAGTGTATATTGAAATTCCTCTGATTAACTTTGATAAGCCGAAGACATACTATCTAGGCATGATTTTATAAGCATTATAATTTTTTAAGAAATAAAGATTAACCCTTTAAGCTCTGAGGGTGTTTTTAAAGATTTCCTGTTTCAGTGGTATACCCAAAATTAAAGGCTTATTAAGAAAAGAAAACAGTCAGAGCTGTAGCCTAGTGGGCTGTACTCAAGACATGTGGTGCTGGCGCATTGCGGGTGACCCGAGTTTGAGTACCGGGTGGTGAGGTCATTTCCCAATCCTATTCCCAATCTTCTCCCCTGTTATTTCCTGTCTCCTCTCCACTAACTCTGTAATTAAAAAGCATACAGATAGCCAAAAAGTTGCAACAAGGAGGGTCAAGTGTTTGGTTTCAAAGAAGCTTTTACATTTTTTTGTGATTTAGATTATGATAAATTATGAGCAAAATGTACTTTTCTTTCTGATTTGACATTATTTACATCAGGGTGTAAATAAGTTAGCGCTGAAAAACTTTTGTTTTGTTCATGTCACCTGTAACTGAGTTAAATTTTGTGTTGATACGACAAGACATTCAAAAGTTCAAGCAGAACAACTCTAATTTATGTGTCCAAAAATGTCTCCAAGTGTCCAAAAGCCTCTCCAAACAAATAAAACATGCTATTGTAAGGAAGAACTTATCACACATATAAAAACAATGACTTAAAAAATAATTTTAGTAATGAGATTTCACAGAATAAGTTTCATTCTGTGCCATTTGAGTCATCATTGCATCTGATCCTCTAAGTAGTGGTATGTGGCATTTTATGTTCCAATTATTTTTTGTGAAGCTATTAGCAAAAACACAGCATATGAGCAACACTTATTCACATGAAACATGGATGTCAGAGACATATACTTAGCTGTTACTCACTTTATTTTTATTTTTCTGTTAGTAAACCAAATAGGCTGTTTGTATTTTACTCTTTGAGAGCTTTCCAACAACATATGATGCATGGCTATTTGATGAGTTTGATGTTTTTACAAAAATTATCGAAACAGAACACTTCTGATTTGTCTGCAAATTTCAAAGCACTTGTTCAGTTTTGGTGATTATGCTTACATGCATTGTAAAGTAGAGCTTCTAAGCTTTAACAGAATACCTATTTTGTGTTGGTCAAGAATGCAGTTATTAATATTTTGAAAATTATTAAAGTTTAAGATTTTAAATCACCCTTGACAGCGCTGATGTCATTGTAATTTTAACATATGAATTAGCATTAGCATTACCACAGTTTTTTGCTGTTGTGCAAGCACTGGTATTTTTTTTTAGGAAATGTAAATATTTTGTTTTCTCTTATCCTAAAGGATTACATCTGATTTGAGTTTCAAAATCCAATGAATGCATTTTCTGGAGACTAAACCTAAAAACTAGCCAAAGCCTAATGCATTTGGTTATGAAACTCCTCTATATCTTACAGGTGAAAATTGCTTATGTTAACTTTGTGAACCACTGCTACGTAGACACAGAAGTGGAAATGAAGGAGATCTACACTAGCAACCACATCTGGAATCTGTTTGAGGACTTCACTACAGATATGGCCAGGGTATATATATATATATATAGAGAGAGAGAGTTTCAATATGTACTGTATGAAATTGTTGTTTGTTCTGAGTGGGGTTTCATTTCTTCATTGAGCTTTGAATCCGATTCTCTTTGTGTTATTGAAATTCCAGGTGTGCTCTAACCGTGAGAGACACATGTCAGACCCCGTGCTGGAGAAGTACGTGATTCAGGTGGTTTTAGACACTATAAATGCCTTCTTCAGCTCTCCATTTTCAGAGAACAGCACCAGCACAGAGGTAAAGTATCATCAGTCTTTCATAGTATTATTTCTGTTCTCTGCCACATTGTCTGTGAATGCCACTAATTATTATTTGTTTAAAGATTTCATCATCCTTTCAGTAGCCTGTAAATGCAGAAGCACTGTAATACAATACAAATGGAAAGGATATTGGCTGTTGATTAATTAATGGATCATTGGATTAATGTTTTTATCCTATTTAGGCTCATCACACCACAGTAAGGCAGCTCCTGCAGTCTACCATGCGTCTGTTAGACTGTCCCTGGTTGCAACCACTGCAGAAAGTCCAAGTAGATGCCTGCATTCGAACTCTGGCAGTGACGAGTAAATCAGTCTTCCTTAAACATAGTTTTGCCTATTTAAACAAGTTTGAAGCACACAAGTTCATTGTTTACATAAATTATTGCACATTGTAAGTACATTGTTTCTGTACATGACAAGTGGATCTCAAAGGGGAAATAAATAAAAACATTTGATATGGCCCCTTTATAGGCAAGCATATTTCAGTATTTCTTTTTGTGACTATTCTTCCAGCAAAGAGTCGTTCCATCCCTCTGCCGGTGGAATTAGAGGCTCATGTCAGCATGATGTTGAGTCACAGCAACTCCGGCACACTGTCCCGCTCCAGCAACATCAGTAAAAACCTGTCACGCCTCACAAAACCTGTTGCTCCCAGCAACCCCTGGGACTACAAAAACATAATTGAGAAACTACAGGTGTGTGTTTGTCTGCAAAACATATGACACCATGGCTTATGCTTAAATCAGTTTTTTGTGTCCTATTTTTATAAATATAACTTTTTAAATGTTTGTGTGTGTGTGTGCGTGCGTGTGTTAATGTGTGTGTGTGTGTGTGTGTGAGAGCGTGTATTTATCACTTTGTGAAGACCAAATGTCCCCCATAAGGATTGTAAAACCCAAATATTTTGACGTGGGGAAATGAGGAAAACAGCTTATAAATCATACTAAATTATGTTTTTTGAAAATGTAAAAATGCAGAAAGTTTTCTGTGAGGGTTAGGTTTAGGGTAGGGTTAGGGTTAGGGTTAGGGGATAGAATATATAGTTTGTACAGTATAAAAACCATTATGTCTATGGAAAGTCCCCATAAAATATGGAAACACAACATGTGTGTGTGTGTGGCTTTAATTGTCTTTAAATGTTACACTCTGCTGTTAGGATATCACTAACGCACTGGAGGAACGTCTGATGCCTTTGGTGAATGCAGAGCTGTCAGTGCTAGTGGATGTGCTGCATCAGCCTGAGCTGTTGTTCCAGGAGGGCACAGATGCTCGAACACGCTGTGAATCAGGAGGCTTCATATCTAAGTGAGTTACTGATGTTTTAACCTGTGACTTGACCAAAGACTGTCCCATAAAGCTTGTTATAGCTTGTTAAGATTTTTGGTAACAAACCTACATGATTTAGTGCTCAATAGATTAACAATTTGCTATGCAAAAGCAAAACACAGTTACTACACATTTGGTCAAAATTTTGTTATAGACCGAAAATTGTCTTTGACTATGATCTGTCCTGTGAAAAACAGATTTGACTCAACTATGCTCAGACTCATTTCGCAGAGTATTTTGTGGAGTACTTTGCAGTATCTACAAAATTTACACTACAAACAAGTAACTTTGAAGCCATTTTTCTCATTTTCAGTGTTGCTGTAATTACTGGGTTTTGTCTTTGTATGGCAGAATAGTTGATGTACGCACATTTAAATAGTTACAAATAGAGCTAAACCGATATATCGATTTTACCAATTAATTGGTGTTGATAGTTGCATTTTGGAACTTTTGGTTATTGGCCAAAATCTGATCTGAAATCTGAAACAAAAAACATAAAAATTACTTCTCCATTTTCCTCTGCGGTCAGCACTCGAGGAGTGTACAGTTAGAATGGCTTGGCTCTACAGTATAACAGTGTCCTCTAGAGGTGAATTAAAAACAATCACTGATACCTCATGGGGATCTAAATCTTTAATGCATATTTATATAGAGAATTCAGAAAGTATTCAGACCCCTTCATTGTTTTCACATTTGTTATGTTGCAGCCTTTTGCAAGAAATTTTTTTTTCCTCTGCCGTTTTCACCCTTATTTGGTATGCCCACTTCCCAATGCCCTCTTGTTCCTTGTGTTGGCGTAGTGACTCAACTCAGTTCGGGTGGTGGAGGATGAATCTCAGTTGCCTCTGTGTCTGAGACAGTCAAGCCATGCATTTTATTACGTGGCTTGTTGAGCACGTTACCACGAAGACCTAGTACACGTGGAAGCTCACGCTTTTCTCTGCGGCATTCATGGACAACTCACCACGCAACCCACTGAGAGCGAGAACCACATTATAGCGACCACTAGGAGGTTAAACCAACATTACTCTACCCACCCTAGCAATGGTGCCAATTGGTTGCTTAGGAAGCCTGACTGGAGTCACTCACCACACCCTGGATTCGAACTTGCGACTCCAGGTGCGGTAGTCAGCGTCTTTACTTGCTGAGCTACCCAGGCCACTGCTAAAATGCTTTAAATAATTTTTATTCTCACATCAGTCTGCACTACATTCCCCATAATGACAAAGCAAAAAACAGATTTTTGATAACTTTGCAGATTTAGTAAAAAGAAAAAACTGAAATATCACATTTACATAAGGATTCAGACCCTTTGCTATGACACTTGAAATGTAGCTCCAGTGCATCCCATTTCTCTGGATCATCTTTGAGATGTTTCTACATTTAATTGGAGTCCACCTTTGGCAAATTAAATTTTGGATATGACTTGGAAAGGCACACACCAGTCTACATAAGGTCTCACAGCTGAAAATGCATCTCAGAGCAAAAACCAAGCCATGAGGTCAAAGGAACTGCCTGCAGAGCTCAGAGACAGGATTATGTTGTGGCACAGATCTGGGGAAGGCCACAAAAAATGTGTGGCTGCATTGAAGGTTCCCAAGAGCACAGTTGTCTTCATAGTTCTTAAATGGAAGAAGTTTGGAACGACCAGGACTCTTCCTAGAGCTGGCTGCCTGGCCAAACTGAGCATCGGAACCGGATGGTCACTCTGGTTGAGCTCCAGATATCATGTGTGGAGATGGGAGAAACTTTGAGTAGGACAGCCATCACTGCAGAACTCCACCAATCTGGGTTTTATGGCAGAGTGGCCAGATGGAAGCCTCTCCTCAGTGCAAGACACATGAAAGCCCTCTTGGAATTGCCAAAAAGTGCCTAAAAGACTCTCAGCCTGTGATAAAACGAAGATTGAACTGTTTGGCCTCAATTCCAAGTGTCATGTCTGGAGGAAACCAGGCACTGCTCATCACCTGCACAATACCATACCAACGGTAAAGCATGGTGGTGGTAGCATCATGCTGTGTGGGTATTTTTCAGCGGCAGGTACTAGGGGACTAGTCAGGGTTTAAGGAAAGCTGAATGCAGCAAAATACAGAGCTTCAGAGGATCTGCAGAGAAGAAAGGTCTTGATCCGGTGATCCTCCATCCACACCTTGATTGACCTGGCTGTGTGGAATGGAGCATTGTCCTGCTAGAAAAACAATTAACAGAGTTGGGGAACATTGTGGAAGCAGATGGAAGCAAGTTTTTTCCAGGATAACCTTGTATGTGGTTTGATTCATGCGTCCTTTGCAAAGACAAATCTGCCCAGTTCCAGCATTGCTTAATCACCCCAGGTCATCACCGATCCTCCACCAAATTTCCCAGTGGGTGTGAGACACTTTGCAGCGGGATGGACTGGGGGACTAGTCAGGGTTAAAGGAAAGCTGAATGCCGCAAAATACAGAGATATCCTTAATCAAAACCTGTTTCAGAGTGCTCAGGACCTCAGACTGGGCCAGGAGAGGTATAAAGTCACCCAACAATGTGAAAGGCTGGTAGAGAGCATGCCAAGATGCATGAAAGCTGTGATTGAAAATCAGGTTTATTCCACCAAATATTTATTACTACTCTTCCGAAGTTAAAACATTATTATTCTGTTGTTTAAAAATTAATATGAACTTGTTTTCTTTGCATTATGTGAAGTCTGAAAACACTGCTTTTTTTACTATTTTGACCAGTTATGTTATTTTCTGAAAATAAATGCTTTGGGAGAAATGTTGTCAGTACTTTATAGAATAAAACAAAAATGTTCATTTTACACAAACACATACCTATACATTGTAAATCCAGAGAAACTCTTATACCATGGAGACTTTTCACCATTATATCAGCTAATTGTGTGACAGCAGTGCAATGCATAAAATCATGCAGATAAGGATCAGTAGCTTCAGTTAACATTCACATAAACCATCAGAATAGGTAAAATAAAAGGTATATGTGTGTTCATCTTTTAGTGCACGTGTGGCTGTAGCGTCATAACTATTTGATTAAGTTAAGACCGAATCTGACTCCATTAATAACTTAATCTGACACCAATTGTATTAGACCTCAAATTTAGTTTGAGATTCCAGTTATTATTGATCATCAATTGAGATCTTATCTAGATTTGGATACTTGATTATTCTAGTTAATTCTATACTTTTACATTGCACTCGTTCATTTGGATTCCTGTTAGTAGAGTCTATGCACCGTCTGGGTTATACATGATCATTCCACAAACTGGCCAGTTTTGGATCATTATCCAGAGGTAATTGACTTACACTATTCAGACAAGTTGCTCCCTGCATACTTTTATCTGAATAATAGTTTTGTTTATTTCCCCTAGATCTGCATACACTTAATTAAAATAACACAACTGTCTGGATAGGCTGACCAATGCTACCTTATCTGGATAGTACTTTTAAATAGTCTTCAATGTTTCCTATGTACTCTTGGCCGGAATAATCTTTACAGTAATCAGAGGTAATGACTATCATTATTTAGGCGGTTCGACCAACATTTTGTTGTTCTAAATGTTTATAATTAGTCCCTACATTTTAGGTACACTTAGTTAATGCTAAATAGTTATCCATAAAGCTAAGGTCTCAGAAGACATGCCCGATGCTCTATCAATGCTGAGCCGTTAATTTGTACTAACACTGATCACAGATTTCTGTCAACAAGGACTTAACATAAACTACTGAAAGCAAGAATTTCAGAATAGAATATAGTTTATTAGTATTTAGAATATAGTTAAACAATTTATTAGTCAGGTTGTAAAACAGTTAAAGGATGGGCAAGGAGGAGGCGAGAACCAGCTTGTCAATATAAATCATAATTTAATGAAAACTCAATCCAAAAACACATAAACAAACACACATGACGGACATGCCCGTAATTCTCTCTCTCTCGAACAATCGTCACCGGCCGCCTTTATCCCTCGCGTGCCTCATCAGGCCGATTGGGGACCGGGCGCGCGATATTCCGACCCGGCCCCGCCCCCCTTCGCTCCACACAGGTATATATGTATCAAGCCAATTACATAATTAATCAATTCAGAAATAATCAATACAAAACATCTAATGCTCAAAGAAGAATCTTAAGAATAACATGCATGCCTGACTTCAGCAAATTACATAGTACATTGTTCATTGGAATTTCTACAAAAATCCCTGTAGTTTCATACTAAGTTTCCTAAATTCTCAGACCACAACCAAATGGAATGACAATAAGAATTTGGGGATGAATAGGTTTATATGTCCTGGGGTCACACCTTATCTGCATATAGGAAGATGGGACGCCCCAGAACTTGTCAGAATTTCTCTAAATTCTCAAAACTGTTATCATGTAGTTTACCGTTATGGTAATTAGACCGTCTTAACAGTCACACTGAGACATTTTCAAATATATGAAACATGAATAGTCAGATATATAATTTGACATTTGTTACCTACAAGATTTAAGTGTGTTTTAAGGTGATTTTGAGCTTAGAGGGACACCAACAACATGATTGTTGATGCCAGATGGACTGGTTTGAGTATTTCTATAACTGCTGATCTTATGGGATTTTCACGCACAACAGTCTCTAGAGTTTACTCCAAATGGTGCCAAAAAATATCCAGTGAGCAGCAGTCATGCAGACGGAAACCCCATGTTGATGTCAGAGGTCAACGGAGAATGGCCAGACTGGTTCAAGCTGACAGATTCCATCATGCTGTTGTTTCTATGTGTATGTTTGTGAATATGTTTGCGTGTTTGTGCAGATTGATCCAGCACACCAAAGCCCTGATGAGCTCAGATGAGAAGCTTTGTATCAAAGTCCTAAGAACTCTACAGGAAATGCTTATTCGTGACCTAGACTTCGATGAGAAGGTGAGACTAAAGAAGTGCTATTCCTATGAAATGGTGTATTAGTGTACTTTTGTGGATGTTTTAACATTGCTTTTGGGGACAAAATTGCTGTCCACAGAGATAAGCTAAATCTAAAAAAAATGTAATCCAAATGATATTATTGTTTACCAAGATGTCTATAATTAATGTCTATATTCATGTCTAAAAATTTCAGAAATGTTACATTTATTGGTAATATTTGAATAGAAACAAAAGGAAAGTCTTTTTTTTTTATAAACATGAATGAGTGTGTTTATCAATTAAATCAATGCTGTCTTTTGCAGGGCTTCACCTTGAGAAAGGTGTTGCTCCACAACTACCTCTTCAACAACAAAAAGAACTTGAAAGTAGAACTTGTTGAACATGGGGGAGGTAATTTTACATATAAATACATGAATACTACACAAACTCTAATGAGAAATGCATAGAATAATACCAAATTAAACATAACTCCAGACTGCATAACACTATGTAACAAGGTAAAAGGATAAACATGAAACACATCTGTGTGGGCTTATCTATGTTTAGTGCATGATGTACGATGATCTGTATGTGAAGGTGCAGAGGGAGAGAGAGACTGGGTGGCAGTTGCAGCTTTACAGTGTCGTCTGGACAGAGAAGGCTGCACTAAACTCTTCACAGACCTCATAACCAGCACGAAGAATGAGAAAATCTTCTTGGAGAGCATTCAGCTCGCCATCTGTCTGCTCGAAGGTGGCAACACAGAGATCCAGGTGGGGATAGTAAAAGCAAAAGCTCTATGCAGAAACTTTGTTGATAATTTCAGCGAAAATTTCCAAAAGTTTAACCCAAAAAAAAGTCGAGAGTGGAAAATTATCAATCAATATTTCAATAAATATAAGTCATCAAAATTTTGGTTTTAGTTGATGCAAAAATGAGTTTCTGACTTCCCCTCTTATTTTAAAACACATCATATGTGTGTGTGTGAGAGTGTGAGAGCACATGAGAGAGAGAGTGTGTGTGTGAGAGATTTATAATTGTCCCACATTATACATTTTGCATATGTACAGTGAAATTCTTTTTTTCACATATCAGCCATGATATGGCACCCCTGTAGCAGATATGGTCAAGGGCCTTGCTCAAGGGCCCAACAGTGGCATCTTGGTGGTGTTGGGGCTTGAACCCCTGACCTTCTGGTCTGTAACCGCTGAGTCACCACTGCCCACAGAGAGAGAGAGAGTTTGTGAGAGAGAGAGAGAGAGTGTGTGTGAGAGATTTATAATTGTCACACATTATACATTTTGCATATGTACAGTGAAATTCTTTTTTTCACATATCTGCTGGGGTCAGAGCGCAGGGTAAGCCATGATACGGCACCCCTGGAGCAGGTAGGGTCAAGGGCCTTGCTCAAGGGGCCCAACAGTGGCATCTTGGTGGTGTTGGGGCTTGAACCCCCAACCTTTTGGTCTGTAACCCAGAGCCTTAACCGCTGAGTCACCACTGCCCACAGAGAGAGAGTGAGTGTGTGAGAGAAAGAGAGTCTGTGTGTGAGAGAGAGAGAGTGTGTGTATGTGTGAGCGTGTATTTATCACTTTGTGGGGACCAAATGTCCCCATAAGGATAGTAAAACCTGAAATTTTTGACCTTGTGGGGACATTTTGTCGGTCCCCATGAGGAAAACAGCTTATAAATCATACTAAATTATGTTTTTTGAAAATGTAAAAATGCAGAAAGTTTTCTGTGAGGGTTAGGTTTAGGGGTTGGGTTAGGTTTAGGGGATAGAATATAAAGTTTGTACAGTATAAAAACCATTATGTCTATGGAAAGTCCCCATAAAACATGGAAACACAACATGTGTGTGTGTGTGTGTGTGTGAGAGAGTGTTTGTGTGTGTGTGTGTGTGTGTGTGTGTGTGAGAAAGTGTGTGTGTGTGTGTGTGAGAGAGAGAGTGTGTGTGTGTGTGTGTGTGTGTGTGTGTGTGTGTGTGAGAGAGAGAGAGAGATAGAGAGAGAGAGAAAGAGTGTGTGTGTGTGTGTGTGGTGTGTGTGTGAGAGTGTGTGTGTGTGTGTGTATGTGAGAGAGAGAGAGAGAGTGTGTGTGTGTGTTTGAGAGAGTGTGTGTGTGTGTGTGTGTGTGTGTGTGAGAGTGAGTGTATGTGTGTGAGAGAGAGAGTATGTGTAAGAGAGCGTGTGTGTTTGTGAGGGCGTTTGTGTGTGTAAGAGAGCGTGTGTGTGTGAGACAGCATCTAATCTAATGTAAATCTAATGAAGTGCACAGGTTTCTATCAGAGCATGTGAGCGTAGCGGAGCGTGAGCGTAGCGGTAATACTTCCTCCTGAGCAGAGAGCGCCTTTCTGAAGATTCCGCTCCGTCTGCTCAGCGCCGCTCGCTCTACCCGGAATGCCCTATTGTGATTTGCTAGTTCGAGAATCGGTGAATTAGCTAAAGCAATAGTGGGTTGGTTATGGAGTTCAAATATTGTTTTAAGGAAGTTGCGAGCCTTATGCATAAATGCACAGTAAAAATCACAGTTAAGAACGAGCAGGGAGGAGAAATTGAAAGGGAGTGTGGAGGGACTGTGAGAGTTAGCAAAGATTCATATTGGAATATAAAGCGTCACATTGCCAGAAAGCACGAGGATGTGCTACGCAAACATGGTAGTGCAGCAAAAGGTGAGCTATAGCCTATACCATTCGAAAATAAATGAATAGATAAATGGGTAAGGTAGGCTGTTGTACTGAGCCCCTCTCATGACATGCAGACAAAAATATATTGTAATATACAAATTAACATTTCGTTCCCAACGTCCCATGAATTAAGAATTCGTTCTCTCATTTAGGGTGGCCACAAATTAAATTCGTTTCTACAAATTCGTAAATCGTTCCCTGGTTTAGTAAATCGTGGCCATGTTGAACTAATTCGTAGGCTACTCTCGTTTTATTAAAACAAGGAAACAAATTATTACAACGTGGTCACGATTTACTAAACCATGGATCGAAATATTATATTGTTAATTTTGTACGATTTAAATAAAATTAGGAAATTAATTATTAAAACATGCTGACGTCAGGTTGGAACGAATTGTTAATTCGTTATGCAATCATCATATCAGTGCAACTAAAAATAACCTATAGCCAACTCACAATATGAATTAGCCTACATAATTGTAGTTGGTGTAGCCTATTTTTAAGTTGAAATTAGACAGAAGTTATTGAACCACTTGTTAAATTTAAATAAAAAAATAAAAAAACTGACCCGAATAATTAGGTAGGCCTATAATTTAGATGTAGGCCTAGGCAACAGAAAATGTACTGTACGCTATTATAATGTACGCAAATGAGTTTTTACAGAAAAAACTGCTACCAATCAAAGGGAGATAAATAATTTTTTTCCTCTCCTGCGTCCCCAGACTCCCCAGTTCTGAGCGCGTGTTTTCCGCCGCTGGATTACTGTCCCGGGCACACCGCATGAGCCTGAAACCTAATACTTTGTCCAAGCTAATGTTTGTAAAAGTAAATTCTAAAGTGATGTAAAGATTGAGACGTTTTTAAATAGACCG
Source organism: Xyrauchen texanus (assembly GCF_025860055.1). NCBI lineage: Eukaryota > Metazoa > Chordata > Actinopteri > Cypriniformes > Catostomidae > Xyrauchen > Xyrauchen texanus. Next base: position 27,848,603 of record NC_068302.1, on the reverse strand, counting down.
CAATTACCCGCAGTTATATTTAAACTTTAGAACGCGCGTTTCTTTTACTAATGCCAGTAAATCATCCAGGTGTGCTTTGATAAGATGTTGTTAAGTGCATTTCACCTGTGTGTGCTTTTATGAGCATGATAGTCCAGATGTGTTTTGTGAAGTTCTACATGCATTTCATCTTGTTTGTGTGTGTGTGCGTGTGCGTTTTAATATGCCTGTTTTGCAACTGCAGTTATGTTCACGGAAATAAAATAACGAAAATCAAATATACCTTTTCAGTTATTGCATTTAATAGGCAAGTTTGTCAAAGGGCTAGACATGTTTTATAATTAAGTTAATTTAATGCATTTAAATGAATAAAAAGAACAGACTTTTATTCAGAATCACCCCGAAATAACTTCTATTTACAATCCTAGCTACTGTAATTTATACACGTATTCCAGATATTCATTACAAAGTACAAACAGAAAGCAAGTAGCCTACAGAGACATTTTATGTCTGAGCGGGATCTGAGCGGGATTTGTTTTACCGGTGAGCGTGAGCGATTCGTCAGTGGAGCGTTCGCTTGGGACGCGAGCGACTGAGTGGAGCGCACGCGCATAGAGCAGAATATTGAGCTGAGCGTCACACCGCTCCGCTTCGCTCACATGCTCTGGTTTCTATGAGGGGTAGGGTTAGGGATAGAATATATATCTGGCCTGCAATAAAATCAATGAAAGTCTATGAGATGTCCTCACAAGTATAGCAAATCAAACACGTGTGTGTGTGTGTGTGTGTGTGTGTGTGTGTGTGTGTGTGTGTGTGTGTGTGTGTGTGTGAGAGAGTGTGTGAGTGTGAGAGAGTGTGTGAAAGAGTGTGTATGTGATAGAGCATGTGTGTGTGTTTGAGTGTAACAAAACTGTGAAAAGTTTAGCTTTACAGTTGCATGTATGACGTGTAAGTGTAATAAATGTGTATGTGTAATATTGTTGATTAACCCTTTTCTTCCCTTAATCTGCAACTTATCTCAGGGGATACGCACAATTTAAAATGTGCAAAAAACAACATGAACAACAAATGGCTTAATTTACATCTACCGAATCTTAAGACAATGTTCACAATTAATATATATTAATATGTAATTAATTATCACAAAGTCTGCATGACCTGAACCATGGGCAGATCCAACTATGATAAATGATAACAAGATTGGGTGAGAATCTCTTTCTCATACCCTCTAATAAACTAAAGAATATGTATCTTGGGGTGCACGTTACTTGTTTTAGAGTTGAGATATTGTTTCTGACCTGATCATACAGTGTCCCATACTAAAAGTAGGTCTTTTGTATTGTACACGTTTACAACAGAACTCCTTCTACAAACTCATGATGGGAGATAACAAGTCTGAGAAGTTTTTTAAAGTTCTGAATGACCGCATGAAGAACGCACAGCTGGACATCAAATCCACCATTTCAGTCAATGTGGGCGAAATTAGCAACAAGGCCAAGGATGACAAAGACTTAGAGACAGGTAATTCAAAAAGAAAACAACAAAGTCCACACTTGTTTCAGTTTACTGTATGATGGTAAAAATGGGTAACTTCAGCCAGTAATGACAACTGGGTTGAGAGAGAAAGGATGCAAATGTATTAGTTCAATGTGCAATTATAACAGCTACAGCCGATTTATGCAATTGGATTTCTAATAACTGAAATAAATGCTATTTTTAAATCTACATTCATTCCTGGTTTTAACAATGGTGTTTTCATTCAGGTGCAGTGCCTTCCTTTGGCCAGCCTGAGACACCTCAACAGGTTGAGCAGCAGGAAGTAGAGACAGAAATGGGCCCCTCTGTCACCATCATGAAACCCATCCTCCGTTTCTTACAGCTGCTCTGCGAGAACCACAATCAAGATCTTCAGGTCTGATACATTTTTGATTAAAGTGATAGTTCACCCCAAAATGAAATTCTGTTAACATTTACTCACCCTAATGTCACTCCAAACTTGTATGACTTACTTTGGTCCTTATCCCTATTCGAACGGGATTAGTTGTCTAAATGATGTTTGAGTTTCAATTATTATTATCCGACATCTGTGATTTCATGTACTAATTTGGACAGGACTTAGATCCCCATGCATATTACAGAGTTGGGAGTGTCTGTTTTCTAGATGTAATCATCAAAATCACATTGAACATATTGTATTAATTTAGGTGATAAAATACATTTTTAAACCTTATCTTTTAAAATTACAAATTATTTATCATTTTAAAAATAATATTTTTTTTAATTTTATCAAAATTACTTAAAAACCTCAATTAAATAAGCTTCACATGAGTTTATAGAAGTTGCTGCTACCCACTGAAATAAACAAGACTTATCTGTGATTAATTATATCATTATAACATTACATAACTGAGCGGAGAAATTAAGCTGAGTATCTTACCTGATGCTGATATTACTGTGGCCAGTCTCAGTTTCTATGATTTGGCTCTCCTTATTGGTTTTATTTCTTTTTTTTAGTTGGATAGCAAAAATGACTACAAACAATATCCATATTGAAAGGTGCGCAGCAGGAAGAAGATTGTCACGCATAAGTACGATCTTAACGGTAGTTCATATACCCTGTAGGTCAAAAACATGACAGGGAAAAGCGTTGTGAAAATACAGTATCAGCAATCACAGACATTCGCATTCAGGCACGATTCGATTTCTCAGAGGACCCTTGAGTTACCCGAAAAATAGTAGGTAATTTGCTCTGAAATTTTTAAAGCGGTTGTGTGGGAAAAACTCGGATGGGATTAAAATCACAAAGTAGATGTGTGAAACACAAATTTCCGAATTTCCTCAGGGAGAACTAGTCTCGTCCCAATTGGGCTCTTGTGACAGATTTATTTATTTATTATTATAAACTGTTCACACAGCTCTTTGACAATGAATAGTGACTCCAGGCTATCAAGGTCCAAACAGGACTCATGCATTATATTCCATGTTTTCTGAAGCTGTGATGAACATGCCGAATTTAAATGAATATTCCAGTTTCAATACAAGTTAAGATCAATTGACAGCATTTGTGGTATAATATTGATTACCACAAAACAATATTTTCTTTAAAAAAGTAGAAATCAAGGTGACAGTGAGGCACTTAAAATGGAGAGTTTAAAGGCAGAAATGTGGAGCTTATAATTTTACAAAAGCAATTACATTGAATCTTCTGTTAAAACTCATGTATCATTTGAGCTGTAAAGTTGTTTAAATCCTAATATTTACAGTCGTTTTAGGATTTGTTGACATTACATTGCCATGGCAATGAAGTTGTTAAATGTATTTCCATTGTAAGTGCCTCACTGTAAACTATAATCAATATTATAGCTTAACTTGTATTGTAAGTCGTGATTCACTCTCCGATCAAGTCATTGATGGATCATAACTGCATCCTCGCAGATTATACCCATTTATTGCTATATCTTTTTAAAAGTGTGTCGTAACTGTCTATTAATTATATATATTTAAAACATTTCCCCTAGAATTTTCTTCGCTGTCAGAATAACAAAACAAACTATAACCTGGTATGTGAGACACTCCAGATTCTGGACATCATGTGTGGGAGCACGACAGGAGGGCTTGGGTTGTTGGGCCTTTACATAAATGAGAACAATGTTGAGCTGATCACACAAACACTAGAGACGCTCACAGAGTACTGCCAGGGACCATGCCAAGAGAACCAGGTGAGATTATCAATTAGCAATACTGTACAGTGCAATTCCATGATTCTACATACAAATTTTTATAGCACAACAAAATCTTATATGCTATTGAACACACATTACTTCATACATTTAAAATTGAAGCCATAAATAAGTTGAATAAGTTTGAACAGCTGGATGTTTTGTTGCTGAATTCAGGAAGTGCTTACATTTGCCTCTTTTTGTCTCTTTGAAGACATGCATTGTGTCTCACGAATGCAACGGCATTGACATTATCACAGCCTTGATTCTGAATGACATCAGTCCACTCTGTCGTTACCGCATGGAGTTGGTGTTGCAGCTTAAGGTGAGGATCAGGTTATGACCTCTCTTACAAACTGTCGATGCTAATTATAAGTACATTTCCTATTGACAAAATTCTTCATAACTAGGCTGTCTTTTTATCAGGATAATGCCTCCAAGCTCTTGCTTGCTTTGATGGAGAGTCGTCATGACAGTGAGAATGCAGAGAGGATCCTGTTTAACCTTCGACCACGTGAACTGGTCAGTCGAACACATGACTTTGTTGTTTGAATTATGTTTATGAAATTAATAGCACTTACAAGATAGCACTTCTGTATATTTAACATTTTGTGTGCTTTATTTCTATAGGTGGAGGTGATAAAGAAGGCTTATCTGCAAGAGGCTGAATGTGAGGAGGGAGAGGTGTCCCCACGGGAGGTCGGACACAACATCTACATACTGGCACTACAGGTGGACCCTTACTATCATAATGCATATTGTATTTTGTTAATTTTCATATGGGAAGTTGATGCAAAACATGTCAATGGATTTTATTTGGGGGGCGGGGGGAGCGAGGTGGGCGGGGCGTTTAGAGACCCAGTTTCAGTGTTGATCTTGTTTTTTGCAGCTTGCCCGACACAACAAAACTCTCCTCACGCTGCTTAAACCGCAAAAGAAGACAAAGGAGGAAGGAGAGGAAGGCATCTCCTCTATGGTAACTTGAAAAAATGGTCATTTTTATGAAGCAAACTTTCAACAATGCCTATAGAATACATCAAGACATCACCAATCAATTGTTTTCTGTCTATAAGTTTTTCACTTGTTTTTTACTGTAGCTCAACTTGAACAACAAGCAGGAGGACCCACAGGAGGATCCATTAGAGTACTATGACCATCAAACCTCTCAGATTGAGGTAATCTTAAAAATATTATATACACAGTATATTTAATTTCTCTACATATTCCTTGTTTTATGTCCTCAAATTGAAAATCTAATTAAAAAAAAAATTGTGGACCACAGAAGAAATTTAATAATAAACAAAACTGTTATGACACCTTTAATCAAAGGTTATCTGTCATCAGCCATAAGTTAACACAATAGGTACTATAACTATAACTAAGAATGAACAATACATGTACAGCATTTATTATACTGATTAATGGTAATATACAAATATGAATACAGATACTAATACATTTTTAACATTAATGTTAAAAGTAGTTCATTAATGATCAATTAACATGAACTAGCAATGAACAATAGAACTGTATTCATAAATTAACATTACCCAAGATTAATAAATGCTGCAAAAATAATTGTTCATTGTTAGTTCATGATACCCAATGCATTAACCAATGTTAACATATAGAACCTTACTGTAAAGTGTTACCAATGAATCTATCCAGGAACTATAATTTAAATTGTGATTTAGCTCACTACTTTACCACTGATGTGATTAAAAGCCAATTTATCAATGTAAAGAAGCTGTGAAGTAATTTTTGTCAACATGTCACATGCAGATTGTGCGTGAGGACCGCAGTATGGAGCAGATCGTGTTTCCCATTCACCCCATCTGTGAGTACTTGACGGAGGAGTCAAAGTTCCGTGTGTTTACCACCACAGAGCAGGATGAGCAGGGCAGCAAGGTCACGCACTACTTTGAGCAGACCTCCTTCCTGCACAATGAAATGGAATGGCAGAAAAAACTTCGCAGTAAGTCTTTGGGTGGTGTGGCCAAAGAGCTTGACTGACGGCCCAAATTTTGTCAGTTTAAACCCTATATGGAGGGATTTATGAACTGCTTATTGTACATTATGTCCTGAGGAAGGTGCTTAACCCCAGGTTGGTCCAGGGGGATTTTCACTCTAGTAAATATACTGCTCCATGTTGCTTTGGACAATGTATAGGCTAAATGAAGAATAATGTAATGTAAGCTCAAGCCAATAGTTTGGACAGAACAGAAGTGACATTAAATGAATGTTTGTGTTAAATATTTAATCTGTGTTATATTTGTGCTAAATAGTTTAGTTTTATTGATGGCATATCTGGTCTGCTGCTAATTACATCAGAATAATTTTCTACTCGCCCCGTAGTAAATTTGTTTTGTTTGCGTTAAAACAAAACTGCACCAGCTGTACCAGCACCCCAAATAAGCTTTTAAACTCTATGAAGCATTATCATACTGTTTTTCACAAGTAAAACCATGACACTTAATTGTTACACATGTTATCTTGAGACTGGTGTGATAAAATCACTTATCAAAATGATCTATGCAAAGATATTATTTTTATATGCATGTTATGACCAGATAAAAAGTAAACCCAATTCATTTTAGTTGAGATCTATGTAAAAATCCCTTTTTTGCATCAGTTTCTTTTTAACAGAGCAAGGAAATACTTCAGCCAATAACATTTAGTATTGTTTTATAGAGAGAGGGAGAAAGAGAACCAGGGATTAGTTCAAACTTCACATGCTTCAAGGGATATTTCACCCAAAAATGGAATTTATTTGATTGTTTACTCTGTTTCATGCCATCCCAGATGTGTATGACTTTCTTTCTTCTGCTGAACACAAACAAAGATATTTCAGAATAATATTTCAGCTCTGTAGGTCCTTACAAAGCAGGTTTGTGACCAGTCATTTGTAGCTCCAAAAATCACATAAAGGCAGCATAAAAGTAATCCATACAAATCCAGTTGTTTAATACTGTAAATACCGTCTGAAGAGATGCAATCACTTTGTTTGCAAAACAGATTCATATTTCAATTATTATTTTAATATACATTTCCACATTCACTTTCACATTCTGAAAGAGAAAGTGAAAGTGAAGATTTATAGTATGATCTGTTTCTCACTAACACCTATCATATCGCTTCTGAAGACTAAGATTTAACCACTGGATTCTTATGGATTACCTTTATGCTACCTTTATGTGATTTTTGGAGCTTCAAAGGACTGGTCACTATTTACCTGCTTTGTATGGACCTACAGAGCTGAAATATTATTCTAAAAATCTTTGTTTGTGTTCAGCAGAAGAAAGGAAGTCATACACATCTGGGACAGCATGAAGGTGAGTAAATGATCAGATAATTTTTCTTTTTGGGTTAACTATTCCTTTAATTATTGTAAATTATGATTTTGTGTGTGTCTTAGGCATGCCAGTGCTTTTCTGGTTCTCTCGCCGAATGTCTCTATGGGGCACTATATCGTTCAATCTGGCTGTCTTCATCAACCTTATCATCGCTTTGTTCTACCCACATGATGCTGGTCAAAGTATGTTCCCAGTGTGTTTGTTGTTTAGTATGTGTGTATTTCCTGTTTATAACTTTGATAGAGTATTGATTGTATTTATATACATTTCATGAAATTGCTACATTTACAGGTGGTTTCAAAAAACAATTTTTTTTCTAATTTTGTTCCACTGAGATTGTGATAACATTCAAAGCAGAATGCTTTGCTGGAAAATTGAGGTTAAGCTGATAGCTGTGTTTTAGAACATGGTAGCTGGTTTCTTGCTGGTTCAATCTGGTCATTAGCTGGTCGACTTATGTTCCAAAAAACATTTTGACCACCTTAAATTGGTATGACCAGTTAGTAGCTGAATTGTTGATGGATGAAGTTGGTCTACCAGCTTGGGCCAGCAAGAAACCATGTAGAGTACCATGTTCCAAATCACAGCTACCAGCTTAAGATGGATTTTTGAGCAAGGGTATGGGTAAATGGATGTATTTAATTTGTGTTTTCATGTAATTGTAACTGTTTGTGGTGTTTTCAGGTAGCATAGACTCTTCTCTGCTGATTATGGGGTTCTGGTGTTTTGCTGGACTGGCTGTTGTTGGCCTGTTATCTAAGCGCTATGGGTTCCAGGCCCTCACAGTCACCATAACCCTGCGTTGCATATATCACTTTGGGATTGGACCCACACTGATCCTGCTTGGAGCTCTCAATGTAAGTCTTAGATACCAGCATATTTTGTGCTTTGCTGGCATACATCAAGTTGTAATAAAATGTTTTAACTTCTTTCTCTATTTAAACAGCTGATTAATAAGTTTGTGTTCGTGTTGAGCTTTGTGGGAAACAACGGCACCTTCATCATGGGTTATAAAGCTATGGTAATGGACGTAGAGTTCCTGTACCACTTGGCCTATGTGTTAACCAGTACACTGGGGTTGTTTGTCCATGAGCTCTTCTACAGCATATTGGTGGGTTTCTCAAACCTAATTTCATCACTTCAAGTATTTTAAGTATCTGAATGTTCTGAATTAAGATATCTGAAACAAAGCAACACTTTTTTTTCATACTGTTATCCACATTGTATTTAATATAGTAGAATATAATGTTATCTTTCACACCAACATGTCAAAATGTAAGTTATTAATTAATTTTAGTTATTAAAAAAAATAGCAACTGAAAATGATTACAATTTTCACTTATAACGTGTTATATGGAAATCACAGAACAGATATAACACAGGAAATGTAAAGATACAAATTTGGAAATATCAGGCCTGCTATAGTCATGGAAATGAATTGTATATTAACACACATATATTTAGACATTTTTACATATACAGTGGCGGCCAAAAGTTTTAAATAATGTACAGATTTTGCTGTTTCGGAAGGAAATTGGTACTTTCATTCACCAATGTGGCATTCATCTGAGCACAAAGGATAGTCGGGACATTACTGATGTAAAAAAACAGCACCATCACTATTTGAAAAAAGTCATGTTTGATCAAATCTAGACAGGTCCCATTTCCAGCAGCCATCATTCCAACACCTTATCCTTGAGTAATAATACTAAATTGCTAATTTGGTACTGGAAAATCACTTGCCATTATATCAAACACAGTTGAAAGCTATTTGTATAAATGAAGCTTAACATTGTCTTTGTGTTTGTTTTGAGTTGCCACAGGATGCAATAGACTGACATGTCTTAAGGTCAATATTAGGTAAACAATGACAAAAAAAAGAAACTGCTTTTTCTAGGAACTCATCAGTTAATCATTGTTTTGAGGAATGAAGGCTATACAATGTTTGAAATTGCCAAAAAAAAAAACAACTGATTTCATACAATGGTTTACACTAGAGTCTTCAAAGTCAAAGGACAAATGGCTCAAACAAGCACAGAAAGAGATGTGGAAGGCCAGATGTACAACTAAACAAAAGTACATCAGAGTCTCTAGTTTGAGAAATAGATGCCTCTCATATCCTCAGCTGACAGCTTCATTGAAATGTACCTGCTCAACACCATGTACAAAAATAAAGAGAAGACTCAGGGGTGCAGGCCTTATGGGAAGAATTGCAAAGAAAAAGCCACTTTTGGAACAGAAAAACTAAAAGAAAAGGTTAGATTGGGCAAAGAAACAAAGACATTGGACAATAGATAATTGGAAAAGAGTGTTATGGATCTGAACTCCATTGAGCTTTTGTGGGATCAGCTAGACTGTAAGGTGCGTGAGAAGTGCCTGACAAGACAGCCATGTCTATAGCAAGTGCTACAGGAAGCGCAGAGTGAAATGTCACCCGAGGATCTGGACAAACTGACAGCTAGTGGAGGAGTTTTTGATGAGAACTCTTTGAAGTAGTTGAAGAAGTTCTTGAACTGTAAAATTCAAATTGTAAAAGTAATTTTTCATATTATCAATGTCCTGACAATAAATTGTGATCAGTTTAATGCCACTTTGTTGAATAAAAGTACCAATTTCTTTCCATAAGAGCAAAATCTGTACATTATTCCAAACTTTTGCCTACCAGTGTATATATACAAATTTCTATTGTGTAATTTTCTAGTTGTGCTTTTCTCTATAAAGATTTTACTAGTGAATAACTGTTTCCTTTTTTTTTCTTAATGTTTTTTGAAAAAAAAGAAAGTAATTCCAATGATATTCCACTTCATTCCAGATTGGATAGATTGGAAATTCAGATATCTCTAAAAAAGGTTTAGTAATCAAAAATGACTTAAAAGGTCAGGAAAAATCATGGGAAGTTCATTGACCAAAACATGTGGGATAGGATGTGAAAAGTTTTGGATTCGAAATTTCACTGTGGGCATCACTAAATCTTATGTTCCCCTTCTCCCTTTTTCAGCTGTTTGATCTGATCTACCGTGAGGATACGCTCTTCAACGTCATCAAGAGTGTGACTCGTAACGGCCGCTCTATCCTCCTCACTGCTGTGTTGGCCATCATCCTGGTCTATCTGTTCTCCATCGTTGGATTTCTCTTCCTCAGGAATGACTTCATCATGGAGGTGGACAGACTTGCCATTCCAGATGCAGGTAAATGGCATACTGTACTCCTGAAGAGATGGGAGTAGTTAGTGGGGGTAAGATATATGAGGCCTTTTGAATAAGAAATTGAGAAATGAAACTGATTTGGAAGTGGTTGTGGTACACTTTTTGATAACTTTGGCCTTTAATCTACTGTATGTGTAAATTTTTAATGTATATACAAGTTTTTATAGTAGTTGCAGTAAAGCATCAAAACAAGAATTTATGATTTATTGTAAATTATGATTAAACATACAATACACCATTTATTAGAACAGATATCTACTCCTTTAGCGCCTATGGGTCAGGTAGAATATTGTAGAGCAATACTGTAATATTATAATCTTTATGGTGACTTGTCCTCTAATTAGGTACAGATAACTCTATGGGCAGTTGCAGTACAGATGGAGTGGAATGCGATGAAGAAACTGGCCTGGTTGCACCTCCAGATGGTGAGATTAACAATAAAAACTAGTATTATAATAACTTTTCTTGGAAGTATTCATAAAGTACTAAACAAATCAATGAGCTTTTTGAATGTTGTATCCATTAAGCCACTTGGTTTCTAGAGTAGTGGTTCCCAAACATTTTTAAACTACGGCACACATTTATAGTGTTTGTTTTCCACAGCACCTCAACTAGTAAATGTCAGTTGCCAATGTAACTACGATAAAATGGGGCTAATATGATCATATTTCTTGGTTGTAGTCAGCACTCTGGCTGCTGCATTTTGAACCAATTGAAGTGTACTTACTGAACTTGCTGGACATCCTCCCAGTAATGCATTACAATAATCTAGTCTTGAGGTCATGAATGCATTAATTCATTTTCGGCATCAGCAACAGAGAGCATTTGTTTTAACTTAGCAATATTTCTTAGGTGGAAGAATGCTGTTCTACAAATATTGGACATTTTATTTTCAAAGGACAGATTGGTATCAAATATAACACTTAAGTTCTTCACTGTTGAAGATGATGTAATAGTGTATCTATTGAAAGTCAAAATATATTTTAACGGCTTATTTTTAAAGGTTTTGGCTCCAATAACTAGTACCCCTGTTTTCTCTGAAGTGAGTAGAAGGAAATTTGTGGCCAGCCAATCTTTGATCCAATCTTCGATTTCATTGATACACTCTGCTAATTTGGAGAACATAGGAAATTTCGTCAGATTTCAAAGAAATATAAAGTTGGGTATCGTCGGCAGTGGAAACTTATTCCATGATTCCTGATAATATTCCAAGGGAAGCATGTATAAGGAGAAAAGCAGAGGCCCTAAAACTGATCCCTTTGGCACTCCATACTTAACTTTTGTTTGATTTGACAATTCCTCGTTTACACACACAAAGTGGTAGTGGTCTGCTAAATGAGACCTAAATCATGCTAATTCAAGTCCACAAATGCCAAAATAGCAAGTCATTAGTAACTCTGATATGGTGGTGTGGTCTAAATCCTGACTGAAACTGTTCACATGTACTATTTCACTGTAGAAATGAACATAATTCGGAGGACACAACCTTTTCTAGAATTTTCAACATAAACGGGAGATTTGAAATCAGTCTATAATTTGCCAAGTCTCCAGGATCAAGTTGTGGCCTCTTAATAAGCAGTTTGATAACTGCCTTTTTAAAGTTTCTTGGGACATGTTCTAAGAATAATGAGGAGTTAATAATATTAAGAAGAGGTTCTGAGATTACAGGGAATACCTCTAAGAGCTTAGTTGGTATTGGATCCAGTGCTGGACTAGTAATCTAGCATACCGAGCATTTTCGCCGCACTTTGGGGCCGATCAGGGACGGACTGGATATCGGGACAACCGAGCGGTCCGGTGGGTCGGCCGCGAAATGTGCTGAATGGGCTGCGTTAAGCTTAATTGAGCCGCCGCGTTATGCAGAACGGACCACAAAATGGCACCGCAATATGCAGAAAAGGACAGCAAACACCTAACCAACACAATAAATCAGTGCAAATAGTTTTAATAAAGTTCAAATAGTATAACATTAATGTGAAGAAGAAAAGCTAGAAAACAAGAAAGCTAAACTGTTTATTCAGCCAAACTTAAGGATAAGCACGGTTTAACAAGATAACTAGTTTAATATGAGATAAACTTGATCAGTTACTGTCAACTAGGGCTGCCCACTGATAGTCGACTAACTATTAGTTGATGAGAAGTGTTTTGATTGGTCGGTTGGTATAAAAAAAAAAAAACTCTGCAGGAAAACAACGTACAACAGTATTACCGCTGGTTGGACGCTAGGTGGTACTATTGGGTAATTTTTGGTAAACATGGTTAGGGTTAAGCCTACACAATAAAACAAGACACCTTGATTTCAAACTTTGAACTTTATTTTTTATTTATTTTAAAAGTTCAAATGAAACTGGAAAAAAATTAAAGTACATTTAAATAGTAACCACCATTCCATTTACCATCAGAATCCATCTAAACATGCAGGCGGAAAATTACTTGCACAAATGAAGACATAAAAACAATTATAAATGTAAAAATAATAATTATAATGATGATAACAATCACTGAAATATAAATCATGGTTCGAGGTGAACTTGTTTTTTAATTATTGTATACATTTTTTATTATTTTATATAATTTGTATTTTACAGGCTGCAGAGTTGCGTTCACAATAAACTGCTCTGTGGAAATAAAGTGAAATGAACTCAAAGCACCTCCTGAACTGAGATGTCTGAGGCCATTTGCAGCACTAATTTAAAAATAAATCGGAAGGATAGAAACAAAGTGTGAGATCCTTAGATGCGCGTGTTCACTAGACTGCACACATCCGTATCAGCACATCATATATGCGCATATATGGCTTTTTTGTCATCTGTACTTAATAATATAATCAAGAGTGTTTCTTCAAATGCATGTCTTTGTGTCTAGGGGCAAATTATTTGTAATATTAATTTGATAATAATAATAGTCTAATAATAATAATAATTTAATAGATTAATGGGAAAATTAGCCAAATATCATCATGACATGGTCAAAGTCATCAGCTATTAACGGTCACTCTGACCATCGTCGATACCCGAGGTCATCGTCTGTTTGCTCAACAGGAATGTGCATTTCTCTCAATAAATTAACAAAAAAATTTCAGACAGTCTCTTGCTTGTTTTTCCGCTGCATCTCTCTTTGTGCGTGCGCTTGTAAAAAATTATATTTTAAAGTCTCATTTTTATGGTTGAGTATTTCTCTGTAATGTAGAACAGTGTTAGCAATGTTAGTGATAACATTCTTTCTCAGTCCTGGAACTCGAACCATTTTCTGATACTAGTGTTTTTCCTTGATGCCTACAGAAAACCAATTACCAGCACTTTTAGATTTGGGCACATCCAGCATGCTACATGCTTATCACTGATGTTGACTAGATTAACCCCTTAGGTATCGAAATTTGGTACCGAACGACAAGACATTTTTTGATACTCGATTGTTTAGAGGCAATTCGGTCTGTGCCTAAAATGTATTGAACTCGATACCCAGCCCTGCTTCCAGGTTCCGAGCTGTTCTGGTTGGTGTTAGGGGAGTTGAACCAAGATAAATAGTGAGGTTGTGGTCGACAGATGGGTTGGCTGGGATTGAGGAGTTCTGTCTTGGCAAGGTTGAGCTGAAGGTGGCGTTTCTTCATCCAGGCCGAAATGTCCGAGAGGCAGTCAGAGATATGAGTTGAGACAGGGTCATCAGGCTGGAACGACAGGTAGAGCTGTGTGTAATCTGCATAGCAGTGGTAGGAAAAGCCATGTGCCTCACTGATCGTCAGAGTGATGTTATGTATATCGAGAAGAGGAGGTGTCCAAGTGCTGATCCTTGGGGAAAACCAGTGCTCAGCTGGTGTGACTTGGCCACCTCTCCGCTCCAGGAAACCATGAAAGATCTGCTAATTTGTTATGACTCTACCCATCCCAGTGCAGTTCCTGTGATGCCCAGGTCAGACAGTGGTTCACTGTGTCGAAATCAGGAGACAAGTAAATGAGGATGAGAAAAGCTGATTTGGAGTTTGCTCTTGCCAATAGTAGGGTTTCAGTTACTGACAAGAGGGCAGTCTCTGTTGAGTGTCCTTTTTTGAAGCCAGACTGATGTCTGTCAAGTAGGTTGATCTGTAAGAGAAAGGTAGACAACTGGTTGAATACAACCCTCTCAATAGTTTTAGACAGGAAGGGTTGGAAGAGAGACTGGTCTCAAATTGTCGACTACTTTTGGGTTATTTGTTGATTTTCTGAGCAGTGGGGTTACTCGAGCCTGCTATAATTTATTGGGAAAGTTTCCAGTTGTAAGAGATGTGTTGATAATGTGTGTGAGTGTGAGGGGATAGGGTCAAGTGGACAGATGGTAGGACGGATAGAAAGAAGCACTTTAAAGACCTCAGTCTCGGATAGAGGGGAGAAAAAGGAGAACAGAGGATGGGTTGTAGTCAAAACAGTGTGGGTACCATATTCACTCAGTAATTTAGATTCTGGTAATTTTTACATTGGTGGCTTTAAAGATATTGAACTGAGCAGAGATTCCACGGCAGCCCTAGCCAGTAATGGCAGCACCCAATTTGGGAACCACTGCTTTAGAGATTAGTTGTGTTATTAGCATGATAAGAAAAAGGAATTATCTATGATGTGTTTAATTATGTGGTTTTGCAGAAGAGGAAGGTGATACAGAAAGAGCCTGTGATACACTCCTATTGTGTATTGTTACTGTACTGAACCATGGGCTGAGGAACGGAGGAGGTGTGGGAGATGTTCTACGCAAACCTTCGAAAAATGTATGGAGACACACATTCACATGTGAACACATGCATGCATGAATTCACACCTACCCAAGCTGACAAAAATGTTCTTCACCTTACAGGAGCCATTGTTCCCTGCTCGTGTGGTGTATGACCTTCTCTTCTACTTCATTGTAATCATCATCGTCCTTAATTTGATTTTTGGTGTGATTATTGACACTTTCGCTGACCTGCGTAGTGAAAAACAAAAGAAGGAGGAGATCTTGAAGACCACATGTTTCATCTGCGGTACGTCTTGAGTAGATATATACAGTGCATTCAAAAAGTATTCAGACCCCTTCATTTTTTCACATTTTGTTATGTTGCAGCCTTATGCTAAAATGCTTTAAATTATTATTAGTAATTTATTTCACATCAATCTACACTCCATACCCCATAATGACAAAGAAAATCCTGATTTTGATAACTTTGCAGATTTATTAAAAATAAAAAACTTGAAATATCACATTGAAATAAGGATTCAGACCCTATGACACTTGAAATGTAGCTCAGGTGCATCCTGTTTCTCTGGATCATCATTGAGATGTTTCTACACTTTGATTGGAGTCCACCTATGGCAAATTCAATTGATTGGACATGATTTGGAAAGGCAAAGGTCAAAGCTGAAAATGCATATCAGAGCAAAAAACAAGATATGAGGTCAAAGGAATTAACTGCAGTGCTCAGAGACAGGATTGTGTCGAGGAACAGATCTGGGGAAGGCTAAAAAAAAACAATTCAGCTGCATTTAAATATACATTTATGCATTTGGCAGACTTTTATCCAAAGTGACTTACAGTGCACTTATTACAGGGACAATAACCCCAGAGCAAACTGGCGTTAAGTGCCTTGCTCACGGGCACAATGGTGGTGGATGTGACGATCAAACTGGCAACCTTCTGTTTACCAGTTCTGTGTTTTACCACACTACGCCACCAACACTCCACAATACAAGCCTGAAGGCTGTATTGAAGGTTCCCAAGAGCACAGTGTTCTCCATGATTCATAAATGGAAGAAGTTTGGAACAATCAGGACTCTTCCTTGAGCAATCGGGAGAGAAGTAGCTTGGTAAGAGAGGTGACCAAGAACCCGATGGTCACTGGTTGAGCTCCAGAGATCATGTGTGGAGCTGGGAGAAACTTGCAGAAGGACAACCATCACTGCAACACTCCACCGATCTGGAGATGTTGATCTAGAGGCACTGCTTTTCACCTGCACAATACCATACCAATGATGAAACATGGTGGTGGTAGCTTCATGCTGTGGAGGTGTTTTTCAGTTGCTGGGACTGGGGGACTGGTCAGGGTTGAAGGAAAGCTGAACGCAGCAAAATACAGAGATATCCTTTAAAAAAAATTTGTCATCCCCCTTTCTCCCAATTTGGAATGCCCAATTCCCACTACTTTGTTGGTCCTCATGGTGGTGCACTTACTTACCTCAATCCGGGTGGCAGAGGACAAGTCTCAGTTGCCTCTGCTTCTGAGACAGTCAATCTGCACATTTTATCATGTGGCTTGTTGTGCATGACACCACAGAGGCTCCCAGCATATGGAGGCACATGCTACCCTCCACGATTCACACACAAATTACCATGCACCCAATTGAGAGCAAGGACCACTAATTGTGACCACGAGGAAGTTACCACATGTGACTCTACCCTCCCTAGCAACCGGGCCAATTTGGTTGCTTAGTAGACCTGGCTAGAGTCACTCAGCACACTCTGGATTCGAACTCATGAGCATCAATATTCACTAAGTTACCCAGGTCCCCAATACAGAGATATCCTTAGTGAAAACCTGGTCCAGAGTGCTCAGGACTTCAGACTGCGCCAAAGGTTCACCTTCCACCAGGACAATGACCCGAAGTACACAGCCAAGACAACACAAGTATGGCTTATGGCCAATCTGGGAATGTCCTTGAGTGGCCCAGCCAGAGCCAGGACTTGAACCCAATCAAACATCTCTGGAGAGACCTGAAAATGGCTGTCCACCGACGGTCCCCTTCCAACGTGACAGAACTTGAGAGGATCTGCAGAGAAGAATGGCAGAAAATCCCCAAATTCAGGTGTGCAAATCTTGTTGCATCATACCCAAAAGACTTGAGACTGTAATCGCTGCCAAAGGTGCTTAAACTAAGTACAGTTAACGGTCTGAATACTTATGTCAATGTGGTATTTCAGTTTTTTCTTTTTTAATAAATTTGATTTGTCATTATGGGGTATGGAGTGTAGATTGATGTGATTTTTTTTGTTTTAAAGCATTTTAGCATAAGGTTGCAACTACAACATGTGAAAAAAATGATAGGGTATGAATACATTCTGAATGGACTGTACATTATGGCTAATGCATTACTGCTACAGTCTGGTGATGTAACTGATTTACTCAGACTTTTCTCAATGCTTCCAGTGCAGGTTTCACTGATATTTTTTTTTTGTCAATAATGAGGAGGTCCACACAGAATCTGTCTTATTCTATACAATCTTTGCCCCTTATGTGTTTGTTTATGATCTGTGTATTTTGCCCAATATGATGATGCTTTCAGCTACCAATAAGGGAGCAGTACTCTCAGCTCTCTTTAAGACATTTAACATGTTGGTAATACTTTACAATATGGTTCCATTTTTTAACATTAGTTAGCAACATTAGTTAGCATGAATTTACAATGAACAGTATTTTTACAGGATTTATTATACTTAGTTAATGTTATATCCTCATATCATGGCCCATTTAAAGAATGGGCTCAAAAAATAAATGAAGAGAAATCATAGCAAACATAAAGGAACTGACTGCTCTGTATTTGTGATGTTATATCTGTTCCAACAGGTCTTGAGAGGGACAAGTTTGATAATAAAACAGTGTCATTTGAGGAACACATTAAATTAGAGCACAACATCTGGAACTACCTCTATTTCATTGTTTTGGTCCGAGAGAAAAATAAGACAGACTACACTGGCCCAGAGAGCTATGTGGCCCATATGATAAAGGTAAATTATTGCTTGCTCATAACACCTTGCTACGGTTTTGATTCATTGTTGCAGGAATATAGATAATACTGTTAAAATAATATATAATATTGTATAATTAAAGGGTTAGTTCACCCTAAAATTTCAATTATCTCATCATTTAGTCACCTTCATGCCATTCCAGATGTGTCTGACTTTCTTTCTTCTGCTGAATGCAAATTAAGATTTTTAGAAGAATATCTCACCCCTGTAGGTCCAATGCAAGTTCATTTTTGCCAGACCTTTTGAAGGTCCAAAAATTACATAAAGGTTAGATTTACATAAAATTAATCCATATGACTCCAGTGGTTTTGGGTGACTTGTCAATGCAGTCTCAAGGCACGATAATGATTTTAAGCTTGATTACACTTCCTAGTGCTTGACACATGCAAAGAGCACTAGAAAGTGCTATAGGAAGTGTTATCAAGCTTGAAATCATTATCGCCAAAGAGATTGCTATCAAGATGTACAGTGAAAATTCTAGGAATTCTATTTTGGTTTGCTCTCACTCAAAACCAACTGGATCGATTCAGGAGACATGGATTAAACCACTGGAGTCTTTTGGATTACTTTTATGCTGACTTTATCTGCTTTTTGGACCATCAAAGTTGGACCTACAGATCTGAGTTGTTCTTCTAGAAATCTTTGTTTGTGTTCAGCTGAAGAAAGAAAGTCATACACATCTGGGATGGCATGAGGGTGAGGGGTGAACTAACCCTTTTAAGTAATGTTAAATGTTGTTATAATTATAATATAAGATAATATTGATCATATTATAATACTGTCTTTTAAATAAGATCTTACTGTGCCAATTTAAAAAATTATCTCTAGACAGCAGCTTTAGTTGAAATATTAATACATTCATTGATGAATCTGCCCTTCTCTTGATAGAATAAGAACTTGGATTGGTTCCCACGCATGCAGGCCATGTCTCTGGTTGTAACGGATGGAGACGGTGAACAAAATGAGATGAGGAACCTGCAGGATCGTCTCACCTCCACCATGAAAGTGGTCACACAACTCACGAGTCAGTTAACAGAGCTGAAAGAGCAGGTATTTTTCTAAGATTTAGTGAGACATTTCCATATTCTTTTCAGTAGTTTTACATCGTTTTTCCATAAAAATATGTATATTGTGATATATATTGTTAATATCAACCAAAATGTTTTGATAATTTTGTGAGACAACCACCCCATTCCATGCTCAAGCAGATCAAATAGTGGTTATGTGTTTGATCATTTAGATGACAGAGCAGAGGAAGAGACGGCAGCGGATGGGTTTTGCTGATGTTCAGGCTGGCTCAAACCCTGGGCTGCCTATTCCGCCGAGTGCTGCAGGAGGAAATCACGTCTTAATGTCCCCAGCCAAGCTTCCACAGGCTTTATAATGTAATTGTCAACATGGAGAAGCTGTGTGCTGTGCATTTACACATCCATACACGAAGAGCTCTACTGTCACAACATTCAGTCAGTCATTGATGGGTTAGGTTCAATTTAAAGGTTTAAAGATTTTAGTACGCACACAATTTATATATATATAAAAAATCATGATATATATATATATATATATATATATATATATATATATATATATATATATATATATATATTATTTTATTTTTTCACTCTTGTTTTAGAGCAGCCTTTGGTTGATGTATTTGATTTGTTAAAATCATTGATTGTGCATTTAAATGTAAGCTTCTTTAAAAAAGCATACTGGATGTACAGATAAACTTGTCATTATGTAAGGCTGATTTCTACAATAATAATAAGGGATCATAAAGTTAATACATTAAAACTGTTTATTTTTATGTGTGAGATCATATTTTTAGGACTGAGTTTCACAAAAATACAGCATCATGCACCTGGCTTCATTTAAATGTAGTAATTTGGGAAAGCATTTTATGTTTTGGTTGTGAAAATTTACCCAACGTGCAGTTTGATATCATGTCCTTTATTAACCATGTCATGATAAACCTGGCAATGCTAACATATTTGTGTAGTTGAACTGAGATTTCTCTTGTCTGAAGATTATAAATGGCATATTGTAAAGCAGTATATTTAATTGTGTTTAAAGTTCCTAGAGCTTTAAATTAAAAGTCAAAGTGCCTATGTCTAAAACAGCATCTGTCCAAATAACATGAATTAGCATCTGCTAAGGAAAATAACAGATTTACAAGATGTATCTACTGTGTCATAGAAACACCAGTGAGGTTTTATATTATACATTGTATGTTCATGTTTATTTATGTGTGACTTTTTTTTTTTTAATAATTTATTGTGTGACCATAACTAAAATGTAAACTGTTGCTTTGGAGCAGTTTTTATGGCCATGAATAGAATGCTGGAACTTGAATCTTGGCATTGCTATTATATCAGTGTGTATATAAAGGTAGCCAGTGTTTGTAATTATTAAATTCCTCTACTGATATACCAGTTTCAGAGGCCATTAACAATTTACTGTCCATATTTGCTATATATAGGGCTTCACCAGACTTGCACATATAACCAGTAGACTTTTGACTTCTTGTGTCTCATCATTATTAAACATGACAACACAGTAAGGGAAACGAATTTATCATATGATTTTACTAGGATAAAATTGTACAACAATGTTTAGTAATTCATGAACACAGTCCACAAGCTGAAAGACTGCATGAACGAATCATTCTTACTAATCATAACAAAATTATAGTGTCTACATTCAAGTAAAATAAACAGTCTAGGTCAAATATGCTCTCGGTAATAAGTGACTGATATGTCTTGTGTGTTGTGTCTGATTACGTCCCTTCTGTCGCGCAAAATTCACAGTATCAGGGTGTGAACAGAATGAGGGGCTCAATTCCCTCGCGTGAGCGTCGCGTGCTGTTCAGAAGTTCGTCCTCAGTGCAGGTCAACAGGTAGGCCTAATATTTGAATTTTAAGGTCATATTTAAAATTTGAACCATTGTATCGAACAATTATGTGTGCGTATAATATAAATCTTAGATTGAATATTTACATACAAACACTTGTAAAATTAAAATTAGACTTAAAAAGTATCTCGGCATTTAGTCCTATATGGATACATCAGTAACCACAAAGTGCTGCTTAAAAGTCGATGATCTACAGTTGGCAAACTTGTTTGCTTAATTTATATACAAAGTGTCTTATCTGATCGTTTAGGGTTATGTGAATGTAACCTCAGACCACAGGAATAATCGACAGGGAAACCACATGTTTTATCTTGAAACCACAACTAGACCTCTAAAATATGTATAGCCTAGGTATAGGTTAACGGTGCTTTGTTGTTTGTTGGTTTTTATTTCAATTGAAAAATGGCACACACACAGACACACAAGTTGTTGCGGCTATCCTTATGAGGACTCTCCATAGACATCATGATTTGTTTACTGTACGAACTATTTATTATATTCCCTAAAACTAACCCTCACAAAAAACTTTCTGCATTTTTACATAAAAAAAAAAACAAAAACAAAAACATATATTTTAGTATGTTTTGTAAGCTATTTGAATGTCCGCATAACACCCTTAATTACCTGTTTATAACCTAAGAAAAGTCCTTGTAAACCACTTAAATATGCCCCCCCCACCACCACCACCACCACCACCACACACACATTATATATAGGCTATATATATATATTTTATATAAATGTAAATGTATGTAGTAAGTTTTAATTTACCTTTCATACATTAACAACACAACTCGACACATTTAGGCTATTTGTTGACTATTTTAAATATGCTTTCTGTTTAATGGGTTTATACTTCTCGGTAAGCTTAATCGAGCTTTCATCAGTGCGTATGACGAGCGTCTGCGCGCTCTAGATAAAGCGAGCTATCGATTGGGCCGCGCCCGGGTGCTGGACGCGCCCAGCGCTCCAATGAAGTTTGGAGAAGCGTCATTTGATAGGGTCTTGAAGGGACTGACATGTTTATATTATGTAACTGTGGCCAATATTATACTTAGTGTAGTTGGACTTCTTAACAATCTAAGTAAATTCTTATTACACCCTAAAAAGCTTTTTATTTATTTTATTTTTTTAAGGCCTATAGGCCTACGGTATATAATTTTGATTGTGCACATAAGACATTAGACATAATTTGCTACTAATCACCATTTTGTCATTCTTTACAGCTGTTAAAATCATGTCTGCTTTTCTACATCACTGTCCATTCCTGAAGTCCACTCCGGGCCCTTCTTTGAGGAATGTGGCAGCTTACCTTGGCTTGGCACACCGATGCCCGATCATTGTACGGCAGATCTCTGTAAAAGCCGCTCAGTCCTCGAAGGAAAATGGTAAGTGGTGTGCTTTCAAAATGTAGTTCTACTTTGTCTAAATGATAATGCCAAAGTGACACTCATTTGTTTTAAACTATTTAATTGTGAGGTTTATCAGCCATATAGAGTAAATTAAATTCCATTTTTTGGCATTAAGTTTTCCAAATTAACAGTTGTATGTTAACTGTATCTTAGAAATATACAGTTGCTTACATTTGGGTGCTTATTCTTTTCAGTGCTCCCTTATAAGGAGCCAAAGCGACAGCTGGCCACGACAGCCACTCAGGTGGCGATCTCAATGTCGCAGAGCTGTCCATTTGTTTCCTCTAAGATTGGACTAGTTAAAGCCAGTCCACAAGTGCAGGAGGATGTACAGCCAATAGATCAAACAGAAAATCAAAGCACCACAGGTAAACAAAAAAAAAAATAAAGCTGGCTCATTGCATGAATGTTTTGATGAGTGTGTCAGTGCTGGTTGGAATGTGGATAGGTATACTGTGAGTGTGGAAATATTGTTTACAAATTAAAAAATTTAAATAAATAACAATAGACAAAATATTGAAATTCTTAATTAACTATCGAAAGACTAAATAACTTTATTGATCAACGAAGAAATGTGCAGTACACCACAAAAATGGTACTTCAAATGAACATAATATGTTTTTGTGACTTTTTGCCAGCAGTGCTAACAAGAAGTGTTTATATATTGCTTAAGAGGCAGATGCTGTTTAGCTGTTTTTTTATAGAGCCGTATTGTCTGTATGTCTCTTTTTGCCACCACTGTGTAACTCGTTTTTTGCCGAATAGCTCTTTTGTTTGTCTGAGCAGTGTATCATGCAGCAGTTACAAGCCCTTTGTACTGCAATTTTCACAATTTATCTTTAATTTGAAAGCTTCGTATGTGCCCTAGAAAAGTATGGCAAAATATCTTCTTGTTTTATCATAACTTAGTCTGGTGGAGCACAATACCATGTCAATAAACATCTTAAACCTTAAAAATGTAAGTGTGTCTTTTAAAAACCAAGACAACTTACAAAGATTGTCAACAGTGGCAAGTAAACTGACAAAACACCTACTTTGTTGTATGTTTACAAATGCAACAAGCTTCCTTAACTCCGCCTGCTTATCTTTACCATCAACATCGTCTGAAACCTTGCAGAAATACAAGCATATCTTCAGTAGTTTATTCAGTTATTAAATCTTGCAGCTGATCTGTGAATACTGGAAAGTGTGGTAAAGATAGAAGTAACAAAATATTTTACACTTATCCTACCATGCAGTGGAAATTTACATATTTCATCATTTTTTTAAGCTCGTTTACAGCCAACTTAGAGTACCTATCTTTCTTCCTGGCAACCTATAACATCCTTGGAAAAACTAAATAATAATGAAGCAGAAATCATTTAGGAAAAAAAAATTCTACTCATACATCAGTGGTGTTATTGTAGAGGTATAACAATGAGCAAAAAAAGGTAGAGAAATGTTATCAAAATTGTAGACTTGCATTGTTATCTGGCTGAGGTAGTACATAGGGCCTGAATTAATTCGTTTTTGCATTTTATTTTAGTAGGAGGCTTAAGCTGTGGGTCCTCCCTCATCAGAAATATTTCAGCTGTACTGGAGAGTTCAATGACATAACATGTTCAGTACTGCCCTGGCTGAAAACAACAAAAAGCTTAAAGTTGTGAATTTCTTAAATTATATTAATGTCATCCTATGCTAACATTATATGTTAAACTGGTTCTATTTCCTTTCATTCCATACTGTATGCACTAGTTGAAAACTCTAGCGCTTGCTCTTTGACCGAGAATACAATTAGAAAGTTGTCACACCGTGACGCATGATGTGTCTTTAGCTATAAAAACCCCTGAACCCCCCGCCAGCTCAATCTCTTCTAGTGATGGGAAAATCTGATAATTTTACTGATTTGGATCTTTGAGTCTCGTTCAGCAAAATGAACGAATCTTCAAGTCATTTTGTTCATTTGAGCAGAATTAAATTAAAATGTTACTTTTTCAATAGTCAAATCCACCCCAACATGTCTATTTATGCAAACTTTGATTATAATCCCAATAAGGAAAAAAATACAATGCAGCCAAGGACAAATTATGAACAAATGATTAGTTCACCTCTGGAGTGAATCTTCTTTTCCAAATTCTTTGCTCTTTCGTCACGTGACAACTGTATACGCTCACATGACAAAAGAACGAACGACTCAGACCAGAAGACTCGAGAGGTGAACTAATAATTTCTGTTTCCTGTGTGAGTAATGCATAGTGTATATGCCTGTCACTTGACAAAAGAACGAACGACTCGGACCAGAAGACTGGAGAGGTGAACTAATAATTTCTGTTTCCTGTGTGAGTAATGCATAGTGTATATGCCTGTCACTTGACAAAAGAACGAACGACTCGGACCAGAAGACTGGAGAGGTGAACTAATAATTTTTGTTTCCTATACAGCGCCTAGATGCGGTTTTCACTTAATAAACGAACGGAGGTTGCGCAATACACATGTGCGGCCAACACAAAATGAACGAATCACTCTCTGAGACTACTTGTATCCTGTCAAAAAGCTACACTTTGATGCTGCACTGATTTAGTGCTTTGGGAACAGTTTTAGGTGTGACCAGCTGTGAATATGTGTGCAACACGTCATGTGGGCAACTAGAATTTATAGCCTCTGTTGGTGACATCAATTGGATGCACCTGTAGCAGGGCTATAAATAGATGTGTCACAGGTGCATCGTCATATCTTTTGTCTTCAGACCATTCTGTGTGTGTTGTGCTTCTTGACTGTTAGAACTTTCTAGTCTAGTCTCTTTAGAGTTAGAATGGTTAGGCAGTGAGCAGAAAAAAAAGAAGAAGAAAAAGAATGACTGACAAACTGCCCTCAGCAGCCCCCAAAGCAAGACCTCAGGGCAGTAATTTCTAAGAGGAAAAAACCCTGACGGTCTTGCGCCCAGCCTTGTGGGGGTAGCCCCCCTTGGGACGGGGCACATCATCCACTTCTTCCCTCCCCATACCCCCATGAAACCTCTCCATTCCCGCCGCCTCTGGCGTTTTGGGAGTCAGAGGCTTCCAGCGAAATGTTGGGTGTACCATTGCTTCCTGCCTTAGTCCAGGACGCGGAAACACTCGACATCCCCATTCATAACGGCGTGGTTTCCCACTACCATGAAACCGGAGCAAGCATGTCTACTGTGGAAAGAACTGCAAAATCTCTTGGTCAAAAGGGCCATAGGACATGTTCCCCTTCCAGAGAAAGAGTCAGGTTATTACAGCAGATACTTTCTGGTTCCCAATAAGGGTGAGGGGTTGCGTCCGATCTTAGATCTTTGAGGCTTGTATCGCTTAGTCAGAGCCTTCAAGATGCTAACTAGCAAGATGGTCGTGTCCCAAATCCAACATCACGATTGGTTGGTCACGATCGATCTCATGGATGCATACTTTCATATAGAAATTCTGCCATAACACAGGAAGTTCCTGAGGTTTGCTTTCGGGGGCGAAGCCTTCCAATATCAGGTTCTTCCATTCGGCCTAGCCCTATCACCCCGCACATTCACGAAATGCATTGATGCAGCACTGGCATTCTGAATTACATAGACGACTGGCTGATACTAGCACAGTCTCAAGAACTGGCAGTTCAGCACAGGGATATTGTCTTCGATCATCTGGTTTTTCTGGGTGTGAGACGCAACGTCAAAAAGAGCTTTCTCTCTCCCACTCTGGGAATTACCTATCTGGGCATTGTATGGAATTCGATCATGATGCGGGTACAATTGTCTCCCGCTCAAATTGTATCCATTCAGAACACCACATCGCCTCTCTCTGACACCAAGCGTGTTTTCAAAGTGTGTCCAGGCTGCACTGGAACCACTACAGAGGAACATTAGGAGAGTTTTGCCATACCTGGATGATTGGCTTGTCTGTGTAGCATCACCACAGCAGGAAATGGATCAAACTCGCTAGTTGCTGGACCATATTAAAGCTTTGGGGTTCACAGTGAATTGGGACAAGGCTTGTCCCAACTCAGTCGACCCATTTTATAGGTCTGACACTCAACTCTCCCAACTATCTTTGCTGGCCTCCCCCACACCAGAGAGGATATGTAAAATTCTGACAGTGGTGAATCATCTTCGAGTGGGCATCACTCAACGCTGCAGTACATTAATGAGGCTCTTAGGGAAGCTTACAGCAGCAGCAGCATTGGTGCCACCGGGATTGCTATGGCTGATACCATTCCAACGCTGGCTCATTCAGAAGCAGCTGTGTCCAGTGCGGGACAAATAAACAAGGGTCAAAATCACAGCGTTGCTTTCAAGCCCTGGCTCCATGGTCACAGAAACAGTTCCTCCTAAAAAGAGTTCCACTGGGTCCTCCACTTTCTCGGTGGGAGGTAATAAAGATGGTTCCCAGTCTCTCGGATGGGGTGGAGTCTGGCGCCGGAGAGGAGTGAATGGCACTTGGAGCAGGGCTTTGTGCACAGTACATATAAACTTTCTGGAATTGACTTCAGTGTTTCTCACTCTTCTCCATTTTCAGATGGTGCTTAGGGACAAACATGTCTTGGATTTTAGTTTTTTACATCAATCATCAGGGGGGCACAAGGCCACGGAAAACACTTCAAGTAGCTCACAATCTGCTGATATAGGCTCAAGAAAACCTTCTTACCATTTGAGTAGTTTACCTGCCCGGTCAACTCAACCATGCCATGGATGCTCTCTCACACAGTAGGGAGTTACAGTGAGATTGGAGTCTACACCTGGAGGTGGTACAGATGATATGGTGGACTTATGGGACCGCAGCATAATAATTCACATTATGTGAGATTACTAAGTGCGAATAAACTTTTTATGGTCTAAAGAACTATGGCACTATGCCATAGTGCCAAAATACTATATTTTGGCACTATGAAGAACCTTTTGTGGAATGGGAAGGTTCCACAGATGTTAAAGGTTCTTCATAAATACATATACCCAACAATGAACCATTTAAGTACCTTTATTTTTAAGAGTGTACAGGGCTTGTAATTTACTGAAAAATATTAAAAAGACTTAGACAATGGCATGAGGTTAACACCAATGTTTGTAAGTGCAGCAGTTAAGTGTTAAGTAGTATGAAAAAGAGCTAAAAAAATACATTTATTGTTTGTTTAAAGATTTTTTTACATTCAACCTCCTTTTATCCAGGCGTGATGACCTCACTCTTCAGTGGCTTACAAAGTCATCACTCTATCGGTCCTACACACCTTCTCCAGGACAACATTGGTATGTTCAACAAATTTTCCTTGAAGATTTTTTATCATCCATAATTTCCTTCCTTCCTTCCTTTTTCACTCCTCCCTTCCTTTTCTTCCTTCTATCCTTTTACCTTCTTTCTTTCCTTCCTTCTTTCCTCTTCTTTACTCCCTTCCTTCCTTCTTTCTTCTCCTTTCCTCCCTCCTTCCTGCCCTCTATCTTTTTCCTTCTTTCCCTGCTTACTTTTCTTCCTCCCATCCTTCCTTCCTATTCCTTTTCAATTATTTTCTTCCTTCCTATTCCTTTTCAATTATTTTTTCCTTCCTTCCTTCCTTCCCTTCCTTTTTCCCTATCTTCCTTCCTTTTCTTCCTTCTTTCATTGACTTTCCTCCTTTCCTTGCTTCCTTCCTTGCTTCTTCATTCTTCCTTCCTTACTGACTAAGGTGGTTGCCCATTTGCTCTTTAAATATTACAGCCAGGCCCAGTTTCAACTACGATGACTTTTTCACTCAGAAGATTGTGGAGAAGATGAATGACCATACCTACCGTGTCTTTAAGACGGTGAACCGTTTTGCAGAGGTTTTTCCCTTTGCTGAGGACTATTCTGTCCCAGGACGCACAGGCTCCCAGGTGTCTGTATGGTGCAGTAATGATTACCTGGGCATGAGTCGACATCCCCGTGTTGTCAAGGCAATTCGGTTAGTACATAGAACAGGAAATGAAATTAATTGTTTGTCAATTTCATTAAACATATACATTTAGATTAACATTTAAAACTATTTCTGATAATTTGCTCTTTTTTAATACATAGCTTTTCAAACTTGTTCTGATGGGATGAAATAAACTAGCTGTCCAATCACAGGGTTTAACAATGTTTTCTAGAGAATCTTTGGAAAAACATGGAGCAGGAGCAGGTGGTACCCGGAATATTTCTGGGACAAGTAACTTTCATGTGGCCCTGGAGCGTGAACTGGCCAGTCTACACCAGAAAGATGGAGCATTAGTCTTCTCTTCCTGCTTTGTGGCCAATGATTCCACCCTCTTTACCTTGGCAAAAATGCTCCCAGGTATTCAACAAATGGATCAACCTTTGAACGATGAATTAATGTTTACAGTAATACTGATCATAGGGGTCATGATAGAAACTAAATTAAATCAAATTAAATGCTGCAGGTTGTCTCCTATCTGTGCCTTTCAATATAGAAAGACAATCCATACTACAATCCATAATCATTCAAACAAGAGAGGCCATCTAAGCCTATAAAAGTGTGTTGTCTTTGTGATTCACCATAGACATACAGTATTTGGGAATGTTAGAATTGTTCTATTTAACAGTGTCTTTAATTAAGCAGTTAGTGGTTAGTAGTGCTTTTTTTATTACAAGGTTTTAAGTACCTTAAATGTCTCCTGTCTGCACAGGCTGCGAGATCTACTCAGACATGGGCAATCATGCCTCCATGATCCAGGGCATCAGGAACAGTGGAGCCAAACGTTACATTTTCAGACACAATGATGCCAATCATTTGGAGGAACTTCTGAGTCGTTCAGATCCACTCACCCCCAAAATTGTGGCTTTTGAAACCGTGCACTCTATGGATGGTGAGTCAGGGGAGGTTACAAATCTAATCCAAGGTGGAAAATTTTCCATTATTGAAGCCCTCCAGATCACCAAATTTGAGAAGTAAATGATGACAGAATTGTTATTTTTGCATGAAGTAGTCCTAACACAAAGTTCTTGCTTTGCCTTGGGAATTAATTAATATCCCATTTTGTTTTTCAGGTGCCATTTGCCCTCTAGAAGAGCTGTGTGATGTAGCTCACAAATATGGTGCTCTGACCTTTGTGGATGAGGTTCATGCTGTCGGGCTGTATGGGGCACATGGAGCAGGTGTGGGAGAGAGAGACAATATCATGCACAAGATCGATATTGTTTCTGGAACTCTGGGTAAGAGAGATCAATGTCCTGTGCATAATCCCCCCCCCAATAAAAGATTTGCATAAAATGTCATGTTACTCAGTCAGTGTCACCTTACTGTCAGCCCTGTGTTCTTATTCATGATTATATTTATATGTAACGTTATATTAAACATCTCTAGGTAAGGCATTTGGCTGTGTGGGCGGGTACATAGCCAGTACTGCCGCCCTGGTGGACACTGTGCGCTCCTATGCTGCAGGGTTTATCTTCACTACCTCCTTGCCTCCTATGGTGCTTGCGGGGGCTCTGGAATCGGTGCGTGTGCTGAAGAGCCCAGAGGGCCAAGCTTTGCGCAGAGCTCACCAGAGAAATGTAAAACATATGAGACAGCTGCTGCTGGATGCCGGACTGCCTGTGGTCAACTGCCCCAGTCACATTATTCCCATACAGGTCAGTGTCTGCAAAAGTTTGCAAAAAAAAAATAAAACATTTACAAAACAAATAATGTTGAAATGGGAGAGCACATGCATGGAAGAATGCCAAATGCAATATGCGGTTTGAAAATATACGTTGCCATCATCGATGTCGGTTTTTGAAAAATCAGCGGGAAATTTTCAAACTTGAATATTACATTTCTTAAAAAGTACAGAGCTTACAAAAAACAAAAAGGTTGCACACCAAAGGCTAAAATTAACTAACAAAATTTGAATGGATTGATCAAGCAGTTTGGGCTGAATTACAGTTTCTCAACTGATTTGGCACATTTACTGAAACAATTGTCAAAACACTAAGTGCAGTCCTCACATCACATGGTACATTCAGCACACCACTCTATGTGACCTGCAAGAGGTGATTACTCAATCAAAAGAATTAACTCATGTTTCAAATGTAAATAAATCCATCAATTAATAAAACATCTAAACAAAAGGTTCCTTTATCATTGCTTAGACCAAGACAGTCAAAATGCAAAGACATCTTGTCAAATGACAGTGTACTCTGAAAGTGTGATAGTTACCCACTATGTATTATTGTCCAATTGCTAAAATTGTATATCTAGGCAGCTGAAATTGATGTCAAGAAGTCATGGCACACACTATACTTTCAACAAAACATTTATTCAAACATTTCTCATCATTGTATGTACATACTTTACAGCCAACCAAACAAAACGTAAAGAAAGTTGTACAGAAAAAAATATATACAACAGAAAAATTCAAAAAATATGCTGCAAGTTCATTAACCTCATGGGTCTTCCAATCTCTCCTCTCTGTCTGGCCACAACATTTAATCTACATCACACTTGATATCCTCTCTTGCAATGCAATGAAGGAAAAATCTTTTGGCATGACGCAGCCACCCCCTACAACAATCTGCTGTGATATCCTCACAACCAGCATCCATTGCAACCAGTAAGGACAACTAGTCGTGAGGACAGTGATCATAGACCTTCCATCTCCATGCAGAAAATAATTCCTCAATGGGATTTAGGAATGGGGAGTATGGTGGGAGAAACTCAATTAAAAACATGGGTTGGCAACAAACCATTCCCTGACTGTATTTGAACGATGGAAACTTACGTTGTCCCAAACTATAACATACGTTGGCAAGTCATTTCTTACTACCCCCTCTCTCATTCTCAGGAATGAGATCCCTGTAAAGAGTTTCCAGGAAATTGAGGAGATGTTGTGTGTTATAGGGACCAATGATGGGAATGTGGCGGAGTACTCCTTTCCCACATATGGCAGAACACATTGTAACGTTCCCTTCACGCTGGCCTGGCACATCAACAGTAACTCGGTGGCCAATAATATTACAGCCACGCCTCCTGACTTTGGTCAAGTTGAATCCTGCTTCATCATCATACACAAAAATATGTGGGGCTTCATCAGCCTCCAGCTCAATCACTCTGTATAAAAGATAGTAAAGCAATTTAGGAAATAATTTACAGTAGATATTGTAAATCATACAGTTACACATATCCCACATTGTGTAACATATTCTGCATATACAGGTTGTACTTGTCAATACTGAAAGACAATGAGATTACAGCACTGTGTAATAAACAATGATAATTCTTACCTGTACATACTGGTACCTCAGCTACTTCACTCTCTCACCATTCATCTCAAAAGGTACCTTGTAGAGTTGCTTCAATGCAATCTGATTTCTCTTCTGCACTCTATCAATTATGAGAGGCTGACATTGTTGTCATTTTGAAAGATGCCATCATCTTGTCATTTTGAAAGATGCCGTCATCTTGTATGACTGCACTTTAATATTTTTTAGTCTAATAGCATTGTTTGCTACGACCGTATTAGACATTTCAAATTCTTGTTGAGCAGTGAAAACAGATCTTCTGCCAACACCATGGGGCAGACGCTCAATCCTAGACAGAAAATACAGCACATGTTTGAGAACTGACAGTATATGAGTTTCACCTGTTAGATAAATTGGACGGCATTTGCTCTAAATTTGGAGGAAATGTAATTGTTCCCTATCTAGCCTAAATCTATCAATCTGAAAACTATAACAACAATACCACATAACTATTATTTGTCTAATATATGTGTGACAAGTTTTTGTGATTTTTGGTTGCTCTATTTAGCATGTAGGGATTAACACAATGAACATGTGTATAATTGCATTTGAGAGTAATATCATTCAATAGCAAATTAATGCAACTATTTTGATCTGCAAGGCTTACTCAATGCATGTTGTGCCAAAGTGACTATAGTTATGTGAACAAATGACCTAATGTTCACATAGTTAGTCATATAGTTTGATGAAGTTTAATAGTCATTTGAAGATTGTGCCATAGCGATTTAGAAAAACTGTAACTGCAGAAGTTTAACACTTAGGGTTAGGGATTTAGAAAAAACCCTAACAGAATGTTTATGGAATATCAATACGTAATAAAAAGGCTAATGCTGCACTTTAAGTGCTGTGACTTTTTTTATTATGTTTGAACCAAACTATAGCTTTTCAACCAGCTTTTTCCAAAATCAGTTATGATAGATTTGAATTGAGGAAGCCTCATAATCTGGACAAGTTTGAATGTTTATTACAGGTTGGAAATGCTGCAAAAAACTCAGAAGTGTGTGATATTCTGTTGGAGAGACACAACATCTACATGCAGGCCATAAATTACCCAACAGTGCCTCGTGGAGAGGAGCTGCTGCGGCTGGCTCCTTCCCCTTTCCACAACCCCATTATGATGAACTACTTTGTTGGTGAGTGGTTAAGTGCTAGTGAAAACACTTTTGGTTTTTGATCTGATTAGAATTTTGGATTTTATCCCGACATGATGCAAAGGGGTCTTTATTCATCCTGAAGCAGCTACTTAATAAACAAGTTAATGGGTTGACTTTAAATCATTGATTTCAATCGAAATAATTGTATTTTGTGATAAGAGCATGGAGTGCTATGAGACAATAAACTAGCACAGTATAGGAGACTGAATGTTGCAATTTAACAATAAGAAATAATTATTCCAGAATTGAGTATTCCAGAAATAACATCTGGTTGAATTTCATACTGATAATGACTTACCATGGTATTTTTAAATAATATTTATTGGTATTTTGTGTTGGACAGAGAAACTGTTGGACGTCTGGCAGGAGGTGGGACTACCACTGAATGGACCAGCGATGGCCTCCTGTACCTTCTGTGATCGCCCACTCCACTTTGACCTCATGAGCGAGTGGGAGAAGTCTTACTTTGGAAACATGGAGCCCAGGTACATCACTGTGGCTGCATAGTGAGTCAGCCATTGAGCAGATCAAGATGATGAACATCAAGTCCTCAAAAATTTGAACATCCAGTTCCAAACCTGATTATCTTTCATGGTATCTAAAACAAATGTGGGGGTGCTCAAAAATGTCCTAAATTATGTTAAGCACTGTTTGTGTCAATGTGAAGTTTTGCTGTTTTGTTTGCTGTGATTGTTATTAATAATGCAAGGAGAATATGTTTCATGTATTTGTATTAAGTTACCACTAAAATGTAGTTAAATTGGCTTAATTACACAGTAGTTGAGTGTCCTATTTGCATGACAACAAACCTGCACATGGGCACGTTTTGGTAGTTCTTATTCAAGGAATCACATTGAAGTATTATTACAACCCCCCATTCAAAGTGTTATGTATGCATGAAAGACCATGTTTAATAACAGCTTACACTGAAATTATGTCCACTTTGTGCTTTAGACCATGTTATTTTCCTATTGAAATGTATGTATTTAGAAATTCAATAAAAATTATACGTGCTAACTACAAAAAAAAAAAAGATTATGATTGATTTTTTTTCTTGGCCATACATAAAGTGAATTTAGATGGGATCTGAGACTGAAAATGCATTTGAGACACTTTTTCATCAAAACATTGAAAAAGACCATTTAGAAGCAAAATGCTAACATATGTTAGACATTCTAGTCACATAAATATTCTTGTGTAACTTGCGTAAAGAGTGGCTCTCTAAATACTGTAAAACACCACACTGTCGGACAGTTTCGAAAAAGCAAAAACAAACTAAAAACTAAAAACACCAAATCATTTAGGTCGTAAAGTGCATATCAACCGTGCATCTATAACATTGCTAAATAGTACCTGCAAATAAATATACACTCATTCTTGTGTGTGTGGTTTTAAAAAATATATTTTATTGTTCAAGGAATGGATGGTACAAAACTCTGTCCACTTTAATAAGAGGCCATGTTCTGTGAAAGATTAGAAAGGGAAAAGAACACTGTCAATAGTAATCTCCACAATGACAAACATTGTCCTATAGAAAATGCCAATTCATTTTAATGTGACTATTGAATCAGTCTCTTCTGTTTGCTATTAAACAACACATACCTTGCTGATCCAGTCAATATAGGCGCTCACACGAGTGAAAACAGTGGGCTTCTTCGCGTAATTGCAGCTCAGGCCAGAACCAAAGCTCACAATACCATGAACTTCCCAAGCTCCATCATTACCCTTACAGTTCAGAGGGCCACCAGAGTCGCCCTGTGTCAAGTGACAAATAGAGGTTCATTGATCCTAAATGATTTAAAGAAGATTCTATGAAGTCTAAAGACTTCTTTGATGGAACTAACCAAATTACTGAGCCAAAACTTTCATTATGAAAAATGTCCCTACTTTAAATAATAATTTAAATAACAAACTTTTATCACTACTTTCACATTACACTAATGAGAAAATTTTAATATGTTTGTCTAATTGCCCTATATATATATATATATATATATATATATATATATATATATATATATATATATATATATATATATATATATATGTACATACATATATACATACATACAGTGTATATTATTATTATTGTTTTTTTTGAGTGAAGTAAAAACATTTTATTTGACAGGTTTTATGAGATTGGTCTAATCTTGAATATATATTCAAAATACACTTTTTCCAAATTATTTGTAACGACTGACTGAGTGTTACCCTTCAACAGTGTATTCTCAATGCATATTCTCAACAAATAAATAAATAAAATAAAATGTCCTTACATTACATCCAGCAACAACACCATCTCCACCAGCGCAGACCATGTTCTGTGTGACCTGAGATCCCCACCAGTCAGACTTTGAGCAAGTGGGATAATCCACCACAGGCAGGAGAGCCTGCTGCAGGTTATCAGCAATGGGACCATTGGCTAGATGTTGAGAATTGGAAAAGTGGGTGAGAGAAAAGTTAGGGTAAATTATACAGTAGCTGATTGTCATTCTTTAATCCTTATAGTATTTATTTAGCAGAGTATTAGATAAAACAGACTGAAATTAAATAAGTTCTATATGGGTCAGAGGAGCATAAAGTAAAATGTTGAAAGAAGTAAAAAATACAGTAGGGTACAAAAGTCTGGGTCCAGCTGTGAGAAGCCTTCTATTTTGCATTTTTATAATTTAATACAGTTTTTGCTTTACAAATTATATCATCAGCTACCAATTTCAGTGAAAGGTTTATTTGAATTATTAAGAATTTTTTAATATTTATTATTTTCTCCTTTTGCTTTAATGACAGCATGCACTCAAGCTGGCATTGGCTCCAGAAGTTTGTGTAAAACCTGTAGATCCATGCTATTCCTGAATAATTTTAGAATGTTTCAAAGAGCATCTTGTGTGCTTTAATGGAAGCAAGGAAATCTGCACTTTTGCAGAAAGTAGTTATGATGGTCAAATTTTCCCAAATGACAAATCTTTATATCCAGGTTTAAATTATATTTGAATTCCAGATTTTCAATGTGAACATTTGACCCCACTCTAGTTACTCCTTATGAGTGGAAATCTCAATTTTTTGGGGATTGTGCCGCCTGTAGTCAGTTGAATTTAGCAGCACAATGCCACCATCTTGATCCATAATCATAAACATTACTTACTGTAGAGGCGTCCCCAACCAGTGACGTAGCAGGGTGCATTGTTGGGCTGAATATCCCCATCCACAGGAAGACATGCAGGTGCGATTTTGTCATTTGGGGTGATAGGAGTCTGCAGTTTGATCAGGGCAATGTCATTACTGCAATCCAGAGACAACAAAATTATTAGTACATTAGACTCATTATTATCTTCAAAACATTTGTTTCCCAGACATTTAGAGTCTTTTGGCCTTCATACCGGATAGTAAAGGAATTCCAACCCTCATGGACAATGATCTTGCCAGCGGGAATGGCAACA
Source organism: Xyrauchen texanus (assembly GCF_025860055.1). Classification (NCBI taxonomy): domain Eukaryota; kingdom Metazoa; phylum Chordata; class Actinopteri; order Cypriniformes; family Catostomidae; genus Xyrauchen; species Xyrauchen texanus. The sequence continues at coordinate 27,812,480 of NC_068302.1, read as the reverse complement.
GATCCATCCTCCTCCTGCTTCAGGTTATGTTTTCCCAGATACACTCTATAAGTTCTGCTGCTGCTGCAGGGTCACAAGATGAAGACAAAGCAGTTCAGAAGCACAAATAGAATGGATTACCAACAATTAGCTTACAATTAAGTCCTGTGGCAGTGCCATAGTGATGATATCAAATATTAATATCATGGTAATTTGAACTACCATGGTATAAAATCAATCAATCAATCAATCTATCTATCTATCTATCTATCTATCTATCTATCTATCTATCTATCTATCTATCTATCTATCTATCTATCTATCTATCTATCTATCTATCTATCTATCTATCTATCTATCTATCTATCTATCTATCAATCAATGGCTGCCTTTTTAGATCCTATGCCTATTCCTCAACATCCCCAAAATAGTGTCTAAAAGTGCACTGACTTATATTTGAAGTAAAGCAAGTCTTACCTGATGCAGTGGGCAGCAGTAAGAACCCACTCATTTGAAATGAGAGTGCCTCCGCAAGTGTGACCCCAAGTACTACCACTGCTGTACTGAAGGGAGATCTGAGGAATAACAGAACAGGCATCAGTTATCTACCTCATTCCCTGTGCTTACAAGAGGGAAAACATTTAAATAATTCAGTGTACACAAGTAGATTTGTTTGAAATAGGACCCCTGGACAAGATGCCCAAATATTAGGACATAGGATTAACTTTCTTAGCTGATAATTTGGACAGAAATTAAAATGATCCTTAAAAAATAATGAAATAATTGTATATGAATATACCTGCCAGGGCCAGCTGTGTGGACGCACGTCCTCACCCCCCACTACCCTCGTCACAACAGGGGGGTAGGTGGGAAGCCCACATCCGTAAGCTGAGGAATAAAATATTAACACAATTTTGTAGTCCACTTTCCTAAATTTGTTGGCATGGCAATAAAGTTATTGTTAAGGGTTTACAATTATTTCTTGTAAAAGTAGTATAATTGCTATAACTGTTAATTTAAATATGTTTTATGCTACTCATGGTTCCTTCCTATGTTATCTAGAAAAGAACAAATTAGTTAAAATCTTCTTTTATAATAAAGGCTTCATACCTCCAACGACCAGAACAGCCAGCACCACAAACTTCATCATGTTTGTATCTTCACTATTTGCCCTATCTGCTAGGGTTTATATACTGACCAGTTCACTCTTGAATCATTAAGCAATTCTTTGGAAAGCCCTTGACTGCTTTTGGAAAAACAAATAAGAGACCCCCTATGGATACAATTTGTTCTCAGAATATAATCTGTATTTATTCACAGAATGTAATAATCAAACTAATTTAGCTTTTAATAACAGTTTTTTTCAATCGCTTTGGCTATATACTTGAATGAGAATAAAGTTTTTCAAAACAATAAGTTCAAATTTCCGAACAATTCATTTCTTGTTCACACCAGAAATTTAAATTTCTTATTCATTTAAGCAAATTGCACGTGTTTTGGCACATGTGTGCAAAAGAGTAAGTACAATTGTCTACAGTTTGCACAATAACTAAATGCACATGACTTGCTGATCAAAACTGATGAGTTGATTCTCAGTGAATTTGACCTACTCTTCAAAACTTCTAAACATTCTTTCATCATGTGAGCCTCACATGCAAAATGATCCATTCAATTATCAAAATCTGTCAGACATACATGTCCACAAACATATGTGACATGGAATGTTTGTGATGTCTGCTAAATCTCTGGCCAGACCAGCAAGAGTATCAAGATGTCCACCAACAAGATTTGAACATGTAGTGTTACATACAATTTATCATTTATATTTTTACATAATAATAACTATCGCAGGTTTTTTTCATTGTTGCAGTTTTTTTTTTTTTTTTTTGCATGGATGTCATTTTGTGGCAATTTTCTGTTCACTATGTATGACTTTACATGTAAGAAATATGTAAAAATGGACATGCAAATGTGAATTTTCTGTTTACATGTAACACTGCAACAAAAATGTATTTACTGTATACATACAAATGTGCACATGCCTTTTCTGTGTACTACAGTATTGTACAGCATTGACTTTTCCCAGTAAACTTTTACCTACTGTTGAAATAGGTATCTAAAAAGCTCAGTGTGATACACAATAGGATTCAGATAGACAAAACTGGAAGTCAATGTCAACATAAAAGTAGAACATAAATGAAATTTGTATATAACAAACATTTCTAAGGTTGACTGCCATGGTGAAAAAACATCTAAACATTCTGACCAGTACGGCTCACATGATGACAATTTTTTAGTGACATAATAGCAAGGTTTTGAAGCGTGAATTAAATGTTTTGGGTGAGTTACTACATTTTGCAAACATGCAATAGAGTTGTGATGTCCCATAAAATAGACAATTGCACTCACAATTTAGAGAATGTTAAGACTGTTTAAAAAAAATTAGCCAAAGCGATTGAGAAAAACTGTAACTTGTCGTGGTTTGTCATGTTCTTACATTTTGTTTTATCGCAGGATAGCCATTTTATTGTTTTTATTTTAATTTGCATCAACAATATGTATAATTCATGCATGCTTAGAAAAACACTTTCCAAATCTTGATTTGACTAATTATAGAGTTTGTCACAAATTAATATAAATAAATCCCCATAAATTCAGGTCTTCCTCAGAACACTCTATGTGCAATAAAATGTCATATTTATTTTATTTTTTTGCACAGGGTGTTACAATTCAGGTCGTCATCTGTGTGTTTCACAGACTGCATACTGTAAATAGTACCGTTAAGATAACTTTGATATTTTGGGGGTGTTTATCTGCAAGGTTAAATGATACTGATAGTGCATTGCTTCATCAATTGATACTGGTCATTGGTGTTGGGGTCTAAGTGAGTTATATAAATGATGGGTGCTTGCCTTTAGCCATTACAATCAGGCATCATGAAACTAGTGATCTTGGCTTTGCTCATTGCTGGTGGTAAGATTACTTTTTGTTTCTACTTTAAAAAGAAAAAACATATTTTGTACTTTTGATTCTTTTTTGTTAACATTTGTCTGTTAAACAAAAAATCCTTATACAAATATTTATGGCGAAAATGTTACAAATGAATTAATCAGATAATACATAATTACAGCCAATTAAATCTTTATTTATTTAAATAATGCATGCTTTTTATCCTGAAACAGCATACGGCTGTGGCCAACCCACCTTCGATCCAGTCCTCTCAAGGGTGGTGGGTGGAAGTGATGTTAGACCAAACAGCTGGCCATGGCAGGTACTATGAATACTGTTCACTAATCTAATTCTTAAATGCTCTGTCATCAATTAATAATTTTATACAAAGTCATGTATTCTAATTCTGGATATTCTGCAATCATTTTGACTACATTAGTGCTAATCCACTAATTCCAATGGCTCCTTCTACGACTTAACATCTTCCATAGCCTAATAATACATCTTAAACTAGAAACTTGCTCATCCACAACAACTTCCCATTTTCAGGCATACTGACATTTCACTTAATTTCTTGGAATTGGCTTTTATTTAGTATTTGACTGAATCTCTGGAATGCTCATATCAAGTGAGGACAGTTCAACACATTTCACCTCTTTTTGCTTTGTACCTCCATATTTCAGGCATCTCTCCAGTACCAGAGTGGCTCCAGCTTCTACCACACCTGTGGTGGAACCTTGATCTCCAAGGATTGGGTGATGACTGCTGCTCACTGCATTGGGTATAGCTGCTCTTAATATAAAAAAAATAGGCATTATGTATTGAAGCATAATGCTGAATTTCATTCATTGGGAGAGCAAGTGTGCAATAATAGTTTTCATATGAGCTGACTTGTATTGTAAGATGGACTGAAACCATGCCTTTTGTGCTTTTGCTGAGCAGCAGCCGTACTTACAGAGTCTACCTGGGTAAGCACAACCTGCCACTCACCAGTGAGGCTGGCTCCATCGCCATCGCTCCTGCCAAGATTATTGTGCATGAGAATTGGGATTCCTACAACATCCGGTTGGTTCTTATCTTATTCTCTTTTCCTTATTTTTTTCCAACCAGCCCAAGTATTTTGTTGGAGAAAAGAAGCCTAACCTGTTTTTCAAATGTGTGTTCCTCAGCAATGACATTGCCCTGATCAAGCTGGCGACTCCAGTGCAGTTCTCAGACACCATCTCACCTGCTTGTCTGCCTGATGATGGTGCCATCATGCCCAACAACTTCCCCTGCTATGTCACTGGCTGGGGACGTCTCTGGAGTAGGTGTTTTTCCTCTACTAAGACTTATGAGTAATACACCATAGCATCTATGGTGTATTACAACAAGATACCTGTACAGTGGGATTCAAAACCACAATGAAAATTTGGGATTGAAAATCAAATTTAAACCTGGAAATAACCAGAAACTTTAAAAAATTAAAAAGACTTCCAGTCTTAACGGACACACCCCTTTTTGTCTCTCTCTCCCCAGCCAATGGTCCCATCGCTGATATCCTGCAGCAGGCCCTGCTCCCTGTTGTGGACCACCCAACCTGCACTAGGTCTGATTGGTGGGGCTCCCTGGTTACCAATCTCATGGTGTGTGCCGGTGGAGATGGAGTGGTGTCCAGCTGCAATGTGGGTTTGATGAACATTTGATATTTTTCAAGGCTATATCTGATAAACCTTCTCAAAATTTGTCCTTGTATAGAACAAATGGAACAGATGTACATTCCCAGTCAACAGTATGGACCCGCCTACTTATTTTTTATTTGTATAGTTTTCCACATGTAATAGTAAATAATAACAAAGTCATAAAAACTATGAAAACACATGGAAATATGGGAATTATGTAGTGACCAAACATTTTTAAACAAATCAAAACTACCTATATTAGCTTCTTCAAAGTGGCAACCCTCTGCCTAGATAACAGCTCTGCATACTCTGGACATTCTCTTAACCAACTTCTTAAGGGCCACCTACTTTTTAAACAGAATTGAAATTCCATGTACTGTATGCTGTAAATTTAATAATAAATATTAAATTAAGTATTTAAATAATATTTAAATAATGTTTTCAAAAAGTTTTTCAAGATCACGACAAACAAAAATTAAGTCAAGTATGTCCAAACTTTTAACTGGCAGTGTACTGTATAAGTAATGAATTTGTGAAGAATCGATTATAATGTGTATGAACCCCATCCAATACTCACTGGTGCAGGGTGACTCTGGTGGCCCTCTGAACTGCCAGAGAAGTGATGGCATCTGGGATGTTCATGGTATTGTGAGCTTTGGCTCCAGCTTGGGCTGCAACTACCCCAAGAAACCCTCCGTCTTCACCCGTGTCTCTGGCTACATTTCCTGGATCAATAGAGTGAGTTGGAGGCCACACTTTGCATAACTCTTACTACATTTTTGGCTTTCCCCGAAAGCATAAGATATTTAAATTTGTATAATGTATAACATTTGATATCAAGATGTTTTGAATACGTTTTTAATCTTGCCTTTTATTTTTTTCAGGTGATGACCTCTAACTAAATTGTGGGAGGCACAATCAAAATCAACGTCATAAACAACAACACTGTAAAAACAACAACAAACAGAAACAGAAAATGTATAAACATGAAACATATTGTAATCAATTAAACAAGTTCAAAACTCTTGGGCATAAATAAATAAACAAGCATTATTTTCTCATGTTTTCTTGTTGTTGTTGTTCTTATTATCAATGGCATAATGATGATTATTATTTTATTTCAATAAAATATCTAATTAAAATATTTCTTCTTTTTGAATATATGTTGAGTAAGTGCAACTAGAGACAGAATTACTCCAGATTTAAAATGGGCATGGACATGAACAGTATAGGTGGCCTACTTTTCAAATGTTTGGATTTAAAAGGTAAAGAATGAGGCCATATGTGTGTAAATATACACACACAGTTGGTGCAACTATCATTATGAGGACTCTCCATAATGATTTTTATACTGTACGAACTAGATTCAATCCCCTAAACCTAACATTTTCAATAAAACATAGTTTAGTATGATTTTTAAACGATTTGAATTACGGGGCACTAATGTCTTCATAAACCACACACAAAACCCTTGTAATTACCAGTTTGTAACCTTAAAAAAAGTCCTTATAGTCCTTTGGGTTCACTCAGTCAAACGAGGCAGGAGACAGTTTGATGCTTGTCTCAGAACTTCGACTTTACAGTGACCGGCACCTAAAGTACTTTCGGATGAGTGCCGAACAGATGGATAATGTTCTTTCTCTGGTTGGAGCAGACATCACAAGGCAAACCACAACGTATCGTGCGTCCATCGAATCATATATGATGCCATTTTGCAACTTTTGGGACTATAATCATACTTTTTTGTTTTTCTTGAGCCTGTAATTTAGTAACTGTAGAACACATTAACTGAAATTATGCGTATATGATGAAATTATTACAGTTTCTTGACAATATATGTCTATTTTAATGTGAACAATGCGCTGTCACTTTAATTCACTGCGGTGCAGCACAGCAAAAATAGACTCGGTCCGTAAACGATCGCTGCACTGCTGTATACGCACCGCAACTGGAACGGATCGACGGACTGCATCTGCGTGCAGTGTCTAACCCTACCCCTAAACCTAACCCTCACAGAAAACTTTCTGCATTTTTACCTTTTCAAAAAACATAATTTAGTATGATTTATAAGCTGTTTTCCTCATGGGGACCGACAAAATGTCCCCACAAGGTCAAAAATTTCGGGTTTTACTATCCTTATGGGGACATTTGGTCCACACACACACACACACACACTCATGTTGTGTTTTCATGTTTTATGGGGACTTTCCATAGACATAATGGTTTTTATACTGTACAAACTTTATATTCTATCCCCTAAACCTAACCCTACCCCTAAACCTAACCCTCACAGAAAACTTTCTGCATTATTACATTTTCAAAAAACATAATTTAGTATGATTTATAAGCTGTTTTCCTTATGGGGACCGACAAAATGTCCCCACAAGGTCAAAAATTTTGGGTTTTACTATCCTTATGGGGACATTTGGTCCCCACAAAGTGATAAATACACGCTCACACACACACACACACACACACACACACACACACACACACACACACACACACACACACACACACACACACACACACACACACACACACGCCAGGTTCGTAGCGCAGTGCGCTAACCGCTACACTACCGCTACAATTCGTTTTTGTTTCATTTTTTTGTGTCCCGAACTCGAACTGTTGCTCCGTCCCCGGCGGAAGATTTAATGGACTCGGTGTTGAAGGCGGGGCTCTACTGGTCACAACGTTACCATGGCACTCATACACAACCTACTGCACAGTGCAGGTTGTGACAGCAACATGCCCACAAGAGGCCCGGTAATACACAGAGTTTGGACAAATGCAGATGAAAACTATAACTGGTGAGCTGACAAGACAATCGTTGATCATTAAAATCCATCTTTTAAATTGCTGGTGCTTTGTAAATCTTTGTACACTAGTAGCTAATCAAAGATTTTAAAATGGAGACAGCAAGTCAACAAAGTTTTTTCTGTGCACTTCAGGTTTAGGCTGCAGTCAGTTCATGTACTACATGTATTATTCAACTATTAAAACGACTTGTTTCTATCTTGAAACATATCATTACTGTAGTAGTGAATAATTTTTTCCCAATAGGCTGAAATGAGGGGCTACCTCAAAACTTTAACCTGGGTATTTAAACTCCAGCCTAAAAGCACTTCTATAGGAAGACACAAGGACTCTGATCTCTGTCTTCAGGTATGTCACTTCACTAACATAATTACTTTTCATTGTTTAGCGATTATATTCTTTAATCAGAGATATGATCTGATATGACATGTATTGACTCTTGTTGGACATGTCACTGTTGGATTATGTCTATTTGACTGGAGAGCACTCTCTGTCTGTCTATTCTGTTCTGCTCAGAATGGTGGGGTGGAAGAGTTTCATGCTACTATTGACTGGTGTGAAGCGGAGAGCTGCTATTTTATTCGGGACCTGAACTCTGCTCATGGCACTTACGTCAATGACTGTCGCATACACAATGCCACTGTGCGACTCTCTCAGGGAGACCAGCTTCACTTTGGCTACGGAGGATCAACCTATGAGCTCTCCATTGACAGCGAGAAACCAGTAATATTTATGATATGATTAAACATAGGCATGTGATTACATGTATTACACCTTTGAAGTTCAAGTTCAAATGCATAGGTATTATAATTATTAATGAATAATTATTAATATAAATAATTAATAGGCTATCTCATCAAAGAAATTAGACCTGAAATGTGCAAACTCCGCCATTTTTTGGGGGGAATTTAAATTAATTCTTTCATCCTCACATACAGATCCATTATTTTGCTAATTCTCCTTTGCAACCAATTTCTGGTACTTATGTTTTGCTGCTTTAATGTGAAAATAATTTCACTATTTTTCATCTCACTCCACAACCAGTTTCCTCTTCTCGCTGCCCAGTCTCCCACTCCCCAGGCCTGGGTACGGGCTCGGACCCCCTCTGTTACACCCCACCCTCCCACCAGACCACGGCCCATGAGCGCCGGGTCCAAACGGTGTCACGTTACACCTGATCGCAGGACCCATTCAAACAGACCAGGTAACAATTATTGTCAGCACATATTATTTTGTGTTTATATTTTTGTTGTATATTTTGTTGAATTACTTCATTTTTAAATGTATGATTCCAAAGGAACATTTGGTTTATTTGAGATTGAGACAATGAAAATGAAAATCAGATGAGTCCAAGCTATAATTTCCATTATTTTAAAACAGAACATGGAATGTGGATTGTGTATTTTTACAGCTTTTTACTTTGCTTTATACTAGGCATATATTGCATATTAGCATAATATTTGAACAAAATGATTTGCAGTATCCAAATACCATAGAATAAACACTATTTATACCTTAGAATAAACACTATATATATTTGACATTTCTTGCTTATTGTAGTTTTTTCTTTCAGCATTAAGTCTCTAATATTTAATTTATAAATATCTAATTTATAATTTCTACTGTCTACTTTTCTATTATATGTTAATGGCTAAACATCAGGTGGACACACAAAGTAAAACATTTATGGTACAGGGTAACCTGTTACCCTGTGCAAATGACAATTAATATCTTGACTTGACTGCAGGGAGTTGGAGTGGTAACACAGGAAGAGGATGTAGTAAGACTGTACCTCAAAATTCTCAAAGCATCCAATTCTTGCCACTGAAAAGGGTGAGTGCCATGTCCTGTTTTAAATACTTCCCTCTAGCCTTCCTTTGTGGGACTTTTATATGGACATAAAACATTATATGATATTATAAGGCCATAAAACTGCTGGTGTTAATCTTCCAATTGTATTTTTTCTGTAAAATTGTACAATAAGTTTGTACTTGTTATCATTAGTTAATGCATTAGGTATCATAAACTACCAATGAACAATATATTTTTAAAGCATTTATTCATCTTGGTTAATGTTAATTTATGAAAACACAATTGTTCATTGTTAGTTCATGTTAGTTCATAATGCATTTATGTTAGCGTATACAACTTGTTAAAAATTAACATTAACCAAGATTAATAATTGCTGTAAAAGTATTTTTAATTGTTAGTTCATGTTAACAAATGTTGTTAAAGATGCTATATTTAATATTTTTTACTGTACTAAATCATAAAAGGACCAAAATATGTCATTAAAAATGAGGAAACATGCTAAGTTGAAGTACTGGCTTCTCCGATAACAATGCTACAGCCAACAAACTAGATCAGAGATAACAGATTCCACCCAACCTAAATAAGCCTCGCCATCCTTCTAAAAACCACCATGACCAGAGGCGTAGTAAAACAAGGATAAATATTGGAGACATTTTTGCTCATTCTGGCAACCCACATGAGCTTCGAGTCTGGGGTGGGGCAGACAACTCTCCAATATTTTGAATTTGGATGGCAGTACCTATTTTAAACACTTTTTGTCAATCTTACATATATCACTTTTAACTAATGTTAACAAATACAACTTTATTGTAAAGTTTAAAAAAAATATTCCATCAGGAGTTGTGGTTGCATTGGCCGGGAGAGGGACTTGATCATGTGCCTGTGTGCCTTGAGAATGAGTCTCAGAGGAAAGATGATGTTATCATGGCCCTTAAGGAGGAAGTGTCAGCTCTCAAGCTCCAGCTGTCTCAGAGCAAGCAGGCTGATCCAGAGGTCAAGCACAGACTCCGCTGCCTGGAGAGTGACATCAAAGAGAAAAAAGATCAGATACAACAGCTAAAAGATCAGGTATGTTATATCAGATTCTGCTTTGGTTTCTTTGTTTTTGTTCTGTCTATCTGTATAATTCTGTGTTATTTGACTGGGTAAGGTCCCTGAAGCTAGGAATTGTGTGTTCACGTACCACCTGGGACATTGCTGAAGGAGATGGTGTGTAAATACTGTAGAGGAATACCTCTTCATATGCTAGCATGCTAACCAAATACAAGCATCTTTTTCATGTAATGTAACAGAGAGTTTTGATACAACAGAATTCATAGTGCACTACAATAGAAAGTAAATCTGGGATTAAGAGCCATATTTCTGCTGGAGAATAAGACTGTGATAGCAGTAACTTCATTTCACTTGTGATGCATATTATTAAAGGGATGACACATATGGGACTTGAACCCACAATTCCCAGCTCCAGAATCTTTATCCATTAGGCCACTGGGCTAAAATACACCATTATGTTTTGTATAATTTCATTATTTATTTAAAACTATTTGTGCTTTCTTCACTAGGGAAAGTATTTGTTTATTTTTTGTAACCCAGAAACAATACATATTAACAAATAAGTTTAATGTGATAATTAATAATTATATTGCTGTCACTTTGTTTAAATACATGATATATACTGTATTGCCTTTAATGCTTTTAGCTTGGATAATCAGTGTTCCATTTTGATAATTTATTAATAATTTTGCACTGTACATATTATTGAAATCAGCAAAACCATCAAACTCATCAAATAGCCATGTGTAATATGTTGTTGGAAAGCTCTCAATGAGTAGAATGCAACCAACATATTCGTTTTACTCACAGACAAAAATATAGCGAGGGATAGCTAAGTAAACTGTATATCTTTGACATTTATGTTTCATGCGAATAGGTGTTTCTCATATGTCGCATTTTCGCTAATAAATAAATATCACATTCTATTACTTGGAGGAGGCCATTATCTTTCAAAAGAGCCCACAAACAAGGTAATTGAATGCATAGATCTTTAGATATCTGACACAATGCACAATTTGCACAGAGCACCTGGCATCTGGCTATCTGGCATCTTGCAATCTGGCTGAAAACATGTTAGCTTTCCTGGATCAGATGACATTATCGGAAATAATGTAGCATCATGGAACGCTAAACCAATCAGATTGGCTCAGATCAAAGTCATCCATATTTGGACAGAGGGAAATGTGATTGGTGAATGCTACTTATGGCCACCAGTAGATGGCACCAAGTACATGACACAGACTCAATCATTACTCAAATAGCACAGAGTGAAACTCATTCTGTGAAATCTCATGACTAAATTCCTGTCTGCATGCTATGCAAACATTTAGTCATTGTTGTGTTTGCATGTGTAATTAGTTCTTATGTGCAATTATGTATTATTTGTTTGGAGAGGCTTTTGGACACTTGGAGATGTTTTTGGACACTAGGATAAACACATTTTTGTAATGCTATTACTTTTGATTGCTTTGTCATATCACTGAAACCGAAAATCTTTGAAAACATCATCAGAGCTTAATGGTTAACTACGTTATAGATGCTTGAGCTTCAGAGGTGTTCTGGAGAGATGCTTGGACAGGCTGTGTCAAAGAGAGACCTGAAGATCAGCAGTCTCTCAGAACAGCTGGATAAACTGAGAAATGAAAATAACTCATCGACAGGTATGAGGATGATATATATGTGTAAATCTCACAAAACAGTCAAGAAATATTTGGGTCATATTTCACTAACCAAAACATTTTAATGCAAAATGTACTGCCTTTAATTTATGGCAATTTTAAAATTGTGTCTGTACAGGATAATTTTCATTACTGTATTACAGTACTTTTTGTAACACTTTGTTTTATTTCTAATTCTGATCCAGCATTGGTTAGCAGTTTGCAGAGAGATCTAACTGCTCGAGAGAAACAGGCTCTGAAACTAGCTGCTGAGGTGGACAAGCTCAGACAAGATTTCAGACACAAAGATGCCAAGCTCACAAACTTGGCAGACAAGGTTCTAGCATCCCTCTTCTTCCATAGCCACTAAGCGTAGATCAGCGCTTGTGTTTGTATGACACAGTTTCACTGTTTAAAGCAGGTCCACTATATTCATTCTAAAAAAGATAACAGTTTCTCTCTTTGATATTGTTTTTTAAAGTTGAAAGAGACCCAGAAGCATCATGATGAGCTTATTGCCAGGCAAAACAATGTAGAATCCCTCAAGAAAGTGAGCACTTTTATTCTCACTCACATAATCCTGATGTTTGCACATTCATGTAAACAGATTTTCTCATAAACTACGAACCAGTTGGGACCCACAATCCCCAGCTCCATTAGGCCACTGTGCCTATAATTACTCTGTTTTCCATGTGTTTATTATACTATAGGAACAGGCCTCTCTGCTCTCTGAGGTGGACAGACTGAAGCAGCTCCACCAGCAGACACAGCAGAGAGAACAGAGAGTCCAAGCAGAACTCAAACAGACACAGTCATGCGTGAGTGAGCTACTGACTGGAACAACAACTTGGTATGGCATCTCTTCTGGTACCCATTACTCTAACGTTGTTTTTTTTATTTTTTTGAAGTTTGACAGTTTTCGTAAGCAGGTCATCAAGGCTGCACAACTCAACTCTGACAAAGAGTCAGACCAACAGGTAAGGAGTATATCATTGGTGATATATCGTAGGGTTGATGTCAGTGGTTGAGGTACTTCCCTGCTGCAGAAAGAAATTTAAACCAACATAATCTTGTTTGCTGGCCTAGCTGGTCTCCCCATCTAGCCAAGATGCAAACCTGCAAACCAGCCTGTCCAGGCAGGGAGACCAGCAAACCATCTTTGGCATTTTTTTCTGAAGAGTTATTTGCAGTTATGTTCAAATTTTGAAGACCTGCTTGATCTGTTGTAAGTAGATGTTTTTATTTTTTTTGTCGAGGTGTTGGACTATTTATCTGAGCTAATGGAACAAATGGAGATGTACAAAACCAAAGCACATGAGTTTGAAAAGAAACTCAAAGAGGAAAGTGAGAGACAGAGGAAAATGTCAGAAGAGACCCAGAAATTCAGAGCTAGACTAGAGGAATGTCAGGTATGAGTTGACAGTACTGTTAAAATAAAATATTGATTATTCTTTGTAGATCAAGTAAATATAACATTGGAAAATAACTTTTGTAATCTGTAATGTTTTATGTTTGAGTTACATCAATGCAAACATTTTCTACAGTTAAAAAATGTCTCTTTAATGTCATTTGTATGCAGAGTCGTGTACAAACTGCATGCATGGCAGATGCAGTGCAAATGGAAATATCTGCACTGCAGGGCATGAGTTTGAGTCCTGCGCTCAGCTGGGTTCAGGAGCATTCGCTCTCAATACTTAACCTCCTGCATGCACTACAGCATACAACTGTTCAGAGGCTTCAGACAGCAGGGGTAGATGTATCAGCAAATACTGGAGGTAAGAGAAAGACGAAAAATACCAGAGTGATCCCAAAGGACTGGACTTGACTTGAAAATTGAAGTGCTTCTATTGAATTCACTATATAGTATTATGAATATAACGTTTTGAAATTATTTTGAAATTCAGCACACTTCCGAGAGAAATAAAACATTTTAGTCATGCTCATGGATGTTTTGAAAGATTTTACAAAGCAGTTGGGGGTAACACTTTACAATTAGGTTCTACATTCACTGAGCTTTTTATTAGGAACTCTATGGTTCTAATAAAGTACCCTACATGGCCTTCTACTTTTGTAGCCCATCTGCCTCAAGGTTTGGCGTGTTGTGCATTCTGAGATGCTATTCTGCTCACTACAATTGTACAGAGTGGTTATCTGAGTTAATGCAGCCTTTCTGTCAACTCAAACCAGTCTGGCCATTTTCTGTTGAGCTCTCTCATCAACAAGGTGTTTCCGTCCACATAACTGCCGCTCACTGGATGTTTTTTGTTTTTGGCACCATTCTGAGTAAACTCTGGAGACTGTTGTGCGTGAAAATCCCAGGAGATCAGCAGTTACACGAATACTCAAACCATCCCGTCTGGCACCAACAATCATGCCAAGTAGGGCTAGGCGATATGACGATATATATCGTGGAGAAGATATAAAGTGTCAATCAACAGAGATTTCGCTATATCATGTATATCGTGAAATGTAAATATCCATGTGCGTATCTATCAGTGGACAGGGCTTCATGTGAGACTGACAGAATTTAGGAAACATGGACAGGGTTTTCATGACATTAGAATTTTTTTGCCAGCCACCTAAGCAAATTCCATGACATTCATCTCATGTTAGGCACTTCTTATGTGCTTAATATGCTTCTCATCTGACACGCGCATGTGTCTCATGTGTGTGTGTTGTGCCCGCTATCTCTGGAGCACGAAAGTGCACATGAGTCCAGTCCAGTATTATTTAGGTATTTACATGAGAGCTAAATCATTTTTGACCCAGGAAAAAAACATGATAAACATCTCCACAGAATGAGACGACTCCCAAACAAGTAAAAAAAAACGAAGAGGAACTTGTGATGAAAACAGGTGCGACATCTGTGGTTTAGGTTCACAAAAGCCAACACAGAGCAGAAAATCTGCAAACTGTTTCGCACAATACCTCCTAATACAAGCAAATTGTTTTACCACCTCAAGTGAAGCACGCAAAATAATATTAGTAAAGCCAAACGACTGCATTAATTTGGTCATATTTGGTTGTTTTTACGTTGTTTTTTTGTTAGTTTTTTGCAAGAAGTGTTTATATTTATTTAATATTTATTTTATGCAGGAAGTGTCTACATAATTTTGGATATTTTCTGCAAAAAGTGTTTATTTTCATTTTCATTTGATTTTGATTTTATTTTTTTACTTATGCATTATTTTCTTTGTTGCATTGCTTTGGGAAGATCTTTGGTATAATAATATGGGTCAACAACATATCATACTGAAATGTGGAAAATTTGACATTTAGCAATATGGAATGAATGATTTAAATGTAGTGTTTTGTATTCTATTTTATTTTTTACTTGGACTATTTTCAAGTTCCAAATAAAGTGAAAATAATATATAAGTAATTGGAAGAATTTAAATAACTGACTGAATTATTAAAAAATAGTTCAATCTAGTTATTTAATATATTAACACATTTTTGTTTATTTTCCCCAAATAATTTACTATATTGTGATATATGTATAGTTATTGTGATATAAATGTACTCTAATGTCACGGCCGAAATCACTAAGATCACATTCTTTTCCCATTCTGATGGTTGAACAATAACTGAAGCTTTTGACCTATATTTGCATGATTTTATGAATTGCACTGCTGCCACAGTTTGGCTGATTTGATAATTGCATAAATAAGTATGTGTACAGGTGTTCCTAATAAAGTGCTCATGAGTGCATCAATTTACGATTGTTCATTGTTAATTGATGTTAGTACATGATGCATTAAGTAATGTCACAACAATGTATACAACTTTTAATGTCAAGATGTATTAGTAAAATTGTAATCTTCGTGAACAAAGATTAGTAGATGCTGTTAAAACATAGTTTATTGATAGCTCATATTAGCTATTGCTTTCAGTATTGATAACATATAAAAACATATTTGTATCGTATTTATTTAATTAGTGAGGAAAACTTTATGAAAAGTAGAAAAAGTTTGATAAACTAATGCATTCATTTGTCTCCAGGAGTATCAGCTGCCTTACAGATTTTGTGCCAGGAGCACAAGAACAACCAATCAGAGCTCAGGAATCTAAAGGTATAGTAACAAATATTTCACAAATGTTTCAAAATCGAATTAAGGCATCTACCAAATGCATACAAATGAATGGAATTTCATAAAAAAAGTAATTTCTCGATTCTCAAGAAACCAACTTTACTGCATGAGATATGTTATGACATTTGGATTTCTTTTCTGTCCTAAAGTCAGAGATACAAAGGCTTCAAGAGAGAGAGATGCAGAGCAGAGATCTTCAAAGCAGACTTGAGTCTATGCAGAAGCTGCTGGAGATGGAGAGGCTACAGGTGCGGCTGCCTGTCTCACAAAAATACAGGCAGTCAAATTTCACTCCAGACCTCCTGAGGAGATGGTCTCATTTAGGCTGTCATTCAACGTTTTGCCATTTTTGTAATTATAATCCAAACTCATCCTAGTACCAAGAGAAATTCAGATATCCTTGACAGTGTTTCTGCCAATGGACTCCAAACAGATTAAATACATTTCCTGAACAGAATTCAGTACAGACTGAATTAATATGATTTATTTTTTAAACCTGTTAATGCTGCAGGCTGCAGAGTCACAG
This sequence comes from Xyrauchen texanus, assembly GCF_025860055.1. Classification (NCBI taxonomy): domain Eukaryota; kingdom Metazoa; phylum Chordata; class Actinopteri; order Cypriniformes; family Catostomidae; genus Xyrauchen; species Xyrauchen texanus. The sequence continues at coordinate 27,795,931 of NC_068302.1, read as the reverse complement.
AGTGTCTTGAAAAACACACTGATGAGGCAACTGGAGGAGGTGAAGGCTGATCTACACTCAGTTCAACAAACAGAGGCGAGTTAAAACAAATGAATGTAATTGAAATTTTCCCCTGAAGTTGCTGGGATTGAAATGTTATTCACCTAAACTCCCTTCACATAGTGTTTGGAGGAGCATCTGTTACCTGAATCTGGTTTCTGAGTTTTTTTTTGTGTAGCATCCAGGCACTTGCAATAATTTGTCATTATAGACTCTGTTGCCTTCCCAGGATGCCTTGCGCAGAGAGATGGAGACACGCAAAGCTGAGTGGCAAACCGATAAAGAAAAAGCCAAGGTACAAGAGGCAGAGCTGAAAGAAAAGCTGCATGAAATACAGCTCAGAGAGGATGAAAGGAACAAGATGATGGAGTATGAGGAGAAAGAGGTGAAGGCCCTTCAGAGAGGAGCTGAAGAGGAGAGAGAGAGACACCGTGTGGAGGTGGAGGAATACAGGGAGCAGGTGCGACAGCATGCATTCACCATCGTTGCCATGGAAACACAAATAAATAAAGCCCAGCAGAGTCAGGAAAGATGGAGAGAGATGGAAGAGGAGAGAGACTTACTAAAGGAACAGCTCAAGGGTGAGAACAGACTCTCATTTGTAGTACAGAGAATGTTTTAATTTTCTACTTTTATATTTCTGAGGGATTAGCATCGCAAACATTATTATTATTATCTACCAACAAATTACTTTGGTGTCCCTGCATATTAAGCTAAAATAGGCTAAAGTATTTTAACATGGAAAAAATTACACCTTTCACCTTTAAATGTTTTCTCATACTCACAAAAAGAATGGAAGGTCTGCACTCTGAAAATGTCTTCATAAGAGTTATTTATTATTTTACATCAGGGGTCCTGATGTAAAAGAATAAATAACTCTTATTTACATAAGGGGAATTCCCCTGATATAAAGAATAAATAACTCTTATGAAGACTCTTATTTTCAGAGAGCAGACCTTCCTTTATTTTTGTGATTAAAATTTTCGGCCTTGGCACCTGAACTTTCTGGGAGAGCGCGGTGACAACATTTCCTCATACTCACAGAAATAATTTTGACAAGCTGCAGTTCCATGTTTTACCCATAGAAGGCAGTGTATCAGACAACCTGATATTTTAATGAAACCAACTCGAGAAACAGCATTTTATGAGTCTTACAGTCCAATATACTGTATTTTTACTTTGCTCATGCTAATGTTTGCCCTTGTTGAACTTTTCCACAGAAGCGCTGAGGCGAGTGGAGGAAACTGAAAGCAACTACACATCTTACACATCAGAAAAAGAACAAGGACTGGAAAAGACCATAACATCCCTCAGGTAAAATACAGCTCCACTGAAGACCTGACGCCACATTGCTCATAATTTAAAGGTGCACTAAGTAATTTTTAAGTACTCCTTAAGAAATGAATTGTAATTTTGAAACATATTTAGGAAAACATGACAACTCACATTAAAATGAAGACTCTAGTCATATCAGTAACCTTATAAAAGCTGTTTTATTCTACATGAAGAGGGTCCCCACATGGGGGCTGCCTTGTTAATTCACATGACCAGCCAAATACTACTCGCTTTATCTCAGTAAACGTCCTGTTATTTGACACTTTCACTCATTGATAAAAGTAATCATGGTTGACTGTGAAGTGTGAATTTTTACATTGGCATCAGAAACTGAAAACTATTGCGTTTGAATGATGCCGCATCCAGAGTAGGGTTGCACTAGCTGTGCGTAAGTTCTCACTTATGCTGAGACATAAAGTTCACACTATAGGGCATAGTAATACTTGTTAGTTTGTTACTAAGTCAGTGTTTAATTTGGGTTGCACCACCTGTTCTTAAGGCAAGACTTAACTAGTAGGTCGTAAGCTCTCTGTAAAGTAATGCGTAGTTGCATAATATGACGTTTACCTGTATTTAACCAATAAGCAGCCCTCAAAATTGTGCACAGAATTGTGAAACAGTCATGAATTTCAGTTTGATCTTGTTATGATTTATGTTCAAACCTTGTTTGCTCAAGTAACTGTCAGCTGTAATAAATGATATCCCCACTGAAATAATACGTAATTCATACATAATGAAACAAGATTTAATTAATGGTATATTTAGCCTAGATGTAAATAATAATATTCAATAACTGTATCTCAAATATAAGGGGCAAATAAATAAATAAGTACTAATACAACAGGCTGGAAAAATAGACATTTATTCGTTTTAATATCTATTTCCTATGCTGAAACTTGACACCAGGTAGCATGCACAGGGAAGTGCACTGTTAGATCGGTTTCATGCTGAAGAAGTAAGTTTTTTACTTAATGTTTTCTCCCATAAATTTAAACGTGTGTTATGCAACATCATCATATATACACTCACCTAAAGGATTATTAGGAACACCATACTAATACTGTGTTTGACCCCCTTTCGCCTTCAGAACTGCCTTAATTCTACGTGGCATTGATTCCACAAGGTGCTGAAAGCATTCTTTAGAAATGTTGGCCCATATTGATAGGATAGCATCTTGCAGTTGATGGAGATTTGTGGGATGCACATCCAGGGCACAAAGCTCCCGTTCCACCACATCCCAAAGATGCTCTATTGGGTTGAGCTCTGGTGACAGTGGGGGCCATTTTAGTACAGTGAACTCATTGTCATGTTCAAGAAACCAATTTGAAATGATTCGAGCTTTGTGACATGGTGCATTATCCTGCTGGAAGTAGCCATCAGAGGATGGGTACATGGTGGCCATAAAGGGATGGACATGGTCAGAAACAATGCTCAGGTAGGCCGTGGCATTTAAACGATGCCCAATTGGCACTAAGGGGCCTAAAGTGTGCCAAGAAAACATCCCCCACACCATTACACCACCACCACCAGCCTGCACAGTGGTAACAAGGTATGATGGATCCATGTTCTCATTCTGTTTACACCAAATTCTGACTCTACCATCTGAATGTCTCAACAGAAATCGAGACTCATCAGACCAGGCAACATTTTTCCAGTCTTCAACTGTCCAATTTTGGTGAGCTCTTGCAAATTGTAGCCTCTTTTTCCTATTTGTAGTGGAGATGAGTGGTACCCGGTGGGGTCTTCTGCTGTTGTAGCCCATCCGCCTGAAGGTTGTGCGTGTTGTGGCTTCACAAATGCTTTGCTGCATACCTCGGTTGTAACGAGTGGTTATTTCAGGCAAAGTTGCTCTTCTATCAGCTTGAATCAGTCGGCCCATTCTCCTCTGACCTCTAGCATCAACAAGGTATTTTCGCCCTCAGGACTGCCGCATACTGGATGTTTTTCCCTTTTCACACCATTCTTTGTAAACCCTAGAAATGGTTGTGCGTGAAAATCCCAGTAACTGAGCAGATTGTGAAATACTCAGACCGGCCCGTCTGGCACCAACAACCATGCCACGCTCAAAATTGCTTAAATCACCTTTCTTTCCCATTCTGACATTCAGTCTGGAGTTCAGGAGATTGTCTTGACCAGGACCACACCCCTAAATGCATTGAAGCAACTGCCATGTGATTGGTTGATTAGATAATTGCATTAATGAGAAATTGAACAGGTGTTCCTAATAATCCTTTAGGTGAGTGTATGTCAAAAGGACTGAAGACTGTCAACCAAATCATGAGCTTATTGATGTCATCCATCTGTTACTCCTGGTCGGAGGCTTCTGTAAATATTTAGTTTATACATGGGGTTAAATGGTGCAACGCTCAAATATTTAGTAGTGCTTAAATTGTGACTTAGTGCCCAATTACGCCACAACTAGGCTAAGTTGTAACTAACATATAGCTGGTGCAACCAACCCCAGGCCACTAGGTGTCAGTGTAGGTCTAAGACGACATGAACAAGAACTTAGTGCACCTTTAAAATAAATGTAGTGTTCTTTAATAGAGCTGTTCAACTTGGAGTCCAAATCCCCGTAAGAGAATTCGCCATCGGCTCCTTCTGGATTTTCCAATGGGTTTTTATAATGACATTGGATTAATGAGGAAAACAAGGTCTGTGGTAAACATTACTTGACGATCCGTGGACGTTTTGTTCTACAACATAAATTACACAGTCATACCTCAAATGTGAATTTTGAAGCATATTGCATTGCATACTTAAACACACACACACACACACACACACACACACACACACACACACACACACACACACACACACACACACACACATGTTGTGTTTCCATGTTTTATGGGGACTTTCCATAGACATAATGGTTTTTATACTGTACAAACTTTATATTCTATCCCCTAAACCTAACCCTACCCCTAAACCTAACCCTCACAGAAAACTTTCTGCATTTTTACATTTTCAAAAAACATAATTTAGTATGATTTATAAGCTGTTTTCCTCATGGGGACCGACAAAATGTCCCCACAAGGTCAAAAATTTCGGGTTTTACTATCCTTATGGGGACATTTGGTCCCCACAAAGTGATAAATACACGCTCACACACACACACACACACACACACACACACACACACACACACACGGCAGCTTCAAAAGTCACATTTAAGGTATGAAAATGTGTAATTTATGTTGTAGATCAAAATGCCCACATATCTTCAATTAAAGTTTTCTACAGAACTTATTTTACTCATATTAAAAAAAAAAACATAAAAATTCATAGGAAAATCTAGAGGGAACCTATTGCGAATTAGCCTTCTGGGTTTGTCTACATGGCATGACATCACACCGCAGACCACCACACTTCCGGGTTCTTTCGAGCATCAGATTTCAATGGTGGACATGAGCAGCGCTAGTTTAAATAATTTTTTTAGCATTATATAATGTAATAATGTTTGTAGATGTTAATAAGTGTAAATAAAAAGGAATATATATATATATATGGTTTACAGTGAAGAAAGTATGTTGGTTCTTTCTGAATTATCAGGAAAAACAAGATTTAACTTGATTCAATATACCTGTATGACTGTCGGACATGTAACAGGTTGATACATTCACATCCTCAAACGCTTAACACACTTTTAAAGCTAGAAAATGTGGTATATATCAATTAAAACTACCATCAGACATGCAATATACATCTTTACTGCCTATAATATTTTTTCATATACAGTAAATAACAACATTTGACTTCAATATCATCATATTCCTTACTCAAACTTGATAACTGCCATTTTCGATTTAGCAATTGTTACTTAAAATAAATACAAAGGCACCATTTTAGCAGAATTACATTATTTTTATTAGCATATCCTTTCACAAACAGTAGCCTCTGTACTGTGATAGTGAGTCCCGGACTTCCTGTTAGACTTTCCATGGGTTTCGTTCATATAGGATCATCATATTTGACCTCTTATCTTTCACAGTTGTTGCACTTTGTAAATGAAAAACAGCCATTTGCGAATGGAGTTTGTGCGATTTATTAATAAAACTTAAAATCCACCAACAGCAGCTGCGGGTCAACTCAAGTAGGTATAGCTGCAGTCCGGACACCTCCAAATGGGGACGGAATCTCCAAAAGAGGGCAGGGTTATTCCAAAAAGGGTTTGCGCCAACTCCAAAAGGATTAACGTTAGGGAAAGGGTAAGGTTAGGGGCTCCCTATATCTTTAATGGCGATTTGGAGCTCATGCCCCTTTTTGGAGCTATGCATGCTGCTATAAACTTCTCGGTCAACTGGGTCTAATATAGCAGAGACATTATATTTTTCCTGACCCAACGATCCTGATGGAAATTTAAAGAAGAACAAATCTCCAGTATTCTGTAGGAAACGGCGTATTTTAACCCCACAAACAACATGGTTTGGGCATTTTCAGCAAAATTTGTGTGAAGCACCTATTGAACTGAGCTCTTTTCTGGGCTGCAAGTGGTGGCGAAAGTGGTGGAGTGGTGCCTTTGTTTGTAAACATTAACTAAATCTATACTTACTAATTCTAAAAGTTTCAACCATTTGACCTACTTTTCAATCCAGTAACAAATGCTGTATATTATTCTGTTTATTTAGGAGAAATGTTGTTCAATTATCTTTAGTTTAGCTTTTAATATGTGTAAAGCGACTGTGATAGGGACTGGAGTGGTCACAAGGAGAATCACACCAGAGAGAAGGAATGCTGTTCCAAAAATCCTTTAGAGGTGCAAAATTTGCAAATAAATAATGTTTTAAAAACAATCATAAAAACAAGATTACATAAAAAATTTTTATAAAAAAAACAGTGTAAAATCTAGATCTGTTTTAGGTACTAAAACGTTACCAAACTCCCATTCCTAAACATTAGAGGCCAGAGTTTTTGTTCTTGTCTTTCCCACTCTAATGGCAGCTGGTTTAAATACATGATTTTCCCACCACAAGTAATTGTAACTTACCATTATCTTAAAATGAACCCTCGCCTCCTGATTCTTTTTTTTTCTATTAACATTTTTCATTGATTCAATGAAAAAATTATACATTGAATCAACAATTCAACTATTACCCCTACCCAATCACCAACCTCAACGAACATCCTCATGTTCACACACACACACACACACACACACACACACACACACACACACACACACACACACACACACACACACACACACACACACACACACACACACACACGATGAGGGTGCTTCAGCTGACTTGCATCCCCTTAAATAATCTGTCTGCCTGTCATCACACTGGTCAGGACCCTATTTTTTATTTGTTTTTATTTGTTTATTTTGATTACCGCCCCATCTCCCAAAATACAGAGTCTGGGGCAAAATGAAATTTGAGTGCCCAATAAGTCACACATAAAACTCTGAACCTTCAACCAAAATTCTTGGATCTTAACACCCCCCCCAAAAAACATGGGTTGTGTCTTCATCTTCTGATTGGCATTGCCAGCAGGTGGGTGTGTCTTTAAGACCAAGCCTATACAATTTAGAAGGGGTCCAATAGAATCTATGTAAAATCTTGAATTGCATAAGGCGCACCCTTGCATCTCTAGATACAGACTTGATGTTTTTTAGAATCCAAGCCTACATTTCCTCCTCCAATACCAAGTTTAAATCTTTCTCCCATAATCTCTTGATAGAAGTTGAATTGATAGATGGATTAAATATTTGCACAATGAAACCCCAATAAATATTGTAAATTGCGAGGAAAACAATAAATAAGTCCTTTGAACACAGTAAAATCCTATGATGGAGAACAACTCGCAGGCTCTCCATCACAGCGACACACACTCACTGTGAACAGCACAACATCCATACAGTGTGATCCTTTATGCAAAATGGATTCAGTTAATTATTTACAGTATTCATTCATTATTCATGAAACTCTTGCTTAATAACTAATTACACAGTCCACGTCTCCCTTAAAAACATCTCTTACATCAGGCAGTGTAAGATTAAAATCTAATCTTAAAAACTTCTTAGTCCATAATAATATTTCAGTGATAACCACAGAATATTTCTGGTTATTAACATCAGTAATAGATTTATTCATTCTAAAAATGACAAAGAAAGTGGACACTTGTAATAAGGTCACATTTTAAAGGTCAGGAAGTGAGAACAATGCAAGAACAGAATTCAGGAATTTAAACAGCAGTTATTATGTAGAGAAAATGGCTGTTGAATATTTACCATATTTTTATTTTTGTGAATTTTTGCTTGATCACAGTGTTTCAGAAGTCACTGAGTTTCTGATTATCTCTCTCTTTCTTTCCTGCAGGAAATCTCTACTCACATCCCAACAGGATGTGATCAGTCAGAATGAGATCATCAAAGCCTTAAGCTGTGATCTGGCTCAAGCCCATGCTCGCCTATCTGACATGACAGGTGCCACACTGCAGGAGCACCGCTGATTTGAGTGTATGTATGCCAGGTAGTGTTTGTGTTTCTGAGCTTGTATCTCTCTGTTCAGGAGAGCTGAGTGAACAGCAGAAGTTGGAGTTGGAGACTCACAGAGCTTTAGTGGTGGACCAGAGGATGCAACTGAGCATGCTTACACAGAAGCTAACCATGATGTCACAACTGGTGGAACAGAAAGAGGAAGAGACAAAAAAGCTGGCTGAAAAACTGAGGTATGTCTAAAAAGAGACACATGTTTCCACATTTCCAGTGCTTTGTAAGTTTATGTTCCATTTTGCTAGACAAATTGAGGAGGACCTGAAAAGTAAAGCAGCAGCGAACAGAGAGATGAGGAACACAAGCCCCGTTCCACTTCAAACCTCAAGAAACACTAAAGTAAGACTTGCAGCAAACAATGACAAAAAAAGCATTTACCTAAATAAAACATAAACAATCCATCAACGTTCCCTTTCATGTTTTATACAAAAACAAGTCAAGCTTACAAGATAAATATGCTTTGGATTTGGATCTAGCTAAATTAGTTATCTTAAAATTCACTATTACTTCAATTTTAGTTTCATTCATTGACCTTCGGCCTTGCATTTGCATTGTAAAAAAATTCCATCACAAATTGTTGTACCGTAGTACATAGGTTGTAGGCAATATTAACCCAACAAGCATGTGTGGATGAATGCCTCAAAAATAGTATGCCATATGGGGATCTTTAACATACTGTACAATTTACAATGTATTGTACTATGGTTTTGGATGCACTAACACTAGTCTTACATATTATTTGAGACAGTATGCCATTTTGTATTCAGCCTTTAACTACTATGAAATCAATATCATTTTCTTTTTACAGTCTCTGACCCAACTGAGAGAAAATTTTTCAGATTGAAAGTTTGTCTTCACATGTCAAGCATTAATATCTGATCATTTAGAGAAATGGGCAACAAAGACAGCAAGGCACACTCCCATACATACACCGTCATATATCACACAAGGACACTTTGCTAACAGTGGTGGATGTTGTTTTTTCAGGATGTGGCACTCATGACAACTCCTAATGATCTCATCCATCAGAGGTCAAAGCACAAAGGTAATCGCCGTGAGGAAGTGATACTTCAGCAGCAGGAAGGTTTGCGTGACATGAGAGAGCGAATCAGAGCTCTAGAACAGAAATGGCCCACCAGTAAGTTTTATGAGCCTTGGTATTTTTCTTTTAAACTGATGATGTAATGAAGCTCTAATCAAGTCTGTATGCTAGTAAATCTGAATTCAATTTGTCTCACTTTTTCTGTGTGGTGTGTAGGGCGTGTTGTCCAGCAGGGGGAGCCAGAGAGGCGGGGTGAGATGAAGAGTGAGAGGCTACAGAAATCTGCATTTTTGAGAGAATCCAACAGTTCTGTGGTATTAGCCTCACCAAACCACATCTTTGAGTACAGAACTCAACCAGACTGTGAAAGTAGGGCAAAAATAGTTTAGAGATGTAAATGATCCCCTCAGTCACATTTTGAATGTTAAGGACTCTGGGATTAGATTGTGAAAATGTATGTATGTATATATGTGTATTTGTTTGGCTTTGTGATGTTTTTGCATTATAATTGTGGTAATTTTGTTCAATGCAGAGTGGTTTAGCATTCCCTGAAGCTCTGACAGAGGCAGCACGAGAACGCACAGCCAGGCTGGACATGTCTGATGCTCTGGAGCTTAGCGAGAGAACAGTGAGTTGCACGCAACACATGTTTGTGTGTACATTGGTGTGCAAACAGAATCATGTGAAATGGCCATCTGTGGCCCTGAGATTGTGCCCTATTCGGAGTTTCTTATAATGTAATCACCAACATTTGTTTATCGTTGGTGAATTTGTCTTAAAGGTGATGTTTAATTTGTTTTGTGTTAAAAGCCTTTCTCCTTTCCCAGCATACTTATAGCAGAGTCTACCAATGACATGAGCAGGGGCTAAATTAGAATTTTGGAGGTGGGAGAACCCCAAAATTGGACGGTTATTCCAGTGCCATAGACAAAACATGACATGATTCCAAAAAAGCTTTATAATATTTTATAATTTAATAGTAACATTATTAGTGCCGTCTCTAATGTGCCACATCTACCAGGGCCCGTAACTGACTAGAGCGAGGCTTAATGTATTGAACTATTAAAAATATGTTTTTGTGTAAATGGAGACAGAATTTGTAAAATTGATCATCAAACAAAAAATGGACCAGAACATAAAAGAAATGGAATAGATTGACAAGCACGCTGGCATTTTTTATTTTTTAATCAAAGTTGCTGGAATGCCCTCCCAGACGTTCTGGCCCAAATTAACCCCTGAGCGTGATTTTGGGGCAGGGCTATCTGTTTTGATGAGCAATGCTGGATGGGGGAAGTGTTCTATAAACCTGTTTGACAACAATTCTGTTAATGTCACTATTTAGGCCCAGAAATTACACAGTTCACCTTTGATTACAAAACTTATTTTTGGTCTTTTGTTTAGTACCTGGAGCTAGCACAGGTGCTGTGTGAAGCTCTGGAGCTCAGCGAGGGGGATCTGTCAGGCTGTGCTAGTTTAAAGCACCTCCCACCTGATGAGAGACAGCACATAGTCTCCTTGAGACAAACAGACCTGGAGCTTTTGAAAACCCAACTTGATCTTCAGAAAAGCTATAGCCAACAGCAAGAATTACTGTTGCAGGAGAACCAGAGAGAGATACACACACACAGGTACATACAACAGTACAACACAAACTCAAAACAAATATTTCCCTCCCTTGTGTTTCAGTTGGGCTTATTGGCATGACAAATAATGATACATTTGTATTGCCAAACCATTTGTGAGAGAAGATTATAAAAAAAGAACAGCATGATTTAAACAGCCCTGATACACATATATTATGTCACCATGATTTTGGCTCTGTTCCAAAACTTAGTGAGCTACCTTGCTGTCTCCTGCCTACATAGGCAGCTGTTTTCTATGGCAGCATCCTTACTGAATTGATGCCTCATAAGAGAGCGATTTAGAATGCTCTGCATAGGTGACAGCACCTCATGTCATTAAAATAGCACGTGTCGCGCTCAGGAAGAGCATGCAAGACTAGATTTGCAATTGATTTCAATAGAGGTGATGCGAGAGGAACAATGCAATACTCTATTGAGCATAAATACACACAGTAACACATTTTGGGTCAAATAGTCAGTCTTCTATGACATAAAAAAAATTATTCTAAATACTTTTCACTGTTGAATATATTAGAAATATATTTATATTCCAGATTTCTCTCGCTTCGTCCACCATCTTGGATTAATTTTTTCATCTAGATAATCACAATGCATTCTAGGATGGCCTACCTTGGGAAGAATACATATGATGCTATATTCCGATTAACATTTTTTATTGATTCGTACAGATAACAAAGAAAAACAAAATATATAAACACTGAATCAACATTTAACCCCAACGATTACCCCTCCCCAATCACCAACCCCACCCTGACCCTCAACGAACATTCCTGTGGTCACAGATAAGTACACACACACACACACACACACACACACACACACACACACACACACACACGCAGCATAAAAATAAAAATAAATAATATTCATAAACATTTAAAACTATGCTTCTCAAACAAATCCCAGATCCCCAGCCTTCTACATGACTCTTCACGAAAGCTGCCACCCTCCCCATCTCCGTGCACCACTCATAAAACTCTGAACCTTCAACCAAAAGTCTTGTATCTTAAAACACCACTAAAAATCATGGGTTGTGTCTCCATCTTCTGATTGGCATCACCAGCAGGTGGGTGGGTGTTTAAGACCAAGCCTATACAATCTAGAGGGGGTCCAATAGAATCTATGTAAAATCAAGACTTGCATAAGGCGCACCCTTGCATCTCTAGATACAGACTTGATGTTTTTTAGAATCCTAGCCTACACTTCCTCATCCAATACCATGTTTAAATCTTTCTCCCAAAATCTCTTGATTGCAGTTAAAGCTCAATACCCCAAACTCTGAATTAGCATGGAGTAATACACTGATGCCTCATGACCTTTTCCAAAAGCAGGAAACACCACTCCTAGAGTATCTGCCGCTTTAGGGGGGTGTTTGCTACTCCCAAAAACAATACAGAGCAGGAGGGGCTGCTATAAATACCTAAAGAACTGAGATCTGCAAATCCCAAAATATTGAACCACATTTTCAAAGGATCTCAACACTCCACTCTCATATAGGTCACAGAGCGTATTAACCTTCCTCACAATCTACTCTGACCAGCAGAAAGGGGACTTATTAATACATCATTTTGGGTTCAGCCATATGCTTGAGACACCATTTAAATACATGTCTGAATTAAACATTCTGGACACTTTTGTGCATACCGAGTGCAAATGCAAAAACGGGGTGTAACTTAACTTCTCTGGTTAGTTTGATAGAAAGGCTTTGCAATGGCAAAATAGGGGCAAGAACTTCCTGATCAATACAAAACCAGGGATGGTCTCTCTCAGGCGGAAGCGACCAATGAGCCAAATTCTGAGAGCGAATGCATAATAATAAAACAAAATCTTGGGTAGGCCTAGCCCACTTTTGTCAATCGGACTATGCAATTTACTGAAATGTAATCTGTGATGATTACCATTCCAAATGAAGGACTTCGCTATGCTATCAAATTGCTTGAAATAAGAGAGGGGAACCTCTACAGGGAGAGAATGTAGCAGGTAGTTGAATTTTAGAATATAATTCATTTTAATAACATTAACCTTCCCAATCATAGATAAATGTATTTAAGCCCACCTGCCCACATCGCCTGAAAACCTTTTTATTAAGGGGTCAAAATTAACTCAACACAAATTTGCTGAGAATAAAATGCCCAAACACTTAATGCCCTGTTTCGGCCACAGGAAGTTGCCCGGCTGAAAAGCCATTGCTGGGCAGTATGCTGTCAGAGCCAAGGCTTTGGGTTCAGACCAATTGACTCTGTATCCTGAGAACTTAGAAAAGGAAAGAATAAATCTGTGGAGGCAAGGCACACATCTAGTGGGGTTGGAGACGAATAATAAGATATCATCTGCATAAAGCAAAAGCTTATGCGCCACACCTCCCACCACCACCCCTGGAAAATTATCTTCCTTTCTGCTAATGGTGCCAGGGCAAGACCTTGCCGGGTGCCCCTATCCAGAGTAAAATAATCTGACATTAATACACTTTTTTGTACCACTGCTGCCAGGTGTCTATAAAGTAACTTAATACATCCACTAAAAGTATTTCTGAACACGTATATTTCCAAAATCTTAAAAAGATAATCACATTCCACCATATCATACCATATAAACTTCTAACAATGGTGAAGCCAGTTCTGCAGTATAAGATCTTAAGAAATTCAGTTGCAAAGCCATCTGGTCCTGGAGCCTTGTCTGTTGGCAAGGCCTTAATTACCTCGCCGAGCTCCCCCAAGAGCTCAGAATCAAGAGAATTATTTTGCTCAGCCATCTGTTTAGCGAGTTCTAATGGTTCCACAAAGTTTCTAATATCTTCATGAGTAGAAGAAGATGTGGAACTACACAGATCAAATTAGAATTCTTTAAAAGCATTATTAAAATCAATGGCCATTGTAAATATTTGACCACCAGCAGATTTCACTGAGAGAATGGTAGAAAAAGACTCTCTCTGCTTTATATATCTAGCCAAAAGCTTCCCTGCATATTTAGGGTGCATCAAAATAATCCACACAGTCGACAAAAAAGATTCTTCTGAACCCAAACCAGCAACTGACCTCTGTGAATTTTGTCTCCATGGCAGTGATCAGCCGATGTATTACAGCAAGATCCTCCAAGTCAGCAAAGACTTTTGTCAGCATTGCCTAAATGTTAAACAATTCTTGCAGAATTTCTCTCACTTCTCTGGCCAAATCGGCTCCCGGGCTTGCGGCCTGCTTGGGGGTGTCAGCTTGAGCACGTAAGTGTCTTTTAATGTCTCCAGAGCCCGAGGATTTTTAATTCTTTGACATATTGTCTTCCTAGAACAGATAACGATCAGGGTGTATCGAATCTCACTGGTTGATTAAATCAAAAGTATTTAAACTAGCAAAGTCCGAACCTCGCGTGGCGTTACATGACTACCCATATGATGCGATATTCAAATTTTTCCAAAATGAGGTATCTTATGAGGCAGCATAATTAAGATACCTACGTTTTGGAACAGCATGCGTGTCGGAAGGAAGCCTATGATGTCTTAAAATACTGCCTCTGGAGGAGGCACACTAGGTTTTGGAACAGACCCATCATATGTTTTAGTCTGGAAGGTGGTTTATAGAGCATTTGCTCACCACTTAATACATCATCACATGCATCATCATCTTCACAATACATCACTAAAACATACTCTAATCAATGGTAGACGTATATATGATACAAATGAATAATTATGTTTAAAAACGGATTACTAAAAGTAAGAAATATAAATTAAGTACCTGTGCATACCATTTCTTCTTGCTTGCTATATTTGTGAGTCTGTATCTTCTCCCACCCCCCCCCAGAGAAAGCTTGGCGCTGGCGCACCAATTGCAGACCGAGCTTGAGAGTGTGAAGGCAGAGCTGGAGACTCAGAAACAAGAGACTGAACAGCTTCGTCAGGCTCCACAGGACAGCAACAGCCAGCTGCAAAGAAACCAGCAACAACATAGTGTTGCCAACAGAAATAATAGGGTATCAGACACGCACTTTCACACAAAGATAGAACGCCCCTAGCAAACTGTCTGTAACAGAGCTGTGTCTATAGGGTTTGAGTATGGAGAGAACAGACAGAAGAACTGGAAGAGTGGGCCATCACAGCTGTATACCAAATGAAAGCTATGAGAAGGTAAACTCAATGTCCCAGTGGACTGGTCTTGAACCAGCTTCCTGATCAGTGACATAACTACCAGTAATGTTGGGAGTTGCACTGGGGCCCATTTACCGGGGGGCCCAGAACAACCAAGCCCTCTCATAACATAACATGCACAAGCGACTTTGATAAATTATAAAAATAACAAACAAATTGTTTAACTCTACTCTTCAATGCCTAGATATCTTATACTCTATGCATTTCATCCAAAGTGGCTACTTCTTTAAATTCTAAAAAACATAAGCCTAATGTCACATCACATGATTCACCATGTCTATTAAGCCTTACACCTTACTGTAAAACTCATTTAAATAGCAATATGACTAATTTCAAACCCTCACCATATTATGGGCTCCTTTCTCCCATATTAATGTGAGGAAAGTGCTGCTGACACAGTGATAGTCAGAGACATACGTAGAACATTTAATGAGAGTAAAGAGTGGAAGCAACACAGCATATTTTTGGCCAAAATAGCACAGCATAAAAATGCAACCCAACAGAGAAGCTATCTTCATGCTGTGGTAAAGCACCCACTGTAACACTTATTAGTTTGTTTTTCCTAAATTTAGCTTTATGAAGGAAAATTCAGACTTTTGGAATAAGCAAACAGAATGAAGGCTAGCCAGCTATTTTGTGAAATTCCCTTAAATGATAGTATAATTATAAAAAGTATAAAAAGGGATGACCGAAACATTGAATGTCTCATAGTTTGTGAAAAGGTGCCTTGAGAGGACCAACTTGGTTTAGACATGTGATAGCAATATTGAGTACACAAAAAATTACAACGTTATATTTTCATGTATTTTAAGTTTGCTCTTATGGGCTGTGGCAGGGTGGGGGTGACAGAGGGCCCATCAAGTTTTTTCACCCTGAGCCCATATGGAAAAACAATCAGCATCAACCTGATTCTGTTCTTCTGATGGCATTAGACCCTTGATCTGATACCATTACCATGTTTGTGTTTGTGTGTACACAGGTCTCAGTGGTGAAGAAACAGATCTCATGGGGGAAGATAAAAAAGAGAGAGAGCAAGGTGGAGAATCTGAAAAAAGCAGCAGGGCGGAAAGAGCAACAGATCTGTTCGATGGTGTCTGATTTGGCCAGTTCTCTACAAGCCCCAGAGATCTCACAGCTCCCTATGCTCACCGAGGCCCACTGATATGGACACAGCTCAAGACCATCTTTGATCATGCAACCGTGCATTTAATCACACTTGGGTTGACTGGGATATCAAGTCTGGGTTCATGGAGAAAATGCATTTTGCCAAGATCTGTCACATTAGTAACTTGAGTTGTCAGAATTAATACGCTAACCTATGTGATTAATTTAAAATGCATTTACCAATATGATGTTAGATTCTGACATTTTATACAGCTTCGTGTGAATTCTGAATGCTGGTTGGAATAGGGCAGAACCTTTGTGATGTGTTAGATGTGCGCAAATCATGTAAATGCGGCTTCACGATTGCTGTAGCATAGTGCTATAATATTTTATAATAATAGTCATTTTATTCTGAATTTGTTGTTATCCTCATCTATATCAGCACTTGTATACTTGTATTGCAGTTAGATAGGCACAGATATATAAAGACAGTTTAATGATCCTCAAATGTTAAAACACAGCTAAACACACCCACATTAAGTATAAACAGTTAAAAAGTGCAATACACGATTTTTTGGTGAAGAGTGACAATTCAGTGTTGATCATTTGTCTTTTCTGTATAAATAACCGAACAGTTTCCATTTCAATAGTTTCCTGCATCTATTCATACACAAACATTTTTAGACTAGACCTGCATCCAAAGTTAAGTCAAGACAAGTCAATTTTATTTGTATAGCGCCTTTCACAACACACATCTTTTCAAAGCAGCTTTACAGAAAATCATGCATTAACAGAAAATTAAACTGTAATATCTATAAAGTCTTAGAGTCATTATTGTGTAGTTTGATAAAATACGATTTTGAATTGTGTTTGAAAATAAGTAATTAAATTATAATTGTACACCAGTTAGCAAGCTGAAGGTGAATGTGGCAAGGAACATAAAGCCCCATAAGACCTTGGGAGAAACCAGCCTCACTGTGGGGGCCAGTTCCCCTCTGGCTAACATCAAGAATATAATTCCAATATTACTTATTTATAGTGCAAGTCATGGTTTAAAATGATTAAACTAAGTAAGTGTTAAGGGCCAGTGTTTGAGGGCCATAGATTTTGTTTGAACTGTAAGATTAATGTCTTTGAAGTCCATCCTGGATTTACTGCAGATGTTCACATAGATGCATTGTTTTGTTAGTTGGCTGATGAAGTTGTTTTGTTGGCAATTAATTGATAGTCTATGTATTCCATTTCAAGAGTGTAGTCCATCATTAGACCGAGGTGATGCAGGCAGAGATCAGTTAGGTGTATCGCAGTTCAACTGGCCGGTCATTTCGGTGAGGTCTATCCTAAGTCCAAGGTTCAGGTAATGGCATATGAAGTATCCCATGTCTTATGGTTGGAGTTGGCATCAGTTCATCCTCTGAAGTCCATCAGTTCATCCTCTGAAGTACATCATAATAGACTGAAGTGATGTTTGGCTCACACCGGGTGCATTTAGTCGTATTCACTCAGTGACACGTAGCAGTGAAGTGCAACACGAAGCAGAAAAGGAGCTGGAGCTGGATCCTGCCGGATCTGGTGACCTCGGGATAGGAGTTTTTGTGGATTTTGAATTTCTAGGAACTATTAACAGGCCAGAATTTTGCAATCTTAAATCGTGACGGAATATAGCATGTCAGAAGGTCACTTAAGTACTGCGGAGCTAGACCATTCAAAGCTTTGTATGTAGTTAACAGAATTGTAAAATTAATATGAAATTTAACAGGCAGCCAATGTAATGATGATAAAACGGGGCTAATATGATCATATTTCTTGGTTGTAGTCAGCACTCTGGCTGCTGCATTTTGAACCAATTGAAGTTTATTTATTGATCTTGCTGGACATCCTCCCAGTAATGCATTACAATAATCTAGTCTTGAGATCATGAATGCATGAATTTGTTTTCGGCATCAGCAACAGAGATCATGTGTTGTAATTTAGCAATATTGCTTAGGTGGAAGAATGCTGTTCTACAAATATTGGTAATTTGATTTTCAAAGGACAGATCGGTATCAAATATAACACTTAAGTTCTTCGCTGTTGAAGATGATGTAACAGTACATCCATCTAGAGTCAAATTATATTTTAGCGGCTGGTTTTTAGAGGTTTTTGGTCCAATAATTAGTACCTCTGTTTTGTCAGAACTGAGTAGATTACATAATTGAGTAGATACATAAGCCCTAGTTCCATCACCTGGCACAAACTGGAAAGGAACTGATTGTGCATAGCTGAGGGCCACTCAATCTGTCTTGCATAGGCACAATTTTTTGTTTCTTTTTCCATTGCTCACAGTTGCTTTTTGGCTGCAGGTTACTGTGAAGTTTAAGAGGATTACTTTAAGGGTGACAGTGTTTCAAAGGTGTTTTGTTCAGACAAGAAGGAATAATTTTTTCCAGAACATGATTAAGAAAAAGCTTGGGATTGTGCTGATTGAAGTTTTTCTGTGCTGATTATTAACACACTGTAATGAGGTACATGCAGTTATGGTGCCTTGATCTTGCCTCAGAATAAAAAATAAAATAAAAAAGGAGGTAATTCTGACTTTATATCTCACAATTGTGATTATTTTTTGCAATTACAAATATAATACTCGTAATTGCGAGTTCATATCTTGCAATTGTGGCTTTATATCTCTCAATGACAAGAAATAAAGTCACAATTGTAAGATAAAAAAAAACCAAAAAACTTTTTTATTCCTAGGCAGGATCTGGCTTCCATATGCAAGCCTGTCCAGCAGGGGAAAGAAAACATATTCATGCATACTTCTGCTGTGATGCAAGTTCCTTGGGGGTTGAGGGTGTCTGACCCCCCACAATAGGCAGACAAATCCCCTCCAAAAAATTATAAAAAGAGGTTGAGGGAGTTTTATTCATATACATATTACACACATACTCTCACTTAGAACTTTATTAGGAACACCTGTACACCTATTTATTAATGTGATTATTAAATCAGCCAGTTGTGTGGCAGCAGTGCTATGCATAAAATCATGCAGATATGGGTCAGGAGCTCACCCAACAGGATGGGGAAAAAAACAATTCTAAGGGATTTCGAACGTGGCATGATTGTTGGTGCAAGATGAGCTGTTTTTAGTATATCTGTACATGCTGATCTTCTGCGATTTTCATGCACAACTGTCTCTGGAGAATGGTGCCAAAAACAAACAAACAAACAAAAAAAACACAGTGAGCGACAGTTCTGCGGAAGGAAACGCCTTGTTAATGAGAGAGGTCAACAGAGAATGGCCAGACTGGTTCGAGATGACAGATATTGTGACTCAGACAACAACTCTGAACAATTGCAGTGAACAGAATAGCATCTCAGAATGTACAACACATCAAACCTTAAAGGATGGGATACAACAGCAGAAGACCATGTCAGGCACTTTATTAATTTATAATTGAGTGGCCTTTCTCCTCCATATACTGTCTGTAGTTAGATTGACAGTACACTGTTAAAGATTGTCTGATCAAAAACATTAAAGAACTGGCAGCAGTGTTGCCAGCATGTTAATGTAAAATTAACAGTCTCTTGCTGTTGCTATAATGAACAGTTAGATACTGTTTTCACAGCTACAGTACATCATACAGCTGTCCAATTACATACTATCTAATGATGTTGAAATTAACAGCTATGTTCCCAGCATGCACTGCGGCATGAAGAAATTACTATTTTGACGTTGTTTTTGTTGTAGTCTAAGTTACTTGTATTTTAATGTTCACTTTTTCACCTGAAAGTATGTTTGATAATTGTCACCATTTTTGTGTATTGTATGCAGAGAGTTGATTTCTGTGTGTGTCTTAATAACAACTCAAGTTATGCTGTAAGTTCATCAAAAATATCAAACACTCATTTTGCTGAAATAACCTTTACTCTTTTTGCTTATATGCTTTTATGTGTAATGCATTACTATTGCCACATATAGTTGGAAGGTAGGATCAGATGTTCAGTCTGACCTTAGGCTTTTTCTCCAAGTAGCACAGTGCAACAACTTGTGTTTTACTTAAACATAAATTGACTGGCTAGAAGAACATAATATAATTATAAAGAAGGTCCAAGCTGCCAGCTAAAGAAAACACTAATCACCATAATATTGACTTCAGACAAAAACACCGCTATTGATAACAAAACAACAACACTAATTAAACAAAGACTTCTATTAAGTCTGAATAAAAACTTTTGTATGAGTTATTTATTTATTTAAATTTTTTTGTAGCCCCACTGCATTGCCAATAGTCTCTTCTCTGAGGAAAAATTACCTTAGTATTTGTTCCTCACTTACAGTCAGTGTAGAGATGATTATGACAAAAGTAATTGTGATATACAGTATTAAAAATGGAATTAAATACACTTAGTGTTGTGTTGAGACGCATCAGTGGTGGATTTCCCCTCACATTGTCTTAATTACTTTTACACAACTGGGTGAACGGAGTACAGGAGTAAATTCCCTTAAAAGTTATGATTTTATTTAATTATACATGCAGATGAGATCATAGTAAACCTTTTGAAGAAGACATTTTATTTTATCTGAATTGTTGACTTTTTCTCTCAGATTAGTAAAATACCAGTGGCCTCTGTAATATTTGATCCTCCTCTTCCTCAGTGCTGATCACTATGAAGGGGGTGGATGACTTCCAGCTTGCAGCTGTTCCATTCAGACTGTTGGCATCAATCCAGCCCATTAGAGGATCAAGAGAGGAAAATCAGTTAAATTATTGGAAGGGAGCCCAAACATTTGTTCATGGTATATCAAACAGCACATGCAATACCGAGCTCCTTCAATTTAGACTGCTTCTCTGTGGCCAAATGTTAGTATTACATTACCAGTTGGCAGTACATTATAATTTCCCCGGAACACAGTGGCCCCCAAAATTATCTGGGCACAAGCCCCACATGTACAGTATGCATGTAATTTTAAGAAGCTTTAAGGGAGCACAAGTACAAACATTTCAGAAAAAGTTTATTTTTAAGTTGACTGTATATATAAATGTGTCCCACACTGACATTGACACAAGATAATATATTTTTACATTACTGTCAGTGTGAGTTAAATGCTGGAACAAAGATACATTTAATTTATGTCACACAAAAAAATAGTAAAGGTGCACTCGGTATGTTTTGTCTATGTGTCATATTGAACTTACACTGACACCTAGTGGCTTGGATGCAGCATAGTTTAAAATCAATAGTTTTCAGTTTCAGATGCCATTGTAGAAATTGAGTATTCACAGTCAGCCATGATTACTTCAATCAATGAGTGAAAGTATCAGATAACAGGAGGGTTACTGAGATTAAGCGAGTAGTGCTAACAAGGCAGCCCCCATGTGTGGACGCTCTTCATGTGAAATGAAACAGCTTTTATAAGGTTACTAATTTGACTGGAGTCTTCATTTTAGTGTTAGTGGTCATGATATCCTACATATATTGCAAAATTACAATTAATTTCTTTTGGAGTTAAACTTTTGAATGAGAAAAAAATACTGAGTGCACCTTTAAGATAAGACAAAAAATGTGTCAGTGTTTGCTGCATTATTAGTTTGACTGGGTGCTTTTATTTATTTATTTATTTTTTGCTCTATAAATAAATACATTAAAATACATCCAAAATGATGGATATTTTATTTGATGTCATAGCTTATATATAGACACTGACAGCTTCCTACATCACAGGCAACTGCTGCTGAGGAGACTTTAAAGGCCACTAAGTGCTGATGGACCATTTCATCAAAAGCTACTCTATCATTTACAGATATCCAGAGCTCCCCTAAGAGAGATCCAAAAGTGTAGACATTTTCCCATCCTCTCTTTTCATGAAAATGCTGATGATTTCATGGAGGAGAATGACAGATGCACTCTGAGTGGGTCCATAAATAGCAGTGGATAGCGAGGGTTCAGGGTTGATGCACCTGGCTGGCAGTAAGGATGGATTCCTTAATGACCAAAATAAATGGCCTCTCAATCCATCCACAAACAGTTTGTCTTCACCTGAATTCCCCCTTGACAGCCTGTCCTCCCTGAACAAATGTTCGCTTGTGATATAGTGTTCTGCGCTCTAGATTTATTGTGTGGCGTAAATGATTGTGTCCCGTCATAGGCATTTAATACCATTAGGTGGCACTACATAACACAAAAAACATCCCCTGAAACTTACACCGATCAACCACAACATTAAAACCACCTGCCTAATATTGTGTAGGTCCCACTTGTGCCACCAAAACAGCACCAACCCGCATCTCAGAAAAGCATTCTGGATGATATTATTCTCACCACAATTGTAGATCAGCAGTTATAGAGACACCAGCAGTCATGCCACCTTCCAAATCACTGAGACCAAATTTTTTTCCACATTCTGATGGCTGAGGTGAAAATTAAATTAAGCTTCTTATCCATATCTGCATAATTTATACACTGCACTGCTGCCACATGATTGGCTGATTAGATAATTGCATGGATGATTGTTGGTGCCAGACAGGCTGGTTTGAGTATTTCTGTACCTGCTGATCTCCTGTGATTTACGTACACCAGTCTCTTGAGTTTTCTCAGAAACAGAGAATAGTCAGACTAGTTCGAACAGAAAAAGTCTACAGTAACTCAGATAACCACTCTGTATAATTGTGGTGAGAAGAATAGCATGTCATGCTATTCTGAGATGCGGGTTGACACTGTTTTGGCGGCACAACGGGGACCTACACAATATTAGGCAGGTGGTTTTTAATGTTATGGCCGATCAGTGTATAATGGCTGTGTCTGAAACCTTACTGACTGTGTTGTATGGAAGCTTGTTTTGACCATGGTTTATTACTTTATTTCTGTCTTGATCTAGACAGAACTAAAGTTGTTTTATTGT
Source organism: Xyrauchen texanus (assembly GCF_025860055.1). Classification (NCBI taxonomy): domain Eukaryota; kingdom Metazoa; phylum Chordata; class Actinopteri; order Cypriniformes; family Catostomidae; genus Xyrauchen; species Xyrauchen texanus. The sequence continues at coordinate 27,773,242 of NC_068302.1, read as the reverse complement.
ATCACAATTGTCTCGGGATTAATACATAACAAAAGTTGTTTTCTAAAGATCTCAACTTAAGTGTCAAGTGTAATCAGTTATTAATTTGCTCTCAGATATTTATTTTATTTCTTAACAGAATACAGTGACTCATGTGAAGCCTTTGAGCCTTCACTTGGTTATTACTTAATTGTAAACATTCAATTTGGTTAACAAAAGACAAAAAAGACATAATAGCATTAATAATACATTTTATTGCTTCAAAACTTTGTCAGCAACAGCAGCTTAATGGTTGCGCTTAGTTGTTTTGATCACCAGATGGCAGTAAAGTGAACCATGTACAGAAGATTAAGTAGCAAACCCAATTTCAATACATTTGTAACGAAAGCCACATAGCTTCAGAAAACTTCATTTTCCCATCACTACTTCATGGATGGCGGATGATGACTGAGACATGCAGGTCAGCAGGCATGTGATTCACTAGACAAAACAGAGATAAAATCCATCTCAACCTAGATAAACCCTGATGAAGATGAAGATGCTGCGCCTGTGACATTGAGTCGCTGTAGGTGCAAAAAGGTGTTTTATCGTGAGAACTGTAAGTTAAAATCATGAGAACACAGGAGAAAACTAAGTCACGATCATGAGAAAACAACATTTGTTATGTTGAGATGATGAGAAAATTAAGTAATTATCATGACAAAACAAGCCAGACAAAGTAGTGTTGTGTATGAAGTTACCTCATAAAGAAAACTGGTTTCAATCTGGCTTCCAAAGCACTTGAAGTCATGTCTAATATCTCAAACAAATTTCAGCAAAAAGATCATTAAGCAAATATTTAGTGACTACAATGCTTATTTCTCTACAGACGTTGAGTCATAAGTGAAAAAGTAAAATAAGATTCCAAACACTTCTTCAGACAAATTTTTTCCCATTTTCACCAACCAACGAACTGCATGCACAGGACTAGTAGCTATAGGCAATGCTGCCTTCAAAAATCGATCAGATGAAATGTAGACTGGATATCTCTGTATAGGCAAAGGCTACATTAGTATTATTATTATTTGTACTATTTTGGACACAGCTAATGCAATGAAGAGCTCCACACAGGGCTAATTAATATTATTAATGTAAGTCAGCCGATTTGGCCTATATTTTTATTGCTCTACCTAATTGATGTATCTCCTTATCCAAAGCTAAAGCTTTACAGTGCATACATAAATTTAGTTTGAAATGTAATGAGTCAAAGTATTCACAGTAGTGGCTGTTTTTTTAATAGATGCTTTTTAAACTATAGTTTCATGTTTCTGATCCCAGGGCCATTATAAAGGTGGTTTAGCCTGTATTTTTTTGTGTTGCTGTGGAGGTCTTATCACTGCCCAATGTCCTGGCTGGGACAGTGTCATGGTGGAAAAAGGGGGAATGTGTAGTGTCTGAAAATGCTGTCTTATGGGCTGTATCCTCATGACAGATAACTTTGCTGTAGGGGGCCTTAAAGATGACATCATAATGGGTGATCATAGAGCAGCAGTAAGCATTATCTGTAACAAGTTTTTTAAGTAACACATTTTGTTTTAAACTATTCTAATGATACCTTTTGATCCTTTTTTAAGCTTTATGCACTATTGTTTTTTAAAAATGGACCACTAAATTCATTTATATCACCTCAATTTGTGTTCCTCTTAAGGAAGAAAGTCATTCAGTTTTGGAATGGCATGTGTGAGTTAAATATGAGAGGTTTTCTTTACTTAAAAATAATAAAGCATATTTTTGAAACCTATGAATTTATCATTTATCCAATTGATCAAATAATGCATTAACTGCTCCTTTAAGGTATTTTCTGATGTGCAGGCCTTTATGTTCTATTTAAAGACAAAAACAAACAACACATTGTATTAATGAAACTTGTTTTGTCCTTTAATTATTTCTGCCTGATTCGGACTGCATTGATTGGACAATGTGCAGTGCTCTGTGCATCTTATTGGCTCTTCTGAGTCGCTTCCTGTTTGTAGTCCATGATGTGCTGAAGGTGTGGCACATGGTGGAGGAGACTGGAGAACCTACCTATTGGCTGCTGTTGGGTGTGGCACTTCTGGGGATCGAAATGGCCATCACAATCAAATACACACGTAATGCGGAATGGAAATGTGATGATGACCTCAATGATACTATCGTAGTGCTTACAAGATACAGTGATTATATTTTAATAGGGAGATTGTTAACTGAGTCTTGTATAATGTACTGGGCCTGATGTCACTGAAATTCTTGCACAGTTTTAAGACCTGCTTTGTCTTGACACTCTCTGCCCTTCACAGAATTACTCCAAACGTGCTGTTATAAAAAGACATGCAGCTCAGAAGCAGGGTGCCGTGATTAACACTAACGAGAATGTGGAAAATTACACTCTCTTTTCTTGAAGCTCTCTGCTCTTCAGTCTGTCTTGCAGGGACGAGTGATAATAACCCCTTCTCTCAGTACAACAATGCAAAAATAACCGTTGCATTTACACATAGCAGCACATGATCGCATTCAGTCTGATTTATGTATTACTAGGCTGAATTATGTACAGTACATGGAGATTGCTGTGATAGAAATTTGTTAATGAGATTCTCCCCTCCCTCTGTCACGGACCGAAGACCTGCTGAGAACATCGTCCTTTTCATCATCCCCTTCACTCTGCCTTTATCTCCGTCTCTACCTTTCAATCTCTCCTTTTCTTTCACTCTCTCCCACTGCTCCCTCACTCTTTCACACACACACACACATGCACACACACACACACACACACACACACACACACACACACACACACACACACACACACACACACATTCTCTACACTACACTACACTACAGTATGCTTTGAAGTCTGCTCTTTAGAGAGGCTTGCCTATGTCAGTGGGGATTTGCATAGCTAATGGGAGTAATTTGCAGTCTGCGTTGGGCTGGTGTGCCTGCAGTACTGGACACTATGGTGTCACACAGCTTTACCAGCCAATTAGAAGCATCTGACATAGCCTTTTGGTGGCTTTATTATGTAGACAGTAAAATATACTCTGCTGAAAAGACCAGCATTGTATGGGATGCTGGTATAATGTTGTCTCAACCAGTCTTTTTAATACAGTAGCTTAACCAGCAAGACATTCTTGGTAAACCAGCTTTAAAAAACCATGCTGGTCAGTCAACCTCTCCTGCTCAGTTTGGCAAGGCTATGCTAGGTGACCATCTCATGATGGAAAGAGACCATGCTGGTCTAATGGCTTTTCAGCAGGCCATCCATCCATCCATCCATCCATTCATCCATCCATCCATCCATCCATCCATCCATCCATCCATCCATCCATCCATCCATCCATCCGTCCGTTCGTCCATCTGCCCATCCATCCATCCGTTCATCCATCCATCCATCCATCCGTCCGTCCATCCATCCATCCATCCATCCATCCATAAAGTGATGTTCTCTTCACTCTTCTGCAGGTTCTCCCCAATGGTCTTTCTATCCCTGAGCACTGGTATTCCCTCTGTTTGGTTCGGAGCTGAATCTCCTACAATCCAACCTGTCAATACCAGCACAAACTCTGTCCTTGAATTCTTCTCCCTGTTCCCTCTGTGTTAAAAGCATTACAATAAAACTCAGATATTCAGACTTGACCAGTAAAAATACATTTAGCTTTGAGCAAAACCACTCATAATCTCTCTCTATTTCTCTCTCTCTATGCTGAGCTTGATTTTTCTAAATCTTTTCAAAATATTTTACTGTCAAACACACTGTGGCAAGGAGGAGGCTAATCAAGCTGACAAGAGGGATATAGTCTGCCGGAGGCGGCAGTTCGAGAGAGAGAGTGCTACAGGCAGCTACCCTGTATGTGTTTATGCTTGTGTCTTTTTGTTTATTTAAATATTACTTTGATGCTTTGACTGGTTCTCGCCTCTTCCTTTCGCCGTTAACACCTCTTTTGTCAGCCAGGGTTTATTGGGAGGTCTGGACCATGTACCCAAAGCATCTATTGCAGCTGTATGAGCCACAGTCCTAAATCTAGCCCATTTCCCCTCGACATCTGTAGGATTGGGGGACGATGCCAAACCCAGTCGCAGGCAATGATGAAATTCTCGCTTGCAACTTCCATCAGCTAGCTGAGACCATGCAACTAAGGGTTTGAATGGTGACCTGGGTGTACACCCACCACCGGAGTGGAAGAATGGCAGGCGCATCTTACAGATGACAAGTCAATGGTCAGTGGTCAGATCAGCTCCACGGTAGGTTCTGGAGTGAAGGACATTTGCCCGCAGCCACTCTTCCATCACTATTTAGTCCAGCAGATGTTCTTGCTTTGACCCGGCATGCATCCATGATGTGGTGTGGATGCGCCTATGCCGTAACAGCGTTTTGGTAATTACAAGCCCATGGGCTGCACAAAAATATAGCAGCCTCCTGCCGTTGTTATTGAGCTGATCTGGCCCATGCCTTCCAATCACTCCAGACCAGCATCCTGGCCAACTCGGGCATTGAAGTCACCCAACAAGATGACTCTATCCCGAGGGGCCATTTTAGATAGCACCTGTGACAGGAGGTCATAGAAGGCATCTGACTCATTGGCCTTGCCTGCATCAGTCCATGGATGTTCGTCTCAAGTGGGGACATAAGTAACCATGACCACCACTCCTCAAATCTGTTTGATGGGAAGGTGAGACCAAAGTATCCTGAGGCTTACAGCTTCCCACACCTCACCTCACCGCCATGCTCCCACGCCCCCTTCATTCTTTTCTTCAGAAGAAGAGCCACTCCCTGTTGTTTGGCAGTCTCCTGCCCTGAGTAGAGGACTGACCACCCCTCATGGTGGCAGGAGCCAGAGCCGGTCCACCGGACCTCCTGAATACCACAGAGATTCAGGCGGTACAGGTCCAGCTCCCAACAGAGGAGTGGCCGCCTCTCCTCCGCAGTGAGCATTCTAACATTCCATGAGCCCCGAGTATAAGAATTCAGTCTCCTGGCTCCGGCAAATGGGATTTGTCTCCCCGGGGCCTCCGGCACAAGCTTAATAAGTTCTTTACATCGTAGTTTAGTGGTAGTTAATGGAAAAGGTTGCTGGGTTACCAGCCCCTCGCACCCATCCAGAGCCCCCATTTGACCGCTGTGGTGGTTACAAACACCATGAGGAGGAAAGGCCAATCGGAATTGAACCTCCCCCCACAGCAATGTCCACGACAGCATTGCCTGTCCGGCACCACGAGGAGGTAGGTTTTTTTTTGCTGGACTTTTGTGGGGGTGGTTTGCCGGTGTTTGTGGGCCCACACACACTCACACTCTCACACACCAACTCGTTGCAGGCCTGTTAGTGGCTTGAGAGAATTATGGCCTTAAAAACACACAAATGGCCTCTTCCCTCTAAAGAGCACACCAAATAAAATGTATATCACCTGAACTCCTCTTTGGAATCCAAACAAACCCAAACGATCATCCACGAACTCCACGTAGATCAGCGATCTGTCCGTAACCACTCTCAGCAGCCAAATCTTCTTCCTCTAAACGTCTGTAGTTTTCTCGAACTCCGATACTCTTCGATGTACACAGTTCTCTCTCACGTGGATCTCTGATGAACTCACATGTCTTTGTGTTGCGCGGTGCAGCGAACTTGGTTCAAACTAAGTTATTTAAACTTTCATAAACAAAATAAAAGCAATCACTCACATAAACAGTGTTATAAACACTTATCACCTTACGAGATGAAACTCAACATTAAACATTCTTTACCGTAAACGCACAAGCAAATATTATGACTTATGCCATCTTCTCTCTCTTTTCCTGTATCCAATCACAATCCATATCCTCTCATAGAGGCGGGGTTAAACTAAATAAACGACCAATCATCAATTAAATTAACAAACTTGCTGGCACAAACCATAAAACATACTTAATTAATTATTTATTTAACTAACAAGAAACTAACCTCAAAATAAACATTATTCATTAGATGCACATTATTTATGTTAATATTATCTTAGAATAATAATGCCAACCATAAATAAAATAAGAATAACCCTACCCGGGTTGCACTTATGAGAAACCAAATCATCTCAGTTGTCCTCTTTCATTAATTTATCCTCTCATGGATCTTTTGTTCGGGCACTCCAATGAGTCAAAGCAGTCATTTTCCTTATAAACCGTTTGAAGAAACCTTTTTAATCTGGTTTACAATAATATCTTAACAACATATTTGATTCATCCATTCAAATTACCACCATCTCGCAATCTGCTTGCAGTGTCTCCTCTGTTACCATAGTGATAAGCCTATGTGTGTGTGTGAGACAGGGGTTGTCAGAACCTGATCCTGAAAACTGGTGGAGGCTCTGGTGCAGACCATGCTGATCGTTCTGGTTCTGGGCTGCTGGCTGATGCCAAAGGGCGTCAAGAGATCAGCTCTCTCAACTGCTCATGGTTTACGTGGGTCTTGGTGCCAATATCCTGGACATGTTTGACACTTTCAAGGAGCCACAGGTGAAGACCAAGAAGGCAGTGATCATTGTTGGACTCAGTTTGTTCTCCTGGGTCTTGATGCAGTTTCCACTTGTTCTTACCCAGACGAGCAAATCCAGTGTGAGGCCACCCACCCAACTGTGTTAGCTGGCTGTACTATTTCCTGCTGCTCTATTGAAATCTGGAGCATTTTGTGGTGTCTGCAGGATGGAGCATTCCTTATTTACCTTATTTACTTGTCATGGTATGTGTGAATGTTCTGAACCAGCTGATGATCTTCTTCACTTACAAGATCATCCTCATTGTTTTGCAACCTCAGAGGTTTTGGAAGTTTAAACTTACTCAAAATGAAACCGTATCATCAAGTTTTAGATTCTTAGATTTTACTTAGTAGTTTAGTATATTAGTACAGTAAAAGTAGTGCTGGTTGCTGTAACTTTAGTGACCACCAGTTGGCAGTGTGAACATACTCACTGTAAGAACCGCGCTACCATGACACGTTTTTATGACGCCTCCTCAACTTTACCCTGACATCACCCTCTGTAAACAGCTCTATCTAATTGTCACAAGCAGGCTCTTTTAGCATTATCTATTGTTTTCAATTATTCTCCAACTAGTTATTTTATCTGGAATAATAAGGATATTTCTTGTTTTTTTAAATGTGGTTTAGAAATAGTATTGAAATTGTGAGCCAATTATTCAATAAGGATGATCATCTGCTCACATATCAATAATTTCTATTTCATTATAAAATACCTATCATCCCCAAAGAGTATTGTATTGTGTTAGATGCTATTCCGACTGGGGTCATTATGTTATACATAGCTCATACGCCCTTTTATTCATCTTGTTCATATATAGCTCCACCAGATTCAGCTGACACACCAGTAGGTAAAAATATTTTTAAACCTCCTATTATGAAAAATATTTGACATATTCAAGATTTTCAGGCCACATTCAATTGTAACTTGGAATACCGGTAGATCTGTAAAAAATATTGAGTGGAATAAGGTTTGGACACTTCTTCACAAATATTTTTGATAAACAATATGAAGAGGTTTATTTTTTTATGTAACTTAATTATTTTTCTTGCTAAGTACTTCATTCATAAGTGTAAAGAATTGAAAATTAAACCTGTTTTTCCTCATTTCCCAAAAGATATAGGATTTTCCATTAAAACTCTTTCAACAAAAAAGCCATCAAAACGTGGAATGTATGCTTGAATTTAGGTGTCTTTAGCTAACTTCTAATGTACAATGACCCCATAACTCTATTATTCAAGACTTTTATTTGTATCTGTACATTTGTTTTATTTTTCCTTAATTCTTTCCTTAATATGTGACTCCTCCCATGTGCTTTCTTGTCTTTATATTTAGTTTTTTCTCTCTCCTCATGGCCTTTTCTCCTGGCATTGTCGGTTTCTTGTGTTTTGTTATGTAATATGTACATCATTGTAAGCAATAATAATAATAATAAAACCCTCTGTACACAGAAACCTTTACCATTTAACATCTAACATCATATAAATTGTTGATCAAATCGGTTCTGTGTCTTCTGAGCGCTTTCTGGTGTTTGTAAATGATGTCGGTCATTACTCAAAAGTCAAACATTCAGCTTGCTCAGAACAACGCCTCTTTGGTTGCGACATGTTTGATTAATGTACAGCAATGAAGACAAGAGTAGTGTGCTGACGAACAACTGAGATTTCAATACACAATTTCCTGCAAATTATGTGATTAAATGCTGAAAACATGACATGGGTTTGTTTGTGATTTATTCTAATGCAGCAATTAGGATATCACTAAGAATAAAAACACATACAGTACTGTATCATACTATCATTATTGTTGTTTGTTTTGACATGCTTTTGAATCACTGGCCAACCTAAAAAAGCGAGAAAAACAAAATGGTTGACAGACATGAAGAGAGACAGGGAGACACCTCAAAGAGAGCTCTTTTATTAGTGATGTTCTGTCACAAAGGTTTTCATTCCTGTGATGACTGACAGTGTCTGTGACAAAAGAACCAGAGAATACAGACAGAAAAACAGACCCTGCGTGCTGCGTATATCGTGTACTGGCAGAATATGTACAGTATTTGATGAAGGAATCACTTCTTGGCTGGTAAAACAGTACGTTCTTTAGGTATGCATGCAAGTAGTATGAATAGATACTGGACATACTTCATCCAAAGTGGGGATTGACCTGAAACTAATCAACAATTTTGTTAAACAAAGCACCATTTAAGCAAAATAATTAATTTTTTTTGCAGTTATTTAATTTAGTGTTTTGAACATGATGTCTCTTCAGCTTTCAAGGTATTTTAGGATTGCAAAATTCCCAGTAATCCACACTTCAAAATCTAGTTGTTCTAGAAGTTCATCCCTGTATTTCTTGCCTACTGTTTTATACTGGTGCTGCATTACATTCAGCTCGGAATGTCTGATTTTCCAACTTCTAGTGCAATGGAACGCCATTTGAAATCAGAATTCCAACTTGGAAACTCGTGCGGAAAAATTCAACTTCAATTTAGCTGAAATGCAGATGATATCACACAAACATGTCGGCACCCAGGGATATATACAAAGTGTGTGATAAACATAAACATTCACTTTTATTAAATAATATACATAAATAAGTCAAAGTTCCTACATTACATGATATTAAAATATGTTTAACAATTGTTTGCAGAGACAGGTGTTCAAAACATGGTGAATTATACTCTTTTTTTTATAATCGTAGACATGTAGTACAAATGCTAGCATAGCAGAATTGTTTATCAATTGGGTTGCTAGGATGCATTTTCGGTGACAGTCACACCCCTGCTAAACTAATGGGAGTGTTACAGTTTTGTTTCCTTACACGTCACCTTCTGAGCATCTGCCAATGGAATGCATTTATGGTTGGAGATATAAAGTATTAATATCACACATACTATGTGAATGGAATGCAGCATAAGGATTTGGACACACTACTCCATTGGCATACAGTTTTTGCCATATTAAATTGTAGGGAAGTATGGATATTCAAATGCAGCGAGAGTTTCATTTCCCTCTAACTATCTCTGTCTCTCTGTCTGCTGTCTGTCTGTCTGTCTATCCTTCCACTCAGCTCTCCATTAAAATAAAGCTGAAACTATTAAAGTCCCCTATGAACAACATAACACATTGAAGCAGTCATTGAAAGCTGTTTTAAACTTTAAAGGAACGGTTCACCCCAAAATGAAACTTTTCTCATAATTTATTCACTCTCATGCATCCCAAATGTATATGAAAGGCAGCATAAAAGTAATCCATACAACTCCAGTGGTTAAGTTCATGTCTTCACTTGCATTGAATGGACCAACAGAGCGAAGATATTTTTCTAAAAATATTCAGTGTGTTTAGCAGAAGAAAGAAAGTCATAAACATCTGGGATGGCATGAGGGTGAGTAAATGAACTATTCCTTTAATAGGTCTCCACCTGATATTAAGTTCAGGACACTCCTGCATCCCCTCCATTCTAACAACCCTCAGCTCCCAAGTGTGCACACTCATTTTCAAAGTCTTCTCCCCAAAATTGAGTGCTCTGTGAATAATGTGTGGAGGATACAGCGAGGATGGAGAGCAAAAACAGAGAGAGGGAGTGAGTGAGAGAGGGAAAGAGAATGAAAAGATAAAGAAAGGAAAGAGTAAAAGAAGAGATGAACAGTATGCTTTAATGAGATTTGAACTTGTGGGAGGTGACACAGTCAGCTGATCAACTGGTTAAACAATGACCTGCCCTAGAGAGAGAGAGAGAGAGAGAGAGAGAGAGAGAGGAAGAAGAAGAAGAAGAGATGAGGAAAAGAGAAGAAAAGGAAAGGGAGAAACATTTTAGACACAAGAAGCAAATTTCACTTTAAAATGTCTTTCCCTTAAGCAGAGCAGACATTGTTTTGCCATTAACTTGTGTAGGATATTTGGTACTGATGAATTTAGATGGGGACAGTTAAAGTGCCCTCATTCTCACACCATTATATGTAAGGGAATTTAGGGTCTTGAAATATGTGAGCTATGAACTAAATTAAACTGTCCTGATTCTCACTATGTAAAGCAATTCATATGGAATCAGTTGCGTTCGACAACCATTATAAATTAAATAAATGACAAATAACTAGATTATTTGTCTGAATAAATCCTCCACCATTAAAATCATAATACAACGTCTCGTTGTATCCGGTCACAATTTCTACTGCAAGGAATTAGCTTTAATAAGTGCATTATGATTAATTCACTTTTTGGAGTGATATTATTCTCATGGCTTATTGAAAATGATTTCACACGTATTTAGGTACAGCTTTGAAGTGAAATCTTTTAGAAACAGGGATGAAATTATTTATCAAAATATACCAATCAAATCATCTTTGAATACAGACAAACTTTATTCTAAACATAAATGTAATCTAACACATATATACATGAGACAGGTTGGTGAGAAGAGTGGCAGAATGTGAAATAAATGATCAAAACAGTGAAAATGAAGTTTATGGAGTCTGTTGACAAAGCCTTATAATATTGGAGATGTACTTGCATGTTGTGGTGTTTCCTTGCGTTCTTTGTGTTGCTTGGTTCTTTGATCTTGGTCGTAAGTTTGTTCCGTCAATGTTTTGGACCTCTGTTAGATCTGATAGTTATTGCCTGTATGAATGATGTGGTTGGCTTTGAAGCGAGCTCTTCTCATTGGTGTGTAACCCTTGAGAGTGACAAGCTTCCTTGGAACTTCGAGTCTCGAGCTTCTTTGGGCCTCAAATGGCATGGATCAGGTTCCGAGAAGAGTCAGAGCAGAGAGTGCAGAAGGGAAGAGACAAGAGAAAAGAGACGACGAGAGCGAAGAGAGAGGACATCCTTCCTGTTTGGAAACATTTGAACTGAAATTGGCTGCATCCCCAAATGTGTCCTGCGCCAATCAGAAGTGACTTTTCAGAGTCACATGGTCAACTGGGCTGTCTTTTCCGACTTTTGATTTTATGGTCCTTCGTTTCAGATTACAAAATTCCTGCTCTAAATAGTGCATGTTTAATCATTAACTTTATATCTTGCAAATGGTACAAGAGACATGATATTCGTTGTCATCAGCTTTCTCTACATACGCCAGCGAATGTTTACATACTAAACATGACATTCTTTCATGGATATTATACGTGTAGGTAACAAAACATGAAAATTCCTGGTTACAAATCATACTAGTTAATTAATTGCTTATACAACATGGATAAAACATTGCACACATTTTAAAGAGGTACATCAGGCTTTAATCATAAATATTTCAGCTATACAAGTTACCACAGTTCAAAGCAATTGTCAGAATTACCTAGCAAGACTAGGTATTGTATAAATCGTGGATTTAAATGCCTTCTGTACATTTTAGAAGGTTACATCGGTATAGTACTGTGACTTTGTGTAAAATGTTTCTGGATTAAGATGAAATGTTTTAGTATTAGAGTCGTGGAAATCTGATGGTCTTTTGGAAACCTTTCAAGGAAAAGTCTGCTTTAACTCAGGTTATGCTGAGGGGCCTCTCTGACCAATTACCCTTTTTGCTTTAAATTAGGTTGTTTAGAGTGTCTTGACCATTTTATTGTCCAAAGACAGGCCTTCAGAAGGAATTTGATACTTGGTCCATTAATTTATGATGTTGAAGAATTCCAGGAGAAAAAGGCTGTATTTTCCTAGATGTATACGACACTCGCAACACCCACATACACACATGAATACTTAATCCCCTGTCATCTACAAAGCATATGTTCGCACAACTGTAGAGCAACACCTGACAGAAATTACAAGACTAGCTTTTCTTCTGAATTCACAATGAGAACTCGCACTGCATCAATCTCCATCTGTGTTATGCGATTTGAGAAATCACCTCTTGTTTTGTTTTTTACCAAGATATAGAGTAATAGGACTTAACTTGGACTATTTTATGTCATATTTATGAATGATGAAAGCAGCCTGCTAGTAACTGGGAGCACAAAGCACCACAGAGTTGTGAAGGATGACAGCTATACATTACAATCCATAAATAATCTGACAGTAAATATCCCTGTTTTGTGATACATTTAGAAAATACATTTATTTCTCTTGTGCAGAATAAAATTCAACTATCTGCCAAAACATAAGCCCATTTTTCTGCATCAAGCTAATCTAAAGCATCTGCAGTCATCACATGTATTTTGCATAATTTAAGGCTTATACATCATGAGCTGTCCATCACTTTCTCCAGGGATTTTTATCAGATGATTCACATATGATGGTATAAACTCTCAGTTTCCACCCCCTCTGCTGCTCATCCACTGCACTCTGCTTACCCGCCTGCCCGCCCTCCCACTGCTGCTGTTATGAGTAAAAGATGATAAAATATTTTGGGTATTTTGGAAAGGCATTGAAAATGTGGCATATTTACAAAGGCAAGCCTCACTTAGAGAAAGAAAAAAGAAACGTATCTGGACACTTAAGCTACGCTAATATAGGTATACGTTAGTGTTGGGGAGTAGTTAACTAAAAGTAAGGATATGCTCAACTAAATCGTCCTCTCTCTCTCTCATGTAGCACCAAGAAAAACAAATTATATAAGTGAATCAGTTCTTTCGGGAAGTTCATGTAAATGAACTAGTTAACAAATATCTCAAATGACTTTGCCTTCTTTTTAAGCAAAATTTTAGGTAGGTTTTTGCTATAAATATTAATTGATTATTTATCATTTCAAATATAAAAAATAGGGTGTTTGCTCATTTATAAGTGAATATAAAGTATAATATCAAATATTTATATTCAATACTGTCACCCAATATGTTTAACCTGTATGAAAATTACCCATGGTTTTACTATAGTAATATTGTAGTAACCATGACTTTATAGTACCCAAGGTTAATTTTGTGGTTTTACTATAAATTATGGTTACTGTAGTAAAACCATGTGTAATTTTAACAGGGGAGCGTCACCCTAATTAAATATATATAGCTATCAGGCCCCATTGCATTCTGCCATAAGAAGTTCTGGTTGCAGAATTTAATAATATCATATGATTATTATATATATTTTTGTCTTTAAATAGCTTCAATGTACAGTTGTTGGCTTGTTCCGTAACTATATATATATTTTTAAAAGAGAACATTGAGAGTAGTTTACTTAACTACTTAATTTATGTGTAGCTTGTAGGTTGGGAAGCTACATTTTCAAAGTAGCTTTGTCATTGTATATTTGATAATTGCATTAAATAACCCTAGCTTTAACTCCAATTCCAAACCCTAATCCTAAACATAAATTCACAATGGTATGGGCATGTTACTATGTTTGACAACCAGAAAGTGTGCAGATACTGTATGTTTTGTCTTCATTTTGAGACACACAATATCTGTTTTATAATTAGAACCTACATTTTATTTTTATTTTTTTAGCTTGAAGTGTTCTTTTGGTTTGTTTGCTTGTTATCAATGCAATGTCATACCATTTTTTTGGTGTGACTAAAGTGTTTAGAATGTTTTTTGGGCCACTGTAATTGGATCATTTGTATACGTTTTTTAACCTTTACAGCAAATATTGAAAGATATTGTATAAATATACACTTTGAGTGCACAAAAGTATCTACCAATATACGTATATTCCACACATGTGAAGCAAAAATGCTGTAAACGTTATTGGTGGGCTGAACAACTAGCTGTAGCTATGGAGACCTGACCACAAATAGGATGCTTTACTTGTGAAAATAAGATGTCATTCCATTTTGACAATGCATCAGTTGCCTATAGATTCAGTTCACTTGACATTGCAGTGAAATGCTCTGGGGAATTCCTTTTCCACGACATGGTGAAGCACTTGTATCATAATGCCAATTTTATGATTGCAATGGTGTTTGAGCCCCATCCTTTTAGCCGTGGATTTGCCCTATATAATGCCCTGCATATGCATCAGAATGTTCTTTGGCAGACTCTCAGTGCCTGCAGCGAAAGATTCACCCGCCCTCTCTAGTGTTCCGGCGAAGAGTTTCTCCGCCTCGCCGCCGGTATTGGGTTCTTTGCTTCAGCGAGACATCTACCTACTTCCCACAGCATCCAGGCAGGAGCTGTATCCTTTGATATATATATATATATATATATATATATATATATATATATATATATATATATATATATATATATATATTATCCGTCCAAGTGATGTAAAACACTTTATAAAAGAGCCGCTTGTGTGTACGTGTCTTTTAAAAGATGTCGTATCGCAAGTGTTCCTGTGAGCGACACATCGCTCCTTCAGACCAACATGAGAGCAGGGTTTGCTACCTGGGCCGCACCCACATCGAAGCAGCTCTCATGGGGACAGACTGCCTTCACTGTGAGTACATGAGTCTGAAGACGCTCCGCTCTAGGGTCGCCCTCGTTCTGAGAGACAATTCCACCTCGTGCGCCATCTCGACCAGGTCGCTGGTTCGACCCGCACAGCCACCACCATTGTGTTCTTGAGCAAGTATTTTAACTCCAGGTTGCACCGGGGGGATTATCTCTGTAATAAGTGCACTGTTTTGTTGTTTTGGATTAAAAAATGTAAATGTAAATGTAAATGCTTATGAAGCTGAGACATGACTGGCAGCCATATCACCCTGCAGCGCTTGCCTGGTTGCCCACTAAAGCTAAGCAGGGTTGAGCCTGGCCAGTACCTGGATGGGAGACCTGCTGGGGAAAACCAAGGTTGCTGCTGGAAGTGGTATTAGGGAGGCAGGGGGTGCTCACCCTATGGTCTGTGTGGGTCCTAATGCCCCAGTATAGTGACAGGGACACTATACTGTAAAAACAAACAAAAAAAAAAAAGGCACTGTCCTTTGGATGAGATGTTAAACCGAGGTCCTGACTCTCTGTGGTCATTAAAAATCCTGGCCAAATTGGCCCTACCTATCTATCATGGCCTTGTATTAATCTCCATCCCTGAATTGGCTACATCACTCTACTCTCTCCTCCCCCACCAATAGCTGGTGTGTGGTTGGTGTTCTGGTGCACTATGGCTGCTGTCGCATCATCCCTCTATTTCAATATTTCAGCTCTATAGGTCAATTCAATGCAAGTGGAACGCTGAGGAAGGCCGGTCAGGAGGCGGAGCCGAGGGAGGTGGCGCAGCAGGAGGTTTCAGAGGCGAAGACCTGGTAGGCTCTGGGGTCTCTGGAGGCGGAGCCGTGGGAGATGGCGCCGTAGGCGGCTGCAGAGGCTTGGAAGGCTCTGGAGGTGGAGCCGAGGGAGGTGGCGCAGCAGGAGGTTTCAGAGGCCAAGTCCTAGAAGGCTCGGGAGGTTCTGGAAGAGGAGCCGTAGCCGCAGGAGGCTCGGGGGGGGCGGAGCCCTGGGTGGCTGGAGAGGCGGAGCCCTGGGAGACTCGGGAGGAGGAGCCCTGGAAGGCTCGAGAGACTTGAGGGGCGGAGCCTCGAGAGGCTTGAGAGGTGGAGCCCTGGGTGGCTCGAGAGACTTGAGAGGCGGAGCCCTAGGAGGCTCGAGAGACGCTGGCTCTTGGACGGTCCTGGCTACTGGCGCTAGCCCTTGGACGGTCATGGCTGCTGGCGTTGGCTCTTAGACGGTCGAGGCTACAGGCGCTAGCTCAGTGACGGTCGAGCCTGGCAACGCTGGCTCGCTGACCGTGGCAGACGAGAGCGGAGGCTTTCCTTCTCCTCCTCCTCCGGGCGGAAGAAGTTGGCAGCGCTGGCTCATCGATCCGGGTAGGCAAGGGCTCAGGCTCGACAGCCGGAATCACGAGGGGTGGTTCCTCGGGCGCGAGTTTCCTCAAAACGAGACTCACGTACTCCCTCCACGGGAGCTCTCCGAGTATCGGCGCCACTCTCCATCGGTATGACGGTAACCCGACCCAGTAGATGGACTTCAGGGCATCGTCGTTGAGCCCGGTGTGGATGGCGACCGTGGAGAAGAGTCGTGAGTACTCACGGATGGGAAAATTTGCCCGGGCCAGTTCGAGAAAAAACGCTACTAGATCCATTTGGGGGGTGTTGGTCTTTTCTGTAAGGTCGTTGTGGAAGCAGACACAGGATGAGGATCTAAATGCAGCAAGGTTTATTAAAGTAATCAGGCAACACAAAATAACATAAACAAAAGGAAACATCCACGATGGGAAAAGGTAAACAAAACACAAAAGGCAAACAAAGGGTTCACATAACACGGGAGGCATACACGGGGATAACTGTGACAAAAACAACGATGGAAACCTGGGAAACCGGCATCTACATACAACAAAGACCAACAGGGGAAAGAAGAAACAGACAGGGTTAAATACACCAACACAATGAAGACTAAACGAGACACAGGTGAGAACAATGAAGAGTGCAGGCAGTGAGAGAGGCCAGGAATTGTGGGAATTGTAGTTTACACACGGACAGTGAGACTCAGGGCGGACAACAGGAAAAACGTGACATGGAACGGGATCGGTGACGGGTGAAACGGAAAACACAGAGCAGACAACACGGAAACATGACACAAACATGATGGGTGAAACAGAGAACATGGGGCAGACAACACAGGAACGTGACAGCAAGTGAACTGTGACAAAAAGTTAATTAAGCCAACATAAATTTATCCATACTACTACAGTGGTTAAATCCATGTCCTCTGAATCAATTCAGTTGGTTTTGGGTGAGAACAAAAACACTGGAGTCTTATGGATTACTTTTATGCTGCCTTTATGAGCTTTTTTGAGCTTCAAAGTTCTGGCCACCATTCACTTATATTAAATTGACCTACATAACAGCTGTCATCCTACATAACAGTTTGTGTTCTGCTGAAACAAAATACAATTCATACACATTTTGGATCGAATGAGGTTAAGAACATTAAATGAACTATCCCTTTAATGGCGCATTCAAGTCAAATCAGAATGATAATATTTATGGGATGACTGTAAATGAATGCCATGAAGTCCATAAAAATTGGAACATGGAAGAAGAGAGTGGAGCCATATTAGTGACCGGAACAGAGACTTGTGCGGGTCGGCTCTTTTCATTTGGGCCAATACTCAACCACACAGAACACCCCGGCAATTGCATAGCAATGTGCAGAAACACAGTTAAAACAACTTTACAAAGCATAGCAACATCCTGACAACCACCTAGAACACCCTGTCAACTGCAGAGCAATGTGCAAAAAACACAGAAAACAACTTAGCAAAAGCATAGTAACAACCTGGCAACCACATACTGTAGCAATGCACCAAACACACAGCAGAGATCACTTTGACAACTGCATAGCATGCCCTAGCAACCATTCAGAAAACCCTAGTAAGCACATACTGTAGCATAAATATGCAACAAAGAAAATATAACACTTTAGCAACCACCAGGAAACTAGTTTTGCTTAGTCAAAGACCATTTACTCTTTTTTAATTAATTATTAATTATTTTTTTCACATCAGAGTGAAGGGTCAGCCATGATACGGCACCCCTGGAGCAGATTGAGCCTTGCTAAAGGGCCCAACAGTGGCATCTTGGGTGCTGGGTCTTGAACCCCAGACCTTCTGGCCAGTAACCCAGAGCCTTAACCGCAAAGCTTTCATCATGTTTAAGCCTAAACGTATAAAATGAATTAGTCAAAAAAAAACAAAAGAGCAGTTTTTTGTCACTGGAGACAGATGACGGAACACGTATTCTGGCACACGCTTCGCTTGTGATTTTGATTCAGATTTGAAAAAAATTAATCATTCTGACTGCCTTTTGAATCTTTTAGTTCAGTTCAAAGGAATCAAATTTAAAAGATTCAAATCTTTCGATTCTTTTAACGAATCACACATCACTATCGCCAATCTGCATGCATTTTTGCATGTACAGCTGTTTTTGCTTTTAAGCTTTTTGCTGTGTTCAGTGGCAAAAGTAACGAAAGTGTCTTGAGAAATAATCGGAGTAAAAGTATCAATTTTCTCTTCAAAATGTAGTGAAGTGAAAGTAAAAGTCCAAGGAAATATTTATACTCAATAAATCAATTTTAAAACTGTACTTAAGTACAATAATGAAGTATTTGTACTCCATTACTAGACACCTCTGCTTCAGAGTTTCAGGGTACAAGCGATGTGTTCTTGTCCTGAAGACAGAAAATTCGGAAGAAATGGTGCATGCCTAAAAGGGCTTCAACTAAGTAGTGGAAAAGTAGTGGAATTCACTGCTATGTCTTCTTCCATTCATCTCAGGGAACCGAGGTTACATGTGTAACCGGAGACGTTTTCTTGCCACTAAACAGTATCACAGTGAATTGCAGCAGTGCATAATACCTCATATTATGAACAAGATGAATGATTATCAGTGCATGATTTATAAGCTCTTGCAATTGATTTCTGACATGATTTTACAAACATAATTTTTTATGTCTCTATATGTGGGCAGATACATCATTGCAGCAAATTAGCTTAAAAGGGAAATATGAATAATTAATCATAACTCATTATAATTAATTATAAATATTTGGATCAGTTTATTTAATTTATTTGAGGTAGCTGAATTAATATTACAATCAGTTAATCTGTTCGTCCAGCGAACACTCGGGATTGATTGTCTATCAACTCTTAGAAAGGATATTTTTGGTGGCCACAGAAAAATAACTCTTTCTTAGCATGTAACCGTGATCAAATCATTAAAATGACGTTGATTTACAGGCAGACCAGAATCAACTCGCAAGAATGTACACAAAAGCTTTATTTTACTAAATCATGAACGCATACACACAAATCACACACATGTGGGAAATGGAAACGTGAAAGTGAATGAAACCGGAAACAGAACAAGGGAATGCAGTTATGAAAGAGTAATTTATCCATCTGAATGAACCATCAGTTTTTTACTTCAAAGCACCTTTGTTAACAAAGGGGTTCACAGGGGTTCTGTTTAGTTAGTTAATTGTACGATACTTGCACTGCCTTGGCTGTTGAGAGTGCGCCCAGATGCAGTCTCAGGAGAAAGTCTTGATGGTTCCTGGAGTCGATGGTGTTGAAGTTGCAATCAACTTCTTCCGCGTTGAATGAAGAAATGATGATGAACTTGGAGTATTAGTTTCACTATGTTATGGTCGAGGAAGTTACACATGGCTTGATGTGTTGAGGCCTGCTGATCCCAAAAGAACAGCAACCAGGAGAAGGAGGAAGAGAGAGGGAGGTCACTCCGAAAGTGCCCTTTAACTCCTGAGGGAGGTCACACCTCTCGAGTTTGACCAATAAGAAAGCTGCAATTTTCCAGTGAGAAAAGCTCCTTTGTTTGGAAGCCGACTCATTTCGGAAGCATTATTGGAGTAAGCTGGCAGTTTGTGCCCCTTTATGCTCTGATAACAAGCATACAGCAGGGCGTTACACAATGACTGATTTGATAGGAAGCATGATACCAATAATTTTACATTATCTAGTGGTTCTGTCATAAGGCATGCATAAAACGGTACTCTTTACAAAAGACACTATAAGAGAGTAATAATCATACACACAATGTCCTGGGGATATGCATGTTCATTTACAGAACAGTTTGTCTATAAATGAATGAAGAAAAGTCTGTTTTATGGGCTTTATGTGTCTTTCCTATGGGGAAATGGGATGAGTTACTCTCTCCACATTCCTTTTCTTTTGCATGTGGCTGCCTTCCCCCACCTGGAATGTCTCTGATGTCCACTAGTTGCTGGACCTGTGTCAGAGAGGGGGAGTAAAAGCTGATAATGAGGGGGGATTCAAGGTAATAATAACTATATATATATATATATATACAGTGCATCCGGAAAGTATTCACAGCGCTTCACTTTTTCCACATTTTGCTATGTTACAGCATTATTCCTAAATTGATTAAATTGATTATTTTCCTCAAAATTCTACAAACAATACCTCATAATGACAATGTGAAAGTTGGTTGTTTGAAAATCCCATGTACATAAGTATTCACAGCCTTTGCTCAATACTTTCTTGAAGCAAATGTGGCAACAATTACAGCCTCAAGTATGATGCTGCAAACTTGGCACTCCTATTTTTGGGCAGTTTCTCCCATTCTTCTTTGCAGGACCTCTCAAGCTCCATTATAGGCAGGATGTGGAGTGTCGGTGCACAGCCATTTTCAGATCTCTCCAGAGATGTTCAATCGGGTTCAAGTCTGGGCTCTGGATGGGCCACTCAAGGACATTCACAGAGTTGTCCAATTGCCACTCCTTTGTTATCTTGGTTGTGTGCTTAGGGTCGTTGTCCTGTTGGAAGATGAACCTTCACCCCAGTCTGAGGTCCAGAGCGCTCTGGAGCAGGTTTTCATCAAGGATGTCTCATGTACATTGCTGCATTCATCTTTCCCTTGATCCTGACTAGTCTCCCTGTTCCTGCTGCTGAAAAACATCCCCACAGCATGATGCTGCCACCACCATGCTTCACTGTAGGGATGGTATTGGCCAGGTGCTGAGCGGTGCCTGGTTTCCTCCAGACATGATGCTTGCCATTCAGGCCAAAGTGTTTAATCTCGGTTTCATCAGACCAGAGAATTTGGTTCCTCATGGTCAGAGAGTCCTTCAGGTGCCTTTTGGAAAAGTCCAGGCAGGCTGTCATGTGCCTTTTACTGAGGAGTGGCTTCCGTCTGGCCACTCTACCATACAGGCCTGATTGGTGGAGTGCTGCAGAGATGTTTGTTCTTCTGGAAGGTTCTCCTCTCTCCACAGAGAAACGCTAGAGCTCTGTCAGAATGACCATTGGTTTCTTGGTCACCTCCCTGATTAAGGCCCTTCTCCCTCGATCACTCAATTTGGCCAGGCGGCCAGCTCAAGGAAGAGTCCTGGTGCTTCCAAACTTCTTGCATTTACGGATGATGGAGGCCACTGTGCTCATTGGGACCTTCAATGCTACAGACATTTTTCTGTACCCTTCTCCAGATCTGTGCCTCGATACAATCCTGTCTCATAGGTCTACAGACAATTCCTTGGACTTCATGGCTTGGTTTGTGCTCTGACATGCACTGTTAACTGTGGGACCTTATATAGACAGGTGTGTGCCTTTACTAAATCATGTCCAATCAACTGAATTTACCACAGGTGGACTCCAATTCATTTGTAGAAACATCTCAAGGATGATCAGTGGAAACAGGATGCACCTGAGCTCAATTTTCAGTGTCATGGCAAAGGCTGTGAATACTTACAGTATGCACATGTGATTTTTTCGGTTTTTATTTTTAATAAATTTGCAAAGATTTCAAACAAACTTCTTTCACGTTGTCATTATGGGGTATTGTTTGTAGAATTCTGAGGAAAATAATCAATTTAATCAATTTTGGAATAAGGCTGTAACATAGCAAAATGTGGAAAAAGTGAAGCGCTGTGAATACTTTCCGGATGCACTGTATTTTTATATAAACCACATATTTTATAGCTGTGTGGCCAAAATTCATGGGGCCTTTGACATCTTTTCCCACGTAATTAAAAAAACTTGTGAATCGGATCAGTTTTATTCTTGAACGAATAGTTTTGTGAACTGGACCAAATGATTCAATGACAAGATCCAGTTTAAAAGAATGATTTGTTCATGAATTGTTACTTCTCTCATGAACTTTCATGCAGACACCAATTGAATAACGAATTACATTTTTATCTGTCCCTCACACAACCCACCGTGTGACTTCAGAAACCTTTCAGAAGGTATAGTTTTCCTTTGATTTTCTTTGGACGAAGGTAAGCCATACGGGTTTGGGAGTTTAATGAGTAAACAATGACAGAATTTAATTTTGGGTAAACTATTTCATATTAAAGCAACTCATATCAAGATGCAATATGCATTAAATAATACATCTTTTGAAGGGGTTAACTGGAAAATACATGTGCGACCTTTGGCGAATTTACAAGTAAAATGGTCTCTATTTCAATTAACACATTGTGATCGTGGCTTTCTGTGGCTTTTATTCTTGTAGCTTGTTAATTGCTCATCGATAAAACAGGCTGTGTGTTTTTTAAAACCCTATAGAGGCATTTTGTCAATAGCCTACTGTAACAAACTTCAATGGAAAGGAGTAGGCGAGAACCGGCTTAACAGTGTATAAATAATAGTTTAATAACAAATTTAAACAAACAGACAATCACAAACACATGCTGGACAGCTGCCCGTAACTCTCTCTTTCTGGAACTGCTGCCTCCAGACACCTTTATCCCTTTCGAGGGCTTGAATAGGCTGATTAGGGGCTGGGTGTGCAGCATCACGACCTGTGCCCACCCTCCTCCCTGCCACACCTATCTATACACAGAACTGAATTTTTTCCAGTAAAATAAACTAAATTGAACAAATTCCAGTAAAATCTAAAGTAATCCCTTCAGTAATCTTTTTAAAAAAATATATATATAACTGTAATTTTTTTACTAACAATTTAAATATGGAATACTGTTGCATATATTCTGTTAGGCTACTCCCCAGCCCTGAGTTCACAGTAGCCTATATCACAACATGCATGCGTTTCAAGCAAATATTGACATTAATGCCCAATGTACAAATGAAACCTTGTGGTTCACTCTGTCACTCTGAGAATGCAGTTAGAAAACAGCTTAATTTCTTCTTCTCAAGAGTTGAAGAGTGTGTGCAGCTCCTAAAGTGAGCAAGAAAGCGTTATCTGCACCCTGCACTCAGACTCTGGCTGAGAGCAGGAAGGACTTACCGAAGCCTTTTCAGTAGTGTCAAGATGGGGATGAAGCCATCTGTGAACAGCGCTCTGGAGTTTTCTTAAGGAAGGAGTGCAGCTTGAGAGATATATGTGTGCTGTCTGGTTCTAAAACACACAAACTAACACACTGTTCAAACATCTTAACTGGAAAACAGGAAGATGTGTTTGATTATTTGACATTTAAAGCATCCCACTCACAAATTAGTGGAGATATCTGTGTAATAATATGAGCTCTCAGAAGTATACGCTATGCATTAATAAGTACTGCTCGATGGTGCAAATTTATATTTACCTACAGAAACTGTACAAATAATGAATCAATATTAGGAGTACCTTACTCACACACATCAGATGCATACTAGTGCATCTAAAGAATTGGATCAGAGAGAAAACATTCTGTTGAAATCATAGCTGTACTGTATTGTGGATGTTCAAGTCACGTTTTGAGAATAAAGATTAGTCTGTAATTGACTAAATATATAAAACATTGCAATCTTCAATAAATGGTTGAAGACACCTTTCCCAGGAGCACTTGATTAATTTGTCCTATTCCACTACTAGAAAGAAAATATGATAACACTACTTTCATTGTTCTTCCTTGTATTAATTGCTTCTACTTAATACATATTATTCTAATTTGTTAGTCGATTTGGACAACACACTTTGGACCCACTTTATATTATGTGTCTTTAACTACTATGTACTTAAGCATTTCATACAATGTACTTATTATGCAGATATGTGTTGTTGCATTGTACTTAAATTTGAAGAGCCTGCATTTATTTACATCTATTAACCTTAACCTATAATTCTAATCCTAAACCTAACCCAGCCTTTATCCTAAACCCTAACCCTAATCTAAACCCTAGCCCTAAACCTACCTGTATCTCAACCTCAGAGGCAGCAAATGTGAATCTTGTGAGAATTTTGCAGAACAAAATGTAGCTACACAATAAATACATTGCATTTTAATGTTACATAGTAGTTAAAGACACCCTATATAAAGTGTAACCCACACTATGGCAAGACTACATAAAATGTCAAGGCCATGTTGCATTGCAAACTTCACACTATCTATTTGTGCCCTGAAAAACCTTCATCCTTGTCAGTGAAATGTAGCAGCACACAATTGTAGGCAAGATTATTTATCTGTAAACTCAACTTTTGCATACTACAGTATGTGCAAGCAGCTTGCCTGAGTCAGCATGATCCTGTCAAGACCAACATTGAAGTTATAAAGTAAGTAACAAATCTTTAATAGAATATTGAAATCTCACTACACAACAAACTCAAATCTCAAACCATGTCAGTGTGCGCAGAGGTGGGCAATATCTTTAATGCAAGCTTCAAGTTTCTAAATAGAGACCTCCCCTTCCATCTAGCCCCTGGCCATTATTGACTCTGACAGAGAGCCTCTAAATTGCATTTTCATTTAAAAGGTGAAACATGAATTATACAGAACAGTAACTTACCAAAGAGCATAATCAGAATAGACCCATTCGCCCAAATTACAGTACCACTACAATGTCACTTCTCATTTGCTTTTATCTCTAACAGTACTGCTTTATCTTGCTTGACATGTGGTGACTTTCTGTAGCAATTTTCATCATAATGACAATATTTTATAAAAACATTTATTTAATTATATAAAGATCGAAAATCGTGTTGTCCAAAAATATTCTCAAATAGGCTTTAATTTACTCAGTAAAAGTAAAGATTTATGGCCAAAACAATGGGGAATATATATATATATATATATATATATATATATATATATATATATATATATATATATATATATGTGTGTGTTTCTTCTCTTTACTCAAGAGCATACTTAAGAAAAAAACGTAAATGTTTTTAGCACTGTGGTTAAATCTGCCATTAAGGCTGAACTGGGCATGTTACAGTTGAGGAACATCTCCACCTGCAGGTTAAACAAGAAATAAACAGTTCTCCACACATTATTATTCATCCCATCAAATGGTTTGGGCAGACCGCTTATGAGAGATAAGAGCTGTGTAATGTAATTTAATTTTCCTTTGTATAGTCACATGTAAAGATAGATAAAGATAGATAGTTAAAGACATTTACAGTAAACAGCATGCTGTATCCTTCCACCATTACCATCCATAATTTAACAAATTTTTCTAGAAATGTAAACAAAACTCCAGGCTCGTCTGTGGGATGAAATCTTCCGAGCCAACAACCAGAGTAGCAAATTCAATAATGAGCGACTTGTTAATAAATCCCATTCCCAGAGTAGCAAATTTAATATTGAGCGACTTGTTAAAATATCCCATTCTCACGCCGACCCAGACAAGCTGTTGTGTTGGCTGTATGAACTTTGTATGATAAATTCAGCTTGTTTGATAATTGGATTTTCAGCCACGAAAAATAGGAATGCAATTTCTATCAGGGGCTGGGGATTGAGATTAAATGTGTTAAATGTGTAATGTGTTACTATTTGCTTTTTTTTTTATTGCACATGGAAGAAAAGAAAAAACCTTGAACATAAATGTAACAATTAATACATATATTTAAATATATCTAATAATGTATAAATACAATATAACATGAATAAATACAAATAATTAAGGCCCCCAGCCACATTATAAAGTATGGTATGTACAACTTGTCATTTTCTGACAGAAATCAGATTTATTTGAGGCCGAGTTTCCTATTTCCATTTTGCTATGAGTAATCACAGAAGGGATGGATCCAAGTGCAAGCTTAAGTTTATTGAACTGCAGACAGGGATGAATTATAATTTTGTGCAAAACCCAAAAGGTCAATCCAAACTGGTAAATCCAGAATACAGGCAAAATCCATGTACAAGAGATAATCCAAATACAGAATGGATAAATCCAGATCAGAGCAGGAACAAACGGGAACAGATAGAACTTTCATTAATAATGGACAAACAGAACTGAAAATAGGGCACTTAAAAACACCCAAACAAGAAACACCTGGAACAGATAATCAAACAGACCAATGATAAAACAGAATTACAGACTACAAACTCCATAACAGAAAACAGGTGTAATCTAAAATTGGGTAACACATTATAAATGAAATTTCTAAATTTAGTAATTAATTTTGTAATTTATAATTAATTTGTACTTTAATGTTTTATTTCACACAGAGTAGTAACAATACTTAACAGTTAACAATATGTTCCCCTTCTGTCACTCACTCGACGTTGTGTCGGGTCACTCTTGGGAGCCCCAACACCTCCTATCAATGAGAAGAGGCAAATGAGAATTGGCGAGTGGAATTTTCATGCCACTCCCCCGGACATACGAGTATAAAAGGAGCTGGAATGCGGCCACTCATTCAGATTTTTTCTTAGGAGCAGAGTGTTTGTGTGTCAGCGAGCTGAATCCCACTGCCGGTCTATTCACCTCTAAATGAAGAAGCGCATGCTGTTGGATATTTGGCATGTTCCAGCGGCTTTCTCTCCTTCTGCACAATCAGAGCAGAGTATGCCCCTGGGCGCTTCGACAGCGCTAAAAGAGTATATATATTCCTGCAAAAGAGTATATTTTCTCTATTAGAGCAAAACACATTGACGTGAACATCTTTTTAAAGATGCCTTTCCGTTATCTCTCCTCATCCGACGGTCATGAGCGCAGCTTCACATGTCTGGGCAGCGATCACGTTGAGGCAACGTTCGTGAGTGGTTCATGTTCTCATTGCGAGAACCTGACCATGGCAACGTTGCGGTCACGGGTTCCTTCTTCCGTGGGAAAGCCGCTCCAGCCAACCCCCCCCACCCCCCACCCCCCGCGCAGTGCCTTCTACCTATGGGTACGAGGCCAGCTCGGCTGGCGTTGGAGGTGATTTGGGGATTTCATTGGACGTGGTCTTGCAGGATAAACCCCCGCGGATCTCCCGTTCCCCAGCACGTTCGTTTGCCCCATCGAGGGGTAATGGATGAGTCCAGGATGAGTCCTCGATTGCTGCATTGGATAGAGCGCTGGCGAAGTCGCACGCCGAGGACTCGACTGGGCTGCCACCTTCGAGTCTGCCAGCCCAGTCTGAGGCCAACGCAGAGCTGACCGCCATGCTTGCCCGGGCAGCTGCAAGTGTTGGGTTGGACTGGAACCCTCCACCCTCCCCTGAGCCCTCGCAGCTAGATGATTTGCCGCTGCACAGATGATTGGAAGTACACAACAAACTAATGAGGTCGTGAAGGACACCTTTTCAGCTCGAACCCGACTTCCCAGTTCGTCCACTCTCACTACACTCGGACCATCCGATTTGGCTATGCGATTCAGTTCGCAAGGCACCCACCCCGGTTTGCCACGTCCACTTCATCTCGGTGCAGGGCGAGAACGCTGCTACCCTGCATGCGGAGATTGCAACCCTTCTGCGAAAGGGTGCAATAGAGCCTGTCCCTCCAGCCGAGATGAGGAAAGGGTTCTGCAGCCCTTACTCCATCGTGCCAAAGAAAGGTGGTGGGTTGCGGTCAATCTTGGACCTGCGAGTTCTGAACCGCGCCCTGTATAGGCTCCCGTTCAAGATGCTGATGTGGAAATGCATTTTGTCATGTGTCCGGCATCAAGATGGGTTCGTGGTGGTAGACCTGAAGGATGCGTACTTTCATGTCTCGGCTTTACCTCACTCACTCGTCTCATGAAGCCAGAAGCTGTTTGTCTGAAGCCAAGCTTGACGAACTTTACCGGTCGTCCGGAATATGTGACAATTAGTGTGGTCCTATTACCTCTCCTGCATACATTCCGCAGGCGAGTCAGACACTAATTAAGGCCTAGTCCACACTAATACGTTTTCGTTAGAAAACGCATCTTTTTCTCTCAGTTTTGGCCTTATATCCACACTGAGACGTTTTTGCATTGTAGTGTGGACTATGAAAACGGATGCTTTGGAAAACGATGACGCATTTTTAGTCATGTGATCAATCCAACCAAAACAATCAAGATGGCGGCCTGTGTTATTGCGCCGTTGTTGTGCCTGATACTCACTTTGATAGCGTTGTTAAAAAATAAATGTCACTTTGTACAACCTTCACATTGCATTCCTTCAAAGGCAAAGGGAAGTTTACTCAGAATTGGTGTCCGGCGACGGAACACGAGGACAATTGTGTTTCAGACCGTACATGCAATGGGGATTTTCTGCATGCACTGTGACACGATTTAAGCGTTTTAATACATTTCAGTGTTGTCGAGCAACTTTGGGAAAACGCTTGAAAACATTAGTGTGGACGGAGAGCATTTTGAAACGAAAACGCCATTTTCAAATGTATCTGGATTAATGTAGTCATAGCCTTAGGCACACCGAATGCTGTTTATTCATAAAAATGTATCTACCATCTTTTACCATTAACCCACTTCCTGAAATAGATCCTTACCATTCACACTCATAAGTGATCCAAGGAGAGATATTGCTCCTGGCAGCCAGTGTCCTACATTATGCCATTATGTAAACTCAAAAAAAGGAGAGGAGAAGAAAAAAAACAAACAAACAAATACAAACAACAACATATATGATGTGATGGGAATGTGATGTCACAGCTGGGTTTAGGTGCCATTTAGGTGTCAGAGCATTTAAAATGGTAGCACTGAGCTCTAACTTTTGCAAAACCAATTACAGAACAACAATTACAGTAAAATGTAGAAGTGTAGAAATCTGACAAAACTTTAAAATTACATAATTTATTTTATTTTTAAGCTTAACTTTTTTATTGGGCATCAAAAAGGCTCATGATTTGAAAATGTTGCCATCATTTATTAACTCATGTTGTTCCAAACCTGTATGACTTTCTTTTTTTTCCATGGAACAGAAAATGAGATGTTTGGCAGAATGTTAGTCACCATTCACTTTCATTTTATGGAGAAAAAAAAAAAATTCATTAAAAATCAATGGTGACTAAGGTTATCATTCCCTAATATTCTTTTTTACAACATCTCCTTTTATGTTTCAAGGAAGAGAGGAAGTCATTTGAGTTTGGAACAACATGAGGGTGAGTAAATGACAATTTTCATTTTTAGGTGAATTATTCCTTTAACAAAAACACATGAACACAAACTATCACTTATTGTTTTAAGCCACATTCAGATTTGAAATCTATGCATCGATTTTTACAATCCACCCTCTAAGCAAGATCTTGAAATTTGCGGTGCTGTTTAAACACTATTGGGCAGTTTAAATAAAAAAATGTCAGATGTATCCATGTTCTGTAAAGTCCTACACATTTGTGCAGAAAACATATATAGAATATTAATATTTATGAATAAAGTCAAATATTTATAAAGCTGTCATTAGTCAACATAAAATAATCATTGAAAATGAGCCAGTAATGAGAAAGAGATGTTCATTGGGTCTAAATACATCATTCACTCACTTTGAAATTTCTGCAGTGGACTGAAGTCACATGTCTCATTTGAGCAAGCCTCTCTCTGCCTTCCATCCCCTACACAGAAGTGAGCAGTATTGGATTGTAAAGGGATTAATGGAAAGGAGGAGGCAAGGACTGGCTTGACAATATAATTAATATTTAATGAAAAACTTAAACCAAAAGCCACAAACACACTGTTTACAGCTGCCCGTAAATGCTCTCTCTCTCCCGCACCACCATCCCTCTCGAAGGCTTGATTAGCCTGATAAGGGGCCAGATGTGTAAAATCACGACCCCGACCCGCCCTTTGCCCTGTCACATTCCTCCCTCGTTCTCTCAGGTCAGGGAGCCCCCTTGACGTACAGCCCCCCCTCTTTCCCTGGGGGAGGGCGTGCCTTATGCCCCGTCTGCCGGTAGGTCATCCCCGGCTTCCTGAATCAGGGAGGGGACAGGGGGAGGGAAACAATAATGATTAAATTAAACCCACAAAAACAGAGAGACAGAGACAGAGAGTAGAGAGAGAAAAAAAAACACTTACTCGCCGGTTCTCCGATACGTTGTAGCTTGGTCTTCGACCACTCCTCCACCCTTTAATGGACAAAATCAGTGCCTCCCCAGGTAGATCAGAGGCAGTCCTCCGGCCCCTGGCAGATGGAACGCCCCGCCGTGTTCTTGGGGAACAGAAGGGGTCTCCACGGCCCCTGGCAGGTCGGCGGTCCCTCCCTGCTCGCGGTCGGCGGTCCTCTCTTGACCCCACCATGCCCGGCTGGACCGTTGGGGTGGATGGTAGTGGCGAGAACTCCACTATGGAGTATCCCTCCTCCTTCCCGGATCTTCGGCACCAGTCTAAAGGGATGAATGGAAAGGAGGAGTTGAGAACCGTCTTGACAACATAAATAATATTTCATGCAAAACTTAAACCAAAAGCCACAAACACACAGGTATCAGATGGATTACGTATTTAAAATACAAAATATAAGTAACTGTATTCCACTAGTGTTACAATTTAAATAATTGGTAGTTAGAATACAGTTACAGTCAAAAAGTATTTTGATTACTGAAGAGATTACTTTGCATTTTATTGTCATTTGTTTCATTTAATATTTAGTCCTTTCAGATGGAAAACATTTATACATATAAATTATGCGATCCAAAGTGCATTTGAACAGTGGTGAAACACAGAGAAGTAAGTTTGAAGTAAGTTTGGAGCAGAAGAAATAGAAATAAACCTTGTGTAAATTGTCAGCTTTAAGCCAAGCTAAAAGGCTATTTCTAGCCATTTTACATGCACATGTTACCAGGCACGATCATATTTTTTAATCAAGAAAATTCACGCTAGATCATAATTTTTTTTTTCTATCAAGACCTTTGATATTAGGGCAAAAACCATATTCTTTATAATAATTTTTGTATTGTTTTCCTGAAAAATCTGTTTGATTGATCTTGTTTTAGATACAACACTGCTTAAGATATTTAGGTTTTTCAGAGAATATATTTTTAACATGTGTATTTTGTCTCACTGTACTGTCAGAGTTTTTATATTCAAAACAAGTGAAAAACATCTACCACTTCTGAAAAAGTAATACCAATTATTTAGCATACGTTACTGACCTTGAGTAATCTAACCTTTGTAAGTGTCCTTCAATATATATTTATAATATTGAACATACCGATCTGGAAATGTAAAGCAAATGAGGAAAAAGCTCTGGATTGGAGAGATTCTAGGGACAGCCCAAACAGGATAACATCTGTATAATGTTAGAATTGTGTAGGAGTAATGTAGTATTCATATTTTCGTATTTGTCATTGTTACTTGGATGAACTATCCTGCATTGTCATTAATTTTTCAAACACAACTCACAAGATGGGGGATTGCACTGTGTAAATTCCATTCAGCACAGATTTTTTTGGGTGTATTGGCACTGTCCCTGATTTTCCAAATTCCTTTAGTGAATGGGGTGCAAAAACAATGCAGACAGTGTGTGCAAACAACAATATCAGTGGGCACAGTTCTTAGTGAATTCCTTGTCTGTACTTGAATAAAAAAAAAAGAATACAGGGATATAATTTCAATGAAGGAGTAGTATTACAGCATATAATAGAACAGAAAAGGCAATACCCTGAATAAAAGACAAAAGTGTGTAGACAGTGATTATATTCAGTTAACTGTGATTTATGCATTTAAACACCCAAGAAGAATATCACTTTATGAGTTCTTCATTTTGATGGCTCTATCTCCCAATAATTAATTCAGACCTTTTGACACCAGCTTCATTTTGACATACTAATGAACACACCTCTGAATATGGGACATGTTTTGATAATATCTGAATAGTCTATTCATGTGTATTTAACTGCAATAAGGACTGGATAAGTTTTGTTCCTGGTAAAACACTTGTGTGTCAAATACTCGAGAAAATAATTTTCTTTGCAGAGAAGATAAAGAGATGCCATCATTATTTAACATTTGTTCAGTCGCAAAATGCACACACTGCTAAATGAATCGCTGTTGCAGGCAAAAAGAGTTAGCTACTGAATGGTTACAAACCAAGAGTATTAGAAATGCTCACACTGAACATTTACTAATACTGTTCCTGTCTGTTTCATGGATGTGTTGCTGCCAATCAGACAGACACATTGACTTGTTACAAAAAGGCAGACATTTCTGGTCAGGTTACATGGTTAGCTTTTATGCGATGTAATATGTCGATTTGCAAGATACAGCCATTTGTTTTGACACAGTGAAGGAAGATTGTGAGTAGGGAAGGTTGTTGATATTTTAATAAGGCCTTTTCAAGATAATCTTTATAATTACATTAAAACCTTCATGACAGTTTGGTTTCTTTGATTTTGTGTCAGGAGACAGTGGTGACTATTGAATACTGCTGGACAGCTGGATAATTTAGACCTAAAAGCTCATTTTTGTGCATAAGCAGTTCTCATCTATTTGTCTGGCGCTTCAGAGTTAACCAGGAGCCAAACAGTTTTGATTGGTTGATTATATTTATTTTCTCAAAATGGAAGTAATTATCTGTAAACTCTTCCATCTCCATGTGAAACACTCTGTCTGGAACTTTCTTATCTTCACAGTTATACAGACATACATTCTCTGCCACTGTTGGAGTTACAGTTAAAAATAAGCAAGGTTTACAAGAACAAGAACAAGAAGTGTTAACCAGAACATTGGTACCTGCAAAAACAGAGTCTCCAGAATAACAATCGCAACAGTAACCCCCAACTTCAACCACAGAGCTTTGATTCAGAACACATTCAAAACACTAATTGCATGGTACAACTTCAGCAAATCCATCTCATCCCATTAAACACACAGTGGAAAATTCACTGAACAGCTGCACCACTTTTGGGCATTGTATTTCAACCAGGTGAAACCAGGTTGCGAAAAATGTGTTTGAAAAATGATCACAAAGTATTAAAACAAAGTAAAAATGGCCAAATGAACCAAGATACACCATTAACACTCAGAGAGCTTAACCGATTCCTCTTTAAAGGGCTAAAAAAAAAAAATCGCTAATAATGGCAGCTGATACTTTTCTGCCTTCATTAATTGCTTATTGACATGTGTGTGCTTTACCATGAAATCTCCTAATTGGTTTATTGGGCTCATTAAAAACACAATTTACCCACAATCTAAAGTGTAGGGCCCTATTGACGAAAGCACTGAATCCAATGACAATAATATAATGCAATTCCACCATTTTTGTCCTTTTCTCAACATAACGTCTGACACATAATAATGAATATTTTGTTTTTACGATTAACAGATCAAAATGTTTATCTGATTTTTCCATACTTTAAGTGTACATAAACAAAAATAACACTGTTTTTATCTTTTAAATACTAAGATTAGGAATAACAGCTTTGATCTTTTCCCAGCAGATACAATATTTTGCCAGAAAATAGTTTGATAGGATGATATCAACCCAGACCTTCAGGTGTCTTTTGATGGGGTATCATGCAAGTCTGTTTAACTGCGCTCAGTTTATCTGGGGTCACTGGCTGTTGTTCTTTATCAGTCTTCCTTCCTCTTCCTCTAACAGCCATTTAATTCTGCTCCTCTGGTTCAGAATGTTGAAACTTATTGGATTTCCGCATGAGTCTCTCCCGCGTGATCTGTCATGATCAATCGGCACTGCAGCCTTAGGGATAATGAATATAGTTAATGATGGTTTCAAATGTTTTAGCACCAAAGGAGAACACTGCCTGCCAGTTAACTTATCTAATTAAAACATTGCATCACCAGACAATTAGACTGGGTTTAGTCTTTCTTTCTCAGGCCAAAATCACAGCTATTAAGGGTCTAACTCTAATTTGAAATAAAGTATTTCCTGCACCTTGGAGTGTCCTGTGCAGTGAAAAGACACTATCGATCTTTCCTGTTTGCCCTAATTTTTCTGGTCACTGGTTACAGAGACAAAGAAGGAATGGAATATACAGCAACAACAACATAAAAAGACTAAGAGTAACAACAACACTAAGAGTAACACCATGTCCTAACCAGATGGGATGTTGTGCTTGAGGTCTCGTTCTCTTCAATGTCACACACAGTCCACACACACACACACACACACACACACACACACACACACACACACTGGTTCAGAATGGCAGAGGGTTGACATACCAGCTTATTCTGACTTTCTCTCCGCTTCCCAGTCACTTGGAGATCGGCAAAACAAGTGAATGTGTGAACATAAACCATGGAAAAGATTTATAATGTAACTTTGCACTTATAAAGTTTTGTTTTGTATTATCCTCTTGAGATTTGCCATAGAAAGTGTACCCCCATATGAAAATGAGTTGAATTCAATAAACACTCTGTTCCATCTGTTATTGCTCTAATTTCATAATTTTTTTGTCAATTATCCTAATTTTAAAGTATGAATATTATGGTGTCACATCGCGTCTGGTGTGGACATACAGATAGGTTGTCGCTGGAATCTTATCGCATCGCGTCTGGATAGGACGAGGTGTAAGAGGATTTAAAACAATTACAAAAATAATGATAATTATTTATTGGTTGGAATGCTCAAACACACAAAGCAATGTTTTGAAAGCTTTCGATGTACTACAACTTAACATACTTATACTTGTTTCTGTTTATTAAACTGAGATATTAAAGATTACAGTATAATAACATGGAAAAATTTACAGACTTCATCTTGAATTTTATTTTTTACCCTGCACATACCTAGCACTACAAGACTGAAAGAAATGTAATTGTGTCACATATTTTGTTTTTAAATGTTACACTGGGCCACCAAGCAGGGTGACCTTTCAAAGTGGAAAATAATCAAAATAACAATTTCTGAACTTCAAAATACTTGTTTTTTTTGCTTCAGCTTTCCTGTCCATTGGAATTGTCCTGCATTGATTGAGGTACTGAGTTAATGAATGGAGATAGATTACAGCCTTTTCTCCCCACTGG
The DNA here is from genome assembly GCF_025860055.1 of Xyrauchen texanus. Lineage (NCBI taxonomy): Eukaryota > Metazoa > Chordata > Actinopteri > Cypriniformes > Catostomidae > Xyrauchen > Xyrauchen texanus. The sequence continues at coordinate 27,738,353 of NC_068302.1, read as the reverse complement.
CTTCTCATTATACGACTCTATGTTGGCCTAGAGCCAGTGTCTGTTGACACTAGCTCTAGTGTAAATGTTATACACAGTATATAAGATCTAAATATAGAAATTAATGGAAAATGTAATACATGAGAAAAGAAAATTTTTATTATATTATTCACTTGTTCTGTATTTTTGTTATTAGTTCCACCCAGATGTATCCTCACAAAAACATTGTTACCTCAACAATCCAATAGGTCAAAGAGACCTCTTCAAAAACACAACACAAGCCACTTCCTCTTGTGTATTACCAACACATCATTAAGGAAACAATGCACGTGTAAAGGCCCATACTGTTTCCTCTCAGATACACCTGTGGGAGAATTGCTTTCCATTGGAAATGCTGAAGGGCTGTTGTGTCCATGATTGGCTGTCCCATTTCGAAACTGCCTGTTTTGGTTCTGGTGATGTCTGACATGCAACTCACTGGAAGTTAAGTCTAATACTTCAGTGAAGTATGATGAAGTATGTACCAAAATAATATGATTGTAATATGACACATTAATATAATAAGTTATGGTATATAATATGACAGCATGCCTAATCTGACATAAAATTGGACTTCAGTTCTGAGAATTAGAACCAAGATGGATTCAGATTTCAGAATCGTGACCTAGCATGGGGCCAATGTGGGTGCTGCAGGTTTGAATCTGGCTTGTGACGTTTTGTCCCTCATCATTTAATGTAGTCTCTCCATTCAATTTTTTTTTTTTTTAAATTTATTGATGCATGATTCTTTTACAACAACATTTCTTATTCAACAACTCACCAGCAGTGTTCATATGCATAATTATAACAATATACAGTACATTAGAACATAATATTGTTCATTACACTATCATTATACTTTATTATCATTATCTCTATTACACTGTTAGAAAAAGGAGAAAAGGGCAAAAATATAAAATGAGGATGGCTGGATGCAGTAAAAGCAAAACTGTTCCTTATCTTTCCTGCATTTCTGATATTGTAACATCTGCTCAAGACCAGAATTCTAGTAAATCCTGCATCATCATAATTCCCACAACAGTGCTAGAGAATGTAAGCCTCTTTCTATCATTCATTTACTTGTTCCACTAAGAGAATATGATACATGCAAAGACCTGAACTGTTTCCGTTAGATTCACCCACAATCTGCAGGTGCACTATCTCCATGGCAACTGCTGATGCAATCAAACAAGGGCTAATTACGTCACCACAACTTTTGTGTTAAAACATGTCTATTTGATTCAGACAGAATGAGTCACAGGTGTAACATACCAATAACAAGGACTTCCAGGTGTTTAGGATGAAAGAACAGAGCAAGTCAACATGATGTTACAGGATTGGAAAACAAACTGGCAGCTACACATGCACGCACGCACGCACACACGCACACATACACAGACACACACAAAAGTGCTATGAAAAGTTATTTAAATGATGTTGTGACATTGCAGATGCAATTAAAAACGTCATGGTTACTGTTGTAACCTCCGTTCCCCGAGGGAAGGAATGAGACGTTGTGTCGAATGAAGTGACACAAGGGGTCTTCCTGGGATGCCAAACGTACCTCTGAACCTGAGAAAAGGCCAATGTGAAGTTGGAAGACAGAATTTGCATGCCCCGCCCCGGATATTCGGGTATAAAGGGAAGCGGGGCAGCAAGTGCCAGTCAGGATTTTGCAATGAGGTTCCAGAGGTCTGGGCGTGGGTGCCAGATGGTGCCCCGTCCCTGAGAAAGAAGGTCCTTCCTCAGGAGACGTTTCCAGGGAGGTGCTGTCACGAGGAGTGTAAGATCCGAGAACCAGGTCCGGGTGACCTGTTCCTCGTCCTCCCTGATTTTGCACAGCACCGGTGCAAGAAGGCTCACTATGGGAAATGCGTAATTGCGCAGCCCCCGGGGCCAGCTGCCTACCAGCGCATCTGGCCCGAGAGGAGCTCCTGTCAGGGAGTACCAGAACGGGCAGTGGGATTTGTCTTGGGAGACAAAGAGCTCTATCTGATCCACCTGGTCCCTGTGAGCACACAGTAACTCTCGAGAGTGAGCCAGGATGAGCCAGTCTTCGAGGTAGTTGAGTATGCGGATGCCCACTTCCCTTAGCGGGGCAAGAGCAGCCTCTGCGATCTTCGTGAAGACGCGAGGGGACATGGACAGCCCGAAAGGGAGGACCTTGTAAAGACACGACTGGCCGTCAAATGTGAACCGTAAGAAGGGTCGGTGTCGAGGCAGAATGGAGACTTGGAAGTACGCGTCCTTCAGGTCTACCACCGCGAAACAATCTAGCTGTCAAACGCAGGAATTTTGAACGGAAGTCTGTGTAAAGCCCGGCTGAGAACTTGCAGGTCCAAGATTGGTCGCAACCCACCGCTTTTCTTGGGTACGATGAAGTAAGGGCTGTAGAAACCCCTCTCCATCTCGGCTGGAGGGACGGGCTCTATCTCATCCTTGAGGAGCAGGATCGTGATCTCTGCTCGTAAAGGCGCTGGCTTTCTCACTGCGCATGTAAGTGGAGCGAACAACGCTGAAACGAGGAGAGAGCCGGGTGAACTGAATCACGTAGCCGAGCCGGATGGTCCTGGCCAACCAGTGCAACGGATTGGGAAGTGAAAGCCATGCATCCAAACTCTGCACGAGTGGCACTAACGGGACGATCGCTTTTGACGTACCGGGCGGGGCTTCGCGGCGGGGGGAGCAGGTAATAGTGCGTCGGGAGGCAAAAGAGCGTCCCGAGGCTTGGGTGCTGAGAAAAGTCTCAAAGCACTTACATACCTCCACGCACCCGGCAGGGGGTGGGTTAGAGACTGAGGAAGAGGTCCTAGGGAGGCATCTTCAGAACTCGTCAGCGCTGGCCTGCCGGGGCTGAGCAGTCGTGGGGCCTGAGGTGAGGGAGCTGCGTCCGGGGAGCCGGGACTGTAGTGTTTTGGGGCAGGGGTGCCGTGAGAACAGCTCGTTTATTGAGAATGTGGATATCGCAGCCCGCAGACGGTGCAGCAAATGAAAGTAATGAAAACAAGGATTCTCCTCCCGGTACGGAGTGGTCTTGGTACCAGCTCCGGAGCGAAAATCCGACTGCCTGGTCCTGGAGACAGGTATTGCTCTTTTGTGAGTGGAAAACTCAAACTCTTTTAGAGAAATCAAACACTTTTAGGAGGAGAACACTCTTTTAACAGTGACAAAGCACTGTTGAAGCACCCAGGGGTGTAGACTGCACAGTGTGCAGAGAGAGAATGCCAGCTGGAAACACGCCGTAGATCCAACAGCAATGCTTCTCGCTGACAGAGGTGAGTGAAACAGTAGTAAACTTCAGCTTGCTTGTTGCACAACCATTCAGCTCCGAAGAAAAATTCTGACTGGCACTTGCTGCCCCGCTTCCCTTTACACCCGTATGTCCGGGACGGGACATGCAAATTCTGTCTGCCAACTTGACATTTGCCTTTTCTCAGGTTCAGAGGTACGTTTGGTGTCCCAGGAAGACCCAATGATTGTGAATGAGCAATAAAGTAGTGGAGAGTGTATCTCAGAGTTTTGTACGGCAGCTGAGTTTACCTATGGTGGCACTTGGCACTGCCAATACTTCCATATTTTTAAAAATGGCTGCATCTAAAACCAGGAAAATGCTGCCTCCCGAGGCTGTATATGGAGGAAGGAAGGGATCAAGGCATGTCCGAATCCAATGTTCATATCACATCCTTTCTACTGAGATACCTTCATCTGTTCAATTTATGAAGGCAGCATAGATGTATCCTTCGCTGACTATGAAATCCCACAATCCTGTGCATGTGGATCTACAGCGGTTGAGCTAAAAAAAAAAAATGGTGGGCGAAGAGGCAGTTGAGAGCCAGTTTGTATAAAAATGTAAGTTATTATTTACTTTTTCCAACTTTTGATTCCATTTCTATCGAGAAAGTAGATTTGTTGTAATTAAATACATGCTTGGTTATAGCCAAAACTCTCTTGATTTTATTCTAGATTATTTGACCACTGTGGTTTGGTTGGACTGAATGAAGCAGATATGTAAACTTTAGTGGACACCAGATGGCGATAATCAGTTGGTGGTATCCTAAAAATGATGTGAGATTATGCTGCCTCAGTGGCCTGTCCAAAACCAGTTTCTGGAGGTGCCTTCGTAGGCAAATGCTGTCTGTTGAGTCATGGACTGATAGGGCATTGAGGCAACAAGACAGCTACCTTTGGTTTCAGATGCAGCCATTGTCACATGGCTAGTTCTATAATGACACTCTCTGTGCAGATTGGTCATAAAGGAGCTTCCTTTTCACGTGACTCACATGCTCAGTACATAGAACTCTATGGAGTTAAGTGCCAGTTTCAGCATTGCAATTCAGACATCATCTGAATTGTCTGACAATCATTGGCTGCTGCTTCAAAAGGTCAGTAGCAACAGGGTTAAAGTGGAAATTGTTTGAAATTTGAGTGCAACGTTCACTCCAGAGACTTGTATATGTATAGTGTATTGGCCAATGCTGACGTGAGTCGATTAGAAGCCCTCACAATTTTAAATTTACAACAAGTAAACAACTGATTTACGAAATTCACCAGTTTTTGGATTTATTTTAGCAAATTGATTTTGTCATTATTATCTTAGTTACTACAAAAATGTATTTTCTATGGTATTTATAGTTAGATTTTTCAGTCTTATGGTGGATCCTGATTCCATACCCCCTCACTTTGCATAAGTGCTAAAACCAATACTGACTGTTGAACTGTTCATATTGGGAGGCTTCAGAAAACTTTAGGATGTCTCAATCTGCCCTATTTCACAGGATTAAAATTTTACAGGCCCTAGCCCGCATTAAACTTCATTAGGGAGAGCATCCCTTCAAAGTAAGGAAAATGTAGAAAAAAACCCAACTACCCATGTCCAAATGCTGCATTTTAAATATATATTGACCCACTCAAATGGGGCACACTCAATGTGTTTTACAGAGAGGAGCATGTCATTACAGAGCAGTGGAGAAACTAAATTTTTTGCCTCCTCACGCCCTGTTAGCATGGAGGCGATTTTTACTGCTTTTATGAATTCTCCAAAGTGGCGGCACGCACCGCTGACATGTGATGTGATTTCAAGCTTGCAACGATAAAACATTCATGTTCCACATCCTCTTAGCTGGGGTTAAAGGAAGGCTGCTCACAAATTCATTACAGAAATATTGTGCTCTAGAAATCCTTTGGAAACTTTTGGGTCTTTGGGGTCATTTTGCTATTAAATGTTGCATGGTGTGAAATATTTTTCACATCTGACATAGTGCTTCCCTGTGTTGGATTGAGAAAGCTTTTAGACTTTTAAATGTCTTTTTCATCCTCACTGTCAATGAACACTTTTTAAAGTTGATAAAACTTCAAATTCAGACTCTCATGATGTTTTTTCATCTTTTTTGATCTTCATTTTTGCATGACATACATGCATGTCAGATGTAAGATATTATCTGTCTTATGAGACAGTCCACTTTGTACAATGTCAAAAAAGATCAAAAGCAGGTAAGTGCAATGCGTTTTGATGTTGAGGAGCATGAATTTTATTTTTCACATTCTCTGATTTTTCAGATTGAAAAGTCATACTCTGTACTCTGTATCTCTGCCTAGATTTAAATCTGAATAGTCTGTAGAAAAAAGAAAATACTTAACGCGGAAACAGACAGAAAGAAGGCACAGCCATCAAAGAAGACTTCTGGATCTGACGTGTCTTAGATGTTGTGTGAAGGTTATAGCTCACTAATGATCCATAAGCTGGAGATCATTCCTACATTACCAGTTGTCAGAAGGTGTTGCATGACAACTGATTTTGATAGTTGCCTAGTTGAGCCCATTATTCAAGTCGAATTCGCCTAGAGAATACTGTGCAGGATGGGGAGGCATTCCATCATGTCATTGTACTGCAATTTGAAGTGCTTTTATAATTGTCGCCAAATAGCATTCTTGAAAGAGCGAACAGAAACCAGGTCAGATGTCTTAACACACAAAGTTTTGCTGATCATGTTGAAAATCACTAACTAGTGCTAGCGGGTGCCTTTTTAAATAATTATTCATTGTACTAGTATTTCTGTTGTTTTTAAAGGCTACTTTGCATATATTGGAGGTTACTGTACTGAAGCATCTGTGTCATCTTTATCAAAGTAGATTTGAGCACATATGAGTACATATGAGTACATTGAGTACATATGTTCTGTATGTACTCAATGTGGGAATGTGGAGAAGTGGAAAAATGTAAAAACCTTTTGGACCTGGCTTACAACAATCTTTATCATTGCCCCACATCAAACAGATCACCCAAAATGTATCTCACTGTAATACCATGTGTAAACATGGCATGGAAACAGAGTGGAGAAGAGTAGGATATGACAGTAGTGGAAAAAGAGAGTGCGATAAAACAGAAATGCAGGGGGAGATTGAGATGGGGCAGCAGTGGAGAGGAAGACTGAAACAGGACAGGAGAGGCAAAAGAGAGTGAGTCAGATCAGGATTGCAGGAGACAGAAAGGTAGGACAGAGTGTTAGGAGCTTCACCTCTCTTGTAACTTTTAACTAATTTTAAGCCAACAAAGGGCCTCTATTAACTTTGATTTGAGCTGTGTGTCTTTCATGGTCAATTGATCTGCTCTCAGCCTGTCAGTAGCATAGCATAAAAAATGATACTACTAGCAACCACTCTGTGTGTGTGTGTGTGAGAGAGAGTGTGTGTGTTTAGTTATAGTTTGGGGACAAATTTGTTCCCAGACGTGAGCTAAATAGGTCAAACTCTCCCTTTGGGGACAATTTAGGTTGTCCACATTTGGAAAAACAAGCCATACATAAATTAAACACTGATTTTTTAAATTCTAATAAGACACAAAGATTTATTATGTGGGTTAGGTTTAGGACTAGTTTAAAGTAATCTTCTTTCAATTTTTTTAAATAGTGTTAGATCTATTTGCATTCATAATTTAATCCTAACATACAGTACCACTGCAGTGTTTATTTAGAGTCCCACACACACACCTACATTAACACCTAACCCTAATCTTACCTTCCAAAAATTGACCATGGTTTACCACAGTAACCAAAGTATCACCATGCTATTTTGTAGTACAATTATAGTAACCACAAAAATAAACATGGTTACTCTATTAACACTATATTAGTAACACCATGATCAGTTGCATTAATACTATGGCTTTCATCCAAAAACAAGGTTATTAGAATATTACTATATTACTATTACATGATTAATTTTGCCCGGATAAAACTAAATCTCCGACAGTCACTGCAATCAAATCACTGCGAGGCAATCAAACTTTATAGACATTTTTATTTATTATTATATGCAGTATTAAAGGAAATATTAAAAGTGGAAACAGGATGGGAAAAAGTGAGACAAAAGAAGTAATCAAATCCAGGTTGTCTGCATAAAAAAAAGAATATACACACAATCTTTACACACTACATCTTTGCAGCGACACTTGAGGGCACAGTTTGTCTTCAATTTATGTGTTTCCACCAGACTATATGAGTCCTAGTTACTCCATTAAAGTAATTATAATTAGCTTATAAAAACAACAGAAGTCTACGGTATGTCCCCATATAAATAGCTGAGCAAACTTGTGTGTGTGTGTGTTTACGAATGCATTGAATATTTTCTTTGTAAACACATAATGAATGTGTAAATGGACATTTCTCTTTTCAGTTCTTTTTCATGTTATTTTCATGTTTAATTACTCAATGTCCTCTGAAACTCTCTTTGTGATGCTAGCACGTCTCAATTTTTATTTTTGTACAGTAAGCGTATTCATGTGCATGTGTCACTCCTGCTGCGTGGAAGCCTTTAAAGGGGCAGCATTGTTATTTTTGTTATGTTTTATTCTGGCAGGGTTCTAAGACAGACAGAAACTCACAAGAGATTCTAATTAAATAATTAGATACAGATCATGTGATATCAGAGCCACTTTTTCTGTGGTTTTCTGTAACACAGACTTGTCTTATGTTTGAGGAGATCCTGGAGAGTGTGTAACTGTTGTACTGTAAGTGTTAGAGTGGCTGTTTCAGTGCTTTCCAAGATTTTATGGTCTACTTAAGTGCTGACCAGAAATTGTGGGCTGAAAGAGAGGACATTTCAATAATCACAGAATATGACTAAATTAATCAGACTTACATTTCTGTTTCAATTCATTTGTACAATATTTGGCTTAATATTGTGTTTGCAGAAATTCATTTTAAAACATTGTAAGCGCATATCCCAATGATTATTTGGAGTTTTTTGTGTCTTGATAAGAAACCAGCTAATAGTTCAATAACCATATACAGTTAAATGCCACTTAAAAATGAATGAAAATAAATTGTAGCCAGGGTTGGGAGGGTTACTTTTGAAATGTATTCCACTACAGATTACAGAATACATGCTGCAAAATGTCATTTGTAACGTATTCTGTTAGATTACTCAAGGTCTAAGTACTTTGGATTACTTCTTCAGCACTGGTAGATATTTTCACATGTTTTGAATATAAAAACTCTGCCAGTACAGTTTGACAAAATACACATGTTAAAAATACATTCTCTGAAAAACCTAAATATCGTATGCAGTGTTGTTTCTAAAACAAAATAAATCTCATTTATCTTGTTTTATGAATTTTTTAATATTTTTACAGGAAAACAATACAAAAATGATTAATAAGAATACGATTTTTGCACTAGTATCAAAGGTCTTACTAGAAAAAAGATATTATGGTCCAACGTGAATTGTCTTGATAAAAAAATACGATAGTGCCTGTTAACATGTGCATGTAAAATGGCTAGAAATAGCATTTTAGCTTAGCGTAAAGCTAACAATTTACACAAGATTTATTTAGATTTCTTCTGCTCCAAACGTACTTCTCTCTGCTCGTATGAATGTAACACATCATAAGAAAATGTTTCAACTGCTGTTCAAATGCACGTTGGATTGCATCATTTATATGTATAAATGTTTTCCATCTGAAAGGACTAAATATTAAATGAAACAAAAGACAATAAAATGCAAATTAATCTCTTCAGTAATCAAAATACTTTTTGAATGTAACTGTATTCTAAATACCACTGATTTAAATTGTAACTGTAGTGGAATACAGTTTCTTATATTTTGTATTTTAAATATGCAATCCCGTTACATGTATTCCGTTACTCCCCAACCCTGATTGTAGCCTATTAGATAACAAAATATGAAACCATGTGGCATCTGCAAACAAATTATGCTAGACCTATTCTCAGAAATAACTTCCAAACTTCCAAATAACTGACCTAATGGTCCCAAGGTAATTTTTTGTGTATATATGATGTCAGTTCCCTTCATATTCACACAGGTGTCAGAGCTACCACATTCATCACAAGTTTGAAAAAGTATTGTTATATTGTTTTAGAATGTAAAACTAACAAAACTTCTTTCTATGAAATGTTCAGCCTTATCTCATGAAAATAACGAGACTCTGGCAACATTTTTGCAAAATGATATTACGTAGTCCATCACATGTGTTGCAGCAACTGTGAGGTGAAATGTCCACTGTGTTGCGTTACAAGTGAGTTAAATGTTCTCCCAAACAGAACATTATAAATCAACAAAACCATCCTGCCTACCCTAAACCCTGAACCTAACCGATAAAGTCATATAGCAAATGTAAGATGAAAAAATAAATCATTTCTGAAGGAACAATGTTATTTTATGGTGCTCTGACACTTTTGCAAGTGCAAAGCTTGATCGCACTCAAAAAAACTTGTAAATGTAGTTGGTTATGTAATGCAAATGTATATCGCCTTAGATGACAAGGCATGTAAAAATAATTTTGCAAAAATGTGGGTACAGGAATGTGATTCTATAAGACTAATTTATGAGACATGATTCTATTGAAAATTTTTGATTGACAAGTCTGATTGTGCTTTCTTTTAAATAAATGTACTTGGTTTGATATTTTGTTTATGCAATGACATTCAGGAATTTTTACGTATGGCTTTCATGCCCAAATACTTATTGTGGTCACTGTATTGGAGGGCAGTATATCTCTAATGTTGGGCTACTATTCCACAGGTTAATTTATTATAATACTTTGGGGTACAATTCTTCTTTAAAACACATAAACATTTTGGGAATATTTAATTAACAATAAAGGTGCCAGAATGACAGCCTTTTTAGACAAATCATTAGCCCTGATTCTGTCTCCAGAGTGCTTTTGACACATAGAGTACAGGCCCATTTTAATATTCAGCTTGCAACGTAGCACTGGCTATAACCACGCATATGGCTCAGGTTATTTTAATTTCTTTGTCGTCTGCACTAATTAGATTTCCCACTCCTCACTCACCCCGACAGCTCTCTTTTACAGCAGTGGCATTTGAATAAAGCTTTGAACCTGGCACCTCTGAGGTGGTGTCATAAACACAGATATAACATGCTGCATACTATACAGAACAATTTTAGTTCTGTATTGTGTGATTTATGTGTGCTGTAAATCCTAGACTGTTTAGGAGATAATTATCTAAACTGCATGCACACACAATAGATACCCATCCTAGACGAAGCTGACGACAAACCCCGGGGGCTTAACGTTTTACATTTCCCACAAGTTTCCAACAAGCTAAATCAAGATAAACAGATCAATATGTTACACGTGTTTTCCATATTTGTCATCATACCATGATCTCTGGGTTTATCGGTGCTAGATTTAAAATAAACTTTAAACTCAAAGTATTATTCAAATGCTTTCCCCTCCTGTCCTCTTTCCTCTATCTCTCTTTATCCATTTTGTCTTTCTCTCTTGTGCTATCTCTCCCTATCTCTCTTTCTCAGTCTGTCTCTTTCTCTCTGGCACTTGTGAACTTCACAGACCATAAAATCAGCGATTTCATTGCTAGGCAACTAGCATTTGCAAGAAGCAGCATGGAGAGAAGGTTTCTCAGTGCTGATTCAAATGAGAGTCACAACACATTTAAATAGAATAATCCCTTCATCTGGCTTGCCAACATCATGACTTTATATTCTTTTATTGTGGAATCAAGTTTATTATTAGCTGTAACTCTGGAGACTTGATGTCTTTTTTATGTTCTAGAATCATGTTTAATATATCTGCAATCTCAAAGTCATGCAGTTGTCTTTAATGTACAGGATTTTTTAACACAAAGCAATTCTGTGTCACAGAAGAAAAGCATGTGCATCTACAAGGCCTACTGTACAAATACATTAAAACTTTAAATATATCTAAATTAAATCTCTCACATATCAACACACCTCCAAAGTGCAGCATCTAAATAATAGAGTAATGTGTAATGTACAAACTTTGCTATATATTCAATTTTATATTGAACATTTCGGCCGCAATCTGTTATCAACCTAAGGCTATGTCAACAAATGGGGCCTCAGAGCTTCTGAAATTATTACTCATCATTATATTGGTTCATTTTTTTTCATCACCGCCTCCAGTGTTTTTTAACTCATAAAAATTCCCAGCAGGTTTAAAAATCAAAATACTTTGATTTTGTTACTGTCAACACAAAGCCTTGATTTCTGATGCATTGTGGGCAGTATTGCAGTTTAGGCAGGTGAATTGCAGGAAAAAGGAAATAAACGAGAAGTATTCTAGTATAAAAAAGTGGGAAAAAAACACGTGTCATTTCTGCACCACTATAGGCTCCAAACAGAACTGCAAAAAAAGAATGATTGTTTTCATAGAGATTTTCCAAACACTCCACCCATCTTCCATTTGTTGGATAGTCCCGCCCCAAAATCACTCCATTGGTTAAGCCAGTGTTGTTGTGGTCAGTTTGTTTGGGATATTTAATTAAACAGAAATATGTTTAAATAGTGCCCTAAAGTTATGTAAAGCCACAATGTTGCTCTTTTTAGGGAAATCACTACAATGACTTATAGTTTTCTGTTCACATTAAGCTGAGATAAATAAAAATGACACATTACCTTTAAAAATAGCAACAGAGTTTCGTTGTGCTCTTGCAATATAATAGTTACCGCTCCTACTGTTAAAACACACTGAGAAATGGGACACTGAGTTTGCAAGTGACTTGCAAATACATTTATTATCAGCACAAATGCACTAATTTTATCCAATTGTCTAATTAGATATGGGTTGTTTATGTGAAGAATGTAACTGGAGATTTCTATTTGCCGGTAACAAAGTTAGGTTTGTACAACCTACTGCCCACACATTTGTATTATTTTTACTCTGAATTAACTTTTGGTTGTGGTTCTCCCTCTCTGTTCATTAAACTGTGTGTGCGTGTGAGTGAGCGTGACAAGCGAGGAAAAAATCTGAGTTATTCATTCCCTTGATCTGCATTGATTGAAGCTTGTCAACTTAACTTAGACTGCAGCTAGACAGAGAAGGAGATGAGAAGAGGGGGTAAGAGGGAACATAATTTTTCAGGATGACCACCAAAGACTTTACGTTTACGGGTCAAAAGTTTGCACACTTGACTGAATTTATGTTTTGTATGACTGTGAAAACTTTTTAATCTCAATGCTATGGTTAAATACTTGTTTTTTTAGACAATAAAATATAGTTTATATTGTTTTTAAATGAGTTTTGGTGCATGTAATCCTCCAGCAGTGTCAGATCTCCTGAAGGGTCTTGAACAGTTTCAGGTCAATGGCCTCTTCTAGTCTGTCCGTGTTTAAAGTGCAGCCCGTCCTGCGCTTCTCCCAGTGGAATCACAGCAGGGGATCGGTTCATGAAGTGGAAAGCTGGTGTCTTCTTTGCTCTTAATTTCTTCAGGCCTTGCATGGCGAGGGGTCAGTAAGCATGGAGACAGCCCTCGCCACAGTTCACAGCCTGAAAAAAAATGTGATGGAAGGCTCTGAAAAACACAATAAAGATAGGGCGAGGCGAGAGTAACAGACATGAAAAACACCCTTGTTCCTGATCACACCTCTCATTCGACATGGGCCTGTAAGTCAAGCGCTCTCAAGCGTGACAAAACAGACAGCGTGAGATGGATGAATCTCTCTGTTGTTTTGGACCTTGACCTTCATGCCAACAGAACACAACACTCCCCTTTAGAGAAATTTGATTTAACTGGCCTGATTTCAAAACAACACACATTAGGGCTTGCCCAACTACTTAAATAGACTAATTCTCCAGTCAGCAGGTCAGTGTTAATCATACAGTATTTTAAAAACCTCAATACGGCATGCAGAATTTTGCAATTTATGGCAAGTCTATCACTGCACCAACAGACAGTTTGTGAATAAAGAAAATACAGGAAGGGGACCCCTGTCTCATATTGAACACACCTTAGCGTATCTCTTTGGGTGGGTAAAGCCAATGTCTGTATTATTGTAAAAGAGGTTTACACTGCTTTGGCTGCCCTGTGACACATACATGAGGGATGGGTGTATTCCATACAGAAGTGATTATCCCTATGGCCTGTTTATCTCAAAGATATTACTTTTCACTGTAAGAGTTTCAGAGAGCTGAAAGGTGTGGCCATCATTATTGTTTCCCTTCAAAGTGTCCTGTGAAGACATCATTCATATAATTTGGAATGCAATACATGTCTTCTTGTAGCAAAGCCTGATGTAAAAACCCGTTGCACACAACGAATGAAAAAAAAATAAAATCCATCCAAAATCTGGCCTTTCAGACTGCGATGCATTAACAAAAATCCAATTTTAATTGGATTTCAAGCAGGATCAGGCTTATAAAATCTGATTTCATGTGTTTTTGTCCTGTTCAAACTACGAAATCCTAATAGTATTTTTGAAAAAAATTAAATACAATTCTGCTTGTGTGAACATAGCCTAATTGACTACTAGTGGACTAGTCTGTGCAAGTATATTACTTACACACATATGATATTGTGACATACAACTCCCATGAAAAAGTAACTTCTAGGGATAGGAAACTTCGGTCATCATTCACTCTTGTTGTTCTAAATCCTGTTTTCTTCCTAAGTGGAACACAAAAGCAGATGTAAGGAAGAATGACAGCATCAGAGACTATTTACTTAATCTGTATGTAAAAAAAGATGCAACAAAAGTAAATAGTGACTGAGGCTAACATTCAGTCAACAACCTCCTTTTATGTTCCACTTGAGAAAAAAGTCAATGGGTTTAAGAGAGTGAGTAAATGATGATAAAATGTTAATTTTTGGGGAAATGAATCCTTTTCTGTAAATCTAAGACAAATCTAAGGTGTAGTCTTCCCAATTAACCTTACAAACAAATAAGGGTGGCCCCCAAAACAACGAGGCCACTAGGTTTGATAATACAGGCGTTTGCATAAAAAATGCATGAAGGCGTTTGCAGGATTTTTGGAGTAATTCAACAAATTTGTAAAAAACATAATGACGTCACTGTGATGTCATAGTAAGCAACAAAATTGTGCCTTCGTGTATTTTTTAGATATAGTTTCTCCATTTGTTTTTGGCTGAATAGCAAGTTGGTCTCATTTCAGCATGTGTGTGGCTGTCTGCAAAAGGAAATAGGTCACATTTCTGTAATTGCTTTGTCGCTTTACTGGTCAAATTTCCCATTTCTCACCTGTCTCAAGAGTTGCACAATCTCACTTATTTCATCACACAACTTCTGATTATCACAGTCATACACCCATAACAATATATCTGGAAGAGCAACTGTCAAAGAATATACAAGAGATTACATAATTTAAGCTATAAAATACATCATCTAATTCTCCACTTCTTCTTGTTGTTTGATAAAATTAATATATTGTGCTAAACCACCAGCGTTTGACTGTAGATTCAGAATCAGAATGAGTTTTACTGCTAAAAATGCTTACACATTAAAGGAATTTGTCTTGGTGACAGAAGATTATATATATATAAATATACTCAATAAGACAAAAAATATATACAGTATGTACATATGTACAAATACAAATCTGTTACATACAGATGCAAGGGAATGTATGGCAGAAGAGGTAGGGTATGTTTTTTTTAAATATAAATAGACTTTTAGACTAATAATAGACTAATTATTGCTCAATGGGTCAGTTTTAACTTTTCAAGGGAATAAACTGTTCCTGTGCCTGACGGTTCTAGTGCTCAGTGCTCTGTAGAGTTGGCCAGAAGGCAACAGTACAAAAAGGTAGTGGGCTGGGTGAGTGGGGTCCAGAGTGATTTTTCCAGCCATTTTCCTCACTCTGGAAGTGTATAGATCTTGAAGGGAGGGCAGGAGGCAACCAATAATCTGCTCAGCAGTCCGAACTGTCCTTTGTAGTCTTCTGATGTCCGATTTTATAGCTGAACAAAACCAGACAGAAATTGAAGTGCAGAGGACTTTCTCAATGACTGCAGCATAGAACTGTATCAGCAGCGACTGTGGCAGGTTGAACTGAATCACTGAGACAATGTGGGTGTCCAAAATCAGGTCATGTGTGATGGTAGTGCCCAGGAACCTGAATGATTCCACTGCTGCCACAGAGCTGTTTAGAATAGTGAGTGTGGTCAATGTTGGGGTGTTCCTCTTAAAGTCACTATCATCTCCACTGTTTTGAGTGTGTTCAGTTCCAGGTTGTTTTGACTGCACCAGTGACCCAGCCGTTAAACCTCCCTTCTGTATACAGACTCATCATCATCTTGGATCAGGCCGATGACAGTAGTGTCATCTGCAGACTTCAGGAGCTTGACAGAGGGGTCCTTGGCGGTGCAGTCATTGGGATACAGGGAGAATATTAGTGAGGAGAGCACACATCCCTGGGGTGCACCAGTGCTGATCGTACATCTGTCACTAGCTGCTGCCTGCCCGTCAGAAAGCTTGATCCACTGACAGACTGACATGGGTACAGAAAGTTGGTGCAGTTTAGTCCAGAGAAAAGCTGTGATGTTGTAGTGTTGAAAGCCGAACTGAATTCTACAAAAAAGATCCTTGCATAGGTCCTTGGTCTGTCAGTATGTTTCAGGATATGATGCAATCCTATGTTGACTGCATCATCCACAGACCTGTTTCCTCAATAAGCAAATTTAAGGGGATCTAGAAAGTGTCCAGAGATGTCCTTCAGGTAGGCCAACACCAGTCTCTCAAATTACTTCATAAAAACAGATGTCAGATCGACGTGTCTGTAGCCATTAAGTCCTGTGATTTTGGATTTCTTTGTGACAGGAATGATGGTGGTGCATTGGAAACATCAGGGAACTACACACTGCTCCAGTGATCTGTTGAAGATCTGTGTGAAGATGGTCAGCACAGGATTTTAGACTAGAGGGTGAAACACCATCTGGACCCTGTTCTTTCCTTGTCTTTGGTTTCTGTAAGACACGGCACACCTCCTCTTCACAGATCGTAAGTGCAGATTGAATAGCAGGAGGGGGGAGGAGTAGGGTTGCAGGAGGTGCTGATTTTTGTGTGAAGTGAAGGTCAGAGCAGGTGTGGGGTGTGATACTGGGCCTTTCAAATCTACAGTAAAGCACATTCAAGACAGTTGAGGGACAGTTGTTGGTTCCCAGTATTGGGGGATGGTGTCTTGAAGTTAGTAAAGTCTATCAGGCCTCTCCACACTGAATGGTACAATATGTACAGTATGTATACTGTTCTTTATGAGACAGAAAGTTAAGGAAGGCTGGTACACAGTGTACTCTGTTAGCAGCTATGTTGATTTACCAAGTGCTATAGAGCATGTACTCAGGAAAATACTGCCTCTAGTACTGTACAGGTTTCATATGCAGCAGTCATAAATCATGGGGAAGATTTGTAAATGGGATAAATGTGTCTGTGCTTGAGTGCTGTCTTTTTCCACAATGCACCTGACAGGCCGAGCATAGATTCAGGGCCATCAACCTTCATCAATCACATCACAGCAGTCTATTAACCATTTACAGGAAATGTTGTATTAGTATGGTGTATGTTTGTTGATTTGTATTGTTGTAACATATTTATAAGATATGTATTGCATTGTAATAAAGCCACAGATTATATGATCGCTAAATTAGTGGCAAGTCCTATTATAACATGATTTAACTGAATTTGTAAAAAATGTTTTTTAGCCGTGCTATATAGTTTTTGTCAAAAGAGTGAAGAAAAACAACAAAATTATTTTCCTTTAAGTATTTCAGAATGTTATTCTTTGTGTAGAGCTGAAAATTCCCAGACAATCTAGAGAATTTGTAACAGTTATTTAGATGCTTTTGTTGAGGTTTCTCTGATGTAACCAAACTGTTGAGAATAAATGTATGCAAGTAGAAAATCAAGAAACCCTCACAAAGACGACTTTGTAAATATGTAAAGCCAAAGTGAAATGAGAGGCAGAGCGAGAAAGAGCAAACGGAGAGCTTTTAACTGTGGTGGCGTTGGAAGGCATCCCATGTTCTGTTTTGCTTTTCGCCGGCGGGTGAGAAAGAGAGATTGAATTGGTCTGTTATCTGCTGGCAGCCCTGTTATTTATTCCATGGTAATTCTGGCCCTCCCACCTCATTCCCCTCCCTCTATCTCTATCAAGCCCAATTCACTCACACACCCCTCCGCTCTCCTTTCCCAGCCCTTTACTTAGCGCGCAGTATAGAGATAAGGTCACTCAATGAAAAGTGAACTTTTCCATACTGTAGTTCTTTGAGCCACAGGACGAAACATTTTCAGGACTAAGACTTTACCTATCCTAAAAACCAGCTAATCCTTGAAAAATTCCAGAGCATGGGCGAAGGCAATTACTACCAAGATGACAAGAATTTGAGTCTGTTTTGGGGATGAAATATGTGTGCCCTTGATTCAGAGTACAGCATAATGTGTAGGACATTCTCTGTTCTTTTTTCCATAGAATGCTTTGGCCAATTTTCTTGTTCACATAAAAGGCAGTTTTTCTCTCAACCTTTCATACCCATGAGCTCTGTAAACAGCCTCCTCATGTCTCTTTGACTTTACAGTAACCATTGCTCTTCAAGAATAATGAACAAACTCATAAATGCCTCTCCTTGGACAAACAGCGCATATTCTGTAAATTCAGAATAGTTAGGGGACAACAAAAAACTGTTATGCCAAAAGCGAGAAAAGGTTAATAATTTCTAAAGCAGACACTTTAATCAGCAAAGAGACATGATAAATCAGGTCACATATGTCAGGTTTAATTTGTAGCTCATGAATTCAAGGATTCATAAGGACAGTTAATATGCCTTCACCATGATCAAGTAAATTCTATAATAACAAAAATAATTCTGACAAAAACAATAGGATTATATTTGAATGCCAGTAATATTCAAAGAATCTGTGTACAATCTTTTTTTTTTTTTAAATGTATTGAACAAATATTTAATGGCTGTAGTAGGCTGAAGTGCCAAGCAAGAGGTATATTTACACCTAATATTTTACAATTATGATCACGCCTGAGCTGACACTAATTTTGTGTACTTACACAAGGGACTAAACTGAAAACTGATGTGACTGCATTGCCTACATCATAATTTGAATTCTTATTTCTTACACCTTCATTGCAATATTTATAATATTACTCAGCATGTCAAATAAATATGAAGTACAATATATTAGGTTTGGGATCCATACCTTTTTCACACATTGATGATTAGAAGATTTTCCAGACGATTATCGAAATATATCAGGATTTTTTTCTGATATAAACTGGGCTGCTTGTTGCACAATAGTCTTTGTCTTTTCAAACATACAGTATTTCTCAATGGCAGGGTTGAGGGGTTTGCACACAGGAGGCATCTAGCAGATTAAATGGCATGTTCTAAAATTTGAAACAATAGTTTTTATGAAGGTATGCACAAAGCCACTGATAGACACAGAACTATGTGTACGCTGATCAAAATTCTGCTGTGCTATGGACCTCACATTGATTTCTAATAAATTCCACCCAAATCATTATCAAAGGACACATATTATTTACTCTAGCTATCACTGGATGATATGTTGTATATACGTATCATTCATATTGCCTACAAAATGTATTTTCATTTAAAAGTATTTTGTTTTGTGGTTTGACAGCTTGAATGAAAGGCCTATTCAAGGCTACATACAGAGACATTGCATAATAAAGATCACAATTTCTCATCGTTCAGTTTGCACAGTTACACCAGTTTCATACACTAAGCTGCAAACTCATCAACATCACTTTGTTCAGTCTTGAAAAGAAGGTAACTGACAGGGAAGTGGAAAACACACAAATTAATTTAATTTCTAATTTAAATGTTGGCTAATTTTAATATATCGATGCCTTTAAAAAGTATCGATAAGATAATGTGCCAACCAATAATCAATATATCGATATTTTATGACATCCCTAATACACTCACCTAAAGGATTATTAGGAACACCATACTAATACTGTGTTTGACCCCCTTTTGCCTTCAGAACTGCCTTAATTCTACGTGGCATTGATTTAACAAGGTGCTGAAAGCATTCTTTAGAAATGTTGGCCCATATTGATAGGATAGCATCTTGCAGTTGATGGAGATTTGTGGGATGCACATCCAGGGCACGAAGCTCCCATTCCACCACATCCCAAAGATGCTCTATTGGGTTGAGATCTGGTGACTGTGGGGGCCATTTTAGTACAGTGAACTCATTGTCATGTTCAAGAAACCAATTTGAAATGATTCGAGCTTTGTGACATGGTGCATTATCCTGCTGGAAGTAGCCATCAGAGGATGGGTACATGGTGGCCATAAAGGGATGGACATGGTCATAAACAATGCTCAGGTAGGCCGTGGCATTTAAACGATGCCCAATTGGCACTAAGGGGCCTAAAGTGTGCCAAGAAAACATCCCCCACACCATTACACCACCACCAGCCTGCACAGTGGTAACAAGGCATGATGGATCCATGTTCTAATTCTGTTTACGCCAAATTCTGACTCTACCATCTGAATGTCTCAACAGAAATCGAGACTCATCAGACCAGGCAACATTTTTCCAGTCTTCAACTGTCCAATTTTGGTGAGCTCTTGCAAATTGTAGCCTCTTTTTTCCTATTTGTAGTGGAGATGAGTGGTACCCGGTGGGGTCTTCTGCTGTTGTAGCCCATCCGCCTCAAGGTTGTGCGTGTTGTGGCTTCACAAATGCTTTGCTGCATACCTCGGTTGTAACGAGTGGTTATTTCAGGCAAAGTTGCTCTTCTATCAGCTTGAATCAGTCGGCCCATTCTCCTCTGACCTCTAGCATCAACAAGGGATTTTCGCCCACAGGACTGCCACATACTGGATGTTTTTCCATTTTCACACCATTCTTTGTAAACCCTAGAAATGGTTGTGCGTGAAAATCCCAGTAACTGAGCAGATTGTGAAATACTCAGACCGGCCCGTCTGGCACCAACAACCATGCCACGCTCGAAATTGCTTAAATCACCTTTCTTTCCCATTCTGACATTCAGTTTGGAGTTCAGGTGATTGTCTTGACCAGGACCACACCCCTAAATGCATTGAAGTAACTGCCATGTGATTGGTTGATTAGATAATTGCATTAATGAGAAATTGAACAGGTGTTCCTAATAATCCTTTAGGTGAGTGTATATATAAAAAATACCTCTTACGTACAAGTACAAAGACTAAAATGTAAAAATTGCAGAGGAAAATATGGTCATTAAATTAGTAACTTTTCTGCACTTTTTGTGTTGTGTGAATGCTTGTCTGTTTTCTCAAAATGTACAGTATATGATGTAATGTATTTAGAATTATCTGAATTTTTAAATGCATTATATAAAATATTTATAATTACTGTACTTAAATTATTAGATACTAAATTATCTTTATTTGGGGGATTTTCTCAGGCAATATCAATATGCGATTAATTGGGATTAATTCCATGAATTATTCTGCACATCATGTAATTAGTTTAATGTCTTAATTTAACTTAAATCTACACTCATATACACTAGTGACCCTAAATGCTTTTAAACACTTAAAGGGATAATTCACCCAAAAATGAGAATCGGTTGTCAGTATGACGTTCTTTTTTCCATGAAACACCAAAGGAGAAGTTAAGCTGAATGACAGCCTCAGTCACCATTCACATTCATTGTATGGAAAAAGATGCTATGAAAGTGAATGGTGACTGAGGTTCAAAATATCAAAGCAATCTGCAAATAAATTATGCTAGACATTTTCTCTAAAGCCATTTTTACAATTAGCTCTTAACCAGCTGGTCTAAGGATGGTTTTTAGTGAATATATGATGTATCTACATTGTATTGAGCTAAATTCTGTTAGAGACCACATTTCTGTTTCAGCAAATTCTTTAGAAATAAATTAAAACAATAAAATAACATTTAAAAATAAACAAAGACTTTATTTCACTTTTAATGAAGTTGTTTGCAAGAAGATACAGATGAGAGGAATGGAAAACAAAAGCAAAAGCCAAATATGAAACCAAATACACAAGACAGTCAATACCAAATCTCTTAACACCAAGAGTATCTGATGTTCTGGTGGATTCAGGGCATGGATTATGAATTTATTCAATCCTTCTCCCTCATCTCAGATGAATACATGTGAGTTTCAGCAAGCAAATGGATGATTGCAGCATTAATTTCCCATGAAGTAGTTTCCCATATATTTAGCCTGTCAACATTGTCAGACAACATCTCAGAAAAGCAAGCTGATTGCGGAATAGTCTATTGATGTAAGGCACAGTGCTTCAACAACCCATCACATTTGTAAATCGTACTTTCAGGGCCACATACACTTAAACACAGTTATTTAAATGTATAGAAACCTTCCGCATTAACATACCTGGGAAATTGTTTTCATATTTGTTTCAGAGGCTTTAAACAAATTGCTTGAGAATGTTTGAGTTTCAGTACAGATAACTAAAAGCCATCATCAACACTTTCCAGCAAAGTGTTTGTAATAGAACCACTGAGTCATTCTAATAAATGTCAGATGGCCACCTTTTAGGTCTGTTTTTATGAGGCAGACACAGGGAATATAGCGTAAACTAACATTTGTTCTGATTCCTGGCTTCAAACCTTCCTCCGTGATTCTAGGTGGTTTTACTGTATGTTTATATTTTCGTATTGCCTTGTGTCTCACACATCACACACAGAACAATAATTCAAAGTTAATGTCTTTCGAGAAAAGCAGAGAGGTCCTTCAGGGTAAGAGCTCCTTTTTAATAATAATAAAATGAAGAAAAAAAATCACGGAATGTTCTCAAAACATTCCGGAAATATTCAGGCATATTTTTTTTACATTTATTTATTATGTTTTTAATGACAGCCAGCTTCTGTCTTACTGCCTTATGCATGCCCATGTGTTTTGGGGGCTGATGGTAATTTTATTGACGTTTAACATATGTTTTGAGGCTTTCATTAATTTTTGGCTAGCAGCTAAAAATACAAATGTCCTTTTGAAAACATGGAAAATATTTTCTCTTTAACCCTTTTTAACCCCAAATAATTCCATAAATTACCACTTCACCACTACAAGACTGACCCTTTCTGAACTTAAACCAAATTTACATTTGAAACAGCTGGATCAAACCAGATACAAGGAGGAAAAAGTTACAATTTCGACAACATTAAGTATTTTAATAAAAGGTTACATACTGAATTAACATTTTAGATGAAGAATACAACATCAATGGAGCACTGAACAAGTTTATGGACAATTAAAGACAATTCCTCACTAAAATTAAAAAAAAGAATGGTGGTATAAAAATAGCTTTTGACCATACTCTTAGTTACAATATCTCTCTTGATAAAAGTTCAGAGTCACAGTCGGACTTTCCGTTATAGACAAGCATTCCACATTGCTAACAGAACTACAGGCTACATAAGCAGTAACAAATGCAAAGGTGAAATATCAGCTTTGTGAAGGCTGTGGCAATAACACAGACAAAAAACACAAACACCTACTACACCTTACTGAATTACAATGCACAAAACAGGCCATTAACACTTTTTGTGCTGCTATAGGTAGCACAAGGCAACATATTCAATGCGTGATCTTTTGAGTGGGCTGTATTGTGTCTTTGTACTTTGACTGCTGCACCCCTCGCAGATCCCTGAGTCTCCATGCAGCGTACATGATGTGTTTGTGCAGAGAGAGAGACCTTACAGGCTGGAGCTGGGTACATTCTTGCTGCAGTGTATATGTGGGAGTGTGTGGGAGTTCTCTCTTTTTCTGTACTCAGAGCTCCCAGATTTTTATACATACACATTAAAATGCAGGATTTTCTTTTCTTAAGGTAATTTTATATTTTCTCTTTAGGGCAGATAAAGCTTTGTGATTTGTCCAGGAACTGCTGAGGTTATACAACATGTGTGATTGATAGGAAAGCAGGCAGAGAAAGAACAGTCATCCACCACATAAAGACTTCAGTTCTGCAGACAGATCAGCTTTGGTTAAAAGAGAGAGAAAGAGAGAGGGAGAGGAAGTGCAGAACTACAAAGGCTACAAACACTGAGAGTTCTGTATAATGCAATTGATGCTCCTAAAGATTTGTAAAAATTGAAACATGCTTGTTGCTGATATACCACTCATCTTTTTCTTTACTTATAAACACGCTCGTGCTGGTTTTGGCCAAGTCTCTTACAAGTCTCCTCTGCAAGTCTCCCCTTACAACAACAATAAAGCTCCGCTTAAACCAATACCAAGCTGTGCGATCTCACTCAGTTTCAATGAGTGCCCATACGACTTGAAGCATGCACGTACTCATATCATGAAAGCTAACAGGGGCCATCTTGTGCAACGAGCCCATTGATCTTTGCAGTTCATCATTTGTTAGAACTTCAAAAATGACTACCCTTTTGCAAATACAAATGTCAGGTTTGACATTTTCTTCACAAATTCTTGTCAAGTTAAGGTTTCTGTCAAATAAAGTCGATATTCGAAAGGTGAGATGGTCTGCTTACCATTTGTACAACAAAATGGAACAGGTACACACAATACAGACGTTTAAAACTCTGTCAAACAACCTCACACGTCTTCTCTAAAGATAGCTCAAGCTCTGAGGCTCCTTATGAAAGAGGTGAAAACGGTCTAGTATAATGGACCTTTATTAGAACCTTGGAGCTAATGGAGGAAATAAATGAGGACAAGTACATTTTAAAGGTGCTCTCAGTGTTTGCCCTGATGGTGTATATTAGTTCAATTAAATTGTGACAGTTCCAGTGAAAAAATGAATTGTCTCTGGGCAAAAGCTATTAGTGCCAATGTGGTCAATGAGCAAAAGTAACAATTTCTAATGGATAGTTCCAGAGCCACAGATTTAGTTCTGGTAAGTTGGTGGGCAAAACATTTCTCCTGTTGTGTTCACAAAATCTAAACTAAAGATGTCTTCATCTGTCCCAGTTTAAGATCTCAATACAATATTAGCATGCACTAAACCTCCTTACAAGATGACCAACATTTAATTATGTGATAGACCTGAACAATACATTAAGTTTGAACTTATTTAAATTATAAGGGTTTGCATTCAGATTACATCATTCTTTTCAACTGTCAACTTTATTTGTACTGTGGCCTAAAACAAATGTGCCAGAGCTGTGTCCTCAATAAAGTTTTATACTGCTATTAAGTTTTGTGGCATAGTTTGAAACCAGTGTACAAGGGCTAGGGATTTCTTAAAATCACATCAGCACTAATGTTTGCAATAATGCTCTTTTCAAGAGTGGACTAGTCTGACTTTAAAATGGGTTTCTGAAGGCATGTGTATTTTGAAATATTTAAAGTTGAACCTAAGGCAGATGTTAAAATGATTATGCCCATTTGTTGGATTTTGTTTGATAAGCCATTAGCTTTATGAATAATGAATGTCCTTTACCTGTTGTCTGATTGATTTAAAGCTTTGAATGAACCTTTAATTGCTCTTTTTATGGGATACAGTCAAACCACAGAGATTCCAGAGCTGTTCAAGTTAACATGGTTACTAGTACTATATTGTATAATACAATGCTGCAATTCAGCGGCAATATCGCCTCATTTCTTTGGAACAAAGTCTGAATCCACAAAATAGCTTTGTGTGAGGAACAAAACAAAATTTAAGTCATAATTCAATGAAAATCTTGCTTGCCGCCTTAGCTCCAAAATCTCATTTGGTTTTACTCATATTTAAACTTGCTGCCTAAAACTTGTCATGCCAGGTTTGATAGAACATGTCTCAAATTTCTTACATTTCAATCTGTTTCTTGGTTATTCATTTATTTTTTTGTTCTTTCCTGAGCTTGACAGCCTCTTGTCACTATTTGCTTTTAATATAAGTAAAAGATTAGCATGAACATTCTTCAACACATCTTCTGATTGTGGTAGGGCAGGCTGTCACCTCCCCGTTTTTAGTGACTGGGTAACGATATCATTCATTGACTGCCTGTCAGCATTGCAGCTGGCTTATTTAAGGCGTTTGTTGTCATCTGGACAAGGCCCATTTTCAACCCAGCCAGTGTAAGTTTAGTCATTGTAGTGAACTCGAAGATGATTTCGACTTTGATTTTAGGTGGGCTGACTGTGTTTACCTTCGTTTCTCCTCCCTTTTGCATTGCTGTTCTGCTTCTATTGTTTCTTTTTTTCTTATATTTTGTTTGGTTCTGTTTTGGGGTTTTCTTATCTTATGTTGTTGGATGATGTGCTACGTTTGGTGTGCGCAACCCCGGTACACTTTTCCACCTTTGGAATTGTGTCTACATCTTGGATGTTCATTCTGTTTGTTCATAGAATCAGGTATATTTGGATTCTTATCTACGAGTGAGTGAACTTGGTCTGAATTGTGCAAGGCCAAAGCATTGTTTGCACTGATATTCATACTGGGAAACTGCTGACTGCACTTAAGTTTTTAATGTATTTTGTTTTTATTTTATTTCTTAGCCACATTTGCATTTTGGGTAACCCAATTTGATGTATGTGTTTTTGTTTGGTTAACTGGTTATATCTGTCAGTGTGGCGTCCAATTGTTGTTGATCATTTGTATTTGAATTTACTTTGTTTATTTTGTCTTATCTTTTACACGAGCTGGGTGTTTGCAGCAGCCAGACTGGCTTCTATTTCTGTGATTGGTGTTGGTTTTTCTTCACTGTGTGTTGTGTTGTGCTCATTACCACATCATTTTTGATTACTTGGGTGTGTGTGTAAAACATGTATGATTGTCGTGCTTTCCAGGATAGATATGGGGCTTTTCCACTGCACAGTACAACTCAACTCAACTCGACTCTGCTCGCTTTTTGGGAGTTTTCCATTATGGATAGTACCTGGTACCTGATACTTTATTTAGTACCACCCCATTCGAGGTTCCAAGCGAGCCGTGCCAATACTAAATGTGACGTCAAAATCCTGCAGATCACTGATTGGTCAGGGAGAATCGTCACTCCCAGCGTCACTGGGTTTCCGACACGTGACAATAACCCACTACTTTTCAAGTTAGCAACACTGATAACAGTATAATTTCTTCACGCAACTTTCGAATTGTGAAAAAAGTCATGGCTGTGCGCAAAGCCATGCCGTGGTCAATAAATGAGGTGCAGGCGGTCCACTCGTTAGCTTTGAGCGAAACAAAAAAGTCTCTCAGGAAGTGACGTACCAACAGTGTAGGGAAAAGAAAATTTTTTTTTAAAGTGACTACAGAATCATCAACGAAAAGTGGAAGTGGTTTGACCAAATAGACGCTATCTAAACCGGCGAGCAATGGGAGGGAGAGTGCCCTGGACTGGCGTTGATCAACGATGGAGGATGGTATTATTATGTTAACTCTATACTCTGCTTGAAAGCTTAACTTTATTTAGTTGACCAGCTACTGGAAGCTTGCTTCTAAAACAACCAGGACAATTTAACTGTTACACTTGTGTAAAGTCACCATGCAACAACTGATTTATGCAGCACAATGAGCAAGTATCTAACAGCTGGTGGTCCTGTTATTGTTTTGGTCAGGTTGTGTCATGTTTAAGATTATGTCACGGCAGTAGAGGTGGCGCAACTATGACGATCAGCCTATAATCCCACCCATGTCGAGGTGGCACTAAACTGCAATCGAAATGCAAGCTCAGAAAAGTAAAGCGAGTAGAGTTGAGGCAAGTCGAACCATAACGTGCAGTGGCATAAAGTGCCAATAGGGTTTGTAATTAGCTTCTCCCTTCTGGTAAGCCTCAGCCCTGTTTAGTGTTTTGATAGTGTGTGTGTGTGTGTGTGTGTGTTTGTGTGTGTGTCTGTGTGTGTTTGTGTGTGTGTGTGTGTAACTGTGTGGGTCTGCCCCCCCCCCCCTTCAGCTGCTATTATTTGATGTAGTGTGAAACCTGCCATTAAGGCTGAATCTTGTCACAGTATTTTTAATTTTTCTTATTGATTTATTTTGACAAAAAGAATATATTTTTGTACTGGTATCCACACCTCTTGTTCTTCATTGGTGGAAACAAACCTGTGTTCTTTTTGTGGGTGGATTTAACTCCTTGTTAGTATATACTATATTCCCTGGGTGAGATTCCAAGGGTGGCATAGTTGGCTACTTTTTCCTCATCTCATAAATTCTAATGCAGGTTCTATGGAAGTCATATGGTTTTGAACAACATGAAGGTGAGTAAATGATGACAGAACTTTCACTTTTAGTTTAACTGTTCCTATAACTTAAATGTCTTCACTCTGAAATAGACAAATGTATTCATTTTTTATTTTTTTTGTGCAGTGCAAATAAATCCTACTCTTAATGAGTATCTTTGTGTTTCAGAGATTTTTCACTTGTTTTAAGCATAAACTTGTTTATAAACTTGTTTTAAGCATAAACACCAAATGTATTAATTTCTTATATTCTAATGGATTGTTCAGCACTTTGGGTCAACTTCTGTTGCTTTTAAATGTGCTATATCAATAAATCATGACTTGACTTGAACAGATATTTTTAAACAGCCAAAAATAAACCGGGTTTAAGTTACCTACTCAGCCATGTTTCATAGCATGTGGCTGTTTTGAACATAACAGTGACATGTAGCACAAGACAGTTTCAGTTTACCTTTGAGCCGCCAGCACTTGAGGCTGAACCAAGAAAATTGTGGGTGGTGGCCCAGTTCTCTGAGACAATTGGCCATCAACATCCCTGATTTCAGTTTCTGATGCTGACGGGAGGAGAACATTTAATTGAAATATATCTTCATTTTCAGTTTAATTGTCTTGTTTTCTCTTATTCCAAATATCTTTACTTCATATTACACTTAAGTGCTCCAGAGAGACTAGTTGCCCCTGTTGTTGGCATCCCCCCACCATCAGCAACAGGAAGTCCAGTGACGTCTGAAACATATTGCTCTTGTTATTTCCCTAGATATATAGGCATATCTATTTATCTATCTATCTGAAGTAATGGCATGTAATGGAGATTTTCTGATTGTGAAAAGGTGGGAGAGTTCTGTCTCTCTTAATTTCCTCATGCAGTGTCAGGAGAGACTTGAGATCTATTAAGAGCAGAATGAACGTAAACAGAAGGCAGATGCTTAAAGAGTCGACATCATTAACCTCATCACACTGCCTCATTGACTTTTAGAGGTTCTCTTTTGTAGCTATATTATCCTTAATACCAGCCATGGTGTCAGTGGGATGTGAGGAATGGGGCGGGTGAAAAAAATTAGTCCCCGTTTATGGTGTACGTGCTTATGATGTCATTATTGCTGGCTGTCGCCGGGGCAGATAAACGTAAATGGCAGTTATTACATTACTGAGTGAACATCACCGGAGAGGAGATTATAACCCTCAGTCAATAGTCAAACGCCCCTCTCTCCAACCACGCTAAAGTAATAACCCATAACACAATGCACTCGTTTTGGTAAGGATGATTAGTGCTTTGTGAATGCTGTTAATGAGCATATTTAGATTTGAATATATCTGCAAGAATATGTTTACTGCTCACAATGAGGCCCTGGTGTCTGTGAAGCAGCCCATCCACATCAGACAGATGAGTGACAGATGAGTTCAATCCTAATGAGGATTAATTGGCAGAAACATCTTTATATTCATTTGGAATACAATCATAGTAATCAGGAAATCCAACACAAAGAACTATAATGACAATGATTAATGGGATAAATACAATAAATGTAGACATTTAACAGCAAGCTTAAAAGAAAGGAATAGTTCACCAGAAAATAAATTATCTGTCTTTATTGACTCACTCTCGTGTCATTCCAAACCCATATGACTTTCTCTCTTCAGTTAGTTTACCGTTGCGACCAGATGACCAGAAAGCCACATCAGTCCGATTTATAATAATTTAGACCAGTTTTGAGAACTAGGTCAATTGATTAATTGAAAAGACTCAAAAGAGCAATTACAAACCAGATATTGCTTAAAAAACTCTCACGAATGCATTGAGGAAGGCTAGAGCTGATGCTAGAGCAAGATTTTCAGTGAATAACAACTTAAATTTTGATTCCTCTCACAATTGCTACTGTGTGGCTTCAGAAGTAATTTTGGAGCTTGATAGCCCTGGTTCTCATTCACTTTCATTAACCTTGTGCGACCCCACACCCACATGCGTGGACATGTATTTTGGCTTCACTTTACGCAATGCATAATTTAAAATAATTTAAACCTACTGAATACTGTTCACAAGACTCTAGTCTGTAATTTAAGGTTTAAAATTCTGCCATCACCTGACACAACAACATGACATCAATTTCCATGAAGTGCTTCTACGGGCGCAGAGCCAACAAATGTGCTTCTGGAAAGGAAAGTTTTTTGATTGAAACCTGTTTGGGTGCAAAGAGTAGCATCTCTAATTTCATTTGATATACAAATTTGAAAATGTATACATTTTTCACTCAACAGTGTGCTGACAAACATGATGTCCACATATGTGGATTTGGGGATATTATTCTCTCAAAAGTTGAAAAAACATGTAGTTATTTTGAATAACTTTCAATATTAACACATATGTGGGTCATTTCAAGTTATTTCTATATACATTTGTATATATTTTATTTAGCTATCACTGTACTATATGGTTCTATTCATTAACATTATTAAATCCATTCCTATATTTACTGTGCATTATCACATTGATAATCAAGGGGTTCATCCAAAAGCTAAGAAAATGTTGCTTTCAGAGGCTTTATATGGAGTAAGAATGAAAATAAGGTGCATTTCGATCTTTTCTGTGACCAGATGGCACACTGGAGGTTATCATTCACTAAATGGCACTGACGTGCACAGAACGGGGGCAGCAGGGGCGCAAGGTTTCGAGCTTTCTTGTGGTATCCCCTCCCGCAGGACTGCCCTTCAAGGAAGCAAAAAATCGAAGTACTGATAACTCAGACGAGGAACAGGTCAGATAAAAATTCCATATTGCGTTGCATGTTCATCAAAAGAAAAATACTTGATTGCTACCACATTTCTGACATTGCATACCACTAGTGTAGACAGATTTATTAATTATAATGGGAGTGGTCACTTTCAGTGATATAAATTTAATTTGTCTTATTGATATTTAAATGAAGGAGCAGTCAGGTTCAGCCAAAGCCAGTTTGGTTTTGATTAAACTGATAAGCCATTAGACTAATCACTTTAAGAAAAATACCATTAGGCTACCACAGAACTGCAGCTCCCTATACACATATTATGCAGTCTGCGTAGGGCACCAACTCCCTAGAGAGGCACATCATACCCTAGGGGGGCACCAGAAACTCCACTGGCTGCCCTTACTCATTTGTTATACATTGTTCAAGGACCATGTAGCAACTTGATTGATCATGTTCATTTTTCATGATACTGTCATGGTATTCCAAGGCACTTTAAAAAATATTATGGTTTTACTATGACACGTCATAAACATGGGGTTATCACAGGCCATGTCTGAAAATAAATAAACAAATGTATTACCATGGTGCTTTTTGTGAGAAATATAACAGAATAGGCTATTATTCGTGATAAAGGAAAAATTGAAAAAATTATCACTATTTTATTATACTGTATATACAAGAAAATGGTTAAACAACCAAAAAGCTAAGAAATTAGTTAAGTACTTATAATTACTACTCATTAAAGAAGAAAAACACCTGCACACCTGGCTGACACTTCTCGCCAGTACTCGTGTTTGGTTTGCATGCTTGGATGTTTGGAGTCGCTCCTTCTGTGGTCACTGTATTTTTATTATTATTATTATTTTGTTGTATATCTGCTTGTGACTTGTAAAGTGACCTTGATATATATATATATGAAATATACACTCACCTAAAGGATTATTAGGAACACCATACTAATACTGTGTTTGACCCCCTTTCGCCTTCAGAACTGCCTTAATTCTACGTGGCATTGATTCAACAAGGTGCTGAAAGCATTCTTTAGAACTGTTGGCCCATATTGATAGGATAGCATCTTGCAGTTGATGGAGATTTGTGGGATGCACATACAGGGCACGAAGCTCCTGTTCCACCACATCCCAAAGATGCTCTATTGGGTTGAGATCTGGTGACTGTGGGGGCCATTTTAGTACAGTGAACTCATTGTCATGTTCAAGAAACCAATTTGAAATGATTCGAGCTTTGTGACATGGTGCATTATCCTGCTGGAAGTAGCCATCAGAGGATGGGTACATGGTGGCCATAAAGGGATGGACATGGTCAGAAACAATGCTCAGGTAGGCCGTGGCATTTAAACGATGCCCAATTGGCACTAAGGGACCTAAAGTGTGCCAAGAAAACATCCCCCACACCATTACACCACCACCACCAGCCTGCACAGTGGTAACAAGGCATGATGGATCCATGTTCTAATTCTGTTTACACCAAATTCTGACTCTACCATCTGAATGTCTCAACAGAAATTGAGACTCATCAGACCAGGCAACATTTTTCCAGTCTTCAACTGTCCAATTTTGGTGAGTTCTTGCAAATTGTAGCCTCTTTTTCCTATTTGTAGTGGAGATGAGTGGTACCCGGTGGGGTCTTCTGCTGTTGTAGCCCATCCGCCTCAAGGTTGTGCGTGTTGTGGCTTCACAAATGCTTTGCTGCATACCTCGGTTGTAACGAGTGGTTATTTCAGGCAAAGTTGCTCTTCTATCAGCTTGAATCAGTCGGCCCATTCTCCTCTTACCTCTAGCATCAACAAGGCATTTTCTCCCACAGGACTGCCGCATACTGGATGTTTTTCCCTTTTCACAAAATTCTTTGTTATCCCTAGAAATGGTTGTGCGTGAAAATCCCAGTAACTGAGCAGATTGTGAAATACTCAGACCGGCCCATCTGGCACCAACAACCATGCCACGCTCAAAATTGCTTAAATCACCTTTCTTTCCCATTCTGACATTCAGTTTGGAGTTCAGGAGATTGTCTTGACCAGGACCACACCCCTAAATGCATTTAAGCAACTGCCATGAGATTAGATAATTGCATTAATGAGAAATTGAACAGGTGTTCCTAATAATCCTTTAGGTGAGTGTATATTCCATTTGTGACCTTGACACAAATCCAAACTCGGAAAGCAAAAAAAGAAACTCTAGAGCAAATTAATATTAATTTGCTCTGGAATTTCTTTTTTTGCTTTCTGAGTTTGGATTTGTGTTAAATATAAATAACTTTGTGTGCTTTGACCTCTTACTATTTTACAGTATTTTTCATCTTTTCCAAGACTTGCTTTGTATGATGTCAATCTCCTTGTCTCCAAAAATATAAATGCAAAAATCTAAAAAAAAAAAAAAAAGAAAGAAAAAGAAAATCGATTCTTGGCATGATAAAATGGATACAGAATTATGAGGACAAATGTTGCAATAGTTTGAAATATAGATTTTTTTTCTCCCATTCCTAGCTTAGTGCTTTTAAATGTAAGACATGAAGACAATGCTGTTTGTGTCATTATTTATGACTGGTAATAGCAGTGATGCCAGGTGGGTCAATTCAATTCAAAAAAATAAAATAATGTGTAACAAGATGTGGTCGGGGCAATAGGAGCTCCCTTCTATGCTTAATAATGTCCATTTAAGGAGAAGTCGGACTTCATAAAAAAAATTGCAGCACTTCTCACACAGGGAGTTTATTAATGGATTCATTATATTGGCAGTATCAGCATGCTGTTAGTGAAAAATCTTTTTTCAATATTTTCCAGTCCGTAGAAAGGGCTACGCATGGCACTTTGTCAAATTAAGTGCCATTTTAAGAACAAAATGCGTTGGTTAATTCCTTCAGTTCAATTTGTTTCTTTTTCATTTTTCATCCGTAACAGCCCCTAAAATCACAAACACTCAATGTACACAACAGGTTTGAACTATTTTATTACATCTAAACCATTATATTTGAACTCATTTGTTTGTAACCATTTGTTGTGACATGGAAAGAGAGAGCGAAGAAATGTGACCTAATTTGTTAAACCACTATTATCTCTATAATTACATATTGCCATTTACCTGTGAGAGGAACCACATATAAGAGCTTCATCATGAACATTAAACACCCACTCAAATTCACTTCAATCCAAAAAATGTTTAAAGCAAGCCTCAATTATCCTATTTGCTCTGAACTCCTTTATCAGCAGGAAGATTGATATTTTACTCTCGTGTACCAGCCCTAATGTTGTAAAGTGCCCCAGTATTAAAGTATAAACATTGTCTCAGATGTTTCTTCTAAAATCCCTTAAGAAAAATGGACACTATTGAGTAAATTATTGACATCTATTTATACAGTATAGAGTTATAAAATGAACTCAGCATACATTTACATTTATGCATTTGGCAGATGCTTTTATCCAAAGTGACTTACTGTGCACTTATTACAGGGACAATCCCCACAGAGCAACCTGGATTTATGTGTCTTGCTCAAGGACACAATGATGGTGACTGTGGGAATTGAACAAGTAACCTTCTGCTTACCAGTAATGTGTTTTAGCCCTCAACACCATCATCACCACCATGATGATAGCTCAGATCAAATCTGAGAGCAGTTTGACACTTTGGTGAGATCTTAAAAATATAAAATATAAGTAGCAGAAGACTGAATTTGCCTTCAATAGAGGCAAAAGTCTACATTTGGTCTCCATTTGATCTCCATTCATTCTCATTGTTGCAAGGCAGTGATAGCATTAGGTTGCTGCTGTTTACACAAACTGTAAATAGCAACACAAAGCATCAGGTATTTACACTCAGTGCAGATAGTCACTCCATTTATGTAATTTGTCCATGTGGCCTATAAAAATGTTATGGGCAACTAAACGTAGCGCCTGACCCTGGTGTTTAGAACAAACATGCTGTTCAGACACTGCTGTGTTTGCTTGGCCTGCATGGACAGTGACAGAGCTCCATCTCACACCTTACCACTTACCACTTGTTCACTTACCAGCATGCTCTGCACTCAAGGCCTAACCCTGCCCCACATATATGGCACTGTACCACGCAATCATAGGAAAACATGTACTTGTGCAAACATTTTCATACCTTTCTACTTCCTTGCATTATTTACACTTTTTGACACACATTCAAAATGAAAAATCAGGCTTGAAAACCCACAATAAATCACTAGATTATGTTATCATATCTCTTCTGATTGTGTGGACTAACCTTAAAGGGACAGTTCACAAATAAAATAAAATAAATAAACAACATAGACTGTCATTATTTACTCACTTCATGTCATTCCAAACCTGTAAGTCATTTTAGAGAATGTCAATATTACTGATTTCCATGTAAAATCAGCTGTTACTCCTTAAAACCTTCAAAAAGCCTTCCAAACGTGCCATAAAATAGTCCATATGACTTGTGTGTCATATTCCAAATCTTCTGAAGGCACACAATCACTCTGATGAACAGACTGAAATTTAAAAAGTTATTCACTACAACAGCAAATAAAATCATTGATCAACTCATGTAAGGTCTGCAACCCGACCCAGGCCGAACGGCACCAAGAACCTGCCTGATTTCAGGCTGGGATTTGGTCAATTTTTCGAGAAGAATTTTGGGTTCGGGTTTTAATTAATAAAAACAATAAACAGGCCTAATGAACTTGTTTCGTGACAAGCTCTCACAGACATGGGACAACGGATGAGTTAGGGGCCACTCACACCCAATGTGTTTCTGCGTGCGTCTGCTTTGTAAACACATGCTGGAAAAACGTCTTTGACTGTTGCACCACGTCTCGCTGTTTTTTTAGTGTCTTGCGCAGGAGAAAATGAAAAAGAATCAAATTGAACTGGAGGAATTAACCAACACATTTTGTTCTTAAACAAAGCAAGAGTGCCACATTTGTAGACACCGTGTCAAGTTAAAAGGAACTTCAAGTTTCAAAAACGCATGTCATGACACCTGTGTTCTCTTTCATTCTTTGTGCTGTGTCTAGATTGTTTTTAGATTCAACATTCTGAACAAGTTCAGGCTACAAAGAGGGGAATGTTATATTGTTTCACATTATTCCAGATTGTTTCAGCAAAGCTTTAGCACTTAATATACAGTAAGGCAATATTTTTTCCCCTTTTCCCCCTGTACTGAGGGGCTGCTGTGCCTTGTTAAAACTGTGTATGTTTACGGTTACAATAATGGTAGGAATGTATTACATCAAATATAGGTTATTGCAACAGTATTTGCTGGAGAAGAAAGTATAAAGAGAGTATGCTATTTCAGGTTGGGGTTCTGATCAACGGGGATTATAAAAGTGATTACACAGCTTTCAAAATGCTGTAGCCAATCTTCATGTATCTACCACTTCCTTTGAGAGTCTTATGTCTTGTCTTCTTGAGCTTAGACGGGTTGAAGGGATGGGAAGTGGAGATGGAGATAAAGGTGGGTCTCCATTAAAACACCCCCAGCGCAGCCCAGACACCCTCTGATCCCTATCAAATAATTTATCGTCTCACTATGATGGATGGAAGGGAAAATACTGCACAAATCGTTAAATGGGGGGTGCCGATAAGCAAAGGGACTGACTGTTGCTCACTGATATGACAGGTGATGGCATGGAAATCTAAATGAATGTTGGCATGTGTGTTTTAAATTAGATTAAAGTCCAATCCTGAGGAAGAAAAGCATGACATGCTTCTTTAGCTTCCTCTGTAAATAACGGTGCTGTCAGTAATGGAGTTTTGGCTTTTAGTAGTCCCAAAGTGCATTTTTGTTGGGTCAGTGAAAGCACTGGTATCCACAGTTTCATCAGGTGCCCAAGTTTTCACTTTGTCATGCTCACAAGCCCCTATATATATGAAAAAACCTGAGTCAGCGATTCGGTTAGGGCTATTTTAAAATCAAACCGTACTAGTAGTTTTTTTAATTATTCTTTTTCAAAAGATAGAAAAACAGGTAGTCTCTCAGCCCACTCTCTTTGTACATTTGGCCCCCATTTAAGAGCAGAATGGCTTATTTAATATCTGCAGGTACAGTTCTTTCTTTTGTTAACGGAAGGTGATTTTGCCCATGTTAATTTCCTGTAAGCATGACTTATGGAGAAATTTTTATTGTTTCCTGGACTATTTGACTTTCAATAGACATTCAATCATCCATGCTTTCACTTTATCTGTTTTTAACCGTGGTTGGCAAATCAAATTTGTCATGGTGAGAAGTTTAACAGCCTCCAAATTGAGCCATTGCACCTCATTTTAATGACTTTGTGAAGAGAAAATCTTGTCTGTGTTGTGTCAGACTTCCCCATGAATGAGTCAAATCTCTCTACAGCTCCTCGGGTACACAAATACAAGTGGCAGACACAACAAGATGTGGGGTTTTGTCTTGATAATCACGAGAAGATAGATAAAGAGGCAAGTGTGGAGAGAAAAAGAGTCTCCTGTGGCAGCAAATGGGAATGAAATGAGTTTGTGAATCCTAAAAAAGAAATTACTTGATGTAGAGCAAGTCAGAATGTGCTGGAACAACACAAACACAGATTGTAAGCTGTGCTTTATGGAAAATCTTGACTGTTAAGGGCCTTTCCACCTACAGTAATCATGAATGCTATGCAATGAGTACTGCTGGTAAGATGGTGTGGAAGGGTGACTGGAGACAGACACAGTGGGTGTTGTGTCAGGCCTCAGAGAGATGTAAATTATAAGTTTCCTTGTGCAAAAAAATAAAAGAAGAGACAGCACCAAAAATAGAGCAGAACACAGGTGTCTCAAGAGGTGTTTTTAACAGTTGAAGCTCTTTTGAATTTGAAGCAGCATCTAGAAAATGCTGTGCTCCTGCGTGAGAGGCTGAAAAAACATAGAAACGAGGTACAGAGGTTAAAGACGCCTGTATAGTGCATGTTTCCATAGCAAAACAATTGAAAAATAGTATAGACAGTGACAAATACGTGTTCAGTGTGAATGGCCCTCAGGCATAATGTTAGGGACTAATGTTAGGGAGCCTCAGTTCCATTGCATCTTTTTTCATACAAAAGCGTTTAGTTACCGACACTGAACATGCTGCCAAACATCTTATATGAGTTATGTGAGTTTGGAACAGCATGAGGGTGAGCAATTATATCAGAATTAAATTTTTTGGGTGAACTATCCATTTAAAATTAATCTGAGATAAACAGAAACTAAACATCCATTTGAATTCAAACACCTAACAAATCTAAAAAAGTAAATAAGAAAAAGTAACTAAATGGAAAAGCAATATATGTTTACTTAAAGGAATATTCTGGGTTCAATACAAGTAAAGCTCAATCAACAGCATTTTTTGCATTATATTAATTACAATAAACATTTATTTTGACTTGTCCCTCCTTTTCTTAAATAAAAAGCAATACTCTGGGTTACAGTGAGGCATCTACGATGGAAGTGAATGGGGCCAATCTGTAAAAGTTGAAATACACACTGTTTCAAAAGTAAAGCCACAAGACATACTAACCTTTTCTGTGTAGTTATAGCTAATTTGACAACATCAACAACATTCAACGTCAACAAACCCTCAAACGACTGATAAATTATGATTTAAACAGACTATAAGCTTCACATTTCTGACGTAAAGCCTCCAAAAATGGGGCCCATTAAGGTTTATTGAATATATTTATTATAAGTGCTTCACTGTAAACTCGATTTATGCTTTCTGTTTTTAAAGAAAAGGATGAATGAGTCGAAGGTTTTTTATTTGTTGAGGTAATCAACATTATGCCACAAAAACTGTTTATTGAGCTTAACTTGTATTGAATCCGGAATATTCCTTTAATGCCTTGCAGTTTTCATTAATGCATTGCATGTGGTGGAAAGGAACCATATCTAGTACATTACTCAGTTATCATTTCAACTAATGGGTGGTGGAAATTTCAGTGTTGTAACCTTTGATGTGCTACACCATACTGTAAACTGCTAAAACTGCTAATAGCTTTAAAACAGTATTTTACTGATGTCTATTAGAGATAAGGGTTTCAGTGTCTCAGGAAAGGTCTTTCACACACTGCATTGATGAGCTGAAGCTGTGTGTGTGAGTGAGTGTGTGTGTGTGTGTGTGTGTGTGTGTGTGTGTGTGTGTGTGTATGTGTGTGTGTGCAACTGAGGCAGTCTCTTCCAGGTCATGCACTCTTCAGCTAATTGGACATTAAATCAACCTCTCTGTAATAGTCTGTCTGTGTGTGGTCTTTGGTGAATCACCATGGGCCATTGTGTGGAAACAACTGTGGCTGTTCATCAACAAACATCAACTTTGTGCCAATTACTAAGTACAATTCGCAACGTAATCTAGGGCAGGATTTGTTTTTATCTTTTCAGAAAGAAATTGTATCGCTATTGGGTCTAGCTAGGATATTACTGGTTACTTTTTTGTTACACACTTGCATGGAAAATGGTATAATTGATATGGTTGAAACCAAGAACCAGCTCTTGTTCAGAACCAGTACCATTTAAAAAAATTCAGGAACCATTTGATTTTAATTACTTTCAGTATGGACAGTGTTTACTGCAGTGCAATTTAGTGTCAGCGCTGCTATTCTAATGAATCTAAAACAGGGGTCGTTAACCTATGGCACATGTGCCAACATTGGCATGCGGAGGGTTAATGACCGGCACGCCAGCAACGGCGAGAGAGGAATAGACTATTTTATTGATATAAATTCCTCACCTGCATTCCAATCTACATCTTGATGTAATCCTTCCTCATGATCACGCAGCGTGTTTTTATGAGCTGAATGGGAGGCTAAACAAAAAGTTAAAATGTGATGAGACTGGAGTATACCCAACAGACTCGTGCAGCACGTGCAAGCCATATGTGCATCATGTGCAGGTAGCGCTTCACTTTAATTGAAAATCGTATGCGTAAACGTGCCCGCTTTGCTTCGGTCAGACTGCGCGGATGACAGCCTACTGTAAATTCTGTATTTTATATGTTTCTTTTTTCAATATGTATCTTATGTATTGCAATAAGAAAAACACCACTATAAATCCTTGAGATAGCAATCCCAGCATTCAGGTACACCCTCCTTAAACCATGGACTTTCAAAATTACATTAAACGATTAAAAGAGAAAACATAAACCCACATGGTGGGGTTAAAAGTGTATTCAAAATATAAATTAAACCTAGAAATGAAGTTTTAGGATTTTGCAGGTGCGATTAAATGAAAAGGGCTAAAGAGTTGATTGGCTTGTGATGCGCGAATGCCTTGCACACGCAGTACCATTCATCTGATGAAAACATGCTGCGTGATCATAAGGAAGGATAAGGCTACATCAAGATGTAAATTGGAATGCATTTGCAAAAAATGCCATATAAATAAATAGCCTGCTCCTCTCTCACTGTTGCGTGCATGCTAGTGATTAAATGATTACAGTGACACAGCCGGTACAGCCGACGTAAAAAATGGCACTCCATGTCAAAAAGGTTGCCGTCTTCTGATCTAAAGCATTAAAGGTGCTGTAATCGATTGTAGCCATTCTTCTTCCATGAGACTGAGATGTTGAATTAGCCACGCCCCCTCTTTCCAAAACCCTGCACTTCAAAGATGCAAAAATGAGCTTTATTGTGAGCAGGATCGGTTGTTAATAGCACCCTCAACTGACAACTGTTATGACAACATGACATAAAAATGTCAGTATGCCTCAATAATTCGCTGCAATTACTACACTATGAGATTGCACAAAAGACTGACATGAAGAAAGTATCAGTGCCTGTGGACACATTTTGGTTTTCTGTTTACAGAGTCTAGAGTAGCCACAGAGACTTAATTTCTTTCAGGGAGTGTGACAGATTTTTGCATGAAAAATGGCATACAGCACCTTTAATTCCTCAGCTTGTCCAGTGTAGTCCAATTACTAAACACATTACATTTAAATCTACAGTGCACAACATACAGTACAGTGCTACAGGAATAGTCAGATTCCCGAACAAAGGACTCTTATGAGCTGGCTTTTTTTTGTGAATTAAGAACACTTACGCATCAGTTGGAGCAGTTACTGAATTAATCTTACAGATGCGCAAGTTATTACTTCTGTCCAACGGAATAAAATAAGAGTTATTGTTGTGTTTTTTTATGTTAAGTTTAAATAATGTGAGACTTTAATCAAACAGTGCTGTTACTGACTGGTTGTTTACATGACAATGTGCAGTTAAAGATACAAATATGTTGTGTTGTTATCTTTGGAATTTTATAAAATGCATTAATTCTGATTGTTTGGATAAAAATGAACAAATTGCCATTATTGATTGAGAACATCAACAATCAGTGTTCAAAACAATGTTCTTACTTTACCCTCAGTTCACTATGGTAAACATCTAAAAATAATTTGTATTTTGAGCAGTCAGGTAGAATTTGGTGCAAAATCGCTGGCTTATGATGTGCATCCTTGCGTCATTACATAATGTCCTTAAACACAAGAAAGAAGTTCTGACTGTCTCGTTCCCATGTTATAGTAGATAGCAGTAATGCACTATTTATTTTGCAAGTTGCCATTAAAAAAAAGACAGAAACTATGTTCAGTCTGGTTCAGTTCAGTCACATTCACGCAGTTCAGAACAGCATTGCTGCAATCTGAATTAATGCTTACCTGTTATCTGTTGTTTACCTGCTATAATGCGTGAATATATTTTCTGGCAGGATTGTTGAAGCTAATATTGCTTGTCATGATTGAATCAAACATTACTCATGTGTTGACTGATTGTGATGTATTTATGTTGTTCTGTGAATTTGCTGTGACATGTTTACTAATATGTATGACTTCTGAAATGTACTTCTTGTAACTGTTATATTGCATATTTAAGCATATCATTTTCATGTTAATTAAAGTATATTTTATCCCCATCATTATTGAATCCTCGTTTTATGTTTTTTTTTTTAGATTACTGTGTTATTGTGTTTATTGCATAGACATACTATTGTAAATAATAAAGTCTTCCATTGAACTTGTGTCAGCCATATCATGAGTATCACCTCTAAATTTAACATGTGTTGTACAATACAAACATACATAATAGAAGATAAAACACTCCAATAATCATATAAAAAAAAAATACTGGTAATACTGGTACACTCTGTTCTCTGTGTAAAAGTGCTTTGAATGTAGTGTCAGAAAAGAACAAAAAGACTGACATTCATTCAAAATATGTAAATAGGAGTTTTATTTATCTTCATCAAAGCAAGTAATATATCATATTTAAATGTTTAATCCTATAATATATCGAGATAAAAATAGCACGCTATGACTCTGGTTCTGAATATCTCCCAGACACGATCACACACAGGCGATATGCAGGTAAGCTGAAATCATGAATTCCCTTTTCAAAAAGCTACACTTCTGATGCTGCGCTGGAAACCGTATATTGGGTACAGCTTTAGGTGTGACCAGCTGTGAACATGTGTGCAATTTATAGCCTCTGCCGGTGTAATCATTGGATGCACCTGCGGCAGGGCTATAAATATATGCGTCACAGGCGTGTCGTCAGATTTTTTGTCTTCAGATCACTCTGTGTTTGTGTGCTATCACGAGCCTGTCAGAACTTTCTTTCCTCTGTTAGGAGTTAAAATTTGTTAGGCAGTGCGCAGAAGACCTTTCTCTTTTTATCTTCTTTAAAAAAAAAAAGAAAAAGTGAGAAAAAAAAGAATGACTGAAAGTCAGGGCAAACGATGTGTGTTCCCTTGTCTCCGCTCTATGGCTGAGAGGGACACACATCAGTTTTGCTTTGTTTGTTTGGGGGAGGAGCATGCTGCTCTCGCGTTGGGGCAGGGCGGGTGCGCGCATTGCGATCTGCTCTCGGTCAAAATGCTTCACGCTCGCCTTGCTTACTTCCGGGAGTCGGCGCCCACACTTCATTCGTGGGGCTCTCGTATGGATCTGGCTGAGGAGCGAGAGACCCTTTTGCTCGCTCTCTCCCCAGACCCAGCTGGTCCTTCCCGTGATCTTGAAGCACGCGCCGGCGCCTCTTCGGTTCATGAGGGGGACCTTGAATCTCTTAAGTCTGCAGACTTTGATTTATCCACCTCTGAGCATTCCGGGCATGATAGTAAATCAGCGGAGGAATTGCTCGATGCGATTACTCATGTGGTGGCCAGGCTTCAATTAGACTGGCCACGCCAACAAGAGACCTCCAAACGCTCCAAGTTAGAGGACAGATTTCTGTGGGCAAGCTCCTGTCACTCAGGGCAGTTTATATCTCTGAATGCCTGAATTTGGGAGCAGATTTACTGTCCAGACAGAGGATACCGATGGTATAAGTGGAAACTCCACCCCGAGGTAGTGGAACAAATCTGGGTGAGATTCTACAGGGCAATGTCCCCACTACTTTTCTCTGAGTCCCCCAGCCCCCAGCGCATACATGGCCCAGAATGTGCCTGTATGTGTTTCCCTCTACTAGAAGTTACGGCAATAAATGGTGTGTCTTTGAAAGATGGTGCAGTGCACGTAATACAGATCCAGTTAATTGCCAGATTTCTTCAGTTCTGGAATTTCTGCAGGAAAAACTGTCTGCAGACATATGCCCCACTACTCTCAGGGTCTATGTGGCCCACCATTTCGGCTTGCCACGCCTTGATGGACAGGGTGCCCTTTGGGAGGCATCCTCTACTCGCTTGCTTCATTTGTAGAGCCATGCGACTGTGGCCTCCTGCTAGGAACAGGACCTCTTCATGGGACTTAGCAATAGTCCTTGAGGGTCTGGTTTAGACCCCCTTCGAACCTCTAGAGTCAGCGTCTGGCAGACTTCTGACTCTCAAGATGGTCTTTCTTATGGTGATTACCTCTCTAAAGAGAACTGGGGACCTACAGGCTCTGTTTGTTTTGCCAGCCTGTTTAGAGTTTGCCCCAGGAATGACCAAAGTAATTTTGCACCCTCATCCTGACTTCCTGCCTGAGGTGCCTTTCTCGACCTTAAACCCGGTCACTCTTGAAGCCTGCTGCTCCCTGCCATTTACAACGCCGGAGCAGGAAAGTCTTCACAGACTTTGTCCAGTCTGTAACCTTCAGACTTATATCCACTGCACTAGCCAGTGGCATAAGTCAGGGCAACAATTCTTTGCCATGGGGGCCGCAACAGGGGACGGCTGCCACCATGCAGACTACATTGCATTGGGTGAGGGCCTACAAGGCACGAGGTTAAGCTTCGCCAGTAGGTATCAGGGCTCACTCTACCAGAGGGCTCGCCTCCTCTAAAGCCTTGGCTAGAGGTCTCCCTCTGCAGCATGTTTGTGATGCGGCAGGTTGGTCCTCTCCGCACACATTCATCAGTTTTATGATTTGGATGTTCCTGCCAGACAACAACGTAAGCTCATGTCTGAGACCTCTCACGCCGTTGTGAGCACACTACACAACCGTAGGGGGTCCGGACAGCCACAGTGCGGCAGCGTGGGTATTCTCGTTCCCAAAGCGATTTCCAGCGCAGCATCAGACGTGTAGCTTTTTGAGAAGGGAACGTCTCGGGTTACATAAGTGTAACCCTTGTTCCCTGAAAAAAGTGGAACGAGATGCTGTGCTTCATTGCTGCACTGGGATTCCCCAGGACTGCTCTTCAGACAGAATACCTGACGACACGCCTGTGACGCATCTATTTATAGCCCTGCCGCAGGTGCATCCAATGATTACACCGGCAGAGGCTATAAATTCCGGTCAATGTTCATTGACGTGTTGCACACATATTCACAGCTGGTCATACCTAAAGCTGTTCCCAAAGCGCTTGCAGGCGCAGCATCTTGTTCCGCTTTTTTCAGGGAACAAGGGTTACACTTAAGTAACCCGAGACGATTCATCGGCTGGAAGAGCAGTGCCGAAACACGATTCACACAATGTGTTCTTCTGCTAATTGCATTTTTAACTTTCAACCACAGGTGTCACTAGAGAGCACAAAGATATGTCGAGCAACTCAATTTCTCAAAAAGGTCAATAAAGCTGAATACTGCTTGAATATGCACT
The DNA here is from genome assembly GCF_025860055.1 of Xyrauchen texanus. NCBI lineage: Eukaryota > Metazoa > Chordata > Actinopteri > Cypriniformes > Catostomidae > Xyrauchen > Xyrauchen texanus. Next base: position 27,694,230 of record NC_068302.1, on the reverse strand, counting down.
GGCAAGCTCCAATGATCCAAGAGAATATTTGAGAAGCATTAGAGCAATGTTTGCATTGTGCTGTGGAAGGCTAGTGTTAGTATTGTTATGGCTCTGTGGTGAGAAATTGCAGCGGATGTGGAACTGGAGATTTCAGCGTAGATTTACACAGGAGTTGCATGTGTGTAATTATCACTCTGTCTTAATGAGGGCCAATCAGAGCAGCAATGCTCACTGCACTGCAACATTTCCAGAGAGGGCTGATAATTGGCCTACACACCAGAGTTTAGCTTTTATGCGTTTGGCCTCAGTACAATTTATGAAGCATTAAAACCAGGTCTCAGTCTTGGTCTTTGATCTCAGACAAGACGGAAGTTTTATGATAACATTTCACTTCTTCAAACAAGCACAATGTCTTTAGACGTCTGAATAATGAATTTATTAATTTAGGAAGCACACTAACCGGTGTCTGAACTTGTGCTTTTGGACATTGTTGATCATTATAGATAACAATGCTTTTGGACATTGTTGATCATTATAGATAACAATTATATGGCAAGGCTACCTCTTGAACTGTCTTAAAGGTATAAAACTGTTGCACCTGTGCACGCATGTACACGCGTGTGCGCGCACACACCAATTGAAAAGATTTTTTTACAAAAACAAGAGTACATAAATATAAAGAAAAAAAAAAGAAAAATAACTACACACATATTATGGCATGCCGTTCAGGAAATTATTGTATTTATAATATGTCTGAATATATGTAATGAAACTCTGAATATATGAAATGAAACTTGAATATATGGAATGAAAGAAACTCTGAATATATAGAATGAAACTTGAATATATAGATTGAAACGTCTAGGTAACAATTGTAACCTCCATTCCCTGATAGAGGGAACGTGACGTTGTGTCGAATAAGTGACACTAGGGGGTCTCTCTTGAGAGCCTCGAGCATCTCTAAACAGGAGAAAAGGCAAATAAGAAATTGGCCCCTGGACATACAGGTATAAAGGGAGGTAAATATGCGTCTGTCTATTCAGGTTTTTGCCCTGAAGAGCCGAGAATGAGGTTCGGCCATAACAGTGGCTCGGTTCAGCATTGTGGCCGGGAGGACACAACATCTATTTCCCTCCATCAGGGAACGGGGGTTACAATAGTAACCTAGACGTTCCCTGTCTGTCACTTACTTCGACGTTGTGTCACTAAGGGTCCATATTCAATCACGCCATGCATTGAACCATGTACGTACGCTGCTGACAGTTGTGTGCCAAAGCAACAGGCTGTGTCAGACTGCACGTACCCTTCCCCAACGCCCCATAAAATATTCATAAACCTTTTAGGTTCCCGGAACCCCGAAGGGGTGAACAAGGTGACGTGCCAAGCATGGGAGCAGGTGTGCCAGCTGCTCCTTTTCTATCTCTATGTTTCTCGCATGGAGTCAAAGAGGCTGGGGCCATCTTAATGTTATCACATGCATCGGGGAAGGCGTTCCTTTCCAACTCCTATTCTTTCAGGGGGAAAAGACCACGCGGAGACCACCACCTGCCCAGGCTAGGGGGAGGTAAAGAGTGGCAAAATATGTCACTAGGGTTTTTAGGCAACATGGGGATGGTAGATCCTACCTGTTGCAAGGGAGGAGTTGTTACAACACGGCGACCGGGGGGCAGCGGGATCTGCCCAAGGTAGAAGCAGGTCTGCCTGTAGGGGGGATACACACAGAGGGATTAATCCACACAGGGGCCCGTCCTGTGGAGCACCTATTCCAGTACAGAGTAGTTTCCGTACCCGTAGTGGGTCTGGCCTTGGAATTCCTCTGCTGAATTCGCGGACCAGAGGGCTAGGGAAGAGTTATAATGTGAGATGAGTTAGTGGGGTGTCCTGGGATAAGAGCACACGTGATCGCCTAAGTGGAGGGAAAAGGCACTAGGTGCAAGCTGTACACCCGGTCAGTTGTTCTGCGTTACCGAGTTCTACTGGCTCGGACCTAAGAGACCACGGGACGAGACCGACTTAACCCTGAGATTGTAAAATCTTGTAAAGGTATTGGGTGTTGCCTAGCCCGCTGCTCTGCACATGTCTGCTAGGGAGTTGCCATTGGCCAGTGCTCGGACCCGAAAGGGGTTCTGGGTGTGATAGGCCAATGCTATTGCATCAACAACCTAGTGGGAAAGCCTCTATTTGGAGACAGCGTTCCCTTTCCGCTGTCCACCAAAGCAGACAAAGAGCTACTCAGAACTGCGTGCGGTCCACATAAGTACACAAAGCATGTACTGGACACAGCAACAAAAAGGCTGGGTCTGCCTCCTCCCGGGGCAGCGCATGCAGGTTCACTATTTGGTCCCTGAAGGGGGTCGTAGGAACCTTGAGCACGTAGCCCGGTCGCGGTCTTAGGATGACTTGATTGTCTGCCAGACCGAACTCCAGGCAGGTGTCGCTGACAGAAAACGCTTGCAGGTCCCCAACCCTCTTGATGGAAGTGAGCGCGATCAGGAGGGCCGTCTTCAAAGAGAGATATGCCTAATAACTAATAAGAGAGAGAGAGAGAGAGAGAGAGAGAGAGAGAGAGAGAGAGTGCAGTAGTAAAGGAATATTTGTAGTAGTTTTGGCAATATTGATAATATGCTTGGGCTTTATTGAGACTGATGTTTGCCTGGATGAGATCTGGATTTGGACATTTAAATCCAGCATTTGTAGCTAGTGTTATCACACACACTAGTCACAGCTTCTGCCTGCATATCACACATAAAAAACACATTTCAAGTAAGAGCCACAAACCAGATTTTTTTTTTATTTTTTATTCTATCACTTTTTATACCATTCTTTACTTACAGGGAAAATTAATTCATTGTGATTTTGAGATCTGAAAAAGTCATGAAAACTACTAAGATCTTAAAAATTCATGGAATATATATATATAAAATGTCTATCCAGAAATGACATTTGACTGCAAGTCTTGGAAATTGTAACATGATCAAAAGGGAAATTAAAATGTTGTTACTGAATGTCCATTGGCCTGAAATCAACCCCATTCTGCTGAATTATGACAAGCACCATACTCCATTAGACATTTTTAAATCATTTTGAATATGTTTAATATTTTTCTGTGGCACTACTAATAGTGTGTTGTGCAAGAAACATCAGAGACATGGGTTCTGTTCTCATGTTAACCTGGAATAATTGTATTCACATAATCAAAGATGAGCTCAAAATAGCGGTTGCATTTTCGCTCTAAATATAATTTTACTCCAAAGATAGTTAGGTTGGGGTTTGGCTTGATCCTGTTGACTGTATTACATAATTTACATCTAAAAATACAACTCCCTTTTGACGTCACTCTAAGGACATTTTACCCAGAATTTGGAGCACACATGTGCATAAGTCATCAACACTTCAAGATCCAGCCACTGAGGGGCAGTGGTTTGAATTATCAGTAAGAACAGACTGATTTCAGCTGAAGAACTTTCAATTTACTGTTGCCAAATTCACAGTGAGATCAGTCTGAACATCCATATTCAGTACTCACGAATGACTGAAAAAGTCTGAAATGAATTGGTCAAAAAGGTTTTGGAACCCTGTGCTTCAATGTCTACACCAGACATGAGCAGCACGTGGCTGCAATAGAAGCCATCATTATCGACGATGCTGTCTACACTGGAAGCATCTGTTGTACTGCACCACGCAGACAGTAAACAGGTGTGCCATACCAATTTGCGCTGCACACGCTAGTACTACTACTGCCAACAACACAAATAAATGATTTAGAACATTCATATAAACATGTCCAGTGTAGACAGTCTCAAAGACCTTTTTAATCTTTGATCAAGGTTAAATCGCTTGCTGATACCATTTAGTAACTGAGCAGAGTTGGAAACTGACACTTCTTCTGGGATTAATGATCTGTGATCCCGCAGTATCTGGTTAGGATCCTGCAAGACTATCTTGCTGAGCACAATTCACATCACATGATGTGGAACCCTAATGTAACCATCCAAAGTGGAACACCAGGTCATTTAAGTGACATGAAAGTGGAAATGGGTAATCCTTCCTGTTATGCGGGTTGCAGCACAAATGAGCCCTAAATTATGACTTCATAAATTTCTGATGAATCCTTAACATTAAAATAATTATGAAACATGTTCATCATCCATGATATTGCTGTTAAGGAGTGTGCCATAAATACTGTAGAGTCAATCAAAATGCTAATGATATATAAACGGCTGCCTACCTAATTTCTTTGATAATTATTCCGGCATACTTCCACCACTCCAACTCAATCGTTATTAACTACATCCAGGAGAGTGAACTGGGAGCTTGAATCAACTTTTGCACTTAAACACCTTTATTGCATACAGCCAATAAAATCTTTAAGATTCTTAAAGCACATAAAAATATACAATAAACCAAACTTGTGAAAATCAGGTAATAATCTTGGTAGTTACAGTATATCTGTACTTAATATATATAGAATGATTGCATCTTTTTACATCTTTAAATTAAGTGCTGCAAACATTCTTAAACACATTTAAAGGAATGTTCCGGGTTCAATACAAGTTCAGTTTAAACAACAGCAGTTGTTGAATATTGATTATTACAACAACAACAAAAAAGTACTTTTACTTGTTACTAGTTTATTTACATATATATATATATATATATATATATATATATATATATATACAAAATCACAGTTCAGTCTTGAGAACCCTCGGAATGATTTAGCGTGTTAATAAGTATAACATATTGATAGAATGAGGTCTTGATGGACTAGTTCTGCTACACTGATGCTGCTTCAGAGCAAGTACAAAGACTTGATACTGCTAAAAACATACACAGGCATACAGTATACTGTGTTAGCATATGGACAGTTATACAAACACAAGACATGCTGCATTGAGCAGGTACAACAGGATATGTTGCTGCTGCACGATTAAACATTCAATTCCCATGTAGCAGATCTAGACAAGTGCAGCTGGGGAGGTGGAGGTTTTCATGGAAAAACTGCACTGCTGTGAAACCGGCTTATCTGCAAAACTGAGCAATTTCAATGTCAGTTAAAAAAGAGAAATCTCAAGTTGATTGGCTAACAGATTACAAATAAAAAACATACAGCTTACATAATGTGAGACGATTGGCTTAACAATCACATGTGAGAAAGCTGATTACAAGTCCAAAGAACCTATCATCTTGCTCCAATTAGAGTTTCATACATGAACTCATTTACAATAAGGCACTTTGGAAGTGAATGGGGCTAGCACATAAACGCTAAAATGCACACTGTAGTATAGCCACAAGACATAAACAATATATGATGTGATGATATGATTTTAGTGTGATAACATTGCACTTGTAAAGTTTTATTACAATATTACAACTTCGGCGTCATGACGACATAATGCTGGTAACCCTGTAATCTGGTTAACACTGAAACAGCTGTAAATCCCTCATTTTATTACACTAAATTATTTTAACACATATAATGTTTATGTATACAGTCTATACTTTTAAAACAGTGTGTATTTTAACATTTATATAGGCTACTGGCCCCCTTCACTGCCATTGTAAGTGCCTTACTGTAACTGTTATTTTGTATTTATTTAAATAACAAGGGACAAGTCTAAATAATTGTTTGTGTTAAGCAACATTATGCAACAAATTCTGTCAATTAAGCCTGACTTGTATTGAACCTGGAACATTCCTCTACAGTTAACATGAAATGTAAAAAAAATATCCCATTTATCTTCATAATATACACCCACTTAACACTTTATTAGGAACACCAGTACACCTACTTAATCGTACGATTATGTAATCAGGTAATCATGTGGCAGCAGTGCAATGCGTAAAATCATGCAGGTATGGGCAGGAACTTCAATTAATGTTAATTTCAACCATCAGATTGGGGAAAATATTTGATCTGAGTGATTTTGACTGTGATATGAGTGTTGGTGCCAGACAGGATGGTTTAAGTATTTCTATAACTGCTGATCTCCTGGGATTTTCACGCAAATTTTCACTCCAGTGTCTGGAGTTTACTCAGAATGGTGTCTAAAACAAAAAACATCCAGTAAGTAGCAGTTCTGCGGACGAAAAAGCCTTGTTGCTGAGAGAGGTCAATGGAGAATGGCCAGACTGGTTTGAGCTAACAGAAAGTCTACGGTAACTCAGAAACCATTATGTACAATTGTATAGGTCACAATCACATCTCAGAATGCACAACACGCCAAACCTTGAGGCGGATGGCAGAAGCCACATCGGGCACTTTATTAGGACCATAGTGTTCTTAATAAAGTGCTCAGTGTGTGTATGATCCTGTTTTGTTTAGGTTTTTTTACTATTCATTAGGGTGCATTATTCAACAGAAAACATTATTTCACTCTGAAATATGTCACATTGTAGAACTAGTAAAATGGGCCAGAAATCCTGATTCATGTTGACTTTAAATAAGTTGAGAATGCCATTTCATGTTGACTCTTATTGTAGGAAAATATATTTTTCGCGTCAGTTGTGATTTGATGATGTTATAACTACAAACTGAAAAGCTACAGCAAAAAGCACCAGAAATATGCCTCTGAACTCTCTGTATTTGTGTCTGAGAAGGTGATTTGGTTGAAGTGGATAAAGTGTGGGCTGAAGGAGATGTACAGCCATGTGATATGATCTCAGAGTGTAGATTCTGGGCCCTGGACCACTGTGTTGTGAGAATCTGTGGTCTGACAAATTATATTGCACTTGGTTGAAACCAGAATGATGTGTGTTATACAGTGCCTCTATAAAACATAACAACACTTCATTTTATAGTGTTTTTGCTCTCCTTGTTACATACTTAGCCCCCCACCACATCCACCCCCCAAAATTATCTCCTTTCTTCTGCTTATCCCCATCTCTCTCTGACACCCGTGTGATTAATGTTTTTCATTTGATGTCCTCCTCTTGCCTCCACCAAGTACCAACAAATAACACTCCCAGCCAGAGCGTGCAAATCTCACAAAAGAGCTGTAAAAGATGAGAGATAAACAGAGAAGGCGGGGGAGTAGGAGATAGATAGATAGATAGATAGATAGATAGATAGATAGATAGATAGATAGATAGATAGATAGATAGATAGATAGATAGATAGATGGGTAGATGGGTAGGGGATGGATGGATAGATAAAGAGAGAGTGTGTGAGAGAGAGAGCGAGAGAGAGAGAGAAAGAGAGAGATTGCGGGAGTCAGTTTATGTGCAAGTTGGGCAATATAAGACAGGAAGCAGTTAAAATCTGGCCTTTGGAAAAGAAAGCATTTGCGGAGGCATGTGACGAAGGTGTTTCTCTGTGTGTAGCTCTCCTCCCTGGAGAAATTCCCTTGTTGCTAATCTGCAGTTATTGCAATTGCCAGAGGCACTTTCCAAATTAAAGCTGGAACTCTGGGAGCACTTCAAAGCCCTGCAATCCCACAAAATCATCATCTCTACTCAGCTGCAACTGTCTCCAGCCGGTTGTTACAGAAAAATTATCAGTTGTATATTCTGTGATCTGATTTTTTACATAGACACATAGATTTGTTCATCAGGATAAACAAAGACACTGAATTGTTACTGATATAGACTCGTGGGATGTGGATTGAAATAGAAATTCTGATATGATATTCTAACAAGTTAAAGGTGAAGTGTGTATTTTCTACCAAACAGATTTACAAACAGACTCTGAATTAGGGATCAATGGGTCGAAAGTTTTGTTGGTGAAATCGGTCTGTGCTTACAGGAATGGTGCCAAAAGGGAGTAATATTTTAAGGTGTAAAAGATGTAATACAGTCAACAGGAATTACTATTTTCTTAACTTTAACCCTAACATCTAGGTTACGGATATATCCTCCGTTCCCTGATGGAGAGAACGAGATGCTGTGTCGAAGAAGCGACACAAGGGGTCTCTCTTGAGTGCTGAATATACCTCTGATCTATGAAAAAAGGCTAATGAGAAGTTGGCAGAAAGAATTTGCATGTCGCGCCCCCGGACATACGGGTATAAAGGCGGGGAAATACATCTGTTTCATTCAGGATTTTTCTGAGGAGCCGGAAATGGTCCGGCCACAACAGTGGCTCGGCTCAGCGTCATGGCCAGGAGGACACAACGTCTCGTTCCCTCCATTAGGGAACGGAGGTTACATTCGTAACCTAGATATTCCCTGTCTGTCACTCACTTCGACGTTGTGTTGAAGAAGCGACACTAGGGGTCCAATTTAAATCCATGTAGGTGTACTGCTGACACAGGAGCGGGCAGGTACTTGACGTGCCAAAATGACCAGCTGTATCAGACTGCATGTACCCTTCCCCCAATGCCCCATAAAGTCATCAAAACCGAGCCTAGCTGGGCCTCTTTTCTCTCTATGTTTCTCACATAGAGTCAACGGCTGGGGCACTTACGCGCATCGGGGAAGGGGGTCTTACCCAATTTCCTATTCTTTCAGGGGGAAAAGACCCTGCGGAGACCACACCTGCCCAGAAAGGGGGAGGTAATAGTGGTGACATACATCACATGGGCTTTTAGGTCACATGTTGGAAGTTGCGCGGTGGTAGATCCCAATTCTTCGGAGGGAGGAGTTGTTAAAGACACGGCAACTGGGGGCAGTGGGAACTCCTCCACTCTCTAGTGGACAACAGCTGCGCCTCCCCGGACGGATCGGAGGCAGTTCTCCAGACCCTGGAGGACGGAACTCCCCGCAGCATTCTCAGGGAACAGAAGGGGTCTCCTCCGCCCCTGGCAGCGGTTCTGCTGCTCCAGGCGGTCGGCAGTGAGCCCAAGAAAATGTATCCTAAGTTATTGAGAGAGGCTGCCATTACTTTAAAAAGGTTTCTTCTAGTCTTTTGAGTGCACATGAAGGGTATCAGAAGGTTATGCGCAAAAATTTTGTGGAACGACGGCCGTTGTATGCCATGTGGATGTTGAGATATTTCCTAGAATTTGGTGTCCCTTAGAGGTACTTACAAAGAACAGAGGCAGTTTGTAGGACAACTATTTGGGACATGGAGATTTTTATATGACTTTCAAGCAGATGTTAACAGTCAATATTTCCTTTTTCTTGCAGGTTGAAACCAATTTATTTGGCAGTACACTGGCAATTAATAATAATATGACAGTTGTAATAATCTCTAGCATGCTGGTGAATGCTTTTTAGAGGCCCGGCACCAATGGTGCTGTGGTACCTTTTGTATTCGTTAGTTTACTTATTATTAGGTGCCAAGAACTAGAGGTGCAGTAGCTCCTATTGTATCTATTAGTTTTCTTCTTATTATTATTCTAATGGATGGGAGTCTATGGCAACCTAGGAAAATTTTTAAATCTGTTACGCTAATAGAGGTGGTTAAAAACAACCCCCTGAAAAAATTTGGGTCTCTAGGACAAACTCTATAGCTAAATTTAAAATGTTACTTTTATTTTTTGAACATATTTTAAACTGTTTGGTCTAGAAACAATTGTCAACACTTTACAATAAGGTTCCATTTGTTAACAATAGTTAACGTCATGATTACTGTTGTAACCTCCGTTCCCCGATGGAAGGAACGAGACTTTGTATCAACTGTAGTGACACAAGGGGTCTCTTCTGAGACTTGAGAAAAGGCCAATGTCAAGTTGGCAGACAGAATTTGCATGCCCCGCCCCCAGACATACGGGTATAAAGGGAGCGGGCGAGCGAATGTCAGACAGGTTTTCACTGAGGAGCCGAGAATACGGTTACGGCGCATTGCAGTGGTAGGGATAGTGACGTGGCAAGGGGAACACAATGTCTCATTCCTTCCATCGGGTAACGGAGGTTACAAAAGTAACCTTGATGTTCCCATTCTGTCACTCACTCCAGGCTAGTGTCGCTGACAGAGAACACTTGCAGGTCCCCAACCCTCTTGATGGAAGCAAATGCGATCAGGAGGGTTTTCTTCAAGGAGAGGGCTTTGAGCTTGATTGAATCAAGCGGCTCGAAGGGGGGTCTCTGAAGGCCCGAGAGGACCACTGAGAGATCGCAGGAGGGGAACAGGCTTGGCCGGGAAGGGTTCAACCTCCGGGCACCTCTTAAGGAGCATGATAATCAAGTCGTGCTTACCAAGGGACTTGCCGTCTACTGGGCTGCGATAGCAGCGACACACACCTTCAAGATGGAGGGGGACAGCCTCCCCTCCAGCCTCTTCTGCAGGAATGAAACACTGACCGAACTGCGCATCTCTGTGGGTCTTCAGATCTGGAAGAACACCAATTGCGAACAGATGCCACTTGAGGGCGTAAAGCTGCCTGGTAGAGGGAGCTCTGGCTTGGTTGATTGTGTCCACGACTGCAGGTGGTAGACCACTTAAGTCTTCCACGTCCCATCCAGGGGCCAGACGTGGAGATTCCAGAGGTCTGGGCACGGGTCACTCAGAAGAGACCCCTTGTGTCACTACAATCGACACATTGTAGAGTGAGTGACAGAAGGTGAACTACATTGGTTAACATGCACTAACAATGAACAATGCTTTTAAAGCATTTATTAATCTTGGGTTATGTTAATTTCAACATATACTAATATATATATTTTTTTTTATAAAAAGTTGTTTATGTTAACAGTAGTTAATGCTTTATGAACTAAAATTTTTATAAACAAACATTAACCAAGGTTAATAAATGCTGTAGCCTTATATTATGTTGTTCAGTTGTTAGTTCATGATTCCTAATAAATTAACTAATATTAATAAATGGAACCTTATTGTAAAGTCTAATCTAAATATTATAATTTTTTCTTTTGTCTGATTACTCTTCTCATGCTGATTATCATGGACCCCTTACATAAAAGGTATGCCCATTAGAGTTTACCTTTTAAACTTTTTAAGTCCTTCAAACTTTATCCGAGTTTCTCAAACAATGTCTCAAAATAATTTTGTTTAAAAGTTGATTAAAATTACAGCAAAGCAAAGTTAACAAGAACTAGATCTTTTAATCATATTACTCCAGTTTTAGCTTCTTTGCATTGGTTGCCAACTTTTAAGACCTTATGAAACAGTTAGCCTCTTAGATCTTCTTGTCGTGAACTGTTGGCTGTTCCAAGATACAATACAAATACAATACAAATACAAAACAAAAGGTGATAGAGCATTTGCCTGTGATATTAGATCTGCTGAATGTGTGTCTGTTTTATAAGTCTTGTTTAAAAACTCATTTGTATAAATTAGTTTTTACTAATTTACAGAATTTTTTTTTAACCTAAGTTTACTGAATGTGTTTTGATTTTATGTTTTATGAAGCACTTTGTGCTTGTTTTTATAAGTGTGTTTTGATTTCATATTTGCTATATTGCTAAAAGGTGCTATATAAATAAAGTTATTATTATTATTATTTTTTATTTTTTTATTTTTGCCCATTAATTTTGAACTGAAAATCCTAAACTCATGGGGTCTCTTATAGATTCTATAGATCATGAGGATCATGCGATATACATTTTCTGACATCGGCCATATTCCCTTTCCGCCATTTTGCATTTTATAAAAAAGGATTTTAAAGCCTTTTGAACACTTTGTCGGAATTGAAAGAACATTTGTATGTATCAACACCATGTCCTGAAAATACCTGAACAGTTTGAAAACAGCGCCACTTCTAGTTCAAAAGATATCCTACACTAGTTAACTTGCCATGTCTCTTTGCCTTTTTTTAAACATGTCCTAAAGTCCCGGAGAAGGTTCTGGGTTCGATCCTCACCTTAGCATGTCTCACAGTTGAATTTCCATACTGGATGTCTTTGCATTGTGCTTAATGAATAGTTGCAGGGCTTGTCCTGAAAATTTCTGCCTGCATGTATTCTTATAATTTTTTTCTCTTTCACCCCAGTGGGAGTTTTAGGCAGCAAATTACTGTAAATAGAAATATTATTCAGTTTGGCAAACCAATAGGAGTGAGTACTGTATGAATAGCCACCAGAGCAGGTTTGGGTTCACATTTTTTTAGATACCATGTCAATTTTACAACATTTAAAAATCTCAAGACACCTACATTCTGTTATATGTGTTATGCTATATGTACGCTGTGTTTAACTTTTTAGTGCAAGAACGCGTTCAGTCTAAATGGCCCGGTTGTTACGGTTGTTTCTACCTTTAGACTTTTACCAGAGCAATATTCCTTTCTTAAAAGGTAACACTAAACTGCTGATTCATCCGAGTATTTCGGGTATGCTATTTTGAATTGAGGCTCTGACTCATGCACATAGTGATCTTGTTTACCAGGATGGAATTTTATTAAATCCTATTCCTTTCAAAAAAGTATTTTAAGAGAAAACTTTTTGCCATATCAATCATAAATTATCAATTTAGTCACATTAACTAGATGGAGTCACAGTGTAAGGAGTGTCATTAGTCTTTGTACAGAGTCTGATTAATTTACAATTTAACACTTAATCTTTGTACTTTTAAAGTTTTGTAACAATGGTTCAAGCTTGGATACAACCCTAGAATTTTGATAGGAAATGGAGAAACATTGTATTTCATCCAGAAATTCACTAGAAACTCTCCAGTTCAGGCAGATTAAAATCTGTAACAATCTAGTGCTCCAGTGTTCCTAAAGGAAAAGGAACTTTCAAATTGGAAACACTTAGTGTTTCAATACAGATTTCCACTCATATCAGGACGTTAAGGTGATAATCTGGCTTTTTAAAGTCTACTGTGCAGGCTTTAGATAGTCAAAATCCCACCACTTGTCCCTTATGCTGTGTGTGAGCACATGGTTCTTGTTTGTTTCTGTTGCCATGTGTTCTGTCTTGAGCTCTAAACCTTCCCCCTCCTTTGCCTGATTATTTGTAAAAAAATGTCACCTTGTCTTTCTCATTACCCTCCAAATTTCTCCCTCTACTTATTCTCCATGTGTGGTTTGTCTTGTGGCAGTTTGTTATGGATGTTCTTCCTGTCAAGGTGCCATTTGGTGGTCTCTCTGTCTGTTTGTATTAGCCTGTTGCTGCCTGTCTTCTTATCTCTTTCTTGTGCCATGGCTGAGTCGTGCCCACGCAGCCTATGAGGCTTCTCTTGCCAATCCCGCCTGTTCGTCTCGCTCTCTGGCACTTCGCCCCTTCCTCCCTCCTCCCTTGCATTACCCTTACGTTTGTGGCTTTGGAACACATGTGTTACCTGCTGGACTCTGCCTGCCTTATCTGGCTTCCTGACAGCTGCATATGTGACCCAGAAGGAATGCTATGCCCTTCTGGGTTCTTTTTGTTTGGTTTTTGCCCTTTATAACAAACGTTTTGTTTACCTCTGGATTTGAGTCCTTGTTCCTTTCTTCATCCCTGACATAGATGCTTTAAAGTGGCTTAATTCTGTTCTCACTCCATCTGGATGAAAAATGCTGTTGTCATGCGTAGAAACTGCACTTAGCAGCACTTATCAGCCCTTCATTCCTTACAGTGCAATGGCACAGTAAGAGAGCTTAAAGTGCATGATGGAATACTGCTTCTCATGCAGATGAGAAACAAACACTGCCCCCTTTGACAAATCAGCATAATTTCTGATCCATATTGCAGCTTATTCCAGCAAAGAACTACCCACTAAAGCAGGAAGCAAGCATGGACATGTAAAATGACCAAAAACAGAATCATTGCCCAAAAGTGTATAGCTAAACACTGTCTGGCAAAGCCAAAAACTATACAAAAACATTACCACAAACACACACTGCCACAAAAAAATAAACATCTGCAAGATACAGCACAAAACATCTTAAAGGGATAGTTCACCAAAAATCTAAGTCCTGTCATCTTTTACTCACCCTCAATGTTCTTCAAAACATATATGAGTAATCAGTTTGGAAAAAAATGTTGAGTGAGTAAATGATGACAGCGTTGTAATTTTTGGGTGAACTATCCCTTTAACACCAAACAGCCAGAGACAATCAAATGCAAACTCTTGAACACACTGTCAAATATAAGTGGACTGTGACCCCATTTATAAACATCAAGTCTAATTCAGTGTTTGCCAATGTAAACATAGGGTGTAACACTCATTCATAAAATTTAGGAACTGTTGTAATGGTGAAGATATTGATAAGCACTTTGTGTTTTTGTTTGGTAAGGCCCTGAAGCATTTAATGAAAGTAGATCCTTAATCAAGGAAGTGCTGGCAAGAGAAGCAAGTTTTATTTTAACAAGACATGAACCAATACATGAGAGCACATTATAAATCATCTCCATCAGTCTGCATGCACACGGAGACCAATCCATCACCTCAATGACACCTAACCCCCTAGACATAAAGCTTTAGAAGCCAAGAGAACTGTTCTGAGATCAGTTTCCGAGAATTTTTTCCATTAGAATGCGAGTTGCAAAAGCTTATCTTACATAAGCAAAGATAATATGAGAAGTTTAAAGGCACAGATAACAAAAATGAAAATTAGTTTTTTTACTCACCTACATGCAGTTCCAGACCTGTATGATTTTCATTCTTCCTTGGAGCAAAAAGGGTGAATGTTTGAAGAATATCCTGGCCACTCTTTATGATATAATAAAAGCTAATAGGGACTAGGGCTGTCAAACAGGTATGGAACATCTTCAGGGTGAATAAATAATGACAACATTTTAATTTTGGAATAAACTATTCCTTTAACACAATTGACTGAAGTAACTTAAGTAAGGTGCACATAGACACACAGTCAACTTTTTGATTTAGGCCAATATTTTATGACACCTCGGAACTGCAGATTCTACCTTAATGAGCTATTATGTATCATGTTTTGCTAGAGCTGAGGAGATTTTTTTGAAGGGGAGTACAAAGAAACTCATATGATTCATAGAAAATATTTTTTTACTCTCACTCTGAATAAGCATAGCTAAACATCTTAATGACTATCAGGGATATATACTTGTAATGTCTAACAATACAGCCCTTAGGAGTTTAGTGAATATTTAATATTCAACCAATTAAAGCCTTTCAAATGTGTATGAAACAGCATGACGCAAACCAAGTTTTAACTTTTAAAGTCACAGTTTTGTAAGACAATCCCCTTTGGAAGTTTTTAAAGATTGGCTAGAAATTAAGTTAATGTACAGTAGCTCAAGACCCCTTAATGAACACACAAATGGTAAATGGGCTGCATTATGTAGCACCTTTTTAACCTTAGAGGTTACCAAAGCGCTTTACACTGTGTCCCATTCCCCCATTCACACACACATTCACACTCATACACCAATGCAAGACGCTAGCCTGCCATTGGGAAAAACTTGGGGTTCAGTGTCTTGCCCAAGGACACTTTGGCATGTGGAGTGATGTGGGCCAGGAATCGAACCGCCAACCCTGCGATTAGTGACTGACCCACTCTACCACCTGAGCCACAGCCACCCAAAAATGTGTTTTTGTTTACATAATTTGGAGCATAAACCTTAAATACACTTTACAAATTAAATGTCAATGTTTTGCCTAAAACAATAACAACAACAACATTTTAAAAGGCAGTTTGTTAATTGAGTTAGGCACTCACTAAAAAACACATGATGTAGAAACAAAATGATATTTCGGTTTTAGGACCTCTTGGGGGATTTATCTCTTTCTCAATATTTCTCTCTCATTTTCTTTGCCCCTGGATGTGGGCTGTTCCCTTTACAAAAAGCTTCACTACGATGTTGCGCTGCTAAGCGCTACGGGGAACAGCTCTAGCTGTGAGCCGAGCTGAATAATGTGTGGAACACGTCAATGAACATTGACCGGAATTTATAGCCTCGGCTGATGTAATCATTAGATGCACCTGAGGCCAGGCTATAAATGGATACGTCACCAGGTGTCGCCAGAAACTCTTTTTTCAGAGCGATTCTGTTGGAGAACCCCTAAAAAATATATATATATATATATATATATATATATATATATATATATATATATATATATATATATATATATAAAAATATATATATATTTTCTTCCCGTGTTCACGTACCCTCGACGTCATTATATTCGACTATCGTGGGTGCTGAGGCACGGGGTATTCAGTGATGCCGCCGGTCGAAGAGACGCTTATGGGCTATCTCTCGCCGGGCTCGGCATCGTCACTTAAGAAGCCCTCTCTCCCTCAAAGCCTTGTAGGACAACCTCCACTTTAGTGGGAAGGGCTTATCAAGCAGCAGGTCAGGCTGGTGCTGCTCTGCACACTATGCTGTTTTTCAGGCGTACCAGGCTGACCTCCTGGACGACCTGAGTGTGGGTTCTGCGCTTGATGAGCAAGCCTCAGACCCACCTCGGTCCTGACTGAAGGGAGGCTCAAAAGCAAAGCGTGGCGAGTCGTGCTCCTCCTCCCAGGGATTGGGGACAGTCTCGCCGCCCTCGCCAGCCCCCGAAGCAAGACCTCAGGACTATAAATTCTAGTAAGAGGAAACCCTGACGGTCTTGCACCTAGATTAGGGGGTAGCTCCCCTCGGGACAGGGCGCGTGCTTCACTTCACCCCTCCCGGTACCCCCTCGAAGCCCCTCCATTCCCGCCACCTCTTGGTGTTTCGGGTTGCAGAGGCTTCTGTCAAAATTGGGTGTTTTCGCTGTTCCTGCATTTTATTCAGGACGCGAAACACCCGACAACCCCTCAACAGGAAGTGTTAAAATATAATACCCATCTCAGAGATCCTGGCAGCGTGGAAACTTCTGCCGGATATATTCTTTTCTGTGGGTCTTATAAGGGCATCAGGATTTAATTCTCTCGCCGCTTTTCCGTGTTTCAACGGCGTGTTCTCACTACCGTAAACCGGATTTCTTTTTTTGTAAAAAAATAAATAAATAAATCAATCTCCTGGTTAAAGGGGCCATGGTATGTGTTCCCCTTCCAGAGAGAGAGTTAGGTTATTACACTAAATACTTCCCGTTTCCCATGGAGGGTGAGGGGTGGCGTCTGGCTTAGATCTTAAGCTTGAACTACCCGTGGGTGTTCAAGTCCAAGATGATGCCTGTCAAGACGGTCGTGTCTCAAGCCCTACAACTCGTTTGGCTGGTCACCATAGATCTTATGATGCACTTCTATACTTCATTTAGAAGTTCTGCCACAACATGGAAAGTTCCTGAGGTTCACTTCCGGGGGCGAAGTCTTCCAGGGTCAGGTTCTTTCACTCAGCCTAGCCCTTTTTACCCGCACATTCACAATGCATGATGTAGTGCTGGCTCCTTGTGACTCCGGGGCATCTGCATTCTGAATTACGTAGACGACTGGCTGATCCTAGCGCAGTTCCAGGAACTGGCAGTTCAGCACAAGGACATCGTCTTAGCTCATCTGTTTCTCTGGGGTTGAGGCTCAACACCAAGAAAAGCGTCCTCTCTCCCACTCAGAACACTGTCTATCGGGGCATCGTATGGAGTTCAATCACAATGCGGGCACAACTGTCTCCCGCTAGGATTGAGTCCATTCAGATCACCCTGAGCAAAGTCAGGCTAGGTCAAGGTTGCACTGTTATCAGTATCAACGATTTCCAGGTCTCAGGGCGAACGCGTCCACGGTGATCCCTCTGGACCTTCTGCTCATGAGACTGTTTTTGTTGTGGCCAAAAGCCAGGGGATTTCTTCCAAGGGCCAAAACCCCTGGGCTAATAGGGTTACGCGCCTCAGGCTTCGTTCCCTTTCTATGTGGTTCAGACCCCGGTTTTCTGCCTTGGGTCCCACTCTAGGTGCGTCTTGTTGTCGCAGACTGCTAACGACAGACGCCTCCCTGACGGGCGGGGTAGCGGCCTTAAGTGGTCGTCCAGCTTAAGGGGATAGGAGGGTCGTCAGCTCGGTTGTCACAGTCACTGTCTCGGGTTGATGGTTGTATTTCTGGCCCTGAAATACCTCCTCCTGAGGCTGCCATGTCTTGGTGCGGGTGGACAATACAGCGGTAGCCTCTTAAATAAATCTTCAAGGAGACCCACGTTCTTGTCAGCTGTATTTCTGACACGTCGGATTCTCCTTAGGGCCCAGGGTAAGCTCCTGTCACTCAGGTCAGTTATATCCCTGGATGCCCGTATACGGGAGCAGATTTACAGTCCAGACAGGAAATACCAACGGGGGAGTTAAGAACTCCACCCTAAGGTAGTAGTTGCCCAGAGTTCGCCAGCAAGGGTTTTTGCCTCTTACTGATAGCACCGCGCTGGCCGAACAGGGCTTGGTTCTCGGAGCTAATCTCTTCCCTCGATGACTCGCCTTGGGCGATTCCGAACAGGAAGGATCTTCTATCTCAGGCACAGGGCAATATTTCATCCCTGCCCCGAATTGTGGAATCTTTCATGTTTGGCCCCTAAGGGTACCAACTGAGGGACACAGGGCTTTCTCCTGAGGTTATCGAGACCTTTTTAAATGCCAGGCTTTTTCCACTTGGAACAAGTTTGGGTGAGAGCTTAGGGCAGAAGAGGACCTCTTCGCCTCTATGGATAGCGCAATGTCTCCTCTACTTCTCCCTGAAATCACCCAGCCCCCTTGGGTCTGGACGTTAAGACACATACATGACCCAGAATGCGTCTGTATGCATTTCTTTCCCCAGTTTCTCTGCTCCCGGGAGTCTTGGCTATGTTCACCAGCAAGGGTCTTGCCTCGTATTAATGGCGCTGCGCTGGCCGAACAGGATATGTTTCTCGGAGCTAATTCCTCTCCTCGACGGCTCGCCTTGGGCGATTCCGAACAGGGAGGACCTTCTCATCCTTGGCCCGAATTGTGAAACCTTTCATGCTGGCCCCTAAGGGTACCAAATGAGGTTCATGGGGTTTTCTCTTGGGGTTATCGAGACCATTTCTAGTGCTAGGGCTCCCTCCACTTGGAACTGATCTGGGTAGATTTTACAGGGCAGAAGAGGACCTCTTCGCCTCTGTTTATAGCGCAATGTCTCCTCTACTTCTCCCCGAGTCGCCCAGTCCCCCTCGGGAGGGGCTGAACGTAGTAACGCAAATGCACCTGCATGCGTTTCCTTCTACTAAAGTTCTTATTACAGAACCAGCTAACTGCCAGTTTGCTTCAGTTCTGGATTTTCTGTAGAAAGAACTGTCAGCGGGCACTTGCCTCGCCACTGCCAGGTTCTATGTGGCCACTGCGGTTTGCCACGGCTTGGTGGGCGGGGTGCCCTCAAAGAGGCATCCTCATTATTGCCCGGGCCTACGAGGCGCGCGGTCAAGCTTTGCCAGTAGGTTTCAGGGCGCACTCTACCAGAGGGCTCTCCTCCTCTAAAACCTTGGCTAGAGGTCTCCCTCTGCAGCAAGTTTGTGATGCGGCAGGTTGTCCTCTCCACACACATTCATTAGATTTTTATAGTTTGGATGTTTTGCCACTCCGGGGTCTTATGCCCTTGAGTCGACATCTCAAGCCCATGCCTAAACAAGTTTGTGATGCAGAAGGTTGTCCTCTCCGCTTACATTCATTGGACTTTTTTAGTTTGGATGTTCTGCACTCCGGGCTCTTATGCCCTTGAGTCGACATCTCAGCTCATACCTGAACAATTTTGTGATGCGGCAGGCTGGTACTCTCCGCTCACATTCATCAGTTTTTATGACAAGTTTGTGGTGCGATAGGGTTCTCTTCGCACACATTCATCGAACTTTATGGGTTAGATGCTTTGCTACTCCGGGCTCTTATGCCCTTGAGTCGACATCTCAGCTCATGCCTGAACAAGTTTGTGATGTGGCAGGCTGGTCCTCTCCGCTCACATTCATCAGTTTTTATGACAAGTTTGTGGTGCGATAGGGTTCTCTTCGCGCACATTCATCGAACTTTATGGGTTAGATGCTTTGCTACTCCGGGCTCTTATGCCCTTGAGTCGACATCTCAGCTCATGCCTGAAAAAGTTTGTGATGCGGCAGGCTGGTCCTCTCCGCACACATTCATCAAAATTGAATGGTTTAGATGTTTATGCTACTCCGGGCTCTTATACCCTTGAGTCGACATCTGAAGCTCATGTCTGAGACCTCTCGCGTTTTTGTGAGTACACTGCACAACCGTAGGGGTCCGGACAGCCCCAAGTGCGGCGGCGTGGGTATTGTGTTCCCCGTAGCGCTTAGCAGCGCAACATCATAGTGAAGCTTTTTGTAAAGGGAACGTCTCGGGTTACATGTGTAACCCTTGTTCCCTGAAAAAAGCGGAACGAGATGTTGCGCTGCTTTGCCGCACTGGGACGTCCCAGGACTGCTCTTCAAAAAGAAGTATCTGATGACACCTGGTGACATATCCATTTATAGCCTGGCCTCAGGTGCATCTAATGATTACATCAGCCGAGGCTATAAATTCCGGTCAATGTTCATTGACGTGTTCCACACATTATTCAGCTCGGCTCACAGCTAGAGCTGTTCCCCGTAGCGCTTAGCAGCGCAACATCTCATTCCGCTTTTTTCAGGGAACAAGGGTTACACATGTAACCCGAGACGTTTCACAGTGTCATTAAATGAGATTAAATATCTTTCATCTATATCTTATTTAATTGACTGGATTACCGTACATGGTTATGTAATATATCAAACATTTTAGATTGAATTTCCAGCAAAAAATATCTTTATTGTGTTACAACTAGCGTGATATAAGATTTTGGTCATACTACCCACCCCTAGTTGCGGGTAAAGCTGGTAGATCTGCATGATCTGCCATGGTTGATGGCTATAAAAAGCCACCAGCATATCAGCATCAAATATAGGTGAATAGCATCCAAAACACAACATATGCTGGTCTTTTCAGCATGAATGGTTAAACAACTTGCCTTTTTGTCCTAAATATCACAGTTCCAGTAAATATCAGCTCTACAGACCATAGCTTAGCCTACACTCAATAGGTTACTAATTGTTTGTATACTTATTCTCTAGACTAGATCCTTACAAATCACCAGAGGCAGAAGTAGGTTTCTCCAGCTCTGTGTTTTGCAGGAAGAGGAGGGGGACAGTCCTGCAGACAAAATTACTTTAAATGTATTGCTGTAGTCCATGGGTCATACTGTTGGGCTCGACTAAATCATTACGAGTAAAGCTATTAAAAATGTCACAGCACAGATTTAATGCACTCTTAGCATGAACTTTCCCTTGTTTATCTCTCTCAGTCTCCTTTTCCACACCACACCACCCTGCCACAGCCACACTCATATTCACTCTTTCTCTAACCCCATCTTTTCAGAGGCTGACATTTAGAAGGGGGGGGGGGGGTATATGTGTGTGTATGTGTGTGTGTGTGGAGGGGGGTATTCATCTCTGCTTTGTATCTTTAGCTGTACACCTCATTCATCCAGCCTGTCAGAGAGAAAGAGAAATAGAGAAAGATGGAGAGGAGTAGCCAGGAAGAAAGCGAGATCTGGGCTACTCGCGGTTTTAACATTAGCTGCTTTAAACATATTTTATCTGAGATTCTGAGGGATTTCATTCTGAATGGCGTTCACCAGAGTCCTGAACAATCGCGTTGGCATTTCTGCATTCATCTTGTCTCCTTTGATACTTCCTTTATGCTTTCAGAACAATGCTGCTCGCCGTGTATGTGGTTCACTCAGAAGTCAGTGAGCTAAATTTAAGAAATTTCTGTTTTATCACAAATCAAATGAAGCATGTTTCCTTTTCCTATGAGACAATGTGCATGTCTTTGTCATTCGCACTATGGTTAAGAGTTGATACATGCATATCTTAAGAACACTGCAATACTGACCTGTCAATTAAATATTATTCCTTATGCTATAAAATATCAGGGGTTTTAATATGTCCTTGTTAAGAAACTTAGTCTTGTATCACTTAACAACACTGACTACATAACAAACACCAGACCCATCAAATACTTTGTATATGTTGAAAAGACCAGCATTGCTGGTCACCAGCATATATTGTTTTGACTTGAATAGCTTAACAAGCAAAACGTCTCGGGATACTTAACTGTAATCCCTGTTCCCTGATAAAAGCGGAACGAGATGCTGTGCTGATTTAGCGATTTGGGAACAACTTTAGGTGTGACCAGCTGTGAATATGTGTGCAACACGTCTGCTGGAGGAAGTATTTCAGGGCCAGAAATACAGCCATCAACTTGAGGCAGTTGATGGGCCAATCGAGCTGATGATCCTCCCATTCCCCTTGAGCTGGACAAACCACATAGAAAGGGTACAAAGCGCGTGGCGCGTAACCCTTATTAGCCTTAGGGGACTGATCCTTGGATGAAATCCCCTGGCTTGGAGCCACAACTGAAATGGTCTCATGTGCAGAAGGCCCAGATGCAGATGCCATGAGACCTAGTATTCGTTGATACCGACGAACAGTGCAAACTTGGCCTAGACTGACTTTGCTCAGGGTGTTCTGAATGGACACGATTCGAGCAGGAGACAATTGTGCCCGCATGGTGATCGAATTACATACAACGCCCAGATAGGTAATTCCTTGAGTGGGAGAGATAATGCTTTTTTTGACGTTGAGTCTCAGACCCAGAGAAACCAAATGAGCTAAGACGATATCCTTGTGCTGAACTGCCAGTTTTTGAGACTGTGATAGTATCAGCCAGTCATCCATGTAATTCAGAATGCAGATGCCCCGGAGTCACAAAGATGCCAGTGCTGCATCCATGCATTTCGTGAATGTGCAGGGTGATAGGGCTAGGCCCGAATGGAAGAACCCGATATTGGGAGGCTTCGCCCCCAAAAGTGAACCTCAGGAACTTCCTGTGTCATGGCAGAATTTCTCTATGAAAGTATTTGTCCATGAGATCGATCGTGACCAACCAATCGTGATGTTGGATTTGGGACACGACCGTCTTGATAGTTAGCATCTTGTTGAACGCCCTGACTGAACGAATCAAGCCTTGAAGATCTAAGATCGGATGCAACCCCCCACCCTTCTTGGGAGCCAGGAAGTATCTGCTGTAATAACCTGACATGTTCTATGGCCCCTTTTACCAAGAGATTTTGCAGTTCTTTCCACAGTAGACATGCTTGCTCCGGTTTCACGGAAGTGGAAACCACACCGTAGAAATGCGGAGGATGGCAAACAAATTTAATTCTGTAGCCTTTTTCTACTGTTCTTAGGACCCACATAGAAATACCTGGCAGAATTTTCCACGGTGCCATGTTCTCTGAGATGGGTATTAATTTTGACACTTCCTGTTGAGGGGATGTTGAGTGTTCCATGTCCTGGACTAAGGCAGGAAGCAACGGTAGACCCAACATTTTGCTGGAAGCCTCTAACTCCCGAAACATCAGAGGTGGCAGTAATGGAGAGGTTTCGTGGGGGTATCGGGAGGGTCGAAGTGGATGATACATGCGCCCGTCCCGAGGGGACTACCACCACAAGGCTGGGCGCAAGACGTCAGGGTTTTTTTCTCTTAGAAATTAAAGCCCTGAGGTCTTGCTTTGGGGGCTGCTGAGGGCGACGAGCCGGTCCCAAGTCTCTATGAAGGGGAGCACATCTCGCCACGCTTTGTTTCTGAGCCTCCGTTCTAGAAGGGGTGGGGCTGGGTGGCCGACGGCCCCTCCCCCTGAGTGCGGCGAGGAAGGAATTGCCCGAAGGCTTCCTCGTGACTTTAAACCTTCTGGAACCTGGTGATAACTACATTCATAGTGTCACCAAATAAGCCAGAAGGTGAAACCGGGGCATCGAGAAGGAAAATTTTGTCCTTGCCTCTGATGCCCGACAGGTTGAGCCATAAGTGTCTCTCCGTGCTGACTGAAGCAGACATGGACCAGCCAATGGCACAGGCTGTCTGCTTGGTCGCACAGAGAGACAGATCCGTGGCTCACCGAAGCTCAGAGAAAGCATCTTTGTTGACCGTGGTGCCCGCACCCAGGTCCTTCAACAGATCAGCCTGGTACGCCTGTAACACTGCCATAGTGTGCAGGGCAGCACCAGCCTGACCTGCTGCCTGATAAGCCTTCCCCACAAGCGTGGAGGTGGTCCTGCATGGCTTTGTGGGGAGAGTGGGTCTCTTTAGAGATAATGCCGAGCCAGGTGAGAGATAACCTGCAAGTGTCTCTTCTACCAATGGCATCACAGCCTCGGCACCCACGATAGTCGAATATATTGAAGTCAAGGGCACAAAGACATGGGAAGTATAAGGTTTCCTCCTAACGAGAGAGCTTGTCATGAAGGTCATCAAAGAACGGGAAGGACTGAAATAGCGTTCCCTTCCCTTCCCTTCTCTTTTTTTTTTTTTTTGGCCACCAGACAGAAATATGTCTTCTAGTTTGGAGCGTCTTGTTCGTGCGGCCAGTCTAACTGTAGTCTGGCCACAGCCCAAGTAACCACCTCGAGTAATTCCTCAGCCGCATTATTATTGTGCGTGAAATGTTCAGAGGTTCAGCACCCCCTCGTGAACCGAAGAGGTGCCGAAGCACGCTTGCGAGAAGGATCAGCTGGATCTAGGGAGAGAGAGAGCAATAGGGACAGATCTATGCGAGAGCCCCACAACGAAAGAGTGGGCGCTGGCTCTTGGAAGTAAGTGAGACGAGTGTGAAGCATTTTGAATGTAAACAGAGAGCAATGCTCGCACCCGCCCTGACCCAATGCAAGAGCAGCATGCTCTTCCCCCAAACACACAAAACAAAACTGGTGTGTGTCCGTAACAGCGATAGAGCATAAACATGGGAAAACACACCGCTTGCTTTGTTTATCAGTCATTCTTTTTATTTTTTTTAAAGAAAAGGTAAAGAGAAAGGTTTCTGCGCACTGCCTAACAATTCTAACTCCTAACAGAGGAAAGTAGAAAGTTCTGACAGTCAAGAAGCACAACACACACAGAATGATCTGAAGTCAACAGATCTGACGATGCACCTGTGATGCATCTATTTATATCCCTGATACAGGTGCATCCAATGATGTCACCAGCAGAGGCTATAAATTCTTGTCAATTTCATGTCAACCCTCAGCTGGTCACACCTAAAGTTGTTCCCAAAGCGCTAAATCAGCGCAGCATCAAAGTGTAGCTTTTTGATAGGGAACTACCTTGGTCAACCAGTTTCCAAAGAAAGTCCATGCTGGTTGACCAGCATCTGATAGCTCGGCTATACTGGTCCACCAAATAAACCAGCACTAACTAGCATAACCAGTCTTTTCAGAGGGGTAAAGAATATCAATCCAAACTACTTTGGTCAATATGTTCAACTAAAACAACTGATAATGTAAATTAAGTCACTCGGGATGCTGTATGTCTCAATAATGTTTACAGTAAGTTTTATATCTAACATAAGGACAGTACTTTGACAAATATTTCACTCACATGAGGATCTAATCATCAAGAAAAATAAATTATTTTATTCCCTTGTGGCGGTTGCCATGCTCAGACCCCATGACAAATGCAACATTTCAAGTAATTAAATACAAACTTACCTCAAGCTCCAACATTTTCCAGATAATATTGACTTCTTATGTTATGCACAGGTCAACATATGGTATCAGATAAACATCATGTGTGCTCCAAAGCAGGTGGAAGACACAGAGTGGACAATCCTGTCATATTAGTTGTTTAGGTAAAGCCTAGATGTCAAGGTTTGGCTTGTTAGCATAGGTCAGTTAGCCCCTGCTGGTAGATACAGTATCTACACTTTTTTGCTGGCAAGTCCAAGCAACTGCCACAGAGATGAATTGGAATCCTGATGGATAGCTTTCTCCAAGTATTATAGACCTCATAGGGAAGAGCTTGCAAAACGTATATTATACATAGTCCAAATCACAAATTGTTGATACGCTCACTCTTCGAAATGACCGACACCTTCTATGACAAACATTGTTGAGGTGCACTGGAATGTACAGGGATGGTAAGACAAGTGCTGATAAGGAAAGGAGTACACTTGGGGTCATTTGGGACAGTGTTAGTGTTTTCACACTCAGCTCTTATAAAGTGTCAGCACAGAAAAAAACACCTCAGGTGACAGCCTGTATGGGGCCCACAGATAGAGAAGCCACTACTAGCGTGTTGAGCCTGACCGCTTGGGCCGCTGTATAAAAAAAAACTTTACAGCCCTTTAACCACACTGATGTGAGCACATGTTCAGAACATGAGTTCAGGGAAAACTCACACTCATTTGGAAGAGTGCACACTTAGTAGACTCACAGTGTTTTGTTTGTTTTTAATTTTAGAAATGGTTTTGGGAATACAAAGTGGAGACAAACCTTAATGCAACAGCATATCATGACATTGTAAAGAAATGTGTATGCCCAATTTATGGCAACAGTTTTGGGAGGGGTCTCTTTGCACAAACTATTGCACAAAAAAGTCCATAAAGAAATAGTCTACTGCATGTGGTGTAGAACTTCACTGGCCTGCACAAAGCCCAGATCTGAACCTCACTGAACACGTTTTGGTTGAAATGTATGTTTCAGTTCAAATAACCTAAATGTCTGGCATGCTGAGGGATAAAACAATCCTTCTAAGTATATAATAAAATAATTGCTCCTGAGAAATTAAAATTATGATGTGTAATTTCAGTAATTACAACCTGTTACCAACAAACACACTCCCATTTGCTGTTGTGTTTGTATGTTGGAAGGACAGAGAGGGAAAAAGCAAGGGTTTGTGAATGTGACGCTCTGTCATGAAACCACATATTGAGAACATTTCAACTTTTGCTGCACACACTATGTTGTAGGCATACATTTCTTCTCTTTCAGTATTATCCGTTTTATAGCTATGACTTTCCACACTTCAGACCCTTCCCAGGTTAAAACTGTTCAAGTCAAGTCTGTTACACTCAGACTCTAGAGGCCTCATCAGGAATCTTAATAAAAGACAACATCAGATGTTGGACAATTTGAGATCTGCCTCCACCGTCTGGAGACAAGATTATTGAAATTGTCTGGGCAAAGATCTTGATTTTAAAACGGTTGAAGGTGGCCCGTAATATGTGCCCATATTGGTGTCAACATGTTTCATTAGTTCTCAGATCCACTTGTATATCAAACATACATCAGAGCTCATGCTGATGGAAATGCTAATATTGAAATATCAATGTTCAGCCTCAGTTGGTGGACTTGTGTGTGTTTGTGTGTGTGTATATTTATTAGTGCCATTACCAGGATGCCATCCTTGGGTGGACATTTATACATGTGGTGTGGGCAACTTAAGTCAATATGGAAAAACTGTCAAAATGCAAAATAGTTCACATAAATACAAGGGTGTCACTTTGTTATATGAATAGTGAATATGTCCCCCGTCTACTGTTGATCGAACAAACAGATAGTCCCATCCCCAACTCATTGCATGGTTGAGTCAGTGTTGTTGTTTCTGAATGGATGGGTCACTCAAAACTAACAGAGAGTTTTATAGGGCCAAAGAGACACAGTGTATACGGTTTCAGAGAAAATGAACATATGAATGGCTTACTTGTAGTTTACGTTGCATATAAATCAGTGATACAAGTATTTTAAATATTTTAACACAAAAGTTACACACTTCAGCTTTAAACAGAATTGCAGCTGAATGTATCTACATTTACGGCAGACGCTTTTATCAAAATCGACTTAGTGCACTTATTACAGGGACAGCCCCCCCCCACTCCATATGTCAGTTGATGTGAGTGTGGGTGCATTTGAATGCATTTTATTTTGTGATATCCCTGAAAATGTGAGCAAACAGCTAATAACAGCTATGCTGGAGAGAACATTGCAGCTATATAACAAGGTTTTTATAGTTTTGGGTTTTTAATTCAGTTTTCATTTTTATTTCGTTTTCAATGTCAAATTATTATTTAATTTAGTTTCAGTTATTTTACCAACTGTGTTTGTTAGTTTTAATGTGTTTTTCATTTAATTTCATTTTTTTTATTTTAGTCTATCAATATATTTTAGTTAGTATTTTTATTTCTATTTCAGTTAACACAGATGAGTAAATGACTTGGCAGGGAAAAACTCTGTGTAATGTCTTTAAATAAAATTATTCCTTATCCAGCCTAGATTACACATAGGTCTACATAATGTATAGATAGGGTGACATACAACATGGTAAAAACAACCAAGAAGAACTTACAAATGTGGAGATACACTCACTGACCACTTTAATGAAAACCTGTAAAAATCTATATTCATGCGATTATCTAATCAGCCAAACATGTGCTAGCATGACAATGCATAAAATCATGCAATTTCAGGTCAGGACCTTCAGTTAATGTTCCCATCAACCATCAGAATGGGGGATAATGTGATCTGAGTGATTTAAACCGTGGCATGATTGTTGATGCCAGACAGGCTGGTTTGAGTATTTCAGCAGCTATAGTTCTGCGGAATGCACAGCACGTTGAACCTTCAGGTGAATGAGCCAAAACAGCAGAAGTTGGAACCCAACGTGGTCTTCTGCTCTTGTAGCTCATCTGCCTCAAGGTTTGACTTGTTGTGTATTCTAAGATGCTATTTTGCTCACTACAATTGTACAGAGTGGTTCTCCGAGTTGCTGTAGCCTTTCTGTCGGCTCGAACCAGTCTGGCCAGTCTCCACTGACCTCTCTCATCAACAAGGTGCTTTTGTCCACAGAACTGCTGCTCACCGGATGTTTTTTGTTTTCTGCACCATTCTGAGTAAACTCTAGAGACTGTTGTGTGTGGAAAATCCCAGGAGATCAGCAGTTACAGAAATAATCAAACCAGCCCATCTGGCATAAACAATCATGCCACGGTCAAAATTACTAAGATCACATTTTTCCAAATTTTGTCTGTGTTTGGGAGGAGTAGCTTTAGCTACATCATGTCTTGCACTTCAAAGTGTAGATGAGCAGAGAATTACTGCACCAGGCCAGGGCTCACATCTCAAAATTTGGTGCCTCTTTCACTTGCTCTCGATCCCTGCTGTTCTGTTTCATTCTTTGTATCACTCATGCTCTGTGTGGAGGCGGAGTCTTGGTCGAGCACCGAGCTGTGGAGAGTGAAGCGGGGGGAGATGAGTACTGAATGATTTCCACCTTTGCTTAACACCTGTCTTGTGTTTCAGTAAGGAGTGACAGGGTTTATAAAAACAGGAGACAGCGATAGTAGGGAGCGAGTGCCCAGCTGATAAACTACGCTTTTGTTGGCCGCTGCCGTTACTATTATTTATATAAAAACTCTGATTTATCTGAGTGCGAGCTGTACCTCTGCACATTGAAGCACTCTTACAAGCCTAGGCAGCGGATTGGTGGGCGTTCTAGAGCTTCTGCAGCAGCAGGGTACTCCAGCAGTGTGCTGACCTATGGGGAATTCGGCTGGCCGTTTTCCTTCGTCCAACAGCTCCGGGATACCTACCAGAGGTGGTTGCTAGCTGAGGACTGTGACGACGGGGAGATTGTCAACTTGGTGGTACTGGAACAGTTCATCGACTGGCTACCAAAAAGGACCTTGGAGTGGGTCCAGTGCCACTGTCGAACGTTGCTGGATGCTTCAGTCCAGCTAGCTGAGAACCACTTGATGGCATATTCGGGAGGTCTTTTCTTTCTCTCTCCCTCTACCTCATCCCCCTCTACCTCATCCTGTCCCTGTCCATGCTCCCTGGAGGTGGGGGTTCATTCTCAGAAACCCATTCCGTGGACCCTGGGGGGTTCCGGGCATTTCTATCACCCCCTCTGTGTCTGTTCCCCAATCTGATTGGAGAACCTGGTGCCGCAGGTTCAGGGGGAAAGTCTGGGCCAGTGTGCTGGCAATGCAGGGAGCCGGGCCACTTCCAGGATCAATGCCTGGTGATGGAGGTAGGGATGTCAGTCCAGATTCCTGACATGTTGCATACTGCCCCCGACCAAGAATTGACATACCGGAACCTGTGAGTAATCAAGGGGGTACCTACAAAGCCATGGTGGATTCAGGTTGTAATCAGACCTTGATTCACCAATGCCTGCTTCAAGGTGAGGCTCTGGGTATAGCACGTAGGGTGAAGGTGAGGTGTGTGCATACAGACATTCATGAATATGTTTTAGTGACCATTTCTATTCAATTTCAGTGGAAAAAACATAGAATTGAGGTGGCGGTTAGTCCTCGTCTCACTCATCCACTGATTTTGGGTAAGAATTGACCAGCATTTCAATTGTTATTGAGGGGAATATGTGTGGAGGGGTCCTACAATAAAGTGCAATGGTTTGTGGTGTGCTGGGGAGCCAGGGCCGTCTACGTCAGCGCCACGTCAGAAGACCAAAAGGGAGGGGGAAGTCTCGGCTTCCCAGCCTTTAGAGGATTTGCTGCTAGGGATTTCCCTCTGGAGCAGACGTGAGAGGAAACCTTTAGGCACACTTTTGATCAAGTGAAAGTGATTGATGGCCAACACCTCCAGCCAGACATTGCACTCACAAATCTGTATTTTTAAATTACTAAAATTGATTGTATCGAGTGATGCAGGACACTCAGACAAGGGGAGATACAACCCGATTGTTAATTCCAAAGAGCCGTCGGGAAATGCTTTTCCAGACATTGGAATCGGATACCCTCAATCGGATAACTTCATGCATGACGACGCTCAAAATTGAGAAAAGTGGCTCGAGCCCCTATTATTTGCACTACAAGACGTCCCGCAAGCCTCCGTGGGGTTCTCCCATTTATTGAATGGACATCAACCATCCGGCATGCTTGACGTCCTTCAGGAAAATTGGGAGGAGGGACCTTCAAACAGCAAAAACAAAATTCAATATGTTTTTAGAGCAAAACTCCACACATTGGTGCAATTGACACACAAGAATTTTCTCCAGGCTCAAGCACGTCAAAGCCAACTGTATAATAGGGGCACTTGGCTACAGGAATTAACACCAGGAGATAAAGTCCTTGTATTACTCCCCAGATCGAGCTCTAATTTACTTGCCAAGTGGCAAGGGCCCATTGAGATCACACAATGAGTCGGGGAGATCGATTATGAGGTTAAGCATATGGATAGAGGCAGAACACATCAGATTTACCACCTCAACCTCTTAAAACTATGGAGAAAGACAGTCCCTGTGACTTTGGTAATGGTAGTTCTGGAGAGGGAGGAACTTAAAAATCACTGGCTGAGTCACCCCGGTCCACCCAAATCACAGAGGCTGCCAGGTTGCAAGGACTATTCTCTGATGAGTTCTCGCCTCTTCCCGGGTGCACGAATCTCATACAGCACCATGGCAAAACGATGCCAGGACTAGTCATATGCAGCCATCCCTACCATATACCCCAACACAAAAAAAGGCCAGGACCATAGTCAGGTGGTGGGGGGAGGTGGAGGCGGAGGCGTGGCCGAGCACTGTGCTGTGGAGAGTGAAGCGGGGGAGATGAGTGGAGAATGATTTCCACCTGTGTTTAACACGTCTTGTGTTTCAGTGAGGAGTGGGGGGGGGGGGGGGGGTTAAGGAGAGAAGACAGTGGCAGTAGGCAGAGAGAGCCCACGCTTGCATTGGCCGCTACCGTGACTATTATTTATATTAAAACCCTGAGTTATTTGAGTGTGAGCTGTACCATTGCGCCTTGAAGAGAATGTGTCTTCATGGAACAAAAGAGACTTTCTTGTGTTGGAATCTTTGTCTCCCGCTTCCTTGTTTTCTGGAACTCAGGATTTTCTACACTCTGTTTATCACCTGTGAATCTTCCCATTATCCTCTTACAGAAGTCTCTAACTGTCTGCATAAAATCTCTGCGAGACTGTGCATAAAATATCAAAAGGGTCTCTATGTGTGTGTTTAACGGTGTTAGAGGAGGCATGGGTGCAACTTTATGAGTGTACAGTATTTGTGTGTTTGCCTGGAGGGTAAAATCCAAGTTTTAGTCCTAATAGCTTTGTACGATAAGTGGCTGTTGAAATGAAAGTGCAATTTAAAGCCTTGCCATTCACAGAATGCCTGATGTAAAATGAGCTTTCTTGAAGTTGAAGCAGATGAGACTCTGAAACATTTCAGACTCAGAGTGAAACAATTTCCTGCTTTGTGTTCGTTGCCATTAAAAGCTGAAATAAGACAAAAAAATCTCTGAATTTACATAAATATTACATTTGCCGAAATACAATGCTTAATATTTGGCTGGTCATATGATCTCAACATGGCACCCACACTGAGGAAGCCAGGTTCCAACCAATAAATAAATAAATGGTAACATTTTACAAGAAGGTTCTATTATTACATTAGTACTAATAATGAACTAATAATTAACATAATTTTTTTACATCATTGATTAATCTTGGTTAATGGTAACTTATAAAAATAGAATGATTCATTGTTAGTTCATAATGCATTAATATATATATTTTTATAAATAAATAAGCAGTATAAGACTGCAATTAAAAAAAATGTAGTCAACTGATGTCACGATCCCCTGTTGTCTGCCCCGTGTTTCACTTGTCAACTGTTGTAAACTACACTTCCCATAGTTCCCTACCCTCATCATTGCCTGTCATTCATTGTTCTCACCTGTGTCTCGTTTGATCATCACTCTCCCTGTGTACTTAAGCCCAGTTGTTTGTTCAGTCCCGTTGTTTGTTCAGTCCCTGTCGGTCGTTGAATGTAGATGTTTGAATGTTATCTTTGCCCTCCGTGGATGTTTCTCCAACCTGTGTGCTCCTGTGTTTGTTTTGTTTTCCCATCGTGGATGTTTCATTTGTTCCAGTCTTGTTTGTCCTATTATTTCAATAAAACCGCATTTAGATCCTCACCCCTTGTCTTCCTTCGTCTGCCTTCGTAACAACTGATAAGTCTTCAACCCATATGAATGTAAATCATTTTAAAAAAAAATTTCAAAAGCATTATTCTTTTATTCACTATTCACTGATTATAAAACTGTTTTAAATGTAGAAACTAAATGATTGAGGTCACCTTTAAATGCGTTGCAAGTGATTTCAGATCTTTTTCTAACTTCCGGTCACTGCTGATGTTTTTTTGCTATTAACAGAGTCCATGGCTGTCTCATAGACAGGTGTGATTTTTCAGGAAACTGTTTTAATGAAAAGTTTCAGGTTGTAGGGCAATTTTTGCTTTGTAGTAAAAAAGTGCTTACAGCACTTATAAGCCTATATCCACAGCCTTTGGAAACAGATTGCATCTTCTAGATGGACAGGAAACCAATCTATAAAACAGAACTTTAAAGTAGAAATTTAGAGTTTGTGGAACTTCAGAGTAATGATTGAAGCTACTAAATGAGCCCTTTAGGGTGTCCTTTGTTCTGTTAACTATCTTGGTCTCACAGCTCATTGTGTTCGAATGGGCCCTCTTGTTTCTCTCGACGCCAGCATCTCCCTAACAGATAGAGGAGATGTCCTCTCTTCAGTCTGGTTGTCATGGTCACTGTCTTATTGTTGTGGCAGCTATTTGTGTCTCATGTTGTGTTAAAAGTGATTTGCAATTATTCCACCTTTCAACGGGTTATTAAGAGCTCTGAATATTGAGCACACCGTGTAAAGCGTTCCTCACAATATCCAAGGCCCACTGTTCTGTTGTTTTGAATAAAGAATAAAAATCAGTCCGACCTCATTACCTGGAAGGATGTATGAGTGAAACAAGAAATGTTTTTAAACCCATAATGCAACCTCTACGTATTCAATATGGTGAAACAGCCAAGGACATTGTTGTCGAATTAAACGTGTATTCAAAGCAAAATAATTTATCTGCGGCTGATTTTTCTTCATATACCTTTTTGAAAAAAGGTTGTTCACGCAGTACCTAATTATTGATTTGACCTTGGTTTCAAGGTATTCCTCTAATAATTCACTATGTTGCAGTTTATGTTGAAGGATCAATAAATCATCTCTTATCAGTCTCAGTTCCAACTAGAGCATTGATTAACCCTTCAAAATCTAAACAATATGTCTTGATGCATTGAGTACTATTGAGCATTTTATTAAAAAAATTACAGGGACAGTTGAGGAACTGATGTCTGCCATATAAAGATTAAATGCTAACAATTAGATGATACTTATCAAAACAGAAGCTAAAATGGACATAGAGTTTAGGTAAGAGCTCATGATTGGATACATTAGGGGTTAAACTAGGGTTAAGAGTTTGGGTTAGTAAGAGCATGATTTTGGTTCACTACATTGAGGGGAGATTTACAGTTCTGATTAAGGTGAATAAGTTGAGGATTTATGGTCATGGTGAATGTCAGATTTCAAGATTCAGGTTAAGATGAATGAGGACTTGAGGTTTAGGGATAAGATTTGCATGATATTTAGGGTTCAGGTTGACGTGAGTTATATGTTGGGGATTAGGGTCAGGGTTGGAGTTAGGTTGAAGCAAAGTCTTTCTAGCAAGCCAGTCCAATGTCGGACATCTTTGGAACGCTCTCAGAAGGCAATTTCCAGTCATGCCAATGCAGCTCCTATCTACTTGGAAAAGACTGAAATCTCCTAAATGGTTGGCCAAGATTACAATCAAAGGACATATTTCAATTCAGCAGTAAAATCTGACAACACTGGAATCATAAATTGTGCTTCTTTACCTCAGATTGCGCTTAAAAAAAATAAATTTTCTCAGCTTGTATAGCTAAAGCACATGTACGTTGTTGAGTTGATTGACAGGTGATGTCTTTATCTAAAAGGTGATTGTCTCTTTTACCTGTTAAGCGGGATTTCCTTTCTACATCCGTTGACTGCCTTTGGGCATTCCAATTTCTCCCATTCATTTTAATAGAAGTGGCCCATCTCTATTAAATAATCTCTGGTTGAAGTGAAAACGAGCTTAACATTAAAGGTTGAGAATGTTTGGTTTTGAGTTAATATGACGTTTTGTGTGATTTACACAATGAGGACATGAACAAACATCTTTAGTTTCCCCTAACAGCTTTCCTATCAACCAATCATTGTGCTCTGATTGAAGAGTTTTGTCTAATAGACTGGAAGATTCTATCTGACCAACATGAAAAGTGGCCAACCAGAATTCTTTTTATTTTCATATCCTGTTTAAGGCTAGTTTATCTGAAATAGTTGTTACAACAATATAATAATAATAATATTAAATATAATAAGAGTCAAATAATTAACAGCAGTATCAGTCCATGATTGGCTGTACAGAAATCACAGAATAAATGTTTGTAGACCATATGATCAGAATTAACATCTGTAAAAAAGTAATACATAAACAGATTATTTCACAGACAGAACCCAGAAGACCAAGTGCAACTGTTATGGTCAGGGATATAACGTTTACTTACTGCTAAGTGCTTCAAACAAAACTATGAATATCTTTCAAAGATGTAATTTCATTATCTTGACACATTTTTGGCAAATCCAGTTATTAGTTTTTTTCAAATGTGCTCATTGTGTCAAACTGATATCTACCTTGTAAACACAATATGCATCAGATGGTCTGTGAACTTACTGTGGACATGTTGTCTGAGGCTGAGACTGATCTATGTATTGGCCTTTTCAGAAACAGATCTAATGTAATAAAACTTCTAAAGTTGATGGCCCTGCAACTGATTTAATAAAGACTATATCTGGAGCCCCTCTGCTTTAAGAATCCACTAAACTTTCATACATTAACAGAACCTCTGCTTAAAATTCATTATAACGGTATAATCAGCCCTCACCTTTGGCCTAATTTACCATATACACTGACTCAGATTAACCCTTGGTCTTGACCATCAGCCTTTCAAATTATAAGCAGCTAAATGAATGCAGCATGGTTCAGCTAATTACCAAAGACAATACACTCTGAACTCCCCTTTATTTGCATATGATAATATAATTGTCTGAGGCCAAAATAATAGCTCAATTCAAGTGAGACAAAGTTTCTTGACAAGTTTTAATAATTACAGTCTTCTAATTATTGCAGGTAAGGGATAGGGAAAAGCACTGAGGTAAATTATCTAAACTGTCCAAATTGTTATTGAACTTGCAATTGCTGTGGCCATTGTCATTGTCGACATGCTTTTTTGAGTCAGCATTTAAGGGTCTTTACATTGGAGGCTTAAATCATCAGTGTAAGGATTACACAGTAATCCTGTGAGTAAATACCCTGCCTGATACAGAACATTTTGAATAACTCACTCAGCAAAACTGCTCAAGAACTGCAGTTTCCTGTAGATTTTCATGTTTTACAGGGAGTACACTTAAAAAAAACATTTTCTTACTCTGTATTTTGTTGTTTTGCAGTAAAAAAATATAAACATCCTTAAACAAGATAGATTTACTTGTGAAGATACATTACATAAGGTTCTGAGTCTTGTTTACAGACAAATCTAACAACATTTTGTGAGGTTTATGCTCAAACAAGCAAACATTTTTTAATTAAAATTACTTT
Organism: Xyrauchen texanus; assembly: GCF_025860055.1. NCBI lineage: Eukaryota > Metazoa > Chordata > Actinopteri > Cypriniformes > Catostomidae > Xyrauchen > Xyrauchen texanus. The sequence continues at coordinate 27,658,214 of NC_068302.1, read as the reverse complement.
ATTTTCCTTTGAAATAAGTTTATTTTTCTTACCCCACTGGAAAATAATATTTTTCTGTTTTAAGCATAAACCTCACTACATTTTGTCAAATGTCTTTGAAAACAAGGCTCAATCTTGCTTTTGAAGTAAATCTGTGTTCTTTTAAAGGGATAGTTCACCCAAAATGAAAATTCTCTCATCATTTACTCACCCTCATGTCATCCCAGATGTGTCTTCTGCAGAACACAAACAAAGAGTTCTAGAAGAATATTTCAGCTCTGTGGGTCCATAAAATGCAAGTGAATGGTGGCCAGAACTTTGAAGTTCCAATAATTACAAAAACAGCATAAAAGTTATCAACGACTATGTCTTCAGAAGCAATATAATAACAAACAGATCAACATTTAAGACCTTTTTTAAATATATACATTTATAGTATAAATATCGCTTCAGAAGACATTAAACCACTGGAGTCATATGGATTACTTTTAAAGCACCTTTATGTGATTGTCGAAGCTTCAAAGTTCTGGCCACCATTCACTTGCATTCACCCACAGAGCTGAGATATTCTTCTAAAAATATTTGATTCTGTTCAGCAGAAGAAGGAAAGACATGCACATCTGGGATGGCATGAAAGTGAGTAAATGATGAGAGCATTTACATTTTTGGTTGAACTATCCCTTTAAGGATGTTTGGGTATTTTACTAGGTAATAAAACAAAAATACTGATTAAGATTAACATTATTTTATTTTTCTGTGAAAAATGACTGTCTGGTTGCTGTAACACATATGGAATTTTTCCACCAAAAAGATTTCTTCTGATACATGTAGCACTTGATCCATACCTAAATTCTCACCTATAGTCTATTTTTCTGTTATATTGAGTTTCATGACAGATGCTATTATTCTCTCAATAGTATCCACCATTTTACTGAAAACAGGAACTCATATTGAGTACATAGTGTAGATGACCTCCTTACAGATGGTAAGAAATGCATTTTCTTCTAAAAGCAAGAAGCTAATAACAATAAAATGCCAAGACTGCTAAACATTTGCAGTTAAGCCTGGATTTGATGCTCTTTAACGACTCTTATTTATCTCTTCAGTTTCTATTTCCACACACACTCAATTTACACTGGCACAATTTAAAACAGGTTTCCTCAGCTGATCGCAATGTTGTACATCTTCAATACTTTTTAATGTGGTTCTTCCATATGTTCAGTAATTCTCCATTCAGAAATATGTCTTTAAACTCTAGTAATCTGATATAGAAAGTAATATACATAAACCTGCCGCACAACCCTCTCTTGACCTGCAAAAACACATGGAGACATACAAGCACTCTTTCTCCCAAACATAGTGTTTGTCAGGAATGCATTTTCTTCATCAAAGGCATTTTCACAATGCCACTCTCTCAAACACAGGCTTAATGAGTTTTCCAGCTACTGCCTTTCAAAGTTGTATTCATTTTCAGTCAGTTAATGTGGGGCTGATATTGTGAAATAAGGAGGAATTCAACATTACTGTAGCCTATATCTTATGTATGGTGATGCACTCTCTACATCACTTTCCCCCCTCTGTCTCATTTGGTCATTTAATGTAGCAGATCAATCATCTTAACAACAACAACAAAGAGTTTCTATGTTTCACAAGGTAGAAAAATGTGGCATTATATTCTCATGTAATTTTGAGGCTCAATATGGGTCCATTGGTTCAGTAAACCCACAGACACTGTATTAACCTTGGAATGAGAAACTGATCTCCCCCCTTGTGGAAAGTGCTGTACACTGGTTGAGCTTTGATAGCAGAGATGCAGACTCATTTATCTCACCGAGCTGAGATAGGGATAGAATTGGGTTCGGATGAACTAATCTGAGAGGAGAGGGATTGGAAGTATGTCTTAAATGTTACATATTTTACGTTAAAATGACGTCACGGGGTTGTCAGCTAAAACAGGACTGGCAGGTTGTTAGTCAGACGGAGGAGGAGAGGAGAGAGAGAGATGTGTAAGATAGGGAGTGAGGGAGGACAGCGCGCGCAGGGGTGATAACACCATCTATCTATCCAAATGACGAGCGTTTCTTTCGCGCGCTTCACTCATCATGCAATGGAAACTGTGCATCTGTGAACTCCGAAGTGGTGCTTCATCCATGACTCTTCTTGTTTTCTTTTCGCGTCACAAATTTATTTGAGCTCTGCAAAGATCCGAGAACTATCGAAGAGATTCTGTAGCCAATGTGACGACTCTTGTGACATGCTTGTGCGCCACGGAAATCCCGATATTTTATCCAGCGTTTTCTCCTGTTTTTGCCATCGCGCGATATGATAACAATGCAGGAAAGTGCGCGGTGACCGCCAGCGCAGCTCACGGGCGATGTTGACGCTGTCACCTTGCGCCTTGTTCCCACAGCTTCTTGACTTTTCCAGTGGAGTATAATTTGAGGTTTTCATGAACTTGTGACTGCACAGAAGGCGACTGTTGAGAAGCAACTGAACCGTCCAGCTGCCCACGCTGCCGCTGGGTCGCTCAACGCATCCTTGCCCACTTAAGAAAACAGCGAGCAACTAAAGGGGGGCAAGACGCGTCCTTGTTTTTCGAGAATATATTTGCCCAATCCTTTCTGGTGCGCCCTGGATAGACCTGGAGCTATTTCAAGCTTCCTGTTTCTCGGGATATATAACATTAGAATGTTAGCATCAATAACATCTGGAGTAAGGTGTATAACTTAAAGGTTATCATTACGCTCGAGCGTCGACGTTTGTTGGAACGCATAAATGGACGAATACCAGGAGGATTGATTCGGAATTGTTGTCGGGAAAAATGTGGCTAAAACGGTGTGTCACACGCAGGTAATATCCCTTTCTTATTTTCCGAATGCGAGAGTTTGACACCTCTCGGCTATGAGAGACTGAATTTATTAGACGCCCATCTTTACAAAATCCTGTGATATGTGAAGAGTTTTTGGCAAGTTAATGCGTCTCATCCTGTTTTCTCTGCTATGAGCTGTTTTGAATGCGAGTTCTTACTTAAATATTGCTCAAAGCTAGGCGTTGTTGATATTCTTGCGGAAATTTTTAAGTGATGCTGCTTTGTGCGAATAACAAGAAGACTCGTAATTAACAATATCACGGATCAAGTTGCGTGTTTTTCCACACAGCACTCGCTAGGGGTCGCCAAATAACCGTGCTGCAATGAGAATATACTTAACGCTCGCAAATAGGTAGCTAAACTATAAACATTATGACATACCACAGCGCATCACACCGTGCAAGGAATACATTTCTATGTGTCTAATTTAATGCCATGTAACTAACTACATCAAAAGACAGCACCGTAAGAGTGTCATTTTGATAACAGGGTGCAAATTTGTGCAAATTGCCAGTGGAAAGCAAGCTGGGTAATGTATGTACAGTATAAATCCAACACACACGCATGTAACAAACCTTTATTAGGCTATAGCCTACACTTTGCATAGAGAGTAACACGTGGTGTATACAAGTGTCTGTCTAAACTGTAGGTTATAATTCACGCAAGAACCATAAAACACCACACGTTTCGTTACTTTGATTTGCAAGTTTGCAAGCACTCTAATCATCATAAAACTTCTCACCTAAGTTCATTTTCTCTAAGAGGCAGAATTGGACATCTGTCCTTGCCATTAAATCTGTTTACCAGCTGTTCTAGAAACAAGAACATGGAGAGCAGGTTCAATGTGAGAATGATGATGAGCTAAAGCAATACCACTGTTCTGTTTCAGTCTGATGTAGGATGCTGAAACATCTTGCATTAAAAGTGAGTCTCTCAGCAGATGCTTTCTAACCAGAGTGACATGCCATAAAGTGCAAATGTTTCATGTTCTAACCATTGTGGTGTGACAATTTAAAAATGTGCATATTTGTTTGCATAATTTGTTTAGTCATAGAGCCATTTCATAGTGCAGAATGATAATCCAAGACACAAGCAACATGATATAGCCTGCTTAATTGAGCTTACTCAAAGGTGGACAATCCTTGAAGTTTTGTTATGTTCCTATCTGATATAGAAAATAAATTACATTTTTGGTGAAAAGGATCAGTCAGTCTGTTGCTATGAATCAGAAAACAAACACATAATGCATTTAACCTCCTGCATGAATTGCATGTCCATATTTATGTGGAGTTTATTAATATGTTATAGCAGCAAGTTGAATCAGGTCATGAGACAGCAGGGGATCTCCCTTTATCTGTTTGGAAAATTCCTCACTATTGCAAGTAGGCAGAACAGCCTTGATGAAGATAATTTGCCGCATCTCTTAATTGCTCCATCAACTTCTTTAATATCATCACATCAAAGTAATGCATCCTCTCAGAGCTCTCTTGAGAGCCTGCATTCTCCTGTGTACCTTTGAATGTGGATATCCACAATCAATTTGAATGTTCTCACAAGACGGCGTAGTAAATGGGTCCTGATATAACAGACTGGGCATGTTTCTCAGTGTCCAGTTCATTGGCCTGGAAGCATTTACGAGCTCATAAGAGTAAACACTGATTTGGGAATGTGGGGAATATCTGTCAGTGTACTGACCTGAACAGCAGCTGGTTCATTACGGGGTCTGTCACTGGAAAAATTAGCTCATTTTGCTTTGACACAAGCTGTGCTGCAAAGGCTATTTTTTGAATTGTATAAAAATGCTGCAATTTTATAATATTTTTACATTTTATTCTTCCTGCTTGAAGCGGCCCTATCTCCCTGACAGGCAAGATTCTCTAAGTGCACACTGTACAGCCTTCAACGTCTTATATGGCAGCACACAACTATCTCATTACCATGTACACTGTAGCGTGTAATAGCATGACACTTGTCATTTTTATACCACTTTTTTCAGATGTAATTTTGCCTTGCACATAGTAATGCCTGGTTAGTGCGAGGAGTGCTTCTGCTCTCTTTTTGACAGACCTGATGGTCTGAAATAATGGCAGGACAGTTCGATCGCACCCACCCACACTTAAACTGCTGTGCAACAAAGTCTTTAAGGGTTCCATAGGCCACAAATGACTTTTTATGCAGAAGCTAATGGTGCAAATGTCAGTAAAGCTGAAGTGTCTTAATCATTAGAGGGTTTTTTTGTTCTAGAAATTGTCTTCAGTTCAACTCAACAATAGTAATTCTAAGATTTTGAGTACTTTGTGTTTAAAGTAGAGCTTGAAATTTTTGGTTACGGAACTTATGCTTTTCAGGGAAATTGCCGAAATTAGCATCTGCATATTCAGAGAGATCTTCAAAGGCTTAATTGGAACCAAGCAACATATTATATAGCTATATATATTATTATATATCTTGACAGGATTTATCCCAAAGTCACAGTTATGACTAAGTACAGCAGTATTTAATGTGCAGACTCTTGAGAGTCATATGGCCAGTTTTAGTTGAGTCACCATTGCAGCAGAGTACCTTTCAGCAAGGTCTGTGTAACAGGGAACACCTGAACCATATAGACACACATGGACACACAAACACTAACACCATTCATGTAGTTCCTTTTGTTCAATCAATAATGTTTCTATAAAACTTCATATTTACCCATCATGGCACAAGACCAATAGTACCTACCAGCCCTCTAGGGCCATGTTTCTTTCCCTCTCCTTTTTCACACACATCTAGAAAATGAACAGTAAACACTTTTATATAAGGTTAAACTTACTCAGAGTATTTATATTGTTTACCGCTCCAAGCATTCAAGATGTCTTGGTTTGAGAGGAAGCATACATTTTTAACTAATGAAGCTACACATTAAGGAATGAGGCTGGTCATCGTCTTTTACATATATGTATGTGCATGTTTCATTGAGCCTGTGGGCCATGAACACAGTTGGGCCATGGACACAGTGATTTATTAATGTGTCTTTAATTGCCTGTGGCTGTTGAGGCTCTTTTATCTGTAAACCTTTTGTTGGGACGATCCTCAGTACAGATGCAATCCAGCTCTTTTCAACCATAACAGCTGATCCTCTCCTCCAAGGCATGATCTGTGCTAGGCAGAGATAGAGAGAGTCTGTTTGTGTGTGTGTGTGTGTGTGTGTGTGTGTGCATATTTTTGTTGCAGTGTAAAAGAGGGACTTCACTGTACTAACTTGACCTACTGTAGTGCTGGACACAATCTGTTATAGTCCATTAAGGAAAGGATGGCCTGCAGTCCCTGTTTACTTTAAAGGCAGTTTAAACCATTTTAGAATGGCTCTTGTATCCCTGCTGAGGAAAATTATGTTTTAATGATAGTTTTCCTCCAGTGTGAGTAAATGACTTCATGGGCGTAGCAACATCTCCATCAGAGCAGCTGTTTGACAAAACCATACAATTGCATTTTAATTGAAGACATTCCAATCTTCACTCATTTCTTTTCTCAGAAAAATTTGTTTATACCCTGAAAGGATCCTCATATCTTCAGAATCAATGAATAAGCCTAATAAATCATTAAGGCACACTCACATAGTCCCACAGTTCCTCTTATTTTCCATATACTGGATGTCTGAGAGGAGATCTCAGTTTCAACTGATTTAATCTGCTCAGTGGTTTCAATCTGCCAGTCATTCTAATTATAGGATTTAAATTGGGATAATTCATTAGGTTGCTGTTTGGTGTTTGCTGTACGATTTGCTGGATCTGATCTGAGCATTGTCTTGGCATTTCAGATTTAATGGGAGTAAACAGAATGTAGAAATATGACATTTCACAATGCCGCCAAACAGCTGTCCTGGGGGAGTTGCTGGTGGCATTAGTCCATTATTCCTCCACTCAGGAGGAAAGAAAACCATTACATTTATTTCTATCAAATTATGTCCCAATTTTTCCACTAATCTGCTCTCCTAAATCAAGCAGTAACAGAGGAGGAAGCTATCTGTTATGGCACACAAACTTAAATTAATCAATTATTTGTCAACTAACCCTTTAATCATTTGCACCAGCACTTTTCTTGCATTAATGATACTTTAGATGCACATGTGGCGTTTCAGTGTCATTCAGTTTAATCAAATCAAGTGTGTATGGGAAAACTTTGTCCCAGAACCCCAGTTTTAATTTCCTTTCTGGTTCATGTTTTTGGATCATGATAATGTTTAGTAGACAGTAATAGAGTCCTCCTTACGCCACATCAGAGGAAGCAGACAGGGGAACTTTAGCTTACATGCAAATTACAAGTCTCAGATAGTTTGGAAATGTAATTGGACGGTGTAATTGCTAACTATGTGTGACAGCAATACAGACCCCAGGGACACATAAACTGCCACAGAGAGTTCTGGAAGCTCGGTGGATGTTTTACATACATTGTGACTTATTGAGGTCAAGCAGTGATTGTTTATTTAGCGTGAAGAGGCTTTAATTTGTGCAGGAATGCAATGTACTGTATCATGTTGGTACAAAAATTATCCTTTGTTGGTATAGGAACTAACTGGAGGGATGAAAATTACAGTGCCTTTGTTAATCCTAGGAGTCGATCTCAGCTGGTGTGCAAAGAGTTGTTTGCATAGCCATCAACTCTAAGAGACTTTGCACTTAGAGGGAATGGATATCCTAATAAAGCCATGCATCATTTTAGATTCAACACATTACAAACAGATGTAAATCTGGTGGGATCAATGCACATTGTCTTGGTATGGATAAAAATGAAGAGCCATAATAAGAGATCATTGATTTGATCAAGATGTTGCATAAGTAAAATATATTGAATATTCAAATGTTGCATAGATAAAATGTGTTGCAAATCTCAAAACAAATACAGAAATAAGTGCCTCACCACAGTTCTCTTAAACTGCTTAAATAGATTTTTACCCAAATAAAGAGGCAATGAAGTATTATATATAAAGGATTCCCTCACTGTTTTATTCAGTTTTGTAACTTTTGTATTGTATTTATTGTTTTGTTTTTTACTTTTTTACATGATTAAATGTACAGTAGTCATCCTCAAATAATTACTTTTTTCTATCTACTTAAAACAGTGAAACTCTAGGTTAACACTTGATCTGATTAGCAAGTCCAAATGCATTCAGAGAATTTGCGTGAAGCTTACAATGTCTCTATGGAGATTTGATTGACAGCACATTTGATTGGACATGAACAGTAATGACAGAATGGATGCGTTTGGCAGATAGTAGTACTAGAGGAGTGTGATGGAGGGAAAATAGATGAGATTGCCCAGAGGTTTAGCACTCCAAAGAACATTCAGAGTAATCTGACGGACACTTTTGATGTAAAAATAGCCAGCTCTGGGGTCAATAGCAGTTTGATATGCTTTAATCCAGTGGTTAGTGATAATCCATACACATAATCTTTAAAAGGATCTAAATGTAGTGATGAATCTTGCTCCTTTTAAACCAGAGCCGACCCAGGCTCTGTTGGTGCCCTAGGCGAGAGTTTAGATTGGCGCCACCTAGGGTTGCAACGGTATGATATTTTCACGGTATGATAACCGTCTCAGAAAATATCACGTTATCACGGTATCACGGTATACGGTATTACACAATTAGTATTATCAGTGAAAACAGAAGGGTTATTTATTTATTTTCAGCAAACATTTTATCATAATCGAAACTTGAAACCATATATTTTATTGAAGTATGTGTAAAAAAAGTCTCCCTTTTGAAAATAAAATAAATAGAAAAATAAGAAAGCTAACATAATTATAATAAACAGAATTGTAAACATGATAAAAATTGCATGTAACTATAACATGTTATATAACTAAAGCATGTTAGTTTACATGTAATCATAGCATGTTAAATGAACTACTAAATGAAAAATAACATCAGCTGTGTGAGCTTTTAAAGTAATGTCCTATTAACAGTTAACATATACTGTAGGTGCGTGACAATGAGGCAAGACTGCTCCTGTCTGTACTTTTAACTCCGTGGTTCTCTACTGGTTTTGCTTCAGGATGCAGATTTTACATTGGAAATCAAGTGTCGACCTGCCATAAATTTAACGTAACCTGTATTTAATGTATCCTGGGTTGCATTTCTTTTTATGTTGTATAGTTTTGTTCATTGTTTTCCAGTACAAGGACATGCATCAAGTGACATTATTTTTGTTGTTGATGTCAAAATCTACAGGAAGTTGTCTCTCCCCCTTTTAAAAATTGAAAAGCATATTTACTTATATGAGCCCATTATTATCCTGTTAATATTACATATTTATACACATATTACACAGGAGGAAAGGCTCCTCGTTACCATGGTTAGGTCAGTGTGTTAGTCTTAAATAATAGTAATAATAATAATAATAAATTAATGTATTTATGAAAAATAAATAATAAATAATAAAACTGCCACTGTTGATATAAAATGAGGTCTAATAGATTCTACCTTTATATTATTTCATATGAAACTATAACATTTTGTAAAAATATAACAGTTATTTTTACTCATGTAAAATCCTGAAACAAATTTGTAAAGGTGATGTGTGTAATTATTAATATTTTTTAACTATTTTGTTAAAGGCACCACATCGGGCTGTAAGTAGAGCATAGGGGGCCACATTGTATTACTTTTTAGATTGTTACGAATGGAGGCAGCGAAGGCAGATGAGGAGAGCGGGTCTAAATGCAAGCTTACTTTATTGGAACAGATAAATGACTAAACACAAAGAAAAACCCTCAATAGGGAAATAAACACAAGACTGAGAAAACGGGCAGGGAACACATACCAGGCTAACAACATTCAACGATTGACAGCGACGAAACAAACAGACAGGGTTTAAATACATGGACATAGGAAGACAGGAACCAATGAACAAACAGAACTCAAACAAGATAACAAGGGGATAAACAGAAACCAGAGGCAAATTAACGAGGGCAGGTGAAAACAATGAACGGAGAACACGAACGCTAACAGGGAGACTGTGGAGCTATAAAAGGGACAAAAGTGAAAACTAAGGAATTACAAAAGTGACAAAAATGGTAAACAAAGGGCAACGGTGAAACAAGACACGGTATGCCTAACAGAGCCCCCCCTCAAGGATCGGATTCCAGACAATCCGAAATAAAAAGAAACAGCTATAAAAAAAACACCAAGAGCAGACCAAGGGGGGGCACGAGAGCAGGCAGGAAGTCCAAGGGGGCACAGAGGGCAGGAAGGAAGTCCAAGGGGGCACAATAGGCAGGCAGGAAGTCCAAGGGGGCACAGAGGGCAGGCAGGAAGTCCAAGGGGGCACAGAGGGCAGGCAGGAAGTCCAAGGGGGCACAGAGGGCAGGCAGGAAGTCCAAGGGGGCACAAAGGGCAGGCAGGAAGTCCAAGGGGGCACAGAGGGCAGGCAGGAAGTCCAAGGGGGCACAAAGGGCAGGCAGGAAGTCCTGGGGGGCACAAAGGGCAATGACAGGTTCAGGAGGCCTGGGAGCAGGCCACAGGGCAGGGACCAGTTCAGGTGGTCTGGGAGATGGCCACAAGGCAAGGACAGGTTCAGGTGGTCTGGGAGCTGGCCACACAGCAAGTATAGGTTCAGGAGGCCTGGGAGCTGGCCACAGGGCAAGGACAGGTTCAGGAGGTTTGGGAGCTGGCCACTGGGCAAGGATAGGTTCTGGAGGCCTGGGAGCTGGCCATAGGGCAAGGACAGGTTCAGGTGGTCTGGGAGCTGGCCACAGGGCAAGGATAGGTTTGGGGGACCTGGGAGGAGGCCACTGGACAGGGACTTGGTCAGGGGGCCTGGGAAGAGGCCACAGGATAGGGGCCGGGTCAGGAGGCCTGGGAGGAGGCCACAGGATAGGGGCCGGGTCAGGAGGCCTGGGAGGAGGCCACAGGACGGGAACAGGGTCAGGAGGCCTGGGAGGAGGCCACAGGACAGGGACTGGGTCAGGAGGCCTGGGAGGAGACCACAGGACAGGAACAGGGTCAGGGGGCCTGGGAGGAGGCCACAGGACAGGGACCGGGTCAGGAGGCCTGGGAGGAGGCCACAGGACTGGAACAGGGTCAGGAGGCCTGGGAGGAGGCCACAGGACAGGGACCGGGTCAGGAGGCCTGGGAGGAGGCCACAGGACAGGGGCTGGGTCAGGAGGCCTGGGAGGAGGCCACAGGTCAGGAACAGGGTCAGGGGCCCCGGGAGGAGGCCACAGGACAGGGGCCGGGTCAGGAGGCCTGGGAGGAGGCCACAAGATAGGGGCCGGGTCAGGAGGCCTGGGAGGAGGCCACAGGTCAGGAACAGGGTCAGGGGCCCTGGGAGGAGGCCCTAGAGGCGGAGACCTGGAAGGCTGTGGCGGCGGGGCCGATGGTGGTGGCGCCATAGGAGGCTCTAGAGGCGGAGGCCTGGAAGGCTCTGGAGGCGGAGCCGTAGGAGGCTCGGGAAGCGGAGCCCAGGAAGGCTCAAGAGACTTGAGGGGCGGAGCCCTGGGAGGCTCGAGAGACTTGAGGAGTGGAATCCTAGAGAGCCCGGGAGGCGGAGCCGTAGGAGGCTCAGGAGGCGGAGCCGTAGGATGCTCGAGAGGTGGAGCCCTAGAAAGCTCTTGAGTCTCTGGGAGCAGAGCCGTAGGAGGCTCGGGAGATGGAGCCGTAGGAGGCTCTGGGAGCCGAGCCGTAGGAGGCTCGAGAGGCGGAGACATAGGAGGCTTGGGAGGCGGAGCCATAGGAGGCTCGGGGAGAAGGGCCGTAGAAGGCTCGAGAGGCTTGAGGGGCGGAGCCCTGGAAAGCTCAGAAGTCTCTGGGAGCAGAGCCGTAGGAGGCTCGGGAGGTGGAGCCATAGGCGGCTCGGGAGGCGGAGCCATAGGAGGCTCAGGGAGAAGGGCCGTAGAAGGCTCGAGGGGCTCGAGAGGCTGGAGGGGCGGAGCCCTGGAAGGCTCGAGAGGCTTGAGAGGTGGAGCTCTGGGAAGCTCGGAGGGCAGAGCTCTGGAAAGCTCGGGAAGCTCGGAAGGCAGAGCTCTGGAAAGCTCGGAAGGCAGAGCTCTGGAAAGCTCGGAGGGCGGAGCTCTGGAAAGCTCAGAGGGCGGAGCTCTGGAAAGCTCAGGAAGCTCAGAAGGCAGGGTTCTAGGAAGCTCGGAGAGCGGAGCTCTGGAAAGCTCGGAAGGCGGAGCTCTGGAAAGCTTGGGCAGCTCGGAAGGCGGAGCTCTGGAAAGCTCGGAAGGCGGAGCTCTGGAAAGCTCGGAGGGCGGAGCTCTGGGAAGCTCAGGAAGCTCGGAAGACAGGGTTCTAGGAAGCTCGGAGGGCGGAGCTCTGGAAAGCTCGGAAGGCGGAGCTCTGGAAAGCTCGGGGGGTACTGGCTCTTGGACGGTCATGGCCACCGGCGCCGGCTCTCGGAAGGTCATGGCTACTGGCGCTGGCTCTTGGATGGTCATGCTACTGGCGCTGGCTCTTGGACGGTCATGGCTACTGGCACTGGGACGGACAAGACCACAGGCGCTGGCTCAGGGGCGGTCGAGGCTACAGGCGCTGGCTCAGGGATGGTCGAGGCTACAGGTGCTGGCTCACTGACGTCGGAGGCTACAGGCGCTGGCTAACTGATGTCGGAGGCTACAGGCGCTGGCTCACTGACATCGGAGGCTACAGGCGCTGGCTCACTGACATCGGCAGCTACAGGCGCTGGCTCACTGACGTCGGAGGCTACAGGCGCTGGCTCGCTGCCGGCTGAGGTGACAGGCGCTGGCTCACTGACATCGGGGGCTAACGGCCTGCTGACCGTGGCAGGCGTGGGCTCTGGCTTGCTGACCGTGGCAGGCGTGGGCTCTGGCTCGCTGACCGTGGCAGGCGGAGACTGGAGAGCAGAAGCCTTTCTTCTTTTCCTCCTCCTGAAGGAGGAAGCTGGCAACGCTGGCTCGTTGGCCGTGGCCGGCACGGAAAGCCCAGAGGCGGAAACCGGGATCGAGAGAGGTGGCTCCCCGGCAGCGAACTCTCTCAAGACCAGACTCACATACTCCCTCCACGTGAGGTCTCCGAGTCCGGCAATTCCCTCTGCCGGTGTGTTGTAGCCCGAGCCGGTAGATGGTCTTCAGGGATGTGTCGTCGAAGCCGATGTGGATGGCAACAGTGGAAAAGAAGTGGGAGTATTCGCGGATGGTCAAATCCGCCTGGGTCAGTTCCATAAAGTAAGCTGCTAGATCCATATTTGGTGGACTATCGTTCTGTTACGAACGGAGGCAGCGAAGGCAGACGAGGAGAGCGGGTCTAAATGCAAGCTTACTTTATTGGAACAGATAAATGACTAAAAACAAAGAAAAACCCTCAATGGGGAAATAAACACAAGACTGAGAAAAAGGGCAGGGAACACATACCAGGCTAACAACATTCAACGATTGACAGCGACGAAACAAACAGACAGGGTTTAAATACATGGACATAGGAAGACAGGAACCAATGAACAAACAGAACTCAAACAAGATAACAAGGGGATAAACAGAAACCAGAGGCAAATTAACGAGGGCAGGTGAAAACAATGAACGGAGAACACGAACGCTAACAGGGAGACTGTGGAGCTACAAAAGGGACAAAAGTGGAAACTAAGGAATTACAAAAGTGACAAAAATGGTAAACAAAGGGCAACGGTGAAACAAGACGCGGTATGCCTAACAGAGATACAATGTTCTGCATTTATTTGTTTTTGTATCTTTTAAGCCTAGAAATAGTTGTGTACTCAATTTTCTGAAGTGTATCTGTGACTAATGGGACTATTCTGCAATTGCCTAAAGTATTATATTGCTCTACAAAGGTAGATAATTTTCTATCAGGCACTAAAAAACTGAATAAAGGCTGAGCTTATAAATGTATTTTACCATCTCTACTTCCCTGTTAATTTATTATTCAATTTAACACTCTCTACATCAGGTGTCTGTTTTAATAAAATAAAAATTAAGAAGAAATGTATTGAACTTTTCATGTTTGTCGCAAAGCAGGCGAGTTTACATGTTTTTTCTAAAACTTTACCCGTTTACAAAAGGGTCATGATGCGGGTCTCCTTGATGGTTTGACTTTCAGCACACAACTGAATAACACTGGCTGGATGACTGATTACTGCAAGAGTTAGATTAACATACAGGTGTGAAGGGACTTCAACATTTCTAAATTGCACAAATAAAAAATACATATACATATTCCTATCTGTCTTACTTTTGCTCGCATGTCAATGATTACCCCTCAGAGTGTCAATGATGCCGAGATCTACTTCTATATTTAATTGAATCACTGAGAAGGTTTACCTGCAAAATTAGTAACACCAAACATCACAAGCAGCCTCAAGAATGGACACAGAGTAGCCGTAAAATTATTTTCCTTGAGCAGAATATTGCACTACAGATCGCTAAATTTGTTCAAAGTGGAAAGCGAGAGACAGAAAAAGCGCACTCACGTGCTTGGTTGCCAGATTACACAAAATAAGTATCACATTAGGTGGAATATTTCCAATTTGCGCAACTATAAATCTCAGACTGGGGGTGTTGCGTCTCTTATCTGGCAACCCTGAGCATGTTAAACGCTTGTGGAGAAGCGTTAGCTCCCAATGCAAGTTAACTGAAATATTCAATGAAAAAAAAACTCTTTTACGATAAATGAGCCATGTGCCTCATTAAACCATGTGGAGGGCTTGATCCAGCACGCGGGCCATAAATTGCCCATGTCTGCTTTAGCTGTTTTCGGGATTATCATTAACTCTGCCTTGGCAGTCCTAAATAGTCTATCACTTGGGCAGCTGAAATATTTTCAATGGGAGAACCATGGCATTGTTCTTTCCCTGCTGTCCGTGACCCAGTCCAAATAGACCAGTTGAGAAACACTGCTTTAACTCACACACACACACACACACTCATGTCACACTCCCTCGCCTTGCATCTCTCTGACAATTTCTCCGCTGCATGTGTGTGTGTGTGTGTGTGTCAAGTTGACGAGTCTGACAGGCAGACAAGGAGGAAAGGAGATGCCCACGCGCATGTGAGATTCTCCGTGATTTTCTCAATACCGTAGATAAGCAAATGTACATGGTATGATAACCATCAATTTTCAAACCGTGGTATACCATGAAACCGGTATACCGCTGCAACCCTAGCGCCACCCAACTCCAACCCCCCTTTTTTTTCCACATGATCTGTCGCTGAAAGTGACAGCAAAATGACATATATTAATGGAGCATTTTGTGTGTTCAAAAAATGCAGGGATTTTTGTGCGTTTGCTGGGATTCAAGGACATCTGCTTACCAATTCAAGGACATCTGCTTAACAATAATACAGTATTAATCTTACATATTCAATTGAGCAGAGGTGTGCAATTGTTTTGTTACAGGGGCCACATCAGCCGTTAAGTAGATAAGATAAGAGAGAAGGGAAGAGAGAAGATAAAAGTTCTGAATAGTTGTATCTTTTAAGCCCAGAAGTAGTAGTGCACTCATGCACTCAATGAATGATGCACACTTTTCTGAAGTGTATACTGATGGGACCATTCTGCGATTGCTTGAAGTTGTACTGCTACTTTTCTATAATGTGTTAGTAAAACTGAATAAAGGCTAAATAAAATTATTAATTGTTTATTCTTTCCATTCTTCAATGCTGTGGTAATTTAGTATTCAATTTAACACTCTACATCAGGAGTCTGGTTTAATAGTGAAATTAAATATTATGGAATTATAGATTCTAAAATCTTATTTAATGTTAGACACAAAGTTGTTTTATTCTGAAAAAAGTATCAACCTGTTTACATGCTTATGGGTCATGATGTGTGTCTTGTCAGTGGTTTGTTTGGCACCCCATTCAGAACACAACTGAATGAAACAGGCTGCATGACACTGATAAATGATTACTGCCAGAGTAACATTCGCATAAAGGTGTGAGGGACATCAGCATTTTACAAATAACACAAAGAATAAATGTATTCCTCTCTCACTTGGTTTTGCTCGCGTGTCCCCTCCGTGTGCAAATTATGCAAAGATCTATTGGGATTTTACTAAAGTTCATTACTGAAAAGGTTTGCTCTCAGAGTTTGCACGGACTGGCTGCAATCCTGATCTCTTTTAAAAGAAGACACTTAGGAGTTTTTTGGTGAAGTGAAAGCAAGCAGCAATATAACTAAAATTAAATCAACATTATAGATGCTTATGTTTATTTTAAAGAAAATACACTGCACTTAACTTGCACTAAACTTAAATAAAACAAGCAAAAATGGCCCAAAGCCAGTTAAGAGGTTCTAAATAAGCTATTTAATAGTAAATAAACATCAATGGCTGACATGGAAGTCGTTAACTTGTGATTCTTACCTTTATATTGCTCTTTTTCTGCTTCTCTTCTTTGTGTAGCTTCTTGCCTTGTGCATCAGATAATTTGGTTATTTTTATAATATATATAATCGCATAGTGCTATTACTCAATATATGGGGAGAGTGTGCAATTCTGACAAAAAAAACAAAAAACACTCTTGTCACCTCTCCGTCATTTTGCACCCTAGGCAACCGCCTAAGTCACCTATGCCATGGGCAGGCCCTGTTTTAAACTTTCAACACTCCTCCAATGTTTTGACATTGAAACCAGACAGCGATTGCCAAAAATTCAGCTTTGTGGAGATTTCAGACCTCCCAAGGCCTGAAATGGGGAGTTAAATTATGGGTGCACCATAATTAAAAGGGAGTTATGATTGATTCCATCCAACTGGCTTTTTGCTTGGTTAACTAATTAATTTTCTAGTGAAGATTTTAATGTGAGGAAGATTTAAACATTGTCACTTGGGAAAATTAGATGAGAGTGATCCTTGACAGTGCTCCATCAGAGCATTTTGTTCCTGGTCAGTTGTTGGCCATGAGTGGGTAAGCACTTCAACCACTTTGACCACATTCCAGTGAGCCTGCCAGACAGAGGAAGAGAGCATGCCATCAATCTGTCCTTCCTAAAAAATCTGTGCTTTCCTAGACCAAAGTTAAGTTTAGCTTTCAGGCCTGTATGCAGTATGGCTTTATTTTAGGGATGGTATTATCAAGTAAATTTGTAATCAAGTAATCTAACCCTCCAAAAAAAAAAAAAGAGTAATCAATTACTTATAAATTTAAATGGAACTAACATAATTAAAAATGACACATATGACATGTACATGATTTATAGAAACAAACAGTTTCAAAATAAGCTATCTTCAACAAACTTTGCATTTCGTTTGTGAAAAAATTAAACAAACAATATGCATTAATAATATATATATATATATATATATATATATATATATATATATATATATATATATATATATAAAGATAAAAAAATAACAGCAAAAACATTTTCACTTACCAGGAGCATACCTACAGCATATCTGACAGCATTAGGGCAATGCACCTGGATAATGTCTCGGGTTACATGTGTAACCCTTGATCCCTGAAAAAAGCTGAACGAGATCCTGCGCTTTGCTAAGTGCTTTTGGGAACAATCCTGCATTGTGACCAGCTGTGTATATGTGTGTAACACGTCAATGAACATTGACCGGAATTTATAGCCTCGGCTGGTGAGATCATTAGATGCACCTGTGGCCAGGCTATAAATAGACGCATCACCAGCGTGTCATCAGATATCTTTTTCTGAAGAGCAGTCCTGGAACATCCCAGTGTGGCAAAGAAGCGCAGCATCTCGTTACGCTTTTTTCAGGGAACAAGGTTTACACATGTAGCAAAAACATCTAAGCCACAAAGTTTGATGAACGTGTGTGGTGAGGACCAGCCTGCCGCATCACAAACTTGTTAAGGCATGAGCCTGCCATAAAATTTGACGAATGTGTGCGGAGAGGACCAGCCTGCCGCATCACAAACTTGTTAAGGCATGAGCCTGCCATAAAATTTTATGAATGTGTGCGGAGAGGACCAGCCTGCTGCATCACAAACCTGCTGCAGAGGGACCCCTCTAGCCAAGGCTTTAGAGGAGGCTACCCCTCTGGTGGAGTGAGCCCTGACACTAACTGGCGAAGCTTGACCGCACGCCTCATAGGCCAGTGCAATAGCATCCCTCACCCAATGTGACATAGTCTGCTTGGTAGCGGCTGCCCCCCTGTTGCGGCCCCCATAGCAGACAAATAATTGCCCTGACTTACGCCACTGGCTAGTGCGGTGGACATAAGTCTGAAGGGCACGGACTGGGCAGAGTCCGTGAAGTCTTTCCTGCTCCGGTGTTAAAAATGGGGGGGAGCAGAAGGCTTCCAGATTGACAGGATGTAGTGTCGAAAAAGGCACCTTAGGAAGGTAGTCAGGATGAGGATGCAGAATAGCTTTGGCCATACCTGAGGCAAATTCTAAACAGGCCGGCAAAACAGACAGAGCCTGTAGATCCCAATCCTCTTAAGAGAAGTAATCGCCATAAGAAAGACCATCTTGAGAGTCAGAAGTCTGTCAGACGCTGACTCTAGAGGTTCAAAAGGGGGTCTCAACCAGACCCTCCAGGACTATTGCTAAGTCCCATGAAGGAGTTCTGGTCCTAACAGGAGGCCTCAGTCGCATGGCTCCATGAATGAAGCGAGCGAGTAGAAGATGCCTCACCAAAGGCACCCCGTCCATCAAGGTGTGGCAAGCCGAAATGGCGGCCACATAAACCCTGAGAGTAGCGGGGCATATGCCTGCTGACAGTTTTTCCTGCAGAAAGTCCAGAACTGAAACAATTTGGCAGTTAACTGGATCTGCACCATGTGAACTGCACCACTTTTTGAAGATTCTTCTGGTAGAGGGAGCCCTAGCACTAAGAATGGTTTCGATAACCTCAGGTGACAGCCCTGTGTCCCTCAGTTGGTACCCTTCAGGGGCCAAACATGAAGTTTCCACAATTTGGGCCAGGGATGAAATATCGTCCCCTGCGCCAGAGACAGAAGGTCCCTCCTGTCCGGAATCGTCCAAGGCGAGCCGTCGAGGAGAGATATTAGCTCCGAGAACATACCCTGTTCGGCCAGCGCGGCGCTATCAGTAAGAGGCAAGACCCTTGCTGGCGAACTCTGGCCAAGACTCCCGGGAGCAGAGAAACCGGGGAAAAACGCATACAGACGCATTCAGGGCCATGTATGCGCCATCACGTCCAGACACAGGGGGGGCTGGGTGACTCAGGGAGAAGGAGAGGAGACATTGCACTGTTCATAGAGGCGAAGAGGTCCTCTTCTACCCTGTAAAATCTCACCCAGATTTGTTCCACTATCTAGGCGTGGAGTTTCCACTCACCCGTTGGTATTTTCTGTCTGGACAGTAGATCTGCTCCCACATACGGGCATCCAGGGATATAAACTGTCCTGAGTGACAGGGGCTTGCCCTGGGCTCCAAGGAGAATCCGATGTGCCTGAAATTTAGCTGACGTGAACATGGACCTCCTTGATGGTTTATGTAAGAGACTACCGCTGTATTGCCCACCCGCACCAAGACATGGTAGCCTCTGGAGGAAGTATTTCAGGGCCAGAAATACCGCCATAAACTTGAGACAGATACTGTGACAACCAAGCTGACGACCCTCCCATCCCCTTGAGCTGGACGACCACTTAAGACCGCTACCCAGCCCATCAGGGAGGCATCTGTCATTAGCAGCCTGCGATGACGAGACACACCTAGAGTGGGACCCAAGGTAAGAAACCGGGGTCTGAACCACATAGCAAGGGAACGAAGCACGTGGCGCGTAACCCTTATTAGCCCTAGGGGACTGGCCCTTGGATGAAATCCCCTGGCTTTTAGCCACAGCTGAAACGGTCTCATATGGAGCAGGCCCAAAGGGATCACCGTGGACGCAGATGCCATGAGACCTAGTATTTGTTGGTACTGGTGAACAGTGCAACCTTGAACTAGCCTGAGTTTGCTCAGGGGGTTCTGAATGGACGTGATACAAGCGGGAGACAACTGTGCCCGCATCGTGATCGAATTTCATATAACCCCCAGATAGGTGATTCCCCGTGTGGGAGAGAGAACGCTCTTTGACGTTGAGTCTCAGACCCGGAGAAACCAGAAGAGCTAAGACAATATCCCTGTGCTGAACTGCCAGTTCTTGGAGCTGCGCTAAGATCAGCCAGTCGTCTATGTAATTCAGAATGCGCATGCCCCAAAGTCGTGAAGGAGCCAGTGCTGCATCCATGCATTTCGTGAATGTGCGGGGTGATAGGGCTAGGCCGAATGGAAGAACCCGATACTGGAAGGCTTCGTCCCCGAAAGCGAACCTCAGTAACTTCCTGTGCTGTGGCAGAATTCCAATATGGAAATATTTGTCCATGAGATCGATCTTGATCAGCCAATCGTAATGTTGGATCTGAGACACGACCGTCTTGACAGTTATCATCTTGAACTTGAACACCCTGACCGAGTGGTTCAAGCCTCAAAGATCTAAAATCGGACGCAACCCCCCTCGGGGACCAGGAAATATCTGCTGTAATAGCCTGACTCTTTCTCTGGAAGGGGAACACGTTCATGGCCCCTTTGACCAAGAGATTTTGCAGCTCTTTCCACAGTAGACATGTCTGCTCCGGTTTCACGGTAGTGGGAACCCGCCATTAAAATGCAGAGGGCAGAGAGTGAATTGAATTATGTAGCCTCTTTTTCTGTGTTCAGAACCCACATAGAAATGCCTGGCAGAAGTTTCCACGCTGCCAGGTTCTCTGAGATGGGTATTCATTTCGAAACTTCCTGTTGAGGGGATGTCGAGTGTTCCACGTCCTGGATAAAGTCAGGAAGCAACGGTAACCCAACTCTTTGTTGGAAGCCTTTGTCAAACACCAAAGACGGCGGGAGTGAAGAGGTTTCGTGAGGGTTTCGGGAGGGCTGAAGTGGATGGTACACTCGCCCCCAGTCCCGAGAGGAACCACCCCCAGAAGGCTGGGTACAAGACCATCAGGGATTCTTTCTTTTAGAAATCACGACCTTGAGGTCCTGCTTCGGGGGCTGCTGAGGGCGACGAGCCTGTCCCCAGTCTTTACGAGGGGGAGCACGACTCGCCACACTCTGCCTAGCAGAGTCAGGGCGGGACTGGGTGGCCGACGGCCCCGCCCCCCTGAGTGCGGTGAGGAAAAAACTGCCCGAAGGCTTCCTCGTGGCTTTTCACCTCCTGGAATCTGGAGATAACCGTATTCATGGAGTCTCCGAAGAGACTGGAAGGTGAAACCCGTGCATCGAGTGGGTAAACTCTGTAAATAAATGCCTCTCCGTGCTGACTAAAGCGAACATAGACCGACCAATTGCATGGGCTGTCTGCTTGGACGCACGGAGAGATAAATCTGTGGCCCGACGAAGTTCAGAAAAGGCTTCTTTGTCGAGCGTTGCACCCGCACTCAGGTCTTTCAGTAGGTCAGTCTGGTATGCCTGTAACACGGCCATGGTGTGCAGCGCAGCACCAGCCTGACTTGCCGCTTGATAAGCCCTCCCCACTAGCATGGAGGTAGTCCTGCATGGCTTAGTGGGGAGAGCGGGTTTCTTGAGTGATAATGCCGAACCCGGTGAGAGATAGCCCGCAAGCGTCTCTTCGACCGGCGGCATCATTGAATACCCCCGTGTCTCAGCACCCACGATAGTAGAGTATAAAGACGTCGAGGGTACGTGAACACGGAAGTATATGGGTTCATCCATGAGCGAGAAAGCTCGTCATGGAGGTCATCAAAGAAATAAGGGACTAATATACCGTCTTATTGTTTGGAGCGTTTGGGGGGGGTCTATTGTTTGCGTGACCAGTCTAGCTGTAGTCTGGCAACAGCCCGAGTAACCACCTCTAGTAATTTCTCAGCCACTTTATTATTATGCTTGAAATGTACAGAGGTTCAGCGCCCCCGTCGTGAAACGAAGAGGCGCCGAGGCACGCTTCAGATTATGAGAAGGATCAGCTGGATCTGGGGAGAGAGCGAGCGATAGGGACGGACCCGTCTCTCGCTCCTCAGCCAGATATATGTGAGAGCCCCACGATGAAAGAGTGGGCGCTGACTCCCGGAAGTAAGCGAGGTGAGCGCGAAGCTTTTTGCCCGAAAGTAGGTCGCAATGCATGCACTCGTCCTGCCCCAACACGAGAGTAGCATGCTCTTCCCCCAAACAAACAAAACAAACTTGATGCGTGTCCCTGACAGTCATAGAACTTTGACAGGGAAATACGCATCGTTTGCTTTGCTTCTCCGACATTTTTCCACCGTTTTCTTTTCTATTTATATATATATATATATATATATATATATATATATATATATATATATACACTCACCTAAAGGATTATTAGGAACACCATACTAATACTGTGTTTGACCCCCTTTCGCCTTCAGAACTGCCTTAATTATAGGTGGCATTGATTCAACAAGGTGCTGAAAGCATTCTTTAGAAATGCTGGCCCATATTGATAGGATAGCATCTTGCAGTTGATGGAGATTTGTGGGATGCACATCCAGGGCACGAAGCTCCCATTCCACCACATCCCAAAGATGCTCTATTGAGTTGAGATCTGGTGACAGTGGGGGCCATTTTAGTACAGTGAACTCATTGTCATGTTCAAGAAACAAATTTGAAATGATTCGAGCTTTGTGACATGGTGCATTATCCTGCTGGAAGTAGCCATCAGAGGATGGGTACATGGTGGCCATAAAGGGATGGACATGGTCAGAAACAATGCTCAGGTAGGCTGTGGCATTTAAACGATGCCCAATTGGCACTAAGGGGCCTAAAGTGTGCCAAGAAAACATCCCCCACACCATTACACCACCACCACCAGCCTGCACAGTGGTAACAAGGCATGATGGATCCATGTTCTCATTCTGTTTACGCCAAATTCTGACTCTACCATCTGAATGTCTCAACAGAAATCGAGACTCATCAGACCAGGCAACATTTTTCCAGTCTTCAACTGTCCAATTTTGGTGAGCTCTTGCAAATTGTAGCCTCTTTTTCCTATATGTAGTGGAGATGAGTGGTACCCGGTGGGGTCTTCTGCTGTTGTAGCCCATCCGCCTGAAGGTTGTGCGTGTTGTGGCTTCACAAATGCTTTGCTGCATACCTCGGTTGTAACGAGTGGTTATTTCAGGCAAAGTTGCTCTTCTATCAGCTTGAATCAGTCGGCCCATTCTCCTCTGACCTCTAGCATCAACAAGGGATTTTCGCCCACAGGACTGCTGCATACTGGATGTTTTTCCCTTTTCACACCATTCTTTGTAAACCCTAGAAATGGTTGTGAGTGAAAATCCCAGTAACTGAGCAGACTGTGAAATACTCAGACCGGACCGTCTGGCACCAACAATCATGCCACGCTCAAAATTGCTTAAATCACCTTTCTTTCCCATTCTGACATTCAGTTTGGAGTTCAGGAGATTGTCTTAACCAGGACCACACCCCTAAATGCATTTAAGCAACTGCCATGTGGTTGATTAGATAATTGCATTAATGAGAAATTGAACAGGTGTTCCTAATAATCCTTTAGGTGAGTGTGTGTGTGTATATATATATATATATATATATATATATATATATATATATATATAGAAAGAGGGAAAGGAGAAAATGTTCACTGCGCACTGCCTAACAAATTCTAAATCCTAGCAGAGGAAAGAAAGTTTCTGACAGGCTTGTGAGACACACAGTACAGTTTGCTCTGAAGAAAATGGATCTGATGACATGCTGGTGATGCGTCTATTTATAGCCTGGCCACAGGTGCATCTAATGATCTCACCAGCCGAGGCTATAAATTCCGGTCAATGTTCACAGCTAGTCACAATGCAGGATTGTTCCCAAAAGCGCTTAGCAAAGTGCAGCATCATAGTGAAGCTTTTTGTAAAGGGAACATTGTAACGAACCCCGCTCCTCTAGTTCTCCCCACTTCATCGAGCTCACAGGCTCGCTCCCCGAGCTCACACGCTCACTCCCAATCACCCCCCTCTGGCTCTCATGCACGCTCCCAATCACCAGAGTATTAGTTTCACCTGTACTCGTCCCAATCACCTGGTTATTCGTTTCACCTGCACCGCTCGTTTTTCCCCTATATATATCACAACCCTTTCGTTTCACTCTTGTTGGTTATTGTTTAGTTTACCCCTTCGCTTTGCCAGCTCTAGTGTTCCCCTAGCTCCCCTGTCTATTCAACTCGCTTGATTACCCGTTCTACTATTCTGACTTCCCCGGCTTTGACCCTACGCTTTCCTCGACCACTCTTTCGTAGATTTGCCCTTTACCATATCCTGATTTCCCGGCCTCGACCTTGCGCTCCCCCTGACCACTCTTCTTCTGAACCTTACAGAAGACAGTCACAATGGAATCCATGGAGGATGGATTTGCACAGCGCTTTCTGCCCAAGGATCTACGGTTGGGAAACACGACCAGGCACTCACGGCTCAGGGACAGCAAATACAAGAAATACTGCATACGGTACGTACTATTTCCGATCAGTTTTTACCAGTTCCTCCTGTGTCTGTCCCTGTGCCCGTTGATGTTCCCACC
This sequence comes from Xyrauchen texanus, assembly GCF_025860055.1. Taxonomy (NCBI): domain Eukaryota; kingdom Metazoa; phylum Chordata; class Actinopteri; order Cypriniformes; family Catostomidae; genus Xyrauchen; species Xyrauchen texanus. The sequence continues at coordinate 27,633,930 of NC_068302.1, read as the reverse complement.
GCATTTCCCAGCGCCGCGAGCTTTCAACCCCCCGAGCGGTTTGACGGTTCGTCGGAAGCTTGTCAGGGGTTTTTAATGCAATGCACTGTTTATATGACATACCACCCCCTTTTGCGCACTGAGAGTGAGAGAGTACACTTTGTTATCTCCCTGCTCTTGGGCAAGGCACGGCAATGGGCCACTGCATTATGGACCGCCGACAGCCCCCTTTTGATGTCGTATGATCAGTTTTGTCACCAGATTGCCGTGGTTTTTAATCACCCGGCAGCTGGCAGAGATGTAGGCAGCCGCCTCGTGTTTTTAAAACAGGCGTCATGCACAGCCGCTGCCTACGCACTAGATTTCCGCACCCTTGCCGCGGGTAGCGGGTGGAGCGACCCCACTTTGTTGACTGTATACCGCCTGGGTTTGAATGACCGGCTCCAAATGGAATTGGCATGCCGAGGAGAATCGCTGTCACTGGAGAACTATATTCAGCTCTCCATCACTGTGGATAACCTGCTTCGGGGCCGTGCTTGTCGGAGCCCCTCTGTCGTCCACGATCCTTCTATGGGTCTCAACCCGCCCAAACTCGTTACTCCCGAGTGCTCTTCCACATCCGAGCCCATGCAACTTGGTCGCGCTCCACTAACCCAAGCAGAACGAGCTAGATGGTTGACACAGAGCCTCTGCCTATACTGTGGCACCCCGGATCACCGAATTGACTCATGCCCAGCCGGTCCCCGGCGTTCCCTCTCCAAAAGTCAAGTGAGAACATCTGTCTTTCTCAACGTTACCCAGAAACAAGTCTGCCTCCCAGTAATGTTGAGTTTTAACAATGTCTCTTTTTCTACCCCAGCCCTAGTGGATTCCGGGGCAGCGGGAAATTTTTTAGACAATGGCTTGGTCCAGAAACTATCCATCCCACTCAGTCCGGTCGTGCCACCTCTCAGAGTTAACTCTCTAGATGGGGCACCTCTCGGATCGGGTCTCATTTCCTTCCGGACCATGCCATTGTCCCTCCAAGTGGGCTTGTTTCACATGGAGCTCATCCAGTTTTTTATAGTGCACTCACCCAGAGACCCTGTGGTTTTAGGCCACCCCTGGTTAGCGCTTCATGACCCCCACATTTCCTGGCGCACGGGGGAGCTGTTGCACTGGACCAACCACTGTTTATCACACTGTATTTCCCTTCCGGTGTCCTCCACCTCCGTAGAGAGCCCCGAAGTGAGATCCCCTGTCTCCATCCCTCCTGAGTACTCTTCCTACGCTGATGTGTTCGAGAAGACCCAGGTTAGTCTTCCCCCCATCGTAGCGTGGACCATCAATATCCTTCCGGGGTCCCCACTCCCCAAGAGCCGAGTGTACCCCTTAACATTACCCGAAACCAAGGCCATGGAGGACTACATTGACGAGGCACTCAGTCTAGGCATCATCCGGCCGTCCACCTCCCCAGTGGCATCCGGCTTCTTTTTCGTGGGCAAAAAGGATGGCAGGCTTCGCCCCTGCATCGATTACCGGGCCCTAAATAAGGCCATGGTGAAGTTCGCCTACCCCCTACCTCTCATCCAACCGTCCCTCGAGCAGGTCAGTAAGGCGAAGATCTTCACCAAGCTCGACCTCAGGAGTGCATACAACCTTGTACGCATCCGCAAGGGGGACGAATGGAAGACTGCGTTCATCACCACCAGGGGGCACTACGAGTATTTGGTGATGCCGTACGGCCTCGCCAACTCCCCTTCAGTGTTCCAGTCATTTATGAACGACGTCTTCCAAGACGTGCTGGACCTCTTCCTCGTCGTCTACATAGACGACCTTTTAATTTACTCCGCCACACTCTCTGAACACACCATCCACGTCTCGAAGGTGTTACAGAGACTGCGAGAGCACGACCTGTTCGTGAAGGCAGGGAAGTGTGCCTTTCACTGCCCCTCCGTCTCCTTCTTGGGCTACGTCCTGTCTGCGGGAACAATGGAGACCGACAAAGTCGCCGCAGTCCTATCCTGGCCCGAGCCTAGTACGCTCAAGGAGCTCCAACGGTTCCTGGGTTTCGCCAATTATTACCGGCGTTTCATTAGAGACTTTGGCAAGATCGCCGCGCCCCTCACGTCTCTCACACGAGGCAACCCGAAGTTCCTCACCTGGAACGCACCCGCCCAGCAGGCCTTCCAGGCCCTAAAGGAGGCCTTCACGACCTCCCCAGTCCTTCGGCAGCCCGATCCCACTCTCCTGTTCGTGGTAGAGGTAGATGCCTCAGAGGAAAGGGTGGGAGCTGTACTCTCCCAACCACACGAGACACCCGCTAAACTATACCCATGTGCGTTCTACTCCCATAAGCTGTCCTCCCCCGAACAGAACTACGACGTCGGGAATAGAGAGCTGCTGGCCATCAAGCTGGCCCTAGAGGAATGGCGCCATTGGCTGGAGGGCTCTAGGTTCCCCTTTGTCGTTTTCACCGACCACAAGAACCTAGAGTACCTCCACACAGCCAAGAGGTTGAACCCTCGACAGGCCAGGTGGGCGATGTTCTTCACCCGGTTTAACTTTTCCGTTACTTTTTGTCCGGGCTCCCAGAACCTCAAGGCAGACGCACTCTCTCGCCTTTTCAACCATGGCTCGGAATCCCCTGAGTCGGAGACATTTCTCCCCACGTCGTGCGTCGTCGCACCCGTTCGGTGGGAACTGACGGAGGCCATCCTGCAGGCTCAAGGCGACGAGCCCGCACCTCCTCAAACCCCCCCAACAAGATGTATGTCCCCACCATTATTCGCCCTCAGCTGATGCAGTGGGTTCATACTTCCCTTTGTTCTGGCCACCCAGGGATTACCCGTTCTACCGAGCTACTCGCTAGGAGATACTGGTGGCCCTCACTCAAGGACGACGTTCACGACTATGTCCTCTCATGTCCAGTCTGTGCCCAGTCCAAAACACCTCGTCACCTTCCTGCAGGTCTCCTCCAGCCGTTGCCGGTACCTGACCGACCGTGGTCCCATATCACCATGGATTTTATCACTGACTTGCCCCCCTCCGACGGCCGGACCGAGATTCTTGTGGTCATTGACCGCTTCTCAAAGATGTGCCGCCTAATTCCCCTACCCGGGTTACCCAACGCGACACAACTGGCCGACCTTATGATTACCCACATCTTCCGAAACTTTGGGATTCCCGAGGAGATCACCTCTGATCGGGGTACCCAATTCACGTCTCGCTTCTGGCGAGCCTTCAGCAACAGACTGGGTATCCAACTCAACTTCTCCTCGGGATACCACCCCCAAACCAATGGCCAAACCGAGCATCTCAACCAGGAGATAGGCAGGTACCTGAGGGCCTACTGCGCCCAGAACCAGGGCAGCTGGCACACCTATCTCCCCTGGGCCGAATACGCCCAGAACAGCCTGGTCAGTTCCTCCACTCGTCTCACCCCCTTCCAATGCATCCTGGGCTACCAACCACCTCTTTTCCCGTGGGAAGCTGACCCCAGCGACGTTCCGGCGGTGGATGCCTGGGCCCAGAGGTGTGCCCAGGTCTGGAGAGCCACCCATGATCGGATACAACGCTCTACCCAGATCCAGAAGTCTAAGGCAGACCACCGACGCCGCCCTGCCCCCCTGTTCCATCCGGGCCAAAGGGTTTGGCTCTCGACCCGAGACATCCGCCTCCGTCTCCCATCAAAGAAACTAAGCCCTAAGTATGTCGGCCCTTTTAAAATTATTACACGAATTAACCCTGTCATGTACAAGTTACTTCTGCCACCCCGCTACAAAATTTGTCCCGTGTTTCATGTCTCCCTTCTAAAGCCAGTCTTCTATAGCCCCATGTTCCCGCCCACGGCAGCCCAAACACCCCCTCCACCACTCGATGTCGGTGGTCAACCCACCTATACGGTCCGGGCCTTGCTAGACTCCTGACGTCGGGGTGGCGAGTTGCAGTATCTGGTCGACTGGGAGGGCTACGGACCTGAGGAACAGTCGTGGGTACGATCGAGAGATGTCCTGGACCAGACTCTCAAGCTAGACTACCATCGCCAACATCCCGATCGTCCCGCACCGCTTCCCAGAGGTCGCGCTCCTCGCAACCGAGCACGGCCATCCGTAGCAGAGGGGGGAGTACTGTAACGAACCCCGCTCCTCTGGTTCTCCCCGCTTCATCGAGCTCACAGGCTCGCTCCCCGAGCTCACACGCTCACTCCCAATCACCCCCCTCTGGCTCTCATGCACGCTCCCAATAACCAGAGTATTAGTTTCACCTGTACTCGTCCCAATCACCTGGTTATTCGTTTCACTTGCACTGCTCGTTTTTTCCCCTATATATATATATCACAACCCTTTCGTTTCACTCTTGTTGGTTATTGTTTAGTTTACCCCTTCGCTTTGCCAGCTCTAGTGTTCCCCTAGCTCCCCTGTCTATTCAACTCGCTTGTTTACCCGTTCTACTATTCTGACTTCCCCGGCTTCGACCCTACGCTTTCCTCGACCACTCTTTCGTAGATTTGCCCTTTACCATATCCTGATTCCCGGCCTCGACCTTGCGCTCCCCCTGACCACTCTTCTTCTGGATTTACCCTGTTGTACTTTTGCCTGCTAATAAATAAAAGCAGTTTTCATCGACATTGTGACTGTCTCTTCTTGTGCGGGTGAGAAACATAAAGGCTATCAAGAGGTGAAAGTTGTTTTTTTATTAAATGTGCTCCATCTGTTTGGAAATGTAACATGCACATACTGTTCTGATAAGCTTCGACAAGTTTCTCGTAGTGCTTTGCATTTTCTTTCCGCCATAAAAGATCCTTGTCTGTTGGTATGTATGACTCTAACAAGAACTGAATACCAATAGAATTAATTAATAATCAAAATATTTCAAGTATTGCCACATTTGGCTCTTCTTGAAAGCACACATCAATGACGCCATCAAAGCTCCTTGCTCTCATACAACACTTTGAATACACACATCCACAGTGCCCCCCAGTGGAATCAATTGTAACTGCAATATTTAGTGAGCGATTCAAAGGGAAATTACAGTAATTCAGCATTGCCTGCGGCAGGCAAATTGCAAAGGAAAATCAATTTGATATTCAAGTAGTGATTTTTAATAGTTAACTAGGTGTTGAAGAACTCAATTAGTCGATTAATCATGCACATCCCTCATTTCTCTGAAGTTCTGGATGTTTCTGCTATGCTTGCTTGAATTCATGATTTAAGATATGCAATAAGTGTCCCTGCTGTTTTTGTAATGCAAGTCAGTTATGCAATGTGGCATGCTAAACATGAATCATTTATCCATCAGATGACTAACACTGGTCTGCTATGCAATTAAATGCTTTAAATCATCAAGTGGGAATTTACTACCTTTATAATTCATCATACATTTTAATAAAGATATTAAATTAAATGTTTTACTTTTATCTATTACTGATATCAAAAATGATTTTACTACAGTAAATGTAGAACTGTTTGGCTTAGCTAAAATTTGCAACAGTGCATTTAATGTGAATTGAGCAAACTTCTTTATTCTATTATTCAATTATTTATAGACAATTTCACATAAATTAAAGGGATAGTTCATTGAAACATGAAAGTTAACAAAAGTAAACCTTTCGTGTTCCATGGAAGAAAGAAAGTCATAGGAATTTGGAACAACATGATCGTTGAGTAAATGATGACACAGTTTTCATTTTGGGGTTAACTATACATTTAAATATGCTTTAGAACTGCTGATTATTAAGATCTTTCTAACAGTCAAAGCAGGTCAGAGAAGATTCTGAGGAAGTTCTGTAACAACACGAGAGTGAATATTGTTGTTTTTACTTTGAGTTGTGCAATGTGCATGCTCACTCATCTGTGTGTTAATTTATGTATTAATTAATTTTCTGGAATGGAGGTTTTGCTCTGAGTCATAAATTGCTTTGACCACAGAATCACATTGTGGAAAAAGTGCACATAACACACACACACACATGCACGCACGCACAAACACACACATCATCTTATCAGCTCACAAGCTCCTTCGTCTACACTGATCTTCCTGTATGTTTATTGGTTTTTCTGTCACTGTTTGCCAGGTTGTATATCTGAGGTCAGTAATCTCATCTCACAGATCTGGAGGCTCCTCTGTGCATACAATATTTGTGTGTATTGTGTATGGGCTCTCTCCCTCTCTCTCACTTTGTTCCAAAATCTAATGTGCTGCCTACCTAACATTTTAAGGCATCATGGACAAAAAAATCTAATTGTAATTATTTGGGAAAATACTGCAATCACGATTTGAACTGCTATATTATGAATAGATTGTTTTTTAAATGTGTGATTGCTTTTAACCAAAATTAAACCATGTTTTGCCCATGCTCTACTGTTGACCAGAAATACCGTTCTTGAAAGGTATTCACACTTGAGTCCACCTAAAAAGAGCCAAACTAACTAAATATTTAAATCAATGAAAAACAGGAAGAAAAAGAAACATTATCACATTGCATCTGTCCACTTTGCAAATGTTTTTGTCCAATTTGGGAAAGGGTCAGCTCACTTTTCATCATAAGTTTTTGAAACCAAGTCAACTTGAATATTTTATTATTGTAATATAATAATAATTTTAAGTTAAGATATTATTATAGAAATAGTTTATTATTGTTATTATTATATTACTTTATTTTGGTGGAAAACTGTAAGAAGTTGCTGTTGTTTGTAGTTGAGTTGACAACAGCCTTTCAATGCAGTGAAATGCTTTCATCTCCCTTCCACAAAAATGCTGTGTCATTGAGTTATTTTAGATTTGTATAGAAAATTGTAGTGGCCTAATACAGTGAGGAAAATATGTATTTGAACACCCTGCTATTTTGCAAGTTCTCCCACTTAGAAATCATGGAGGGGTCTGAAATTGTCATCGTAGGTGCATGACCACTGTGAGAGACATAATCTAAAAATAAAATCCAGAAATCACAATGTATAATTTTTTAACTATTTATTTGTATGATACAGCTGCAAATAAGTATTTGAACACCTGAGAAAATCAATGTTAATATTTGGTACAGTAGCCTTTGTTTGCAATTACAGAGGTCAAACGCTTCCTGTAGTTTTTCACCAGGTTTGCACACACTGCAGGAGGGATTTTGGCCCACTCCTCCACACAGATCTTCTCTAGATCAGTCAGGTTTCTGGGCTGTCGCTGAGAAACACGGAGTTTGAGCTCACTCCAAAGATTCTCTATTGGGTTTAGGTCTGGAGACTGGCTAGGCCACGCCAGAACCTTGATATGCTTCTTACAGAGCCACTCCTTGGTTATCCTGGCTGTGTGCTTCGGGTCATTGTCATGCTGGAAGACCCAGCCTCGACCCATCTTCAATGCTCTAACTGAGGGAAGGAGGTTGTTCCCCAAAATCACGCAATACATGGCCCCGGTCATCCTCTCCTTAATACAGTGCAGTCAGCCCTGTCCCATGTGCAGAAAAACACCCCCAAAGCGTGATGCTACCACCCCCTGCTTCACAGTAGGGATGGTGTTCTTGGGATGGTACTCATCATTCTTCTTCCTCCAAACACGGTTAGTGGAATTATGACCAAAAAGTTCTATTTTGGTCTCATCTGACCACATGACTTTCTCCCATGACTCCTCTGGATCATCCAAATGGTCATTGGCAAACTTAAGACGGGCCTTGACATGTGCTGGTTTAAGCAGGGGAACCTTCCGTGCCATGCATGATTTCAAACCATGACGTCTTAGTGTATTACCAACAGTAACCTTGGAAACGGTGGTCCCAGCTCTTTTCAGGTCATTGACCAGCTCCTCCCGTGTAGTTCTGGGCTGATTTCTCACCTTTCTTAGGATCATTGAGACCCCACGAGGTGAGATCTTGCATGGAGCCCCAGTCCGAGGGAGATTGACAGTCATGTTTAGCTTCTTCCATTTTCTAATGATTGCTCCAACAGTGGACCTTTTTTCACCAAGCTGATTGGCAATTTCCCGTAGCCCTTTCCAGCCTTGTGGAGGTGTACAATTTTGTCTCTAGTGTCTTTGGACAGCTCTTTGGTCTTGGCCATGTTAGTAGTTGGATTCTTACTGATTGTATGGGGTGGACCGGTGTCTTTATGCAGCTAACGACCTCAAACAGGTGCATCTAATTTAGGATAATAAATGGAGTGGAGGTGGACATTTTAAAGGCAGACTAACAGGTCTTTGAGGGTCAGAATTCTAGCTGATAGACAGGTGTTCAAATACTTATTTGCAGCTGTATCATACAAATAAATAGTTAAAAAATCATATATTGTGATTTCTGGATTTTTTTTTTTTTGATTATGTCTCTCACAGTGGACATGCACCTACGATGACAATTTCAGACCCCTCCATGATTTCCAAGTGGGAGAACTTGCAAAATAGCAGGGTGTTCAAATACTTATTTTCCTCACTGTATATGTACAAATATGCAAATGTTCAATTAAAGTGAGTCTGGAGCAGTTTAAATATTATGTGCTCAGTGCATGTTAGCACACCGAACCGACACTCAGTGCACCAGATAGATAGAATTTGTGTGTATCGAGCACAGAAACATTGTGAAAACACACGTGTAATATTCTGACCCTTTTAGACTATTCATTTATTTAATTTCATTATAGCGAAATCGCAGCCCTCGCGGTTTGATAATCACACTGGGCCATATAGTGATTTCAAATGTATTTATAACTCTTTATACAGATTTATTGTTCAGCCCTAGTAACAACCCTGATATGTGAAGGCTAATAATTATGCTATAAGGTACCTTCTTTTGGCCAAAAAAAAAAAGAAAGTCTATTTAACCAAATGTGGAAATATACTATGTATTTTTAAGCTTATTAGAGTATCACGTTTTCAGCTTAGTGTGGCAGGGCGTAGGGCCTGTGATTCCGCATACCCGGCCCCTAATTAGGGTGATTATGCCCCAAAGGAGGAGGCGAGAACTGGCTTAACAATATAAATAATATTTTAATAATAAACTTAAGCAAAAAGACAAACACACACACACACAGGTGTCGCACCGCCGTCTCTGGTCTCCTTTATCCCTCTCGGGCTTAATCAGCCTATAGGGCCTGGTGTGCGGAATCACGGCCTGGCCCCACCCTCCACCCTGCCACACTTAGCAACATGCTAATATAAAATTATTCAAAACCATTGTGAGCCGAATTTTCAATGTCTCTTCATATGAGGAGCGATATTTGTATACTGCACAGATTTCCTTTCAATGTAGAGTGTTCAAAAATCAATCTATTATCAGGTTAAGATGCTGACTTAAAAGGCAATTGTCAATTTAGGGAGCTCTGTAGGCTTTGGACAGAGCCTTATTCAACTCTTTCTGTTGTTTAAAGGGTTTTTCACTCAAAAATGAAAATTCTGTCATCATTTACTCACCATCATATTGTTCCACAGATGACTTTCTTTGGGTCACAAAAGGAGATGTAAGGACTGACAATCACTCACATTTCATTACATCTTTTTTCCATACAATGGAAGTGAATGGTGAATAAGGATGTCATTCTTCCCATCATCATCTTTTGTGTTCCACAGAATAAAGAAAGTCATATGAGTTTGAACCAAAATGAGGGTGTCAATGTCAGTGGTGATGCAATTTTCATTTTTGGGTTAAATATCACTTTAATTAGTCCCTTGTCTTTAATGCAGAAAAGCTTAAGTGTGGTGCAGGACTTGTATAGAATAATGGCAGGATTAATCTTGGCTCATGTCTTGCATGCAAACAGGCAAGGTGGAGAGAAAAGGACTCTAGTCTTTAAAGCCCTGTTCATAATTTGCTTTGTGCTCCTCGGGACAGGCATTTTGTTCAGACACTTGAGCCAGAGCTGACCTTCTGGCATGAAAGAGCAGCAGTGTTGACCTCTCTTCTTCAACCATTATTATTCTGGGCCTCTACCTTAAAGGTACAAACTCATATTTAAGGCAACGAAAAGAATAAGGCAATCTTTCTTATCTATTGTGAATCCTTCTTTCCTGGTATATCTCTCTCTCTTTTTCTCTAGGATGGCATTTGTGAGTTTGTGTCTCTTGCTTGAGTCCTGATCATTTGATACCATGAACCAAAATAAATAGTTTATCTTAGGGCTAAATGATTATGACAAAAATCATAATTGCTGATTATTTTTTCTTTGATATTGTAAGTATTGATTAATTGGATGTTACATGATCCATCCTGCCGAATGAATGTTAAATCATACATCCTGACCCACAATACCATGAATGTTAGATCCAGTCTCCCGCTTGACCTCGCTCTCTGTCAGAAAATATCCAAATATCAGAGTTTTGTCTGGAATGAATGAATGCTACAATGCTTGAAACTGTAATTTTTTAAAAAATAAAATACTATAAAAAGTTTAAAAAAGTATAAAAAAAGTTTTTAGAAACTAAAAACAAATGTGTACTTCTGGCTCCAACAAGCACAGAAAGAGACGTGGAAGGCCAGATGTACAACTAAACAAGAGGAAAAGTACATCAGAGTCTCTAGTTTGAGAAATAGACACCTCTCATGTCCTCAACTGACAGTTTCATTTAATTCTACCCACTCAACACCAGTTTCATGAACAACAATAAAGAGAAGACTCAGGGGTGCAGGCCTTAAGGGAAGAATTGCAAAGAAAAAGCCACTTTTGAAACAGAAAAACAAATGGGCAAAGAAACACAGACATTAAACAACAGATAATTGGAAAAGATTGTTATAAATCTTTTTACAAAAGATTTTGTGGGATCAGCTAGACGGTAAGATGCATGAGAAGTGCCCGACAAGACAGCCACACCTATGGAAAGTGCTACAGGAAGCGCGGGGTGAAATGTCACCTGAGTATCTGGACAAACTGACAGCTAGAATGCCATGGATCTGCAAAGCTGTCATTGTTGCACATGGAGGATTTTTTTTTATGAGAACTCTTTGAAGTAGTTTAAGAAGTTCTGATATATTTTTCAAATTGTAATAGTAATTTTTCACATTATTAATGTCCTGACTATACATTGTGATCAGCTGAATACCACTTTGGTGAATTAAAGTACCAGTTTCTTTCCATAAGAAGAATATTTGTACATTATTCCAAACTTTTGGCCGCCAGTGTAAATAAATTATTAAATATAAAGAAATATGAAAGAATTAAAGAACTACATAAATGGAGTACAACAAAGATATATATTTGCTCTCTTGAAGCTGCACACACACTCAGGTTCCTTTTAAAACCTCAAATTTGATCATTAGATCCATAAAGAATTTACATTTATATATATATTTTTTAGTTTTTGATTGGCATATTCCTTAAGTAGACAACACAATCAAAACAATCTGAGAAAGTCTTTGTTTTATTAATTTTTTGCTGTTTTATACATTTTATAATTTATTATATTTATATCACTAAATCAAGACTTCTTAGAAGCATGGAAAACATTAATCCCATTCTCTGTGCACCAGACTGCTTAAAAATTGCTCATCGGGACCGGTTGTTATTACTGATAGGCTTATAGACTAATTTAAGCATCCCTGATTCACTGTTTAATCAATGCGCACAACCAACACATCTGTGATTGGTTATATGCTCAGTGCTGCATAAAACATGTACATTTTAATTTAAATAAATTATTTGTTTGACGTAATGGGAGTAGACCACTGATATATAAATAAAACTGGGACGCTGATGCAAAGTTAAGCTGCCAGCAGGAGGTGAAGCCACCAGAAGTGATCAGTCATCTTAGTATGCCCAACATCTCATAGAGTGTCAATGACTGACAGGAGAAAACACCCCCACTTCACTGTCTCCGACCTGCGGATACGACAGTTGCATTTCGCCCTCTAGTGACAATCATGTTTAATGTATGATTTGCTTATTATGGATAATATTCATTGCGAGGGAGAAGATATATGCGGATTGCAATGTCAGAGCATTCACCTGTCCCGGTGTTCAGCCTATCAGTGCAGCACAACAATCACCAAAGGAAGGGGGAAAACTGTCCACAAGTTGTAATGTACATAGGAAAAGCTGTAATATCTAACTTGTTTAGAGTGACAATACGTCCTTACCCTCAAAAGAGACTAAAAAAGTCAGAATGGGATTTCGAAATCGCCTTAAATGACCGGGAATTGCTTGTTTTCATATTGCTTTGATCTCTGTAGTCAGTTTAATTCATTGTCCTCCAGTCGAACCAATATCAGTTAATTTTAACCTGCTTTGCTTTGCGTGTCTCTCTCAATCTCAACACCCACTGCATGTGTGATAGAGGAAGAGAGAGTGAGCACTCTTATTCAAGTGACTGCGAGAACACTTGATAAAAACATTAAACAAGTAACTGAACAAACACTTCGATTATCACAATAAATAAGTCTAAAAATGTCTGTTTGTATTTCACCTCAGTTTCAGCTGATATGTTTATATTCAGCTGATCTGTTAAGTTTTTTTTCGGAGCCGAGCGGTTGTGTGATCAGCGAGCTAAAGTTACTTACTGTTCCACTCATCTCTGTTGAGCGTATGCTGTTGGAACTACGGTGCATATCAGCTGCTTTCTCCTTCTCTGCACAGCTTTGCCCCTGGGCGCTTCGACAGCGCTTCTAAAAGAGAATGTTTTTCTGTAAAAGAGTTTAATATCAATAAAAGAACAATACACAGCGGCCCCCTGAAACGCTCGTTGACTTCCGTCCAGGCTCAAGGTGAGAGCTGCTCGCCTCACAGCCAGTCTGGCCAACTGTACCTCCCTAGCAAACATATGCAGAGCAGCGCGCTGGGCAACATCCAATACCTTTGCGAGATTTTACAATCTCAGAGTTGAGTCGGTCTCGTCCCTTGTTTTGTCAGGTCTTAGCTGGTAGAACTCAACAAATGACCGGGTGTACCGTTTGCCCCTAGCGCCTTTTCCCTCCACTGAGGCGATCACGTGCGCTCTTATCCCAGGAGATCCCACTAACTCGGCTCCCTGGATGACTCCTCCCTAGCCCTCTGGTCTGCAAATTCAGCAGAGGAATTCCACGATCAGACCCACTACGGGTACTAAAATTACTCTGTACTGGAATACAGAGTTTGACACATGATTCCCTCCTTTTATACCTGTATGTCCGGGGGAGGGACATGCAAATTCTGTCTGCCAATTTCTCATTGGCCCTTTCTCAAGTTCAGAGGTAACTGAGGCTTTCAAATAATTCCCTAGTGTCACTTCATTCGACACAATGTCTCGATCCCCCCATCAGGAAATGGAGGTTACAACAGTAACCTAGACCTTTTGGCAAGTTGTTTCGGACATCTACTGTGCATGATGAGTAATTTTTCCAACATTGTTTACAGATAGATTGCTTCACTTGTAATTGATTATATCACAATTCCAGTGGGTCAGAAGTTTACATACACTAAGTTAACTGTGCCTTTAAACAGCTTGGAAAATTCCAGAAAATGTTGTCAAGCCTTTAGACAATAACCAATTAGCTTCTGATAGGAGGTGTACTGAATTGAAGGTGTACTTGTCAATGTATTTTAAGGCCTACCTTCAAACACGGTGCCTCTTTGCTTGAAATCATGGGAAAATCAAAAGAAATCAGATTGACTGTAGAAAAAAATTGTGGACCTTCACAAGCCTGATTCATCCTTGGGAGCAATTTCCAAATGCCTGAAAGTACCATTTTCATCTATACAATCAATAGACAAGTATCTATATCCACAGTAAAATAGGTCCTATATTGACATAACCTGAAAGGCTGCTCAACAAGGAAAAAGCCACTGCTCCAAAACTGCCTTGAAAAGCCAGACTACAGATTGTAAGTGAACATGGAGACAAATATCTTACTTTTTAGAGAAATTTCCTCTGGTCTGATCCAGCAACTTATTGTGAGAAGCTTGTGTGAGGCTATCCAAAATGTTTAACCCAAGTTAAACAATTTAAAGGCAATATTACCAAATACTAACAAAGTATATGTAAACTTCTGACCCACTGGTAATGTGATGAAAGAAATACATTCTGAAATAATTAATTATCTCTACTATTATTCTGACATTTAACATTCTTAAAATAAAGTAGTTATCCTAACTGACCAAAGACAGGTAATGTTTTCTACAATTAAATGTCAGGAATTGTAAAAAAATACTTTAAATGTATTTGGCTAAGGTGTATGTAAACTTCTTTTTTTAGCTTTTTAACTATATACACAACTTGCTCAGGTTTTCAAGAAACAGGACAAATTCCATGTGTAGGATGTTTGAGTTGTAGGGATGTACATGCAGATTTCAGGTATAAAATTGGTGATTGAATGACTAATATTTACTGGCTGAAATTAGATGATTTCATATTAAGTTGGAATGTTTTGGCATAGCAATAGGCACAATGGCTTCACTGATATGACATCATGAACAATCCAGTTTTATATATATATATATATATATATATATATATATATATATATATATATATATATATATATATCTCAGTGGAGTAGACCTTAATTAATTGCTGTAATCAAAAATATTCACAATTTGTTAATTGAGACAACCGTAATTCTAATATCGACTACTTTTTAGATTAATTATGCCACCCTTGTTTCTTTAGTAAAGTAGAAGACAAAGAAACAGAAAATGTTACAAAAATGACTCTAAATGCAGTTGCCATGGTGATTACTAACCTTTGTATAAAAGGTTTTTGTCTTTTCCGTTTTTTCAGATTTGTTTTCTATTCCTAAACTGGTTAAACTGGCATGGGTGTTTGTTTCTTTTTTGTTTAAACTTTATCTGTCTTGCTCCATAACTGTCGCTGTTTCGCCACTGTCCGAAAGGCACTTACAGTTGAAGCCCTGTGTAGGTGAGAGAGCACATTCCCTGTCTTGCTTCCAACGCCCCCGTGCTTGCATGCATGAGACGAACTCAGTGTGCAGCCAAGCAGAAAGCATAGATTATTAATAGAGCAGATAGAGCCTTTGGTTTCAGGACCAGAATTATAGACAGGTACACAGTGATCTGGGGTAAGTGAGGACGTGTGGATTGTATTGTTGCCACAGAAACAGCATTTATTTTATGATTCCTTTTTGAAAAGAACAGCAATGCTGGTCACCAGCATATGTTGTGTTTTGGTTGCTGGTCCCTGGCATGGAATGCTTGTATGTCCCTACGAGGCTTTTGAACTAGCTTAACCACCAGCTACACAAGAATGCAAATTCCACATTTTTGGACATGTTATGCCACCTATTTATTATTCATGAGCCAAGCTGTTAAAGGGAGAATTTGCCCCCCAAAAATGTAATTATATTTTGCAGTGGAACACAAAAGATGTTAGGCAGATGGTATCCACAATCACTATTTACTGTCATTGTATATTTTTCCATATGTCCACAAGTCCCATAAGTTTACCCTAAATATAAGTTAAGTCCCTAAATTTTTTTCCTAACACATCTCCTTTTGTTTTCCATTGAAAGAAAGTCATATGAGTTTGGAATGACATGAGGATGAGTAAATGGTGACAGATTTTTCATTTTTGTGTAAACTAATCCTTTTGTTTGTAATGTAATGTTTGCAATGTGTTCCACTCCATTTTTCAGATCATTCCTACACCCCTGACTATACATCTTTTCTCATTTTATTGCTTTGGAGATGTGATTGTCAGTTTCACTCTTGTCAGGTACCAAAAATCCATCCTTTTCACTGTTCCAGAGAGGGAAGATGCCAAACACAAACTTAAAATCTCATTCTGTGATGCACTAACCACAGTAAGAGTGAGAGAAGATGAGGCAAATGCATTGTAGGTCATCAGTTATCTGTCTGTTTTCCATCTGACCAAAGAAAGGAGCTGCTGTAAGATAAAGCAGATTTTACTGTCAGACACAGTAAAGAGCAGACTTGCTGATGTTTTCTTTTTCTTTCTATCTTTCTGTCTTTGCATTTAGGCTATTCCATCCAGTCAGATGAATAGGCAGGTTTGATCATGAAGATTTGCCCCTGGAGCACAACATTCATGAGGGATAGAGAGAGGGAGTGAATAGGAGAGAAAGAGAGAGAGCGCAAAAGAACCCTGACAGAGCTATTCATGAGCATCTTCTACCACAATGCAAATGAAAGGTCTCTTGTATCTGCTGAGTTCTATTTAAAATGTTTGAAAAGCAGCATGAAGACTTGCTCTGGGAGATACTCAGAACAGAACTCAGGAAAGACAGGCTGAATGGACAGGAAGTGTGTGTGTGTGTGTGTGTGTGTGTGTGTGTGTGTGTGTCTATATATATATATATATATATATATATATATATATATATATATATATATATATATATATATATAATGTATTCCTGTATGCATATGTTGCTGTGTATGTAAAATCTGTCAGTACAGAGTGCAGTGTCTCATCATTCCAGGGCTTCCCAATCCACTCTCCTCACTCACACTCTCTTGAGCCACAAGCTATGGAGCTTATCAAAAATCTGATTATTAAAAATCCACTTATCGATTCCGATTATTTCTTAAAGTGCACTTTGCCACACTTTTGCAAGTTATATGCTGCAGTTATATGTTTATGCCCCACTCAGTAAAATTACGGTAACACTATAAAATGTTTTTTTGTTTTACATTTCCTGACTTTTTTTTTATAGTGTTGATTATGTGCTTTGTTTATATTGTTACAACCCCCTAAGATGGACAGGGTCATATGGGGGAGAGGTGGTGTAACATACATACTGGCCAGGGTTACGATTCAGGGGCAGGGTTATGATTTTCGAGACCCTAGCAACTGTCCAACCGGTGACCCCTGGGGCGGGACAATATGGACTTATAAATTCTATATTTTTCAGGCTGCTGATGATATTCAAAACATATTTTGTTTCACAAGAGATTTTCACAAGTGATTTTAAGTCATATTTTTATTCAGCCTAACAGAGCACTGTAGAAAAGTCGATTCAAAATGTTTATTTAAATAAAAATAAAACAATTCACAAAACTAATATATAATATCATATAATATAATTTGTATGCACCAATACAGCAACAAGTAATAAAAAGGCGATTTTTAAATACATATAGTTTCACAAAACATTTGTGATTGAACAGTGTGTGCAAAAACTACAACTTCACTCACTTATATTTTGGAACCTAGTTGAATATGACTTACTATTGTCCAGTCAAGTTTATTATTATAATATGATGCTGAATTAGTGTTATTATTTTGAGGGCTTGTTTTATACAATAATAATATATTTCTGATGCATTGACTTCACCTTCAGCTGGAACTTTTATTTTTACAGAGCAATGATAGTGCACTGCAGTGTCAGTATGTATTTCACAGTATACAATGTTCCTCATTACAAAACTGGCCCTGTATTCACTAAAAGTAGCTCCTAAAGCTGAAATTTAGGAGCAACTCTTAAAATATAGGGGCGTGTCACTCCTAAGTTTAGGATTCATACAATTTTCATCTAAGAGTAATTCATGCATTTTAACACTAAAAGTAGCTCCTAAACCCACAACAGCTTAGAAGTCCTCCTGAGGACTACTAACACCCTAAGGGCGTTTTCACTCTTTGTCCATTTCAGGGGTCTGAGCACGGTTTGCGGGATTTTTGGCCCATATGTGAACAATCCAAATGATTTCAGGGCCCTTTAAAGTGAACCAAACCAAACCTAGACCATCTAGGGAGGTGATCTGAGTATGATTCACTGGCAGCTTGCGGTTTGGTTTGCTAATAACGTGCAATGTGAACACAAAGAGCTCCAGGCTCATGTGATTTTCCCTTTCATGTTATTCCAAACATGTTTGACCCTGACAGGATACTGTACACCAGTAATGATGATGCACAGAGAAGAAACGCGACAAGCTGCTTATTCTGTTTATATGGAGATGACAGCGCAATTTGCTGATGAAAACTATTTTTAACTCCTCACAAAACACCTGTACTAATGCAAATTTATTTTATTTTAAGGGTATTAAACATGTTTAATAATCTCATATGTTAATATTTAGAGATAATTGTACTCTTAACATTTAATATAGCCATAACAATAATAATTATCATACATTTTATCTTTTAAAAAGTGGTCTGGGTTCCACAAAAACAACACAGTGTGAAAACAACTGTAATGGGTCAAGTGGACCAAAAAGAGATCTTAGCCCACTTTCAAGGTCACAAATAGTGTCAATGCAAAGAGAACTGGTTCCTTTTTCACTCAGTTCACTTTTTGGCCCACTTAAAGGGGTCTGAGTTTGGTTCTTTTAAAGAGGACCTAAGTATGAAAAAGATATTATAATATTATGACACTGACTGTTTAAAAAGGCATCACGTGAATCACAATTGAGTCTATGTATTTAATAATATAATATTGTAATATTATAAATGTTGACATTGACCTTTAAAATGGTATCGTCTGAATCAAGAGGGTGTTTTTATTAGTTATAGATGCAGTTACCTCTCCCACAAACCGAAACAAACTAATTACCATGGAGATAAAGGTTTTGGCAACTCTGCACTCCCTCGCCACATCAAAATAAAACTGTGAAGCACGGATGAATTGAGAATTTCTGCCATCCATCCATCAGCAGAATAATCTATCAAACTAAATATAATATGCCCTCTCCAGACCAGGCCGCACATCGTCCAACAATTTTTTCAGAATAGTTTTTTCCTGTGGATGTGTGATTGCATCTAACGTTGAAGTCAGAAGTTTACAAACACTTAGGTTGAAATAATAAAAAAAAAATTGTAACCACTCCACAGATTTCATATTGCCAAACTATAGTTTTGGCAAGTCATTTAGACATCTACTTTGTGCATGAAGTATGTTTCAATTTTAACTGTGCATTTAAGCAGCTTGAAAAATTCAAGAAAATAGGTCAAACGTTTAGGCATTTAGCCAATTAACTTCTGATTGAATACTGGGCTAATTGGAAAATTAGAGTCAAATGGAGGTGTAGCTGTGAATGTATTTTAAGGCCTACCTTCAAACTCTGTGCCTCTTTTCTTGACGTCATAGGAAAATCTAAAGAAATTAGCCAAGACCTCAGAAAACAAAATTGTGGACCTCCACAAGTTTGTTTCAATCTTGGGAGCAAATTCCAAACACTTGAAAGTTTGCAAGTGCACATGGGGACAAAGATCTTACTTTTTGGAGAAATTTCCTCTGGTCTGATGAAACTCAAATCAAACTGTTTGGTCATAATGATCATCGTTATATTTGGAGGAAAAAGGGTGAGACTTGCAAGCTGAAGAACACCATCTCAACCGTTAAGCATGGAGGTGGCAGCATCATGTTGTGCACTTCACAAAATAGATGGCATCAAATGGAAGGAAAATTATGTGGACATATTGAAGTAACATCTCAAGACATCAGCCAGGAAGTTAAAGCTCGGTCACAAATGGGTCTTCAGAATGGACAATGAACCCAAGCATACCTCCAAATTTGTGGCAAAATGGCTTAAAGAAAACAACGTCAAGGTATTGGAGTGGCCATCACAAAGCACTGATCTCAGTCAATTTAATATTTGTGGGCAGAACTGAAAAAGCATGTGTGAGCAAGGAGGCCTATAACCTGACTTAGTCACACCAGTTCTGTCTGGAGGAATGGACCAAAATTCCAGCAACTTTTTGAGAAGCTTGTGGAAGGTAAACAATTTAATACTAACAAAGTATATGCATACTTCTGACCCACTGGGAATGTGATGAAAGAAATAAAAGCACACTGGGAATCAATCAATCAATCAATCAATCAGTCTGTCTGTCTGTCTGTCTGTCTGTCTGTCTGTCTGTCTATGTTTCATCCAGATGTATTATTCAGTCATCAAAACAAACCTACCCCACATAACAGAGTTGAACAACAGAAAATTAACACAACACAAACTCAGATCAAATTATGTACAAAAAAACGGTAGTTGTAAATGCATTGTGACAGGATTTTTCTTTCCAGGAGCACAGTGGAATTAAATAGCTCTGGTCATGTGACTATTTGAACACTCATGCAAAAAGTCTGCACTGTCATTTACAATTGACAACTCTGTGCAAAATACATCAAAAACTCCTTTTATACCTTAGTCACAATTGTAATCGGTGGGATTAAATGGGTTGATGAATGTGTAGATTACCAGCAGGGTTCCAGCAATGTGTCCAACTTCTTCATTGGCTAGTGCACATTCAAACAGAGACAATGTGACAGAAGCTTGGAGACAGCTGCATATGCATATTACGTGGCCTGCATAGGGCATCAACTCCCTAGGTGGGCACCATAAACTCCACCGACTGGCAAGTTATATGTTATTCAAGGACCCAGTAGTAGTCGCGGAACACAGACAACCGCCTCGTGCTCACACTTTCATTCTGCACTCACCTCATCCTTTCATCCTCGCAACTATCGTACCGCGCCTCACAGTGCAAGGCAGGTGTTCAAATGGCAGCTGTCTTGCCACTGCAATCATGTTACAAAGTTCAGTGATCAATCTGTGCTTTGCTGGCATTTTCTACTGCTGTTCTACATTGATCAAATACTTAACGCAGGTATCAGCATAATGTCGCCCACAATTTGTTTTCCCGACGGTCAACGCATGTAACATTAGCCGTATTTGCGTGAATTTACTTGCTTCTCATGAACTACAGTTTATTCAAAGGGTCATATTATGCATTAACGGTGTAAAAAAACATTGTGGCATTAAACATATTTTCCGTTAACGTGTTAACTTCAGTAGCACTAATGTATATATAAATATATATATATATATATATATATATATATATATATATATATATATATATATATATATATATATATATATATATACACACACAATACTATACAGTATATACACTGATCGCCACAACATTAAAACCACCTGCCTAAAATTGTGTAGGTCCCCCTCGTGCTGCTGAAACAGCGCCAACCAGGATCTCAGAATAGCATTCTGAGATGATATTCTTCTCACCACAATTGTAAAGAGTGGTTATCTGAGTTACCGAAGACTTTGTCAGTTCAATCCAGTCTGGCCATTCTCAGTTGACCTCTCTCATCAACATGGCATTTCCATCCATAGAACTGTTGCTCACTGGATGTTTTTTTATTTTTGGCAACAAAAAAAGCATGGAAAATCCCAGGAGATCAGCAGTTACAGAAACACTCAAACCAGCCCATCTGGCACAAACAATCATGCCACTGTCCAAATCACTGAGATCAAATTTTTTCACCATTCTGATGGTCGATTTGAACATAAACTGAAGCTCCTGACCCTTATCTGCATGATTTTATGCACTGCACTGCTGCCACATGATTGGCTGATTAGATAAATGCATGGATGATTGTTGGTGCAAGATGGGCTGGTTTGAGTGTCTCTGTAACTGCTGATCTCCTGGGATTTTCACACAAAACAGTCTCTAGAGCTTACTCAGAACGGTGCCAAAAACAAAAAACATTCAGTGAGCAGCAGTTCAGTGGATGGAAACACCTTGCTGATTCGAACCAAATCATTATCAAAAGACAAAAATATTTACTGTAGTATAACTGGATAATATATTGTGTATAAGTATCTTTCATGGAGCCTACACAATGTATTTTCAGTAACAAGTATGTTTTTTTGTGGTTTGACAGCTTAAATGAAAGACCTATTCAATGCTACATACAGAGATATTGCATAATAACGTTGCACAGTTACACCAGTTTCACTAACCTCCCTAACGTCACTTTATTTATTCTTGAAAAAGTTCATAAACTGCCATCTATGCTGCTTCAGCTCATCCTGTGTGTGTGTGTGTTTGTGTCAAGGAGCTCTAAAATACTGGTTTGTGTGTGTGTGATTGTGACAGCGACCGACTTCAGTAAATGGCTTATCACCCTCTTGTGGTCTACCAATGCTATTTTTCCAGACTGTTAAACAGAGGCCAATAGGAATTCAGGAGTGAATTGGAAAGCCACCAACTGGGCTTCTGATTTAAATGTCGGCAAATGTTAATATATCAATGCCTCAAAAATATATAGATAAAATAACGTGCCAATCAATAATTGATATATCGATATTATATGGCATCCCTAATAATAACTTTAAGCAGCTTCAAATGTTTGGAATGGACTCTTTTCACACATCTGTGTGCCGCGAAGCCGAAGTCGTCATAGTTGGCTAAACTTGAATGCTTGTAAATGGGGGACAAAAGCAAATTGTATTTTTGTATACTTATTGGCTCCAATAGTAAAATAAATTATCAACGAATATACTTTCACAGCCCCGCGACCCTGTACACAGGATAAGCGGTTGACGATGGATGGATGGATGGATACTTTCACAGCTTTGTAAATGAGGATAAAAATATACAGCGCTGGATAACATCAGTAAAAAGAGGGAAATAGTCACTCCCTCAGCAGCTGTGATAGAAGCCTCATCGCATATGTGGTAACTGATTTTTTTAAACGTATTCCAGAATAATATAATACAAATTGCAATGTTATAAATTTACACTAAATATAAAAAAAAATAAAATTATATATAAAAATATTAAAAAGTTTGCTACATTTTCATTGTTAAAGAAGGCGAAACGCATCATAACAGGTCTCCGAAAAGGGTCCATTGCGGTAATGGGTGAACCTGCAGCACTTTGCCTTCTAAATGCAAGTGAACCGCGCCACAACAGGTGAAAATAGTGTTTCCGCACATCATACAGAATTGCGTGTCACCCCTTCAGTGGTTTGCCATCTTACAGGGGGTCCCCCGACATCCAGGGCCTCACGCAAATGCATGGTGGTTCACACTGCTACTGGCCAGGTTTAAAGATAGATAACCTCTGGAAGGGTAAAATATGTGTGTTGAAGGACTAAATTAAATACATTTGAAATACTATTTATAAAATGAGAGACTACTTAAAATAAAGCTTGAGGAGAGCCAAGAGCACAGATTTTAAAACTAAATCTAAAAGAAGGGCAGCTCTCCTACGAGCTCTACCACACTGAATTCTCAAAAGAGAATTTTTAAAAATAAAAACGAAACCCAAAAGAACAAAGGGAAGACTCTCTCCTTGTTTGCCTTGGACATACACTTATGTTAAATACTGTCACACAGCAAAATTTTAAGATTCAAATTCTCATGCTCTCCTTCCATGGAGAGCCACAGACTGAGGATTTTTTAAAAGTTTCTCTGGTGACTGTAACACCCATATTCATTAATTAGCTCAAACCCTTATCATTTAACCCATAATAGGGTAGTACATCCCAAACAGCATCAGAACGGGGTGAAAGAGAATGATATAAAAACGCATTCCAAGACTGGGCAAAGTTGTAAAAAAATACAAATGAAGCCTCTTAAAGAGTATTCCTAGTCTGTCCTAAGAGGATGACCATGATTTTGCCAAGTACAGTAGGATGTGTTCCTGGTTCAACATCTATTGCTGGTCCTGAAATAACATTCCTTTGAAAGAAACATAGTCCTTACCTTATCTCTAACCCCAAGCATAAACCTAACCATAAACGAACCCTAAACTCAGAGGGAAAGTGTAAAGTGTATCTACTGTAAATGTACTGTTTGTTGTTGTCTTGCTGACAGTGCCTCTTTGGCAGGACTTTGTCTATCTATATGTTTCTGCTGTAGGTTCAATGGACTGAGGGCAACTCAGTTTAAATTAAATGAATATTGTGATATAATGTAATATTGTGATTAAGTCTGTTCCGACTCTGGTTTCAGTGTTTGGGATTGGCAGTCATATTTTCAGGTTCTTCCAGATGTGAGTCTAGAAATTACCTGTTCATACAACTGCTTACATTAGCAGCTTGAATACTGTCTGTAATTTGAAAGAGCAACTTAAATCAAAACCGGATTTCAAAAACCTGTAACAAAAGTGACAGTGACTCAAATACAGGTTTCATAATTGTATGGACCCTTTTCACAAACCTGTTTCCACCTTCTTCAACAACGTAAATGTAGCAAACTTTTTTATATTTCTAATTTTGAAAATATTTAGTGTAAATTTATAACATTGTAGCTTGTATTATATTACCCTGGAATACGTTTATAAAAAATCAGTTACCACAGATGCGATGAGGCTTCTTACGCAGCTGCTAAGGGAGCGACAAAAAATACTATCCAGCACTCTATATTTGTATCTTCTTTTGCAAAGCTGTGAATGCACAATCGTTTATTTATTTTTTTCTTTTGCTGTTTGAAGAAATGGATAAGCTAAATTTTTATTTGTTGTGGTCTCCCATTCACTGCCTTTCAAGTTTACCCTGTTATTCATCTACATCCATTCTCCAACCCAGATATGTGAAAAAGGTTAATTTTGCTGCTGTGTGAGTGTGGCCAAAGTCTTTCTAGCAAGTCAGTCCACTTGCGGCCACTTTTGGAATGCTCCCGGGAAGCTATTTCCAGTCATGAAAGTGCAGCTCCGTTATAAAAGGGCTATAGCGCTTGCCCAAGAGTTGGAACATGTAATATGTTCTGATTGACAACCTTGCTTTGAAATACATCCCAAGGACATGCCACCCAGGGCCTCTTGATCACTAAACAGTAAATTACTTCCTCGAAGTGACCATCACATGTACCCTTCACTAACGGCCTTGTGGAAGGCTTGAGTTGCTCACTTTCATTTGGAACACCCCATCGTGTGGTGTCCTCTTCCTGCAGTGCCCTTCAAGGGTGCAAGAACGCTGTTTGGAATTAACCCATTGACAAAATATTCATACGGGCCATGGAATGTTCATGATTTCAAACTTGTAACTGACCCTGTCTGTCTCTCAAGAAACTATAGACACTGGATGTTTTCTAATAGATTTTTTGAAGTCTGTCTAACGTTTTATCTGCCTTGTTGTCTCTGAAATTCTCTCAGTTTGTGTGTCTGACTGTTGGGCCTGTACAACCTTCAAATGTTTAGCTTTTATAACTATTTTAAACTTTCAGGCCATGCTTTTTCAAGCCAACATCAAAGGTTGTCTTGACACTTTACCTATCTAGTTTAATTTGAGTCTCAGCTCTAGAAAACTCGACTGTCTCTCAACTGTATCCTCTTAAACATTGTATAAATTCATGAGATTGTTATCCAATGTAATGACAATGAACATAAATTTCTTAGTACTGCAGTTAAGGCACTTTTTTTATTTTTAATCATTCTGTGCTTATTTTGTAAACTTTTGTAAACAGAAATATCATTTTTACACTGAAGTGTTCAAGCATGTCCTATAATAACAGTGAAGATAATCTCACTGTATTTCTGAAGACCTGTCAGCAGATTACCGTGTGAAATATTTCCTATAGTGCGTTAATGGTGCAGTTTTGCAGTGACATCACAACCCCCCACTGACGAGAGAGAAGGGATTTGTCCTTTCCTTGGCTAAGCCTCATTATTACACTCACTCGCATACTCAGATAACCCTGTCATGTCTCTCCAGCCTGCATAAGATGGGACTTTACTTCTATATCTGTATAATTACTGGAAGATCCTTTCTAGTTTCCCAGTGGCCATTCCTAAACCAGACATTTACAAACACTACTGCTGTCCATAAAAATACAGTATAAGAAGTGTGCCTTGTGTCTCTTAGTTCTCTTTCTTTCCATCACTTTTTCTCTGAGGCATTGTGTGTGTGTGTGTGTGTGTGTGTGTGTGTGTGTGTGAGAGTGCGCATGTGTGTGTTGAGAGGGCGTATGTGTGAAGAGGGAGTCATGTTCTGTCATCAGTGTTGCAGGGATATGAAATGTCAGCGCTAGGCTGTTGGAGATATCTCCCCCACAGTCACAACACACGCACAGCTGAGCTCTCCAGTGGTTAACGCACACACTGGATCTGTAGCACACAGATCAGAGCATGTGAATCAGCCATTTACATCCTAGTGATCTGACAGGAAGCATATTCTGACACAGCCCTGCTTATATGGTCACTCGCTTATGGGGCAACGTGAGCATGACAGCAGCTGCCAGTTTGTTACTGGGAGTTTATACATGTGTGAATGCCATTGTAAAGACACTTCCGACCATTTACAGAATCAGTTTTCAGGACAGATTTTTAATTATTGTTTTAAAAGGCAATGTTGATTGATATTTATACTTATAAACAGATACTCTAAATTCTAATTGAATGAGCCGTGCATTTTAAATTAAATGTGCTGTGAGCGATTTTAGCTGTTCTAGAACTTCCACGAGACTGAGCCATTAGACACGCCCCTTCTTTCCAAAACACCACCCTACAAAGACAGCGTTAAGTCCGTCACCAAAAAGTAGAGCAGCAGTGCATCTTCTCATAGTTTAAAAAATAAATAAAAAATAGTAACAAAATAGCGCCCTCAACTGACACTGTGATGAATCTGAATATGGCATTAAACCTGAACATTCCGCTTCAACTATTACACTATGAGAATGTGCAAAATGATTGAAAGGCAGAAAGCACATCAAAGTCTTCTGATTAGCTGATCAAAGAACATGCTATCACATTTTGTTTGCTTTTTACACAATCTAGTGCTGTCACAAACACTGGTGAGATATCTCAGGACACTTATTTCAGTGATATCTTTTAGGGAGAAACTTTTATTATATCATTCCAAATATATTTTTTTATTTTTCGTTTTTTGCTAACAGCACCTTTAAAGGGACAGTTCACCTAAAACAAAATCCTTACATGCATGACTTCCTTTTATTCTGTGGAACACAAAAGCAGATGTTAGCATCAGTAAGCATTGATTTTTATTGTATGGAAAGAAGATGCAATGAAAGTGAATAGTGAGTGTGGGTGAGTGACAGAATTAGCATTTTTGGGTGAATTATAATTTTCAGGCACTATGTTTCTCTGTTGCTTCACATGTTACAGTCTTAAGATTATTAACTACATTATTTACTTGGTTGAAGTTTACTGTTAATTTAATATTGGTATCTATTATCATATTGCTGTTGTTGGTGTGTTACTCTGGTTTGTGTCGTACCTTAAAAAAACCACTTACCCCTGGTAAAATATTGGTCTCTTATGGCTTTTTGCTTTTTTTTATTATTAAAAAGGCCATTGGAAGTAAATATTAAACTTTTAATTGACTTAATATGGAAACTATTAAATCACCCTGCCATGGGTTGTTTTATAAAATAGTTTGAAGAATACAGTTTGTAAATACTGATAATTCCTTCTGTTCAATTACATGTCCTTGTTTTTACTCTGGTTAGGATAAACCGACTGTCTGATCCAAGGATTTAGTTCGCTGTACCAGGATCCAACTGACTCACATATAAGCTGCCCACTTATCCAAAATACAGGCATGATATCCATATTTATTTTCAACAGTTCTCTGAAGTGTAATTCAGCTGAAAAATTGGTCCATGAGTCATATGTCACTGAGCATTTGCCTTCCAGTTAGAAACCATTCAGTTTCGGTTTCTCAGGTTTTGTCTTGTGTCTAGAGAGTATGTGTGATGATTTGTAATTGAACGAATGAGATCACCGTACTTGATTGTCCTGTGTGAAGACGTTAACTCATCGGATGTGAAGAAAGCTGAGTAATGCACAGTACTGAATGTTCCTGGGTTTATCCCTGACCATATGCTCATCTACCAAAACTCCAGTCTCATTTAAGGAAATCTGTGGCAGTTCTAATCATAATCCTTCTGGATATGTGTAGCTGATTGTATATGTATTGCATTTAATCCATATTTAGAAAATGATTATTTTATATTTATTAGTGCAGCACATCTTTGCAAACTTTTACAAAAGGGTTTTCTAAATGAAGTACAAATATTATTTATCATCACAAAATCAACCTAAACCCATTAGGTTAAAACAACAAACCCTTAGTTTTAAGGGTTAGATCAAGTAGTAATAGCTTGATAAGATAGAAATTGCAAGTAATTTATTTTTACAGTGTACCCTGTGGCATTGTGTGGTATTTATATGAAGGAATTTCATTAGCATTAAGATTGTCAGGATTGTCTGTGGTTTGTTGTTTTTATGTCAACCACAGTTTAACTGTGAGTGTTGAATGTCACTTGAGGTTGGATTTCAACATGCTTTGCTCATGTCTAGTCCTAAGAGGGGTGGTAAATAACTGCTTGACCTATAAAGAGGAGTTATACAAGACCCACCCCACACCCTCCTATATACACACATAACCCCATCAGTGCAGACCTGACAAATCCACCGAACCCCACCCAACTACACTTCTGTACAGCATAAAACTGAAAATGGAACAGAATGCTAGAGACACGTTTTTGAAAGTTGAAGTTGTTTTAACTTGACATACCATCTTAAAAACATGGTGCTCCTGCATAAGATGCGGCACAGAGGTCAAATACATCTATTTAGCGCATGTTTACATAGGAAAACAATTGAAAAACAATACTGATGGATGCGAAAACATATACGGTGTGAATGGCCCTATTACGTCATCACACTAAAATGTATGTTTTCAACAGCAAAGCAGATTGGGAAACAGATTGTACTGCCCAAAGTCATACTTACCAGCCCAATGTTGCTATGTTGGGCTGGTAAGTATGTTCAAACAAACAATGTTTTGATAGTACCACAATGTTTACAATTTTCGAGGAAATCAACCTATATATGGCTTACTTGTAGATGTCTCTGCATATTAAGCTGTGCTTTCACACATCACCTTTAATTTAAACGAGAAGAAAGAAACGTGGGAGGGAAAACATTATTAAGAGAGTGAGTATGGTGAGAGGAATGAGGGATGGTGAAAGGATACAGAAAAAATAAGAGATGAAAAGTAAGGGGCAATTTACACGACAACGTTTTCAACTAAAAGCTGACATTTTTTTTATGCATTTTGGCTGTTCGTTTACATTACATTTTTGGGGCCTGAAAACGTAAACTTTTGAAAACAGGTTTCAAAGTGAAGGTTTTTGAAAACAATGCCCTTATCATCTCCGTGTAAACATACAAAAATGTGAATTTGTGAAAACGATTATGTCTAGCATACGTGTATTAAGTGTTCAGTCTATAGGTATTAACTTTGTGAACTTCGTCCTTACCTCCAGGGCGAACAGACCAACATGAGATCACCTGTTGGAGTCCTTAAAAAGGTGGCGTGCTTTATAGTCCACGGTCACTTGTAGTAATAAAGCAACCTCATCGTCCATCCAGACAAAATTGCTCTATGCTTTCACCATCTTCATTGTTTGTATTCAATGCTCTGTGGAAGAATGCTTATGTCTGCAGGCGCGTAATGTTTCTTTACAAAGTGACATCACCTACTACTAGCCTGGCATGCATAATACAGCATTTTTAGTCATTTTCATGGATCCGCGTGAACGGGAATCATTTTGACAATGTTATCGTCTGTACGTGAAACTTTTCAAAAACACAAAGGACAAACGTTTCTGTTTTTAGTACATCTTTGTCATGTAAACGTACCCTTAGAGTGGCCTCTTCTCAGTATAATGGATAATATTGTATTAAAAAGTTCCCAATAATTTGTTGCATCATCAAACATGAAGCATCTGTAACCTTTAGCTCCTGAGCTCTGTTAATAAAAGCTTCTGTGGTTCTGTGCTCTGGTATGGGTAAATGAAACCAATAGACAACATGAGGAGACAGGCCACACTGTTAAAACTGAAGGGTTAATATTATAAGTTCAACATGGCGACTGTGGAATTGTAACTCTCGCCTTTCAAATAAAAGACCTCCAGTCTCGATCTTCCCGGAAGTGCATGACGAGCTGACGTGATTGCGGATAGCACCTTTTTACTGCCCGAACCCGGTCCTTTGGCTCGTCCACTCTCACTACCCTCAATGAGGGGACGACCGAGGGTTATGCCGCGATGCCCCGAGTGGACAAAGCGATCGTGGCACACCTGTGGCCGCTGAACGCTACCACCTGGCAGACTCACCGTCACTGATGACAAAAACCCTACAGTGCTGCCGGGCAGGCCACTTCTGCCCTTCGTGCCATGGCCCTCTCTCAGGTCCATTAGGCCGAAGCTCTGAAAGAGTTAAACAAGGGTAGTTCTGATTCCGTTGTGTTACAAGAACTGTGCTCGATGGCCTATCTTGCCCTCTGAGTGATATAGGTCACAGCACGATCCATCGGGCAGATGATGTCCACACTCTTTGTCCAGGAACGCCACCTATGGCTGAACTTGGTCGAGATGAGGGAGGCAGACGTGGCACGGTTCCTCAATGCCCCATATCCCAGGCCAGCCTATCGGCGACACTGTCGAGGACTGCACCCAGCATTTCTCGGCAGTGAAGCAACAGGCAATACGGCACATCTTGCCCCGCCGCGGCTCAAGAGTGTGCACACTCTGTTCACCAAGGGCATTCCCCTTTGGCAACCCAAGCACAACCGGCATTTACATCCCGGGCAACCTCAACGTCACAGCAGATCACAGTCACCCTCGTGGCTCCATACTGGCCCACTCAGACCTGGTTCTCGGACATCACACTCTTCGTGACAGCTCCTCCCTGGTAAATTCCCCTGAGGACGGACCTTCTTTCTCAAGGACAGGGCACCCTCTGGCACCCACGCCCAGACCTCTGGAATCTCCATGTCTGGTCACTGGATGGGACGCAATGGACCTAACTGGTCTACCGCCCACTGTGTTTAACAAGGCAGCTCTACTCGCTGAAGTGGTGTATCTTCACTAAGTGGTGTTCTTCCCGGAGTGAAGACCCCCAGAGCTGCGCAATCGGGTCAGTGCTTTCCTTCCTGCAAGAGAAGCTGAATGGGCAGCTTACCCCCTCCACCCTCAAGGTTTATTTAGCTGCTATATCAGCACACCACGACGTGGTTCAAGGTAAGTCCCTCGGTAAGCATGACCTGATCATCTGGTTCCTGAGAGGCACTAGGAGGCTGAACCCTCCTAGCCCAAGCCTCTTTCGCTCATGGGGTGTCTCCGTGGTCTTCTCAGGCCTACGGAGAGCCCCCTTCAAGCCCCACGAGTCAGTTGAGTTAAAGTCTCTCTGAAGACTGCCTTCCTGACTTCCATCAAGAGGGTCGGGGACCTGCAAGCATTCTCTGTCAGTGAAGAGTGCCTAGATTTCGGGTAATTGATCAACAGGTTTTTGATTACCTTATTAACCTCCTGTGATGTATCTTCCACGGCAGGTCTCCCCCTTCCTTGTGGTAGACCCGCGTCTCCCTTGGCAGAGCCCTCTCAGCCCCGGTCGCTGTGTTTTTAAAATCTCCCCCCCTGCGTAGGGCAGGACTTACCACCGGCAGGGCAGGGTGTGTCTTCCACAGGGCCTTTTCCCCCTGATAGAAGAAGAACAGAAAAGGACACCTTCCTTTAATGAAAATGTTTAGGTCCCAGCTGAATAATTTTTCTATGGAGAGAAAAACTTAGAGAGAAAAGGCTGCGGCTGGCGTGGCCTGCTCCCATATATGTTACGTGACTTCTTGGGGTGTCTGGGGAGGCTCCGTGCATCCCGAGTGCATCTGTTCCTATGCTCATAGTAACCTAGTAGCTTGCCTACACCTGCATCGGCAATTCACATGACCAGTTCAGTCATTGTGGCATTTCGTATATGGGACCCCTAGTGTCACTTCATCGACACAACGTCGAGTGAGTGACAGAAGGGGAACGTCTTGGTTACTGCTGTAACCTCCATTCCCTGATGGAGGGAACGAGACATTGTGTCCCTCTTGCTACAGACAGAACTTTACCGCTGTAACGGCAGGGTCCTTGTCTCGGTTCCTCAGTGCAAAACCTGAATGAACTTGCCTGCCGGCCTCCCTATTTACCTGTATGTCAGAGGGAGTGGCATGCAAATTCAACTTGCCAATTCTCATTGGCCTTTTTCTCAAAGATCTAAAGGTGAATCGGGCTCCCAAGAACGACCCCTAGTGTCACTTCATCGACACAACGTCTCGTTCACTCCATCAAGGAACGGAGGTTACGACAGTAACCAAGACGTTTTCTGTTCTTGGCTGACAGAACTTGAACCCAACATGATCTTCTGCTGTTGTTGCCCATCCACATCAAGGTTCGACATGTTGTGCATTATGAGATGCTATTCTTCTCACTACAATTGTACAAAGGGGTTATCTGAATTACTGTAACCTTTCTGTCAGTCTGACCATTCTTCGTTGACCTCTCTCATCAACAAGGCATTTTCGTCCACAGAACTTTTTTTTTTTCGCACAATTCTCTACACCAGGGGTGCCCACACTTTTTTGTGTGATGATCTACTTTTAAATGACCAACTCAATAAGATCTACCAACTAAAAAAACATTTCATTTAAAATAAGAAAATGCTTGTTGGGACTACTGCATGTATCCCTACAAGGAATTCATCTTCTAATTAATAAAAAAATATATAATAATGTTCAATGTTGATATCATTCAGTTTTAAAACTAAACCCAAAACACCTACAGCACAATAGATTACAATAGCCAGGGCATTTAACTTATTCTGATGACTTGCACTGAATGGAATCAGACAGTTTTGCCTAATCCGGGCAGTAGCATCGCAATTTCGCGCTCTGTTCTCAGAAGTCCTTGGAAGGCGCGTATTTGCAAACCTAGTTGTCATGGCAACTGAATAAACAAAACCTCACCTGGTGAATATTACTCGTCAAGTGCAAGTCAGACAGAAACTAAAAGAAGGAAAGACATTATATTTATTTTTTAATAAAATTGAATGAAAGTACATTTACATTTTGTGCGATCTACCAGCATTGCCTTTGCGATCGACTGGTAGATCGCGATCGACGTATTGGCCACCCCTGCTCTACACTATAGAGACTGTTGTGTGTGAAAATTCCAGGAGATCAGCAGTTACTGAAATTCTCAAACCGTCCCACCTTGCACCAACAATCATGCCATGGTCTAATTCAATGAGAAAAATGTTTCCCCATTCTGATGTTTTTATGTGAAAATTAACTGAAACTCCTGACCCATATCTGCATGATTTTATACAATACACTGCTGCCACACTATTGGCTGATTAAATAATTGCATGAATAAGTAGATGTGCATGTGTACCTAATAAAGTGGCCGTTGAGTTATGTATTCAAAGACTTCAGAAATTAACTGGTTATATTCAAGTTAAAATATGTATTATTACTGAATCAACCATACTACTTTGGGTTACACCAGCTAAAGTAATTTTTAAAGGTTAAATCAACCAGGTTCCACTTTTTTCTGTGTTGAAAACAAGAGTTTGATCATTGTCTTTCAGGCTTCCTAAAGATAACATATTTTCCATTTTACTTTTAGCCTCTTCTTTTAACTTGCATGTGTCCGGAAATGTGTTATTTTAACAATTTCCTTAATAAATTAAAAAACGTTTTATCATAAATATGGATGAGAAAATAATATTGAATATAGAGCAATTATTTACATTCTCAATAAGTCTATTTGTTCTGCTGTTAAAGCGGCTAAGCACAAATGTTATGCAAGCTTGCAAACATATTGACCATTATCCTAATGAATATCCAAAAAGGGGAAAATTTATTAAAGTCTTGAAGATTTTATTTATTTCATTCATTGCTACTTTATTTATTTGTTTTTGCAGTTGTTATCAGTTTAATGTATTACACAGTCATATGAAACATTGAAAAATGTAAATGTGGGCAGGTATTCTGTCTCTTACTATTGTTAAGCTGGGAATTCAAATTGTTTTCTTTGAAAATCTAACTAGAAACAACAAGACCTTTGAATTTTGGATGATGTCTTGAAACACAATGCAGAATCTAAATGGGCTACACTATGCTGAACTGACCTGAATCTTAGACAATCCGTTATAAGTAAAGACCAAGGAGGGGGTTATTCATAGAAATAACACCCTGTCTTCAGCTACCCTTAATTTAGCATTCTCTGTGAATTCAAATGATGGTGTAGTCACCTAATTTCATCAATAAACCAGAGGACTGCTATCATTAATAGTACGACATCCCCTCCAATACATCCCCTTAATTAAATACAATGATGTTCTTGGCAGGAATTGCATTCTAATGGAACACATTAGCAGAGGGAGTGTGAGTCAGGGCCCACTGAGGCCCTGCCCAATGGGACTGAATTACCTTATTAGTGAGGTAAAATCTCACAGGTGAGAGGCCAATGCAAGGTCCTGACCCAGTTCAGTCAGACCAGATCCCTCAAGTCCACTTTGTAATAGCAAAGAAGAGAGATGTGAAGAGAGGCAAAAGGGGGGAAAAAATGAAGAGCAAGGCCCCTCTCCTTGCATGCTTGAGGAATCCATCTTATTCTTGAACAGATAAAGCAGCATGCTGAACAAGCTCTTTATCGTGCTGTTAAGTATAGGTAAATTACTTGAAATGGCGCTTTATATGACAGACTGTTTATTCTCCTCTGGAATGATAGTTGTCAAAATTCCTCATAAACTGTGATGATTTACCACCAAAGCCTTGCTATTTTAATTATCAGCAAGAAGTGTGGCACTATCTGAGGTTTCGAAGAGAAACCAGCTGCTATTACAGTTTTCTCTCTCTTTCTGATGTTCATATTATTCTGTTTACCACAAATATATAACTCGTTCCTTCTGACAGTTCTTTCTGCATCTACCCACATCCCTAGTTCCTCACTTAGGTAATTTGATTTGTCTCAGCTTCAGACAGCCTCAACTGTTTACCATCTATGACTGCATCTATGACCTACCATCTATCTGCATATGTTTACCAATGGTTCAGCTAAGTCAATATCAACTCAATAGGGCTAGTTATCTAGACTAGGGACAAAATTATTCCCAAAAGTTAGTAATGACAAAACTGACTATTTCACCCAAAAATGTGTGCTATGCATATTTATGCTCATTAAAGTATCGCGTTGTTCTTGTATCACCTCTTTTCACCACAATTGCTAATTCCAAATCTGAGTTCCAAATCGGCATCTTACGAAGGCAGTTCAATAAGTTTTGGAACAGACCCATAATATACACTGCTTAACAAATGTATGGCCATGTAGGGGTTCATTAATCCCTTTAAATTAGCCCTTGACCATGACCAATTTGATCGAAGGACAGTAAAGATAACAGATTCTTTATCCCTTTTTGAACTCTCTCTTTCTGTCTTGCTCAATAAAGATCCTTGGTTTGTAGATACAACACTATACTCATAAAAAGGTATGACAGCTTGGGCCAATGTACTAGAACAAATACCAAACCTTAATCCTTAGGGAAAAGCCCTAGGCCAGTAGTTCCCAACGTTTTCAACTCGTGGCCCACACAACCAAACACATACATTTCCACGGCCCACTGCAAACATTTTAACGGACCCGGCTATTTGTGTCGGGTTAATAACCGAGGACTCAGAAGTGGATTATTAACAGTCTTTATTGAATAAACTGGCAATGAACAGAAAAACAGATAACGGGTCTCCAAGCCTCGAGAGATCGGGCTGGCAGTGCTCAGGAAAACGGGAAAACCAGATCCAGGCATAGGTCGGCAGCAGGTAGACTGGCAGTGGAGCAATCAGTCAGAGGGAACAGTCAGAGCAGGGTCAAGATGAGCAGAGTCAAATCTGGCAGAGACCTGGAGCACTGGACAAAGCAAACAAGACTAGAGTCAGGCTCAAGTGACAAGCGCAAAGCGAGAGCAGATATAGAGCGAACAATCAATAGAGAGAAAACAGGTGAGAAACCAGCTGTGCTGCGTGCAGCTGCCAGGTTGAAGGGAATAACAAAAACAAAGACACAAGGGAAACAGAACTGAAAAGACAGCGATCAAACCCGAGTCCTGACCATTTGTAATTTGCAATGTGTGAATAATTTGAAAACAACAACCATGAAACAATCTTAGCTTAATGGATAACATAAAGACTTCTATGTGATTGAAAATATCAGAAAGGTAGGACAATTTTGTAAGCCACTTTAAATCACTGAGGCGGTCCGAAAGGTGAAATTTTGAGTCGGATAAAAGAATCTGTGCTTCGTTGCGTAATTCGAAGAGGCGAGTAAGCACCCTGCCCCGTGAAAGCCATTGTACCTCAGTGTGTAAAAGAAGCTGAACATGGTCACTGCCCATTTCTTCACAAAGAAGTTGAAACAAACGTGACTGAAGGGGCCTAGTCTTTATGAAATTAACTATTTTAACAGCCTCATACAATACACATCTGAGATACAATACACATCTCACGCGCGCAATGACTCTGTTGCGATGCCCCACCATCGCTCTTGCTCCATCTGTGCTCAGACCCACGCATTTAGACCAATCTATTCAATTTGACACAATAATGCATTCAAAATATCAAATATGGCTTCGGCAGTTGATTGAGCCAGCAGCGGCTTACAGGAAACCTCTTGTAATTCTCCGTTATGTATATATGCCTTTTCTCCACACATCACGCCAACCATTTCTTTCACAGCAGGTAAAATCAAATTTTTTGTGTGAGGTTTTCCAGCATTTGCGATGAGCTTTGCTACACGATAAGATGCCTCCACTGCTTTTCTTTTGTCGTTGCCAGAGCATGCAGTTTCAAGTGTTTTTTTCCTGCTTTGGTACTCTAAGTTTGTTCTCCAAAAACTGAATAGGCTTGGACACATATTCACATGTTTTTTCTCCAAGTGCCATTGTAGTTTGTTCGGTTTCAAAGCTTCATTTGACAAGACTTCTGAGCATACAACACAGAGCGGTAGCTGCTCGTTCTCCGCTCCCACACATGTGAAACATCTGTATCTATCCTTTTCAGTGACCCTATTGATAACAATTTATCCATTTTTAAATCTGTTGTAGCCCACAGTTACTGTATGCAGCAAGAATATGACAAATTGGTGGGTTATTCTTAAACAAACCAATCAGTGATCTCGAATAGTGAACGCACAGTAACAGTTTAATATTTATTTGTATTTACTTAATTATATATCGAATTATGATATTTAATTAAGATTTAGAAATGTTTACATATATTAACAAAATTATTATTACGGGCCCACAGGTGGAAAACCACTGCCCTAGGCTAAAAACAAGGTTTTTAAACCATAGAGGCAGAGTCTCAGTGGAAGTTAATGGGGCATTTTGTGGTTGAATGGGTTGTAGGTGTTCCTATCTGTGTCAAGATAATTAGATCAATGACAGATTCTAATTTTATTAGATGTAAAAAATTTAACAAAAATTTAAAAATGTAAATACAAATGTAAAAATGTAACAAAGTAAATGTGTGAGGGCTTTGAAAGTAAAAGTCTTTGAAAACAACATTGAAGAGTGCTTTTAGCATCTAGCTGTTAGGGGGGAATCAGACATCTAATTAATATTGGAGTTCAATTTATGAGAATTTAGTGAGTCACAGAGCAGAACGAAGCCTAGAGCGAAAATCGCTAGACTGGAAAATGGAGTTGGAAATAAGGACACTACAAAGAATGCTGCATAGGCCTATCTGTTCTGTCTTTGAAAGATCTAACAAGGGAGTCTTTAATGTAAAGAACTTGCGTGACTCTTATTGTGTCTGCATCCTCTTGCTGTGATGTGATAGTGGAGGATGAAAACAAGCACTCTGATTAAGGTGCTTAAATTTGGCTGATTTCTCTCTTTCTTTCTTTCTTTTTCGGCTCTCCAGTTCCATGGTTGCTTGGAGACCTGGGGGAATGCTGGGATGTAGAATGTGGATCCTCTTCGTCCTTGTCCATATAACATTGGATCTGTCTCTGTGTGCACCAGCAGGCCAGGGGCTCATACTCAAACTACTGCCCAGAACAGTGCCCTACCGGCAGCCACACACTCTGCCTATTCGGGACATGCTCAATGGCCAGCACACGAGGACTCTGGGCACCTTGCATCATGGTTTTTCCACCCCTTTGCCATTACAGCTGGGGGGCACCACGTTATGGGGGCAAAGGAACCGCCGGTCTCTCCAGAAACAACAACTTTGTGCAGAGTGCAAATTGACCCCCTCCGACAAAGGAAAGTCAGTTGCATTACCAGATGGGAGTAAATCTGATTTAAATCTGCATTTATCTCGCTCACAGAGGCAGCTGAAAGGGGATGCCTATGACTCCCTGGAGGGGAGGACCACCACAGTGGCAGGATTTATTGACTGGGGCCCCACAGGGGTTGATGAGGGACTTGAGGAGGATGCAAGGGTGATCCCCAACACCACAGTCACCTCAATAACACCCTCCACCACCACAGTTGGTGTAACTAGCACTACTACACGGAGCCTCCAAAGGACGTATGCGGTGATTACAACCACGCATCCTAAAAGTCACAGCACCACACAGCCAAGCGCTAACTCCAGAGTGACTGCCAAACCACAGAAACCCTTTGGGGACACACCAGGTAGGGCATCTGAATGAGTAATGTCATAAATGTACCGATTTAGCTTTTGTTTTCAAATTGATGTTCTGCCATTGGTTCAGGCACTTTATTTTTACTGATCGGATAGCTATCTGATCATGAAAATAACAAGTGTCAATGCCCTCCAAGATGTATGCCAATATTGCCCTCAATGCCGGCCAAGTGTGAAATAATCTGGTTGTTCAGGTCACATGTGTAAAACATTATTCCCCCCAAATGAAACTATGTCAGAACACAGAAGTTTAGGAGCCCAAAGATGAAAAAAACAAAAAAACATGTGGCACATAACAGTTGTTGTCTTTTTTTTATACTGCAATTATCAAAGCAATCTTAGCCTCCTCTGATTTTTATGGGCCAAATAAAGTGCAGCAAAATGTTGTTGCAAAGCATTTGCATCATCACAGAATTTAACATTATATTTGCATTACACTAGACTAGCGTCTCATACAGAAAGATGCTTTTTAAACTGATTTTGGAATAAACTCTCCGTTTGCCATTGGTCGAACAAACAGATAGTCAAACAGATTTTACAGCTAGTAGCTTTGGTTGATCCCATGTAGTGAAGGGCTAAATTAACCACTGAAACAACCAGAGGAATGTTTGAAAATGTCACAGAGCCCCAGTGTTTACTTTTTTTGGGAAAGCAACCTATGAATCGTTTACTTACATTTGTCTCTGCATATTAAGCTGGGATAGAACAAAATATTTTATTATCCACAAATTTGACACATCAGCTTTTAGCATGCAGAGATATTTTTAGGGATTGGAAAGTAAATTGGTTTAAGGTCATGCATGAACACGGTGCAGAGGTCTTTTTGGTACTCATCACAGGGCAGTTCATCAAACACTGTGTGGGCTCTTCTTAGAAAAACTGAGGGTGGAATACATTCTCAAAGCTGTACTTGGCACATAACTGGCAGAAAACTTTCAGCAAAGAAGGTGGTTGAATTGTCGAAGAGCCAAGAGCATGCGTCTAGCTACTGTTTTGGTAAAAATCTTGGCATGCTCATAAAACTTTGCTATTAAATAAAACAAATTTTCAAAAACTGTTGCACTGCTCAACATTTAAATGCAAACAGAGAACAAAAACAATATGCTGTTTTTGAAAGTTTTTCTGATTGCTCAGTTTAATTGGTTAATAGGCTAATTGAGAGAAACATGAGGCTGCTGGATGGTGTTGAAGTGGAGATATGCCATCTATATATACTTACGTACTGTTATATTTATGATCATTGGCTGTATTTCATAATCTACATTATGTACATGACAGAGCCAGCTGCACATGTTCTGGATAGAGTAGCCAACATATGGTAACCTCAGCATCTGGAGAATATTGTATTCTTTGTCCTAGAAGGATGATGATTAGCATTAGCTTTAATCACCACCAGTCTGCAATTTGTCCTTGTTGGTAATGCAAAGGCTAGTCCTCCAGAGTGCCCTCTGGGTAGATCAACTATTGTGCTCCATAAATCTGTGCAAAACTTTTGACTGTCAAACAAATTGGTTTGACACTATCTGTGTATGCTGTGCACTGAGGTCTGTTATAGTCTGCAAATTGGGTGAAAGTTTAATGCCCAATTAGGAGCATGGTACAACCACAGACATATGATATAAAACACAACTGACATGACACTCAACATGGACTAACTGATGACTGGAGGAAAAGATGTTTTGATTCCACAATTGTATAATGCATATCTGCGGTACTGTGAAATTATTTATCTTAACCAGTTTTGCACATTAGCATGCATAGATTACATTCACTGAGAGGGACATTAACAATACATTCCTCCATTAAATTAGATTAATGGTTAGTAATATACAAGCAAGAACAATTTTATGACTTCCCTGAATGGGCAAACATACGTACATCAATGCATGTCGAATTATATTTCAACACAAAGGTCAGCCTCCAATCAAATGTCACAGCCTCATTAAACAAAGGAATGATTAGCTAAATTAAGTCTATCTGGAGTGAAGACAGCAGTGTCATAACATCTAAAGGCCAACGTGAGGCTTCCCTTAATCTCTAAATTGCTGTTCCAATAACCTCCTCCCTTCCTCTTCTTCATTTCATCTGATCTTTATAAGTACTGGGAAGGTAAATGCAAGATAGCAAAAGCAGCAAATTGACAGCTCACAGTCTTTACCTGAGGTAGACCTGATGTAGTGTATCACGTTTGTAGAGCACCATTATATTATTCTTGTGCAGTTAGCAGTTTAATCTCCAATTTGCTGCTAAATTAATTTGACTGGTTTGTGTTTTTTGCTCCAGTGTGTGGAAGCAAGTGTAATTGGCTCATCTAGACAATGCTGTGATGTTTTTGCATATTTTAATTATCTGGGGAATAGGAGAAATACCAGTGTTAATTGCTATTTTAATACAACTGAGGCGTGAAAATTGAATAAATTGTTTAGTCCATAGCTCTCTTTTAAGTGGTATTTTGCCATAAAGGAAAGAAAATGTTGGAAAGTCACTCATCACTGACTCAAACAAATAATAAGCAACATCAGAATATTAAAATCTGAGCAGTAAAATAATATAATGACAGTCAGTCCTGTTTTTTTTTTTTTTTTTTTAATGTTCAAGCCAAATCTATACCCTTGGACGTGCCTTTCATATACAGTATGAAAGTGTAGTGCACTTAATGCATGTCATAATTATCCATATCTGCAGAGGTAGAACTGAACCTGTCTGATGAAATGAAATTCCAATCAAGGTGATGTCCCTCCACATCCCCATTCAGTGAGCATCTCAGGTAAATTTAGCCTCTAGCAAACACCTGCACCAGCACTAAACTGCTTCTGACATGTCGAGTAATGGGGGGAAAAAGCCATGGGCCATGAATACAAAACCAGAGCATTAGGCATACGAGCAATTGTCCAGCTCAGTTCATGTCAGAGCATGTGAAGTGCAAGGAGATAAGTGTCACTGTTTGTTCACATGTCTCTTTTAAGTCCAGGACACCAGCAGCATTAGTATTGATGCTCTAGTTCTTTTTTTACTAATGGTGATATTTTTCAACAGAACATGTTGCTAATGGACATAACAATATTTTGTCATACTTGCTGGAACTGCAATTAATATTTTATGAGAAGTTTAGCTTTTGTTAACCTTATACAAATAAATACATCTTACCTTGGTGGTTTAGGGCAGGTGCATAGAACACAGTTAAAAACATCTTAAAATCCACGATCCCGGTTCCGGGATTTAAAATTACGTCAGTAATAATGTACTTCCAATTTTAAATGTATGCGGAGGAGTTATGAGCTCATATCTGGTACCATTTGAAAGCTTAGAATGTCTACTTTCTTGAGATATGCATCACTTTGGCATTTGTTTTACACTAAGTAACTTATTTACAATAAATTACATAGTTCCACCCATCAAAAGTCGTGTCATAATTATGTGCGTTTTTGAATTAGTAGTGGGAAGTTCGGATCATTTTACTGACTCGGATCTTTGAGTCTCGTTCAGCAAAATGAACGAATCTTTTTTCGAGTCATTTCGTTCATTTCAGCAGAATATAATTAAATGTCATGTTAAATAGCCCAAAACATCAAGTAGTCTACTTACGAAAATGTTGATTCAATTTGAAATAAATAAATAAAAATAAACTATAGGGTAATGCAGCCAAAGCCAATTTATAAGAAACCGAAATATTAATTTATTAATTGGGTCTTAAGTTTAAGCTATTGCAGTTAGTTCACCTCACCTCCTTTTTCTCCGCCTCTTGTGTCATCGGGTTCGAACTTCAAAACGTTAAAAATACTTAGTTGTCGATGTCGACTCGTCAGTGTCTGTGTGTGGGCCGTGTGGTGTGACACAGCAGCCAATGCACTCACTGACTGCATGCACATGCAGCATACCAGTCCGGATCCGGAAAGATAAATGATTAGTTCAAGTCTCGACTCTCGAGTCTTCGGGTTTATAGTGCTATGGGTTTGTGAGTCTGACTTGAAGAACGAACGACTCGAAACCGAAGAGACGAACTAATCATTTCTCTTTCCGGTACTGACAGCATAGTCTCTATGGGACTGACAGGAAGAACGAAAGACTCGGACCCGGCCGAACCCGAAGACTCGCGAAAGATGAACTAATCATTTATGACTTCATGTACCTTATGCGATGTTGCGCGCATGCGCGGTCAACACAAAATGAACGAATCACTCTCTGAGACAACTCGGTAGTCCCGAGTCATATTAAAGATTCGTTCAAAATGAACGAATCGTTCATGAACGACACATCACTATTTTGAATACATATGTCTCATATCGCTCAAATATGACGCACATGTACAAACCATGTATCAAATGAAAGCTCTCATTGCCAGTAAGAAGTTCCAATAAGTCTTTTTATTGAGGTATAATCACATATCTAATACACTTCGAATGAATCATGAAGTGAAATTATTGAATATTTGCCGTGCTACTCGCACTAGACAGCACAGTTAGCCACAAATGCTACATAATCCTTTACCTTAGGTTATTTTCTGCAAAATGAGCCGTTTTTCAGTGTTTTCTGTGGTTGTGTGCCCAAGTAATCCCTCGATATGTCACACGAGTGCAGAAACACCACAAAGTAATGTTATATGATATTCAACAATCCAGGAAAATATGTAAACATCCGATCCGGATAAAGCATATATTGCCGTAAAGCTTAGACCCTCCGCTTTCCGGCAATGTCTCTCAAGATCAAATAG
Organism: Xyrauchen texanus; assembly: GCF_025860055.1. Taxonomy (NCBI): domain Eukaryota; kingdom Metazoa; phylum Chordata; class Actinopteri; order Cypriniformes; family Catostomidae; genus Xyrauchen; species Xyrauchen texanus. Next base: position 27,591,166 of record NC_068302.1, on the reverse strand, counting down.
ACCAGTCAGGGGCTGTGATATTGCATCCAGACTGTGAAGTGATCACTGGGTAGGTTACGTGCGCAAAACACACAGACGCGTCTCACCAGACACCAGAGCGCATATTTACCACTTTCAACAGTGTTTTATGTAATGACAAAGGGTTTTCTGTAAAATTACACTGGGATTTTGCATTTATAGCACTGTATATGGGTATGGGGAGACTTTAGATTTGGGTAGGCGGAAAGTACACCAAAAAAAGGTAATAGTCCTCCCTTCAAATAAATTGAAATAGATATTAAATAAAACATGATACAGACAAAATTCCTTTTTCAGGTATTTGCTGACATCTAGTGGAAACAGCCAAAACTGTCTGCTTGCTGCTAGGGTTTACAGGGCTTGAGTTATACACTTTCAAAAATGAATTTATATAAAAAAAATCAAAAAGCGCCTCTTTTTTTAGGAGGGTTATTACTGTTCAGACAACATATATTTAATTTTTTTTTTATTTTTAGCAGTGTTTTATGCAACTTCAAAGAGTTTCCTGTAAAATGACACCAAAACTGTGTATTTAGGCCAAAGTATGTGGGAATGGGAAGCTTTTTAATTTGGGTAGGCCAAATCCAGGCGGAAATCCCCAAAAATGGCAAGGTTCTTAAGAGGTTAATGCAATGGTTGTAAAACTTTAATAAATAACACAATGTTCTGGTAAACAAAGTTTTGTTTTTTAATAAAGTTTATACAGTAAATTACTATTTACCAGCATGTGACAAAAAAGTAATTTTATTTTTTAAACTATATTAATTAATACATATTTTTTGTACATGTATTTTTTACTTCTAAACAGAATGTTGATGTCCTTGTTTATTCACTGTGATGCAAACAATCAAAACATGAAGAAGACTGATTGAATCGTGATTTAACCCAAACATTCTGCTTGGGAATGCTACCCATTTTCTGCCTTAAAAAAAAAGTTTACGTCCTTGTTTATTTACTGTGTTTCAAGCAATCCAAACACAAAGAAGACTGATTGAATCGTTATTTAAACCAAACATTTGGACAAGTTCCCCAATTTTATTATTTTTGTTTTAATCATGAGCATCCGAGACAGCCTAGAAACTGCACACTTTAATAATGAACTGTATCTGGCTTTCCCCCAAGGAACATTGCATCGCAACTGTGTGCAATGTATCACGTACCAGCTTCTGTCCATCAGCTGAGTGCTGACTAAACTATATTTTAGATTGATATTGTTTCTACTGGTGACAGTCTTGTCTCTGGGAGCACAATGGAGATTTTATCGCTAGAGACCACAGTGATTCAGCTGTTTACTGTTAAATTTTTGTGCATGTGCATAAGAGCATGCTTTTATGTGTTTATGTGTGCATGAAAGCCTGTGTTGTGCATGAAAGCCTGTGTTATTGCTCATAAACAGAGTCCAAAATGAAATTCCAATCAAGGGCCAAACCTGAGAATAATTACCTGCCATGATATATTGTGTTGTATAATTGTATATATTGTGTTTATTTTATTTAAAAAAATATGTGTTCCTGTAGCTCAACTGCTTGATTATGGTGCTAGCAACAGCAAGTTTATGGGTTCAAATCCCTGGGAACTCACAAACTGATAAATGTATACTTGAATGCACTGTGTCACTTATATTGAAAGCACTTGGATAAAAGCATCTGATAAATGTAAAATATAGTTGATCACTTTGACAATGTGATTATTTTGCTGTTTTTCCTTGCATATTTGTGACAGACAGCGCAGTCACATGATGAGCCTCATAAAATCCTGAGGACACAACATGATTTTTTTCCTCATGTTTTCGTTTTGGTCTCTTAACAGCCTAATCACACTGTTATTTTGGCAACAGTAGGTCAAACATTTTGCTACTGAAATTGGTCTGTGCTTACCAAAATTCGAATTACTGCTCTCAGTGGCTGAAGCTGGAAGTGCTGTTTAGCATAAGGCCGCATGGGCACATAACCCAAACCCCAACCCTATACCTAACTGTCCGTGGAGTAAAAATTAAATTTTCGAGTGAAAATGCAATCTCCAAATTGCATTCACCATTTTTCCAAATGGACCAGAACCCGTGTCTCGGGGGGGTTGCTCGTGCAATGCAATCAATAGTGCTAGAGGGAAATGTACTTGCACTTGACTCCATGCAAAAATGTCTGAAGGGGGATGGCGTTTGTCAGTAATTTGGCTGAATGGGGTTCATACTGTATCAAGGTACATGTACTTTCGGAAGCCAAATGTCAATTTTTCTGAGATAATTTTACTAAATACGAGGAATATTCTACATGTCTGTGTCCACATAGAGTTCTGGAAAAGGAAGAAAATTTTAAATGTAACGTTCTTCAGATAAACATCTGATGGTGTGATGTGTGACATGCCATTTGTTTTATAAAGTTGAAGATTTTTAGCGTACACCGGGGCTAAAGGCCCCGCTGGGTAAAAAGCTCCTTTGATTTTATTTTCTTCCAAAACACTATTAGCAACATAGACTACCACAGTACTTTCCTAAACACCTGTTTGTCTCTATGCACTACAAAATATTCCTGATTCATGAGATATTTGCTAATATCTCTAAATGATAATGTTGCATCAATTTGATGTAATTTTTTTATATATTTTTTAGATGTTGCAAATCAATGTAGCTAGGGGAATTTACAAATTTATTTTGAGACAAAATGCTTATTTATAATTTTTAGTTTTGTTAAAGGTCATTAATTCAAAAGTTTTTTAATAGCTGTCCTATAAATTAAAGTGACTGAGTGATGGTATTTGGTGTACAAAGCCCCCCTGTATGGAGTGGTGGTGGCGTGGTTGGCTAAGGCACATAACTGGTAATCAGAAGGTTGCTGGTTCCATCCCCACAGCCACCACCATTGTGTGCTTGAGGAAGGCACTTATCTCCAGGTTGCTCCGGGGGAATTGTCCCTGTAATAAGTGCACTGTAAGTCTGCCAAATGCATAAATGTAAATGTTACAGGGGCTAAAGACCCCTAGAAAACACATATTCCCTTTACAAAAAGCTTCACTATGATGCTGCGCTTTTGCTAAGCACTATGGGGAATAATCCTAGTTGTGACCGAGCTGAAATAATGTGTGTAACATGTCAATGAACATTGACCGGAATTTATAGCCTCGGCTGATGTAATCATTAGATGCACCTGCGGCCAGGCTATAAATGGATACGTCACCAGGTGTCGTCAGAAACTCTTTTTTCAGAGCGATTCTGTTTCTGTGTGTTTCACAAACCCTGTCAAAACTTTCTTTCCTCTGTTAGGAGTTATAATTGGTTAGGCAGTGTGCAGTGAACCTTTTTCTCTTTTCTCTTCTGTTTAGAAAATATTATATATATATCTAAAATAGAAAAGAAAAAAAGAGAGAATGACTGAAAACCGCAAACGATGCGCATTAGTTTCAGTTTTTGCTCTGTTTGTTTGGGGGAAGGACGCTGCTCTCGCGTTGCAGCAGGGCGGGTGCGAGCACTGCGATTGCTTTAACAGGCAAAGTGCTTCGCACTTGCCTCGCTTTCTTCCGGGAGTCAGCACTCAAGGTTGCACTGTTATCAGTATGAACAATTTACAGGTCTCAGGGCGACCGCATCCACGGTGATCCCTCTGGACTTTCTGCTCATGAGAACGTTTTTGTTGTGGCCCAAAGCCAGGGGATTTCTTCCAAGGGCCAAAACCCCTAGGCCAATAAGGGTTACGCGCCTCAGGCTTCGTTCCCTTTCTATGTGGTTCAGACCCCGGTTTTCTGCCTTGGGTCCCACTCTAGGTGCGTCTTGCTGTCGCAGGCTGCTAACGACAGATGCCTCCCTGACGGGCGGGGTAGCAGCCTTAAGTGGTCGTCCAGCTTAAGGGGATAGGAGGGTCTTCAGCTCGGTTGTCACAGTCACTGTCTCGGGTTGACGGCTGTATTTCTGGTCCTGAAATACCTCCTCCTGAGGCTGCCATGTCTTGGTGCAGGTGGACAATACAGCGGTAGCCTCTTACATAAATCATCAAGGAGACCCATGTTCTTGTCAGCTGTATTTTTGATGCGTCTGATTCTCCTTAGGGCCCAGGGCAAGCTCCTGTCACTCAGGTCAGTTATATCTCTGGATGGCCGTATGTGGGAGCAGATTTACTGTCCAGACAGAAAATATCAACGGGGGAGTTAAGAACTCCACCCTAAGGTAGTAGTTGTCCAGAGTTCGCCAGCAAGGGTTTTTGCCTCTTACTGATAGCACTGCCCTGGCCGAACAGGGCTTGGTTCTCAGAGCTAATTTCTTCCCTCGATGGCTCGCCTTGGGCAATTCCAAACAGCAAGGATCTTCTATCTCAGGCACAGGGAACAAGTTTGGGTGAGATCTTAGGGCAAAAGAGGACCTCTTCGCCTCTATGAATAGCGCAGTGTCTCCTCTACTTCTTCCTGAAATCACCCTGCCCCCTTGGGTCTGGACGTTAAGACACATACATGACCCAGAATGCGTCTGTATGCATTTCTTTCCCCGGTTTCTCTGCTCCCGGGAGTCTTGGCAATGTTCACCAGCAAGGGTCTTGCCTCCTATTGGCCGAACAGGATATGTTTCTCGGAGGTAATACCTCTCCTCGACGGCTCGCCTTGGGCGATTCTGAACAGGGAGGACCTTCTCATCCTTGGCCCGAATCGTAAAACCTTTCATATCTGGCCCCTAAAGGTACCAAATGAGGTTCACAGGTTTTTCTCTTGAGGTTATCAAGACAATTTCAAGTGCTAGGGCTCCCTCCACTTGGAACTGATCTGGGTAGATTTTACATGGCAGAAGAGGACCTCTTCTGCCTGGGGGGGGTGATCGTAGTAATGCATACATAGTACAAATGCGCCTGCATGCGTTTCCTTCTACTAAAGTTCATATTACACAACCAGCTAACTGCCAGTTTGCTTCAGTTCTGGATTTTCTGTAGAAACAACTGTCAGCGGGCACTTGCCTCGCAACTGCCAGGTTCAATGTGGCCACTGTGGTTTGCCACGGCTTGGTGGGCGGGGTGCCCTTGGAGGTGCGCGGTCAAGCTTCGCCAGTAGGTTTTAGGGCACACTCTACCAGAGGGCTCTCCTCCTCTAAAACCTTGGCTAGAGGTCTCCCTCTGCAGCAAGTTTGTGATGCGGCAGGTTGTCCTCTCCGCACACATTCATTCGATTTTTATAGTTTGGATGTTCTGCCACTCCGGGCTCTTATGCCCTTGAGTCGACATCTCAAGCTCATGTCTGGACAAGTTTCTGTTGCGATAGGTTTCTCTTCGCACACATTCATCGGACTTTATGGGTTAGATGCTTTGCTACTCCAGACTCTTATGTCCTTGAGTTGACATCTCAGCCCATGCCTAAACAAGTTTGTGATGCGGCAGGTTGTCCTCTCCGCACACATTCATTTGACTTTTATAGTTTGGATGTTCTGCACTCCGGGCTCTTATGCCCTTGAGTCGACATCTCAGCTCATGCCTGAACAAGTTTGTGATGCGGCAGGCTGGTCCTCTCCGCACACATTCATCAAAATGTAATGGTTTAGATGTTTATGTTACTCTTACTCCTATGCCCTTGAGTCGACATCTCAAGCTCATGTCTGAGTCCTCTCGCGTTTTTTTGAGTACACTGCACAACCGTAGGGGTCCGGACAGCCCCCAGTGCGGCGGTGTGGGTATTGCGTTCCCCATAGCGCTTAGCAAAAGTGCAGCATCATAGTGAAGCTTTTTGTAAAGGGAACGTCTCGGGTTACATGTGTAACCCTTGTTCCTTGAAAAAAGCGGAACGAGATGCTGCGCTTCTTTGCCGCACTGGGACGTCCCAGGACTGCTCTTCAAAAAGAAGTATCTGATGACACCTGATGACGTATCCATTTATAGCCTGGCTGCAGGTGCATCTAATGATTACATCAGCTGAAGCTATAAATTCCGGTCAATGTTCATTGACGTGTTCCACACATTATTTCAGCTCGGTCAAAACTAGGATTGTTCCCCATAGCGCTTAGCAAAAGCGCAGCATCTCGTTCTGCTTTTTTCAGGGAACAAGGGTTACACATGTAACCCGAGACGTTTTTTTTTAAGTAAGGTGGAATAGATTTGTACAGAAAATTTTTCAAAGTGGTCTCAACTTGACTGATCTAATCACAATGGAGATTAATTTGTTTATAGAATAATTGAGATGTCATAAAATGCCAAATGTGTTTGAAATTAACAAGTCACATTATAATTTTTATTTGTATAGTGCCTTTCACAACACACATCTTTTCAAAGCAGCTTTACAGAAAATCATGCATTAACAGAAAATGAAACTGTATATATCTATATTTATAATATAGCAGGAAATCATGCACCCTTTTCTGAAGTCAAATTCTAAAATTTTGCACCATATCTATTGCCCTATATATCTAAATGACATCGTTATAACCCCCCTGGGGGCCTTTTACCCCAAGCGTGGCTCCCTCACCACCTTTTCTTTAAAAAAAACATTATATCACACAAATTATGTTGCTCCATCAATATATATATATATATATATATATATATATATATATATATATATATATATATATATGAAAACCTTGTGACCAGAATAAAAGCACATTTTTACTTAAGATGTGCCTTTAGCCCTGTTTTACCCTATGTGACTTTCATCATCAAAATCATTCTTACGGTTTAACTTGAAACATGTATTATGTTGTAGCTCCTAATAAAGTTACTAACCAACTGGCGAATAACTCTTATTGGCTTCCTTGCTAAAGACAGTTTTTACTCATACTTGGCGCTTGGTGAAAGTTAATTTTGAATCCTGCTTGTAAGTGTTTGTGTGTGTCATTTGTCTCTATTTAAGATACTAGCATTACCATGAAGATCACAGATGGAGCCTTCAGGTTAACGGTGTGCGTGAGTTGTTTAAAATGCCTTACAGTCCTGCTGCTCTGTGCTCTGAGCTCGTTATCACCTCCCCTGGCTCAAAGGTTAATTGAACATTTAATAAGGAAAGACAAAATTATGCATGTATTCAAACTGGACTGTGCTTAAAAGTTAATGGTTCGAAAAGCAAATTTTTTGTTAATTTAGTGAAATTATGTTGTGACATCCTAATAACTCTAGTGAGATGCTCTGCTCAATGAAGGGTGTTCAATAGTAATATGAGAATTATAATAACTACAGTGGAGCTGGGAATTTCACATTCCACTCAAATGCAAATTCTCATCTAATCCACTAATCCTTTTCCTGTTGCAAAAATACAATCAGATCTATTTCATTGATCCCCAAGGAGAATATCCGACATCGTCTCCAACACAGGTGTTGAGACTTCTACCGTTAAACCACAGCTGTTATATCTGTCAATCCTCCTTATAATGAGATGTGTTTTTTTAAGCTACTAAGGAAAGATTTAATTTCAGGTCTCCAAGGAGTCTACAAGAAGACATTATATTCTAGAACAATATTATGAGATGTTTCAGGTGCAACAACTTCTAAGTTGCTGTTAAAAAGTGATTGCTTTTAGTTAGAATTTAAATGTGTTCCAGTTTCATTAAAAGGCTTGACATTTTTTATAAATTCCTTGACAGGTGTGATAAATTCACTCACAAGCCCTTAGGGATGTGTCTTACCCACTATGTAATATGAACAATATAGGCTTTGTCCGAAAGCTCAAAAATATTGTCTTTGCAGCCAGAATGGTTTACGTAACATCCTGTCTACTAAGATGCCTTCTCCTAGTTGGTTTTTGAAGGCAGCATAGATTTGTCCTTCACTGTATATGTAAAAGAGTAAAAATTACATTTGAAAGAGTGGTTGAAAGGATTATATTTGTTTATAAATGTCCATTATTTTCAGCCTATGTCTTGGTGATAAATCTCTTACTGGTTTGTGAAGGAGGAAAACAGTTTTGGAACACAAAGGTTTCCTTTTCAGCACAACAAAACAAACACACACAATATGGCTTCATGCGTCGCACTCTCTCCCCTCCAGCAGTCTGGACTGCCCTCATATCTCTCTCCAGCTCTCACAGCAACACAAAACAGCTGTTAGAGATAATTTGCCACAGGTGCCAATCCTTACTGCTCTTCCTCTCCCAGCCTCGCTCTCCACAGATGTCACTTGGCCACGTCTCCAACAACACAAACTTTTTTCAAATGTCCGATTGAAATAAGCATTGTAGTCATTAAATATTTGTTTGGTTAACTCTAAAGCTCACTTGAATTTGGTCTATATCATTGGAAATTATGTTATGATGCCTTGGAAGGCAGTCAGAAAACAGCTTTTTTTTAGAAGGTACAGTACCTTCATACAAAAATGTTTTCTATTAAGTCATTACCTGACTGGGCATTGAGGCAGTAGGTTTCAGAAACAGCCATTATGTTAGAGGTGCTGTTCTTCCCAAAATTGAATGTTCAATATGGACCGTTCAGGTTTACAGTGGAAAACCTTTTTGCACTTGATAAACTCACATGGTTGCTCTGACAGACAGCAATGAAGTAGTTCAATCAAGGGCAACTTCATTATGTGTTAAGTACCACATTCACAGTGTTTAGAGCAATAGTTTGGCCACTTTTCCCTCCCTCACTGTACAGAGCGATTGAATTATGGTAGAAAGCCTTTGAACCTGGAAAAAAAAGGAATTTAGGATAATTGGCTCTGAACCTCCTTGTTTCCTCTCTTTTTCTTTCGGTCTTCTTGCAGAAAGTGTTTTGGATTGCTGTAGCTCAGTGGAAGTCAAGTGAGATTGACATCTTGACATCTACGTTAATTGGAAATCGCAAACCATCAGCAGGTGCAATGAGAGTTTTCCCTCAACCAGGTGGAACGTGTGGGAGGACAACAAAGGCAGCAGAGGGGAGGAGGTTAACACTCGGAGGAGGAAAGACTTCACCCCTTCCTCCCATGCAGCTCCGAAGCAATCCAAATTAGAGATGGTTCCTGAATATTTGCAGCTTGTGGGTGTCAGTTTGTTGGCAAGACTTTCATCAGGGCTATTTTCATTAATGAATGAGAGAGGGGCATTCAAAAGGTTTGAAAACATTTCTTTGAACAGAAACCCAAAGGAATGGTGGGGGTGTGGACTGCATTTTTTTTATCAGCATTTATCAGAATTTAGTATGAGATATGAGTTATTTTATTTATTCCTCAACAAAGGGTTAATAGTTGTCATTATGGTAAATGTAAATTAAAGGGTTAATTGTTAAGTCAGCATTAGTTGCTGTTTGCAACCCATTTTATTTTCGTAATGTGACATATTTCTGAATGAAACAGGATATTCAACAAGAATAAATGCACAACGGGACAATTTTCTCCATGGGGAATGGATTTTATAGGGAAAGTGGGTGTTACCTAATAATATTTCACAATAAAACAATGCCTAAATAGCTATTTACCTATTAGTTAACAATATAATATATCATACAGCTAAAGTGATGAAATTCTGCAGAATTAGAAAGTAATTTCAGAGGAGCAAGTTATTACAATTTAAATACGATTACAAAGAAAAACACTTTTTTCTTCTAACCAAACTACCGCCCACCCACCTTTGGAAAAGTGTACATTGCTGAAATTTTCAAAATAAAAGAATAGGAAAATAGAGTAATTTTTATTTTATGTTGACTTCAAGTTAAGGTTTCTGAAATAGATAGACAGAATACAAGTCAGTGACTGAATCACTCAGATATCTGCATTGTGGATGTTTCCCCATCTTCAGTTTCCAAATGTAACGTATGCCACTGCATCCATTGTAACTTCACTAGACTTAAACAGTGGATAAAATTACAAAGGTACACTTCTCAATCAGAATGGTAATAATAAAGATTCAGTCATTCTCAATGGTTTGTGAGTGTACAACTGTTGCAGAACTAAGAAACAGTTTTCTACATAATGTACTCAGCAAATCTGTGCGTGCTGATATTCAAATGATCACCCATGCATGATTAATGGTTGCATTCATAAGCAAAACCATCGCATTCATTCACGCATCAACTACATTCAAAAGACATTATTTTTGGTGTACACCCCTGCTTTTAAAGCCAAAAAAATGAATCACAAAGCGTAAAATAACACATTAATTGCCTACGCTGAATTATAAAGCATAATTTTAACTGTGGGCTTTGTATGTTACATTCTATCATAGTTCTGTTTAAATACTGAAGTTGAACAAATCCAATCCATTGACATTGCTCATAATTTTTCAATTACTAAGTCTGTCACTTTGAAATAACTTGATAGTCATGTGACAAAGGAGCAGATAAGGTGCCCTCAATGGTGACTATATTCTCATAATTCTCATTAGAATGATGGGTGCATACGGGTCTTTTGTTCTGAAATTGTCTTTTCAGGGAAAATCCCCATATTACAAAAAAAATTATAATTGCTTTTGGAAAATTATTTAAAAATAGATTCCTTACCCCACAGATTCAGCATGCACAGATAATATATGCATAAGCTCAAAATTAAAAAAAAAATATAGAACTGATTTTCATTTTAATAGGACACAGTCATCATCAACAATCCTTTTCTATCTCCTCATACTCAGTCTGTCTATCTCTCTCTGAGATTTCACTGATAATAAAATTATACCACTCCCATTAAAAACCCAATCGAGTTCTTAGATTACTGTGAAAATCAGGTGATAGTGCTGGGATTTGCTGCAAAGCTACAATGAATTTCCAAGGTGTGATTTTTGGTGAGAGCGCTGCTTCTGTTAAGCCAATTTAAACTTGGCAGCTGCATAGCAGTTTATTACAAGTATGGATCTTGGATACTCTTGCATACAATTTTATGTTATGACCCCCCACCCTGCTACCACAACTGTGAAGTATGATGATACATACTGTGCAATGGTAGAAATGTGTCAACCGCCAGAGATTTTGCTATACTATTTATATTATATTTACTGATGTGTGGTCACAGTTATGCATTGATCGGCTATTTTATAACAGCTCATCCAATCATAAATTAAAGCTATATGTAATTTATGTTTTGTGTTTTACGTCTTTTTGGTTACTTAGACATTAAATTCATGTTATGAATTATATTATCTTTTGTTTTTTGCCTATCAAGTTCCAAATAAAAAGAGAAAATAATCTAATTAAATGAAATGTAGCATCTTTAATTGGTAAAGCACCAAATTCACCCGATTATGAAAAAATTGGCATTAACACAGTAAACCTTTTTTTATGTTGATTATTATTACATTTAATTACTTAAACCATGATATAAGATTTTGGTCATACCACCCCAGACAGAAGGTTTTTTTGTGTGTGTGTGTGTGTGTGTGTGTGTATGTGTATGTGTGTGTACTTGCATTTTGAATGTGCAATCAAAGCTGTGGCTTTACCATACTCCCCCAGCAGTATTCTTCCAGCCAAACCACAGCATGATTGAAAGCACTCAGAGAAGGCATCTCCTTTCCACTCCATCTCACTAGTCCTTTACAGCCATCTGTAGCTGCAGATGCCAGGCCTGGGCTGCACTAATAGAGCATTTAGCTGACAGATCCAGCCAAAGTCCCATTCCAAATTGAAATGTCCTTTAGGTGGATAAAGGATTGTCTGTCTCTGAGGTCCCTGCTCAATGGGGCCCCAGCAGCACAGTGCTTCCCAGTACAGACTCATAACCTTCAGCTAAAATACTGGCCCCTGAGTGCGTCTCCTTTGCATGTGTTTCTCAAGGTCTATCGTGTTAAAACTGTGGTATTTTGGTTCTATATTTGTCCTAGATTTTTTTTACTTTCTTTCTTTCCACTACTGCCCTATTTTAATGGCAGTCTCTTGTCATTTTACTTTGTTGGGCCTAATTTTTATTTTGACCAGTTTATTCTGTGTAGTGCTGGCCAGTGTTTAATTCTAAAGAACCCATTAAATCACTTGACAAGTGCAGTTTTATTTCCTGCATTGGCATACTTACTATTTAAACAGGAAGTTGAGGCAGGACATATCAGAGCACATAACCTTCAGTTTACGACATAGCAATGAACCTTGAACCATGATTTTCTATAAAGGTTGAATTAGGAGGAGGAGACGTTCTCTATCCAGAACATTTTATTAGATGAAAATTGGAGCGGGACATTTTTATCATTTTGTCAACTTTTAGGAGCACACTAGCATGTAGATTGCTTCAAAGCTGAAAGACATGGGCGCTAAAAGCCACAAAACTCCAATTTTGACATCATGGGTTCTTTAAAATGGATCTTTGTTATGTCATGTAATAGTTAGCCATGCATTTCTAGTTTTGTGTACACCGTGGTAAAGAGAACATGAAACAGCATTCACAGAATATTACAATATTCAGTGGGAAAGATATGTTTTTATTCATCAGGATTTGATTGGATTGTAAAATGTGGACCATGATGTTATTGGCTTATATTATTTTCGATGGCTGCACGACCTTGGTCAGCAGAATAATGCTTCGTTAGACCAAGCACATTTTTTAAGAAACTATACTGTTTAGGGCAATTTTGTATTTCATGTTGTCTTTTAAAAGCTACCACCAAAATGGCTGAAACTGGCAGTTGTTATCGATACTACTCTATCATACCCTTTTAAACAATAACAGCACCCCAGTGTAATTTAGTAATTTAACTTTCTCTAGTAGAGATATTTTCTGGGCTCGAGGACTGCATGTCTTTGCGGTTTTGGGATTTTTTGAGCTACAGTACCTCTGGGAGTTGGGCTCTTTTGTCCTCATTATTGGCAAGGTGCCCAGGGAAACAACGGCTCACCCCAAGCACCTAAAGCAAGGTGAATCTATCACAGGAACCACAGTACCAGGCTGCTTTACCCTTCTGACACTTTCCCTGATTAAAATTGGTGTGCCTATCTCTCTCATCCCAGCTTCAGGTGAGACAATGTGATGTACTTCCTGTTCTCACAGCCTGGGCCGCAGTAATAAGAAAATAATGGGCATACATTTACATTCATCTACTCTGGTATTATAAAGCTCTATACTACACAAATGTGATGAGTTAGGTCTGACAGAATGGGGAGAATGAATCTTTCAACCTGAAATCAATACATAAAACAACAGGGCAAGAAGCCAACAACTCTGAGCAAGGTCGAGGGCGGAGAGCTCCTCTCATAAAATTTCACAGATGCATAAACGCCTGAATACATTGCCCTACTCTCTCTCAATTCAATCTGCTAGCTTCCATCTCAGAGAAAGAGGGATAGAGAGCAAGAGAGAGAAATTTAAATAGCTGTCCGATATGTTTATGTGTTGGTGAAGCTGGGGGACTCTATGCCAAGGAGCAGTGTTCCGACCAGGGACTGGGATAAAATTAATCCAGTTCTGAACCAAACGTAGGACACAGGGAGAGAAAGTGAGGCAAGCTGTTCCCAGATGCATCTGAAGGGTGAGAACTTCAATATGTAGTAAACGAGTGCCTGAATGCCTCTGCAATGCATAAGACGAAGAACAGCTTTAACCGAATTCTTCTCTAGGACAAACAAACAACCGGTAACACTGAGTGAATTAAAATTGCATGGAACAAACACATCTTTACAGAGTAAATTCTTAACAGAGTTAGTGTTAATTATATTTAACTAATTTACACTCACTTTATTAGGAACACCTATACATCTACTTATTCATGTGATTATCTAATAAAACAATTGTGTGGCATCAGTGCAATGCATAAAAGTATGCAGATACGGGTCAGGAGCTTCAGTTAATGTTAACATCAACCATCAGAATGGGGAAAAATGTGATCTCAGTGATTTCTTACTGTGGCATGATTGTTGGTGCCAGACAGGCTGATTTGAGTATTTCTGTAACTGCTAATCACCTGGGATTTTCACTCATAACAGTCTCTAGAATTTACTCTGAATGGTGCCAAAAACAAAAAAACATCCAGTAAGCGGGAGTTCTGTGCACGGAAACGCCATGTTGATGAGAAAGGTCAACGGACAATGGCCAGACTGGTTAGAGCTGACAGAAATGCTACAGAATCTCGGATAAATACTCTGTACAATTGTAGAGAGCAGAATAGCATCTCAGAAAGCTCAACTCTTCGAAACTTGAGGTAGATGGGCTACAACAGCAGAAGATCATATCAGGCACTTGATTAGGACTATAGCAGTCTCAATAAAATGCTCAGTGTGTATATTATGTTGTAATAAGAAACAATGCATATTTGCAAGTTTGAAATATTGTATTGCAAGTGTCTGTAATTTTTATTATTTATTGACCAAAAAAAAACTACCAATGATGAAAAATCATCATTGGACTTGCCATCAATAATTTTGGTGCTTTGGTGAATGTGTTTTACTTTGATGTCATTGTGTCTCAACTGACCTTAACGCCTTATACCCGCAAGGGGGCGTGGGCGGGCCGTGGGGGCGTGTTTATAATTTTATTACCTTTGTTTTATAACAAATATTCAATCAACTATCATAAACTATGCATCATTTGATAGCTAAAACACTCAAAAATCACGTTCTGAACGTGTTTTTGCAATCAATACACCAGAGAGGAAAGGGTTAAATTAAATGCTGACAGACCGACCCTGTAAATATGAACAAAATGAACGGCAATACTCATCTTTCATCTCCTATGGTTCAGATCAGTTCGGATCGAATCCAAGAAACACCAGCATACATTTCAATGTAAGGGTCTACTCTTCAAAATGCATCCCACTTTTTAATCCAAAACAACAAAAAAATAGGGAAAAAACGAAATATCCTCCTCAGTTTTCATGAGCGCTTCCAGTTAGAGTAATCCATCATGTTCACTTTCAATGAAATATCGATTCTAATTTGTATTCCAATGTTCAAAAACCATCTCTCCCCGTAGTTTGGACTGTTTCCGATAAAATGAGCCATTCCCTGTTTCTCTCCTTCAATCACAGGCTCTGTAATGACCAAAATATGAAGGGAGCGCACCAACAGCCTGCGGGACCTGTCACACTCGCACCTCGTTTTTTGATTGGATAAAAGCCACCCAATGTCTAGTCAGCAAAATTTTGATGGATGGGAGTATTAACCAACTAAAACACGATTGCAGTGATTGACAGTTTGCTTAGTTTACCTCAGAAGATCTGTCTAATACATAGGTCTAATACAAGTGCGTCCACTCGTGCGCTCTTCGGCATTTTACGCACAGCACGCACAGTTTTTACCATTGTTTTGCTACACGGAGCTCGTTTCAACGCGCGGATTTATTCTAACATTATATCTAACAATCTACATCATGGATCGTCGACTGAAGAGGAGTTTTTGTGGTGTTGAGAGTGTTTTGGAGGAGTTAATGAGGAGTAGCGACGAAGAACAGCAGAAAGACGCAGAAACAGACATCTTAGAGAGAGAGAGCACGGTGTCGAGTGTCGATTCGGCTGAAGAGGAGATGTTTCTCCATGGACTCGATCCCATATTAGATCGGTAAGTTGAAACACATCGTCTTGAGTTTTTATGTTTATGAAGTATTGGCAGTTTTTCTGTTCATATCATGTTTTTGATTATAAAATGACTAGCAAAGACACGAGGCTGCACGAGTAGCTAGGTGATAGCTGTATATTATACATAAAGACATAATATTTATATCACACACACACACACACATTATATTTATGATGCATATAATATAACAAAAATATCTTTATCTTTATCTTTCCTGTCTTTCAGTGGCTTTGGTTTCCAGTTGGTAACAAACCTTGTTAGTGACTGCCTTGGATCAACATAAATACTGTAAATACTATAATTGCTTTTTTTTTTCTTTAGTAATTGGATATTTATTATAATTATCAGTTTATTGTAATTTATTTGAGTAAAAAACACTGTTGCAATTACAAATGTTGTTTTCTTTTTATATATTTTATTAATTAGTTGTAAAACGATCACTTTTGAAATGCATACATGAAGTGAGTTTTTTTTGTTTCACTGTTTTTGCTATCAGAATTGTTCAAAATAAAGAGTATTTTGTTAAAATGTTAAAATGTTGTGCTGAAATCATTTTTTCTTGTGTGGTTTGATGAGCAGAACAGTTCTGAATTGATATACATGTATGTAGTATGTAGTGTTTACTCCTTATGTCATTTGGTTACCAGATGTTGATTTGGAGTCTCCAACTGGCCTTTTGGAAAGGACGCCTAGACTTTCCCTGAATAAAAGCTTACAGAAACTACATTTTTGGGAGTATCATCTTCAAATTTGAATCAGAACATGGTCAGACATTCAGTTTTATCTTTATGGTGTTTTCAGGCCTTTAACATAAAAGTCTGATACATTTTTCCCTAAATGAAGTTCATTCATAGAAATCGTGAGTCACTTTCATGTAAATTTGACCTTGTTTTACTCTGTTCCTATGCTACTTTTGAATTAATATGACTCTTGGGTAACAAAGTTTCAAGTGTCTAGTTTAAAAAAATATCAGAGTTATGAATGTGGACCATATGGTTTAGGAGCTACAGACATTTGTATTTGGGTATGTCATTTTCAGAAAATTCTCAAAAATAGGGGTGCTGGTTATTAAACAGATACAGTTGAAGTCAGAAGTTTACATACACTTAGGTTGAAGTCATTAAAACTCAACTTTTTTAACATTCCACAGATTTTATATTAGCAAACTACAGTTTTGGCAAGTGAACTTTGTGCATGACATGAATATTTTTTCCAACAATTGTTTACGGCAATCTGTAGTTTACAGATTGTTACACTTTTAATTGACTATATCACAATTCCAGTGGGTCAGAAGTTTACATACACGAAGTTAACTGTGCCTTTAAGCAGCTTGGAAAATTCCAGAAAATGATGTAAAGCCTTAATTAGACAATTAGCTTCTGATAGGCTAACTGGAGTCAATTGGAGGTGTACCTGTGGATGTATTTTAAGGCCTACCTTCAAACTTAGTCAATCAAAAGAAATCAGCCAAGACCTCAGAAAAAAAACTGTGGACCTCCACAAGTCTGGTTCATCCTTGGGAGCAATTTACAAATGCCTGAAGGTACCACGTTCATCTGTACAAACAATAGTACGCTAGTATAAACACCATGGGACCACGCAGCCATCATACCACTCAGGAAGGAGACGCATTCTGTCTCCTAAAGATTAACATAATTTGGTGCAAAAAGTGCAAATTAATCCCAGAACAACAGCAAAGGACCTTGTGAAGAGGCTGGAGGAAACAGGTAGACAAGTATCTATATCCACAGTAAAATGAGTCCTATATCGACATAACCTGAAAAGTTGCTCAGCAAAGAAGAAGCTGCTGCTCCAAAACCACCATAAAAAGCCAGACTATAGTTTGCAAGTGCACATGGGGAAAAAGTTCTTACTTTTTGAAGAAGTGTTCTCTGGTCTGATGAAACAAAAATTAAACTGTTTGGCCATAATGACCATTGTAATGTTTGGAGGAAAAAGGGTGAGACTTGCAAGCCGAAGGACAACATCCCAACCGTGAAGCATGGGGTGGCAGCATCATGTTGTGGGGTGCTTTGTTACAGGAGGGACTGGTGCACTTCACAAAACAAATGGCATCATGAGGAAGGACAATTATGTGTATATATCTCAAGACATCAGCCAGGAAGTTAAAGCTTGGGCGCAAATGGTCTTCCAAATGGACATTGACCCCAAGCATACCTCCAAATTTGTGTCAAAATGGCTTAAGGACAACAAAGTCAAGGTATTGGAGTGGCCATAACAAAGCTCTGACCTCAGTCTGATTGAAAATGTGTGGGCAGAACTGAAAAAGCATGTGCAAGCAAGGAGGCCTACAAACCTGACTCAGTAACACCAGTTGTGTCTGGAGGAATGGGCCAAAATTCCAGCAACTTATTGTGAGAAGCTTGTGGAAGGCTGCCAAAAAGTTTGACCCAAGTTAAACAATCTGAAGGCAATGCAACCAAATACTAACAAAGTGTTTGTAAACTTCTGACCCACTAGGAATGTGATGAAAGAAAAGCTGAAATAAATCTCTCTGCTATTATTCTGACATTTATTAAAATAAAGTAGTGATCCTAACTGTCCTAAGACAGGGAATGTTTTCTACGAATAAATGCCATGAATTTTTAAAAACGAAGTTTAAATGTATTTGGCTAGGTGTATGTAAACTGAGTTTAACTATATACACAACTTGCTCAGGTTTTCAAGAAACAGAAAAAATTCCATGTTATTCCAGAAAATAATTACATGTGTAGGATGTTTGAGTTGTAGGGATGTAAATGCAGATTTCAGATATAAAATTGGTGATTGAATGACTAATATTTACTTGCTGAAATTAGATGATTTCCTATTAAGTCAATAAGGACATTGGAATGTTTTGGCATAGCAATATGCACAATGGCTTCACTGATATGACATCATGAACAATCCAGTTCTATATATATATATATATATATATATATATATATATATATATATATATATATATATATATATACTTCTATCTTCAACTTCGGACATAATTTGCTCTCCCTCATGTTGTTTCAAACCCTGTTCTGTGAAACACAAAGGGAGATGTTGGGCAGGATACTGGTCTCCAGTCACCATTCACTTTCATTCCATCTCTTTTTCATTCAATGAAAGTGAATGGTGACCAATTCTTTCTTTCTCGGATCTCACGCTCCCCTCGACAGAACCTCCCTGGCAAATTCCCCTGAGGACGGGGCACCCTCTGGCATCCGCACCTAGACCTCTGGAACCTCCACGTCTGGACCCTGCATGGGATGCGGTAGATCTAAGTGGCCTACCACCTGCTGTCATAGACACAATCAACCAAGCAAGAGCTCCCTCTACCTGGCAGCTTTATGCCCTGAAATGGCGTTTGTTCGTTAATTGGCATTCTTCCTGATGTGAAGACCCGTGGAGATATGCAGTCGGGTCAGTGTTCTCATTTATTGCAGGAGAGGCTGGAGGCTGTCCCCCTCCACCTTGAAGGTATATGTAGCCGCTGTATCGGCTCACCACGACCCAGTGGATGGTAAGTCCTTAGGGAAGCACGACCTTATCATCAGGTACCTTAGAGGTGCCTGGAGGCTGAAACCTCCCAGGCCATGCCTGTTCCCCCAATGGGATCTATCCATGGTCCTCTCAGGCCTCCAGAGACCCCCCTTTGAACCATTAGAATCAGTCGAGCTTAGAGCCCTCTCCTTTAAGAAGGCCCACCTGATCGCGCTCACTTCCATCAAGAGGGTTGGGGACCTGTAAGCATTCTCTGTCATCGACACTTTCCTGGATTTCAGTCTGGCAGACTCCCATGTCGTCCTAAGAACTCGACCGGGCTACGTGCCCAAGGTTCCTACGACCTCTTTCAGGGACCAGGTAGTGAACCTGCAAGCGCTGCCCCGGGAGGAGGCAGACCCAGCCTTTTCTTTGCTGTGTCTGGTGCATGCTTTGCATACCTTTGTGGACCACACACAGAGCTTTAGATGTTCTGAGCAGCTCTTTGTCTGCTTTGGTGGACATTGGAAAGGGCACGCTGTCTCCAAACAGAGGCTAGCCAACTGGGCCGTCGACACCATCACCTTGGCCTATCAGACCCAGGCCATGCCCGCCCCCTTGCAGGTTCGAGCACACTCGACGAGAAGTGTGGCATCCTAGTAGGCACTGGACAATGGCACCTCCCTAGCAGACATCTGCAGAGCGGCGGGCTGGGCAACACATAATACCTTTACAAGATTCTACAATCTCAGGGTTGAGTTGGTTTCGTCCTGTATTCTCTCAGGTCTGAGCACGTAGAACTCGAGAATACGGAATGACTGACCGGGTGTTCCGCTTGCACATAGCACCCTTCCCCTCCACTGAGGTGATCACGTGCACTCTTTCTCCCAGGAGAGTCCACTAAACTCGCGCTCCCTGGATGTCTTTCCTCCCTAGCCCTCTGGTCCATGAATTCATGGAATTCCCCACCAGACCCAATACGGGTACTAACTACTCTGTACTGGAATAGGTGTTCCACAGGGTTGGCCTTCACGGATTAATCCCCCTGTGTGTATTTTTCATGGTATGGTCCCCCTGCCAGATGACCCGTGCCAGATGACCCGTGTCTCCCTTGGGCAGTCCCCTATCCTGTATTTGTAGCTACTCCTACTTCACTGGAAGTTGGAAAAGAACAACTTCCCCAATGCATGTTATAGAGTTAAAAGGCCCCAGCTGCTTTAACTCTATGTGATAAACATAGAGAGAGAAAATGGCATGTCGCTTGTCCCCCCCTTAGGGTATGCAAAGAACCCAAAAAGTTTATGACTTTTTTTATAGGCTGTTGGGGAAGGGTACGAGCAGTCTGATGCAGCTTGCTGCTTACAATAGGAGGTTACAATAGTATCCTGGACATTCTCTCCCATACTACAACACTTTATAGTTACCATGTTAGTCAAGCTTCAAAATGGACAAAAATACCATAAAATCACATTGTGTTAGATTTTTTAGGGAAATAAAAAATTAAAATAAAATGACATTTGAAAACTATGGACGTCCAGAGGCATTGGTGCCATATTTGATTTGAAAGCTATGGTGAACAGGAAGTTTTTTAGTGCATTATGACTTAAATTTCAGTCTGTCAAATGAACTCAGATGACTTTGAGAGAACAAGTCATATGTACAACTTTTATGTAGATTTTCTAATGCTTTCTGGAGCTTGACAGACATGGTCAATGTGAACTGTCATTCTTCAAAAATTCCCATTTTGTGTTCCCAGATAAAAAGAAACAAAAATAAGCATATGGGTTTGGAAAGATAAGGACATGAAGATATGCAAAAAAGTAAAGATTTGTTGTGACATTTTATTATTTGTATTATTTATTGTTATTATTTTAAGGACACATACTCAGACACACATAACAAATGTATTATACTCTCTCACCATTGTTTATATCCCTTTCTATCTTTTTTCTTTCTCTCTGCCAATGTATATTATTCAGCCAGAAATTGAGGGCTCAGCACTCCAGAGTTCAGTAGGGTTAAGTAAAGCAGCCCATAGTTTTTGTTTTTTTGTACATCAACACAGTATAGCTCAACTTGGCCCTTCCTATCAGCCCTGAGACATACCTGTATTTGGCTCTAAAATAAGACACGCCTATACAAGGACACAAGAAGGAAAAATTATATGCAAACTGACACCCCCTCACACAGCAAAACAATCACTTATCATATTGCATATGCTGCCCTGTTAGATAAAAAAGGATGAATGCCTTATAAAGGAAGTTTGGGGATGCTATTTGCAAGATGGTATATCACTTTTATTACTGTATACTGAATAATGCAAACAGTTTGACAATTGTTCCAATGCAGCATTTGGCTTTGGTGCAATTGATTATTTTGTTTATCTGCAAGGACAACAAAATATATGAAAGTCTTGAGTTTGTGTCTGCTTACAGCCAAGCACCCCGCCCCAATATCAATGCAAATCTTGTTTCAAATGTCCAAGGTGGCTTTTATCATATAGTAAACAGAGGGTTCAACATAGAATGTGCTGCTCCACATTTATGAGCAGGCTGGTTTAGAATGACCATAGAATACAGAGAAAATGTCCAAACTGCACACCAATAGTATACCAGGGAATAAATACATTACATTTGTTTCACCGTGTCATTTACATTTATTTGAATTTAAAATTAATTACTATAATACTGAGAAAAAAATATTATTATTAAAATATTAATATAAATAAAAGTTTGTATACACTTGACTTTAATCTTCATCTTAAACTTGTGCCACTACTCAAAACCGGAGTGGTATGCAAATTTT
Organism: Xyrauchen texanus; assembly: GCF_025860055.1. Taxonomy (NCBI): domain Eukaryota; kingdom Metazoa; phylum Chordata; class Actinopteri; order Cypriniformes; family Catostomidae; genus Xyrauchen; species Xyrauchen texanus. The sequence goes on along the minus strand of NC_068302.1, from coordinate 27,569,517 downwards.
GGCATCCCTTTGAAAGTTTCTCCATCTGATCCCACTTTGGGATGGCTTAGGAAGGCTTACAAGTAAATTTCTTTACGAAACTATTAAATTAACAATTGTAATTATTCTTATTTTTTAAATGGATGAATTGCACTGAACAGTAAAAAAGAAGGAGCCAACAAGTGTCCAGCATGCATGTAAGCATCTCGGTTACTGTCATAACCTGATGGAGGGAACGAGAAGTTGTGTCGATATAGTGACACTAGGGCAGTGTTTCCCAACCTTTTTTCTGCCACGCCACACTTTTTACGACTAAAGAATTCTACGGCATACCACTTTCCCACATAGGCTAACCATTGTCAATATGTTTCCTTTTCAAGAACTTGTCCATGTTTTCTGTCTGTCTTAGTAGTGTGTTTACTTGTAATGTAAAAAACAAGTCACATACAGTGCTTGCGTTAGACTTTCTCATAGTTCGTCATTTTGATAAATAGGGTCGTAAAAATTCTGTCACAATCTATTATTACCTGTCATTTTAATTTTCTTATTTTAATGATAATAAAACATTTAATAGCTTTTATTTTCATTCACATTTTCATTTTTAATCATGAACTTACAGGACATATAGCACATTATGCATTTATTTATTATCAGAGACACCACACGAAGCAGATGAATGTTTTTTTCCCCCGCAGTGACAGCGGAGGCCACTAAAATATGAACTATACAATATAAAAAAAAAAAAATAGGCCTACGATTAAAATATAAACAAAACACGTCTGCATCGACTTAAGCTGGGTGCTCGTCTGCGTAACCAAACGCATCAAGGAAGACTGATGTGGAGGCAATTGTCATTAGATTTTGCATCTTTTCCTCGGACAGACGACTTCTCGTGGAAGTTTTAATTTGGTTCTGGAGGCTGAACCCAGCGCCAAGCGCCGCATTGCCCCCCACATGACAAGAGTTGCAGAAAGCGTCACAGGCCGATTTTACGAGTTTGCCGTAAAAAAGGGTGGTGTGCACAATAAACATTAAAACATGTATTTGGAAGAGAGAGAAAAAGCTTACAGTTGCTTTGATAGCAGAAAGTAATAAAAGGATTCGTTTATGTTTAGGTCTAAGCGTTTTCTTGGTGAATTTATATTAGTTCAATAACTGGGGTCTCTGATATTCGTAAACGATGAGGTAAAATTTAATTAAAATAAATGATGAGACATTCAATGTCTCCACAAATTTGGACAGTTTTTAATATTTCTCGTTGCTTAGTACGCAAAAACGCGTGTGTGAAAAACACTTTGGTGTAAAGTGGTGTCACTTCATTGTATTTTGTATGACTTCAATGTATTCTGCAATGCTGACGCGAGTCACATGAAGGACCCTTAATATGTATAAATATCAGTCACTTTTGCACATTAATTAACTTTTGCATGCTTCCCTCCTTTAATACCCGTATGTCCGGGGAGGGGCATGCAAATTATGTTCGCCATTTCTCATTGGCCTTTTCTCAAAGATAAGAGGTAACCAAGGTGCTCAAGAGAGAACCCTAGTGTCACTACATCGACACAACGTTGAGTGAGTGACAGAAGGGGAACTCCTTTAATTAATTTAAAAGGCTCACTACATATTGCATGCACTTTCATAGTTTTAATGACTTTACTGTTAAGCTGTGTCCACACTTTTGACTTGTAGTGCTATAAATAAAATATTAAAATCCTACAACACAAAATATGCAGACAAATGTAATCTAGATAATATTATAAAATAGCTTGCATTACATATGAGTGCACGCTTATAAGCTCTGTTGCACATTCAGATTGACAGTTTTCCCCATGTAAGGCTTCTGTGCCAGATGAGATAAGGTTAACCAATTACTTTGAAATTGAGCCCAGTATAAATGAATGCTGAAACTATGGATCTGTCTTAGATACTGCAAACTCAAATAAATGCTTCAGCCCCCCTACTGTGGTCTTAGATTCTATCTTCTGCTCAGGATTTCAGATCTTTAATATGGATGCTTCTCTTCACAGACTCACAAACACACTTCTAAAATATTGATTTGGAATCCATTAAATTGTTTCCTTCATGCTTATCAGCTCAATTGAGAAACAAAATTGGGGCACCCTTTATATCTAAAAGTCTATAACTGTGGTTTCCCGCAGGGTCTAATTTTTGTCCAATGGAGAGCACAATAGTGTGAAAGACAGCATTGCTAATAGTCCTTGTGACTCTTTTGTATTGAATGGAGAGTCCTTTTTTGCATTAATTGTTGGTCATAGAATTTTAGTCAGCTGGTATAATTGCCATCTCTATCCTGTTGCTTTCAGGTGGCAGACAGAGGTTACAAAAAGCCACTGATATCTACTTTTAAGATATAGTGGGGGTAGTTAATTTAGAATGTAGGCCTATTGCTCTGGTAAAAGCAGCAGGAATTTGCATTTGGTTTGGCACACGATTCACCAAAGGAATTATGCAGATCAGGAAACAGCACAAACTTGCCCACAAAATCGCTGCTGAATGCAATTTCCATGCAAAAATCCGAACTTGCTGGCCGATTCTGAGTGCTAAATATCAGATGCAGCAGACCACCATTCTCTGACACACATTGGCAGGACTGAACAGCATCACTAGTCACATTCACACATACAGCCTTTTCCAGAAAATTGCCTACCATTTCCAGTTTAGAGGTTTTTTGTGTGAACATGACCCTTTTGAAAATACTGGTTAATTTCGCTCTGGCAATTTTTCTTATTGCGAAGTTGTATCATTACCTATAAATGTCCTTATTGATGGTATGTGTGAACGGCAAATTTGGTATATTTACCAGTAAAGGCAACTCAATGATTTTCCTGTAATTTACCTGGTTGCATGTGTGAACGGGGCTACTGACTGCTAAGATCCAGACACCTGAATCATCTCTTTAATATGCAGAACGTGCACTTGATGCATCTGTATTTACGCCAGCTTATAGCAGTCCATCATTCGGACATTATTTGTTTAAATATAGCTAATATGATGGAAAGAAAACGTACACAAACATCTCTTTTAAATTACATTTATTTTTCCGCCTTATTTCATCTGGCGGTAATTGCTCGATTTAAATTGCGGCAGGCAATTTTTGTGAATGAAGTACAAGCTATAATAAGCCTAATTTACATAGAAAGGAGGTGTTTTTGCATGGAAAGGAATGACAATAACTTATTTAAATACTTATAAAATAACTATTTAAATACTTTAGATGCAGGCAAATTCAGTGTGCATCTAATTAGTGAATAATTTGCCTCAGTGTGTCAATGTTATAGCAATCAAAAGGCACTCATAGGCTTTGTTCAGACAGACAGAAAAAAAAAAACAATGTTTTTGGCATGTCCAACTCAAATCGGTTCAGTTGTTTGCAGTCTAAACAGCTAAGTCCATTTTTTTTTTTTTTAATCTGATATCCGTATGTATATTTTTTGAAATCCTATTAAAATCAGATTTTAAGTATTTTTTCATCATTCGGGACACAATGTGACTGTGACATCATACACAAAGTGCTGTAGTCTCTACAGCTGTTTAATTTAGCTAATTTACACTCACATGGCATTCGCTATGCAATGAATGGTGAATGAGTGAACAAGAAATGTATTTTGGAAACAGCATCCAGGACTATGTATGAATCAGAGATGGAAACTCAATGTTACATTTACATTATTTCAAACACTGACAGCTCATATCATTATTATATATAAAATGTGATTATATAGATAGATAGATAGATAGATAGATAGATAGATAGATAGATAGATAGATAGATAGATAGATAGATAGATAGATAGATAGATAGACTGATTTGACTTTGTCAAACTAAGTGTTATTGTATCAAATCAAGATTATATTGAATCGTAAACCTCATATCGCATATCAGTCTGTAGTTTGAAAACCATATCGTCCCATCCCTACTTATAGAGTGTATGCAGTTGTCATGCATATGGGGTTTTCATTATGGGTGTAATGGTTACAATCATGGTTGTCACGGTTTCAGTACAGTTCAGAATTTTGCTTTGTTCAGAAAAAAATAGTACTGCCAAATTCAAAGAATAATCTATTTGATAAACACTTCAACAGGTTTACCCTTAAATAATAATCATGGTTTTACAACAGTTACCATAGTTTAACCATCTTATTTGTAGTAAAATCATAGTAACCACAGTATAAACATGGTTACTGTCATGGTTACGATATATAGTAAAATCATGGTTACTATATAGAAACTGCAGTATTTCTGTTATAAAACCATGGTTAATTGTATCAAAACAATTATTTCTTCTCAGAATACCATGGTGAAATTAATCATGGTTACTACAGTATTACTATAGTAAAACCATGGTTAGTTTTCATCAGAGGTGAGTCACTATGCCACTACTAGGACTTAGAGCACATGGGGTGGCTGTGGCTCAGTTGGTAGAAAGGGTTGGCCACTAATCGCAGGATTGGTGGTTTTGAATCCCGACTCCACATGCCGAAGTGTCCTTGGGCAAACACTGCCCTGGGCAGACACTGAACCCCATGTTGCTACCAATGGCAGGCTAGCGCCTTGCATGGCAGCTCTACTGCCATTGGTGTATTAATGTGTGTGTGAATGGGTGAATGAGTCACAGTGTAAAGCGCTTTGAATACTGTTAAGGTTAAAAAGTTGCTATATAAGTGCAGACCATTTACCATATTGGGAGAAAAAAAAATAAAAATACCTGCACTATTGTGGGGAGTGTCTGCTTAAAAATTTAATGGATTGTGTGCAGATTTGGCTCACCTGTGGCTCTTTCACTGGGTGATGTCGGTGTAAAAGATTAATCATGTATCAATGTATTACTCGTGCATTATAAATAAACCCTCACGCGCATTATTGACATATACTTTATTATAGTACAAGGCACTCGTGTCGAGGCACTCGTTTTCTAAACGTCTTTTGACCATTTCTGTTGTAACTGACTGCAAAAAGAAAATGTTCCCAGAAAGGAGAAAAGCAGAGGGCTTCTCTATCAGTGGCTTGTTTTCTCCGCTTACCATTTTCAAATACACACAACATGTGCAAAACAGTGATGTTAGCAAGTTGACACGTGTGAATCACAGGTGGAGCATAACCATCTACAGATCCATTCAGGTGCATTATCGGAGGTTGCAACAGTGCCTGTTTGTTTGACGCTTTGTTTTCTTCACCAAAACTTGTGCTCTAGATGCATCATTAAACTTGAGGTGAACCATCTGTGAAACATCTACTCAATGCTTTCCGAACTGTGGGTGATGAACCATATGGTTCGGTTTTTACCGAAAACAGTTACGCTCGAAGTTTTCATAGATGTTATCCTAATGATGGTTTAAGTCTTGTGTTAAATGTTAAAAGTCTTTAATGTTGACAGTCTGCAGTTTCACTGAATTCAACAGAGAAAAGTTAGCCATGAAATGCTCTGTACTTTATTAGACAAGTTTGAATAAATTAACAAGGCAATACCTAGAAGTAGACTTTAAATATTTCAAAACAAGCAAGTAACATGTTGTTCCACGATCAATGAAACATGGGTAAATGCTTCACGTTTCAACCCCCCGCAATGGTCAAACAACATCTATGCCCTTGTATAGCCATATACAGGGGTAATTAAACTACCCTTGTGAACATGTCTGGCATGAATGTGAAAATACAGTCATGTCTCTGACAGATATGTTATCTGATGCACCACATGTGTTCAGCATTGTGGCATACTCTCTTTCAGAATGATAAACTTCTCTCTTGTGTCTCTTTGCACCATGTTGATGCTTAAGTCATAACTATGGCAACAGATGTAGATTTTCTGGGTAATTACTATACGCATAAACTGATCCAAGGTTATTACTTGCGAAATGACAGTCTGTTATAAAGATCGGATTTAAAACCAATTGGAATTTGGTGAAATGTGAACAAAACCATAGATGTTGCCATGGAGACATTAATAGCTATGCTCTTTTTGCTGTTTCTGCTCTTAGGTCTGGCTGTTCACCAGATCATCACCATCACTGTGTCCCTCATCATGATCGTCGCAGCCTTGATCACTACTCTAGTCCTTAAAAACTGGTAGGAAACATTCTTTTATTTCAGAAATGTGTCAATAAATTCCTGTCTACCCTACATGGCCAAAAGTATGAGGACAAGCCTTCTTAATCATCATGTTTCACAAGGTCCTTTAATTCCAGTAGAGACAACTCTAAATGCTATGGCATTAAATTACATTCTAGTGGTACAAACATTTGGCCCCTATGAATAAAGCGAGGACAACACCTAGACCTGAACCCCATTGATCACATTTGGGATGAATTACAATGCAAACTGAGAGCTAGGTCCCATCACATAACATCAGTGCTTTTGTGGCAAATCCCATAGCAATGTTTCAACATCTAGAGGAAAGCCTTCCCAGAAAAGTGGAAGCGTTATAGCAGTAAAAGGAGAAGTAGCTCCTTATTAATGGCTGTGGGTTTGAACAAAATGCTCAACTAGCACATACTGGTGTCATAATTGGGTAACTACATACTTTTGACCATATACTGTATCTACTCTTATCGATTTTTGTCAATCACACAGTCTGTTTGTCAATGTGGACAATCTTCCCAGCATTTATCATCCAATTCAGACACTTGTACACAATATGTCTGTGTCGGTCTCCCCTGTTCATGTTAAATGTTAAGACAGACACAGCGGTTCAAGGTATGATTTTATGTTGGCTTTGTGAATTTGGTGCGTGTTTTTGTAGTTGTGCGCAATCCGGGAATGGCCGACACAGCAGCCACCAGAGAAAGATCAACCAGCAGGAGGAGAGCTGTCAGAACCTAACCGACTTCACGCCTGCCCGCGTGCCCAGTAAGGTGGACATCTTCACTGCCTACAACGACAGTTTACAGTGCTCGCACGAGTGTGTGCGGGCCGGCATACCGGTGTACACGGATGAGATGATCCAGCACACGCCAATCTACAAGACCTCTTATAATGGAAAAAGGCAAGATTCAAAGTCTTATACCAAAGTATATGTCCAAATGATAGTATAAGGTACACAAATCTGAGACCACATTGAAAGTCTTAGATTCAAAATCTTTCTCTGTAAGAAACCCCTAAGTCAACCTTATATTGAACATAGACTTTTCTGTGGACTCCACACATCTTACAGGAATAATTGTTTACAGTCTTATTTAAAAAATGTATTATTATAATAATGTTTTTAAATCAGTGGGGTCCAAAAGTCTGAGACCACATTGAAAATCTGGGATTCAAAATCTAATATAAACATGAAAATAGGTGAATGTTTGAGGACTTTTAAAAATGTTAAAAAGTAACTTATCAAATAAGAAAATTTGGGACAATGTTTTATACTTTGTACAAAAGGTAATATTTCCTTGCTTCCATTGAAGCACACAAACTATTGTTTAACATTACCAAATCATGCAGGAATAACATGGATTATCAGGTTTTACACAAACTTGTGGAGTCCAAGCCAGCTATCATTAAAGCAAAAGATGGATTTAAGAAATTAATTATACATTTTCAGGTCAACTTTTCACTCAAATTGTTATACTGATATGTGACCTGCTTCATCATTTTGAATCACTTTGTCCCAGAAACACATTTTGAGTTTTATGCACTAAAGTAAAAAGATTAAAATTATGGAGCAGGTGACATATAATTAGCAATAATTTGTATTAAAATAGAAAAATGCAAAATCGAAGCATTTTCGCTAGTTGTCTTAGATGTTAGGACCCCACTGTTTATCTATTCAAGGAGAAGACCTTGGTTCTGGATACTACTGTTAGATGCTGATGTCCAAGTATTCTGAATTGACAGCCCTGTCTGTATATTCTGACAGGGATTGGTTTCTTCATAGCTTACAGTTAGTTTAGAGCTTTCAGATATAATGTTAGTGTTTATTATGAAAAGTTGAAACACAGGTCCAGAGCAGAGCACAGGGGAAAAAAATCAGTTTCTCACTCACTTTAATGGCACACGTGTTGCTGGTTGTTATTTGCCATTGTGTCTAATAGTGATGTATTTAATATGTTTTTTTCTCTAAAGATACAACTATTACAATATAGGAATAGTAGACCAAAGAATGCCATAATTTCCAAACCCTTATGACTTTCTTTCCTCTGTGGAACACAAAAGGTGAATATTCTGCTGACCACTCTTTGTCCAAATAATGAAAGTAGACTGGTTTTGTCAGGCTCCAAAAAAAAAAAAAAAAGAAAAAGAAAAGTGTGCTACTGTACTGTACATTCCAAGTCTTAATTTGCCATACAATGCCTTTGTGTTACTAACAGACCAAAATATGTTACTGTTCTTAACATAATGCTATCTTTTGGCTTTAGAAGTGTTAAAAATATTGTGTATTTTACTTAATTTGAATGGTTTACTTTTATGATGCTCTCATGTTGGAGCTTAACAGACCCAGTCTCCATTCACTTTCATTAGTGGCAGGATATTCTTAAATAAATTCACATTTTGTTATCCAATGATATACTGTAGAGAAAGTCATACTGTTTGGAACAACATAACAATAAGTAAATGTTGACAGGATTTTTATTTATGGCTGTACTATTTCTTTAATGTGCATTTTAAATAGAACCAGTTCAATCTCTTCTCCCTAAGAATTGTTACAGTATTGTTAAAGCTAAATGGGACGTTGGGTAGTCATGATATTTGCCCTTCCGTTGACTCCTCCATTACAAAAGACTGACTCAATATAAGCATTATCATACTCTGTTGTATGAATAATTTTTGTGCTGCTGCATTTAATGCTGTATGCTTCTGAATACAAAACCTGGATGAGAGAGTTGAAGGAAATGCAACTGTGGGCGCTTTTGTTTGTGGTATAACACACAGCCGCCACATAAAAAGAATCTGGGAGTGGGACAGAAGTGCTTATATCTGCAGGATTGAATAGCTGATCTGTCTGTCTATTTCAGACCGTCGCCCACTGAAAGGCAGCTAATCCCTGTGGCCTTTGTGTCTGAGAAATGGTTTGAGATCTCCTGTTGAGGCCCTTTTACTACCTTTGGGTTGAGCCCACGTCTTCAATATGTGCCCCGGTAAATATTATATTTCAGGTGGCTCTGAAGTCTGCATGGTGTAATTCTGACAGTTTTCTAGTGTTTTTGTATCTATTAGAAAATCACAGTTCCTCAGCCTTCAAAATAAATATTTCACTGAGCTCACACTAGTCATAGAATTGAAGTTAGTTCACATCTTTTTGAAAATTGTGTTGAAATTGGAATTATACCAACAGCAGAAATAGACTAAAAATGAGAATACTAATACAGTCATTAAAGTAAACTTGGGACACATTTAACTTGCACAATAAATTAATGTTAAAGAAATAGTCCAGGTTCAATACGAGTTAAGCTCAATCAACAGCTTTTATTGATTACCACAAAAAATAATTTTGATTTGCCCCTGCTTTTCTTTAAAAAAAGCAGTCTTACAGTGAGGCACATTAACATACTCAGTTTCAAAAGATAAACCACAAGACGTAAACAATATGCATGTTAACATGATTTTAGTGTTATAAAATCACTTACTAACCTCTTCTGTGTAAAGTTATAGCCAATTTTACAACTTCATTGCCATGACTATGTTAACAAACCCTAAAACCCTGAAACAACTGTAAAAATTTGGATTTAAACAATTTGGCCCCCCCTAAAATATCATTAAAATATGTGTATTGTAAATAATATAATGATATATTCTTAAAATAATTGTTTAAGAAATAAAATATTACAAATGCAAATGGGGCAACAACAAAAAAACCTTGGTGTCCCCTTCAAAAATTGCTCTTGAGAATTGTTATGTTTATTGTCCCCCCCAACATTTTGATGAAGTTTTCGCCCCTGCTAGTGCATGTGGAGGCTCACGCTATTCTCACGGCATCAACACACCACTCACCACACACACCCTAGCAACCGGGCCAATTGGTTGCTTAGGAAGCCTGACTGGGTTCACACAGCACGCCCTGGATTTGAACTTGCGACTCCAGGTGTGGTAGTCAGCATCTTTACTTGCTGAGCTACCCAGGCCCAATACATGAGTTTTAACAGAGGAAATAATGTAAATGATTTTATAAAATTATAAGCTTCAAATTTCTGGATTTAAACCCTTCAATAAATTGGCCACATTCACTTCCATAGGAAGTGCCTCACTGTAACCTCGCTTGCTTTTTTCAAAGAAAAGGAGGGATTATTCAGTCAACATTACACCACAAATGCTGTTGATTGAGCTTAAATTGTATTGAACCCAGAATATTCCTTTAATTGATGGTAAAATATGTTTGCTTTTTTTTGTGTGTAGAAATGGTAATTATTTCCTTTACACTTAGTGTACAGCCTCTGTCTTAAAAATGTATTTTGGTTCAATAACTCTCAAATTTGATGTAAAATTCAATCTTCTCTATTTACAGGATCCCATTGGAAAACCTGTGAATCAAGCATAAGAACAAGACTAAAACACAATAAAGCTAAACAAAACCGCAACAACAACAAACAAGCAATTACAGAGATGGAAACAGAGATGAACAAGTAGATTTGTGCAAATGTTTGATCTCTCTAGAAATGGACTGAAGATGTTTATTTTTCTAGACTGATTACAGTGCTATGGATGCCACTCCCAGATTATTTTCCATGGACATGTGGTAATTTAGAGATGATATACCTAGAGCTGATATATTATATACGTAAATAATTGCACATGTGAGTGTGCTGGAGTGGAATTCGGCTGCTGAGAGTTTGAGAAGATGCTCTCTATGGCTACGTCTGCTTGAATGGAGGAAAGACTATTCTGAACTTTGTGCCAATAATGCCATTATGTGCCACTACATATATAGATGGGACACGTTCAGTTTCGTGGAAAATTATACAGACACAACATCAAATAATATTTAGTGACTGTCTCCTAATATCAATCTGTCATACATTTTTGTATAAAAATGTATGAATATGTATTTGAAACATGTTTTGAAATAGCTGAGGAAATGTGTTACAAATGTCCAAAAAAAAAATATTTATATGGAGCACTATTCAGTTAGATTAAAAAAAATGAACCCTTTGAGGAATATACCCAGGTTTTGATTTCACTACATTCTTATAGGCCCCGTTTTAAAGGAATAGTCTCTATTTTTATATAAACTAGGTTATTTATGAGTCAGACAGACCTAATTCAACTGTACTTTTGGGACTGTTAATCTGCAAGCTAAGGTTCCATGATGAGTTGAAAGTTTTTTTTTTAAGAAACCTATTTACAGAATTCAGTTTCAGTATTCATTCATAGCTTATTTTATTTGCCAAAGACACGTTTCCATTTTTTTTTGTATTTTTCTTTTGTACGAGTTTACCTAACATAATCAATGAGAAATTACACGTTTACGGACTCACAGGCCCTCAGAAGTACATCAGCTGGTATAAGGGTCATGTTTAAATAACACAATAATGACTGATTATCCATTAAAACATAAAAAAAATTATAATAATAAACCTCCTCTAAGCATTCGTTTCAAAGCGTATTTTGATAAATCACCAGACAGTGTTTAATAGTCTTGTGCAAAGATTCAAACAGAGAACAAAATGTTTACTTTATTTTCATGCCTAGTAATGGTTCACTGCCAACTTGCTTTAATTTATGTTTACTTACTGTATATTTATTTGCATAATGGAAACTAAATATAAAACAAAAATGTTACATACAAGGAAAATCAAGGAATGTCCTTTTGTGTGACATTTTTTTCTTATTTAAGCTATTAGTTTATAGTTGTTTATTAGTTTATAAGCATTTTGTTTTTTGTTTTTCATAGATTGGTTCAATCGAGCAGAACTGACTGAAAAACGATAATAGTCCATCTGAAATGTTCCTTCACCAGAAAATGAAATGTCTAATGCCAATAATTTTAATAGATATCAGCAGTGCAGTAGTTTGCACAAAGCACTAAACTTGCCAATCAATTTCTTTTATTGATAAATTCAGTGAGTTGCCTGTCAATATAAATGACACTTTGACTTTGTGTGTGTGTGTGTGAGTGTCTGTGTGTATAAGTGCGTGTGTGTCTGAGATCGCAACACTCCTCAAGCATTGCCAGACCAAAGAGCTCTGTTGTGGGTAGTAGTATGTGAACAAACTAGGCCAATTATTCTATATATGATTATGGACATAGAATAAGGGACAAAAAATGTAACTTTAATATCCCCAAATCATTAAAAACAGAAATGACACTGTACAAAACGAAGGCAAACACTGTGAACAGTGAAAGTAGTTGTTTGCAATAGTCTGTCACTGAAAGTGAAATTCTTTGGAGTAAATTTGATTGTACATGTACTGTATTTTGTCAAATGTGACTCAAAATGTGTATAACCACTTTCATCCTCGGAAGACTGCAATACATACAAAGAAGTTACAGTATGTCATCATTATAGAGGTTTGCTCCATAAACTGTAAGTTTTTTTCTTCTTCTCCACAATGTCTGTAATTGACTGATTTACTGATTAATGTGAACTGCGCTGGCCAATCGTTTAGAAAAATCTAATAACCATGTACTAAAGGATTACTAAAGCTCTGTATTATGTACATGTGTAAATGTGTTTTCTATATATTTAACTCTATTCTATCTTGTGTGATTTTTTTTAAGCTCTATTTTTCAGAGAATCAGTGGATACGTTTGAGAAAAAGTTTTTGTTTACATTGCATAACTAGCTACAGATGTTACTGACACTTACTTTGTGTGTCAAGCCTCAAAACCTTGTTTCAGCTGTTGCTGTGGTTCTCCTATTAATTAGGAAATCCCAGGTCATTTGCATTGCATTTTAATAATGAATGGAATCACTACATTTAACAAGGGAAACAGATTTTTTGCAGTGTTTACACATTATCCTCTAATTATGGAAGGGTTTTTTTTTATCCCAAAGAATGTGACAGATCTATCAGGAGTCTATCAGGAGATGAGTCGAAGTATATGCTGAAACAGATTGCTTTAGATAGGACTTGTATGACATACAGTAGATATCTTTCTTTTTTGAGTTACATTAAAAAAGTTAATCTGTGTATTATAATTTTTCTAGCTTTCAGAGAATGAAAACGACTCCTAACTATATCAGTCGACAGCTCAATAAACTAAACGTCAATAAAAAAAAAGCCAATAAACACCACACAGACACCTGGCCCGTATGACTGCCAGCACAGGAGGGGAAGATTTCATGCTGTGAGTCTGATAAACATGTCTGGAGCTTTGATTGAGTATGTAATATTGATTTCTTGTTCAATCTTGACACAGAGCTCAGAATCCGTAGAACCAAAAGCAGAATAAAAGGTTAACTGACCATTTTCATCTGTGCGTTATACCTGAATGTGCTTTTAATTCGTTTAGAATCTATATTAACATTTTCTTTGAAGGAAACAACCAAGTCTGCTCAATCCAGTGCAATATTTATTTTTTCTTAAGAATGTTTAAAAATCAGAGCCCTCCTCATTGTTTGACATGTAAGTTATGCACTGCTTAATTTAAAGGATTATTTTGTTGTCATGTGTTGTATTTGTATTTTTTTTTCATGTGGTACAATACTCAGGCATCATCTATCTATTAAGATTTTATATATATATATATATATATATATATATATATATATATATATATATATATATATATATATATATATATATATATATGATCTTTGTTTGCCTCAGTTTTGTTTAATTTTGTATTTTGTATTGCACATTTGCAGTCCTGTTTCACTATGTCAGGTTTCATTTGGTGCAGAGCGTACTCCTAAACTTCCCCCCAAAAGCCTATGCCTGTCGGGAGAGATTACATCAACTTCCTCCTTATGTGACAAGAGATTGGCAAAACCGTTTAAACTTATAGAAACTGGAAAGTCTTTAGTGATGCTTTGCGAGGACGTATACGAGATGGTCTTTGGCTTTAGATTTGCCGCAGGTAGAATTTATTACAATGCTCCATATTCCATACAAATACAACCTGACACCTGTCCTCTTGTTGCCATAGAAATACAAACTTTGTACTTTGTGTAACTTAACTTTTTTATATTTGTGTCTAATATATCGACGAGTACCTCTTTTTTCTTTTATATAAGATCTATGAATATAGTACACAACACAATATAAAAAATACAAAAATACAAAAACAAAAAAATAAAAACACATGAAAACACAAACATGGAAGCTGAATGAACTGACAGTCTCTGTGTCAAAATAGTGCTGTGTACTTTTATTTTGTGTCTTTGAGACTTCTCTTTCTCTTTTGTAGGTATTGGTAAAGTTACATTTCCAGGTGACATTGATTTTGATTCTTGTTCTTAAGCTCTCTGTGTTTTGGCCACTGTAAATGCAGCTGTCATCAGAATGAATCAGTACATTTAGTACTCTCTCAAGTTGCTATTAATAAGATGTTAAAATGAAATGGGCTGTCTTTCTATAAACAACATAAAATGTTTGTAAAATGATTATGGGGTGTTATTTGGACTGGGAAAATGATATTGAAAATAAAAGTCATTCAGAAAAAGAAAATGACTGTATACAGGCATGTTACTGCTGATTGTTTTGTAAAAAAAATGATGTTACACGCATCCAGTGATAGTTGTTGTTGTGAAAGTTGCATTGAGCAAAATTGCTGGTAGTCACTATCCTTTTTTTGTTTGTTTTGCCTATTGATTGAGCTAGATGTGTCTGTTTTCCAGATGTCTATGCATAAATGCTTTTTTGTGGATAGTTAAACAACCAGGATTCATACACCATCAGTACGAGTTTAAACTGGTTTCATCAGGTGAGCTGACAGATGGATTGCTGTAAGATTTGTCTTAACTGTTTTCCATAAAATGTAACATTTTCTTGTAATTTATCACACGACTAGGCTAAACAAAGTCTAATGAGCAGTGCTTCTCTGATGATAGAGATGGAAAATTATAACAATCCATCATGCCCGAAGGAACAACAGGAGGTAGAAACAATTAGAAAGAAACAGAAAGGGAGCGAGAGAGAGAGAGAGAGACCTAAAGATTGAGGAAAGGATTGTGCCATGAAATCAACACACAAAGTGCCAAAATATTGTCCATGTTGATGGATACCCCAAGAAGCAGATGATTTTTGTTGTTCACTGAAGTTATTCTATTCAACTAAAGTGCCAGATGGGAACTTCAAGGTATCTTAGATTCTTGTGGCCATCGTTCACATCTTTTAACAACACAAACTTTACTGTTTTTATCCTTACAGAACCCATGACATTTTTAAACGTTTGCAGTTTTCTTTCCTGTTTTAATGTAAAATATTTCCAAATGATAAACTGAAAATTTGGGTGGGATATTTGAAAGGGCTCTTCTTTTTTTTATTGCCTTAAGTATTATGTCACAGTCAAAATCTATGTTTTAAGATTCTGTTCTACTCTATTCTGTTCTATTCTATTCTATTCTATTCTCAATTTCTCTCTACATACCTCTGTCACAATTTGAGTTATATCTCTAACAGTTTGATAAATGTTTGTTAGGAAATTTCTTAAGCCGGCTCTCTTATCTGATATCCCCATCTGAATTGGTCGGTTTAATCTGATTTGTTCTTATGCCAGGTCACTTCTTCTCTGGTGCGCTGAAAGAGAGAGAGAGAGAAGGAGAGGAATACCTGCTGTCAGACCTATGCACATCTCTGCATAGAGCTTTAGACAGGAGACAGATCTCAAAGCCCCACAAAGACATCAACCTAAAGCCAGACACGCATGACCAGACTTACACTAGCAGGCAGGGTCCAAAATGCATTTTTAGACACACCCTTCTGCCCAACCAATTGTAAATGAAGAATAATAATATTAAAACAATTACTGACCACAAATATTTGCTACTTTTAATGAAAACAACTCTGTCCAGTACCAGAGTGCAGTATGACCGACACACAACAACTTTATAATGCTCAGATGCTTATTTTGAACGTGTACTTTGTTACTCCCTGTACGCTAAAATGGACAATAAATTGACTTGTCCTAGTGTGATTTAATAAACAACTGAAGGCTGCAATCTTAGTGTGGACAAGCAGTGTACTTTAAATAAATCTGACAGCTCATCCTCTAGAAACTCCACAGACATTGAGAATCATTCATGTTGTATGAGATGACAGAGCAGAGCACTAATCCATTGTGAACCAAGCAGCACATGTAAAATATATTTTTAGATAATTCAAATCACCTCATTTGTGCTTAACTCAGCTCAGCTTTATTTATATCATATTGAAATTAGGGCTACACAGTAATAAAATTGAAAACATAACATTTCAAAATGACCACATACACAAACACCAGTAATCTAAAATACAAACACTCCAAATCTGTGCCATACATTTTATTTTCCAGACTCAAAGTCCAGTGTAAAGAGATTTCAGAGGTGACTTGAAAGTCTTCAATGACCACACTGTGCACAAACTGTTTATTTGGAAAAATTAAGCTTCCGGCAAAAAAAAAAACACTTGTCATAATAAAAGCACAATTCAAAATAAAATCTAGATACCTGAAATTGAAGAAATTGAATAAAAATATACTACAACTTTATAGTAAAATGTAATATTCACTGTAATAATAATAATACAAATTAATAAAAATGTCACAAGCAAGACAGCTGTTGAATAAAAGTTTGGCTACAAAAATGCAATAACAAGTTGAAAAGTTATATTTTCACTTGCTAAAAGCAGATTGGATCTCAGTAACCATCCTGTTATTTGACACTAGTATTCATTGATTAAAGTAATCATGGCAGACTGTGAATACTACATTTCAATAATGGCATTTAAAATGTCTCATTGAAAACTGCCAGGCGATGGCTCTATCAAAAAGGTGATTGGCTCTTTTAACTGTAATGCTGGACTTCCATTTCAGAGCTATGATTTTTCCCATTCATACTATACCAGTGACCCATTACATCTTATACTGTCTCTGTACATGCCTATAACTTCTGATCGCAAATCTTCCACTAAGTTAAAACTTTCTAGAATAAGTGTAAGTCGAAAAAAATAAACGTTTCTTTAGTGGACATTTGAATTGCTGACATCACTTACTGTACATCAGCAAGGTTCAGATTATCCTTCTAAAATGTTTAATTAAACCATGTGTCAATGGAGTTTGTAACGGCCACCTAATGTTAAGTACTGTTATGACATGAATGTTGATGTGCCTTTAAGATGACATCTTCAATGGTGTATGCTGTTGTTAAATAGCTAATGCGCTCACCTCTACTTTTATTTGTAGCATTTAACAAAGTATTACTTTTCCCTGTTTATACTCGCTCTTTGACATGTATGAGAAGAGAGTGTTTGTGTCAAACATCTATATAGCCTTGTGGGACTACCTGATCATTTGCCTCTGAGTTTTCCTTATTGCATTTACTATTTTTCCTGATTCATCTGGGCAGGCTCCAAATCCTCTGGCAGACGTTACAAGTTACAGTTCTTAATAAAGTTTCCAGCCACTGGCCACTGTTTTATTTACTCGCCAAAGCCAATTTTTCTTGCACTTGTCACTTGATGAGGGCTAATTTTGGACACTTCTAGCAGTGCTTGCTCCCATCCACAAACCTCAGTTATTTACTAATCAGTTTTTGACTAAAAGTAGTAATAGATAATATGCAGGTTAACGGGCACACAAACCAACTGATAATTGAATCAGAATTGCATAAATTATATCTATATTGCCTACAGTACCATCAGCCCACTGCTCAGATCTTCATTAGCACTGCAGCAGTGGTCTGACGGTCTCTATAGTGAGATCCCAGTGGCCCCTGTGATCAGGGTACTGACACGCCTTCTCAGCTGCATTTGCTTCAGCCTCAGATTTCTGCCTTTCCTTGTCTCTCGCTGTCACACTCTCTCCCACTCTCTCTCTCTCCAACACACACACAAAAAGATTTTGAAAAGCTTTTTAATCACGACAAGTGTATTTGTGTTTCTTAAGCAATTTGGTTTGATAAAATCAAGGTAAATATTACAAAACATAGAAGCAATTTACTTTTCTTTCTCTCTACTTGTGCTCTACTATCTCTCTTCTCTGCTTCCTGTTGCTTGCCCCAAGAAAGCCATTCCACACTGCCTTTTCTGACCATTTCATATACTTCCTGACAGTCACACACATTCTGTATTCTGTGCACGTGCGTGCACACACACACACACACATGCATGCACGCACACACACACGCACAAATAAAAGGATACCAATTGACAGCCACACTTGCAGCTTTTCCACTCCTTGACAGCTGCATACACACACCAGACTACTTGACAAAGGAAAATCGTCACACGCATACTCACAGATATGTGAAAGATATACACAAAAATATATACTTTACACACTTCTGTGCTCACTGTTTCTAACAAACTAACACACACTCTTCCAGCTGTTAGTTTTATTAACTGTCATTATGCACGCAGAGCAATGCTTTGTCATTGTGGAGGACAGCAGGTGTAAGATGGGAGCACAGAATACCTTCAGCTCACTGGAGCTGCTGTCACTCTCACTGTCTTCCTGACACTCATGGCCTACCAATTCAGAGACTGTCCTTCACATCCACATTTCAGCATCTACTCCTCTATTGTTCTACATTCTCCACCATCACTGATTTAGAATCTGCTCTTCCACTGGAATCTTTGCCACTAGCCTACTCTTCTAAAATCTCTGTCTACCACTGGTCTAGAGCATACATTTACATTACATTTACATTTAGTCATTAAGCAGTTGTTTTTATACAAAGCGACTTACAAATAAGGAACATAGCAAGCAATTTGTCATACAAAGTTCAAGAATATCTGCAGTGCTGTACAGCCAGGTTTTCAAAGTGACAGGAGTAGTAAAGAGTTTTTTGAAGATTTTGTTTACAGTAAGTGCAATTTAAGTTCAATAGTAAGTGCAATTAGTGTGTATTAAGTGCTCATGGAACAGATTGTGTTTTCAGCTGGTTCTTTAATGTTTAGATGGTATCAGCTGATAGTGAGAAGTTTGGAAGCTCATTCCACCACAGAGGAACAAAAAAAGTCAAAGATCGTGAAATAGTCTGTGTCGAGGTAGAATCGAGACATGGAAGTACGCGTTCTTCAGGTCTACCGCCGCAAACAAATCTTGATGCTGGACGTTCACTAGAATGCGGGCCGGAGGGACAGGCTCTATTGCATCCTTCCATAGGAGGTTAGCGATTTTTGCTTGCAAGGTAGCGGCGTTCTCGCCCATCACCGAGGTCCAGTTAAGCCATTGCGACGAGTTGGAGAGCACTAGCCTTGCGTCCAAGCTCCGGGCAAGGGGGACCAAAGGGACAATCTCATCGGCCATACCAACGGTTGGGGCCTCGAGGCGGGGAAGAGCCTGAAGCACGACGTTGAAGGGGCTTGAGCCCTGTGTCTGTGATGAGTCGAGGGAAATTGCCACTCACCTGGCTCCTGATACTTATCAGGAAGGGGGAAGGAGGTTTATTGTCCCCACAGTCCATCGAAACCGTCCGGGTGTGGCCGTGTTTGTGCCGCCGAACTTGCCAAAATGGAATGGTGGACGGTGGTCATAATGAAGGCCATGCCCACCAAATATGTGACCCAGGGAATGAGGAAACTGCTATTTGTTGAACTTTTGGGTACCGCAGCTACTTGATTGTGCAGCGGAATTAAATGAAATTGAAACAAAATAATCTCCTCCCGGCCCTCCACTAGGGGATGGAATGGCCTGTTCACCAGCTCAGGAACAGCGGGTCTCCTCCTCCCTGGGCCACCCGTCTCAGGGGCGCTTCGAAGCCATCCTCAGGATCTTGGCGGACGGCCATGATACAGGTGGCGGCTGCTTCCTGCGGTGGGCTCAATGCCGGGGCAGGCTGCGGTGGAGCCGGTGCAGTCACCGCAGGGGGACACCTTGAGCAGACGGGGTGTGGGATCTTGAGCCGTGCTGGGGCAGGATGTGTTGTATGGCCTCCATCTGTGTCCCTGAACAGGCCAACCTGGGAAATGGGGGCGTCAAGGAAGCGTGTCTTGTTGCCCTCTCTCATATAGACCAGGCTGAGCCAAAGGTGGCGCTCCTGGACCACTAAGGTGGACATCGCCTGCCCTAGAGACTGCGCCGTGACCTTCGTTGCCTGGAGGGCAAAGTAGGTCGACGAGCACAGTTCCTGCATCAATCCTTGTCTTGGTGGACTTGAGGAGAGCCATGGCATGCAGGGTGGAGGCGGCACCGTAGGCTATGGCCATCAGGGATGATGTAAACCTACAGGCCCTGGATGGGAGCGTCTGACGGGAGCGTCTTATCCACCGGGGGAATCACCAAATAGCCCTTGGCCACCCTACCATCGAGGGTAGTGATTGCAGGGGAGCTGAAAGTTCGGAACCAGGCAGAAAAAGGTGCCTCCCACGAACTTGTCAGCTCCTTGTGCACTTCCGGGAACAAAGGAAATGAGGAGGGCATGGCTCTGAGCGGCATTGTTTTAGTCTCACTGAAATCAAACTTTTAATGTCCATGAAACATACTGACTGTTGTAGAAACACCAGTACTGATACAGAGTCCTCTCCACCATTGTTATAGAATCCACTGATACAATGCACTGACACAGTAGAATCTCCTCCACTATAGTTTTAGAATCTTCAATTATCTCTGTCCTAAAACCTGCCCCTCCACTGTTTTAAAATCCTCATCTATGAATGTTCTTTGTCAAATTCAATAAATATTCAAGAACATCCTAAACAGGCTCTAGACCTCTATTCTTGTGGCTATTAAGCTTCTTGTAAGAGAATCAAGTCAGTGAGGGAAAAAGCAGACAAGCATACCACAGTGAATCTGAGGGTTAGACTATCAAACATAATTGTGCTGATGGAAACAACAGAGGTCATGTCACAAATTATTTGTCAACAACTGGCACATTAACCCTGATATTCATCTTTTCCCCAGAGAAATGTAGAACAAATAATGCAAACCACACTGTTTGACCTAAATGCATCAACTTGTGGCAAACTTCCTCAAAGGCTAAACAAACAAAAGATGAGCCTTCACTGCAGCAGGCATTGTGCATGCTCAGTAAACATGCACTGATCTGCAGATCTACATGACAGTAAAGGGGCAGAGATCCAGTTTCCACCAGTGTGGTGAATTTCAAAATTGGAGAAGCACAGATATGACTTATCAATGGCCAAACAAAGCACAGAATCCTACACACAGATTTGTATAGATTTGTTCTGATGCCACACAATTGACCAATTAGATAATCACATGAATAAGTAGGTGCACAGGTGTTCCTAATAAAGTGATCAGTGAGTGTGTATATCTATCTATCTATCTATCTATCTATCTATCTATCTATCTATCTATCTATCTATCTATCTATCTATCTATCTATCTATCTATCTATCTATCTATCTATCTACACATATAACAACAACAACCGCCATTCGCCACTAAGTGGCGGTGATGTCACCACGACGCTTGTGCCAGGCTATGTGCACGTTAAGGCCACGTGAAGTGTCGAACGCCCGCTGGCAGAAGGTCACGGGACAGATCCAACAGGTGACATGGGTCGAATGACTGAGATGACTGGCTGATGCACCACCTGTGCCCCCTACTGTGCCAACTTGCTGTGCTTTATCCACCCTGCTCTTTGCTTGTTGTTGTGAGCGTCGCTCCTCTGCCCTCCGTTGTTGTTGGAGGGCGACTGCCTCCAACTGGCCAGCAGCATCCTTCACAAGCCTCCTCCAAAGAGGCCGATCTTGACACCGCTGGTACCAGTCATGGGCAAGTCCACTCAGCTCCACATCCTCCTGTACCACATCACTCCATCTCTTCTCCAGCCCGTGCTGCGCCCGCTTAGCCCCCTCTATCCGGCCGAACAGAAACTGTTTAGGCATGCGGTGGCCAGGCATGCAAGCTACATGACCCAGCCAACGCAATCTTGCCTGCCGTAGGAGCTCACCGATGGGACTTTGTCCACATCTTTCAAAGATTTGTGAGCTCCTCACACAATCCAGCCTGGTTAAGCCCAGGATGGATCTTAGGCAGGCCAGCCTAAATGTTTCTAATCAGCGATGATGTTCCATTAGGGTGGTCCACGTTTCGCAAGCATAGAGAAGGGAGGGAATGACCGTGGCCGAGAATACCTGAAGCTTCGTGCGAAGCAACAAACCGGGTAGCTTCCACACAGCGTTACTCAACCGATGAAAAGATAATGCCACTCGACTGATTCGGAGTGACACCTCTGCTGTCAAACCGGAGCTGGTCATAAGCACACTTCCCAGGTATGGAAAACACTCCACTCTCTCCACAACTGCCCCATCACCAATTGGGAGCTGTGGGGGTGGATTGTCTGATGGTACATAATACCCAGGAAGGTGCTTTGTTTTGGTTGGGCTGATGGTAAGGGCCCATCTCTTGGTGGCAAGCTCCAGGTTCATCAGCAACGCCCCCAATTCCTCCTCTGAGTGAGCAGCAATTACCAGACCATCAGCATACATAATGTGGTTGACCAATAGGGAGCCATCCCTTGACCGCACCCGGGCGTCGATCAACCTCCCATTATATCTATACCAGAGGGAAATTCCTCCAGTACAGCCATCGAAGGCTTCACGAAACACGTGGTCGAAATAGATATTAGATAATGTGGGAGCCAGAGGACATCCCTGTCACACTCCCAGGTGAAACACCACCCTCCCTCAGCATTTCACTGGGGAGATCATCTCTGCCCGGTGCCTTTCCTGGTCTCAGGCTCCGGATCGCCTTTAGTACTTCCTCCAAAGATGGCACCTCAGCCAGCCACCCACAGGGAGTTACTTCTTCCTCCATTATTTGTGGCACTGCAGCCCCAGCAGGGTCATCCCCACTTTTTCCCACAATGTTTTCCACAATGACTCCGAAAGCACGAAGAACAACCCAGAGCCCAGGCCTACTGATGGTATCATAGGCCTTGACCAGGTCCATAAAGCAGAGATGTAGGTCTTTCTGGAATTCCCTACACCTCTGCTTTAGCAGACAGACAGAGAATATGGCATCCTTGCAAGACCGCCCCTTCCTGAAACCACACTGGGGCTCCGCAAGTCTCTCCTCAGCCTGCCTGGCAAGGCGATGTTGAATAATCCTTGCCAGGACCTTTCCCGGCACACTGAGGAGTGAGATGCCCCTATAGTTATTACAATCTGAGCGGTCCACCTTTTTAAAGAGAGGGACCACCAGGGCATCCTTCCAATCCTGCGGAACCCGCCCAGTGGTCCAGACTGTTGTTATGATGTCATGTAGGGCAGTCTGTGCACAAACACCACCCTCCCTCAGCATTTCACTGGGGAGATCATCTCTGCCCGGTGCCTTTCCTGGTCTCAGGCTCCGGATCGCCTTTAGTACTTCCTCCAAAGATGGCACCTCAGCCAGCCACCCACAGGGAGTTACTTCTTCCTCCATTATTTGTGGCACTGCAGCCCCAGCAGGGTCATCCCCACTTTTTCCCACAATGTTTTCCAGGCTCAGGGACTTCCCCTCCTCCAGGACCTCACAGAAATGCTCAGCAAATCTGCAAACCTGTTTCTGGGGGTCGGAGATTGGATCACCGTTTTTCCCCCTAATGATGGTAATAGGTGTGGCGCTGCAAGTAACCCTTTTGATGGAATTAAAGAGCGATTTGTGATCGCGGACCACCGAGGCAGACTCCATCTCCTCAGCAACCCGCGACCACCAACCATCCTTGCAGCGCCTCACGGCTCTCCGAACCTCCGAGCGAAGGCTGCGGTAAGCCTCCTCATTCTCTGACGTGGGATGCTGTAAATGATGAGAGTGGGCCTGTCGCTTTTTCTCAGCCAGCCTGAACACCTCCTCCGTCAGCCAGGGTTTCTGAGGAGGTCTGGACCGTGTGCCCAAAACTGCCATTGCAGTTACATGAGCCACAGTCCTAAACCTCGCCCATTTCCCCTCGACATCCAGAGGAGTGGGGGATGATGCCAACCCCAGCTGCAAGCGATACTGAAATTCTCGCTTGCAACTTTCATCAGCTAACCTAGACCAGGCCACTATGGGTTTGAAAGGGGTCCTGGGTTTACACCCACCACCGGAGTGGAAGAAAGTCGATGGTCAGTGGGCAGATCAGCTCCACGGTAGGTCCTGGTTTCAAGGACATGGGCCCGCATCCGCTGTTCAGTCACTATGTAGTCCAGCAGATGTTCTTGCTTGGACCCGGCATGCATTCATGATGTTGTGTGGATGCGCTGATGCTGGAACAGTGTGTTGGTAATTACGAGCCCATGGGCTGCACAAAAATCTAGCAGCCTCCTGCCGTTGTTATTGAGCTGATCAGGCCCATGTCTTCCAATCACTCCTGACCAGGTGCCAGCATCATGACCAACTTGGGCATTGAAATCACCCAACATGATGATTCTATCCCGAGGGGCCACTTTAGCCAACACCTGTGACAGGAGGTCATAGAAGGCATCTGACTCATCGGTCTTTCCGCATCCCTCAATGGATGTTCGTCTTCAGTGGGGGCATAAATAACCACGACCACCACTCCTCGCCTCTGGTTGATGGGAAGGCGAACCCAAAGTAACCTGGGGCTCACAGCTTCCCACACCTCACCGCCACGCTCCCACGCTGCCTTCATTCTTTTATTCAGAAGAAGAGCCACTCCCTGTTGTTTGGCAGTCACCTGCCCCGAGTAGAGGACAGTCCACCCCTCATAGTGGCAAGAGCCAGAGCCGGTCCAACGGACCTCCTGAACACCACAAAGATCCAGGCGGTACCGGTCCAGCTCTGTTTTGTTGATTCATGTTTTTCATGTCTTTTATTTTGAAAGTTTATTTCCTGTTTCATGTCATGTTCATGTGATTCCTGTTTCCTGTTTCCCTCCATGTTCATGTGTCTTTTTTTCATTGGTTTATTGTTTAGTTATCTTCAGTTCTGTCTTTTTATGGGTTAACTTGTTTGTCATGTTCTTCCATGTCATGTATTTAAGCCTCATGTTTGTCACTGTCCATTGTTGGGTATTATATGTGTGTGTGAATGTAACTTTGTTGTTTGTTCTAGTCAAGTCATGTCATGTTATGTTTATGTCAAGTCCAGTTTTAGTCAAGTTTGTGTCTAGACATAGTTTATAGTCAAGTTCATAATTGTGTTTATGTTTCGCATTTATAGTAAGGGTTTTAGGATTTCACGTTAAAACAATATTAATTGCACTTGGGTTCTTCACTTCATCATCTTCATCATTGTCATTGCCAGCAGAAATCGTTACTGAAATACCTGACTGTACTATGAAACCAGCTATCCAGCTCCTCCGCCTATGTCTGGGGAATCCTCCCCTGGAGGATTACTTGGAGGACTTTTGCACTCTGGCCTAACCAGACCTTACTCTCGGCTCCTCAGCTCAAAACCCGAATGAGCGGTATGCACGCCAGCTCCTTTAGATCCGTATGTTCGGGTGAGTGGCATGCAAATACCATGCGCCAATTCTCATTGGCCTTTTATCAAAGATCAGAGGTGTCTCAGGCTCCCAAGAGTGACCCCTAGTGTCACTTTATCGACACAACATCTTGTTACCTCCATCTGGGAACGGAGGTTACGGAAGTAACCAGGGCATTTTCATTGGTTTATTGTCTAGTAATCTTGTAATCAGTTCTGTCTTTTTATTGGTTAACTTGTTTGTCTTGTTCTCCCATGTCATGTATTTAAACCTCATGTTTGCCATTGTCTATTGTCATGTATTGTGTGTGTTTGGTAACATGTTATGCTAAGTCTATGTCAAGTCAGGTTTATGTGAAGGTTTTTCAAACCAAGTTTATGTTTAGTCATATTTTAAAGACATGTTCATATTTATGTTTCATGTTTATTAATAAATTGCACTTTGGTTCTTCACTTCATCATCTTCATCATTGCCAGCAGCAATCGTTACACTAGTGTTCCAAAAAAGCACACTGATGTTTTTCTCCTAATATTGTGTATTTACTTTTCGCAAAAAAATCCTTGGATGGAAACCTAGTTACTGAAAAGTAAAACAATTTAATATACCTTTCAGATGGATGCAACACTCTTGAAATAGCTAAACTATTGAGGCATGACCATCGGACAATCAAAGGTTTTTCTGCGAATAGTCAACTGGGGTGCAAAAAGGCATGGAGAAGAAAAGGTACAAATTAACTAAAAAGACTTGAGAAGAATTCAACGTGAAGTTACCAGGAACCCATTATCATCCAGTGCCACCATATTCCAGAACTGCAACCTACCTGGAGTGTCCTGAAGTACAATGTGTCAAGTGCTCAGAGACATGGCCACGGTCAAGAAGGCTGAAACACGATCACCTCTGAATAAGATTCACAAGTTGAAGCATAAAGATTGGGCAAAGAAATACCTGAAGACAGATTTTTCAAAGGTTTTATGGACAGATGAAATGAGAGTGAATCTTGATGGACCAGATGGATGGGCCCATGGCTGGATCACTAATGGACACAGGGCACCACTTCGAGTTAGGCACCAGCAAGGTGGAGGAGGGGTACTGGTATGGGCTGCTATCCTTAAGGATGAGGTAGTTGGAAGTTTTCGAGTAGAAGAGGGACTGAAACTCAACTCCAAAACCTACTGCCAGTTTCTGGAAATTACTTTCTTCAAGCAGTGGTACAGGAAGAAGTTCACAGTATTCAAGAAGGCCATGATCTTTATGCAAGATAATGCTCCATCACATGCACCCAAGTACTTCATTGCTTGGCTAGCAAGCAAGGGCCTCAAAAATGCCCAATAATAATGACTTTGACCCCTTCTTCGCCTGACTTAAATGCTATTGAGAACTTGTGGGCCCTTCTCAAACATGAGATTTACAGTAAGGGAAGACAATACATCTCTTTGAACAGCATTTGTGAGGTTGTGATTGCTGCTTCAGTGAAAGTTGATCGTGAACAGATCAAGAAACTTACAGACTCCATGGATGGAAGGCTCATCTCAGTTATTGAAAAGAAGTGTGGCTATATTGGTCACTGAATATTTTTGAAAGGTTATTACATTTTTATTTAATTGTCATTTTGTGTTACTTATTTGTTGCACTTACTCTAAAAATTGTGAATAAACAGTTGGGAGAAATTATTTTTGTAATTGTAACGAAGTTCAATGGAAAGGAAGAGACAATATAAATAATAGTTTAATAACAAACTTAAACAAAAAGAAAAACACAAACACTCCTTCGTCCCCCAGCAGATGGCTGCGGCTGCTCCGTTGGGGTGGTTGGTAGTGGTGAGGACTCTACCACGGTGAATCCCTCCTCCTTCCTGGGTTGCTGCACCAGCTTAACAATATAATATATTATAATATAATATAATATAATATAATAGTTTAATAACAAACTTAAACAAAAAGACAAACAAAAACACATGCTGGGCAGCTGGGTAACTCTCTCTCCCTGGAACTGCCGCATCAGGTTGCCTTTATCCCTCTCGAGGGCTTGATTAGCCTGATTAGCATGATGCTTAGCATGATGCTTCACACCTCTGCCCTCCTCCCTGCCACAGTAATTTAGTTGCTTAATAATTGTGCACACTTATATATTGGTTATTACACTTATATACTTGGTTAGTGAGTGGTATACAACTATCAACTGAGAGGGACTTTCCAGAAAAATTTACATTCTTGAGAACACAATAAAGGCTGATGGGTGGCACTTATTTCAACATTAGGTTTGATTTTGTATTCAGACATGTTGTGATTGCCTCCTCCTGTAGTGATTCCATCCTCTGCTTACAGTGGGAAGACAGATGTTGTGTGATTGCAATTACAAACAAGACATTTTCATATTTCTCAGACATGACTCCGCCAGTGTGACCTTTCCCCTGTTTTCTTGGGACTGGACAGATCTCTAAGCAGCAACCAGATAGACTTGTGGGGAAGCAGTGTCTTTCCATGCATGCTTTAGTCTAATAAAAATAATACAAGCCTCTGGCACAACTAATTCAAGATAGCGCTTGGGGGAAAGCATGAACCTCTCATGCAACAGACACACGTCTGGGCCTTAAGGTCTGGGCTTGTAATTTTGCATGTGGTATTTTGCTTTCAAGCAGATTAGTAATCTAACAATAAAATTGAAAATGTGATTGGTGTATGCCCATGTAAATCTGTCTAGGGTGCTAGGGTATTCGAGCGTGGTTGCCAGGGTGCTACTGAGTGGTTCTGTTGCTAAGTGGTAGCTTACTTGCCCAAGTATCTATGATATGGTATTTTGGTCCCATGATATGGCTGGTGCCCTTCCTTTAATGTAAGCATATGGGAGTTTTTGTTCATTTTATCATCTCCCAGGTGAACATTGTATGCCTGATTGCTTAGAAAAATAATAGCACACCTTACCTCAACAAATTAGGCAGGATCAGTTGAGTGCTAAAGTTTCCAACTTAAAAGTTGAGAGTTTGTTCAAATCCATAACCCTATATGAGCTATTGTAACAGTAACACTTGTTTTAGCAAGCACAACTAATTAAGATTTTATTCTGTCTTGATTCTTTAATGTGAAGTTTATTTATCTTTGTTTTTGACCCAGAGGAAGTTTAAGGGGTTGTCTGTTAGGAAAGCAACAAAAATAATCTTCATAGTCTCTATCCCTTATAATGTACATATATCAGAGAAGGTGTCTGTGAGTGTGTTTGCGAGAGAGAGAGAGAGAGAGAGAGAGAGAGAGAGAGAGAGAGAGAGAGAGAGAGAGCCTTTGATGTTCTTGTAAGCATTCTGCTCTGAGGTAAGAGTGTAATCCAAAAGCTCTTTTCAGAACATCTCCTGCCTCAGCTAACACAAGATTAATCTTGATCCACACAAAATTCCCAGAGTATGATTCATTTCAGTGTGGGCACATACTGATGAAGTATATCTCACACACCACCCTGTGTTTACTAATGTCTGAATAACTGTGAGTATCAGCTCTCTCTATCTCTGACCTGAATAAACAGTTCCATCCCACATCCTGTCCTATCTTAATCTTTCTAAAATGTTTTGTTTTTGTTGTAAATCAAGGTGTTGAGAAGATGAGTGCTTGCCAAGTGTAAAAGTCACTTCCTGTGTGTGGCTTGCTGTGAATGACTGGTAGATGAGTTGCATATTGGAGCTGCCGTGGGTTTGATAGGTGTGGATGAACGATTGTAGCCTGTGTAGCATGCTGAAATGTGTCTGCTTGAATCTGTAGCTGTGATTAAACCTTGCACAACAGCACTCCTCAGTCACAGATGGCTGTTTTGGTGTATGAATGTAAGACATTTATTCATGTTTTTCAGAATTCTTCTGTGGTGGAAATGCCTGACATCCATAGTATGCAGAACGCAAAGTGAAAAACATTATCCAAAGGATGTCAATGGTGAAAGAGAAAATCTGTGGTAGTCTCTGTCGATCTTAAAATACCTTAGGTGTAGAAGTACGTTAACATGCACTACCAAAAACACTTTAAAGTTTTATAGTTAAACATTTGAAAATGTTTGAAAATGTAAAATGAAATTTACTTACCCTCATGTCATTCCAAACTTGTATGGCTTTCTTTTTTTTCTTTCTGTGGAACACAATCAAACATATATTTTTCAAAATATATTTGATTGTGTTCTGCAGAAGTTTGCTGGAATTTGGCATTTTGCTATAGTTTCCTGTTCCACTGATGCATTATTTCTTCAGGCTGAGTATTTGCATATTCAGGGGCGGCACTAATTTGTATAGAGAATTAAATCTCCATCTGGTCTAAGTCTACAGTATGAGCTGACGATTTTGGCTGATGTTTCGTATGACTTGCTTTGTTCACTCTGTCATCTCTTGAACAGGAGTAGATGCAAGTTTGTGCTTTTCAGTTATTTATCAGTAAATATATATATATATTTTTTGCATCAGTTTTTGGGCCAAATTGGATCAGCTCTAGCCAACTGGGTATATAATTCACAAAAATACCCTCTTACCCACATAAAAACATACAAACAAACAATTAAACAAACAAACAAGCAAACAACTTATTCACATACACACTACCTCTTTTAGGGCAGATTTGTAGGTTATACAGTACAATGGGGTGCACAAGTTCAAAATCTAAATCTAATTTACATTTGTACAAAAAACTTTTCAAATAAAGAAATGTTCTGATTCTGCAGATGTCTAGGTCACTAATCAAATATGCAAATTTGTTGCATTGACCTCTTACTAGGGTTGCAACAGTATGATATTTTCAGAAAATTTCATGGTATACGGTATTACACAATTATTATTATCAGTTACAATGACCTTTAAAGGAGTGATTTTTTTTGGTTGAACAAACACTTTATTATAATTGAAACCATTTTTTTTAATGGAAGTACATGTAAAAAAGTCTCCCTTTTGAAAATGAATAGAATAAATAAGAAAACGAACAGAATTATAATGATAAACCGAATTATAAACATGATAAAAAAATACCATGTAACATTAACATGTTATATAATTAAAGTATGTTAGTTTACATGTTAGCATAGCATATTAAATTAATTACTAAATGAAAAATAACATCAGCTGTGTGAGCTTTTAAAGTAATGTCCTATTAACAGTTAACATATTCTGTAGGTGCACGACAGCACAGCCAGACTGCTCCTGTCTGTACCTTTAACTCAGTGCTTATCAACTGGTTTTGCTTCGGGATCCAGATTTTACATTGAAAATCAAGTGGTATTATCCCGTTTGTTTCCTAATTTCAAACATAATTCAAACAGAACACACATATTACACAGAAGGAAAGGCTCCTCGTTACCATGGTTAGGTCAGTGTTAAATAATAGTCTTAAATAATAGTTATAATAATACCAAATTATAGTATTTATCAAAAAATTTGTAGTAGCTGAAACACATCTTGAAACTTTTACTACAACTGGCACTATTGATTTAAAATGAGGTAGTTTAGATTATTTCATATGAAACTATAACATTTCGTCAAAATATAACAGTTACTTTTACTCATGTAAAATCATGAAATATTTTTGTAAAGGTGATGATGTATAATAAAAAAATACAAAATTAGCGCATATCACAGTGTTGCTCAGTGCTGTTTGGCATGTCAGGGCTGCCTACAGTTTGAGAGGTTCGACCTGACTTCTTCCGTAATGCTTTAAATTAGAAAAGTCTCACTAGAATTAAAATTGGTCACATCAGTTTTGATGTCTGCGCGATGCAATATCGAGGGAAGCCCAGATGTTGCATGTGCCAGAGAGAAGAGCAGATCGTGATCACGAGCTGGTTCCGTTATACTCGTGCGAAAGTGCAGATGAGAAGCCTTTAGCTGATTGCGAGATTATCATTAAATCTTCCTCGGCAGTTCTAAATAGGCTATCACTTGGGCAGCTGCCGAAATATCTACAATGGGAGAACCATGTCATTGTTCTTTCCCTGCTGTTCCACAACCTAGTCCGAATAGACCTACAACCCACCAGAGTAGAAACACTGCTCTAACTCACACACACACTCACTTATTTAAGAGCCCCTCGCCTCGCTTCTCTCTGACATTTTCTCTGCTGCATGTGCAGTTGAGGAGGAAAAGGAGATGCGCATGCGCAGGTGAGATTCTTCATCAGGTTGCATTTATTTCTTAATACCGTAGAAAAACAAATGTACATTGTATGAAAACCGTCAATTTTCATATCGTGATATACAGTGAAACCGGTATACCGCTGCAACCTTACCTCTTACAAAAGTTCAGATTTTCTTGCTTCCATTAAAGCACTCAAAATGCACTTTGGAACATTCTTAAATCCTGCGTATCTGGTTTTGCACAAACTTGTGGCATTCATGATAGCTTGAATGCATGCTGTCATGAAAGCAAAAGGCAGACATAGTAAACACTACGAAATCCAGAAGTTAATTTAAAATATATACTTCAATTAAATATATACCAACAATAAAATATGTAATGGAAAAATATACTACATAAGAGCATTTTCTCTCAGACGTTTGGGCCCCACTGTAAACTAGTATATAATGCACACACACACACACACACACACACACACACACACACACACACACACACACACACATATACACATAAAATATAGGTTGTGTGTGTGTTTAAATGAGGTTGGGTAATTTGTGGGAGATCGATATTTGCTTTTGAGGCCCAATATAGTTCCACGTTGTCCAATGTATGGTCAGAAATGTATGATTACTAGGGATGGGCATGAGCACTTGAGTACTCGGGAACTCTGATCTGGAAGCAATGATCGATCATTAAATTGATGAACGATAGTGATCACGCATGATGTGACATTTCACTTAATTCGAAAACCAGTGACAATTACCTGACAACTAAACACAAACGTGTCAAAGAGGGAATTTATTTTTCATTTTGAGATTGATAATCAGAGAATCCTCTTAGCAACCAAACTGATATACAACACTGCAATGCTATCGTTACAATCATCAAAAGAGTGCAATTAACCTTGTTTTGAACACTTGTCTCTGCAAAACGTTTGCTAAACATGTTTTGTTTTTTATCATTTAATGTAATAACTTTCACTCGTTAATGGATATTATTTAATAAAAGTGAATGTTTGTCACTGACTGTAAACCTCCCTGCCCTGCATGACGTAACACACCTGCATCACAACAAAATGGTAGTTGAAGATTTCCGCATGAGTTTCCTAGTTAGAAGTCCGATATAAAGTGTCATTCCATTGCACTTTCCCCAGTTGAGAGGTAGAAATTCAGACATGAATCATTACAGCAACAACAATAGGGAGCATTGTGGCTTTCCTCTCAGGAGCAAACACTTGAGGACACACACACACACACACACACACACACACACACACCAGGCATGCATGGCAGTGATAACAGGCGAGTGTTTCAAACAATTAGACAGAGCACAGCTAAATGGAACACAATGCAGCATCTTCAAAACAGAACTTCAACTTAACACGCATATTAAAAACAAGATGTTAAGGCATCTACTGTTATTTCAACTTCGATCTGAAAATAGACGGTTCAGACAATCACTAAAAAAACTGATGTGTGCTTACCAAGATTACTACGGTAACCTGAAGGAAGAACAGACACGCATTTTGCAAATACTTTTATTGAGTTGGACAGCGAATCTTCACATAATGACAAAATATGATGCATTATATTGTGATTATGCAATCTTTTGTACATTTTGTTACATAGTATTTTATAACAGCCTATAATAATGAATAGACGATACACTAGAACTACAAGACGCAATGCAGCAGCCATAGACGTTTGTCAGACATGTTATTATATATACAGTTATATACATGTAATTGCCCCTTGAGTACTCGAGAAATTAGTCCAAGTACTCGAGTAGACAAAATGACCAAAATGCCCATCCCTAATGATGACCACATACCACTGTCTGAAAATTTTACAATACAACATCTTTACAATGCATACGACAGCAGTCCGATCAGATCAGGCACTGTTATTGCTATATTTCAAAATCCATCATTCCTCTGATAGGACAGAAACACAAGGACAGATTAACTCGCTGGAGGGCACCTTTCCTCATACATCAAGCAAAACAACACACACCTGCTCCATCGCCATAGCAACACTAAACTGAGAATGCCATTTTGGTGCACCTGTCTAACTTCATCTACAATATCAAAGAATCATCACACTTCGCTCAACGGCAACTGCACGCATGGAGCATTAAATTGCAGTTATTGACATAAACTGTATGGATTTATTTTCGGAGTTAGACTCTGAGAGCTCTTTGATTCCCCCTGATCTTTGTGGTCCACTTGATTTTTAAAGACATTGCACCAGATTATAAGGTATCTGGAATATCTGTTTATTTCAAAGCCTATAGGTTTGCTGCTCGCATCTTACTCGCTTTTTCGCTCTGAAGTGGAAACTCTTTTCTCGCAGCATGAGATGGTGCAATATCTTCCCAAAGGTTTCATCTCTTTGTCAAATCCAGGAATAATTCCTGGATTATCCCTCCTGTTTCTTTACAATAGCAGTATGGTAGGTTGTCTCTTCTCTTCCGTTTCAAATAGTTTCTTTAGAGGTTTAAACTTTTTCAGACAATGATAACCATTTTTAAGCTGATGTTTTCAATTCAGAAAGATATTAATTAATCCTGAAAACTTTATAAAGTTAGAAGAAAGATTCTTGCACACATTATTAATGTAGATAAGCTCACAAATGCACCAATCAATCATATTTCAAATGGACTTCAAGATAAAATTAAAATAAAACCAGTTTCTGATGGAAGATGGTTTTGTATGGTTTCTAGCTGGTCCAAGCCAGTCATTTAAAGGGATAGATCAACCACAAATGAAAATTCTGTCACAGCCTCAGTCACATTCACTTTCATTGTATATTTTACCATACAAGGAAAGTGAATTGTGACTTAGGCTATCAGTCTGTTACATTCTGAATATAACATTAATCTTTATCAGATTAAGTGCTTGGAACGACATGTGATCAAATGATGACAGGATTTTCATTTTTAAGTTAAATAACCTGTTTATTTGGTCCTTTTTAGTCTAGATGTTTGATTAGCTGGACTACAATCTGTTAGGGGTGAGGTGAACATGCCATAGTAGAGCTGGTTAGAGCTGGCAGACCAATCTGGACGAGCAACAAACAAGCTACTATTTCCAAAAACCATCTTGTTAAACAGGTACTGTTTGACCTGTTTTTTCCAGCACAACTAATCCAGGGCAGGTGCTAGTTTTTTTCAGTTACAATCCTAATAAGCATATTTCTTGTTTTACCAAGGTCACACAGCAGGCACTGAATAAATGTGTGTCTCACCACTACGGTTGATGATTTAAGACATGTAAATCTGAAAACTGTCAAAAGTTAAACAAAACAATGTCAAGGCTTTATCATCAGTACAGTGACTGGAAACTGAAAGGGTCCGAACAAAGGCTATAGATTTATATAGTCCTTTCATCATGAGCTGCAAAAAGCTGAATGCTCCATACATCAACTCAGAACAGCAACAAAGAGGGCAGTGCCTTAGCAATGTGTATACCAGGATGTGACAAGTGACAACTAAAATGTTTCCTTACACACCCAAATGAAATATTTATTTATTTATTTAATGATGCTTTAAGTAGGGGTGCATTGATATGAAGATACAAATTTGATGCATGAATTAGTGAATTTAATATTCGATTGTATTGTCTGTAGTAATACTCAATGTGTGCAGAGGAAATTTCAGATTGTGAGTTCTCGCAACAGACACGTACGAGTCTAAGGAAAGCTCCCGTTTAATTAGAAACATTTTTGCTACCTATTTTCACAATTTTTCATAACTGTGAGCATCCATTTTAGCAAAATGAGTGATTTTTTATTTTCTGCACTACAGTAGTATGCAACTCTCAAGCCAGAGCTTCCTCTACCAGGCAGCTTTATGACATGAAGTAGCGTTGTTCGCGAATTGATGTTCTTCCCGAGCACTGCCCCAGAGATGTGCAGTCGGGTCAGTGCTGTCCTTACTGCATAAGAGGCTGGAAGGCCGGGAGGAGGCAGACCCAGCCCTGTTGTTGTTGTGTCCAGTGTGTGCTTTGTGCACCTATTTGGATTGCACGCAGAGCTTTAGACAATCTGAGCAGCTCTTTTTCTGCTTTGGCGGACAGCGGAAAGGGAACGCTGTCTCCAAACAGAGGCTTACCCACTGGATCGTGGATGCCATTGCTCTGGCATACCAGGCTCAGGCTGTGCCCGCCCATTTGGGAATATGAGTACACTCTACTAGGAGTGTGGCATCCTCGTGGGCAGTTGCCAATGGCACCTCTCTAGCAGACATCTGCAGAGCAGCGGGCTGGTCTACAT
The DNA here is from genome assembly GCF_025860055.1 of Xyrauchen texanus. Classification (NCBI taxonomy): domain Eukaryota; kingdom Metazoa; phylum Chordata; class Actinopteri; order Cypriniformes; family Catostomidae; genus Xyrauchen; species Xyrauchen texanus. The sequence continues at coordinate 27,533,778 of NC_068302.1, read as the reverse complement.
CCAACACATTTGCGAGATTTTACAATCTCCGGGTCGAGCAGATTTCATCCCGTGTTTTGTCAGGTACGAACAGGTAGAGTTTGGTAATACGGAACAGCTGGCTGGGTGTATCGCTTGTGTATAGCGCCTTTTCCCCTCCCCTGATGTGAAAACTTGCACTTTTACACCCAGTCGAGTTCACAAAGTTGTGGACTCTTGATGTCCTTCCTCCCTAGCCCTATGTTTCACAAACTCAGCGGAGGGAAGGAGTTCGCAGCCAGCCCCACTATGGTGTCTAATATGACCTGAACTGGGATGGTTGCTCCACAGGTGCCGATTACTCCGGTAACCCCTGTGATATATATTCCGCGGTACGGTATCCCTGTTGGCAGACCCGCATTTCTCTTGGGCAGAGCTCTCTCTACCCCCGGTTGCTGTGTTTGTAGAGTTTGTATAGCCCCTTTCGTGGTGGTACCTACCACCGCGCCTCTTCCATGTGGGGCTGCTGAGCCCAAGTGTCGTATTGCCACATGTTGACCTCCCTTTTTGGGCAGGATGTGGTCTCCATGGGGTCTTTCCCCCCTGAAAGAATAGGAAAGGAAAAGAACACCTTCCCCGATGCGTATGATAGCGTTATATGGCCACAGCCGAATCTAATACTCTGTGGAGCGAAAAACATAGAGATAAATGCTCCCATGCTAGTTACGGTGCTTCCCCCCCTCAGGGATGTGGGGAACTACATGACGTCTTTAGGGGCGTTGGGGGAGGTTACGTGCAGACTGATGCTCCTGCTATTACGCAAGAAGCAGCTTGCTTGCACCTGCATTAGCAGTTAACACAGTTCAGCTGTTGTGGCTATAGGGTTTTTCTATAGGGACCCCTAGTGTCACTACATCAGCACAATGACAAGTGAGTGACAGAAGGGGAATGTCATGGTTATGGATGGAGGGAACGAAACATTGTGTCCCTCTTGCCACAACAATGTACAAGCTGCTACACCATAGTTGGGCTGTTCAGGGAGGCTGCAACATATGGTGACTCTACCAAATTTGAGGAATACACAGCATCAGTGACCAGCTACATCAGCAAGTGCATTGATGATGTAACCTTCTCCAAGACCATCACCACACACTCCAACCAGAAGCCGTGGATGAATGCGGAGGTGCGTGCGCTGCTAAGGACCCGAGACTCCACCTTCAGAGCAGGTGACAAGGCTGACCTAAGAACAGCGAGGTCCAAACTGTCCCGGGCCATCAGAGAGGAAATGCGTGCACACGCCCAGAGAATCCACAGTCACTTCCAGGACAGCGGCGACAGGTGGCGCCTATGGCAGAGCATAGAGGCCATCACCAACTACAGGACAACATCAGTTGCCTTTGACAAAGATGCCTCCCTTCCTGATGCGCTGAACAATTTTTACGCTAGGTTTGAAGCACAGAACGACGTGGTGGCGAGGAAGACCCCCCCTCCGCCCAACGACCAGGTGCTCTGTCTTACCACGGCTGATGTGGGAAAACTCTACGTAGAGTCAACCCACAGAAGGCTGCTGGACCAGATAACATTCCTGGCAGAGTGCTTAGAGGATGTGCAGACCAGCTGGCAGATGTTCTTACTGACATCTTCAACATCTCTCTGAGCAGTGCCGTCATTCCAACGTGCTTCAAGGACACCACCATCGTCCCCATGCAAAAGAAGTCTTCAGTGTCCTGCCTCAACGATTACCGATCCCATCGCACTCACACCCATCATCATGAAGTGCTTCAAGAGGCTCGTCATGAGGCACATTAAGACCCAGCTGCCCCCCTCACTAGACCCACTGCAGTTCGCGTATTGTCCAAACCGTTCAACAGACAATGCCATCGCCACCACCCTCAATCTGGCTCTCACCCACCTAGATCAAAATTACTCATACGTTCCAATGGTGTTCATAGACTTCAGCACAGCAATCAACACAATAATTACTCAGCACCTGATTCGAAAGCTGAACCTGCTGGGCCTGGACACCTCCCTCTGCAATTGGATCCTGGACTTCCTGACTGGGAGACCTCAGTCAGTCGGTAACAGCATCTCCACCACCACCACTCTGAGCACTGGGGGCCCCCAGGGCTGTGTGCTCAGTCCACTGCTGTTCACTCTGCTGACTCACGACTGTGCAGCAATGCACAGCTCGAACCACATCATTAGGTTTGCCAATGACACGACCGTGGTAGATCTCATCAGCAAGAACGACGTGTCAGCATACAGACAGGAGGTGTAGAGCCAACAACCTGTCTCTGAATGTGGACAAAACAAAAGAGATGGTTGTTGACTTTAGCACAGAGCACAGAGTGACCGCTCTCTGCTGAACATCGACGGCTCCTCTGTGGAGATCGTCAAGAGCACCAAATTCCTTGGTGTTCACTTGGCGGAGAACCTCACCTGGTCCCTCAACACCAGCTCTATTACCAAGAAAGTCCATCAGCGTTTCTACTTTCTTCTAAGGCTGAGCAAAGCACATCTCCCACCCCCCATCCTCACTACATTCTATAGAGCGACTATAGAGAGCATCCTGAGCAACTTCATCACTGCCTGGTTTGGGACTTGCACCGTTTCGGACCGCAAAGCACTGCAGAGGATAGTGAGGAGAGCTGAGAAGATCATCGGGGTCTCTCTTCCCTCAATCAAAGACATTTACAAAAAACACTGCATCCGCAAAGCAACCAGCATTGTGGATGACCATACACACCCCTCACACAAACTCTTCACCCTCCTGCCGTCTGGCAAGAGGTACCAAAGCATTCGGGTCCTCAAGGCCAGACTGTGTAACAGCTTCTTCCCCCAAGACATCAGACTCAAAACTGATTCTCGAAACTGACTCATACTGTCCCGTACTTCTTGCACACGTTTGCACGTGCACTTTATATAGGTATGTTATTTAGTCTGTGTAGTCTCATGTGGGTCTGTGTTTGTCCTCTTTTGTTTTATGTAGCACCATGGTCCTGGAGGAACCTTGTCTCATTTCACTGTGTACTGTACCAACTGTATATGGTTGAACGACAATAAAAACCACTTGACTTGAAATGGCCGGACCTTGCCTCGGCTCCTTCAGCAACCCTAAAAGGAGTGAGCATTCCAGATCCTTTATATCCATATGTCCAGGGGAGTGGAAATTCCACTCGCCAATTCTCATTGTCCTTTTCTCAAAAAATGGGAGGTGTTCAGGGCTCTCAAGTGCGACCCCTAGTGTCACAACATCGACACAATGTTTTGTTCCCTACATCAGGTATTCATGACAGATTTTATTTATTTTTTAATTATTGTTTCCTTAGCTAAATGTTCCCGTTAGATGACATGCAGTGTCTTATATAATAAACAGTCTACTTACTGTCTGTTTGATCGTTTTCATCAAGTCAGACAGTTATTCTTCATTTATGTTGGCTCAGTAATTAAAGGGGTCATGACATACTCTTTTTCAATTGTATTATCTTCCCTGAGGTCGATTTAGAATGTTGGTAAAGTTTGTTTTGCACCAAACAGTCATAATTTAGTCAAATATAATAATTTTCCACCCTGTCTCTGGCCCTCTGTCTGTCTCTGTTCCAATGAAATTGGCTAAATTTTTTCATCCAATAGTCCAATTTTAACTGCCCCATCTATCAGTAACAGTTAATTTGAAAACCTTGAATCATATTGTAACTGTTTCACAAGCAATTCACACTGAAATATTCTGAATACACAAGCGTAATACAATCCATTGTGATGTTGGGGGCTTCAACAGACCAAAGCAGAGACACTGTTCTTCACTTCTCTCATTTTACCAGTTTGTTTACACACACATCGCAGGAAATGCATCAAAACAATCAAAGATGTTTACAGTTAAAAACAGCACAGATGGGTGCAAAAATGGTACAGGATGCCTTCCAAACAGCGCAACAGCAAGATAGCGTATCTGAATGAAACACAATGGGGAATCCTTTTTAGAGATATAACTTGACATTGCATCTTTTAAAAGTAGTGCAAGATGTATGATAATGGTCAAAGCTGTTAGTCTAGTGCACGTTTATGTCAAAAAACTTGAACTTTGAAAAAACATATTTTTTCACACTTTGATAATTGACAGTAGAAGTAGTGAGAGTGGTATTTTCTGTTGTATTAATGTATTGTGAACTCAGCTCATGAAACACTGTCACTGTTGTCATCGTTGAGTCTGGCCAAACGCAAACAAGCGGTGTCGTCATCAGCGCTTGTGCAGCGGATTTGGAGCAACTGCGCCAGCTGAGCAATGTAGCTGGTCTCTAATTGCTCTCTCAGTAGTTTGATGGTTCTAACTGGCATTTTTTTAATTAAGTTACATCATTCATAATGCTTCATGAAATTAGTTTAGCCCCTCATTAAATGACATTAAGTACACAGTCTTGTACCTTTGTCTTTTTGAATGATCTGTCTTTCAAATAATTTTTTGCTTTAAAACCAAAACTAATATTGTGATTAACACGAAGCTGACTAGCTTGGTTAATAGCTTAGAATTCTATTATAAAGTACTTTTTGAAATCCATATGAAAAACAATTAATGAATAAAATACTTCCCAAACCAAGAAGGCAAAAAAGTTGACGGGCACTGTTATGCTCTTTTAAGAAAAGGGGATATTCTCATTATAGATAACATTTTATTGAACAACAACAAATAACAAATGTATAGGCCTAAGCAGATGATGATGTCATCAAATGTTGTTGGTTCATTTTCTCAGAAAAAACTTGAAATGTTTCATTGAGTTTTTGCTACAAAATGACGTGAAAACAATCCTGATCCCTCATTCATACAAAACAATTTAGTCATTTAACTTTTGTAAGACAATTTTAGTGTTAGAAATGCGAGGAGGCATGAATTATCATGAATATTGATGTAATTCACACCGAGGAGACAAAGACCCCTCCCCTGGACCTATCACTGAGGAGTGTGACAGAAAGAGAATGAATGTGAGGAGACTTAATGATCAAAATCAAGTTTTAAGTTAAAGAAGTAATCTGACTACATTCTCTTTACATAAAGACTTTACTTAATTTAAGACCTACACTACCATTTAACTTTGTCTCTTCTGCTCAACAAATCTGCATTTATTTGATCCAAAATACAGTAAAAACCGTGATATTATGAAATATTTTTACAATTTAAAAGAACAGTATTCTATTTGAAGACACATTTACACCCGAACACATATTTACATTTATGCATTTGGCACTTTTATCCAAAGCGACTTACAGTGCCTTTATTGCAGGGACAATCCCCAGGGAGCGATCTGGAGTTAAGTGCCTCGCTCAAGGACAAGGAAGTGGTGGCTGTGGGGATCGAACCTACAACCTTCTGCTTACCAGTTCAGTGCTTTAGCCAACTACGCCACATATTTGCAAGCACAAGCTTCGTTGATGATAATGAGTCAGCATCAACACCAGTTAAAATATAATCTAAACATTAATATTATTTTGATATCATATTACATGTCATATTTATATCATACAGCATACAATTTAAATGACTTCTTTAGCCGAAACAGCATTTAAATGTAACTAAAACTTGCCTATTAGGACATATTTCAAATTTCAATACTCTGAATCCTGGCTAGCATGTCTGGAAACAGTCCCACTAGAAAATATGTACATGTTTATATAAAATAGCACATCAACTAATATGTAAGTAATACTAAATTACTTACTCATCCAAAATTGTATCCTCAGCTGGATCAAGTCTCTCTTCAAAATGCAAACGTTCACTGGAGTCCTTCTTTTCTTCTGAGGAAAATGTGGACTCTTCCTCACATGTATATCGTGCCATCTTCCAAACATGCAGAAAAGTTAATGAACTTGATGTTTTTTAAGGTTTTTTAAGGGGGTGTTTACTATTTGCATTGATCGTCTCAGCACATTACCGTATGAATAGTGCCCTTCTGCCTGTGGGTGCGATCACATTAGGGATAAGTAGCTGAGCCAGGCGAAATTATACACTGCTTTGTTTCATGCAGATTACATGGCGGGAGAATATTTGTTTTAAATTGGAATTGTTTTATTTAAAAGTAGTCATTTTAAGCTTTCTTTAGACATAGGATTCATGTTTGTGTGATAAGTATTCGTGGAGTTTCAGTTCATTTTTGTGTTTCAGAAATATGCTCACGAACACAGAGACAGCTGAAAGCACAAGGTTTTGTTGTTATTGTGTATTGAGTGTACACAAATAAAAGTAGACCCTTTATGGTCTCTAATGCTGTCTTACAATTATCTGTATTATTATTATTATTATTATTACTATCTGTAATATTATAAGTATTTTATGTTGTTTCCGCTGTAATGACGAAAAAATCCAGCAGGCGCGTCCATCGACCCCAGAGGGTTAAGCGGTCATGTAAGGATTACTTGCTGTGGAAATGCACATCCAGCCCTCTGGATAACATCTCCCAGGCAACACTATCAGACTTACAAATTGATAATCACAAGAACATTGATTTCAAACTCCTGCAAAAGGAAACAAATTATGTTAGAACTGCAGGTCTGAGCATATGATAGGAGCATGTGTTGCATTTGACACTTGATCTGTTCAAATATCTGCCTCACAGCTGCTGAAACTAAATGCTGCGTGATTTGTGAATGACTACGCAGATTGGCCTCTGAGACATGAAGGGGAATCCGATGCAACACTGCTTGTCACCTCAAAACAGCTAAACGGATGGATATTTAACACAGGATGAAAACCGCATATGACGGTAAATGATCACAGAGCACAGTGTGTGTCCCCAGGCCAGCGTAATACATTTAAAGAATCAAAGCCTATACAGATGGAGATTCATCATGTGTTCTCTGACAGGCTATTATTACATTGTAGGCATGGCCTCTGAGGAGGACAGCAAGAGCTCATTTGAATATCGCCTAATCAACAAAATACGATTATGCTAAGAGGGAAAGAAAGCAGTGCACAAGTTTTTGTTTTGATTGTCTAACTTGTACTGTAGCAATTACAATCGTGACCTTTCTGGGATATGAAATTCCTGCCAGGCAAGTACAACCAGCTGAGAAATAATCATGACATGTGAAATTTTATGCAAAAGCGAAATTCTGTGAGAAATAAGTGCCAAAGTTTTAGAGGTGGTTCTGTATAACTTGTTTAATTGAACCAGACAAACATAAACGTGGAATAAAAAGAAAAAGTGCAATTGGATTTCAATTCAAAACCAAAAATTGTGATCAAAAGTGTAAATTTCCATCCCTATTTTACTGAAACGCCTGTTTATGCATCTTTCACACATATAATCATTAGAAAATCAACTCAGCAATGGAGTGTGATTATGCTATGTTTGGATGGAAAGTAGTGCATTTTTTTTTTTTTTTTTGCATTGTATAATTGTGACCTTTCCAGGATATGTAAGTGCAGCGTAGTTCTTGCAGGAAGACTAGCAGCTGTACATCATCACACCATTAGCTGGTTAATTCCCAGCCAATCACATGTAAGCCATTGCTTTATAAATCTGCTCACAATCTATTACACTGCTGTTTCAGTGTGCTAACACAGTAACCTCCATCACCCCACAATCCCACAACCACAGTTGAGTCCCGTACTGAGCCTCCTATCTCCGGCAGGATATGACGGTTCAGAGTACAAGTTCTTCGGACCGCCAGATGGGGCCTACGCCAAAGAGAGACATTACTTTTCTGTTTTATATTCATCAAATACATTTACATTTACATTTATGCATTTGGCAGACGCTTTTATCCAAAGGGAATTACAGAGCCCTTATTACAGGGATAATCCCACCAGAGCAACTTGGAGTTAAGTGCCTTGCTCAAGGACACAATGGTGGTGGCTGTTGGGATTGAACCAGCGACCTTCTGATTACCAGATTACCAGTTATGTGCTTTAGACCACTACACAATCACCACTCCACTCCATTGCATAACCGAGTCGAATGGTCCTGGTACAGGGAGGTCCCCCTGGTGGACAGAGCGGTTGCGATCCACTTGTGTCCCGAGAATGCTGCCACCTGGCGGGACCGTCCGGTACTCCCCTCCAGAGCCTGTAGAATGACGTCATCACTGACCTCGAAAGTCTACAGCACCACCGGACAGGCCGCCTCCGTCCTGCATGCCATGGCTCTCCTGCAAGTTCACCAAGCCAAGGCACTCAAAGATCTGCACCTGGGTAGTTCCGACCCCGACATTCTGCAGGAACTGCGCTCTGCCACCGACCTCACTCTCAGAGCTATGAAGGTCACAACGCAGGCATTTTACATTTCACTCAAGTCTGCGAGTCTTCCTGATAGAAATCAAATTCCTGTGTCCACAGAGTACAACCAGCTGAGAAACAATCATGTAGCAACACAAACTGAAATTCTGAAATAAGTGGTAACATTTTAGTGGTGGTTCTGTTGCACTTTTATTGCTACAGTTTGTCTTGTTTATTTCATTAAACCAGGCAAACATCAAAGCAATTGGAATTGGATTTTCAGCCAAAAACCATAAATTGTGATTGAAAGTGTGCATTTCCATCCACTCTTTTTCTGATAGGCCTGTTTAATCATCTTTCACACATAGTCTCTCTCTCTCTCTCTCTCTCTCTCTCTCTCTCTCTCTCTCTCTCTCTCTCTCTCTCTCTTTCCTTGCTTTGCTTCAATTTACAATAGAGAAAAGTAGAGCTTGTTTTGAGCAGCTGTGCTGAGCCTTGGCTGCATCTCAGCTGAGGTTCTCCTAATTACCTCTCAAAGGAATTTGCCCTCTGACAGAGATAGATAGAGAGAGAGAGAGAGAGAGAGGTGGTGGTACAGAAAGAGAGAGAGAGGGCCTTTGAAATGCTCTCTCTATCAACTCAATTTCAAAGTATTTTATTAGCATGATTGTGTTTACATTCAATATTACCAAAACAGATTATGACAAGACAAAAAATTATAAAAATAACAGTAACAAATAACAATAAAATTTATTTAAAATAAGCTGCCTGGTAACAAAAAAAAAAAAAAAAAAAAACTATAATAAATATATACACTATACAATATAAAAAAGCATTTAACTAGACATTATAAACATAAAAATATACTTTGACCAAAGTACATTTAGGCAGTGATTGGTTTCTGAGGGGGTGCAGCTCAAAAATGTATTTAGCTGCAAATGATGCATGATTGTCCTCCCCCAGTAACATCTGCATTTAATCTGTTACTGCTGAACTGGAAAACTGTGGCATGAGGTTTGAGGGTTTGTCAAAGTATTTCTCTCTTACCTCTGTAAATTTCTCACAGTGAAGGAGAAAGCGAGTCTCTGTCTCGACCTCATCTAGATAACATAAAGCGCTCCTGAAAAATGCATGGACACATTGCTTTTACAGAGAAAGGCTACCTAATGCATGAAAGCATGAATCCAAGATAATTCTTGTAATAATACCAGGGCGTTATTTATAATTTTGAAAAGCCAAACTGCATTAGTTATGAAATGGTAACACATGTTTTAGTCTCTGTGTGTCTATATAACTTCCCTACACCACCCCAACTCCACTTATATCTATTAATCTCTATTCTGTATTAAATGTTATATAGAATTAATTAATTAAGTAGATCAGGAGGGAATTTATGAGGTGAAGTTGAGCTCTAACACTTATGCACATTTATGCATTTTGGAGGATATTTTTATTTAAAACAACTTAGAGTGACTTCAAGGTATAGGTTTACATTTTATTTCAGTACACATTATATGGGAATTGAACCCATGCCCTTTGGTTTTGTAAGTGCCATGTTCTACCAGTTGAGCAACAGGAACACATTTACCATTTTCTCACTGAAAGACTGTAATAAAATGTGAACTTGTGAATTATTATTACAAATATGACCCAAGAGCAAGATCTATACACTATTTCAACTAACCTAAGTCTAGCTGATACTGAAATAATAATCAAGGTAAGGCAAAGTTTAGATTGTCTGTAATGAGTACATGTGACATACCTGCATATTGATTCATGTTCTAATAATGCATTGACATGCATTATGGATTATACAGTTGAAATGGCATGAGCTATGACTGATCTGAACCATAATACGTCTCTCACGAAATACACAACAGCCACCGTTTTTACATCTGCATAACCTGCTGTTAACCAGAACCTGTTCATTTGTCAACGGGATGCACACATGTTAGAAAAAGTAATGATTATGATGATAATGTCAATTATAGTTATAATGACAATGATGGTATGAGCAATTTTGAAGATGTTGATGACCTAACATAAGAGCAGCAAAGAAAAATAAAAAGATGCCCAAATGTCAACAGGACCAATTTGTGATCACACAGGGACTCGCACTCATGGCATTTGCATTTAAGATTCTGAACTGTTGCTCGGGCATGTGTGCACTGTTGTAGAACATTTTTGGCATTAATTAACATGTTTAACCATGCATGCAGGCAATCTATATCCCTACTCTCTCAGACACACTTGGAGACTTGCACACTCTGTCACAGTGTAGTTCACCATATAGAGAGCACAAGCATTATGCGATTCAGTGAGATACTAATGTGTTCCAATTGTAAGCACTAACAATAACACCATAAATGTGAGAAATACTTTTTTTTCAAAACTTTTGAATGTGATAATCCCATGTGTTCAGTGCAAATGCTCTTCCTCAAATCGAATTCTATAAAACATACACTACGATATTTCACCCTTTCAGCAAATTTGGCTTATATGCTTGTTCTCACTGAAATTACACCATACTGCACACCTTATATGCATATTGGAAATATGTGTGATTTAAGGGAAAATTTAATCTGGGCTAGGTCCAGAGGTAACACTAGCTTTAGTGATTTTACCATGAAAATTCAATTTGTTTCATGTATTGCGCTTTACTACTCAGCAGCATATTATTTGTGAAAAGTGCTGGGGGCCTACATTAGTAAATGCACACTGACAGTAAAGGTTACCTTGAGCGGGCATGCAGACCTGGTGGCTGTATGTCTTCATTTAACCAAGTATCTGCAGATGCCAGGAAAAAAAAATTAACATAAAGAGGGAGAGGGAGAGCGAGGGAGAAACATTTTATTTTGTGTCCGGCCCGTAGGGAGAAACGAGAGCTAATGATCTTGGCCTTGGTGACTGTTGCCTTATTCTCAGAATAGAGCTTGTGTAAAGTGTACAGTATGTGAGTGTGCGTGTGTTTGTGTGTGTATGGTGTATCATTCTAATCTCTTGCTGTGTCTCATTTAGAAGGCTGCGACCTCCAAAGTTCGCATTTGTCTCATTTCAGAAAAGCGAGAAGGACACTTCGGTTGCAGCCACGAATGCGACCTTCTTTAACGGGAATTTGGAAGATGTATAAGGTGTGTCCAAAGTAAGCAAAGTGAAACAAAGACGTTCATCTTGTGCAACTTTACATGGAAAAACATATGGATAGTTGCATAAGCGCTCCGTGTGAACAGCCCCTTACAGTTGGTGGAGGTCTTTGGCCGTTGCATCTTACTCTCTTATAAGCGTTTCTCAGATTAAGCAATGAGTTGTTTAAATGCTTTTTCAAAAAAGATGTTCAACTTGGAAATATATTGGCAGCTAAAAGTTTGGTACAGATAATGTACCAAATATATATATATATATATATATATATAATAATGTACAGATTTAGCTGTTTTGGTTGGACATTCAACTGATCACTAAGTATAGTCAGGACATTAACTTCCCAATCCTGTAAAATTAGCCTAAAACGCCTAATCAAGGCATACCCAAAGTAAATTTAAAGCTGTTCTTGAACCGTTTGGAGTACATGCATGGTTTTGGTCACATTTGAAAGGGGACACTCTGAAGTTTTTCCCCAGCAGTCAGAATTACTGTAAGTGCTACTGATTTTGAGTAATAGAAGTTTGAACACAATGAAATAGAAGTTTGTTTTTCCGCCTGAAATTTTTTTTTGCATACAGATGCCTGCAGATGACTATAACTTGTAGCTATTAGCTTGAGAACACAATGGGATCACAGCATGAAGCCTTACCTAGTCCAAGTTCAAATGTTATAACAATACCATAAAAAATGAATATTTTACACATGTTTTTCTAAGGGTACACCCAGGCGTTTTACAAAAGTGCCTTTTGGATACTCCAAAAGGACCCTTTGGTAACCTAGGACAAAAAGGCTACTACTTTTGAACGCTTCAACGTACAGTCATAATTTTGGGCTCTAATGAAAGATGACACTTAGAGCTCTCATATTCCATATCCAGATCCACTATTAGTTTTGCTGACACAGAGTAACTGATGCATAAACACATTAGAGTGCCTTTTCCCTTCTTGAAACTAAATGTTGTGCATATAAAAGAGTCAAAACTAGTGCTATGGTGGACAATTTGTTTATATAAAAAATACACAACAAACTATTTACATGAATTTTTACACAAAGTATTTACAAACCATTATAAAATTGTACATGTTTCTAGCAACATGCCAGTCATTGTAGCAGTCACATTTGGGTACAAAGCACAAAGGCACATCACAGGAAGAGTACTTCACTGGTGTCTTTGCATGACACTGCCTGCACATCAGACGACCAGCGGTGCAAGATTTGGTGATGTGCAACGGCCTGTGATGTGCTCTTCGTGGAGCAGGAGATACGGGTCTGGCTGTGGAGTGAGACCCCAACTCTGCCAGCTCCTCAGCAAGGGTCTCTCTGAAAGCCCTCCTCTCTTGATGAGGTGCTGTCCTGCTGCTCCACTTTATGTGGCCCGCATCCGGCTCCCAATCGCTATCTGATTCAGTGAGAATAAATAAATGTAATTTACAAAGCTAGACACAACTTTTCCATCTTTTCTGTATTCTATATATATATATATATATATATATATATATATAGTTTTTCTTTTCGACTGTGTAAATATGTATTATTGTATGTATATTTACTGTAAATACTGTATACTTTGCCAATGTACTATGGAACAAATAGATGGGCCTACACCTCCCCATGAATTCAGCATTGTAACAAATAGATGGGCCTACCCTCCCCACCTCCCCGCATTGTAACAAATAGACTCTCAAACACAACATATATTCTTATTTTCAACTTATATTTATTGATTTATTTATATATATATTTCACGTCCATTTATATATATATATATATAAATACATATTTACAGTAAATATACAAAACATCTATATAGCATGTCAATAGATCTGAAACAAACAATGAACTAAAACCTCACACACGCACAAACAAATACAAAAAACACGCACAAACGGTTCAAACACTCACTGAGGAAACACACGACAAAGGGTAATTACAAAATGTGTATTCATTATTCAAACTAAAGCTTATTTATGCGGAATATACAGTATATATGTTATAAAACACAAGAAAACACTTACTTGTCCAGAGCAATGTCTCATCTCTCCATAAACATTTCCTCTGCCTCCGAATTATCCGTATTGTTTTCAGAAATTTCATCTCCAAACTCATCATTTCCACAGTAAATGCCTTCTTATATCACATCCTGGGGTGAAAATCCTGTTTTTCACGTCCGTTTCACCATATTTAAATCGCCAAATGTGTAAACAGTTCCAAAACAGCTCTCCAATATTTTTACGCACAGACGCACAAATAACTGGGTAATGGCAAGGCAATTTTGCGCACACACATTACAGAACCGTGCTCTAATCTTCCCACTAAAGCTGCATATCACTGTTTTCAGAATTTCATTGGCTATACGATGCGTCAGTCATTTCCACTCTTCGATGTAATTGGTTTGATCAGTAAACAAAGGAAAGTGGGTATGCCCTTACATTCGACACAGACTGTGGTTGGGTATTGAAGGCTTTGGACAGGACATGGAAGCTCGTATTGGGTCAAATGAGGTGTCAATCGAAAGGTCAGAGTGCGTGCTTCCATTTTGATACCGGATATAGGAAATGTTTACATCTGAACTGAAGTTATTACCGATAATATGTGAAAGTTTAGGTACAGCTGCCAGGTGCTTTGAAATGATGCAACAAGAGTCTGTGGATATTTATTGATGTAATAATGTGATTTGGACTAAACATTTTACTTGATTTGATCATTTGGACATTTGACAATGAAACAACACCGGTTTTGTCGGGAAGTTATGGATCAGTGGAATACTATGATGCTTTTAGAGTTGCCTAAATTTTGTTATTGGTTGTTTATATGTTGGTGGTCTGACAAAGATATAGATTGTACCTGCTGTTGTGATTGTATCTTAAAATGGTTTATATCAATAGAAAATCAAGAAATTTAGCTTTCCAAAGATATGTGGCATGTGTACCAATGTAACACACAGCAGTTTTGTTTATCGCATACTTTTATTCTGTACATTTAAGGGCACGTCCGCGGGCTGTGAATTCTATCATGTTAATGATGTAAAAAAAACATCACCATCACTATTTGAAAAAAGTAATTTTCGATCAAATCTAGACAGGCCCCATATCCAGCAGCAATCACTCCATCCATCACTCCAACTTTATCCTTGTGTAATCATGCTAATTTGGTACTAGGAAATCACTTGCCATTATATCAAACACAGTTGAAGCTATTTGGTTTGTTAAATTAAGCTTAACCTTGTTTTTGTTTTTGTATTTGTGTCGTCACAGTATGCAATAGACTGGCATATTTTAAGGTCAATATAAGGTCAAAAATGGCAAAAGATAAACAGCTTTCTATAGAACTCATCAGTTAATCATTGTTTGAGGAGACTATACAATGTTTGAATTTCCCCAAAATGGACGATTTCATACAAAGGTGTACACTACAGTCTTCAAAGACAAAGGACAGCTGGCTCAAACAAGGACAGAAAGAGGTGTGGAAGGCCAGATGTACAACTAAACAAGAGGATAAGTACATCAGAGTCTATAGTTTGAGAAATTGGTACCTCACATAGCCTCAGCTAACAACTTCATTGAATTCTACCCACTCAACGCCAGTTTCATGAACAACAGTAAAGATAAGACTCAGGGGTGCAGGCCTTATGGGAAGAATTGCAAAGAAAAAAACATTTTTGAATCAGAAAAACTTAAATAAAAGGTTAGAGTGGGCAAACACAGAAATTGAACAACAGATAATTGGAAAAGAGTGTTATGGATCTTAACCCCATTGAGCATTTATGGGATCAGCTAGACTGTAAGGTGCATGAGAATTGCCCGACAAGACAGCCACATCTATGGCAAGTGCTATAGGTAGTGTGGGGTGAAATGTCACCTAAGTATCTGGACAAACTGACAGCTAGAATGCCAAAGATCTGCAAAGCTGTAATTACTGCACAAGGAGGATTTTTCTATCTATTTGAAATAGTTTTCAAATTGTAATAGTAATTTTTCCCATTATTAATGTCCGGACTATACATTGTAATCAGTAGAATGACACTTTGGGGAATAAAAGTACCAATTTCTTTCCATAAGAGAAAAATCTGTACATTATTCCAAACCTTTGGCCTCCAGTGTATGTGTCCTGAGATCCTTGCGTTCTGTTCTAGTTTGATGTGTTCCATCTGTTTGAACAGGCCCTGGCCTGGACTCATAGTCTGAGCTGCTTCACCACAGAGTTCAGCCTAAAACAACTGCTATCTGCGAATATTGCTGCTCTACATACAACTATACTGAATAAAAAACCAATATGGTATTTCGCTGTTCCCCGTCTGTTGCTCACTCGACGTTGTGTCATTGTGCCAGTGCAGCTTTGCCCCTAAGCGCTTTGACAGTGCTTCTAAAAGAGAATATTTCCCTAAATGAGTTTATTTATCTAAAAGAGAACACACAGCAGGCTTGAACGTCCTTTTCAGGACGCATCTTTTTAAAGATGCCCTTCCGCCCCTGTGTAGTTCCTGGATGTGGTCGATATCTCTCTGCTCCTGATGGTCATAGGTGCTGCCTTGTGAGTCTGGGCTGCGATCACACTGAGGCGGCGTTTGTGGATGGTTCATGTTCTCACTTCCTAAAAAGGAACGCCACTCTAGCCGCCCCCTGCATCGCTCCTTCTTCCCACGGGATTGAGTATGACCCGGCTGGCGATGGAGGCGATTTGGGGATGGCAGTGGGCTCTTTGTTTCACCGGGTAGATCTCCACGAAACACCCGACCCCCGGCACGCTTGTTGACTTCCGTCCATCTGCGTAAATGCCAGTTGGCACTGCTCTGACTACTGGACCGGGTCTGGAGCCACCTTTTTAGTGAGGTCAGTCAGCGGGCTGGTGATGTCCGAATAATTAGGCACAAACCTCCTACAATAGCCAGCCTCAGGAACTGCCTCATCCCCTTTTTGGTCTTGGGACATGGGCAGTTCGCAATCACAGCGGTCTTGTCAATTTGGGGACGCACCTGGCCGTGGCCCAAGTAGATCCTCAGATACCGTACCTCCACACGCCCAATCGCGCACTTCATGGGGTTTGCTATGAGCCCCGCCCGTCACAGCGATCTCAGAACCGCCCTCTGATGTTGCATGTGTGCCGTTGCCCATCATTACTATACTATATGATAATATCATCTAAATAGGTACTGGCATAAGCTGAATATGGCCGGAGGATACAGTCCATGAGACGCTGAAACATAGCCGGGGCCCCAAACAAACCGAACAGAAGCATCACAAATTGGTGCAATCCTAACAGCATGGGAAATACTGTTTTTTCATGGGAATTGGTGACAAGGGGATCTACCAATAACCCTTTGTCAAATCCAATGTTGAATAAAATCGAGCAGAGCCTAACCGATCAAGCAACTCATCATGACTTTTCTATAATCCACACAGAACCGTACAGACCCGTACATTTATCCCAATTTCTATCATCATCGTGCACGAACTTACGAATCATGTTCTTAAGGGTTTTATTAAATCACTCCACCAGGCCATCTGTCTGCAGATGGTAAATGCTGGTGCAAATCAATTTAATACCCAATAGTTCATAAAGCTTGCATAGTGTACGTGACATAAAGTTTGTGCCCTGATCGGTGAGAATTTCTTTTGGAATCCTCTCCCGGGAGATTATTTTGAAGAGTGCCATATCTGGCACGTATCTCAGAGCCATTGGGAGAAAGCAAACAGGCAGTCAGTCTTGCCCAGCTTCAATGATCGGAACAGCTGGTGATACTGTTCTGGGCTAAGACAAACCCATTGCAGGACAACTTTTGTATGCCGGCGAGGGACTGAAGGACCTCGGCCAACAGGGAGGACTCCATGGGGGCGTGCGTTTTCCTGTGTTTCGGCACCAGTGTAGAAAGGACGAGACAAGGGGCAGTGATGCAGTCCAGTAAGGCTGTTTATTTATTTGCCTTTTTATGTCTTGTTACATCCCAGGGTGTAATTATTTATGTGATACATGGGCAGTGATAATTGTATTGCTTCCTGTGTAGGTGTTGCCTGTATTGTGGCACTGTTTTATGGTGTTTTGCTCTCTCTTTCTCTTTCCTTCTCAATCTCTCCACATTGCAAAGGTTAATGGACACCAGCCAACAATGGTTACCTTTTGATTGCTGCCTGGTTCTGATTGGTTGCTGGATGGAGAGCTTGAAGATAAAGCTGGAGAGTGAACTCACTTGAAGGAGGCCTTTTTGTGTCCAAGCTGCTGAGACGGTTTTCTCCTGCCCCAGACAATTAGCAATTGTGTTGTTGTTGTTGTTGTTGTTGTTGTTGTTGTTGTTGTTGTTTCATGCTAAGTATTTCCTCAAATTGTTGTAGTTGTAAGCCCGTTTATCGGTCCAATGGCGGTCTCCAATAATACAGGTGAAGGTCTCTGCGCGTTACAGTCTTTCTTGTACGCAACACAACAATATTAAATGAAATACATTTTCTCTTATGTATTATCTCGTTATTTCATCTGACTCCATAAATGAAAAAGGTTTTTAATGATATCTGAGTATCATTAAAAGTGAGCGAATGTTTGATTATTCCTTTAACTCTTTAATTATATTTTACCCGTTTAGATTAAGAAACTATGTCGCTTTGAGGTCCTCGCGTGTTTTTCTCTACACCGCGGGTCTCACGATCACAAGCGGCCAGTATTGGATCATCAAACAGAGGTAATTGCTATATACCTGAGATCGGTCACGTTCAAGTTCACACAATCAAAGATACTTCAGTATAGCCCCCATGGAATTGCATACGCTTGAATGTAACTTAACGTTTTCTTCAGTAGAGGTCACGGCCACTATTACAGATGTAAGTTGACCAACATAACTTCTCTTATAATAGCTTTGGATTGGCCATGCGTGGTTTCCCACGTACACTTATCTGGAGAAACATCAAATTAAAACAGAGGTAAGACACCCAGATTTAGATTGGTCAAGCAGCGTTTGCTGTTCTAAACGGAAATTCCCTTTTTGTCTTTGCAAACCAAGTACACTTGAATCGATGCCAAATATTAGTCGTCACTAATCTGACGCAGACTTGCGGTAACATACTGAATCGTTTAATCTGTTTGGGAAACACAATGTCAGAGTCAGTCAGAATAAAATCAAATGTTGACAATTTATTGATCAGGTAACATAATCAATTCATCAATTCCAATTAGACAGTGATAAGTCAAAGTTAGACATTTTATCAAAACATAAGAAATTCGAATTGCAATCACCTGAAATAAACTACAAACAGTAAACTGTTTGGGATCGTCTGATTACAGAGAGCCCTGAGCAATGTGTCGCCTCTCCTTAAATACCCAGATAATTCAACATGCTTACCAAATGGTGGTGTCTGTCATTATAATTAGATTTTGGTCCCCTGTTGAGGGGGTTCCTGTAGATTAACATACAGGAGGTATGGAGGATCTGGGGAGGGCACACCTTTAAGGGGCACACCACATTTCACATATTTTATAACTTCTTTTAGCCTTTCATTATGGCTGGGAGGATGAGACCAGTTTACCAGGCGCACTGAGAGACTTTAAATGATACCAAACATGTTATAGTTACTTTTTGTACACACTTCACATTGCATAGGTTTTTAGTGAGCTTTAAGTGAGGAGGAGGAGTAAGATGAAGATACTTTAGAAGGGAGGTGTTAGCTGCACAGTATGTTGCATCTCGGATGTTGCTGTTACATCTGCGAGAGAGAGTTCAGATGTAAATTCTCATGAGAGCCTTTTGTTTTCTCGAGGAGTAGCCCAGACTCACTGGCACCCGCCTTACATAGTGGTAACCATTTGTTATTGTACAACCTGTTGCTTATTGAAGTAACGGTGGTAAGTGTTAATTCTTTGTTTCATATTTTAAGAAATTGATACTCCTAGAGAATCCTAAGTTCGTTGTTTGTTTTTGGTTCTTTTTGGAAGCCGTAGGGAGGAGGATGCCATTTTTGTTATTGATCATGTTTTCTCTTGTTTTTGGTTTAGAGAGGAAGTAAGGGAAGAGTTTTGTTGTTGATTTACATTTTATTTGTAAAGGTTAGAGAGTACTCTAAAAAAAATTCAGAAGAAATTTATGCTGTTTTGGCTTGGTACCCTCTTGAAGCCTTTTGAAGGTTCCCTTTCTCATGTATTATCTTGTTAATAAATATGATTCTTTGATTGATTTAAGATTGGAGTGATCTTTGTGACAGAGCTGGGACAGGAGAGGACACTCTTTAGCTGCCTGTTAGATTTTTTTTTATTAATATTTCCATTCTCATTATTACCTTGTTACCTCCACCCAATCCTAGACAGGGAGGAACGTAACAGTCTGTGCAGTCCTCTCCAATAAAATCAACTTGCTACACACACTCTTCAGCTTTACAATTATAGTATACAAGACATGTCAGTCACTTGTTTCATTCTCTCTCCCTGTCTGGCGGTTGCTGTTTATATGCCGCTCTCCCCATGCTCACTGGAATTAGACACAAGTGTTAGACATAATTTAGCTCAGGTGCAAGCGCCCTTACCGCTTTCTGTCTCTGGACAGGCACTTGACCACACCCCCGCTGCCACACAATTATTATTATTTTTCCAGAACTCCATGATTCAGTTTAATTTAATTTCATCATCAAAATGGTGTCTAATCAATTCATTCTTAAAAATTTTAAGAAGTGAAAATAGAACATTTCAAAATGTCATTGCATTTTATTCAACAGCAATCTTGCTTGTGATATATTGCTTAATTATTATTATTATTTTCATAATTACAGTGAATATTACATTTTACTATACAGATGTATTATATTTCTGTCACAATTAAGTTTATTTTGAAATGAGCTTTTACTATGATGTGTATTTTATTTTGTCTGAATCTTCACTTTCTGGATAAACAGTTTGCCACATGGAGACTTTTAAGCCACGTCTGAAATCGCATCGCTTTATGCTGGCATTTGAGTCAGACAAATAAAATGTAGATTATTGGTGTTTGTGTATATGTTAATTTTTAAATGTTACATTTTAAATTGTATTACTGTGAAACACTTTGGACAACTCTGTTGTTTTAAATGCTGTATAAATAAAGTGTTGTTGAGATTAAAATTCTATATAATTATATAAATATATTGTTTACATGTGCAGCATAGTTCACAGTGGATTAGTGCTCTGCTCTCTCATCTGATACAACATGAATGATTCTCAATATCTGTGGAGTTTTCTGTGTTTGAGCAGTCAGACTTATGTATTCATTCAAAGTACGCAGCTCATCCACACTAAGATTGCAGCCTTTAGCAGTTCAATAAATCACACTAGGACATCACTCCCAAACATTCCTTTTGCAAATATAATATAATAGAAAAACAGGGCGCTCTGCAAGACATGGCATTGCCCCAACAGAGCGCCCCACTGAACATCGAGTCAGTCTGGGGTAACATGAAGAGACAGAAGCAGTTTGGAAAGCCTAAATAGATAAAAGAACTGTGGTGAATTCTCCAAGAAGCTTGGTACATCCTATCTGCCAACAACCAAGAAAAACTGTGTCTAGGTGTACCTAGGAGAATTGGGGCTGTTTTAAAGGCAAAGGTGGCCACACCAAATATTGATTTAGCTTTTTTATGTTTACTGGATTTTGTATGATGTTAATTGATAAATGAAAACTATTTATGGCATTATTTTTGAAGACGTCCTCACTATGCAACATTTTTCACAAGTGCCTAAAACATTTGCACAGTACTGTTTATTTAGAAACATAGTATAAAAGGTAGTATTCAATTGGTAGTAAACTAGCATTCTATTTCGAATACAGCTGTGGTGTTCCCAGGGGGGAAAACTATGTAAAAATACAGGTCACAACCCCTCACTTACAAATATGCCTTCCTGTCTGGTTTCCATTTAATGGTCTCCTCACCTTAACCTGATTCTATATGACAGGTGAGGTATTTAGGTGACAGCCATCACACATGAGTCCTAATATACAAGAACTGTAAGAGTCCAGATGCAGACATCTGTGTGAAGTCAGGCAAATCTCTTTCTCTTTCAATCTCTACTACCCTCATCTACTCAGCTTGTCTTTAATTTCTGGGAGAGAGAGAGAGATTGAATGAAAGAGTACATTATGGATCCTTTGAATGGCCCCGCTGTCCTAACCAAACATACCCAATCCCCCTGCTATTACTGTTATGATGTACAGCTGTCAGGCACAGCACTCCACACACAAAATCACTTAAGCTTAGAGGCACAAATACACAACATCACATCCCCCACACAATAATAAGTGGCTAATGAGGTCTCCTTTATTTATCTACTTTTTGACGGTGCTTTTGTTACAGGAACTGACATCTGGCAAAGTGGTAGAGCAGCAGTCCAAATAAAAGAGAAGTTTTCTGTGGCCATGGCAACGGCTACTGACAAAAGTGAAAAGCATCAAAAGAGAAAACATCAAGGAAGTTTACCAACATTCTGGCTGGTAATGTTACAGAGGGTGAACAGTCTTGGCTCCATTCATAATGTTCAAATACAGTACTAGGCTTTTATAATGAAAATCAGATGGGTGATTCTTCAACTCCTGGTATTTTTATGACCCATAAACTTTCACAAATCAAAGTTAATACCACTTGAAAATAGAATGTTTTTTCTGTCATTTGCAATCAAGATGTAATTTTGTCAAATTCTTAAAAAATTGCTAAATTCATTCTACAGTATATCCACTGCTAGACATTTTTAATAGACAAATTACTAGTGATAGTGTGAAAAGTGTGCATTAGGGGACTTAAAGTTCCCTTTGAATAAAAAGCCAGATATGCTTTGGAGTAGAAAGGACAGAGGGACTGCAAGACTTTTACAGAAAGCAATGCCACACAAGAGAAATGTAAAAGAGATCGAGTGAGAAAATCACCTCTGGGTAATCACCTGGACAATGTCTTTTGGCTTGAAAGTGTACTTGGGTGGGGATAATCAGGAAAGTGCACTGTTACTCTCCTGACCATGATGATGGACCTCATCAGCTCACTCAAACACTCTGGCATGGTTCAAGTCCATTTGGATCCATCTCAGATTAAGAACAAAATATTCCAAAGCACAGGACTTTTGGACATCTGACAGTTATGACAGAGGAGTTGATGGGCCAATCAATGAAGATCTGACTATTAATTTAGTGCCTCATCCAGCTCTACTCTATAATCAATGCTGAAAAAGAGACATAATTACAATAATGTCAAAATGGTCTTTCTTTTTTAACTTTACTTTATAGTGAAAGTCAGAGATATAACAGGATCGGGAAACTTTACAAGCCAGAACAGGGTTCGACATTAAGCATTGTCATGTGCATTGGTCATTTACTTCTACGAGTAAAAATGTTACTTGTCCGGAGAGAAAAAAGGACATTTAAGTTTCATGTTCAAGTAACATGTCAACATTTTTGTTGTATATTTTTCTAAACTTACGACCGATGGCCAACCTAAAACTATACCCATGCAATTGACTCAATTCTCTGCAACAGAAATGTAACTGCACTGGGTAGGGGAGGAAGCTATTGTAATATGATAATTATTTTATGTTACATATGGTAGTCAAATACAGAAAAGTCTCCATTTGCCATCATTTACAACAGAGATGCTCACAATTCCATGGAATGAGATCTAATTTTTCATCATGTTATTGCAGCAAGATCTACCATGTACAATAAAGGCTATACATATCTCAATACCAACATTTCAGCAGTCGGTAGTGAAATTTGATGATTCTCAATACCATCTTCAAAACCACAACAAATAATAACACCAACTAATATGTTAATTATGGAAGATTGGTTTCAAGTTCTTAATTATTCAAGACTAGAAAACAGTCAGAAATAAAATAACAATAAAAACAGCAATAGAAAATAGAATTATATGAAAATATAGAAATATATGAAAAATAATAGAACAAAATACAAATTAAGAAAATTCAGTGCTTTTTTAACAGCTTTAAACATTTTTAACAGCAGAAGGTTATAAAGAATTTTACATTGTAAAAGTGTAAATCATGAGAGAATTGTCATTTTGGGTGAACAATTCCTTTAAGCTCTTAAGTTAGCCTGATAACAATTTCAGTCAATACATGTGTAATTGTTTAGAGAATATGATTTCTCATCTATGTGAACAAAGACAAAATATGCCTTCAGCCCCATGACTGTTCCCTGGCCGCCCGGTTCTGACGAGTCTAGAGGACGCCTACACAGGACCTCCTCCTCAGTCACTAACCCACCCCCTGCTGGGTGTGCGGAGCAAGGTAAGTGCTTTGAGTCTTTTCTCAAAAGAACGACCCAGCCGCCTCAGGACGCACCCTTGCCTCCTGATGCCGTACTACCTGCTCTGCCCCGCTGCGAAGCCCCGCCAGGTACATCAAAAATGCTCGTCTCTTTGGTTCCCCTAGCACGGAGCTTGGATGCTTAGCTTTCACTTCCCAACCCGTCATGCTGGCTGGCCCGGACCATCCGACTCGGTTACGCAATTCAGTTTGCCAGGCCCCTGCTCCCCTTCGCGGGCGTCCCCTTTACAGCAATACACTGCGAACATGCCAAATACGCGTTGCGTTGAAACTCAGGCGGCTGGGTCGTTGAGTGCCATGGGTGATTTGGATATGGATATGGGAGTATTTCAGCTGGCTCAGTTCTCACAGACCTCCCATCCCCTAGCACACTCATTCTGCCCTATAGAGTTTACGAGCAAGACAGGCGGTCCACCTCAGGGCGGATTTAATGTCTCGTTCACGGTTCAAGACGAGGATGAGTTGTCGGTCGCAGCATTAGAGGGTGGGTTCCTGCTTTGGGAAGTGGACAAGTCTACTGAGCTCCCACTCTCGGTTGCACGAGGAGCTTGCAAAGTCATGGAAGGTGCCTTTCTCACCCTTACATGCTTCGCAAGCTTGTCCACCCTGACTACCCTCGACGGCGGAGCGGCCATATGTCGAGCTTCCCCAGGTCGAGCTCCCGCAGGGTGCAGTCACCTGGAGGAAGTGACCAAGACTCCCTTCCAAGGTATGTAAGTTTCCTTTGTCGTTAGTGGCGAAGGCTTACAATGCCATGGGTCATGCCGCCTCCACCCTGCACAGCATGGCCATCCTGCAGGTTCACCAGGCCAAGGCGCTAAAGACCTGCATGTAGGTAGGACCGACCCAGGGCTCATGCAGGTACTGCGTGCCATGACTGACCTAGCTCTACGGGTGACGAAATTCATGGCACTGGGTTGACGATGTCCACTTTGGTGGTCCAAGAGCGATATCTGTGGATCAATCTTGCGGAGATGTGTGATGGCGAGAAGGTCTGCTCTGCACATTCCCCTGAGGCAGGACCTTCTCACTCAGGAGCAAGGCACGCTCCAGTACCCACGGCCAGACCTCTGGAACCTCCACGTCTGGCTCCTGGACGGTACGCGGAATACCTAGCAGTCATTCTGCCAGCGGTGATAGACGCAATCACTCAGGCCAGAGCCCCCTCCAGGAGGCAGCTTTATGCACTGAAGTGGCGTCTTTTCGCAAATTGTTTATTTTGGAGGTTGGGTCTGTGTTGTCCTTCCTACATAAGTGGCAGGAGAGGGGCACCTCTCTAACAGATATATGCAGAGCAGTGTGTTGGGCTACACCCAATACTTTTGTGAGGTTCTACAATCTGTGCATAGAATTGGTTTTGACCGAAGAGTTACAGAGTAACAATAGGTAGGCCAGCAGCCAGTCGGGTGTATCACTTGTATTGATCCTTTTCCCTTTCAAGGTGATAATATGTACAAAATTGTCCACAACAGTTCCCCGCAATTGGTGATCACTGGATGCCTCTTTAATTTCTTAAGCACTATTCGGTGACGAACTCAGAAGAGGAGTAATGATGCCAGGCCTCGTGGTATGCTCCTTTTTAGGTGAGCCCGCGTACTTGGGCTCAGTGCTCCATACGTGGTGATTCCCCTCGGTAATCCTTCATGATGTGATTCCACTGTTTGGTTCCCCTCAGGTGAACTCTGTTTCCCCTCGACCACTGTTACTGTGCACCCTCTCTGCAGGTATGGTCCTCCCAGTGGTATCATTCCTTATGTGAACTTCCCCATCGGTAAGTCCATGTGAGGTATTCTCCACATGTTAACCTCCCTGGGTAGGATGTGGTCTCCATAGAGCTCTCCGTCCTGGAGAGGGAAGAGCACTTCCCCAGTGCTATTCTAGCAGGTGCTCTGCGGGAAATTGCTTAATATAAAAATCAGGAAAGGCCACTGCCTGTAGCCTCCTTGGGTAAGTGCCTCATCCCAGCCTTAACAGGACCAGGGGGATGCATTACCTAACTTGATGGAAGGTCATGATGTGGTTGAGCGCTTGCTGCGAAGCAAGCAGCAGCTTGCCCGTGTCTGCTCCTCCGTACCTTGTGACACAATAACAAGTTTTAAGGTTTTAAATATTGTATAATAGATATATATTACAATATAAATATTGAATAGCCTACATGGGGGACCTTCAAATATTTTCTCCGACAATGGGGGCCTTGGAGTTAGAGCCCAGGTTCTGTGTTAGAGCACATCCACTAAAAATAAATAAATGTAATTTTTAAATGGAACAAAATATGCACATTTGAAATTCTGAATAATCAAAAAAAAAAAAAAAACAAATAGTATAATATTAAATGTCTCTGGTGAGGTTTGGATTAAACAATCCTGCAGATACTGCTTCCCACTAAAGTAAACGTACACACTCTCATCATTAAATTAATACTATCAAAACTCATCCTTTGAAAACAACAGGAAAAAAAAAATTAACCAAGCACACTTGAATTAGCTGATTTTTAAGAACACTGACAGTGTTTCTTCAAGATGCAGATTCAATGACATTAACACTCGGTCATCTCCCCAGTTGAGCCTGTTGTCAGGGACAGTGATTGATCGGCAGTTATATCTCCATGTGTACACGTGTGAGGTGTAGGATTTGAAATATTGGATTGGTAGCACGTATCTCTGCTTAATCTTCCGAAAGCATTGAGTGCATATTTACCACAAAATATTGGAGATGTATGTGACTGTACGATGTGTGTTGCTAGACACATTCATGAATGCCACCATGTTGAGATCATTTGGCCAGCTGAATATTCCTTGCTTTATCTCGCATCAGCTCATGCTCAGACTGAAACCCTAGATTCACCCCTACTAAGACCCCAGAAATATATATAAATTAAAAGAAAAGAAAAGAAAAACATAAGTGGCTCACAGACACACAAACACAGATGATAAGAATAGATTGTTCTGCAGCAAAAGGGCAGAGAGTATGTAGAAATGGGGGTAGACCACAGCTCAGGAGAACCAGCTCTAGAGAGGAATTTAATATTATAAGTCATTGGGAAAGGGCACAGCTTTCTATCCATTGACTGGGTATTCTTGGATATCGTTGATAAATTACTGTAACATCTACAACTATTTCCAAACGTGATACTAAACTGCTACTACGTGTGACCTTTTCCTGAAGGTCAAACATCACATCTGTAGACACACAGCAGCCATTATGAGTCTAATAATGTGTCTTGGAAACAAATTAGTTAAAGCTCAAGTATGTAACTTTTTCGGTATTAAAATAGTTTATTTTTTCCCCAGCTTAATAAGCAGATACAACTATAAATAAGATATTCAGAGGTTAATTTTCTCAAAAACTGTAAACCCTGTGTCTCTGTGCAGCTCTGAAAATTTATCTGTTTGTTTAGAGCCACCCGCTTAGACCCGCCACAACAACATTACTCGGCAAGTGTCATTAGATGGTGGAGGGACTTACTGACTGTTAAGGTATGTATTCAGAGTTCAGAATGGCATACTACCATACTTCTCTTACTGTAGCGTACCCCGTCCAAATGATGGCCAAAACTTTACTGATTATTTTTTGAAGTTTATTGTACATCACACAAAAGATGAAGCATCCGTTTTAACTCCATAAAATCACCGTAAGAGCTGAATAAACAAAGTACAGAAAAAATGTGCATTAAAGTCGTATCCATAAACTGTCTCTCTCCATTGCATTATTATCAATATACACAGCGAATTACACAAAATACTCATTACAACTAACAGTTAACAAATAAACAGACCGGATGCCTTTTTAGAGGGGTTGCTTAACGAATTAGTAAACTATATCCGTGATCTTAGATGAACCGCACTAATGTGCTTGTTCTCCCATACATTACTGCCTTAACCAGTCCCAGAGACTGTAAGACCCATCAAAATAAGAGTCCCTCCTTTGCAACAGAGGTAGTGCAAACTTAATACCTTTTTAAACTTACAAACATATAAAAAATGTGTACAAAAACAAATTATAAGATTCATTAAAATTATGTCTGGTTACACTTACTATTTCTGCCATAGACAAATATGTCAGAAGTAGTATGAGTAATATGGTAGTATGCCATTCCGAACTCAGCCATTGTTTATTTTTGCAATTCTGTTTAGTGGCTCTAGTGTCGCAGAAATGATATACTTCAACTTTAAAGAAAGCTCAACAACAATTTAGCACTGTTGAATTTTATATAACATTTCAAAGACTTGCTGGCAATAAAATGATCAGCAAAAAAATCAGTGAATTATCAGAGACATTTTCAGCTTCATGCATAAATATAAACAACTTACACTCACAGATGCAAAATCCCTTTTCAAGAAAGGCATAAGGCTTAACCTTTGCACGAGTACTGTATGATAAAACATTTCTGACCAGGGGTATTTTAAGCCTTTCATCAGAACTGGAACACAGGTCTCACCATCAATAAACAAACGTTCTGTTCTGTTGACTCAATTCTATTGATTTATGAAGCATAATTTTTTTAAGTACTATTGTGTATCATGAAAGTAATACAGCATAGGTTACAAAGCATCTCTAAAAAATGTATTCACGTGACATACACTAATTGAAGTTTCTCAAAATTACCTAAAACAAAAAAGCAACCTGTTCCATAATAAAACCAGTAATCTCACTGGTTTTATTATACAAGTCAAAACTTCTCATCCACAGTTTTATAGGGTTATTTCTGGATCATACATTTCTTGGCCTTTTCACTAATTCAGCCTCTGTTTGAATCTGGACTGGTGCAACTCTTAATCTGTCAACACCCCCCAAACACACACACACACACACTGAAATGGACAATTAATACAAGTGGCATGTCCTAGTGTGATTTATTAAACCGCCGAAGGCTGCAATCTTAGCGTGGATGAGCTGCGTACTTTAAGTGAATATATAAATCCGACAGATCATACGCTGACTCCACAGACATTGAGAATCATTCACCTTGTATCAGATGACAGAGAGGACCACTAATCTACTGTGAACCACTCAGCACATGTAAACTATATATTTATATAATTAAATCACAGCATTTGTGCTGTAATATCAACTCAACTTTATTTATATAGCATTTAAAACAACAGAGTTGACCAAAGTGCTTCACAGTAATAACATTCTCAAAGGACGGTGTAAACAGATGAGATTTCAGATGTGACTTGAATGTCTTATTTGGCCACAACTCTTTATCTGTATCTTCAGTAATATACAAATTTCTATTAATGTGCAATTATAAGATTGAAAAACTTCCAATTAAACTCTCTAAATGTTATCAACAAGCACTTGCTGCTTGCAGTCTCATATACAAACACAACTTTTCTCCCCAAAGATTCTTTATCTGGAATAATGGAAATATTTTGTATAGAAATAAATCTTAATTTTTTCCCAATTGGTTTAAGAATGGGTTGTTATTAGTGAGTCAGTTATTCAATAATGAAGGGACTTTATTTGAGTTTGCAGACTTTATCTCAAAATACACAATATCTATTACATTAAAAGAATTCAGTGTGGTTAAAAAGGCTATACCTGCTGAGGTGGGTATGCTTTTTAGAAATGGTGTCTATATGTCTGCACTCTCTGTCTGTCCTCCCAGACCTGAAAATACCCCAGTTGGTTCAAATTGCTTTTCCATGTTAAAATCTAAAAATTATAAAATTAAATCCTTATTTCTGAAAGAGAGTATCTCTACTCCTCATGTTATTTTCTATTGGAACAATCTCTTTAATAATGTAAACTGGACTCAAGTTTTGTCGTTGCCCCAACGATTTCTCCTTACAAATAAGGTTAAGGAAATCTCATACAAAATAATTCATTGAGTCTATCCTACCAAGCAATAACTACAAAAATGTAAAAGTGATATTGAAATAAAATGCTCTCTCTGTGAAAGTTATACTGAAACTATTTTTCATATGTTTTGGTCCTGCCAAGTTACACTGTGTTTATGGAATGATGTTGAGAGATTCATTGCTGTTAATATCTTAAAATCTTTTCTCTTATCCTATAAGTATGTGATATTAGGTTATTATATTAAGAACCATTACTCAAAGGATGCTGGTTTCATTATACATTTTATTTTATTTTTATGTAAATGTAATATCCATAAATGTAAATTCACAAATGGCAAACCTAACTTTATAGTGCTTAAGAAGGAGATCAAAATGTGCATTGATGTAATGTCAAAATCTAAAAATAGCAAAGCAATTAAAACAATGGCAATATGTTCTTTATTTAAACATTTTATATAGAAAGTATTTACTTATGCTTATTCAATAATATATGTACCCTCTATCTGTTTTTTTTTCTTTTCTTTTTTTTTGTTCACATATCATGTGATATGATCCTTTGTTGTAATATGGAAATTAATCTTGTACATACTATTTGTTGATAATAAAGTATTTAAAAATATATATATAAAATCTTTATCTGGAAAAGTGAAGCTTCCGGCAAAAGAAATCACAAAGAAAAACAACACACGTCATAATAAAAGCACAATTCAAATTAAAAGCTAGATGCTTGAAATTATAAAAAGAATATATAATTCAAAAATATTCAAATATATTACAGCTGTATAGTAAAATGTAATATTCATTGTAAAAATTATAATAATATAACAATAATTAATATATCACAAGCAAAACTGCTGTTGAATAAAATTTTGGCAAGAAATGCAATGACATGTTAAAAGTTCTATTTTCACTGTTAGATACAGTTAGATAGAGATGCTAAAACACAGGGGAATGACTGGTTTGATGTTGTTTCTATATCCTATCGGCTTAAAACAGAGAAATCTTAGAACATATTAAAGCTAATTTGCTAATGTCACTGTGGTCAAACATTTGTAAAATATCTCAAGAATCTGAAGGTTAAGGTTCATCTGTTTGACGCTCACAGAGAGTTTAAGTGTGTGCAATTTATTTAGGAGAAAAAGCCTTGGGCTCTAAGCTTATTTTTAAATTGTTTGCAGGATTTTCTTCTCTTGAGTCCTGCTAACTTGATGCAAAGTGACATTTTCAGCCAAAAATCAAGAAACACTCATCTGACCAGTATAATGATCTGGAAGAACAAGCGCCACTTCAGGGTGTAAAGTTGCCTGGTGGAGGGAGCTCTGGCTTGGTAGATTGTGTCTACGATTGCAAGTGGTAGGTCACTCAGATCTTCCGCATCCCGTCCAGAGGCCAGACGTGGAGGTTCCAGAGGTCTGGGTGCAGATGCCAGAGGGTGCCGCGTCCCTGAAAAAGAAGGTCTTTCCTCAGGGGAATTTGCCAGGGAGGGGCTGTCACGAGGAGCGTGAAATCCGTGAACCAAGTCCGGGTGGGCCAATAAGTAGCCACCAAGGTGACTTGTTCCTCGTCCTCCCTGATCTTGCACAGCACCAGTGCAATAAGGCTCACTGGGGAAATGTGTAATTAAGCAGCTCCCGGGGCCAGCTGTGTGCCAATGCGTCTCCCCTGAGAGGGGCTTCTGTCAGGGAGTTCCAGAGCAGGCAGTGAGTGTTGTCCTGGGAGGCAAAGAGATCTACCTGTGCCATGCTGAATCGGCCCCAAATCAGCTGGACCACCTGTGGATGGAGCCTCCTCTCTCTGCTGGGTGAAACCTGTTTCAACACTGAAAGTGTTAAGCAGTGTTCGATAAAATTATGCCAATTGATGTTGTCCAACCTTTTGAAGATAATTGGAGAGATATAGTGTAGATATGTGTAGTATTGAAATCAATCTTGGCGCTATGGTCTGAAAAAGTATGAAACTGAAAACACACCACAACTTCAAATACAATTCTAATTACATATATTTTAGAAAAAGTTATTCCAGCTGCTAATTCTAATGGTCTGAAATGTCACAAATGATTCGGTATGCAACTTTAAAATAGATTAATCCATGTATTATGTCACCATAGCAAGAGGTATTTGTGTAAATACCATTGGATTACTGGAAAATACCTTATGTTGATTCCAAAAGAAAAAATGGTGCTCAGAATAATCTTAAATAAGTCTTAATTACTAATTTAATTACTCATAATGACATTTAAATGTATTCACACACTTCAGGTTAATGTGTGTTAGACAATTAAATAAATATATAAATAGTTGTATTAGGTAACCTAAAAAAGGGCTTCATGGTCTAAATTAACTGGTTTTATTCAAGTCATAACACAAAGGTTACACAAAGGAAAAGTTTTTAAGGGTCAGAACTGAAAGAAATAAAGCCTTATTGTAACAATCATACATTTTTAGTTTATACGATGCTGGACAATTGTGTTTTGACACACATAAGCATACAGTGTTTGCTCTTCTACTAACATTCTCTGCAAAAATCCATATAGTACATGCTGTGACATGGTGTCATACTCCACACTAATAATACACAAACCTGCCCTGCAGTCTGTGAGTCTCAACCCCTACATAAGAGTTATGGTTGTACAGTACCTACCTCCTTCTACATTCCATGTTTACTCATAGTCTCTTTCATTTTCTTTCCCTATTTCCCTCTGTCATATCTCTCCCGGACTGTTATTCGCCTCATATGATTACATCTATTTTCTTCTAGAAAATATAATATTGTTCACAAATCAAGCCTGCACAAAGAGCACACACACAGAAATGCACACACATTTACAACACAACACATTCATCTTTTATGTTAAAGCTCATTTACTATCTTCATCATTTTCGCTCTAATGGTTCTGGCCTGGCTGTGTTGTTGTCTTTGGTGAATGTAAGCCTATAAACTGAGAGAATGATCTCATGAAATGTGAAATGGAACATATAATTCTACTTCAAATATGAATGGAAATAGCAATATTATGATGGTCCAAGAAAGCAAGTTTATTTTTACCATTATAGGTGGTGAGAATTGTGCAATATTCCTTTTATACAACAGTTCTATGAACAAACATTTCATATTGAGTTAATTTACATGCACACCCATATGCTAATAACTAGCTTCATAAAATCAGCTAATTACTGTAAACACACACACACACACACACACACACACACACACACACACACACACACACACACACACACACACACACAATAAACCTTTGTTACATGAGATTTGAAATCACCACATTATCCTCTGATGTCAAAACGTAAACAGGTATGCGCACAACACTTGCACACATTGGATAAGCCGATGGTACACTGTAAAAAAAAAATCATAATTTTACAGAAAATAGCTTTTTTTAATTTACATTCAAAATTACAGACATTTTCTGTAAATTAACAACCCAACTGGAATGTTACGGTTTATGACAATAATGACAAATTATATGTATTTCTCACATTTTTATGGATAAATTACTAGGCTATATTATTTTACTATATTTTTTCAGTTTTCTAAAATTACAGACAAATTTATGTAAAATGAAAATAATTATCTGTAATTAAATACGTAGCTCATTATATAAAGGTTTATGTCCATACTAACAATTTAACGTCTTTATTTGTCATTTTAATGTAAATCTTATTAGAATTATATTTATGCACTTTATAAAGTTAAAAGAAAAAAAGTCAAATGACTGGCAGCAGTAGCTGCCAAACAAAAACCATAAAATGTAAGTAAAATATCCTTATTCAAATAAAGTGCAAAAACAATAAATTTACAGAAGTTTTCATCAAAGGTTTAACAGAGAAACACCGTTATTATACAGGTAGGCCTATTTCCTGATTAGGATGCACAGGTTCCTGTGAGGGTTAGGGGATATAAAATATATTTTGCCTTCTATGAAATCAGTGGAAGTCTATGAGATGTCCTTACTATTACATTGAAACAAGTGTGTGTGTGTGTGTGTGCGCGTGTGTGTGTGTGTGTGTGTGTGTGCGTGTGTGTGCGTGCGCGTGCGTGTAAGCATATATGTATTTATAACTTTACCATACATTATTACATTCATGCACTTGAAAAGAAAACACCATTTGAGAAATTAATTAAATACAACAGCCTACAAATAAATGTTATTACACACATTTATTTTAAAACAGGTATTTCCCTTGATATGTTACCACGCTGAAACAATTGCTATTGGCTGTTGAGAATGATTGGTTAATCCGACTGATATTCAGGAATCTAGCCGATTGTTCGCGCCTCTCACTGGACTTGTTTGAAAATACGTCCGCTTGTGTTTGTGTGTGTGAGTGTGTGTTTGTGCTGACTCGCCATGGTCCGCTGGATTATTTTACATCTTCCTGCTAAATTCTTATTTTGAGCGAATTTGAGTTGTTGGATGTCAACCGAGAACAAAAAAAAAAAAAAAAAAAAAAAAAATGAAAATGGTCACAGAGGAAGACAAAGACAGGAGCGGTTTGATCACATAAGTTAAGTGAACTCTTGCAATATGGCGATATCATTTGAGAAAACATTTTCCCTGTGATTTTCTGTAACAACCTAACATAACGCTGTGTTTTGTTTTCATACCCTTAATTTATGTAGCCCAGGCTAAAAATGGGACAAACTGACAAGATGTGAGAAAGTTGTAAAATCTGCCAGTGTAATTATGCCCATTAAGAGTTTCACCAACGGGTAACGGACATATCTCAACCTGCAGAAGGTAAATACCTCTTTATGTGTATATTTACTTCTTCATCAAGATGTTGTGTGTCAAAGTGAGATGCTAATTGAGATATGAGTACATAATTTCAATGTAGTAGCCAGTGTTGCTTGTATGTGTTAATCAGCTACTTTAACGTTTAAACAAACTCGTTCTGTATTTCACACAGCAAATGACCACAGCATTGAACATAATGACTAACAAAAAACATATTTGTAGTCACTTTATTAAAAAGAAAAAACTGAAATAGCACACTCATATAAGGATTCAGGACCTTTGCTATAACACTTGAAATTTAGCTCAGGTGCATCCCATTTCTATGAATAATCTTTAAGATGTTTCTACACTTTGCTTTGAGTCCACCTGTGGCAAATTTAATTAACTGGACATGATTTGAAAAGGCACACACCTGTCTATATAAGGTCTAACAGCTGAAAATGCTTATCGGAGCAAAAAATAAGCTATGAGGTCAAAGGAAATGCCAGCAGAGCTCAGAGATAGGATTGTGTCAAGGCAAGATCTGGGGAAGACTACAAAAATTCTGTTACACTGAAGGTTCCCATGATCACAGTGGCCTCCATAATTCTTTTATTATTTTCTCCACAAATTGGAATGCCCAATGCACTCTTAAGTCCTTATGGTGGTGTAGTGACTTGCCTCAATCCGGGAGGCAGAGGACAAAGCTCCGTTGCCTCTGCGTCTGAGACCGTCAATGCGCGCATCTTATCACGTGGCTCGTGGAGAAATCATGTTGAGATATAGCACGTGAGGATGCTTCATGCTATTCTCCGCGGCATCCACACACAACTCACCACAAGAACCACATTTTAGCGACCACAAGGAGGTTACCCCATGTGACTCTACCCTCCCTAGCAACCGGGCCAATATGGTTGCTTAGGTGGCCTAGATGGAGTCACTCTGTACACCCTGGATTCAAACTCACAACTCCAGGGGGTGGTAGTAAGCGTCAATTCTCGCTGAGGTACTAAGGCCCCTTTTTTTTTCTTTTTAAGAAAGTAATCACAAATCTGTTTTTTGCATTGTCATTATGGGATATGGCGCCTGGTCATTCCCACAGAATTATCCAGGAAGTAGCTCTGCAATCCTATGGCCACTGTAATATGCATTCTGGGTAAAAACCTTGGAGAGAAGTTATATTTGGCCCAAATCTGTTATGTACACTACCAGTCAAAAGTTTTGAAGCACTTACTCATTCTTTATTATAATTTTTTTCTTCACATTTTAGAATGATAATAAAGTCATCAAAACTATGGAATAACATAAATGGAACTATGGCAATTATGTTGTGACTAAACAAAATCCAAAATAAATCAAAACTGTGTTATATTTTAGCATATTCACAGTAGTCACCCTTTGCCTAGAATTTACAAACAGGCACTCTTGACATTTTCTTCACCAACTTCTTGAGGTATCACCCTGGGATGCTTTTTAAACAGTATTGAAGGAGTTCCATCCATTATTGGCTGCTTTAATATTTGGTCCACGTCATTAATTTCAAAAACTTTTTTTTTAATTAAGTTATAGTTTTAAAATGAATTTAATATGGTGGCACAATTATATTTTTTGTCTACAAAACTAATTTCAAACATTTAAGCATACACCTTCAGATCAAACAAAATGTAAGATCATGAGACACATTTCAGTCAAGTGTTTCAAAACTTTTGACCGGTAGTGTATGTGTAGCTGCCTGTTTCTTTGATTTTCACATTCCCATTTCCAATACTTATAACCGCTAATGATAATAAATGTGCTTACATTTTTTAGATCAAGCATTGGAACAAGGTTTATGGGGAAGACCAGCACCCAACAGAGAGACAAGTCCATTGTTGTGAATCCACGTCGTCTTTTGGTGGTTCACATTTTTCTGATGGGTGTGCTAGATGCATGGTTAAATTGGTAAATATTTAATAACTAACACACTCAAAGCTGACAGTACTTTTTATTCACATTGCCAGATTGTCTCATAACGGCAAATGTTGGTACAAACAATTTAAATAAAGTTTGTTAAACTTGTTTAAAGGAATGGTAAATTAAATCCTACTTTTAAGGACTTTTCAGAGAATCCAAGTTTTTCAATTCTTTCTGGGGGGTTCAGATGAACAGTTTGTGAATAATTGGTTGATTTTTTTTGTTTTATGTGTTCAGATGAAAATTTACAAAGTGTTACAATCAATAGTGGTGTGTACTTTATTTGTAATTAAGTTTCCAACCCCACTTTAATTGTAGATCTATGAATTTATTTTGTATTTCTTCAGAATGTTTTCAGTTGTGAATATTTCACAGTAATATTAAAGCTTATATTTTATGAGAATTTTAAGAAACCTTTCTACTGTTAATCAGTACAGTAAATATTAAATGTTGTATTTCATTTAAGGTTTGTTATGTACTATAAAAACTGAATCATTAAATATTGTATTTAGATTAAAACCTGTAAAAGTACAACACTACCAGTCAAGTTTGAGATGATTTTAATCTGTTTTATACACTATATTTAGAGCCTGTTTATTTTGTCGTTCAAAATTAAACAGGTATTTTACAATCTTTAGCATGTGTTAACTCTTAATTGAAGGCGTTTGATCATAATAAGTCAGGAAATACATGTAAAATAACATGTTTTTGCACTTTATTTGAATAAGGATATTTGACTTAAATTTTACGGCTTTACGGTAGCTGTAGCTGCCAGTCATTTGACCGTTTTTCACGGGTTCTTTTTTTTTTTTTTTACAGTGTTAGAACACCGATAAAGGTGTTTACAATGCGAAACTGGGGTGACAGGCAAAAATGTACATGCACTAGGGGTTGCATAAGTGACTGGTCGACTATAACTAATACAGTCGACACTGTTAGCCTGAAGTCGACATGTCTTTTTCCACTTGATTTACAAAACTCGTAAGGAAATAACGCATGTGGCGGATTTCCGAAACGTAAGATGGCAAGAGAAGACTCATTCATATTAATGAGGAAAGCTTTACCTGATTTGTTAGTGTCAGGTTTAGGGGTTAGATCAGGTAGCGTATTCCTGATGAATATTACTGAATCTTCCAATCAGTTGTCGCTTAAATCATGAATATAAATGACTCTTTTTCTACTATCCTACGTTTCAGATTTCTGTCAGCGGGTATGGAGGCCAATGGCTCTACACTGAAATAGTGAAGTGGATCACATATGTGCTTTGACTAAAATAACACAGATGCTATGGTAACCTCCAATATGTTAATTGTAGCTTTGATACAAATATGTTCAGAAACTTATGTTAAATTTAACTATGCTACAGCTTAATGTATGCCTACCCAAGGATGTAACCACCTATTCAGCACTGGGTGGGACCAAATGTAATAATTGAATATTCAACCATCAAAAAAAAAAAACATACCAGTGGGGGGAAATGTCACCCTTAATGTGCAGTATATGGTAGTTGTGCCTACCTATTGTTACACATTTGTAATAAAAAGATGCTCACGAGGATGACTGATGTGTATGCCATCCGATTTGTTCACATACAAAACGTCTAGGTTACTGTTGTACACTAGTGCGACACTAGGGGACTTCTTTGAAGGCCTTGGTTACCTCTGAACTTGAGAAAAGGAACAATATAATTTGCATTTATATTGACAGAATTTGCATGTCCCTCCCCCGGACATAAGGGTATAAAAGGAGGAAATCATGCATCTGTTCATTCAGGTTTTGCACTGAGGAGCCGAGAATAAGGTTCAGCCATAGCAGTGGCTCGGTTCAGTGTCGTGGCCAGGGGGACACAACGTCTCGTTCCCTCCATCATGGAATGGAGGATACAACAGTAACCTAGACGTTCCCCTTCTGTCGCTGACTTCGACGTTGTGTCGAGTGAAGCGACACTAGGGTACCCTATTCAATCACGCCATGCGCTGAACCGTGTACGTGAGCTGCTGATGCAGGTGCGGGCAGGCAATTGCATGCCAAAGTGACAGGCAGCGTCACACTGCACATACCCTTCCCCAACGCCCAATAAAATGATCATACATTTTTAGGTTCCCGGCACCCGAAGGGGGGAACAAAGCGGCGTGCCAAGCATGATAGCAGGCCACACCAGCCATGCCTTTTCTCTCTTTATGTTTCTCGCATAGAGTTAAAGTGTCTGGGGCCATCTAAACGCTATCACACGCATCAGGGAAGGCTTTCTTTTCCAACTCCTATTCTTTCAGGGGGAAAAGACCCCGCAGAGACCACCACCTGCCCAGGCTGGGGGGAGGTAAAGAGTGGCGAAATACGTCAAATGGGTTTTCAGGCCACATGTGGGAAAGGCGCGGTGGTAGATCCTACCTGCTACGAGGGAGGAGCTGCTACAGTTGCTACGGCGACCAGGGGTCAGTGGGGACTGCTCACGTGATACACGGGTCTGCCCGTACCGTGGAAAATACAGACAGGGGGGTTAATCCACAAGGGCCCATCCTGTAGAGCACCTATTCCAGTAGAGAGAAATTTTAGTACCCGTAGTGGGTCTGGTCGGGGAATTCCTTTGCTGAATTTGCGGACCAGAGGGCTAGGGAGGAAGAACATACAGGGAGCGCAAATCTAGTTGACTCTCCTGGGGAAAAGAGCACACGTGATCACCTTAGTGAAGGGGAAAGGCACTATGTGCAAGCGAAACACCTGGTCAGACATTCCGCATTCCCGAGTTCTGAAGCCAGTGCTGAAGCGGTCTCATATGCCTCAACCCCAGTGGCACAACCACCGCGGAGGATGCCATATGCCCCAGGAGCCTCTAGAATTGTTTTAGTGGAACCACTGTGCCTGGCTTGACTAATGTGAGGCATTTCAGCTCCTACTAAGCATGCTCATTGGTGTCATTGAGACTGAGTCTAACGCCATGCCAAGAAAAGAGATGCTCTGAACCGGGGTGCGCTTGCTCTTTTCCCAGTTGACCTGAAGACCTAGATGGCTGAGGTACCTGAGTACCTGGTCCCTGTGAGCGCACAGTGACTCTCGAGAGTGGGCTAGGATGAGCCAGTCCTCGAGGTAATAGAATATGCAAATGCCCACTTCCCTTATCGGGCCAAGGGCTGCCTCTGCAACCTTCGTGAAGATGCAAGGGGACAGGGACATGCCGAAGGGGAGGACCTTGTACTGATATGCCTGGCCGCCGAACGAGAACCGTAGGAAGGGTCGGTGTCTAGGCAAGATCGAAACGTGGAAGTACGCATCCTTCAGGTCTACCATTGCAAACCAATCTTGATGCCGGATGCAAGTTAGAATGTGTCTTTGCGTGAGCATATTGAACAGGATGTTCAATATGAATGTTCGTAAGCCACCGCCTTTCTTGGGTACGATGAAGGGCTGTAGAAACCCTTTTTCATCTCGGCTGGAGGGACAGTCTCCATCGCATCTTTGAGTAAAAGGTTTGCGATCTCTGCGCGCAGGGTGTTGGCGTCTTCGCTTTGCACTGAGGTAAAGCAGACGCAGCTGAAAGGGGAGGGGGATCTGGTGTACTGAATCACGTAGCCGAGTCGGATGGTGCTTTGTCTACATCCCACATCTCGACCAGGTTCAGCCATAGATGATGCTCCTGGACCAGGAGGGTGGCCATCGCCTGCCCGAGTGTCCGCGCTGTGGTTGCAGAGCACAGTTCCTGCAACACGTCGGGGACAGGACTACCCAAGTGCAGATCTTTGAGTTGCTTGGCCTGGTGAACATGCAGGAGGGCCATGGCATGCAGGGTGGAGGCGGCCTGTCCAGTGGCGGTGTAGGCTTTGGTGGTCAGTGATGACGTCATCCTACAGGCCTTGGAGGGTAGCACCGGGCGATCCCGCCAGGTGGCGGTGTTCTCGTGAAACAGGTTGATCGCAACCGATCTGTCAACCTGGGGGACCTCAGAGTACCTGCGGGCCACCCCGACATCGAGGGTAGTGAGAGCGGATGAGCGAGGAGGTCGGTTACGTGCAGTGAAAGGTACCCTCCACGACCTTATCAGCTCATCATGCACCTCCAGGAAGAAAGGAACCGGCCTGGCTGTGAGCGGCGCCCAGACCCGAGGAACCACTCGTCTATCCGTGAAGGCTGTGGGGAGTCCAGCGGCATGCTGATGGCGGCCCGGGCAAGCATGTCGGCCAGCTGGGCATCGGCCACAGACTGGGCGTGCCGACCCAAAGTTGGCAGTCCAGTCAAGTCTTCCGCGTCAGATGCCGGAATGCTCTCCGATGCAGCGGAGAACTCTTAATCCAGCTTGGGTGGCTCGAGGGAGTAAACAGCTTGGACGGAAGTCAACGAGCGTGCCGGGGGGGCGGGTGGTTCATGGTGATCTACCCGGCTAAATCGAGCCTGTTGCCATCCCCAAATCTCCTCCATTGCCAGCCGAGTCATCCTCAATAAGAAGTGACGCAGGGGGCGGCTGGAGGGGGCGTTCCTCTTCAAGAAGGAATGCCGCGACCACAACCTTGCCATGGTGAGTTTCTCTGAGTGAGAACACGAACCATCCACAAATGCCTTCTTAGTGTGATCGCGGCCCAGACACAGGAGGCAGCGCCTGTGACCGTCAGGAGCGGAGAGAAATTGACTGCATCCAGGAACTACACAAAGACTGAAGGGCATCTTTATAAAGATGCGTCCTGAAAAGGACGTTCAACGACAGCTGTTTATTTTGCTCTTTTAGAGAAAATGTATTATTTTATATTGTTCTCTTTTAGCAGCGCTGCCGAAGCGCCCAGGAGCAAAGCTGCACGGCCGTGCAGAGAAGGAGAATGTCGCTGATATGCGCCATAGATCCAACAGCGTGAGCTCTGCAGAGGCGTGTGAAACTGTAAGTAATCTCAGCTCGCTGATTGCACAACCACTCTGCTCCGAAGAAGAAATCTGAATGTACAGACACATGATTCCCTCCTTTTATACCCGTATATCCGGGGCAGGGACATGCAAATTCTGTCTGCCAATTTCTCATTGGCCTTTTCTAAAGTTCAGAGATAACCGAGGCCTTCAAAGAAGTCCTTTAGTGTCGAGTCACTCGACACAAAGATGTGTGTCGAACAATGCTTAGACTGTCAGCCATAATTTTCCCGTGTCAAACTAGAACCAAGTCAAGCATTTAAAAATTGAAAAACATTGTACAGCGCTGCAGTACACTGGTGAGGAGACCAGGTGTGGAGGTTGGGATCTCACTATAAAAAATCTCTGATCAAACCATATATACGCATTTCCGTGGCAAAATATAGGACCCCAGGCACAGCCTAGGTGACTATCTAATGCATTATGACATGCAGCTATGATGGTATATTTTTATTACATATAACTAGCTAAAGCAACATGTTTATTTTGTATACTGTGAAATTCAATGGGTAGGGAAGTGACATTTCTGGCCCACCCAGGGGAAGCTATGACTAGTCAAATTCAACCTGACTAATGGGCTTGACTAGTCGATTATTAAAAATCAGTTGCCGTACAACCACCAACATGTACTGATCAGTGTATGAAGCAGCACTGATAAATGGATGCCTTCTAAGCCATTTACATGACCTTAAAAATTCTTGACTTATTAAGCATAAATGGTGTAAGAGTGCTTATGTAAATGTGCTATTTCAGTAACTTACATTGTGGATGCAATATTGACAGTTATTTAGTCTATTTTTTGCTCCGCTAATGACGTCCAATCAGATTAGAGGACTGGAATTGTTGAGTATTATTTCAGTGGATCAGATTCTGGTGACTGGCCTGTTCTAGTCAGATGTATATTTCTCAAGATTTAGATTCCAACAAATGGTGTGCCAGATTTTAATTCAGCCAGTATCCTCTATTACAACAGCTCTGTGACTGTGTCATATCAATTACTAATAGACTGTGTTACTTCATGGGAGAAAAAGATTATATGTAACTTCCTGTCTGAAACATTTCTTCTCCACAGCTTTGAGAGTTTGCTGTCTGTGGGAAGCAATCAGAGAGCTTGTAGATTCTAAAATATGTGGTGGAATGTATGTTAATATACAGTATGCCGTGGTAAAATAATCTGATGACTAGATGACGCTTCAAAGCAAGAACGCCAACCTTAGACTTATGATATTCTGGCAGTACTGATAACATATAAACAGCAGTTTGAAACTATAAGAATCTAACATATTTGACTTTGAGCTTGGAAAAGCTGTGGAATAAAGTGCAGTATGCAGAATTGGTTTGAGCATAAAACTGTGTGGTGCTTAAGTTTAAGACACTCAAAATATTGCTCAGACAAAGAAACTTGATGTGAAACACAATAGAGCGTAACACACTTTGATAAGAGTTTAAAAATAATCTTTTATCTGTACTTAAAAACAAATGTATTTCGTTTTTATGGACTTCAAACTTAATAAACTTTCCAGCCATTATTGAAATGCTCTGAAGTAACATTTTGAGGCAAGGTTTCTTTCCCAAGCACAAATAACATATGATTAAAAGTACAATATTCCTTTTAATTTCACTGGAACAATATTCCTCTGTGAATGTGACATTATGCCAATAGTAAATATTACAGGGGATCTGATAACATTTTAAATGCCTCATTAAATAGGCACAAAGTCAGCTTTGCTAGCAGTTCAAGTAGTTATGTTGCA
The DNA here is from genome assembly GCF_025860055.1 of Xyrauchen texanus. NCBI lineage: Eukaryota > Metazoa > Chordata > Actinopteri > Cypriniformes > Catostomidae > Xyrauchen > Xyrauchen texanus. The sequence goes on along the minus strand of NC_068302.1, from coordinate 27,491,064 downwards.
TAGTATCATTTCAGTATAAATATTTAGGAACTGTTTTTAAGTATGTAATCCTGTTTAAATTGCTCTGCATGGACTGAGCAATTATGGATTATTGCGCCATATTAGCTAAAACAGAGACCACTAGCAATGTTTCTTTAACAGAGACTAGAACTATGTTTCCATCCAAGGATTTTTTGCAAAAAAAGTTTTAGTGCATCAAAACAAAGCTGATGGAAACGCAAATTATCGATAAAAGTTCACAAGTGTCGACATAATATTTTTCCATTTAACTCTAGCGCATATGTCGATACTTCAAATGTTGCCAAAAGCTTTTTGGAAACACTTTTTGTCGATAAAATTGGCATTAACACAAAAATATATTGTTACATGACAGAGTTTGCCCCAATTGTAAATTATGTGTAAATCATGACGACAGTATACATCATTGAAAGCCAATTTATTGTACATGATTATGGATTGATTTTAACAGCGTATAGATCCGATCTGCAAACATGACACTTCCTGGAGTGCCAACACAAATATCTTGTATCATTCACATCAACAAGTGCAAGGAGAACCAATGAATGCCACTGTTTGTGATTAATTTAATCGCGGTAGACATCTGTTTATTTATTAAAATGTATTTTCCACACCATTCAGAATAATAGATGACAGTCATGGTATTAGTCCACAAAACAAACTTATAATTCCTGTGCACAAATATGTTTTAAATTAAAAATAAATACACAATACTAGGAGAAAAAACATCAGAGTGATTTTTTGAAACATATAATCCAATTCTATTAAATTAATATTTATTTACTTTTGAAAAAATGCAAAATTCCCTGTATTAAATAAAAAAAAAATTCCAAAAAAAAAAAAAAAGTGTGTGTGTGTGTGTGTGTGTAATTGAGTTACCATAGACTTCGTCAGTTCGAGCCAGTCTGGCCATTATCTGTTGACCTCTATCATCAACAAGGCATTTCCGTCCACAGAACTGACACTCACTGGATGTTTTTTGTTTCTAGTACCATTTGGAATAAATCCTAGAGACTGTTGTGTATGAAAATCCCAGGAGATTAGCAGTTACACAAATACTCAATCCAGCCCATCTGGAACCAAAAATCATCTATGTGATTTTCTAATCAGCTAATCATATGTCAGCAGTGCAGTGCAAAAAATCATGTAGATGAGGGTCAGGAGCTTTAGTTAATGTTCACATCAAACTTCAGAATGGGGAAAAATTTGATTACAGTGATTTGGACTGTGGCATGATTGTTGGTGCAAGATGAGCTGGTTAAAGTATTTCTGTAGATAGAAATGAAAACGTAGCAATTTTACCATAAATGCATATAATTAAAGTCTACTGTGTTTCACAGTCACCATACGACTTTCAGCACTAGGTAAAGCAAAGAAAACCAAAACACACTATTACAAGGAGTTGCAAAAATGACAAATGCGATGTAGAAAATGCCGGTGTAGAAGTGTTAAGATCCATATGCAGCTTTATTAATAGTAAAAGCAGTAAAACAAAGTAGCAAATAAAATGATAAACAAAAGGCAGGCAAGAGTTCGGTACACAGGGTGACAGTCCAGAAAGGCAAACCAAGTTAATCCGATAATGAGGGGTAATCCGTAAAACAGGCAATAGTTCCAAATGCTCACAAGTAGGCTGGGAAATCCAAATAAACAAGCAAGACTCAAAACACAGGGTAAACAGGTAATGGGAATAAATGCTCAGAAATGTTGACAGGCAAACAAGACTTCGCAATGAATGTGAGAGGACTGGGAACTTAAATAGACAAGAGTTCATAAGAAGCAGGTTGGAGAGTAATGAAATAGAGAGGAGGATTATGGTAAATGTAGTCTGTGACGAGTTGGTACTCAGGAGATGGCGACCTCTAGCGGCATTCAGGAGAGATCGCAGGCGCTGCAGGTGTAACTGAGCCCCCCCTGGGAACGGCTCCTGACGTGAGGAGGTTGTTTGTGTCGTGGTCTTCCTCGACCTCTGGAAGTGGGCCGATTATGGAACTTGTGATTGAACTCAGTGCAGTGTCCAGAATGTCCTCAGAGTTAGTCCAGAAAGGTTCCTCAGGGTCGTAGACTTCCCAGTCCACTAAGTATTGAAGCATCCGACCGATGGAGATTGTGCACTCTGTCGGTGAATAGCATGCAGTTAGTGGACGTGAGCTTGATCCCAGATAGCTTCACTGCACTGCATCCAGTCGTCCACTGCAGGAATATTGGAAGGTTCCCCAGACCAGGGAAATAGTGGTGGTTGAAACCATAGGATGCACTTGAAAAATTTGGCTCCGGTGGCAGGTTTGAACAGAGTTCTGAGCATATTCAGCTCAGGGCAGGAAACGGATCCAGTCGTGCTAGTTGACTTGACAGTAGGCACGAAGGAATTTCCATAGGTCCTGATTTAGCTGTTCAACTTGACCATTAAATTGAGGATGATAACCAGAAGTTAGACTCACATTGATGTTGAGCAACTTGAAGAATGCAGATCAAACACGGGAGGTGAATTGGGACCCCTGTAGGAGACAATGTTTTCAGGAAGGCCATAATGGCAGAAGACGTACTGAAATAGGCTTTCCACACATTCCATAGATGAATCGGTCCCCCATGGTTAGGATGGTGGTGTAACCCTGAGTGTTGGCTTTGGTGTTCTTGGAGCCAGGTCAAAAGGTGATAGTGAAATCGAACCTGGAAAAGAAGAGGGACCATCGAGCCTGACAAGGATTTAAGCGCTTTGCAGACTGAACATACTCCAAATTGCGATGATCCATGATTACCAGAAATGGATGGCGAGCTCCCTGCAACAAGTGTCTCCACTCCTCGAAAGCCACCTTCATTGCTAAAAGTTCCCGGCTGCCGACATTGTAGTTTCTTTCGGCTGAAGATAACTTGCGTGAGTAGAAAGCACAAGGATGGAGTTTAGCAGAAGATCCTTGTCAATGGGAAAGTACTGCACCAACTCCAGAGCACAAAGGGTCTAGAGGGATCAGGATGATGGAGGATGGGGGCAGAAGTGAAGCAACGCTTGAGGTCATTGAATATTGACGGACAGAATGTGTCCAGTTTAGACTCTGGGCTTTAGCACGGAGCAAATAGGTGAGTACAGCAGCCACCGAACTGAAACCTCGGCTGAACCGTCTGTAGAAATTGGCGAACCCAAAGAAGCTCTGTAGTACTGTGATAGAAAATGGCAAAGGCCACTGCAGCATGGCTTGTACCTTGGATGAGTCCATGCAGACCCCCTCAGGGGAGATGATATACCCCAGGAGATGGTTGACTGGTGGAACTCACACTTCTCCATCTTGGCATATAGTTGATGTTGTATGAGGTGGTTGAGTACCATTCTGACGTGTCGGATGTGCTCATCGAGGGAGAATATAAGAATGTCATCAATGTAGACTATAATCCATTTGCCAATAATATCATGAAAAATATAATTCACAAAGACTTTGAAGACAGAGGGACTATTGGAAAATCTGAATGGCATTACATGATATTCATAGTGACTTGTGTATGTAGAGAAGGCAGTCTTCCATTCATCCCCCTCCCGGATGTGGATCAAGTTGTATGCATTACGAAGATCCAGTTTAATGAAGATCTTGGCACTTCGTAACCGCTCTAGTGCTGGTGGTACCAGAGGAAGGGGGTAGCGATACTTGACGTTGACTGTGTTCAGGCCTTGGTAGTCAGTGCATGGACAAAGTCCCCTGTTCTTCTTTCCTATGAAGAAGAAATTTGGCTGGAGAAGTGGAAGGTCGAATGAAATCCTTTTCCAGGGATTCCACAATGTACTCCTCCATAGCTTTAGTTTCAGGCTCAGATAAGGGGTTGTGAGAAATATGAAATTGTACATGCTGTTCTGCTCTGTGTATGTGTTTCTGACCTTCCATGTGTGTTCAGTTGACCCCAGATGCAGGCTGCAGTGCGCACGTTAGTGAGTCAGTATATTTAGCAACTGCTGACCGTTTTCTTCTCTTCCTCTTTGTTGTTCTGCATACTTATTTCTGTGAGGTGATTAGGTCATACTCGTGCTCTTGAGGTGAACATGGTCAACCATAAGTCTGGCGCATCTGCATATGGCCCTTTTCCTGTATTACTCCAGAGCACCCATTTCTCCCCCTTTGACCCTGGTTGTCACTTTCCAATTGGCTGATTCTTTGTTCCTTTGTCTTATGAAGAATATAAATAACATTCTTGCTGTAATAAACATTGAGTAGATTGAATACAAACAGAGTGTGTGTGTCATTCTTTCTATTCCTTTCGCGAAGTCTACAGAGACTCAGCCTCATGACTGCGCTTCACTGGGCACGAACATAGGTAGATGGGACCGGGGGAATTGGAGATCGCGACCAGATCCAAAATATTCCTAACAGTGGTATATTAGTCCGCGTAGTGGAGATGAACCAGGCAGAAGGTCAATGGCACAGTCACAGGAACGATGAGGAGAAAGTTGGGAGCCTTAGATTTGCTGAAAGCCTCCTGGAAATCCAAATAACACTGTGGTAGTGTGGACATCTCCTTTTCAGAGAAGATGGTAATGGTGCATACCAGAGGGAGAGAGATGGGTTCAGGGAGCTTGAGGCAAGATTGGAAACAGGAAGTGGTCCAACGAGTGAGCTGTCCATCACTCCAGGAGATCTCAGGGTTGTGAAGTCTCAGCCACTACAGGCCAAGAACAATCAGGTTCTTAGGAGAGTAACTGACTAGGAACTGAATTTCCTCATGATGAAAGAGTCCAACTTGGAAATGAACAGGTTGATTGATCTGCTGAATCGGGAGTCCAGGGGTCGTTTGTCTAGCACTAAGACATTTAATGGAGGGACACAAGGGAGAAAAGACCATTTTAGATTCACTGCAAGGCCCAGGTCAATAAAGTTACCAGCAGCCTTAGAATCTAAAATGGCTGACATCTGTTGTTCATTATTCTGAACATGCAAAGTGACAGACTGTTCAAACTGATCAATATGAATTAAGTTTGACAATTCAACCCTCACCGCCACGTGACCCTATAGGGGACGAGTAGGGCAGGCAGCCACTTGCATGGGCTCATGATGACTTGTTGCAGGGATGTCAGAAGGAAGTGAATGTTGAGACCTGGCAGGATGACAGGCTTTGATCATGTTATCCAGGAGACTGGCGAGTGAGATCTCCCTTCATCACGGCATGCTAGTTCCGTTTGGATGATCAGCATTCAACCCCTGATGGAACAACAGCTTTAAAGTGTCCTCAATCCACACGGTTTGTGCTGCTAGCGTGCGGAAGGATAAAGCAAAATCTGCAGCTGACTTATCATTCTGCTTGAGACTCAGAAGAAGTTCTCCCGGGCCGTCACCACCGTCAGAGTGCTCAAATTTCCCGTACACAAGCTAGGAAGTGAGATCGGGAACCCTTTAAGATGTTTTCATGACACCAATCTGCCATAACCCAGACTAATGCTTTATCTTACAGCAGTAATTTAATGAAGGAAACACAAGCTTCATAATTATGATAGAGGTAATTGCGACAGAAAAAGCTCACATTGTAACAGAAATCCTCAACACTTACTGCGTGAGAAGTTTGACGGATCACCAAGCGAGAGTAAAGGATTAAAAATGGCTGTAGAGGGCATTATGCTGTAGGCTGAGTTGTTATTGGAAATCCCCTTCTGAGATACACTTGGGTTTGGCTGCACGGACATGAAGAGTTCTTCCATGATTGAGGTGAGTTTGCACAGCCGTTGATGGTGATACACTACACAGCATGTTATATAGTGTGTGGGGGAGGCGGACACAAAAAAATGGCGAACTGCTTACCCATCATTGTATTTGTGGTATACAGAAGCCACAGGTTCAGTTGCGCACTGCAAATACATCTTATGTGAAAGCATAATCAAGCGTATGCTGCTTCTGCTCCACCACACACAAGGAAGCATTAATTGGTTTATTAATGGAGAGGAAAACACCATCACATCAACAAAAACAAAAGCATTTAATTTCATCTAGACCACTCGCATTTATTGTAATTTTATCTGTGATGTCTTTATTTCACACATTTATAAATTGAAGACTATAATTTGTGCATTGCCAAAGTATTGTCTTTTTGGCTTAACTCTTTTATTGCACTGGCTTTCTCTTCTTGTTGAACTCAAAAGCTGGAATAATCCTGGAATACTCATAGGATAGCTAGCAGGATTTTGTGAGTGAACGCAAAATAATTTCTCACGGTTTGTCGCTAAGAGCTCTAGGAAGGCCACCAAGTGCCCCTGAGACAGACAACCCAGGGAGGAAGAAGTTCGCTGGAACCCTGGAGCTGGTACCAAACCACTCCATCTCCCAGTGGAGGGCTGGGAGAAAAAACTTTTTTTCTCACATCCACGGCCAGACGGAAGCTCGGGATGCAAGGCTCCTCTGTGTCATCTCCTGCTCCGCCCCTCCGTGATGCCCAACCTGCAGGTACATCAGACGTGATTTTCCCTTTGGTGCCACTCACCCGGAGCTTGGAGGTATGGCTAGTGCTCTCCAACCCATCGCAATGGCTGGCCAGGACCATCCAACTTGGCTACGTAATTCAGTTCTGCGTGCTGAGATCACGACCCTTCTGCAGAAGGATGCGATAGAGACTGTCCTTCCAGCCGAGATGAAGAAAGGGTACAGCCCTTTCTTCAGTGTGCCAAAGAAAAGAGGTGGGTTGTGGCCAATCTTAGAATTGCAAGTTCTGAACCAGGCCTTGCACAGACTCCCGTTGAAAATGCTAATGCAGAAATGCATTTTGCCGTCCATCTGGCATCAAGATTGGTTCACAGCAGTAGACATGAAGGATGCATACTTCCACGTCTCGGTTTTACCTTGGCACAGGCCTTTTCTGATTTTTGCATTCATGGGCCTGGTATACCAGTACAAGGTCCTCCTCTTCAGTCTGTCCCTGTCCCCTTGCGTCTTTACAAAAGTCAAGGAGGCTGCCCTTGCCCTATTAAGGGAAGTGGGCATTCGTATCCTCAATTATCTCGACGATTGGCTGATTCTAGCTCACTCTTGAGATCTGTTGTGTGCGCACAGGGACCTGGTGCTCGAGCACCTCAGCCGGTTGGGGCTTCGGATAAACTGGGAAAAGAGCAAGCTCTTCCCCCAGTTCAGAGCATCTAAATGGTAGTGTAGGTCTAAAATTAAGTAAAGTATTTATGTAAAGAAAATGTATAGTCAGATTTCTTCTTTTAACTTGATTTTGATCATTAAGTCTCCTCACATTCATTCTCTATCCCTCATTGATAGGCCCAGGGGAGGGTCTTTGTGTCTCCGGTGTAAATTACCTCCATATTCATGCCTCCTCGCATATTACCTTTCAACACTAAAATTGTCTTACAAAAGTTAAATTACTATATTGTTTTGTATGAGTAATCAGGATGGTTTTCACATCATTTTGTAGCAAAACCTCTAGGCTACAAGATCCAGTTCTCAAAAGTCTTGTGGACAAATATTTAGTATGTGTTAGATGGCCTTATTTCAGTGAAATTTTATTTTTTAAAAAAAACATACATAAACGTTATTTTCTCAAAAATACAAACCTGTACACACATGTTGCTCACATATTATTGTAGCCCAGATTGTGCTGAATACAGTGTTATCAGACTTTAGCCATTAATATGTTTTTAAGCAACTGAAAAAAGCACAAATGGCAAGGCATGTCAAAACTTCTCCAGGGCCCAAAATACCCTCAGACCCCAGAGGGTTAACTTCTCCTTGGTTGATTGACATCATTTTTTAAATCAAACTAAAAATGATTTACCTTACATCCCTGTCTAATTTTGGATAATGCAAGCATACAGACAGTAAAATGTCTTCCTTCATGGAAATGGCAAGACAGTGAACCAGTCACATTATACGCTTTATGGTCCTATCAGACAGAACATCTGCTGTGATGTATGAGTGCATATTTCTGTTCAAAATGGGGTCAGTGACACAGGAATAATTACTGTATGCAATATGAAGCATGTCTTGGGTGTACCAAGTTTCTTATGTGGTGTCCGCTAATGTAGGTCACATCTCTTACCTTATATGGCTTTGTTACATTAATGTGAAGGACACAAGGGCGATTTTCCACTGATGGTCTGCCTGCATTGGTGGAGAGGCTGGGAGAGCAAGGTGCAGTATCAACTAACCTTTCCCCTTGTTGCCTTGCTCAGATAGAATACACTAATGTGACATTTCTCCCCAGATCTGCCTCACTCTGAAACTGGGAAGCACTCCAGACCCCCTGAACTAGTCTACGTCTGAGGCTCTGATCCAGCAGATCAGTACAATGTGAGAACCATGAAGAGGCAATAATGTACTTATCCCTGCTTGGCTTTAGTTACTTGTTTTAGAGCACGGTTAATGAAGCAGGTTTCTTTAAAATTTAATTTAATGGCACCATTGGATCAAACATAATTACAAAATAAATATCTTTTTTTGAGTATTGCTTTTTTGCACTGCAAAAAAATAAATTGTGTATAAGTATTATTATTTAAAGAGTATTTTGGTCTTAAACTTCAAAAGATTTTACATTTGAGTTGAAACCACACAAAATTACTGATTTATGCTTAAAAACAAAAACAAGTTACAGATGGGTTAAGAAAAATAAGGTTAATTCAAAATATATTATCTAAAAACAAGTATTATTGTCTTACCCAGTTTTGCTTGTAAATTACAATTGTCTGGATTTTAGGATGTTTAGAAACTTTAATGGAAAACTATAAAAATACTGATTAAGAAAATAATTTTTGCTTCTGGTTAAATGTATTGTTATTGAACATGTTAGCAGTCAGAAACGTCATGGTTAATGTCGCAACCTCCGTTCCCTGATGGAGGGAACGAGACGGTGTGTTGATATAGAGACACTAGGAGTTGCTCTTGAGAGCCCCGAACACCTCACATTTTTTGTGAAAAGGCCAACGTGTGGCAATATGACACATGGGCTCAGCAGCCGCACATGGAAGAGGCTCGGTGGTAGGTCCCACCATGGGGGACTCTACAAACGCAGTGATTGTGGGCAAAGAGAGCTCTTCCCAAGGGAGACGCGGGTCCGCAGACAGGGAGACCATACCGAATATACATCACAGGGGTTACCGGAGTGACCGACACCTGTGGAGCACCTATCCCAGTACGGCATATTAGACCCCATAGTGGTGCTGGCTGAGAACTCCTTCACCAAGTTTGCGAACCCTAGGGCTAGGGAGGAAGGACATCCAGGGTCCACGACTTCATGAACTCGACTGGGGGTAAAAGCGCACGTTTCCTCGCGTCAGCCCCTCCCTGGCAAGTTCCCCTGAGGTAGGACCTTATTTCGCAGGGATGAAGGAACGAGACATTGTGTCCCTCCTGCCACAACGCTGAACTACCCGCTGAAATGGCCGTGACCTTCTTCTCATCTCCTCAGCACAAAACCTAATGACAGGTATTTACGTCCCCTCCTTTATACCTGTATGTTCAGGGGAGGGGCATGCAAATACCACTCGCCAATTCCCATTGGCCTTTTTTCAAAGATCAGAGCTCTCAAGAGGGACCCCTAGTGTCACTTCATCTACACAACGTCTCGTTCCCTCCATCAGGGAATGGAGGTTATGGAAGTAACCAGGACGTTTTGCCACTTCATGGCATCACAACCGACCTCCCCCCTAATAAAAACTCTCCCCACCACTTTTTAATACAAAGCGATGCCTATAACAGTGTTTTTATTCACTGGATGTACACCAACATGCATCATATGTAATTTTACCTGAATAAATTTGCTTTGCCACAAGAGTCAGTTAACCTCAAATGTTAAAAATCTAGTGTGGCCAGCAAAAACAGCACAGTTTTCTTTTCTGTGTTGATGTATTTCCAATTGAAGGACGTTTTAGCACGACATACCAATGGATTCATGTCTTAAAAAATGGCCAGTAGGCTTTACAGTAATTACACCACAGACATAAACCTTTATTTGCTACTTTCTAATCAGCAGGTGTTTTTGGGGAAGGGACATTCTCATTCTAGAGCATATGACTGGACAAAAATCTTTATAGTTTTGGTCCATTTGCCAGGAAGGGAGACATTGTACATTTTAGAAGACTAAATCTGCCAAAAGGATCATTTTTGTCAAAGATAATCTATGATAATGAATCCCTCTGTGAGGGGAACCAAAACTTTCAAAACTGCATAAATTACCTTCTCACAAGTCAAGATTATTGTGAGTGACAAGCGTTTTGATACTTGGAAATCAAAATAAAGTACTCAGAATTTTGCCAAAGACCCCTAAGGATTGCGATGGCATGCGCCATGAGGAGCTTCCATGGAGTCTTTTAACCAGAGCTGACAGGAAGTACTATAATGAGAGAATTGAAGGTGCCACAGATATGCTGCTTAGCAGTTCACAGGGGCCTGAGCCATCGTGTCTCTCGAAATGTGAGGTGGGGGTGGTTGGGTGTGTGTGTGTGTGTGTGTGTGTGTGTGTATATGACAACAGAGCCATGCAATTTGATGCGCCTCTCATCTGCATATTGATTGGGAACTTCCATCACGCATCACTAATGAGGGAATGGCTTCGTTCTCCAAGATGATGATAATGTTGATCATCATCAAGGCTTCAGTCTAAGTTAATATTCAGCTTTCTACATCTACGACACTTAGCCCCTTTCAATTAATATTTCATTTGCTGGCTGCAAATCAACACCTCCACTTTATATTAGAAAAAATTATTCAGATATGGTTGATTGTGCTGTAATTGCATTAATACGTCTTAAGTGTTTATAAACGCATTACAAATATTTCATACTTCATCAGTCTATACTTGTGTTCCATGTATTATCACAGGATTTCTTTTTCACCATGTTGTACTATAAAATCTGCCATCTTGTACAACTACTACAGTATATTAAAATATCCTAAGTGGAGTGGCCCATTAGCATGCTTCTACAGAAAAACACAAATGGCATTTTAAAACAGTAAAAGTAATTTGGTAAGACTGTTTTGCAAGATAAAAATGGCATGATAGCTGCTTCATTAAATTAAATTTACATTTAAAAATACATTTATATTGAATAAGTTTGTATTAGTGGGCAAATATTCTTTGACCAGCCAACAAACAATACAACTTAATCATGCAACTGTACTATACAATGGTAGAGGTTTCTGTGCTCTAGAAATTCAACGTACAGTATAAAATTATTTCCGTGTTTTCCTCTCTATAATTTACATTGCTGTCTTTAGATTGCATCAGCGCTTGCAAAATTGGCCATTTAAGTAGCTTTTCATTGTCGAAGCTACACCATGATACACCGTACTTATGTGACCGGTGTTTACTATCGTCCATTTTGAATCTGACCTATGAATGTCTGATTCACAATTGAATCACTCATTTGAGTCCATTCTTTACAATGAATTGGTCACACATGATAGCAAAGCTATTCAATCTTAATGACTCAGAAAGCTCACGCACATGGTCCTGAATCATCTGGTGCACTCTCACTTGCCAGCATGCTCACAGACTATTTTAAAACATGGACAATTAAGATAATGCTGGTTGCAGTGGATCTACAATCAATGGAAACCAAACCTGAAAATGCATCCTATCGTTTGCCAGTAATAAAGAAGGTCTTTATTTAGTTCAGCACATATGCAGCTTGTGAACATCTATTACAGGTAAAACATTTTCCAATCAAAAGAGTTTTAAAACACTTGTAGCGTACATGAAAAAAACACGAAAAAGGACCATGGCATTTACACATTTATTTTGTACATGTACCATTTCCTGGGAGCACCATTTTAATACAATGGTATATGAATATGGTAATCATATAGCGAAGTACCATGTCATTATTTGAAGTGCTTTGAAGCACCATGTAAATACAGAATGGTAAATAAATATGGTAGGCCTAATTGTTTATCAAAGTACCATGGTATTACCATCTGGTCCCATCAGATACCACATTGTTATTGCCCAGATGTGCTTAAACATGCTGTGAATTTGGCCTCTGATCAGATGCTTCCAGTACATACAGAAATACAACAGCTAGTCACAGAAAAACATGATAAGATGAACAGTGTTTGTACACCGTGAGTTTTTACACAGGAATGTGCAAACGTAATTATGTTCAAGTGGGTATGGGTTTGTAGAGGTAGTTGTATAAATATGAGAAATAAAAATGTAAAAGTTGTGATTTTTAAATTGAACACATGAGTTTGTATAGGTAGCATGTATACATATGAATTTACATATTTGTTTACATGCACATACATTTTATTTTACATCATACTGTATACTTGTATACTGATGGTCTGCTGTGGCAATCCCTAATGGGAGCAGCTGAAAGAAGAAGACTCTATAATTGTGTACTGTATTATACGGTACTGTAATAAGCCATGGCTTTGATAGACATCATGTGAATACATCTTTCAGATGCTTTGTCTATGACTGTATGCTCTATTCATCTGGTTGAAAAAGAAAGTAGCTTAAAGTAGCAAGCTACTTTTGGCATGTAGCATGTAGTGTAACTTGCTACTTTCTCTGAAGTTGTAGCTTGTAGCTTAGCTTAACGTCTTTTTCTGTTGAGTAGTTTATAGCTTAGTTATATAGCTACATTTTTGGAGTAGCTTGCCCAACACTGCTTTAGAGCAGTACTAAAACAGGGCACTGAAAGAAGGGTAGGATATTTCTCAAAGCAGCAGAAAACTTAAGAGCAATTCTACGTTCAACTAAAGCAATGCAACAGACTGCAGGCGGTTTATTGAGGGTTCTTCAAACCATGAGAGTAAGGCTTGCTTTTATCTCCTGGGGAGTTTAAATGAGTGCTGGGATGAAGTCATCCATTCACTCTTCTTTGAATGTGGCAGAAATTTCCATACAATATTGAAGGATATGTGGAGTCTTATTTATAATCTGCCACTTTGCTTGTGCAATTTGTCAATGGCATTGGATGTCCAGCGTATTGGGAAAATATTCAATTTCACAGTGTGATGCTGTGAGCCAATGTACCTCACAGAGTTTTAACTTCCTGCCACTGTAGTGCCATATTTCTTGAAGAAAACAGCAGAATAGCATTAAGGTGACAGTGTTTTCCTCCATTATGCAAATGTCTCAGCTGCTGATTCACATGCCTTTTCACACTGGATCAATTGCTGTGGAAGATTTATGCAACAATAAGTAGCATACTGGACTTTATCTCACTCAAAAAGCTATTCACTGACTTCATTCCAAGCTAGAAATTAGTTTCAGATCTCATTCAGTGCATCAGCCCTGTCAAACAAGTGGCTATGAACTCCATTAAAAGCCTTAAACAATTAGTCAGAGGACAAATGTTTTTATGTAGCATAAACTTATGACTCATATTGTGGCTCAATAATCAGCATTTGCATTTTATTGTCATGCATAGCCCTTGTGGTAGATTACATTTCTGGCACTAACACTCCTCTTTTGTATTCTTTGTTATATGGGTAGAAGGCCTCCACAGGATACCTGGCGCGACAAAGCCCTGCTTTCATTCTTAAACCTTTGTTAGCTCTGTGCATGAATTAATGTACACACATTTAGTACTGGAGAGAGAGAGAGAGAGTACTTTTATTCTCTTATGTTCATAATGTCCTATTAAATGCATATTGTATTTAATATTGTATAGTGTATATTGTTATTTATAGTTTTTTATTTGATTTGATTCATTACCTGGCACCTTATTTTAATTATATCTTATCATTATTATTTGTCTTGTCATTATCTGTTTTGTGTATTAATGCTTTAGCAATATTGTATGTAAACACAATCATGCCAATAAAGTACTTTTAAATTGAATTGAAATTGAATTGAGAGAGAGAGAGAGAGAGAGAGAGAGAGAGAGAGACACACTTCAGAAAAAGAGGACACAGGAATAATGGAACAATAACGTTTTTTTGAGAGGGTAAGAGATAAAGAGACATTGGACTCATAAATAAGGGGAATAGCCATAGGGCAAAAGCAAAGCTGTTGCTCACTCAGAAATGGAGACAAAATAAATGAGAGAAGAGGATCTGGAACTGCTCCATTTTTATTAATAGAAGGCTATTAATTAACACCAGATGTGTTAAATATAGCCCAGACACTCGGTGCAGACAACAGGTATTTGGCTCAACTTGGGAGGGATGAATGGTAGCATTGAGAGCTGTAACAAAGCCTGCAACAGCTGCTCCAGCAACTGCACCTGAGTCCAGAAAGCACCGGCTTGAACCTGCCAAGTATCCATCAGTCCACACCTGGAGATCTGCCTACCTTTCTGCTAGTCAAGTGGACCAGAGTGGCCCAAAACACCCTGGCTCTTTCCTTTCCCCAGTTCAGTTTGAACAGAGGGCGAAAGAGCAGGAAAATCTGCAATAAAGAGATCACTGAAGGGGAAATGAAAGTGCCAGATGGAGAGAGCAACAGTTTGCTCACCTTGAGTCACAGACTTTTCCATTAGCATTGATCATTACCTGGTCGATGCAGCTAGACTATATTCCGTTTGATTGTAGTGGCATCTTATAAATCATTATTTTATAATGTCCTGATTCTGATATTTGTAACAGAATCATTTGCAAGCGTTTGCTGGCAAAGAACACATTTAGATAAAGAATATACTGAAAGTAGTGCTATCAGTCGTCTAGAATATTTAATTGCGATAAATCACATGATTTTTCATAGTTAATAGTGATCAGTTGCCGATTTTGAAAGTGCTTAAAGCTACAGTACACTATGGAAGATTTGTTTGTTGAACAGAAATGAACAACATTTAATGAAAGAGCAAGTACACCAACAATCCGCCTTCCAAACAATGTTTTTGCCTTACCCCAACTCACTACGGTTAGCCTATAATAATTATTTACATTTTAAAGCTGTCGAAATTGCATACTTCCATCAACTGTCTGTGCGTATTTATGCCATGTCTGTCAGTGTTGTAGTACTCAAGATCGGTCTCGAGACCAATCTTTTTGTTTCATAATCAACCGCATTTTACTCAGTCTTATCTCGGTCTCAGACAAAGAGGACTTGTGATTTTATTTCAAGTCCGGTCAATACATAATTACTGTGATTTGGATGTAACACTTCCTGCTTCAAATGCAAGCAATAACTTGACTCACTTCTAATTAGAAATATTTGTTACTGATAACAACTGTCACCCCTCCTTGCTGTCCTTCACACGCACTCCAAGAAACTGAATGCGGGAGAGAGAAGAAAATGTTGCTGTCTGAGAGATGTCAGCCAAATATTCTGTAATACATTTTGGCTTCCTAAACCAGTGTTTCCCAACCACTGTGCCCACTTGTGTGCTGTGAAATATTGTCAGGTGTGCAATGGAAAATTATAAAATTCCTAAAAATAAATAAATACAGTTTTTTCCCCCTGTATTTTAGTGAAGGCATAGAGACGGCAGAAGAGTTTTAAAGTTGCCAATTCAGTATATGTTCCATTACGAAATATTTTATGCAACCAGTTTTAATATTTTGTCCATTATAACATTATTGTTTTAACAAACTCTAGTCTGCTGTCAAACACAACTCCTCACATGCCCACAAAATTATGCTTCATCATGCACACTTGTAGTAAAAATATTCAGTCAGTAAACTGATTGAATGAATAGAATACAACATGTTTATTGTTTTACTCCAGTTTATTTGTGTACAGAAGAATGTTATGAATAGATGTCGCTTACTTGTCACGTTTCTCTCATGAAACATAAAAAAGAATTTGAGAAACTGTTACTGAACATATGATTACTAAAAGCAAATTGTCCTGTTTTAAACAAGTCAAAAAACATCATGATTCATGTGTATATTCTGAGGTACTATAATCTTCATGGAGCACATTTGACAAATGTTCGGAGGCCGGGCGGCTGCTCTCGGGTCCTGGTGCCTGCTGGAATTGTGTGTTGTTGTTTTTTTCTCTGTCAACAACACAATTTTGACCCAGTGCGACTTATAGTCAGGTGCGACTTTATTTCCGGAAAATGCAGTAAATAATAATAAAAAATAAATGTATTTGCTGTGTCGTTGCAATTTAATTTGGAAGAACAATTCTACAAATGGGAAAAGACACAAATTTGTTGGTTTATCATTATCTAATTAGTGCTCTTGGCATTTGTGACCTCATTATATTGTGTACTTATGTTACTTGCGTTTTGTGCATAGCCGAAATTAAAACCCTACTCAGACAGACAGCAAACATGGAAAAGTTCTTGAAAAGTTAAACTATTGATGGTGGTTATGTGGGATAGTGGTGTGCCATGGGATTTTTTTCATCATAAAAAGTGTGCCCTGGCAGTAAAAGGTTGGGAAACACTTCCCAATGAGTTCATCTGCAAAAAATCATCCAGAAGAAAACACACAGCAGTATATAAATGCAATGCAATGCTTATAGAGATGGCTGGGACCTCATCAAACTTTTATCTGCACTTAGATAGGAAGATTAAAGAAAGATAAGCTAAATGTAAGTGCTGCTAGCAAAGCATTATCCACCGCGGTGCAGGGCGAGGATGCCTCGGTCCTTCGGGTGCAGGTCGCCACCCTTCCCCGGAATGTGTCTCATTAGCCGAGACACCCAAGAGAGGGGGGTTCACCCAATCCTAGATCTGTGTACCTTGAACAAAGCTTTACACAGGCTTCCCTTCAAGATGTTGACGCAGAAGCACATCCCGGCGACAGTACGATGTCGGGATTGTTCGCAGTCATCGACCTGAAGGACGCGTACTTTCATGTATCGATCCTTCCTCGACACTGGGGCATATGGTATCCTCGCCGGCGGTACTCCCCCTCGGGTTGATGCATATGAGACCACTCCAGCACTGGCTACAGACTCAAGTCCCAAGGACTTATTATTTACTTTCAGCCCTTGGTCAGACCTGCATTTCTATGGGCAGGTGTCCCCTTAGAGCAGGTTTCGAGGTGTGTCCTGGTTACGACAGTTGCCTCGAAATCGGGCTGGGGCCCCACGTGCAATAGGCAGGCAGTTTCTGGCAGTATTGCTGGCCCTGCGGAGGCTTCGGCCGTCGGTCCTGGGCAAGAATGTGTTGATCCGGACAGACAACACAGCGACCATAGCGTACATAAACTGCCAAGGCAGTGTACGCTCACGTCGCATGTCTCAACTCGCCTGTCGCCTCCTACTATGGAGTCAGCAGCAATTTCTGTGAGCCACTCATATCCCAGGCATCCTCAACCCTGCAGTGGACAGGTAATGCTCCATGGAGAGTGGAGGCTCCACCCCCATGCAGTCCAGTTGATTTTGGAGAGATTTGGGGAGGAACAGGTGGACCTGTTTGCCTCCCGAGAGTCGTCTCATTGCTCCCTTTGGTACTCCCTGTCCAAGGCTCCCCTTGGCATGGATGCCCTGGTGCATAGCTCTCAGGGGCTGTGCAAGTATGCATTTCCCCCATTGAGCCTCATTGCAGACCTGATACTCCTAGCATTAGCCCCTCTCTGGTGCATTCCTCTGAGGCAGGACCTTCTCACTTGCTCCGGCACCCGAGGCTAGACCTCTGGAATCTCCATGTCTAGCTCTTGGATGGGACGTGAACCTAGCAGGCCTTCCGCCAGCAGTACGTGGCTGCCATAGCAGTATATCGCAATACACTGGATGTGAGGCCTTCATGACAGCACAACTTGATCACCAGGTTCCTCAAGGGCGTGAGGAGATTAAATCCTCCTAGGCAATGCCTAATTCCATCTTGGTATCTCTCTGTGGTCTTACCTGCCTTAAACAGAATCCCTTTTGAGCCATTGGAGCAGGCCGATCTCAGCACTGTCTCTGAAGGTGGCCCTGCTGGTGGCGCTCACTTCTATCAAGAGGGTGGGGGACCTACAAGTGCTTTCTATCGGATCACTCTAATGTGATCATGAGACCCCGGCCCGGTTATGTGCCCAAAGTTCCCATCACTCCCTTTCAGGACCAGGTGGTGAACCTGCAAGTGCTCCCTTCAGAGGAGGAAGACCTGGTCTTGTCGTTGCTATTTCCATTGTGCATCCTGCACATCTATCTTGGATGCCATTTCCTTGGCTTACCAATTCCAAGACTTGGCGTGCCCAGGCACACTCCATAAAAGTGTTGTGTCCTCCTGGGCACTGGCGAGGAAGACATATGCAGACATATGCAGCGCGGGCATATACTGAGCAGCGGGTTGGGCTACACTCAATACTTTTGTGAGATTTTACAACCTCATTGTAGAACCGGTTTCGACATGAGTGTTACAGGGTAACAGCAGGAAGGCCGGTCGGATGTATCATTGCACTTGCACCTTTCCCCTTTCCAGGTGATAATGGTAAATGGTCTGCACTTATATAGCGCCTTTTTAAGCCTTAACGGTATTCAAAGCGCTTTACACTGTGACACATTCACCCATTCACACACACATTCATACACCAATGGCGGCAGAGCTGCTATGTAAGGTGCTAGCCTGCCATTGGGAGCAACTTGGGGTTCAGTGTCTTGCCCAAGGACACTTTGGCATGTGGAGTCATGTGGGCCAGGATTCGAACCACCAACCCTGTGATTAGTGGCCAACCTGAGCCACAACTGAGCCACAGCTGCCCCAATAATGTCTGCTATTTGTCCACAAACAATTCTGCATAACCGGTGAATGCCTCTTTAATATCTTAAGCACTATTCGGTGGTGAACTCAATGGAGGAGTGATGCTGCCAGGCCCAGTACTCGTGGTATGCCCCTTTTCAAGTGAGCCTGTGTACTTCGGCTCAGTGCCCCATATTTGGAGATTCCCCTTCGGTAATCCCGTATGATGCGTTTCCACTGTTCGGTTTCGCCTTATGTGAACCCTGTGTTTCCCCTCAACAGAGCTCAGCTCTGCCTCGGCCACTGTTGCTGTGTACCCTCTCCATAGATAGGGTCCTCGCAGTGGCTTCATTCCATATGTGAACTTCCCCATCGGTGTGTCCATATGAGGTATTCTCCCCATGTTAACCTCCCTCTGGTAGAATATGGTCTCCGTAGAGCTCTCCCTCCTGGAGAGGGCAGAGTGCTTCCCCAGCACTATCCTAGCAGTTGCTTTCAGATCAATTTGAGGAGTGCCTATGGTTTGTATGTTCCACATTTTATCAAACTTGTGTCATGTAGTGTGGGACTCGCACTGTTTTGGTCTTGGCCTTGACTCGGTCTCAACCCCTCAAAGTCTTGATCTTGGTTTAGGTGGTCTTGACTTCAACACTGAAGTCCATAAAGAAAAGGAGATCCAGCTATTACATGCATGTATATGTGAGGTGATATGTGTGGTAGTAGTTTGGAGCTGAAAGCTTGTAGCCACAACAAATGAGCAACATTGACCATGGATCATTCAAGAAGACAACTCTCTGGGGAATTACCCGGGAAAGAAACCTTGAACCAAGAAGAGTGAAAGCACAAATCAACATAGTATTGGCTTATCAGGGGTGGTGGCAACTCTGAGATCTTAAAGGATTAAAAACCAACCCAGAGATGGAGTTTTTTCTTGCTGGACAGGTAAGATATTTACTGGACCGATAGTGAGCCAGGTAGCTCTCTTAGTGCAGTAATTCATTAGATAGTGTAAGCCACTGTAATGGGGCAATTTCATTTAAGAGGAAAGTTTAACTTTTATGCTGGTAATAATGCCAATCTCTAAACCAGTTACTACCTTGGTCTATTTGCCTGCTAGCTAAGTTCTAATAGTTACCACTGTTTGATTCTATCTGATATGACTAGCCATTGTTATGTCTAATGTCATTGTTGCCTAACCTTTTTAGTGCTATTTATTTTAAGACAACTGTTTTCAATAAGTCAAAGCAACAGAGGAAGATATGATACATACCTGCCCATAAGACATATTTTCGGGTATCCATCTTTCTCTTGTTTTCGTTATTGATTTATTCATTGAGGGGAAGGGGTGAGTTTTGTTGTCGTTAATGACATTTGCTCTGATAAGATGATAACCTCCAATGATGGTTACTCCTCAAACCATCAGCATAAAACATTTCCCAAAGTTTAAATGGGATGTTGATTAAATGAAAAGATTTGTCCCATAGGTCGAGTTTTCATTGCATTGGGCATTAAATCTCCTAAATCATCATCCTCCACAATATTAATCATGGCTATTCACTATGCTACAGCAATCGCGAAGCCGCATTCACATGATTCATGCTGTTTTGGACTCCACATGAAAAGCGCTGCAGAGAACATCTTGTTTTGCACTGAGCGCTGGCACTGTCCACATAATGATACTTCATCCAAATTGTCCTGAAAGATGGAAGAGCAACACTACATTTTAATCCAGCAAGTCATGTGAATGCAGCAATTCACAGGTCCCATCTGGGTTTGTTTTGTAAAAAAAAATATGGTTAAGATCAACATTCAATCACTGTTGTGTGTTTGTGGTGTGTGCGTCATTGCATTGACCCCCAACACATCGCAAAGTTTCCACCCTGTTCCAACAAATATGTCAGAATCAAATATGAAAATTGGTAAATGTGTTAAACTGGTTAAAGAAAAATTAACTCTATTAACTTTGAATTGCATTCCTTAACACGTTAATTTCAGCAGCTCTAGCTAAAAGATTCAGTTCATTGAGCTTTGCCAAGTCATCCATTTATAGACAAAATCTTCACTTCATTAGTTAAAAGAATAGTTCACCCAAAACATTTACTTCCCTCATGCCATTCCAGATTTGCATGACTTTCTTTCTTCTGCTGAACACAAAAGAATATCTCAGCTCTGTAGTTAATGGTACAAGTTAATAGTGATCAGTCCTTTGAAGCTCCAAAATGGAGATAAAGACAGCATAAAAGTAATCCAAAAGACCCCAATGTTATAATCAATCTTAAGCGAGATGGTTTTGGGTGAGAACAGACCAAAATGTAACAATTTTTTCACAGTACATTTTGTCATTGTAGTCTATTGCAAATTCATGATTTCAAGATGGATTACACTTCCTAATGCTTGAAGCACACGCAGAGTGCTAGATGGCACTATAGGAAGTGTAATCGAGCTTGAAATCATGATTGCCATGGAGACTGTCACAATTCACTGTTTTCAGTGGCTCTAGTCATAAATGCTGAATTTTTATGACGATATGTCAGATTAAACATAGTTCTAATTTTTTTTTTTTAAATGCGTTTCAAAATCCCTGCATTCTGTTGTGCTCCTCCAGCTGTCTTTGAGTGCAAAAGTGCATCTGTGCTCATTAATATGACAAGGCATGTTGCCTTTACAACTGGTGCCCTAACTGCCTACTTCTGCATTAAGGTGGTACATCAAGATTGACCCTGTAATTCAAAAGGTGTATGCAGATTCTGAATGCAATTTGTTGGTTGAACCTGCCCTTAAATGGCACATAAAAAAAAATGGTTGTTCACGTTACATGTCCAGTATAAGCTGTAATGTGCACCAGATTTTTTGTTGCTATGTCAAAGGTCTGACTCTAAATGAGACTATTCTACATTTATTCTATAGTATAATGCATGATCTCTGCTTCACTATATAACTTTTTAATTTTTTTGAAGAGACAAACTATCTAGAGGATTTTACAGCATCTGTGTTTGAAACTAAGTGAGGTGTTTACACTGATGCCCACTGACAAGCTCCAGTTTCAGACACAAAGTGGGCAGATGTGCTTGCACACGGCTGTCAGGACCCTCATACCAACTCATATGTCCACTGATTGCATTCTACTTTACCATTACTAGCTTGAGAGACAGATGCAAGCTCTCTGTAGTGTTGTTTCATAGTGTATTGCAAAAATGACAGCTGCAGGTGAGAGTTAAATTAGCTGATGGCATGTGGGATGGGAATTTGTGATGGAAACTTTGTTTTTCATTGTATTTACAAAATGTTTTCTTTTTTGGGATGGGGGATGCTGCATGACTGATGGAATCAATACAAGAAATGTCTGTTGCAGACAAAACAATGCCTGGTTGCAGTGTGCGTTAATTTATTGTTTTGAGTTCTGTTTTGTGAGAAATGAGGGCCATTGTTCTTGTTCATTACAGTCCCAGAATTAAGTCTCTTTGACCTTTTTATGCTCTGTTTATGTAAGGAACAACAAAACTGTCAAAACTCCAACTCCAAAAGTTGATTTTAACAGGTTTATTTAAGTCATCACCATTATTTTGTTCCAGTCTGATCCCAAATGGCTGTGGTTAGTTGACCTTTAAAAAATTGTTTTTTTAATCCCAAACTTTTAACTGTGACGTACCTCTCCAAATATTCAATATCCTTTCGCGTAACCCCTCTCTGAAACATAAATAACTTTCACACAAGGTGTTTTGAAAATATTAATATTTAACAACATTTTCTTTGTAATACAACACCCTTATATTAAACATGTTATATTTGTAAGTTTTTAACATATTGAATAAATTGCTTATCGATTGAGATGGGTATGCTAGATATGATACAACTGCATAACTTGAAAACTCCCCTTTCATCGTGTCGCGGTACACATATATAGCGGTTGGTTCTGTGCCTGGAATTTCGCATCATTGCAGGTACGTCATTGCCGGGAGACTTCGATCATTTCTGGTAACTATCTGTGCAATTGCGTGGTCAGCTCAAGGTGCTTTTTTAAAAACATCAGGCAACAATGTAAAAACATAACGTGCAAGCAAATGTGAGTGAAAATTACTGCGTGTCAAAGTGGAAAATTATTTGGCCACACCAGATGTCTGACACCTGTCAAAGCAATTAAATTATACCATCAGAATAAAAACTCCCTTTGCATCTAACCTTAAATTCAAATTATGTTTTAAACTGAAAAAAAAAATTGTGGACAACTGACATGTGCGAGTCTGGTATCACTAAACTACATCACCTTGCAGTGTGCTTGGCTGGCGAAAAAAGATACTTGTGTGACGCATGACACATGAGTAGATGCATTTATTTGAACTGAAAAAGATAAGGTTATTTGATTGCATATTTATCTGACCTTTATGAAACAACCATTATGGTGTTTCTACACTAGAGGGCACACAACATTATTTTTGCCAGTGAGAAATACATGAACTGGGTTTGAATGAATTTTAGACTGTGATGAAATTAAAAGAACGGTAAATCTCAGAATTGTATTTGTGTACCCCCATTGTCAACTCACATATCTCCAGGGGTACTCATACCCCAGTTTGGGAAACACTGCAGTAAAAGACAAAGAAATATTAGATTGTTTTATCAATTATATGATTTCCTCCTTGAACAATCATGATCTCAGTAGAACACTACTTCTGTTGATATAACATGAGTGATGGTTTGGCATAAAAATCCCCACATTGACAAGCAATAATTATAACCCATGTGGTTCTGTATGAAATGGCTACTTAACCTACACAGATGTACTGTGTATTTATTTAATCAATTCAGAATAGCAACAGCATCTTGTGCATTTTGTATAACCATAAAACCAATGTCCTCTCAGTTTCACATTCCTAATTAGGGACCAGATGCATTAAGAAAGACTTTTTACATCATGACACGTGGCTAAAACGGATGCACTGAGCAGAGTAAAATAATCAATAGAGCTGTCAGTTTGAACTGCAGGATTGCACTGATATGGGATTTGCTGTGTGCTGCACAGGGAGGCTTGATTGTGCCTGTGCCAGGTTCAGCTAACTGCAGTGTGGAGAGAGAAGTGAGAACGAAGTGGAGATACATGAGCACAGACTAACCTACAGCAGAGGTAAGTGAGGGCCTGTCATTGCTCATTTGGGCAGGACAAAACCTTTCTTCAAAAGAACTGGGTGAATGAATCTTGTGTAGAGAGAATAGAGGAAAGTGATACTATGAGTGTTAGCGTTTATTGGTACAGGGAATGTAATATTGGAAATGGAAAAAAGTACTCAAAAATGTATACTAACAACTACTCTACAGAACAATTAGCTCTGCTTAGCTGAAAGCTAACTTTCAGAGAATGTTGTCATTTACACTTCATGGTACATTGAAAAATTTAATTTACACTAAATTTAAGCTACTTTTTATTTTTCTAGATATTAAATATTCTAAATAGTCTGCTATAATAGTGAGTAATACACGTTTAGTAGAAAAGTTGCCATGTCTAGTTGCTGTGAGAGTATTATTCACAACATAGTACTAGTTGTTTCACAAAAAGTGTCTCAAAATTCCCCTTTAAAAAGTTGCCTATTGTTGCAGTACCATGATACATTGATGGTATCAGATGGTAATACCATGGTACCCGGCTAACATGGAACGTTTTTAGAACTTTGGCTAACATTCTGACAAGGTTTTCTCAAATTTATGAACAATCATTCTTCCAGTAACGTTAATAGAATATTCGTTCTAATTTATCTGGTCTTTAATAACGTTCTCAAAACATTAGCACAAAAAAAAAACATTTCTAGAATTTTTTTTTGGAACGTTTTAGTTGGACGTTTGTCTAACGTGTTTTTATTCATTACCAGTTGGTTGTTTGATCATTAAGGTCATAAAGGAATTTACAACATGAAGTCATAATACACATGTATAAGAAACAAATAATGAATGCAAGTTGTATCTGAAATATACAGGCAAGCAGGTATTATACATTTTACGGACTTCATTGAACGTAAAGGACTTCGAACTTCCCCTTCTGTAACAGCATTTCATCTGAACTAAATTCTCTCCTTGTCCTTCAACTCTGCACATGCGCTCCTTACCAGTGTTGTCACGGTACCAACATTTCAGTAGTCGGTACCAATACCAGTGAAATTTCAGTCTACAAAACATTAGCAGCAGAACTAAGAACAAAAATATGCCATTGAACAACACTTTAATTTAAATATATAATTTTTTAATTATAACAAAACTGAACAATGTATGCTTAAAGTATTTTTGAACACTTATATAAGATCTAGCAACTTTTAATTTAAAAGTTAATAGCAACTTTTAATTTAAGTTTTCACCAAGTACTAAAAAAAAGCCTAAATAAACAAGCATACAATAGAATTAATAAAAAACAATGTGCAAAGTGCTCTCTTATTAATAAAGCTTCATATTGCCAATTTTCTTCATGATAAGAAATGCAAAGTGACATATATTATGATTAAATAAGTCGCAAGCAATCGCGTTCTAATTTAGCTGCATTAAGCATGCGCGTGCGAGGGATGAGCGACCGAGGTCTCTCTCAGCTGGGTGCAGTTTCAATCTGTCCCTTTTAGATCGGGACATTCACGCAACTCATAGAAGAGGCACCGACCACACAGAGAAATGCCAGTTTCTGAGTTTATAGTTATTAACATGAGCTGCTTCTGTAATATTTGAACTTTAATAAAGACATTTTACAGCATTTAAGATGTTATGCCGGGATGTTTCCTTTAAAGAGCTCTGCCTCCGCTTATTCCACAACGGTACATGCTTCTGAATGTACTTTTTTTTTAATCATTCCCTAATATTTTGGGATCTACATAAAATAAACTGTGAAAGTTTAGAGTGCATCTGGACTGATATGTGTAATTCTTCCTCCATCAGGCATGAATTGCTGCTCTCACGCGATATCGTTACAGTTTAATGTGATTTCATGTTACGTTATATGAGATCAAACGGCTATTCGACAATGACATTTTTCTCATCAATTTTGTATTTTCGACAATGTCAATAATATCGACTAAACGTTTCAGCCCATGATGCAAATGATAATATGCTTTTAAACTCACCTGCTTTATTTGCTTGAATAAATCCGAGTGTCTGTCTTTCATGTGCTTTATTAAGTTTGATGGGTTTCCTCCTTTCGTCAGAAAATTGTGAAAGCAGCGTTTACAAATAGGTTTTTGCTGATCTATGATGTTTCCCTTTTCATCAGCCTCAAATGCAAATAATTTCCAAACCTGGCTTTTTCCACTTTTCATTTCGACATGATTCAGTTGAGACTCCGCAGCAGCAGCTTTGCTTGCCGCAATCTTTTCCTTGTTGTGAGCGTTTGAAAGTTCCCGACTCTGCATGAAAACCTTCAGAAATTCTAGTATCGTAAATAATTTTTTGTTTGAGTACCGACTTGGTACCGGGTTACAGTGCCATTTTTAAACCAATAGCAAACAGAGTCTGCAGATGACCGTTACAACAGGCTGATATTTGGATTCAGACCGCAGCCATTCTAAAGGTGAGTTACTTATCTGGTGAGTTGGAGAAGATCATCTTGGAGAAGTTGTCATGGATAAATAGTTTACTTTAGAGGCCTGCAGTCCCATGAAATTCCTGCAGGCACTTGCGGTTCCTGGCAGGCAATTTAGGCAGGCGCCTAGGGCGGCAATGCTCTCTGGGGTGGCCCCCACACCCCAGAGAGCATAGCTCACAAGATTGCCATGTGATAGAGGTGCCCCAAATCGTGCAACCTCGCACGACATCGGATCTCGCCTAGGGCACCAAGTAAGCCAGAACCGCCACTGCCTCTGGGAACCAGGGCTGTAACAAGGTATTCTGCGCCCCTTACTGTATATTGGTCAGGGCCCCTTTCCTATTCAAAAATAGTTTCAAATTTGTTGAAAGGCCCTACTTGAATCGTTACCACGATTTGCTTCAACATGGGATTCATTTTTAAATTGTACAGACAATTTGGATCGAGGGAACAGAGGGTGGGACCTCAAAATGCTTTCTGCTGTAACTTGTAGGGTGATCCTGATCACCAGTCAATCATAATTTGTCAGAGATCAGTTGTAGCTTTTACAGGTATAGAAGGTTACATTATATAGTCTGTAGCTATCATGTTTGTGCAAATGTGTATATTCACGGCAAAGATCTATGTCGACGAATCTAGTAGCAGATCACATATGACAGTGAGGAAAATCTCTGTCCAAAAACTGCCTCCCCAGCTTTGCATAGTAATATAATAGCAAAATATACCAGTAACCACAATATGTGGTTATAACCACAATATAACCACACTTCCACTGTAGACATTTTTTTCTTGAAAAAATAAAAAACTGGATGTTTTTTATTTAGAAACTGAATGTTTCTAGAGAACATTCAAAAATAATGTTTTCATAACTTAATAGAAATGTTAATGTTGGGTACATCGTTCAGGAGCTATATGCCTTGCCCTTTTTGGATGTTTTAGTGAGAACGGTGGATAATACGCTACATACTGAAATTTTTCGTAAGGAAACAAGTATTGAGAGTAAGACGTATTTGTAATGATGATGAGAGTTTTGAACGACAAGCGGGGGAACTATGTCAAAGATTTCTTCATAGGGGTTATGCATACAATTTAGTGAGCGATTGTTTAGAGCGTGCGCGGTGTACCCAACGGGTAGACTTAATGACCAAACGTACTAATCAGAACAATTTTAATAAAACAGTAGTAACGTTTGTATCCACTTAAGGTCAGATCTCTAACAGTTTAAAGAGTATTGTGCATCGCCATTGGCACATTTTAAGCAGTGATCCGGTTATAGGACTGCCTAACACTGGTGAAAACTGAGGCTGAGACATGTGAGAAGGAAGCCGAATACAAGATGCTAAAGTGACAGGGAAAGACTCCATAAAAAGACAGAGAGGGAGAGAATATTTGATGGAGGGAACACGAGAGAAAGAGGTGAAATAGAAACAGACTGAAATCCTATACTGCTGCAGAGGAAAGATAGCACTGAGCTGTCTCTCTCTAATTGCCTTTCTTGCCTGGTTTTTTTCTGCACAGGTCTGGCATGAAGAAGCTCTCATTATACACCTGCACCTTTGGCAGCCTCATTACGGCTCCTTCACCAGCCGTCTGTTCTGCATGGCATGATCACGGTTTGAACCGGCCATAAAATCGCTCTTCCTTTCAACCCCCCAACCATGTACAGCATACAGGCGACAGACATACCAGCAGTGCCGTTACCACCATAGACATTGAGGGGGACATGTCCATACTACACCATGGACACAAAATGTGGTTCTGTCAGCCTATAAGCTTTGTCAGGAAGTAATTTTCCTGCATCACCAGAATGATGATTAGTCACATGACTTTTACAGCAAAGGTAATCGATGCCCTTCAATGGCAATGCAGTATATACGCACGCCAACACTGAAACTAAGAAATGTATCTTCAAAATATTTTGATTTTAGTGTGGATTCTGTGGCTGTAGATTGTAGTATTATAGTCTTAGTCTATAGTATTAAGAGACCAGATTGTGGTCATAACCCAATTTTGACTAAACTTATACTGCGGTTCCTGCATTTTGCCTTTGTATGGAAGATTGGCAAAAAAAAAAAGAACAAAAAAAAAGGATATGGAACTGAGCTCATGGGCAAAGATGACAGGGTACACTGCTCCAGAAAAGCAGTTACTATTGAGACGAATGGAAATGCTAACGGATAGCTTTCTCCAGATATTATAGACCTCCTTACAAAACTTACAAAAGCTGTTCCATCAGAACAGTTCATTTGTGATCTTAAAAAAAGAAAAGAAATCAACAATCTTTTAAAATATGCTGAAATCTCACCCAGCATACTGAGCCTGAGTACATTTTAAACATGTTTAGAGACAGCTGCGACGCTTATAATGGTGTGTTGGCACTGATAGCTCTGGAGGTGATTGCAATAATCATGACAGTGCTCATACTTTGAACCACTTTTGACAGACATCAGGCCACCCCAAATTCTCCAGCCAAAATTAGTTATCAGATGCAACTGTGTGGTCGCCTTTTGACTAGAGAATTATTCTGTACTTACCCTTTTGTGGAATTCAAGAAAAATCGATGAAATTGCAATGCAGTTGTAAAGGCCATAAAGCTCTTGCCTATTGATTGGAAAGAGTCTGTGACTGCCATCAATCGCTCTGGGATATAAGTTGAACCCAAAGAAACACACAGAATCACATCAACAAAGGCCAACGCACCTTTCAGCCCTGTTGGGCCATTTTCAATGATTGCAGGTTCTGTGAAGGACAAAAGCATAACAAAGCAGAGAAAAAAAATATATAGTTGTCCTCTTTAAACTACCCCAAACACCATCTGCCTCTGGCTGTAATGTCAAAGGGAAATGTTATGTGAACTGAATGATTATTGGAGGACTCTGAGAAGAGTTGAGAATAGTTTGAAAAGTCAGGGAGAAGCCAACCAAATAGATGTCTTTTTTATTTTAAATGTTCTCTCTGTCTCGGTGAAAAGCACCAACAGTGGTAACAGTTGTTGAAAAACTATAAAGGTTGCACTGTGAATTCGGCAACAGTATGTTGAAAGTTTTGCAGCTGAAATTGGTCCATACTATTGAAATTTGAACCTAGTGGCCAAAGATAGAGGCGTGTTGAATGAATGGGCACATGTGCAGGTAGATATAGCTGCAGGCCGGAGATCTCCAGATGGGAGTGGAATCTCCAAAATAGGGCAGGGTTACTCCAGAAGTGTGTGGGGTTCCTCCAAAGAGGGTTACACCAACTCCAAAAGGGAGTTCCACACACCTGCAGACACTGTTAAGGTTAAAGAAAGGGTTTGGTTATATCTTTGCTGGTGGTTTGGAGCTCCCACCACTTTTTGGAGCTCTGTCTGCAGCTATATCCTTCTCCACATGTGATGTCTGGTTTCTGTCCACAGAGTGATGCCAAAAAAAGTTTAAGTTATAAATTATGTACTTGAGTCAAAAGGAATACATAATTTTTTTAACCCTAACCCATAACCCAAACCTCAACTCTAAACCTAACCATCACTGGAGTAAAGTTTTTATTTTAGAGTGAAAATGCAACCTTTGAAAAACTAAAGTTCTCAAATTACAACTACTTTAAAAATGTTGCTCTCTCTAAAATAGCCCTAGACCTATTTTAAATAACTTGTCTGTGATTGCCATGTCAAAAGTTTAGACACATCAAACTTAATTGTCAATATGAACACCTCATAATTAAAATGCCTGCCTTAGTGGTATACCCAGAGACAATGCCATTAAGACTATAAACTATATAATGAGCTCTCAAATGACCCAAAGTATAAGAGCACAGCTCCCTGCTTTGAGCAACACTTAGACAATAAGTTAATTTAAAAAATTTATTGTAATTAGCCATTGGCTGAAGGGCCTTGAGTGAACCTCAACTCCATAGGGACCAATGAGAGAATCTCACTACGGCAACATGGGCATATTACTTTCTGCCTTTAGCCATTAACATGTATTATATAATCTGCAATGGCTTTTACCCACATCCAGTATTAGAGCTTTAATCTCGACATGCAATGTACTTTAAGGGACTCAATCCAACTTATGTATGTAATGTTATATCTGAGAGCAGTTTCCACAAACTGTAACTTTTATAGGTTAAATCCAATATGAATTTGATCAAATGGAAAGGCCAACTAATCCAGAGCTGAATCTGAATCACTACCCACATGGGCAAGAGGCTCCTGCTGTTGTCAAATTTAATGGCCTTTCTAACTGTATCCACTGCATTCATTTACAGGGGTAATCCCAGGATTTAATATTCTCCATATTGAGTCTGCAGAAAAATGCATGCTATTGTGGAAAGTTTTGATTAACAGGATCACCTCTGCCTGCAAACTGAGGAATGAAGACTGTGTATTATACTGGTCATGTCATAAAACACTACAACACATTTTTGAGAAGTTAACAAACAGTATTTACATGACCAGTATGAACATATGTGCACATATTTTTTTACTATTGTTATTTTTTACTACTAAGGGATAGTTCACCCAAAAATGAAAACTCTATTATTATGTACTCACCTACATGAGGCTCTTAAACTGCATGACTCATTGATTATTGAAACACAAAAAGGAGATATTAGGCTGAATGTTAGGGACTGACTTGTCTCGTGTAGCCAGGCCTATGAATACAGCAAAGGTCTGGGCTCTATAGCAGCTTCAATAGGCAAAGAACCACCCATTAAGGCAGGAAAAGCCATCTAAATTATGTGTTAAGCACTTCAGTTTTGTCATTACAGGCTTTTTATGGGCGGGATTATTGGACATGTATCATACCATAATAAAAGACCTACATGGGGAAATAAATCATTTATATCATTGCGCACAAGTCTCTGCAAGCAATTGCACAGAAAACACATGGGAAAATAGCAGAAAATGTGTACAGAGTCAAAGTACAGCACAGAAAACCTCATCACAGAGAATTTTACAGACACAATTAAGTAAATAAAGCAGAAAATTTATATATCCATATATATCCACTTTACTTTCTACTATGTGCCTCCATCAAAACTCTGAATATCTTTAAAAGATTTTAAATTAATAACCTGGAACACTTGTGCAAATTCTGTGATAAATTTGTTCTCAAAAATACCCATTGTATCAACGCAGTACCTTGTGAAAACAATTCGGCTTCCAGGCAGACTGATAAACATCCCAGAAGTTCTTTCGAACCAGCTAATCAGATTAGCTGAAAGTGATCAAGAAAGTATTTTACAGTTTTATCTGCTATGTGCATCAGACGTAGAGAAGGGACTGTGGGTCCATTGGTGTGCCGTCTTATGCTGAGACTAGGGACTGACAGCCTCGGTCACCATTCATTTTTAATGCAAAAAAGAGCAGTGTAAATATTTGTCACAAATTATGTCATACAGGGTTGGTCGATAGGGTATTAGGACCCATTAGACCGAGCTTACAGTTAAATATCTGCAGGTGTGGAGTTTTACATTATGTGTAATGTTTTAATAATGACTGCATATGTTGATATTGTGTGTGTGTGTGTGTGTGTGTGTGTTTTCCTCCTGTTATGTTTGATCCCTCACTGCCTCTGTTTAGCAGTACAGTGGCTTGTGACCGATGGTCAGCGAGTCTTAATTGCGTCATACAGGCATCGTTCGCAGTTCAGGTACAAATTCCACTGGGAAGTTCATTGCTTAAGATCTCACAGTTTCTTTCTATCATTTCA
Source organism: Xyrauchen texanus (assembly GCF_025860055.1). NCBI lineage: Eukaryota > Metazoa > Chordata > Actinopteri > Cypriniformes > Catostomidae > Xyrauchen > Xyrauchen texanus. The sequence goes on along the minus strand of NC_068302.1, from coordinate 27,459,329 downwards.
TAGGTAGAGCATGTGCAGACACTCTTTTGCCTATTATTTGAGTTAGAGTTAGTTATTTGGTTTTGAAGAGTTTAACAACTTTTGTTTAATTGACTTATGTGGTGTAATTACCATTCTATTGTGTCTTCAGAGGTTGAAGATTGTGTATATGCCCACAGTCTTTCATGCCTTTTATAGACTGCAAATAAAAATTTATTCTTTTGAAACATCAGCCACCACCTGAGTCTTTTTATTAGGATAGCTTGTGTGGGACCATTAAGGTTTAAATATTGAAAGTATTGCTAACAAATTAATATCTTAATCAGAGGGGTGAGTGTCAATAGTGCCTTCCGGAAGCCACACATGTTTAGAATAATATGAAGGTGTGTAAATGATGCCCCTTTATTGATTTAAAAAACAAAGTTGAAGCAACATAACATAGACATGTTCTGTCTGAGTTATGATTAAGGTCTACATTTTTTTCAGCCGTAATTTGGCTACCCATGTTCGCCAAACATTGTGCATCTTATCCAAATTAAATATATTTATGCAAATAGCTGTGTTTATACAGCAGTACATCAGGGGCCTGTACCATGAAGCTAGTTGAACAAACCCAGGATTAGGATTGGTTTTAAATTGACATAACCAATCCAATCAAGCTTAATGCTGTTCATCAACTTTCTCTCTCAACTCAGGCTTTGATCCTGATCAAACGCCAATGGCGTGAAACATGGAGAGATAGAGAGAAGGCAAGCGAGAGAGAGAGAGAGAGTATGTGATTCACTTCTCGTGAGAGAGAGAGAGACTGTGATATTTTCATTAATTATTAAAAAATATGTGGAATTTAAATACATTTAAAAAGCACAACAAGATATTAAAACATTTCTAACAGGAGGGTTCAGGCAGTTTTTAAAAGGTTATCTAAATTAATTAGCTTAATAACAGGTTGTACCTATATAACCACTAGTGATATTACTGAAAGAATACATCAGATATCCTATGAATAAGATTAACACATATATGGGAACACACATTTGTTTTTTACAATAGAAGCTTTTCACAGAGTGAAAAATCTAGAATTCAGTGTTCTTGTTGATTCCATGTCCCTACAGGCACATCCATCAAGCTGATTTATTTTGTTAGAGATATCCTTCAAGAATTGTAATTTCATTCCTATCTGCTCTTTTTGCCATTTTTGATATTCCATTTAATTCATATGTGCTCAAAGGCAATGCATATCACTCAATGGCTATGAATCATACCCAGTTTAATATGTGCTATCCTATCCTAAGTTACCATGAAATGTGTGCCAGGCCTACTTTGGATCTTACTCTTACAAACAAATTGCAAATGATTTGTTTTCAGACTCATCTGTCTGTGTAAATGGCTCTATCTGTAAACGCAGCTTCATTTTGTAGTGTGTTCCTGGCAGCTGATGTTGTTTATGTTGCTGCTGTGGTATTCAGGCAGCGGCAGCATTATGCTTGTGTCACTGTTAATCTCTGCAGTGGGTTAAACGGCTTTTGTTACAAATGACCCGATGATGACACACTTTGGGCAAGAGAGCATCTGGATGAGAAAAGAGACACATTTATTTTGAGAAGCACTCCCCATTTATGAATGTTAAGTGACTCATTCAGTAAAGCTTAACAAATAACTCTTGCTAACTTTTTGCATAAATCTATCACTTATGGTCTTAGGACAGAAAAGGACAGTTTTTTAAGATAAATTTTGCCAAGCAAAATTCTTTGTTGCTACGCCATGACAGTAGTTGAGCTGTAAGTGAAAGCTGGCTGGAGAAGAAGAGTTTAAGCTAACATCCGCTATAGTGCCTCTTGTGGCAAAACTGAAATGCATCTCAGATTTGTATCGCGTTATGTATTGCGCAATGGCACAATTCAGAATGTAATGGGAGAAAAAATCAGATGTGTAGCCAGACATGTCAGTTTTCACATAATTGTGTACAGTATTTTTCTGGACACATTGGCAAGAGTACTCCTGCTCTATCTTATTTATTCATTCACATTACCTTTACATTTACAAGTATACATTCTGCCCACACATAATGATCACTCAATTCATGAGAACTTTCAGAAATAATTTGTGCTCTTTACTTATGTAGCAATTTGTCAAAAGTCTACTTTATGAGAAAAGCCATGCCAAGGAATCAATTAAGGTTTTCTCATTAGTTTTCAAGACAAATATGTGCACTCAAGTGGCATTGTCCTGCACACAAGGCAATATCTTTCTGCACATCTCACTTGTTTTGTGCTCTCATATTCACTGGTTAATTAGATCCCACAACTCAGTGAGACTTTCTGTTTTGAAAACCCTAGTTTTTAAGCAGTTTTGCAATGATTCAGGAAAACAGTAATTACATTATGGGAATTGACATGTTAGTTAGTGCTATGATATTTAAATTTAGTTATTGATGACTGCATGTAAAATGTATGGATACAAAATACATGGATGCATCAATTTGCATTTCAATTAATTGAACCTAAGGACTTGTTTTAACAGGATTTGAGCAGATTTCAAAGAACACATTCTTGTAAAATGGTGGCCAACATTGTCATATACAAACACAATTTAACCACAACACCACCACTTTATGCTTGTAAAGTGCACCTGTACTGCATGTATGCTCTGATATGCAGTATGAGTCTGGCTCTTGGGGATTCCAGCACACCAATATAGCAAGAACAGATTACACCTTTAACATCACACCCAACCCCTGTGGACAAGTCTTAAATCACTGCACTAAGTGAGGTTGACTTTTAGCCCACAGAGCAGTAAAATTCTGCTGTATGCAAGTTTTTCTCTCTTTGACATCAGCCAAACAGGAGATTCAAATCCCCCTGTGGTTAATTTACCTACTAAACACTAAAAGCAATTTGTTATTTTATTGCTGGTGAAATGTTGTATTTGAACACTACAATGAGAGAGAAGCTAAGTGATGATGAATGTTTGCAGATTTACAACAGCATTTTAATTGATTTACAATGTTTGGACTTCTGTAATCAGAACTTATTAATGCAATTGTCTCTTGTAAATGTCTTAATGATAATGCAGCTATGTACAATTTAAAGACATATTCTGGGTTCAATAAAATGTATGCTTATTCGACAGCATTTGTGGTATAATGTGGATTACTACAAAAATAAATTCGAATCATCCCTCTTTTAAAAAAAATAAAAACAATCCAAAGTTACAGTGAGACACTTAAAATCGAAATCCATTCCCTTGTCATGTTAGGCTGCTTCTTAATGAAATTACACAGGTGAGAATGAGAATTGCCATTTTATGCTAAGTGATTTAGAAAATGAAGGCCATTTTCCACATTAGGATGATTAAAGTCAAGCTGAGGACAATGAGAAAGGACAAATATTAGTTAGTACCATTCATTAGTCTGTTTTTTTTTTCAAAAATACAAATGTTCTCCTCATATAGCGAGAGATGCAAGACCATGTAACTGTTGTTGTAATATAATTGTCATGTATTATGTAAGGAATAATGGATGATATACCATTGAATAATTGAAAAATAATGCACACTATGAGAGTTCATGTCAAATTTGCTGCAAACTTGATGCAAATTCACCACTGATTAATTTCAAATGCAAATGAGCTTTGCAGCAAACTTTTTTTGTCCATTGTTTCCAAAGGTTTGTTGCAGGTTTACCACTACAGGTGAAGAGCTGCAAACTTCTGGCAAGTAATTGCGGTAAAAAACAAACTCTTTTCCATTACAAAACAACTGTTTACAACCCCAATGAGTTTCAAGTCTGGTTAAGTTGGAAAAATATTCACAGATTCAAACTTCCCATATCAATAACTAATTACAGAAAAGTTGTTAAAATACAAACAACACCTCTTTCCAACAGTAGTAATGTAGACAGCAAGCTACAACCTCATTTTCATCAAAATGAGCTTTCTTCCGAGCCAGACAAATGAAATGGATCTATAAGTGCAGCGGCTGAGCTACAAGTTTACAGGGACCATCTGTATAGTGCAAATCTGAAGCGATACTACAATAATATTCAATAACTTCACTTTTACATATTTTAGTGTCACCAAATTCAGTTCACACATCAGTGGTCTCCTGCTGGTTGTACTGCAACTCTTAGTTTGGAAAAAATAATCCTTTTGCATTATTTTGAGGATTTTTTATTAGGAAAAATATCGTCATGGTTACTGTTGTAACCTCCATTCCCTGATGGAGGGAACGAGACGTTGTAGTGATACAAGGGGTCTTTCTTGAGAGCCTTGCGTACCTCTGAACTTGAGAAAAGGCCAAAGAGAAATTGGCAGACAGAATTTACATGTCCCGCCCCCAGACATACGGGTATAAAGGGAAGCGGGCGTGCATCTGTCAGTCAGGTTTTTGCACTGAGGAGCCAAGAATAAGGTTATTGCCAATCACAGTGGTAGGTCTAGTGTCGTGGCAAAGGGGATGGAGGACGGAGGTTACAACAGTAAACCATGATGTTCCCCTTCTGTCACTCACTTGACTTTGTGTCGAATGTAGTGACTCAAGGGGTCCCATTTAAAAGTGCCATGCACTAGACCATATTACGTGAACTGCTGACACAGGTGCAAGCAGGCTGCTGCGTGCTAGAAGCAACTGTATCGGCCACACGTAACCCTCCCAAACGCCCCAAGAAAAAGGTGTCATATACAGATCTTAGGTTTCCAGCACCCCTGAGGGGGGGAACAGGTGCTACATAACCATCATGGGAGCAAGCCAGCCATCCGCGGCCTTTTCAATCTCTGTGTTTCTCGCATAGAGCGTAAAGCGGCTGGGGCCATCTTAAAGCTATGAAATGCATCGGGGCAGGCGATCTTTACCTAACCCTAATCTTTCGGGGGGAAAAGTCCCTGTGGAGACCACATCCTGCCCATACTAGGGGGAGGTGATAAGTGGCCAATACACCACATGGGTTGTCAAGCCATACGTGGGATTGGCGCGGTGGTAGGTCCTACCTGATAAGGGAGGAGCTCTACAAACACAGCGACCGGGGGCAGAGAGACTGCCCAAGGGAGACGCGGGTCTGCCGACAGGGGGACCGTACCGCAGAAAATACATCACAGGGAGTTTTCCTGAAGAGGAAATTAAGCCTGTAAAGCCCTACCCCAGTACAGAGCACTTGCGGCTCATACTGGGTCTGGTCGAAATTCCTCCACTGAATCTTTCAGACCAGAAGGCTAGGGAGGAAGAACATCCAGGAAGCGAGAGCTTAGTGGCTAACCTGGGAGAGAAAGTGCACTGTATCAACTTGGTGAAGGGTGCTAGGTGCAAGCTGAACACCTGGTCGGCTGTTCCGTATTAACAAGTTCTACCGGCTCGGACCTTAGAAAAAATGGAACGAGACCAACTCAACCCTGAGATTGAAGAATCTCGCAAAGGTGTTGGATGTTGCCCAGCCCGCTGCTCTGCAGATGTCTGCTAGGGAGTTACCATTGGCCAGTGTCCACGAGGATATCACACTTCTCGTCGAGTGTGCTCAAACCCGCAAGGGGGCAGGCATGGCCTGGGTCTGGTAGGCCAGAGAGATGGCGTCAACGATCCAGTGAGTTAACCTCTGTTTGGAGATGACGTTCCATTTCCGCTGTCCGCCGAAGCAGACAAAGAGCTGCTCAGAACATCTAAAGCTCTGCGTGCGGTCCATATAGATACGCAAAGCAGGTACCGGACATGGCAACGAAAAGGCTGGGTCTGCCTTCTCCCGGGCAGCGCTTGCAGGTTCACAACATGGTCCCTGAAGGGGGTCGTAGGAACCTTAGGCACATAGCCCGGTCATGGTCTTAGGATGACGTGAGTATCTGCTGGACCGAATTTCAGGCAGGTGTCGCTGACAGAGAACATGTGCAAGTCCCCAACCCTCTTGATGGAAGCGAGTGCTATCAGGAGGGCTGTCTTCAAGGAGAGGGCCTTGAGCTTAACTGAGTCAAGTGGCTCGAAAGGGGGTCTCTGAAGGCCAGAGAGGACCGCTGAAAGATCCCAGGAGGGGAACAGGCTTGGCCGGGGAGGGTTCAGCCTCCGGGTGCCTCTAAGGAACCTGATAATCAAGTCGTGCTTACCCAGGGACTTGCCATCCACTGTGCCAGACACATGATCATTTGATCATTCTCAGACACATTCTGGGGACACCTGAGACTTATATTACATCTTATAAATAGGGGCATAATAGGTCTCCTTTAACCCTCAGGGGTCGACGGATGCGCTGGCGCGTCCTGCTGGATATTTTCGTCATTACAGCGGAAAAAACTTAAAATACTCCGTCATTTGTTGGGTATGCAGATAAATGTAAGACATCATTACAAACTATAAAGGGTCTACTTTTATTTGTGTACACTCACAATAACAACAAAACCGTGTGCTTTTGTAAAATAAAGAAAATAAAAAGGGTGTGCTTTCTGCTGTCTCTGTGTTCACGAGCATATTTCAGAAATGAAATATACGTCACAAAAATGAACTGAAACTCTGCGAATACTTATGAAACAAACATGAAACATATGTCTAAAGAAAGCTTAAAATGTCTACTTGTAAATAAAACAATTCAAATTTAAAACAAATATTCTCCTGCAATGTAATCTGTATGAAACAAAGCGATGTACATTTTTCACTTATTTTAACTTAAAATCATTAAGTCTCCTCACATTCATTCTCTTTGTCACATTCCTCATTGATGGGCCCAGAGGAGTGGTCTTTTTATCCTCAGGTGTGAACCACATAAATATTTGTGATAGTTCACGCCTTCTCGCATATTACCTTTCAACACTAAAATTGTCTTACAAAAGTTAAATTACTATATTGTTTTGTATGAATGAGTGATCAGGATGGTTTTCACATAATTTTGTAGCAAAAACTCTTTATTTTATAAACATTATTTTCTCAAAAATACAAACCTGTACACACATGTTGCCCACATATTATTGTAGCCCAGTTTGTGCTGAATATAGTGTTATCAGACTTTAGCCACTAATATGTTTTAAGCAACTGAAAAAAGCACATATGTCAAGGCATGTCAAAACTTCTCCAATGCCCAAAACACCCTCAGACCCCAGAGGGTTCATCGAAAAGCAGGTATAAAACACTCTGTGGGACCCAATGTAGCTCTTCCCAAAAGAAATTCACAAGAGCAGCTTGAACTTCAGCAAAGAAAAGTGGTGAGGGGTCTACACATGCCAAAAAGAGGATGTTACTAGATTGTTGACAATGAGAGTTCACCCTCAATAGGACATATTCGGTGATAACCATATCCATTTATCCAATCGCCCTTTGACTTTTTCCAGCACCCCCTCCCAATTTTTCTGTACAACACTATCATCTCCAAAATAAACTCCTACATATTTTATACCTCCCCTACCCCAACCCAACCCATCCCATCAGGAAGGCAAGGTTTTCCATCATACCATTGTCCTACTTTAAAGCATCACATTTTTTTCCAATTCACCTTAGCAGAAGACGACACTCTAAATTCTTCAACTATGTTAAACAAAGTCTGCACATCGCTTTGTCTACTGATCATTACTATAATGTCATCAGCATAAGCTGACAAACAAAAAATATTATTGCAACTTGGCAAACACAAACCACATAAATGATTTCTTATTTTTTGAAGTAGAGGCTCAATAGCCAAGGAATACAACATTCAAGACAAGGAGCAACCTTGTCTGATACCCCTAAGAACCTGAAAAGTTGCACATATGCCACCATTTAATTTCAGTGCACTCTCAACATCGCTATAGAGTACTCTGATCACGTTTTCAAATTTATTGCAAAAAACAAAAGCTGTTAAAGTATTCCACAAATAAGAAAGCTCAACTCGGTAGAAAGCCTTCTCTCTGATCCAAAGATAACAAGCCACAATCTAAATTTAACAATTTAGAGACATGGAAAAGGTCATGAATTACAGAGACATTGTCATAAATAGATCTACTGGGGACACAATATGTCTGGTCCGGATGGATGACCTGATCCAACACTCCAGCCACTCTATGAGCCAAGGCCATAGAAAGCAGTTTGTAGTCGCTACAAAGAAGTGAGACAGGGTGCCAGTTCTTTATATCAGTAAGGTCTGCCTTTTTTGAATAAGAGTGATTACTGCTCTTCGGCAACTCAACAGCAACCTGTGTACATAGAGTAGCTCCAGCAGATCTGCTCCCAACTCCAACCAAAAAGCTTTATAGAAGTCAACTGGTAGGCCATCCACTCCTGGTGCCCTCCCAGACTCCATGCTCTGCAGGGCCTTATAAAGCTCTTCCAGGGGCAATGCTACTGCAAGAACCTAAATAACGTCCTTTGAGACTTTTGGTAAATCATCAAAGAAAATGCCTTCCACACAACACCCTAACTTAATCTCACTTCTAAAAAGCTTTTGGTAAAAAAGAACTGCTCTATTTCGAATATCAGCAGGATTTGTCAGCAACACATTGCATAAATAAAACGTTTCTGCCCATTCTTTCTTTCCATACTGAAAAAGTATTTGGATGGTGCATCCATCTGATCAATACTTTGAAAATGTTAACAGATCAGAGCCCCCTGTGTCTTATATGCCAGTAGATCTGCTAATTGAGCCTTCTTCTTAGAGCAGGCTTCTAAATGGCAAAATTCACCGTATATTGAGACAATTGTTGAGATTCAGTGATCTCTTTTTCCATAAGCTCTAAGGGCCGAGTCAACACTTTAGTTACATTGTGAGTGTACTGTTGAGTAAACTGCCTTATTTTAACCTTTCCATAATCCCACCACTGTTGTAATGAATGAAAAGAACACTCCAATGCTTTGTGAGCTTCCCAAATGTTTTTTAAGTTTCCTTAAAAACAATATTATTTAACAAGTTAGCATTAGCCAGTATGCACTTTTGGGTTATACCAAGCTTAAAAAAAGTTACAGTGTACCATACTGTGGTCTGAAAAGATTACTGGTGTAATATAACACTTCTTAAAAATGTTAAGATGGTAGATGAAGCTATAAAATCTATCCAGTCTAGGTAAAGATATAACATTATTGTGTGTGTGAACCCAAGTGTACTGTCTTTCATTACCATTTAAAGATCTCCGAATGTCACACAATTAATATTTTTTAATGATATGAGAGAGACGACTACGTGAAGCCAAGTGAGGCTATCACCAACTAGGAACAAAAAATCATCAGGGAAGCGGTTTTGTAAAGTCGAACAAAGTGTATCTAAGAAAACCAATCTTTCAACTTGTGCAGTTGGAGCATACACACAAATAAAAATGCAAATAAAACACATAGCTTTCAAAAATAGCTCTAACTTTTAAGAGTCTACCTTTAACAATTTCATCAGCCTCATAAGAGACAGAACTAAAGTTCTTTGCAAATAAAATGGCAACTCCTCCACTGACTGAAGTGTTATGACTTTACACAGGTATGCTGTCAAACTCCCTTGCCCAGTCAAAAGCATTTTTCAAATCACTGTGAGTTTTTTGTAAAAAAGCAACATCAATATTCTTCTGTTTAATTAATATATTATTGCTCTTTTTCTAGAATCTCTGGCACCATTGACATTCAATGTAGCTAAATGCACTTCACTTATCACTAACAGAAACTTTTCCATGATAGAGCACATTAGTTCTTGCACCTTCTTCAATTAGTATTGCAAATGATTGCAGTTTCTGTGACTACGGAGCATCAAAAGAGAGATGATGCTGTGGCACACGATTTACTGGTGCACTTCCTGAGTGTGCAGAGTCCCACGGGACACCCTTTTCCATTAGCGACTGCAGAAGACCCATATTATATTTGTTCCATGCTGTTACGTCTTATTCATTTCAGCTCAGGCCTTCTGTTTTGGGTCTCCTGAGGCGTTGTCCCGTTGAAAAGCCATGAACCTTTCGCCGAACCCTTATTTCTCTTTGTTTCCCTTTCCCTTCTTTTCTTCCCAACCCCCTCTTGCTTGTTCAACACTAACTGGGGCAGTCAAGCTGAAAACGATGTATGTGTAGAAGTTTCTGTAGACACAATGATGGAGGCTGTCAGGGCTGTGATTTGTGAGTTCTTGTGGTACTACCTCTCGTCTGTCTTTCCGTGAGAAGATGGATTTGCTCACGGCTGAGTGAGATGGAGATGCTCAGTGAAATAAATCACATTACTGCTAGTTGACTTAATTGATGATGAATTTGTTGGTTCCAGTGTCGTGTCCCATGGGGTTTGGAAATTATGACATGCAACTGATTAGCACTGTCATGCTGGACCAATCATATTAGATTTTCATTGTGTTAACCCACCAACACCACCATGCTATGATTTCATCTGGGACTTCCTTGTGAATAATCATATAGGTTTGACACTGTAAAAAATTTAGCAATTTCCACATGTATTTTTCACTAGTGTCCATTAGTGTTAGGTCATCTTACCTCATGGCACATACCTAATGCCCTGTGAGTCTTCAATTTATATGCTGTCCTCTGTTTTGAAAGCTTTTTTATGCTCTCTATACCAATAATGAGCCGTTTTTTAATCAAATATGTTATGTTTGCAGGAGTGTTGGTTATTCATGTTTTTGAGAAATTACAGACATTAAGAAAAAAAATCTGAAATTAGCATAATTAATTCTGATTCAAAGTAATGGCCACCATCATCCAATCACTGCCAACCATGTTAAAATAAAAAGCATGAAAAATTCTGAATCTATGTATGATTACCATTGTCCCATGTCTGCCAAACATGTTGAGTGGTCCAAACATCATCTGCAACCTGAAACTGATCGTTTGAAAGGAAGTTTGGATCGAATACACTTAGCGACATATAGAGAACTACAGGATGCCCCCTTGCTCCCTATTTTTACTAAATTACTTCACCTTTTAATAGGGATACCTCACTCAGTTAGTTGCAGTAGAGTAAGACAGAGGATGAATTCCAAACAGTGTTTCTGCACCCTTGAAGGGCACTGAAGGAAGGGGACACCACAAAAAGGGGTGTTCCAAATGAAATTGGGCAACTCAAGCCCTCAATGGAGGGCCCTTCCACAAGGCCGTTAGTGAAGGATACATGTAATGGTCACTTCAAGGAAGTCATTTTACCATTTATGATCACGTGACCCTGGATGGCGTGTCCTTGGGATATATTTTAAAGCAAGATTGTTGATCAAAACATATTACATGTTCAATCGTTCTGGCAAGCGCTATATTTTTTATAACAAATTCTACTCCTCTGCGATTTACATTCGTTCTCATCTAAGATAGTATACAGTCATAAGCAGAGATACTCCAAAAACAGGGTTAATTTTTCCTGTAGGCTAGTATAAACCCTGTGGTTTATTATTTTTTATTTATTATTAAGACCTCTTGTGCACCAAATAACTTTCGGCAAGAAACGTTCATTCGTGTATTTTATATAAATTTTATGATATAATTAATAATATAAATATTATTATTATTAAAACAGCAACAGTAAGCAATTTTAATTAACACACAAAAGGCAATGTTTGAAAAAATAAAACTAGTACAAAAAGTATATTTATTTGCAACAACAACTTAACAGCAATAAATAAGAGATTCCTGTTGTTAGAACAGCTGCGCTGCATCGTCATGATAAAGTTTCAGGCGAAGATAAAGTGAAAGTGACATATGTCTTTCATTACTCCCTTCTGTTCCAAACGGCCATACGTGAGACACGAGTGCCCTTCTCATAGTTCTCACTTCAAGGGCTAAGCCCTGTGGAGGTATGCTCGCTTCCATTCGGAATTCACCCAGAGACTCACAATGTGGCTGGCATTCCAAAGGTGGCATTTCTTTGCACATATCCATCAGTCTCACATGGAATTGCAGTTGGCCACTGTCAACAACATTACTGAATAAACAAACCAACTTAAAAGACCAACAAAAATATGAAAAACGTCCATGCCCTGCAGACATGCGGTGTGCACAGTTTGCATCCACTATGTAGACTGAGCGCTCACTGAAAGGAAACAGTATTTTTTGAATGTCCCTGTTCATCTTCTTTTTGGCATGAGATGTCACAATTTTGTGAGCTTGAAAATTAAATTTTACTTAGCCCTAAACTTATGAGCAGTTTTACTTCTCTCAAATTAATATACAATTTCAAAAAGAAAACTGTATGTTATTGATTTGATTTTGTTTTTAGGAACATTTTATATTCAACAGAGTAAGTGGAGTGATTTAAAACCCAACTTTGTTCATTTCCAAACAGCCCTTGCAATTTATTTTGAATCTATACCATTTTCAAAAAACAAAAAAGCCAGAAAAACTGTGTCTTTACTAAATGAATTTAATTATGTTTTGTGATGCCCTTTTAGTTTTGTGATGCCCTTTAGTTTCTGTTGTGTTTTAATGTGTATTTGTATTGTTTGAAAACTTTTATTTTTGAAATTAATTTATAAAAGAAGAAGAAAAAAGAGACCAAGATGCTCTTAAAGGGGCAGTACCCAATTCTACCTGTTTCAACCTCCAGTGTGCTGTCTGTACTGGTCTCAGAACAGTTTGAAATGCACCTTATTTTCATCATAATGCTGTATACGGCCTCTGAAATCTATTTTTTTTCCAGCTTTTAGATGTATCAGTTTATTCTCAATGTGATAATGCACAGTGAATATAGAATCAGAAGAATCAGAATCAGAAAAAGCTTTATTGCCAAGTAAGTTTTTTACGCATACAAGGAATTTGTTTTGGTGTTGTAGGTGAGTGTCACACAATCTCTAAATATATGAAACAAGAATTTAAATATAAGCAATATAAATATAAATATGTCCATGCTGTAGCAATTAAAAATAAGTATAAAATAAAAGAGAGCAGAGTAGTACAGTGGAATGTAGAACCAGAGGTGGAGTGTGGAGAGTGTCAGGGTGGGTACCGGGCCTTGTTGATAAGGCAAGTGGCGGATGGGAAGAAACTGTTCTTGTGGCGTGAGGTTTTTGTCCTGATGGACCTCAGCCTTCTGCCAGAGGGGAGTGATTCAAAGAGATTGTGGCCAGGGTGGGAGAGATCAGCCACAATCTTTCCAGTACGCTTCAGGGTCCTGGAGGCCAAACATGTTGAGGATGGACTCGATGATGGCTGTGTAGAAGTGCACCATCTTTGACTTTGGCAGGTTGAATTTCTTCAGCTGCCGCAGGAAGTACATTCTCTGTTGTGCTTTCTTGATGAGGGTGCTGATGTTCAGCTCCCACTTGAGGTCCTGGGAGATGATAGTTCCCAGGAAGCGGAAAGACTCCACAGTGTCGATTGTGGAGTCACAGAGGGGTGATGGGGGCAGGGGCAGGTGCAGGTGAGGCTGAGTTCTTCCTGAAGTCCACAACCATCTCCACTGTCTTTAGAGCGTTGAGCTCAAGGTTGTTTTGTTGCACCAGGTCACCAGGTGGTCAGCCTCCCACCTGTAGTGGACTCGTCATCATCAGAGATGAGTCTGATGAGGGAGGTGTCGTCCGCAAACTTCAGAAGCTTGACGGACTGGTGACTGGAGGTGCAATTGTTAGTGTACAGGGAGAAGAGCAGAGGAGAAAGAACACAGCCCTGGGGGGATCCAGTGCTAATGGTCTGTGAGTCAGAGACGTGTTTCCCCAGCCTCACATGCTGCTTCCTGCTGTCAGACAGGAAGTCAGTGATCCACCTGCAGGTGGAGTCAGGCACACTTAGCTGGGAGAGCTTCTCCTGGAGCAGAGCCATAGGTTCCTGCAGAGTCCAGGTGCTGGAAGATGTAGTGGAGGGCCAAGTTGACTGCATCGTCTACAGACCTGTTGGCTCTGTATGCAAACTGCAGGGGGTCCAGGAGGGGTTGGTGTGTTATTTAAATGAAACAAAATTATGTGTTGTGTATAGTGAAGCTAAAATACATTGTACATGAATATGGACGTGGATTTGTACGAGGATATTTTTTTTGATAATTTTTTTGATAATTGTTCTGAACTGAAAGGAGCTCTTTTGTAAAAACAGCCATAGATGGAACTAGTGACAAAAATTATTTTCCCTAAGCAATGTGCATTTTAATTACCATAGAAGCATGCCGTATTTCAACTATCACCAAAACGCAGAATAAGACGTTTTTGTCTGCAATTGCTTTTCATGTGGAGGTCAAAGTGGCGCTTGACACTGGCTCTGACGCCCTGGTGCAATTCATGATCGTGGTTTTAAGATTACTGTAGCAAAGTGGATAACCACAGTCTGCCGGCTGATTTATATTGTGGAGGATGAGAGTTTAATGCACATTGCGATGAATATACAACCTATGTGGGGACTAGTTATTTTAATTAGTCACCCTCACACTTAGACTTTGGGAAACATTTAATGCTATTGAATTGGTGATATTTCAGTGCATTTCTATCTTTATACTGTGGAAGGTTTTGTTTGGAAAATGTTAATACATCATTATATTGTTACATATTGTTTTGTTTTCCTAAAAAGGAAATAAATGGATTTTGACAGGAAAAGAAGTATAATTAGAGTCAAATTTCAGCACTTTCAAAAAACTGTGATTAATCACGATTAACTACAAAAGATTATGTGGTTAATCACTATTAGTATGTCAAAAAATATATGAGGTTTACGCTTAGAAAAAAAAATACTAATGGGGTGAGAATATTTAAATATGTTTATGGGCAAACAAGACCAATATACTGATTATTACTTTTTGCTGTGCAAAAGAATCTAAGACGATTAAAATCGTCACCTGAAAACAGAAAAATTATTCTTTGGATTTGTCAGAAAAAGTGTACAAATAAGAAAATGCAGAGGAAAGCTATAATCTTAATTATCAGTAGAGTATCAAAAGAGGCAGGTCATCATAATGTCTACTCTCACAGTTTATACAATAACTGCCTTTCCATTAAATTACTGTGGCCGTCTTTGCCCTGGAGGCCGAAAGCTGTGGACAGACAATCTTACCTCAGAATAATCAGATTCAGAGCTTGTTATTTCTCTGGCTAGAACCCTGGGATGTCCAGGTCAGATTTAGTAGCAGATCCTTCCACCATTCCTTCCCAGAAGGGTGTAAGTTAAATGGATGCTTGGTGCTCACTGAGCTGATGGGAATGATTAAAGTGTAAATCTGAGCAGTGTCAGCAGAAAACCCTCACTTGGTATGTTTTTTAAGCTGAGAAGGAATTCAATGATGTGTGTGCGCGTGCGTGCGTGCATGCATGCATGTGTGTGTGCCAAAGGGAGAAACATGTGCTGACCATGACTATGATTACTCATCAACAAAGTCGAAATTCTCATTAAACTAATTAAAACAAACACAATCCCACATCCATCAACCCTTGCCCTTGTTGGTTGTAAAATAATGTACATTATCATCAGATATCGCTCTGTCTCTCTCTGCAATCTGAACTCTTGCCAATAAACTATTTTAAACTATGACAAGCCCAGTCTTGATTTCACAGATCTGTCATCCTGTATTACTGCATTCTAATAATTTTCTTGCTTGGCTGGGCTGTGATGACAGCTCACCACAATCAGTTGCAGTGAGAGAGAAGGACCTGGAGCCAAGCCAGAACAGACCCCAGTACCCCTCATGTGCACACATGGAGAGACACACCTGGCCAGCCAAGCTTGATTCCAGATGCAGACAAAGCTATAGCCACTGCACCGTAAAATAATCCTATTAGCTGAATTTACTCACATGGTTTAAAGGAAATGATTGCTTTGTCTCATGTGTGAATTCTTAATTGATTTATTTGTGCATCTCTTCCAAGCATGAGATGCACAATGAAAGCACGGGACATGGTCTGCACAAAATTAAGGAAAAAGGCTTATCTTCATTTGATAAACATATAGCTGGGCTCTTGAGGAAAATAGATTATTGATACAAAGACCTCACCACACCAAGGGCCAGTTCTGTCATGTGTACCTAATTTATCTCTTGGTGACAAATAAAGTATCTCCATCTATTTAATTTATTTGTTTCCATCTAAGCATGTGTGCTAACATCTGCAATTCAGTTTGTTTATCTCTATGGATTGCGTTTGTGGATTTACAGCAAATCACTTTGTGCTTGACTTTGTTTTTTTGTGTTTTTTCGCTGATGTCAAGGTGGCTGCATTTCCTGGGTCTAACACACATTCATCAATGTCAGCCACATGCCTGCTGTCAATTTCTTTAGTAGCAAGCTCATATTGATCTAACGGGTGGCAAACCCAAGGCCAACAGCTGATCAGTCCATCCCCATGACAGATTTACTCAAAGTGTTTAGTACCATTGATCATATTTCGTATGAGGTCAAAAAGTAAAGGTTGTGACTTGCTTCAGCTGAAGTCCAATCTTCAAGATGAGAGGTTAACTAATCACAGTAGTCTTAACAGTGAAGTGTGAACTTTCTGCACCACTTTTGGCAATAAATGGAATTCACAAATAATGAGGTTTCCCAAATAAAAGTGCCACAGCATTCACACATTTCAGTGAAAGCAACCAACAAATAGTTTATATATACAGTAGTTGTTTAGCGATATTAAGATGGAATACAAGAAAGTATTTCAACATTAAAAAATGACACACTTCACCTTTAAGCTGTGTTTAAATGTGCACTCACTGCTGTATTCTCATTAAAAGTTTACTCTTAAAGAAATTGATTTATAGTTTTGAAACATTTATAAAATCATCAGCATTCACATGAAATGAAAACTCAAGTCATATCAGAGCTGTTTTATTCTACATGGAGGGTGTCCCCTCATGAGGGCTGCCATGTTAGAATCACATGACCAGGCAACATTGATCTAATTACCTGACATGTTATTGGACTCTATCACTAATGGCTTTAACTAATCATGTCTGGCTGTGAATAGTGAATTTCTACATTAGCATCTGTAACTGAAAACGAGTTAGTCTGAATGATACTGCATCCAGTCTGCTAGGTGCCAGTGTATGTCCAAGATGACATACTGTACATAAAAAAGTACTGAGTGCACCATCAAATCATAATCTGTTTGTTTCAAAGCTTAATGTTATAAAACACTGTGGCAGGGCGGAGGGCGGAGGGCGGGGGGCGGGGCCGGGTCGTGATCCTACACACACGGTCCCGCCCTCCGCCCTGCCACAAACACCTTTTTACTTTTTCTATTTTCTGGATCATAACACTCAACTCAAAACAATACTGGTGTTGATGATGTATGACCTTATATTTTATTTATAGTATATGATAAATGAGAGAGGATTTATATAACACATGAGCAACTTGCTGGTGGTGACTACGCCATTGAGAAGAGTGATCAAGCAATATGCATGTATGTACAATATATATATTGAAATGTTCTTTGCAAACTTATGGTCAAATATATTACAATATTGACTGACTCCAGTCTTGATTATCTGTTTAAAGAAAAAGTATTGGGGAGTTGGATAAATGGTAACAAATTAAATTACTTTTAAAGTAAAATCAAAGCACTCTGTGGCTCAATAGCTATGAACTCACAGATTTGACATTTCCAGCCAGTAAACTTTGATAGTTCCAAAATTCACTGGTGGATGTGCAAAAATACATACTTAAAATGGATTATTCAGCTTTAAAAAAAAAACAAAACAAAAAAAAACACCAAAAGCAGTGATGCAACGACCAAAGAAGCCTGAATGCTTATGGCTGTACCAGAACTGCTTTTTTAAATGAGGGAAAATGAATAAATACTGTAAAGGAGATCATTAAAATTAAAGTGCTGTTTGAATTTAGATGAAGCGTCAAAGTACAATAAAGTATGAGAATGTAAAGAACTCACTCCTCTTCCAGTCCTGGTAGATAAGACAACAGCTATTTCCAAAATGGTTTTCACCAGTTTTTATTGGAATCTAGTTCTACACATTGGCTTGTGGAGATGTTTAAATACAAGAAAGCACAGAGTGAACAAACAAAAGTGGGCAAAGATAAAGGCTGAATCAAAGCGCACCAGCTACAGATAAAGGATCTGAGTTCTTTAGAAGATGTGCTTGGCTTTCAGTCCATTTACTCTTTCAACCAGTTACGTTACCTCAGGGTCTTTTGAGGTGAGAGAATACCAAAAAATTAGAAGCAGCAACTTTGTCTCATTTGTCAACAACATAGGTAAGCACTGAAACCAGCTCAGATGATCCGTAAGGAGCACTACAGATTTCTCAACCTTTAGTTAAAGTGAATTCCAGAGTGGGTTAATGCGCTGTGACCCCTGTGAACACCCGACGCCAGGCGAGGGTGAGCTCAGCACAGACATTTATTCGATTAAAGCCAGTTTCACCTCATTTCCCATTTAGGTATTCCCTGAGAGTGATGTTGAGAAAGGAATAGATAAAAAACACAGAGGGACAGAAAAAGAGTAATGATGATAGGTCTGAACTGAAATCTAAAAAAGCACATATTCTACCTTTGCTGAGTGAATTGATTATTCTTTCCACAGTATTATATGACACTAGGACAGTGAAATGAGGGTTCTTATGTACTGGAACACCATTATAATATCATGAATTGATCTCGACCTAATGGAAAGGTTTTAATTCCTTAAACAAATTGGATCTCATTTAGCCTGCTAATAATTGCATGCAGTTCAATAAGCCTTCTTTTGTACGTGGAAAATGTTCTCATGCAAAATTGCTTCCAGATTCTGCTGGAATATGTGTGCATTGCTCAGCAAGATATTTTAGTAAAACCAGGTAGAGTTCCATTCATTTTACATTAAATTAAATATTATGAAAAACTAAAATTCTGTTATCCTTTTCTCACCACGTCATTCCAAACTGTTGTGACTTTTTGTTATAAGTGGATTACAAAAGGAGTAAAGGACTACTTTTATAGGATAGAACTTTGGGTCCTTTAAGCAGCTTTAAAGTGAGCCACTATCCACTGATTTCAGTGTTGTAGTACTCAAGATCAGTCTTAGTCTCGAGACCACTTTTTTAAAAATTTTTACTCAGATTTGTCTCGATCTCAGATAAAGAGGACTGTGGATTTAATTTCAAGACCGGTCAAGACCACAACTGCGGGAATATTGCTAAACTGCCTGGGCTTTGTCTGATTTATTTGTTAACATTATTACTGGGATTGGATGTAAAATGTTACTGTTCATTGCTGTCACCCCTCCCCGCCCCCCTTCACACGCACTCCAAGAAAGTGAATGTGGGAGACAGGAGAAGAAACTGTGGATGTCAGCCAAATCTTCTCTAATACAATTTTGTTACCTAAATCAGTGTTTCCCAACCACTGTGCCCACTTGTGTGCTGTGAAAAATTGTCAGTTGTGCCATGGAAAATGATACAATTCTTCAAAATAAATAAATACAGTTTGTTCCCTGGAATTTTAGTGAAGGCGTAGAGATGGTAGAAGAGTTTAAAGTTGCAAATTCAGTATATGTTCCATTACAAAGTATTTTATGCAACCAGTTTAAATATTTTGTCCATCATAACAATATTTTTCTAACAAACTCTAGTCCACTGTCAAATGCAACTCCTCACATGTCCACAAAATGATGCTTTCCTATCTGTCGCTCACTTCGACGTTGTGTCGAGTGAAGCGACACTAGGGGACTTTCTTGAAGGCCTTGGTTACTTCTGCCAATGAGAATTTGGCAGACAGACAGAATTTGCATGTCCCTCCCCTGGACATACAGGTATAAAGGTAGAGAATCATGCATCTGTTCATTCAGATTTCTTCTTCGGAGCCGAGTGATTGTGCGATCAGCGAGCTGAGATCACTTACAGATCACTGGCGTTGAACGTCCTTATCAGGACGCATCTTTGTAAAGATGCCCTTCCGCCCCTGTGTAGTTCCTAGATGCTGTCGATTTCTCTCCGCTCCTGATGATCTTAGATGCTGCCTCGTGTGTCTGGGCCTGGATCACACTGAGGCGGCGTTTGTGGATGGTTCATGTTCTCACTCCTTCTTAAAGAGGAACGCCACTCCAGCCGCCCTCCGAGTCGCTCCTTCTTCCCACGGGATTGAGGATGACCCGGATGGCGATGGCAGCGGGTTCGGTATCGCCGGGTAGAGCCCGCAAACCACCCGTCCCCCGGCACGCTCGTTGACTTCTGTCCTAGCTTGAGGTGAGAGTGGCTCGCCTCACAGCCAGTCTGTTTACTCCCTCGAGCCCCCCGAGCTGGATTTTGAATTCACCGCTGCATCAGAGAGCGTTTCGGCGTCTGATGCAGAAGACTCGACTGGACTGCCACCTTCGAGGTGGCACGCCCAGTCTGAGGCTGATGCCCAGATGGCCAACATGCTTGCCTGGGCCGCTCTCAGCATGGAGTTGGACTGGAACCCTCCATCCTCCCTGCAGCCTCCATGGCTAGACAATTGTTTCCTCAGGTCTGTGTGCCGCTCATAACAACCTGTGAGCCAAACTCCTCGCTCATCCGCTCTCACTACCCTCGAGGGGCGGCCCACGGGTACTCGGAAGTCCCCCAGGTGGACATAGCGGTTACGATCCACCTGTGTCCCGAGAATGCGGCCACCTGGCGGGATCACTCAGTGTTCCCCTCCAAGGCCTGTAGGATGACGTTGTCACTGACCGCCAAATCCTACAGTGCCACTGGACAGGCCGCCTCCGCCCTGCATGCCATGGCCCTCCTGCAGGTTCACCAGGCCAAGGCACTCAAAGATCTGCACTTGGGTAGTCCTGACCCCAACGTGTTGCAGGATCGCCTGCTCGAGTGTCTGCGCTGTGACCTTCGTGGCCCGGAGGACCCGAAAGGCTCCCAAGCTTTCCTGAGACAGACAACCCAGGGAACGAGACGTTTGCTCTGGAGACCACTCCGTCCCCTGGTGGAGGGCTGGGAGGAGAATCCTTATTTGAAATGATTTCCTTTGCCGCACCCCCTTCGGGCTGCAGTACCTACATTCTCAATAAAAGGGCAATTTCCTAATTTCCTGGGTAATCTGTCCCGCAAACGCCATTCTCATGGCAACCCGGTGCCACACTCTAGCAGTCCTGTTACCCCGGACCCCTCACCTCCGGACCCACGACTGCTGCCCCCTGGCTGGCCGGTTCTGACGAGTCTAGAGGACGCCTTCACAGGACCTCCTCTTCAGTCACTAACCCGCCCCCTGCCGGGTGTGCGGAGCAATGTAATTGTTTCTAGTCTTCTCTTAGCATTAAAGCCTCAGGACACGCTTTTGTTTCCCGACGCCACACTAACTGCTCTACCCCACTGTGAAGCCTCGCCAGGTATGTCAAAAACGTCAATCGTCCCCTTATTGCCCCTCACACGTAGCTTGGATGCGTGGCTTTCACTTCCCAACCGGTCACGCTGGCTGGTCAAGACCATCCGACTTGGCTACGTGATTCAATTTAGCTGGCGTCCACTTTACCTCTGTGCACGGCGTAGACGCCAACACCTACATGCGGAGATCACAACCCTTTTTCTCAAAGACGCGATAGACCCTGTCCCTCCAGTTGAGATGAAGAAGGGTTTCTACAACCCTTACTTCATCATACCCAAGAAAGGTGGCTCTTATAACCGATCTTGGACTTCTTTCAAAACGCTCACGCAAAGACACATTCTAACTTGCGTCCGTAGACCTGTAGGATGTGTACTTCCGCGTCTCTATCTTGCCTAGACACCGACCCTTCCTACGGTTCGCGTTTGACGGTTCTCCCCTTCGGAATGTCCCTGTCCCCTCGCGTCTTCACAAGGGTTGCAGAAGCAGCCCTTGCCCCGCTAAGGGAAGTGGGCACCCGACTGGCTCATCCTAGCCACCTCTCGAGAGTCACTGTGCGCCCACAGGGATCAGGTGCTCAGGCACCTCAGCCGTCTAGGGCTTCAGGTCAACCGGGAAAAGAACAAGCTCACCATGGTTCAGAGCATCTCTTTTCTCAGCATGGAGTTAGACTCAGTCTCAATGACAGCATGCCTCACCAACGAGCACGCGAAGTCGGTGCTGAAATGACTCACCTTGTTCAAGCCAGGCACAGTGGTTCCTCTAAAACAATTCCAGAGGCTCCTGGGGCATATGGCATCCTCTGTGACGGTTGCACAACTGTGGTTGATTCATATGAGACCACTTCAGCATTGTCATTGTCAGCATTGCAAAGCTAGCTAGCTAATGTTAGCAATCTGCCTCTTGCTGCATTCCATTCAACTCGGAAAGTTACTATGTTGTTTAAGAAACGACAGAGAAAATTAAAGACTTA